>NC_081825.1:127302723-128552723 GCF_030867095.1 Alligator mississippiensis | reverse complement strand
TAATGTAGCTCCTGACAGAAGCACAGAACATATACAACACTCAGGCCACAAACAGGTGTCTATTTCTAGCAGTGTAAATTTCTGAAAAATGCCTACCACTAGAAATGTTTCTGGTAAAAAGTACAGGCCTTCAACCTGCAGCTGCCCTGTTCCATGCTCTCCACAACTTCATCAGACCAGGGTGATTCCGGTCTGGGGAAGGCATGGGGAGCAGTGGCTGTTTCACTCCTCCCAGTCCTCATGAGGAGTGAAGCAGCAGGAAAACACTCCCTGCTCCTTCTCCAGGCAAGAATCATGCTGGTTGGGAAAACAGGTCAGGAGAAGACTCCTTTGTTCTGCTCCTGGGAGCAGAGCAGAAGGAGCATCAGGGCAAAGCTTCAAGCTTATTCTCTGACTGGGCAGTCCCAGCCTGGGAAAGAAGCAGGGAGCATTTCCTAGCTGCTCCCTTCCCTTTCCAAACCAGACTGGGAGGGGATCAGATCTTCCCATTGTCAATCTGAAATATCTTTCATCCAGAGGGGCATGCTTTCCCCAGGAGAAACTGAATAGGTGCTTGTACACTCCTAGCTTCTACCTGCAGAGCGGTGATCCTCCCACTAGACATATAACTTCTGTCCATGGCCTTAGCCAGAGTTCAAATTATACTTTGGCTCTTGGGGGGAGTCTATAAAAAAAACTGGGCTGTCCATCACGATGCCCTAATAAAATTGGAGATCCCCGCCCCCAGGTTATGATTTTCAAATCTTACAGGGGAGCTCTCTCGTCTCTTATGGGGAGCTTAGCCCCCCTGAGCTCCCCCGTAATTCAAACCATAGCTTTAGCACATAACAAAATTTACAGTCACCCTTCCCTACTCACTTCTGGACACCTCACAGCTCTGACACAACCCCAAGCAGCCCCATGTTATTTTAACTGCTACAACTTGCCCAACTCTCAAAGTCTGTACTGCAGCCATTGCCACAGTGAGTGACATACAGTGCAGAGGAAGTACATGGGCCCCAAAATAGAAGAGGTTAACCTCAGCTCAAGAGAAATGTTAGTGGAAGTCTTGCTACGTAGTTTGCCTGAACAGCAAATATTATCTCTGTTCTGAGAGCTAATTTGATCCTCAAATAGCCTCTTCTTTTTTATGTTGATGGCTTGTCTTGGCCTGTGTTTATAAATGCTCCTTCCTATCTACTGTTAATTTTTATTCCTCTCCACTGATCTCCCTCTTCTATGACTGGGCTCTTTTTAAAGCACTGACATCACTTTCTAACCTTCAAGCTTAACTAGATGCTAAGTGCTGAAGCAATTCCGCCCCTAACAGAAGGGGTGAGTGCCCTCTTAATACTCTCAGATTCAGCCAACCCAGATTGAATTTTTTAATCACTTCACACAGAGACTTAGAAAGCACAGCACTTTAAACAGTGCTTCATTGAAGAAAGGGAGGAAACATTTGGTTTCATAAAATAATGATATTTGGGGCACAATGTCAGGGAACTAGGGAATGGGAGAACTAGCAGAGTTTGAGCAAGTAGAAGGGACATATGAAAGAAATGAAACAGCCTCTAGGGGTTGCAAAGATCCATCAGGGTGATAAGGAAAAGAACATAAAAGCCGAACTCTATATATTGTTCTATTTTTTCACATTTCCAAACTGATTCTTTAAACATCTCTGAAAGGTAAGGCTTTTTTAATCATTTAAATCCAGTTACTTATAAGTAACCAAGACTTCTCCTCAAATGAGACCCACAGTTTAACAAAAAAAATGAGTACGTGCAACATTCCTAGGAGAATAAATACTCATGTCTAGATTACAACAGAGTACTAGTAGAATGATTACAATATTATGAAACCTTATTTGGTATCTTTGAAAGTGCAAACAAGTAATTTTTTTTTTTTTTGGTTCTTAGAGCAACAATTGAAAAAAGATGATAATATTTACATCTGCTTAATAGTAAGCAGTTCCTTTCCATAATAAAATGTTCTTACTATTGAAAACAGATACACATTGGTTTCTAAGTATAAATATAAAGATTTTCGGTTATAAATTTAAAGACCCGAGGTCAGATTTTGTTCTTACGTATAAATCTAGAGAAATCCCATTGACTTCAGTTAAAAGCCACCAGCTTACTACATATTCATAAATCTTTTCAGGATCAGGCCTAATTATTCACATTGATTATGCTCTTATTTTTGTTACGATGGAGTACAACTCCACAGTAGTACAAATATACTGCATCCTACCACCAATTAAAGGCAAGTAACGTTCTTATGTCAAAGACAAGCAAATCCTTGTGTTTTTACCTGTGTTAACATAGGGCGTTAATTCTGATGACTGTCTGAATAAGCTGTCTGAATAAGATGGACTGCTTTTACCTACCTGGGTCTATCCAGGGAAAATGCTCTTTTAGCATCTTTTCTTGCATTATGAATTGATTTCTTAAATGACCTCTCAGAGAAGCAATTATGAATCACTTTCTACAAAGCAATGTAAAGAAATAAATATAGATCTGAAGCCATGAACTCTACAAGCAAGAGCGATCAGGCACTGAAAACATGTTTTATCCTTTTGAAGTATTTAAATTCAATCATCAAAAACAGGAAAAATCCCTCTGCACTGAATATATACTAATCTCAGTTAAAAAGAATGCACGGATATTTCTTCTTTGTTACTGCCCAAAGATGATCTTTATGTATAAAGAAACTATTCTGATTTTCTAAACAGGGGACGTGATTATAACAACGTGGCTGATGCGGCCTTATTCTCTTCAGGAGACCAGGTGGAACCTTTTAAAATGCACCTGGGATACAGACGGTTATGATCTACAAGAAAACACATTGGTTTCCTCTCAAAAGATTACTTTAATTACAAATCAATCTACTTGAAACCACCTTTTATTCGTGATGGTTCAGTAACCTTAAAGAAGAACAAAGGATATGCAATACCAGATCTTATTTCAGTCATCTTAAAACAAAAAAAGAGCTCAGAATTGACACCGATTATGCTTCTATGAATTCTAGCTGATTACATTCTTAGTAATCAAAAAAAAAAAAAAGAATGTGGACACATGACCTATACATCAAGAGTTGCAAGAAGTCCATAGTGCAGAGAAGTGGAATATGTTTACAACAGGAAAAAAACCCCCTCAAATCATTTGTTTTTACTCTACAACATTTTACTAAATTTGTGGGCCCTAGTAGGGCCCCACCATAGCACTCCCACACCCCTCTACTTCAAGCATCGCCACTGCTCCCCCACCACTAATTGCCATTGCTGATTGCTCCCAGCAAAAGGAAATTGGTAGTTTTGATTTACATGTCTTCCCACCCCAGAAACACTTTGGACCCTTTGGGATTGCCACAGTGGGTTTGGCCATCTTTCAACCATTCTTGTCCATCAGTACTCTGACATCTGGTCTCAAGAGCCACCTGAGACAACTGTATCATGTATAACATCCTGCATATACAAGTTAATTATAGCGTATACCATGACCACTGCTGTGAGATCCCTGTATGACTTGTGACAAATTCACCCAAGCATACAATGATCCAGACCAATGAGGAGATACAAACCAAATTCAGCTCTATTCTTAGCCCATCCAAAAGCAGGCCAGAGACTGTAATGTCAGCATAGAGCACAGAACCAACCAGTGCCAGCACCAACTTAGACCTTTTTAAAACATACTTTCAGGTATCTGAGACAACAATCAGATGCTCAAAGCAGGAAGGCATGCAGTCAGCTATGTAATAAGCACTTCTACAATGACCTGAGTAGATCCTCAGGAGCAAGGCATCCACTAAACTCTTATAATTGGAAGCACCTGCTTGTAAAATGTGGGAAGGGCAAGAGTTGACAGAGAACAGCTTGATGCCTGCATAGGTGTTACAGATTAATTGGCATTATGGGAACTCTACAATATAATGTTCTTTATCATAATGATTACACTTGGTGCGAGTGTGTGCACATATGTGTATACAAGCTTTTTGATAGTGAGGGGAGGAGGGTCCATGAGCTTCAAGATACCATCTTTTTTTTTGTCCTCTATGCCTACTCTGTCTGTAAAAGGACCAGAATTTAAATACCATGGTGATGGGATTGGCAGGAAAAACTGAATAAAATAAAAGGTACAACTGCAACCCATGCTAAGAGAATGTGAGTCTTTGCTGCCTTCTAGTGGGTGGTCTTATTCTTAAGAGATTACTACAGCGGCCACCTAAAGGACATATCCCTTTAGTCCTAGAAGTAGAGGCTTTTGCTTTTTGATCCTTCATTAAAACCCCACTGATGACTTGGGTTAAGGGAGCACTGTTGATGGAAAATGAATATCTGTCTTTATATATACCTTAGGATAGTGGTTCATAACCTTGTCAGAGCCAGGAAACCCCTCCTCCAGTTCTTTGAATATGGCAGCACTGCTAGTTGAGAAGCACTGTTGGTGCTGCTTCAGTTTATCTCAGTGCTTCACAACTGGGTGCTGCTGCCTCCCAGTCAAATTGACCCACATGCCTACTGCCAAGCCAGCCCAGAAAAGGCTGTGGCACACATATACATTCCTGCATTAGGTCTGTGATCAGCATAAAGCTGGTAGGAGCTGCCTCATCCTGCATAGTCCTTCCCACTCCAGCCCCTCCTACATGCCTGGAAACAGGGGTATGCCAGTAGAATTGTCCCATGTTTCCAGGAGAAGAGTGGGAGGGAAGGACCAGAAAAGGCCACCACCCAGCCAGCTCCCACCTACTTTTGGCCGATCACAGCCCTAATGCAGCAGGAGTGAACACGCAGCAGTTTTATCTGGCTGCCGCAGAAGTGACAACACTTGTGTTGTGGCACCGCTGAGGGGCGTTCACAGCACCCCAGTTGAGAACCACCACCTACAGGAATTGGATGTATATTTAAGTGTTCAATCTGTTAATACACAAAGTAAAAAAAAAATCCACTCATGATCTAAGCATGGGCCTAATACACAAAAAGCCCTAAACCACCTAGACCAGGGGTCAGCAACCTACAGCCTGCAGAGCCTGGAGACTTTGGCAGCACTTCACCACGGGGCAACAATTCAGCAGGAAGCTTGGCCTGCATTACAGTCTTGAAGTGGGGAGAAGTGGAGGCAAGACTGTGGGGGAGGTGAACGCAGTGATGTGGCTACAACTGCAGCACTGGTGGCCAGGTTGGAAGTAGCCAGTGCTCAGAGCTAAGTTCTGTTGAAGCATCCCCTCATTCCAAAATGTTGCTGACCCCTGACCTAGACCCTGCATCACCCCCTACTGACATTATGAAGTCTAGCCCTTAATCTATATTCAAATAGGTCCTAACTCTCTTGCAGGCTGCATTTGTATATGCTTTTAATAAAACCAAACACAATGAGTTAACAGCTTTAAGCCACCAAACCACAGGGGACAGTCTGACCTCAAATGTTCAGGTAGTCACTCTGACAGGAGTCATGATTTGGAGAGTAGATTTGGTCCTTGGTAGTTGAAAATGTCTTATGGTTTTGAAACTACTTTTCTCCCCCATCATTAAAAAAAAAAGGCTTTTTAAATTTTTTTTCTAAAATCTCTCTAAATAGAGCACACTGAGAATGAATGCTTCTATGGGTTATGGAAAAAATCCCACTCATGAGTTAAACCTTAAAATATACTTGTAGATTCAGTGTGACATGTTATTTTTCCTCTATGCTGCGATATATAGAGAAGGGTAGTGCCAATACAACATATGAGAACAGAATACGTGAATTTTTTTTTAAAAGACAACATAATTTACAAAAGGAAGAGCAGCACAGGACTATGAATGATGTAGGGAACAAAGATATATTCCTGCTTTACCCTCTCCCTCGTGTAATTTTTCTTTGTTGCGTTCATACCACTGCCTTCAACAACAAAAAGTAATGGCTCACTACTACTTCAAAAGCCAGGGAAGGCTCAATGCCATGAGAACCTAGGCCAGGGTGGGAAAAAAAAAAAATGATGGATCCAACTGGAAGCCCAACTTCATTTCCCAGCAGCCCCTGTGCATGTCACTGTGGCCACTTTCCATGGAGACCCCAGCAGCAACAGGGCTGTGACAGCATGGGACCAGGATTTCCATGGAGATCAGCCCCATCAGCACTGGAAGGGCATGTGGCTGGGTAGAGAGCTTTTCCAGGGCCAGGGGTGGGATCTTGCAGTGGCAACAGTGTGGTCCAGAGCCAGGGCATTCCCCTGGGGCATGCAAGAAGCAGATCGCAGTCTGGGGTGTGTAGGGCATGCAGGGAGATCACAATCTGCCCCAGCTCTGGACCATGCTGTTACCTCACAAGATCCCATCCCCAGCCCCACAGCAGCTCCCCGCCCAGCTGCACACCCTGCCAGCATTGCTGAGACTGATCTCCATAGAAACCAAGGCCCTGAGCTGTCACAGCCCCGCCACTGCTGGGGCCTCCATGGAAACTGGCAGCAGCAACGTGGGCAGGTGATGTTGGAAAATGAAGTCCTCCACAGGCCCGATCTGGCCCATGGGCCGGATTTTGCCCATCCCCGACTTAGGCTCTACTCCCTATGTAAGTGGAGGCAAGAGGAGCACACTTCTGCAAAGTTCTGCTGCTTGGAAAGAATAGTAAGCTTGTTGCAATGTCTTTCTGATACCAGCAAATTGAAATAGTATCAGGACACATACATGGGCCAGGCCATAATTCTTAGCATAGGTCAGATATTTGCAGCCTACAGGAAATTACAAGGCAGTCTACTCTGGCTATATGAAGGTTTCCCCATAGCTCCAGGTTGTCTACAATGTTTTCCTCCAGCAGAGATAGCAAGTTCTCTACCTTGCTATGTTGCCAGGGCTTGGCACATAGCCCACCCTGTGCCAAAGCTATTGCACAACGTGAAAAGTGGCATAGAGGGTCTTACTGCTGCCTGACTGGCTATTACAGGATAAGTTACACTGCTGTGGGGAGAGACTATGCCTCTCAGAACAGCTGTTCTGGGATCCCTTCTCTACCCTTTATAGCTGACGGATCCTCAGCTGAGCTTGCATGTTATGGCCACAGATAGGCTGAAGAGGCTACACAAAGAATGCAAATTCATCCTTCTTTGTCTGGTTCAATTTTCCACCTTCCACAGAAGTTGAGTTTTTGTCCCACTCTATACTACACAGGAAAAGAGGATATATGGGCTAAAGGTGAACTTCTCCAAAACAGAATCCATGAGTCTCATTACAAAGTTCCTCCTCTGCACACTTGAAACAAGTCAATTCATTCTTAAACAAAAAATATTAAGACATACTGTGACTTCAGATTCCCAGGCCCAATACATCCAAACAGCAAAATAAGCCATACATCCATCCAAGCCCAGAGTAGAAATCTTAATGTTTAAGCGAGATTTAAAATATAAAATAGCCCAATTTTGTGTCTAAATTGTATAGAGAATCCAAAGTCATCAGACCAGAATTCTTTCACACTTCTGATTTTCTCCTTACTCTAATAATAAGGGTGTTTTTCAAAAGATTCTGCTTTGTGAGTTTCTCTCTTACTTCTTAGATTGTTGAAACAAGTCACAATATTCACTAGAAGCAAGTCACAATATTTCTTCAACTAATTTGAGACCATTCTAAGCGTGTATATTTTTAATCTATGTTTTAATTTCAAACGTCTAAAAATATGCTGTGAAAATGGCAGAGAGAGAAAGAAGGAACCATCATCTCAACCTCCTTTTTAATCCAAAAAACTGTTCAGCTACTTCCAGCATAGAAATAATGACCTAGAAATGTATTAAATTGCTTGCCATTAATTTTGTCCAACATTTACCCTCCTCAACTCAAAGCCATTTCCAACTCCGATTCACAGCTTTCTCTTTGACATAATACAGTCCCTCTACATTTTTTCAGGTGAAATCCTGGCCCCACTGAGTTAGCAAAACTCCCATCAATTTCACTACAGACAATATTTCACCCTTCTTGCATCTTTTTATGCCTTTCTTCCAGCAGTTTCAAGCATACCCTCAACCTTCATTTTATAATAGCTTTAATCATGTCATCTCTCACTGGTCTTCTCTGGAGACCAAATTATCCCAATTTTACCACACTGCTAATATGCAGGTCCTTCATTCCATTCTCTTTTGCCCTACACTGGACTCTCATCGTAATTACATATTTCTTCAAATAACACGACCAATTCTCTCCAGTATTTTATTCCACAGCAACTTGAAACAAAGCCAAAAGAACAAACATATTTTCTAGCTTCCTATTTTGTGTCTTGAAGGAGTACTAAAGGGGTTCTTAAAGAATTAGCAGAGGCATAGCTCACCAGGATTGAATCCAGAGCTATCCTCCCCCTCTCCATACCTTCTTTGCAGGGCTTCTGGAGGCCTCTGGAGGTGCCAGCAACAGGCAGCGTTCAGAAGCAGCAAGCTCAAGTGGGCAGGGAGGTGTCACCTCACTTTTTACTGAAGACACCAACCTCAAATGTAGAAAAAAAAAAATTTTTTTTTTTGCTGCTATGCAAAGGGGATGGCACCGCAGTGAACTCCAGCTGCTGCTGCCCACTGCTACTTGACAGAACTATATTTCCCAGAATGTATAATACTCACTGACACACACTCTTGAGTCATCACTGCTTGCCACTGAAGCTGGAGCCGGAACCAGAAAGTGCAGGAGGGATCAGAGGGAGAAAAAACTCAGATCCAGTTTAGAACACAATACTTGAAGGAAGGTTCAAACAAAACTGAACAGAGCAACAAAAGACGGTAAGACAAAAGAGGTTGAGAGAACTCTGGCTTTGGTTTGAAAACAGCAGGTTAAGGAGGGATGCAAACACAGCTTTCTGAGGGAGGACAGTAATCAGTTTGTCTCCATGCTCACTGAAGGTAGGACAAGAGCCAGTGGTATTACTTACAACACTGAAGGAGATAAAAGTTAGATCGGGGTGTCCAACTCAACTAGCTCCATGGACCAGATCTGGAATGCACGGAGTGAACTCTGCTGCTCAGCCCTCCTTTCCCCCCACTGCCCATTTCAGTTGCTAGCGGTAATGGAAGACCTCAAATTTGGCAGTTGGCAAGTGTGAGGAGGCAAATAGCAGCATCCTCCCTCTCCCCTGGGTCCTGAATCCTTCCAGACCTACATTTCTACGATTCTAAAATCATCCAAAGTGCATGTATAAATACCTGCTCCATGTGTATAAATGCTGTAGGTGAACATTCTGTATGTGATATTTTCAGAACTGCCTGCCTAAATAGGTTTCAGTGTGCTGCATTTTTTTATCCCAGTCTCACAAATTGAATATTTTTTTCTTAATTCAGTTTTATGAATGGATCTCCAAATATACACACACACACACAAATTGACACCAGCACAGCTCTCAGACTTTGCTTTTCAATCTAATAGGAGAACATGACTGAGTTGAAAAGTTTTCAGAAGGCATGTCTACAGCATTGTGTTAACTAGGGTGAATATTATTTTTCAAAAAATTTGTCGAAGTTTTCATTTTATGGAAGAAGGATTCTACTAGACTGTATTACTCCTCTCTACCCTCCCAACAAACCTTTAAATGTACTAGTGGGCAATCGGATTTCCTTTCTCTGGATGAGAAAGCTCTTCATATGTGGGCATATTAAAAATACAATAAAAAATACAATGAAAAGAACAATTCTATGTTTCTTTCTGGTTACCTATAAGGGCATTTAGAGAGTAATACTGTCAGCCAAGCTGTCTCCCATAGCTAGCTGATTATTATAGCATCAAATACTACAATAAATAGGTTGGTTGGCTGCAGCAAGTTAATATAGAAGAAAGTCAGGAGAACAGGGACATCTTCTAGAAAAGCCCAGTTTTCGTATCCCAGTCAACAGAATGTACTAACAATTAACTGAATTAAAATTCAGCATAATTTTGGTTGAACCAAACTGAAAACATCCACATTTTATGGTAGGATAGAAGCATACAAATATCAAGATTCAATTCCATTTATCATATGAAGCTGATGTCATACAAGCATTACATTTCAATTAGCACATATCTTGGTCAAGCATCTCATGGAAGTTGAAATCAAATATTTCTCAAACCCTATTTTACAAAATAGAGTAGTTCAGTAAGATTTAATCCAATACTTTTGAAGCACCTTTATTAATAAAACACATAGGTCCAAATTAACCTTTGGTATAGTGCCACTGAAGTTAGCAGAATTACACAGGAAATGAATTTTGTGCAGATCCTCGTCAATCAGATCTTTCTTTAATCATCTTTATGTTTCATTCATCATATTGTACATTTTTCCCCTAGGGGGAAGAGAACTGAAACATCACATCCTAGCCAATAAAGTACATTTATCTGTTTTATAGGGGGAAAAAAACAAGTATTCTTAAGCAGTCATCCAAACATGACAAAAGATTACCCAGAAGGTAGTATGTGACTGCATATCAAACATCTTTATCCAGAAACTGGAATAAAAATGTAAAATAATGGCAAAGTAAATAAAAGCATTGTCAAAAAAAATCATAAAATTAAGCAAGATCATTGCATTCAGAAAATGACTGATGCAGAGACAGCACAGAAGTTAGTATGGGAAGCTGAGAATTAGATGCTGCACCCTGAATTTTAAGTAACAATGAAAAACACTTATAATATTGTCTGTATTATTGCATACTCTGTTTTTGTTCCCTATCCGATTAACTCATCTCTCCTCTACATTAATGCTTTGGTCTCTGCAGGAGTTATTCACTATATCATAATACAGTAGTAATACCCCGTTGATGTCAATTTCTGGATTCATTTAATCCTTGAAATTGATTTCTCTTCCTTTCTTTCAGTCCTCTTAATTGTAATGCTCCAGGAAACAATCTTTATGGAACACTGAGAACTGGAATCATCTTGCTGTAGTACTGTGTTGATACTCTAGATCCCCATTCACCTGCCAGCAATATACGTTAGCAGAAACCCTAGGGTCTTATGAACTCTAGTATACGTAGAAAATACAGTGATCCCACTATCATAATAAACCTGATACATGCATTATAGCTATGGATGCGTTTGACTGTAGCTCGGGACAGAAGTTACATATAAACTGGTTTAAGTGATCAGAAGCTTGTTTAAACCCATAAAAGATGTTCAGTGCACAAAAACCTGTTTCAAAATGCCTGAGACTGGTTTAAGATAAACCTGGTTGAATGTAGTATCAGACTTAACCTATTTGGGTCAAACCAGTTTATGAAACTTCTGGCCCAGACCCCTTTCTGGTTCAGTAAAACCAGAGTCCCCTCAGCATCCCAGCATGCTTTCCAGCCCTGAGCTGGGCTGCGCTGTCTGCTCCAGCAGAAAAGGGTACGTGTGTGTTTGGGGGGGGGGGGGGCAGGGACTGCCCACCCCTCCCCCCCCAGGCAAACCCCAGCTGGGGTCTGGGGCCAGGGAGGATGGGGGGGGTTAAACTTCCCTTCCCCCAAGTACAGAGCTGCCCTGCCCTGCCCTGCCCTGCTAAAAACTTACTGCTGGCTGCAACCGTGTACTACAAATCCCAGAGCCACCTGGAAGCAGGAAAAGGAAGTAATAAGCAAGCCTGCAGAGTTGTGCTTCTGTGATTCTGGACTGCAAATCCCAAAGACCTTAGGGGCAGCAAGAAGAGGAACAAAACACATAGGCCATGTTGGCTATGTGCCAGAGACCCACGCTTTAGTGCCTGCCTGCCTTCTGGCCTGAGCCACTGCAGGAATGTGGCTGCATTCCCTGAATCAAAAGTGAACGTCTGTCCGGTTGTTTCTCAGTTTAATGTCTGCAGCTTAGACTAACCTACAAAGACTGACTTAATTCAGCCTCAGGCTTTTTAATTGTTTGTACTTAGCCTGTAGCACTACAAAGTGTCTCAACACTGGAGGCACTAGCTCTTGCCACTGCTCCCACTGTAGAGACAACCCTCATGTTTTCCAGCTTCCCTTGCCTCCCTATAGAGGGAGTAGCCTTCTCTGCTGCCACTGTGATACCAGCCCCTGCCAGAGTAGCAGTAGAAGGGTTCCACAGCAGAGCGGGTGCTCCTCCAAGGCGCATACTGTGCTACAGCTCTGCTCTACTCTGGTTGTCAGGGAACCAGCCATTCTCCCTCCCTCTTGTTTCAAGGAACAAAGGGAAAGCAGAGTAAATATAATGCTGGGGGACTAGGCGATCTTCTGGAACTGTCCACAGGTGACATATGGCTACAAAATACAGTGCTACAAGGAAGTTTTCATGAGAAATGAGAACTTTTCTGTGAAGGATATGGCATCTTTGCAACGCAACAGACACCCTGACCATGTATACATCAGGTTTTTTTGTAGAGCTATATGGGTATTTATAGCATTACAAATGTAGAGTGTATCCACAACCTATATTCCAGAAGAACATTAAAATGTGTATGCACTCCCCACACAAAAAAAGACAAAAAGTTATATACAAAGTAGGCCAACCGATGCATCCCTGAGAAACATGGTCTATGATGTTGCTCCATCTACTAACTGTGTGTGTTTATATGCAACAGCACTGAGTATAGCAAACTGCACAGTGAACTCAGAAGCACTATAAAACACCAAACCAAAGAGATCTCTGAGGCCAAGATGGAGAATCAATATGGCATGATTACAGAAACGGCATAAAATAGCAATAGATGGCAGAAGAATGAAAAAGAGGAATTTGAGAATTGTGACAGGGTCTAGAATTTGAATAGGATTCCAAGCTATGTGTGTCTAACTACACTGGGCAAGGCAGGGTTTTCTGTGAAAAAATGTCTGAAAAAGGAACAAAAGAAACAAACATTGTCCTGTGTCCCAAAGGAAAAAGTAAACAAACAGCCTTGAACTTGTGTTTGGCCATTTGAGGCTTTGTCAAACACTCAGACTCATGCTAGTGAATTTAGGGTAGGTTTCTAGGAAAAAAAGTACACACTCAAACACTACACTGTGTAAGTTATAGACATATACAGTGCAAAAACTGTGTATTATAGCAAGTTAAAGACAGAAAAGATCAATTATGCCATTATGCAGTCCAGGGCTGTACAACTTCCAGTTGGCCACAGGCCACACCAGGGTAAGCCAGGGTTCTCTAGGTCATGCTCTGTGTAGATGCACCCGCAACTGCACCAGGTGCCCACATAGGCTTCCCTACCCTCTCTTCCCCAGTACTGCACTGTGCACCCACACAGCCCCTCACCTGCAGCACAGTGCACCCCCATATTGATCCTCAACTCAGTGTACCACATTATCCCACCCCCTGTGAGCAGCAGCAAGAAGAGAGAGGGGGAGCCCTAAGACTTAGGCTGCTGTTGCAACTGGAACAATAGGGGGAATGTCAACCATGCAGGTCCCTGGGAGCTGCAACTTAACCATTTGGGCTAAGTACAAGTAGTCAAAAAGTCCAAGGCTGAATCAGTTTAATCTTCATAGTTTGGTCTAAATGGCATAAATTGAACCCTTAAGCAAGTGAACAGACATTCTCTTTTGATTTCAGAAATGCTGCCACATATCTGCAGTGGCCCAGGCCAGAACCTGGGGTGCACTAGAACATAGCTCCCTGCTCAGCTGAAGCAGACAGCTTGGGCCAAGGCTAATCCACCACCCATGAGAGAGGGTTTGTGGGGGAGATATAAAGCATCCTAGTTAACTTGAATCTAGCGAGGGTCAGGGACAGAAGTTCAATAAACCGATTTAACCTAAATCAGTTAAGTCTGATACTACAGCCATCCAGGTTTATCTTAAACCTGTTTTGGCCATTTTGAAAGTGGTTTATGTGCACTGAACTTCAGGACTAGGGACAGAAATTGCACATAAACCAGTATAAGTGATCGGAAACTGGTTCAAATCTGTAATAAATACAACAGAAGTTCAGTACAGATAGGTCAGTGCAACAGTTCCGTAACTGTTGTGTTACAGATTTGAACTGGTTTCCAATCACTTATATTATGTGTAATTTCTGTCCCTTGCAGGCTGCAGGCAGGCCACTGACTGCCAGTTGGACAGTCCCAATATAGTCCAACCTCTTGACAAGACAGAATTAAAAAGACATTCAATAGGAGGCTGTAGAGTTCGTGGCTACGTAACCAATTAGCTAAAACAAGCAGCAAATAAAAACTGACATTTATTTGAGTCTCACTCAGAAATGGATATATAAAATATTTTTAAAGTCTTTGTGCTGAAACAGACCAAAGGTGATAAAATTCAAAAATATCTCTGAACTGTCAGTGAAATGCTTAGGATCATTCTAAACATCCCTGCTGTATAAAAAAAACTCATTCTACAATTCAACATTCAGAAGCATGTCTTGCATTCAAAATAAAATCTCTTAAGTGCCCTGATTTTTTGCTTTCTTATTTTCCCTTACTGGTAATTAGTTTATTATATTCCCAATAGGTTTCAATGTTTGTGGGGGTTTCTTTGCTTGTTTTTTTTTTTGTTTGTTTGTTTTGTAGAAGAATCAAACTCAGACAAGTTAAACTGTTGTCTAAAAATAGCAAGATCAAGCTTGGAAAAGCGGATTCTGTTTAACTAACATCATATGAAAGAAGGTTATTTGTACATGCCAAAGTAATGGGTGTACCAAACTTGCATTCTGAAGTCTAATAAATTTTTTTTTTAAGTTATAGGAACATTAAACAACTGCATGGCGTGTCAGCCACTATGTTATAAAAGCTGTTTGTAATGCTGTTAGGTTTAGCTGAATGGCAGTACCCAGCTAAGACTGACTACATTTTTCAGTTCTAACTTCAAGCTACCAGTAATCCTTAGAAAGTTCAGGTTAATCATAAAAACACTTCTCCCCCACAGACAGTCCTTGTATTTTTTCTCCAAATGCTATTTATGTCCAAATGTTATCGTCATGTCCTTATGCAGACTGCTCTCTTGTTCTATTGTTGCATAAGTTGAGATCCTACTGCCACTGAAATCAGAGAGTTTTGCCAAATGAGCCCAGAATGAATATTAAGTGCTATTCTATAAACTGCTAACATTACTTAAAACCAGGTTCTGATGCTCTTGTAAGTAGTAGTACTCTGACACTCATTCTAAATAGCATCTTATTCCGTAAGTGTTATCACCAGGAAAACTCACAAAACAAAGTGCAATTCAGTACATATATCAAGATCTATCCCTTA
Organism: Alligator mississippiensis; assembly: GCF_030867095.1. NCBI lineage: Eukaryota > Metazoa > Chordata > Crocodylia > Alligatoridae > Alligator > Alligator mississippiensis. The sequence goes on along the minus strand of NC_081825.1, from coordinate 128,537,661 downwards.
TTAGACAAAGACTCCAATTCACCATAACACTTAATCATATCCTTAACTCTTAAGAAGTCAACATGTCCTAAAAATATGCTTAAGTGTTTTGCAAGCCCTTATTGAAATGGGCCTATGATAACAAACCTAAACAGACCAACAATCATTTTAACACAAGACTTAGAACATACTGATTTATTTTTTTTTTACCAAAACAATGCCATTTTAAAACATCCTAACAGTAGGGGGGAAATGCTATATATAAAACCTACAAGAAAAAGTATTAAAATTAAATCATTTAATAAATAATTTTTGGCAGCCACATTTTCTCCCAATCCCCTGGGTAAAAAGCATCTTGGCGGCATTTGCTGCAGCCTTAGTTGGAAGAAGAACATTTAAACTAGCATATTTATTAGGTGTGAGTTAAATTAAGGGGAATATTAGTATGCATTTACATTTCAAACTTTATTGCTTAGCGAAGGGAAGGAATACCTGCTATCTTCATATAAATATTTACAAACTTTTCAGAGCTTTCACAGTTTCTGCTTTTAGTTCTACAACTGAAATCAAGACATTAATATACCCTTTAAACTATGTGACTTTTTTAGAAGTAAAATGCATCATTAGAAAAAAATCATGGTTAATGGAAATGTTTACTTAGAAGAGAAAAGAAAACACTCCTTAGACAAAAAGAGAAAGGCTATGGCTTGGTTAAAAGTATCTACTCATGTACATCCTTGCAGGTTATGAAAAGATGTGAATATAGTCTCCCCTCACTGTCCAACCTATTAAAAACACATTTGCCTTTGAACATGATAGTTCCTACCATGGAGAGCCATAAGAGGATGGGATGAATATTTAAGACTAATAAGAGCTTCACTAATTACAGAAATTTACTCCTGAATCAGACATCAAATTCTCACTCTGTCTGCTGACTGAATTTCCCTCTCCCTCTTTAATATATATCCTAGATAGAAAGAAATAATTGATTTGTAAATAAGCTTTATTCCAGTTTGAAGAACAGAGTGATGAAAGGCTACATTTAGCCATTTCATAGATTCATAGATGTAGGGTCAGAAGGGGCCTTGTAGATCTTCTAGTCCGACCCCCTGCCGTGGGCAGGAGAGAAAACTGGGCTCAAATGATCCCAGCTGATGCGCCATGCAGTTGTAAATATCGAGCCTCCTCTTAAAGACCCCAGGGTAGGAGCCATCACCACTTCCCTTGGAAGTTGGTTCCAGATCCTAGCCGTCCTGACTGTGAAGTAGTGCCTTCTAACGTCTAGTCTAAACCTACTCTCTAGTAACTTACGGCAGTTATTCCTTGTTACTTTAGGAGGCGCTCGGGGGAACAAGGTCTCTCCCAAACCCCGCTGGTCCCCACTAGTAAGTTTATAGACAGCCACCAGGTCCCTTCTCAGCTTTCTCCTGTGAAAGCTAAACAGGATCAGGTCTCATAGCCTCTCCTCATAGGGTCTGCCCTGCTGTCCCCAGATCATGTGAGTGGTCCTCCTTTGGACCCTCTCTATGCTGTCCACATCCCTCCTGAAGTGCGGCACCCAGAACTGGACGCAGTACTCCAGCTGCGGCCTGACCAGTGTCGCATAGAGGGGGAAGATCACCTCCTTGGCCCTGCTTGTGATGCATCTGTGGATGCAGAACGAGGTATGGTTAGCCTTCCTTACTGTGTCCTCGCATTGGCAGTCCATGTTCATCTTGGAGTCAGTAATGACTCTAAGATCTTTTTCTGCCACTGTGCTTTCAAGAAGGGAGTTCCCCAGCCTATAGGAATGCTGCTAGTTCCTACTGCCCAAGTGCAGCACCCTGCACTTGTCAGTATTGAATCCCATCCTGTTCTCATCTGCCCACCCCTGTAACCTGTCCAGGTCCTGCTGTAATCTGTCCTTCCCTTCCAGCGTGCCCACCTCACCCCAAATCTTGGTGTCGTCTACGAATTTAAACAGGCTGCTCTTCACCCCGTTGTCCAAGTTGCTAGAAAAGAAATTGAACAGTGCAGGCCCAAGGACCGAGCCCTTGGGGACCCCACTGCCCAGCTCCCTCCAGGTCGAAAATGACCCATCCACCACCACTCTCTGAGTGCAGCCCCTCAGCCAATTTGCAGTCCATCTGACTGTGTAGGCATCAATGCCACAGTCAGCTAGCTTTTTAATGAGAATGGGGTGGGAGACAGTGTCAAAGGCCTTCCTGAAGTCCAGAAAGACTACATCCACCGCGACACCTGCGTCCAGTGATTTTGTGACCTGATCATAGAAGGCAATCAGGTTGGTCTGACAGGCCCTGCCCCTAATGAAACCATTGTGGTTGCTCTTGAACATCATCCCTGCTGCTGGCCCATCACAGATGTGCTCCTTGATAATCTTCTCAAAGAGCTTCCTCAGGATTGAAGTAAGATTAACGGGCCTATAGTTGCCTGGGTCCTTCCTTTTCCCTTTTTCAAAGATGAGGACCACACTGGACCTCTTCCAGTTGTCCGGCACCTGGCCAGAGCACCACAAGTGCTCGTAAAGCCATGCCAGGGGCCCCGCAATAACCCCTGCCAATTCCCTCAACACCCTGGGGTGGAGAGCTTCTAGACCTGCTGATCTGAACATATCCAGCCCCTCCAGAAGTTCTCTAACCCAGTCCTCCCTGACCTTAGGCTTGGCGGAGTTTCTCCCAAGTCTGTCCTGAATCTCAGTAGAGGAGTCCTAGTCCCTGCACAAGAAAATAGAGGTTAAGAAATTGTTAAAAAGGTCTTCTTTCTCCTCTGGTGTGACCACCAGATTGCCAAGCGTATTCTGCAGGGGCCCCACAATACTCAGGGCCTTCTTCATTCTCCCTATGTATTTAAAAAAAGACTCTTTGTTACCCTTGATGCTAGCCCTAGTTCCATATCTGCCTTAGCTTTCCTAACAGCCCCCCTACAGACTCAAGCGGTGGAGGTATACTCCTCTTTGGTGATAGCACCTCCCTTCCACTGGGTGTACGCCTCCTTTTTGGCAATCAGGCATTCACGAATGCCCTTGGTGAGCCAGGGGGGCTTTTGGGCACTTGCCCCCTTTGCTTCTTGTTCGGATTGTCACCCCTTGGGCTCTGAATATCATCTCCTTAAGGAACGACCACTCATCTTGGCAACTACCTTGTGCTCATAATACTGGTGTTACACAACAACTTCCTCTACATGTACTTTGAAGGTCATCTGGAGTCAGATCTAATGGTCATATACATATTAGACAGGCTTAACAAGGAGTTGACGGAGCAGAGTGCAACAGCAAAATGTAAACTGTGCCACTGTGGTAAAGATGTCATTTACTCTTCTGAATCAGGACTGGCTTCCCAGGCTGCAAGCCACGGGAATTTCCATGACTCCATACCTGTTAAGCCAGGGTGTCAAATTCACATGCCCCTGCAGGCCAGATGAATGGCATGGGGCCAGCCCATGGGCAAAAGGCACAGGGCAGGGACCACAGACCAGATGGGGCCCACATACTGGCCCCACATGCTGAATCCAGCAGCCAACCTGGCACTGTGTGCAACTCACCACCCAGACTGGGCCCATGCAGCACAGGGCCAATCCAGCATGCACCGCATGCAGCGTGTGGGTCACCTCTGAGACCTGTAAGCAGCACCACAGCCACAGAATAGGACTTTGTGGGCTGCATGTTGAAACCCCTGTGTCAAGCTATACGTTTCCTGAAATGGCTTTACAATTGTAATGAAACCATATTTAAAAAAAGAAACAAACCAAAACAACCAAACAAACAGAACCCCTTCAGATTTAGTTAAAGAGTAATTAAGTTAGTTAAAGAGTAATTGGCCAAATATTATAACAGTATTATTTGGTTGTGAAAGTTGTAACATTTGCCTGGAGTAAGGGCTAATTCTATATTTTAAAAAAGGCACAATATGGACAACAGGAGTACAAAATTCCCTCACATTTTCCAACTCTACTCTAAAACCAATAGAAAGGGTTACTTCTCAGAGCAGGCTTAGTGATTTTGTCTTCATGCCCATCAAACCTCATTCGCTCTGCTGAGCCTGCCAACACAATGCCATTTTGAGGTAGACACCTGTCCATTGGGAGGGAGGATGAGACAACTACCTCATTTTAAATAGTCCAAAATGCAGCCGTCACATGGTGATAACTTTCAATCACTACAAACCTGCCTCCAAACTGAAATCGTTACCAAGAGGTGAAAATCTCCATATCACATATCCAATTCCCTGGCCAGTTATACCTCTTTGTAAAATAATTTTTGACAACTATTCATCTCAATTTTCCTACTCTTATAGATCTAATTTGCACACCTTGAAATGTGCTTTGAATATTATTTTGACTGAGTTCTAGTGAGGATTTTTGTCAAATCCCATGACAAATATTCTACTGTTTGTAATCTGCTGGATCCGAGATAATGGAAAGTATTGCTTCAAAATAAGGTATGTTCAAGTAAAAATTGGTATAATGTGGAGCTCTAGTGGTAGTAAAGAAGTAAGACAGAATGTAACACCAGCTGCAACAATGGCAGAGACTGTTTCTCAGCCTGAAAACAGAATGGTTGTTAAGTGACCAGATCAATGCAAACTAATATGAACAATAAACTCTGAAAGAGAAAACTAGGGATTCAAATTCATAGATGCTTCAGGATCACAGACTAGATCTGTGGGTGTAATGCTGGGGGCAATCTACCTTTTAATGTTACATCTTGGACTTCAGTCATCTTCATGTATTTAAGTTATAAGAATGTAGGTGAGCAATAGAAATGTATTTATCAGTTATAAAAATCATTGCGTTTTTTATTAACATTATGTAACACGTCACATCAAAACTGAGAGTTTAGTAATTCTTTATATTCTGTTAAACACTCTGGCTCCAACAAACAATATTGCCCATTTCATTCAACTGATAAAGATTCCTAAACAGACTACTAGGGTACTCTACTATCAGTTATATTATCAAAAAGATATATTATTGTCACAGGGACTTTCTTTCCTGTGGTTCAATAATCCCTTCAAGATGAGTCTGTCATGAGTTAAGCCTCTGACTAGAAGAGTTCCTTCCATAAATACCTACCTTATAGTCACATGTCTTACTGCAAATAGTTTTTCAAAAACATAGCGTGTCAAATATTAACTCATTATCATCCCTACTCTTGATGCATGTCAACAATCCCAGCTTTTCTAAGGGGAAGACATTTTTGTAAATGGAAGGACATACAGAGCATACTATATTTCCATGGTACCCTATTATAAAGTGTGTTAGATTTGCTACAGCACCTTGTGAATCATTAAGCGTCATATTACTAATGCCCAAGGAATAGAGACAGGAGATAGAGAATCTCAAAAGAAGTCTAAGACAAAATAAATCATCAACAGTTATCTAAATCTAATATCTAAAGCCAACAGCAGAAGACAACAAAACTTATAGAAAGCATGTAACACAAAAAAATCAGATGAATATATTATTCAGGTCTACAAGCAACTGATCCCTGTATCACAGGGCCCAATCCTGAAGTTCAACAATGCTGTTGGGACTGCTGCCTGAGTAAGAACTTCAGGACTGTGTCCATATTCCTATAAATAATATATATTATGAGAAAAAGCTGTTTTCTAAAATATCATTTTATCGGGGGGGGGGCAGATAACTAAAAAGCTCATTTTTATTATATAACAACTAGATCCTAAATATATGTCATTTGTGTTTAAAGCTATTTCATATATCAATAAGCTACACAGCGCCAACAGAACCACTAACTGAATACCATGTCATTAAAGATCAGAATACTGTATATTTCACCTTGTTAAAGTTGTGGCACTGGTTTACTTACACCTTCCACTTGTCATGCATTTCCCAGCCTTATCTTACTGTCATGAATATTTTAATCTAAATCCTATGTGACCCCAGAATGGGAAAGACTAATATTCTACCCAAGGCACACTTTGTGAAAAGAAATGTCCCTTTGCCCCCCCTATTACATGTGATATCTGATGTTGCTACATGTTCATTTGACAGACAGATAAAAAGAAGTGTCAAAATCCCCTGATACTGAGGAAAGATTTCTGAGCTGTTTCTGGTTACCTGGTGGGCAGTTGCACTCTGGAGGCACTTCTCTTGCTATTCTTATTTTTGCCAAATGCTCATAGGATTTCTGTGGGTGAAAGGAGCAACATTAGCAAACTTGGTAAGCATTCACTCAGGCTACTACAGCCAGGCTTCTAAATCGGCATATGTTAAACTGTGATTTATAGTGATTTGATAGACAGCATAACTAACAGTTGACTTGGATGGGATTCAGACTGTATCAGATTCAGACCATATCAGTTCCCCGCCCCCCCCCAAATCAAAGAGCATGACAACTGAGTTTCGCCCAACTTTGCTGGCCCTCTGCTGTGTTACATCCCCATCCAAACACCTCCACACCCCCACCGAGCATCCCAAGCATACAGAATCAATGTAGGGATGTGGGTTTGGGCAGATCTGCAAGTCCCAGGCACAAGGACAATCAACGGTTCAGACCTGAAGGTCAACTGCTCTATCACATTATAGCACCAATTGTTGCCAATGGAGCTCTGGCTACTGCCAGATGGACTCCGGACACCCCCATATGACCCTTGGAAACCCAGACCCCTACTCAAAGAGCCACATCCGAGCGGTTCCTTTCTAGTACAGGTTGTATCTGATGTCCACCAAAAAAAAAAAAAAAAGAAAAAAACCCATACATCTATTAGCAATAGTAATAACCAGTCCAAGAGACAGATTTGGCTAGAATCTGCGGGTGCAATATGAAATACATGCCCAGGTCCTCAGCAGACAAGGGTCTTTGGGTAGATGTGATATCTTTTATTAGACCAACTAAACAGTTGGGAAGCTTGTTCTTTGCAAGCTTTTGGGCACAGACACCCTTCAACCCTATGCCTGAAAGCTTGCAAAGAACAATTTTTTCAACTATTTAGTTGGCCTTTTTTTTTTTGTTAAATTTTCCATATTCCAAGCCAAATTTACCAAAACAAATTCCAAATCCAAGACTCAGTCCAGAACCATTAGTGTTCCTACCGCCTCCACCCCCCTCAGGGGCTTCAGATGATCCCAAACCCTTTGGCAGGCATCCTACTTGCAGGGCTATGTAGTTGATCTAATGAAAGAGATGGCATCTTACCCAAAGAGCCTCGTCTGCCTACATCCAACACGGCTACAAGCAACACCTCGGATCCGTGTCTCCTAGGCATCTCTCTCCCTCCCAATCCCTTCTGCCACTCAGGGAAATGTCACTCAACTTTCCTGGAAAGGCCAGGAAAGAGGTTCCCCAGCACCCCGCTGCCAGCCCCGCCTGGCGAGCAGCCGTGGGGGGCACTGGCCCGGCCCGGAGCCAGCCCTTCCCCGCGCCCCTGCGCACCTGAGCGAGGAGCCGCTCCACTTTCTCTTGCACCACGGACTGGAGCTGGTCCAGGGAGCAGCCGGGCAGCAGGCGGGAGGCGGCGGCAGCGGCAGAGAAGCCCCCGTGGGCGCTCTCGATGGCCGAGACCCGGGCCTGGAGCTGGCTGGTCCTCAGCCCCAGGTACACGCAGGAGGCGGCGGCCAGCACCGAGAGCAGCGCGGTCAGCAGCGGCGGCCGGGCCGGGCAGCAGCCGGGCGCCCCGTGCCCGCGGGTTCCGGTGCCCGGCGCGCTCGGGCAGCCGGCGGCAGGTGGCACGTCCTTCCCGCCGCCCCCCATGGAGGGACCGGGCTGACTCGGGGGAAGAAGCGGGGAAAAGCTGGGAGCGGCTGTGGCGACGAGGAGCAGGCGCCCGGCTCTCACACGCGCATCGCAACAAGACGGGGGCAGCACCCCGGCGCTGGGGCGGCGGACTTGTTGAGAGTCCCGTGGTACTTGGTGCCTGCCCCGCTGCCCCAGTTCTGTGCGGGCGAGTTCCGCGCAGCGGCAAGGGCCCCTCAAGAGCGCGCTGCAGCCCCCCGCGGGGGTCGGGGCGGGCGGCCGGGTTGAAGCGCGGAGTCTCCCTCCCCGCGCCGGGACGAGCTCGCAGCTCCGTCACCCGCTGCCCTCCTGGCCGCGCTGTGCACAGCGACTGCCGCACGCCGCCTCTCCGCGCCGGGCTGAAGCTCCCGAGCTTCATTAACATAATTTATTCACCTAGGCAGAGGGGAGGCCGCCCAGCCCCGCGCGGAGATTCGACGCTTTGCATAATTTATGCAGAAGCCGGAGCGCCGGAGCCTGGTTGGCTGAGCCGCGCGCCCGGAGCGGCGGGATTCGGAGCGGCGCTGCCAGGGCGCCCTGGAGGACCGCGGCTCGTGCTGGCTTGTGGCTGCAGGGCAGGACTGGGACAAGCCCGGGGTGCTAGGTACTACGCTGGGTTAGCCTCCCTACCTGGGAACATTGGGGAGTCCCCGGGAAAGTGACTTGATCAAGGCCATCTGGACCATCCGTGGCAGAGGCAAGAATAGACCTTCCTCTTGCACAGCGTGGGACTGTCAGTCTACTTTAAAAAAAAATCTTTATCAATGCCAAACCAGTTCCATATTTCATTGTGTAAAGGCCAATAGTCAAGTTCCAAAATTCAACTGAGTCATCAAGTACGTGTGGTTCTACCACCAGGAAAGCTGCCTCCCGGGCTCATCTGTCTGGACTCACTAAATCCAGGAAGGCATCCTAGCACATGCCTTGGCATTCAGATGCCCCCAGCAGGCACGTCTACACAAGACCTAGTAATGTGCCAGGGTGCTGTAGCACCCATTGACAAAAACCATGATACTGCAGCTATGTTGCCGTAGCAACGCGCTTCCTTGTAGTGCATTGCTACGGCGATGTAGCCACCAAAAATAACCATGCACAGCCAGCACGATGCAGTACAGGCTGTTACTGTGCTATCTTTTAGTACTTCCAAAGAAAGTACTAAATGATAGTGCAATAACAAAGGTGCCCTACAGCAGAGGCGGGCAATTATTTCAGGTGAGGGGCCACTTATTGAGTTTTGGCAAGCCATCAAGGGCCGCATGACAGGCAGCCATGGGCAGATAAATATTAATTTTCTAAATTATTTACGGGCCCTGCGAGCCGGATAGAATGGCCTGGCAGGCTGTATCAGGTCTGCAAGACGCATTTTGCCTGCCCCTGCCCTACAGCCATATGTAGGCACACCCAACATCACTTTATCTTAGCCAAAAGACCAATAAAGCTGTATAGAAGCCAGACATAGAGTTGTTACTCACTTCCAAGCACTAATTTTTAGCTGCCTGGCTTTTTTTTTTTATATATATATATAGCTGGCTGGTCTTTTTGATGGTATGATGATTACTTTGCACTGTGGCTGGTCTAAAGTTATTATGCAGTTAACCAGTTAAGTGTGTGATATTTACTTAGCAGGTCTGGAGGTCTGAATTTATTGTAGGATTGACCAGTTAATTGCATAATATATGTAGAGGAGGGGCATGTTAGGGCACTTTTACACATGCTCCGGTGGTGAAGGGGCACTTTAATTAGAGCAGCGCTAATTAAAGCGCCACAGAGTCTCATGTATAAGTGCCCCTGTGCTTGAAAATGGTGGCAGAGGTGCTTGAATTAAAGTTCATGCAACAAGCTTTAGTTCAAGCACCCCCACTGCCATTTTGAAGCACAGGAACGCTTATACAAGACATGCGGGAGGCTGCTGGAGCACAGTAATTGCCATGCTCCAACGGACTCGATTAATCAAGTCCACTCCAACATGCTGTAATCACAGCGCATCAAAGCAGTCTCCACACTCATGTACAGGCACCTTTAGTGCCTAATAGGACTCTGCTACACGTTCAAATGAATGCTGGACAGAATCCACCTATTAGACTTGTTATACATTTCCAAGCACTAACTTTATAGATGGTTCCATAGATAGAAAATCACTTTTATCATGTGGCAAAGACTTTGGATGTGTGGCTGATCTACATTTATTGTGCAATTTACCAGCTAATTATGTGATAATTACTTTGCACCTGCAGCCAGTCTAAACTTATTGTGCTATTAACCAGTTAATTGCATAATATAGGTAACATGTAGATGGGGCCTTAGTACCATATAACCTCACCCCTACTCTGTTTCCTTGTCTCTGCCCCCGCTACATGTTTCCTATATTATGCAATGAACTGGTCAACCACACAATAAATTTAGACCAGGCACAGGTACAAAATAATTACCACACTATAAAAATAACTATTCAGCTATAGCAACAGCCAACTAGCTACGAAGTTAGGGTTTTTTGGTTTTTTTAATTTTGTTTCAAGGGCTAAATCAATTCTGAATTCTACTGGGCAAAGCCCAATAGTCAAGTTCCAAATTTGACTGACCAAAGCTCTATCGTTCAAGTCAATGTGGCTCTACCGGCAGGCAAACATCCTCTGTTTCACACACATCAATCTGGGGCTTCAGGTACTCCCCAAATCCATGGCAGGCATCCAGTGCCGGATTAAGACAATGCAGACATAGTCCTAAACTATGTCCAGTTTAAAAGGCCCCATATGATAAAAATAATCCAGTGTATGTATATTTTTGTCATATTAGAATGAAAATGTCCATACTTAGAGAGTCATTTTCCCATATCTCCTTTATTTACCAACTGATTATTAAAAAACTTGATATTGAGTCGGTTATTTTTTTCTTATTTAGAGGCACCTCATATTGTGAGGCTCTAAGATGTAGCTTAAGTAGCTTAAGGCTAAATCCGGCACTGCAGGCATCCTATGTGCAAGCCCCAGTCCCCACTAGAGTTTGGATGCCCCCTAGTCTTGCTTGATCCTAGCCAAAAGGCCGAGAGGAACAAGCCAGAGGGAAAGCTAGAATGCAGTCCCCCATTACCACAAAACTGTGGAGTCAGGTTTCACACAGTGGGGAAATTTGCAGGGGTCAGCCTGCCCAGAGTGCAAGGGACAGGACTCACCCTAGGAAACACAACTTATTGATCATGGTATCTTCCCTGCCAGGAAAATGTAACAAATCAATATCTGGTTTCTATCCAGCTTTCATCTGAACATGTAGCAGGGCCCAGAGATGAGAACTCTTTCCAAATTTGAGTGAGGCAGGAGGCATATGGGATGCACAAGGGACGGCTCATGTGCATACTTGGATTTTCTATCATTATTTAAAATTTACTATTATTTATTCATTCATTTGAATGACATTTCCCACACAGTTGTGTAAGACATTCACAAGCTCTACAAAATTTATTTCCTTTTTCTACCGTGCAGGGTACAAACTTGCAAATATTTAGGGTTACCCTTTCCAAAGTGAATGTGCCGACAAAATAGGTATGCTCTGGGCTCTGGCGTAATAATTTCAGTAGTGCTTCTCCTGCCCGCTGGTTGTGGAGTCATTTTAGCTATTTTTGTTCCTGTTTGTTTGTTTTTTTTATCAACTTGCTTCTCCACTATTCTATGCACACTAATGAATTTTCATTATTCCTGGTTTGTATGAGTATAAAGGGAGCTTAGCATTCAATGTATTACTACATGGCCTGATGGCAAGCTGGTGTTTTATGTGGGTTTTTTTCCTATGTCTCTTCCTGCTAATGTGGCATTTACCCATTGTGTTCTTTCCACTTAAACTGTATCTAATACCTAGCAGATAAAAAGCACTTTTCATGCTAAGACCTTTCAAACATTAAGGGCTAGCTTATGGAGGCCTGACTCTTTTGCTGGCAGTTACTTCTGTTAGTACTTTTAATGACCTCAGTAAGACTGTGTAACTGCATAACACGAATAACTACTGAGCCCTAGGGAGTAAATATTCCATAACCTGGGCTACACTGCTTAATGGAGCTGGTCAGATAATAAAGCGACCTGTGAATATCTTCACAAACATAAACAGCAAATTCAGTAGGTAGTTCTTTGTGGAGTCAGCTATTGTTTCTGCTATAATAAATGTTTAAACATTTCCAAGGCTTCATATTTTAATGTGAATGATTATTCATCAAAAAAGTTGTAGTAGCAGTGCGTTATTCATAATTTGTCATTTGTTGTTCTTTTTTTTTAAAGAAAAGAAAGATTCAGGTATTCAGAGGGGAGCAGAAATACTGTTGTGCAATTTTAAATAATCAGTAAGTCTTTAGACAGAGTAAATGTTTACAGTAGTAAGCAGTTAAATAAACCATAAACCAAAATCAGGAAATCATTGAGTCAGTAGGTATGAATAACACATATTTTCTTCAAAATGAGAATTGGGTCACCAGTTATTTGATAGCAATAAAAAGCTAAATTTGCAACAAACCTTTTCAATTAATAATGTAACCACATGAAAAAAAAATACTCAAACACTCCTGTGTGATAAATAAGTATTGTCTCAATTTTACACACAAGAATACTGAGAGTTAAGTGACTTGATTAAAGTCATTGAGTGAGGCACTGTTACAGCCAAGATCATGCCTGTGCCCCTCTCATGGCTATTTTCTGTTATAGTTTGTATTATACTATAAGTAGGTCCTGCCTCACTCCTGTTAGGGTGAAGTTCCCCCCTGAGATCTATACTGAAAATGGAAATTAATTTATGTTTCAGTACAGAAAAATGGCCCTTTTCCAGCTGTACTTATGCCCCAAGAAGCCATAAATTGCATGTCTTGATACAAGTTGGGAGGGCTTTTTGGCCAAAAAGAAGCATTCCTTTTTCATGCATGGCACTTCAGTTGTACATCCTTCATCCTGAACTGGGATGAAATTAAATATTATAAAACATATTCCATTCCAAAGAGAAATAACTTTTACCCCTTCAACCTCAGATGTTAAACCACTAACCCCAACTGGATGGACACCTTTATATAGCCACATATCTACCACTGTAAAATCCTCCAAGCAATCAGCAATACAGTTCACCATGTTCCTATTATTTCTTCTTTCAGATGTCCTCTCTCACACATCCCTCAGCTCTCCAAAAAAGTAAAAATAAACCTTTAACTTTCTGCTATCCAGGACACACAAGAATCATTATTGTACTATAGTCAAAAGCCAAAACACACCAAAGCAGCCCCTGACAACTTTTACATACTTAATACACCCTTCAATTGTCAACTACATTTCATAGATTTCATAGACATTAGGGCTGGAAGGGACCTCGGAAGATCATCGAGTCCAGCCCCCCGCCCAAAGGGCAGGAAGTCAGCTGGGGTCATAGGATCCCAGCAAGATAAGCATCCAGTTTCATCTTGATAAGCATCCAGTTTCATCTTGAAGCATCCAGTTTCATCTTGAAACATTGTCAGACATCCCCTGATATACTGGTAGATGAAATGCTGTCCCTGACTTTTCTACCTTCAGAAAAGACAGAAGGGAGTCTTGATGACTCCTCATGCATGTCTGCTCTTATATATCCTCAAACAGTGGGAAATATAATGTATGGTATAAGATTTAAAAAAATAAGTGTGCCCAGCTGTGATTTACGTGAGCCACATTTTTCTTTATCACAAACAGCTGATTCAGGAAGCGCTTGTCATATGAAGTGCTGTTTGTAAATGCTTGTGAAATGATTTGTCTGGAAAATGAGTAAAGATGGGGCAGACAGTTGAATCGTGTTTAGTTGCCCCACGCACATAGACTGTTGGTAAAATGGACAATTGTGTCTGTAGGCAAATGCATCTCAACAAGTAGCCATGTTTTTCTCTGTTTGCAAAGAAGCTGAAAACATCATGGTGGGTTTCCAGATGGAGTCACCTTCATTCATCTCCCTGTGCCTCAAGCTGCAAGGCTGTCTACATAACTGGTACCAGTTGGAGTATTTGGCTTAAGCATGTGAGCAACAGGGCAAATTAAGTAGGGTGTGACTATACCTACCATACGAGGAGCTAGTACGTATGAACACATCATCATGGTTATACAACTGTAATAAATGACTGATCCTTCCCTGATGAGAAAGAATTACGCTGGTATACTTTCCTCATTTAATTTATCAGATATTCCATAATGAATAACCATTAGTTTTGTGAGTTATTCACTCTTCTCTGAACATAACAAACTGGGGGACATTAAGCAAACAGAACTAAGCTATGACACTGGTCTTTTGCTTTATTTCCACAGGCTGCAGGGAGAATTCAAGACTTGCGTCTGTTCCCATGCCAGTGTGTCCTGTTCTTATTTTGGAGCCATGATTATGCCAGAGCTCAAAATGCATCTATTTGAAGCCACAGTTAAGATTGAAACCAGATTTCCATATTGCTTTTGAATATGCTTTTCATGAAGTGAAGGAACTGTTTTTTATTTTCCTAAAAATAAATACTATTTTCTACTTGTGTTTTATTGGTACAGTTATATTATTTTGGAATTGAAAAGGCTCACTGGATCCAAATAATCAAGCTCCTGCTGCTGGAGTAAGACAGATGATGGTTCACACAAGAGAGCAGTAATTCAACTGCCCACAGGCTACAACTAAAATTTAGATATTGCTGGTCAGAGTTAAGGAGAGATTCCATGAATATCCAGGTTAAAGAATACCTCAAGTGCCTGTTCTGTATTTGGTAACCAGAATACGGAAGTTTAAAATACAAACTGCTACATAGAGTAGGCTGTTATTTGTGCAGATTGATAAACCTGGTCAGATTTATAATAAACAAATTCAAGGAATATTAAAAAAAGAAGACGATTCTAAATAAGAGCTGCTGAGTTTCTGGTGCAACAACCAGAGGGAATAGTGTTTCCTGAAAGGAGGGAGTTGCTCTTACTACCTTTTTGGAAGATTCAAATCTCTAAATACCACATTTCAACAGACCTTGTATATGACCAGGCCAGAGGCACTTATACCAGATGCTATGGTTTGGTTTTCATGAGTCTGTGAAAATGTGGACAGTGTTTGCAGATAATGCATTTCCTTCATAGTGGCTAGCCGCTAGAGTAATTGGCTTTCTTTTTATGTCTACAGTATGTTTCAGTCTGGCTGACCAGTCCACAACTGGATAACTTTACCAGAGGTAACACTGACCTGTCATTAGAATCACCCAAGAATATGCCAATGGAAAATAAGCAATCACCTGTTGAAATTTGAGGGTTCACTAAGTTTAGAAAACATATTGTGCCTATGATCAAGAAATGTAGGAGATACTACTTAACTGACATAGTTACAGACACAACTATAAATTTAGGTCTCAGATTCTGCCTTGAGGTTCTGGTAACACATTCAGTGAGTAAAGCTTAAAAAGTTAATGTAGTTAAAAGCTCCAAGACCGAATTGTAGCCTTATATTGAACGTATATATTATCTGGAGTTGAATCGTATATCCATACTATTGCGTCCTCCACCGTTCTCCTTTCCTGCTAACTTCACACTTTCCCCTAGAGAGAATTTCTCCTTCCGCTCAGATGGCTCTAATAGGTTGAGTCACATGATACATAGCTGTGAAGTTCCTTAGCCCTACATCTGATGAATTATAATAACAGCACCTAATTCTCACACTCAACATTTTGGAGGAAAGGAGTGAGTATTTCAAAGGGAGGAAGCATGCTACACACGAGCTTTTCAACTGCAGTGTAAGTGGGAACATTCACTTCACAGTCTTGTCACAAAATACAAGCATGCCATCTCTGCGCCCCCCCCCCCCCAACCCTTTGTATATTTGGCAAAATAATTTCTTTTGCACATGGGACTGGATTCATTCCTGTGGGAGCAGAGAAATAAATTTTGCTTGCCTTGAACCTATCAAGCCAGCCACATGCAGCACTATCACTACTTTCTAACAGAGAAGAATAGCTCTAATAGAAATTCTGCCACCCTGAATGACCGTTTCCCAGGTGCATTTTTCTTTTCTCTTTTCACTTTTTGGGCTGCACCAGCTGGCTACAGGCCCAGCAGCATAACCCTGTGTAATTGAACAAGGATAACATACAATGTGGACATAAAATAAAAAAAAATCAACAGAACAAATCCAAGATAATAAGATCCCAATTCAGCAAGGTTTTTAGACATGCATGCAACTTTAAACACAAGGATTATTCCATTCAAGTCCATGGAGCAACTCATATGCTTAAACATTAGGGCTATGTGAAGCTTCAGTCCGATTCGATTTGGTGGAGATTAAGCCCAATTTGGTGGCCGAATCTCCAAATCCAGATCGAATCAGGAGACCCTTTAATCTCTCCGAACCTAATCAGAACCCTCCAAATCGATTCAGAGAGATTTGGAGATTCAGACATGGAGACAGCTTTAAATGTTTTTTCTACCTACCTCTAGGTAGCAGGGGCTCATGAGTTCTGTGATGCTGGGGCGCATGGAGTGTCCCACAGAAGTGCGGGGGACCCCCCAGCATGCTCAGCAGCAGACCCAGAAGTGGACCAGAATCACTTCCAGTGCACTTCCAGGTCTGCCGGGAAGCATGTGGGGGGCCCCTCCGTGCCCCCCCCCGGCTCAGCAACTGGTACCTCCTGGATCTAGTGGGGCACCCAGGATCCCCCTGTAGCTGATCACCAAGCCAGGGAGGCACCGGGGGCCCCTAACACACTCACCAGCAGACCTGGAAGTACTTCTGGTCCACTTCCAGGTTTGCTGCTGATCACATGGAGAGCCCCCCGCACTCCTGTGTGATGCTCCATCTGCCCCAGCATTGCAGCTATCACAGGTCACGCCTGCTACCTCAAGGTACATAGAAAAACTTTTAAAGCTGTGTCTATGTCCAAATCACTGATTCACCGAATCAGCATTTAAATCTTCAGATTCAGAT
Source organism: Alligator mississippiensis (assembly GCF_030867095.1). Classification (NCBI taxonomy): domain Eukaryota; kingdom Metazoa; phylum Chordata; order Crocodylia; family Alligatoridae; genus Alligator; species Alligator mississippiensis. The sequence continues at coordinate 128,521,034 of NC_081825.1, read as the reverse complement.
TCAGCCGGATCGAATCAGAAAAGTGATCCGAATCAACTAATCGAATCACTGTCCCCAATTCAGGCCAAATCTAAACTGAACAGGGCCCGCTTCACACACCCTTATTAAGCATATATACATGCCGACATGCCTTGCTGAATCAAGACCTAGTTTGGCTTCCCTATGTATTTTATGTCCCAAATCAGGTTCTAGATAAACATTTATACTTTTAAGTAAACAAAATGTGATTAGGAAACCTGAATCCAGTACTTTAGTTCTATACTTCACTTAATGGCCCCTATCATTCTACTATACAGTGCTAGCTGCTCACGCCATGTACTTACACAGTGTATAATGACCACATAGTATAAAGCTTGCCAAACCAACTGCACTGCTTCAGAAAATATAGCTAGCAAAAGCTTGCACTTTTAACTGCCCAAATTGATTGTGTTCTGTCACTGAAATTGAATGTAAACATTTATATTAAAGTATGGTGTACATGATACAGTAGATTAATATACTTAGCAGATGGATAGCAGTTGTGATTTACTACTGAGATATATACATTTCACATCTACTGTACAAACACATAATATATTTGAATATTGAAGTCAGACTTATCTTCAGACTTGGAGGCAATTGGGTCACATGAGCATAGGAATGAGTTTATTAGTTCTATAACCATAGAGGTATTTTGGCAAACTTGATAAAATGTGCATCTGGATTTTAATATATTTTACAGGATTTCCTTTTCCCACATAATGAAACCAGCTCTCCTAAACCTATGAACTGACTGAAACAAGATAAGATCCACAATCATTTTTACTCAAGTTCACAAATGAAAAAGAGATCCAGTCTTTATTTCTATTTGTCTCATAGAACACTTCACAACAGAAAAAAGTCTCCTGTGTTTCACATAGAGTCAAATATTCACTTAACACCTAGCTTTGTAGCTAACTTGTGAAATTGAGTTTTTAGACTTTTTGATCTGTCTGGTATAGAGTCATTAAGCATTTCTGTACGAAAGAACAACTATATGCTTTCTAAAATTTTATTTTAAAGTAGTGGAAAAGAAAATGGAACAAAAAGTGGTTTACTTTATAGAACCCAGCATGTGTGCCATATCAGCAGGAAATTATACTAACTCAGATGATAACTCTGCTGATGCCTTTGCACGTAGGCAGAGCTGCTAGAAATCAAAAGCTTCGGACACAGAAAATAAAATGTCACCATTTTATCTATTTATTAGATGGAATTTGAAAAAAGTAAGGGAGCCAGTTACATGGGAATTTTCCTCCATTTGACAAGGTGGAGGGCATTTGCTTTAACTGGGTTCCAGGCACTCCAGATTAATAAATAATTTGAAATAAAATATCTTCCTACAATATTTCTAAATTCAGCTGTCAGGTTTCTCTAATACTAGTACTACCTCCATACATGTATAGGGCCTCATATTCCTCTCCCTCTGACCAAATTACTGAAAAGAAAGCAACCAGTGAATATCCCTATCAAAATGTCCAGCATTCTTAGTCTCAGGCATTTACAAATTCCCCTCTTGTCAACATTAGTGATCTCTCTGTCCTTGTTATATTGCTAGATCTGCAGAAGACAGACTGTAATTGGCTCTGCCACTATTGGTTTGATAGATTTTATTTTTCCAGTCTATTCTAGATCCTTTCATTATTTCATTGGGGTCTGGGTAAAAATGGCCCCACGCCTGACTGCTACGTAATCGCATTTGAGAAAGAAGATAATGTTGTTAAAATTCCCCTGCCCAACTATCAGTGTGTAACTAAGCAGTTGCCATGTGAGAGGAAATGTTATAGCTTCACCTAGTTTCGTTTTAGGTTTGACTGTCTGGATCTCAACAAGTCTGTGACAGAGGAAAGATTATGATGAATGGCAGAATGCTAAGCTACCATGATATACTTTAATTTTTCCCCTAAACTATTCCTGAGATATTGGCCCAATTCCCTACTTCTGTATAAGAACCAAAGTTTTTTCTGGTCTTGCATAAAGTAGGCCTTAGAAAGAAGAAGAACCATTGGCCACAAGGGATTGGATCCTATGAAACCATTGGGAGTTTGCCCATTGCAGGAGGAAGGGTTAAACAAGGATAAGCTACCCTGATGTGAAACAGGTTGCTTTTGGATTCCTCACAGACTGCAGTTTCACAAATTTCATAGATTTGAGTGTTGCTATCAATATTTTTCCCTTCTAGAGTTCTTCCACATTAACCCAATCACAGGCATTGATCTACAAGAGCAATTCCTTAAAATATAATCTCCAAAAACTATCCCTTTAATAATCTATGATTCAGATGAAGAACATGAATAAAATCCTCTGACAGATAGTGGCTTTGTTCCTACAAGTTTTCAAAAGTATCCCAGGATTGTTTTTAGATCCAGGAAAGCACATAAGAAGGAATTTGCTGTTGAATGACCAGATCAAGTGTGCTATTCTAAGCAATCTAAAATAGTTCCTTCTTATGGTATATATGTAGTAAATATGATACAGTATAGAAAACCAAGTAGGTTCTCAGCCAAGTTCCAGGAAGGGCAAGTGAGTGTCTAACACAAAATACTGAGTTCAAGACTGGGCTTCTCTGATTTAATCAATGGAACCAGGAAGTCATTAAATTTTGTTAGCCTCACTTGAACATGTAAAGGAAAATGTGAGTCAGAAAAAGCTATTTCTATACTGCTACCCAGGGCTCCCAGCTAATTCAAATCCACAAACCCTCTTCATAAAGCTTTTCAGCTTACCCTTATATCTCTCTAGGAACAAGCTTTTAGTCCTCTCTGCCCTGCAGTGTGTTCAGAACTCACCCCAGCACTGCAAGCTGGGGTTTAGAAAGAGTTCTGCACAGAGCAACAGAAATGAGACGAGACTTATAAGGACAAGCTGAAAAAACAGTTAGTTAGCTTTGAGAAGGAAAGACTGATGGGGGGGATTTGATAACAGTCATTAAATACCTGAAGGGTGATTATAGAAAGGATGAAGATGGGCTTTTCTCTGTGGCTGTAGGGGACAGGACAAGAAGCAATGGCCACAAGCTGCAGTAGAGGAAATTTAGGCTGGAAAATAGGAGAAACGTTCTGACTATGAGAGTGGTCAGACATTGGAAGAGGCTATTTAGAGAACTTGTGGGATTTCCATCCTTGGAAACTGTCAAAAGCAGGTTAGATAGACACTTGGCTGGGATGGTTTAGTTGAGGATGATCCTGCCTTAACCAAGAGTTTGGACTAGATGACCTTATGAGGTCTCTTGCACCCCTACTTTCCTTTGATCCTAAGCCACACACACAGCAGGTCTCCAAAGAGCAATCCCACAATTTCCTGTACCTGGCCATTCTGCACTCTATTCCATGTCTCTACTGCAGACCTCCTGGTCAGTATCCAGAGATGGACACTAGGTTTCCTCAGGCCAAGATGGCACAGGTTCTCTGCAGGTATCCTGTGCCTTCCATTGCACAGGGTAAGGGAAGAGGATAAAGAAATGGCCCAGGGCTTGGTCGGTGTCTGGGGCCAGGGCCAAATCTTCCACCTTCAGACCCTACAGAGGCTCCTATGCAATGCCAGTAACCAGGTGGTATAGTGCCTGATCACCCACACATTCTTCCACTGCCTCTGAGGGTTCTACCTGAGAGGTCTCTCAAAGCATGGTCCAAGGAGTTACTGGCTTTCTACCAGTACCTCCTCAGGGTCTGGAGGCTGGTCTCCTCCTTCAGGTCCCCAGAAGGAGTTAGCTAGGGCACTGACCTCCTAGCCAAGCCCCTGATAAAAAGCCTACAGTGAGTGGTGCAGGCAATGGAGATGTCTCAGGTGTGCCAGAGGATAATCTTGGCCTTTAACAGGCTGGGGTGGGTGAATCCCTTTGCACTGGCCTGGTATACTGTATGTGTCCTGACCCTTAATCCAGAAGGTCAATGCCACCAATTTGCTCACTGCCCATGCCTATATCAAAGAGGTCCTGTTCAAGGGCAGTTCTTGCCTACCGACATCCTTCAGCCCTCTAGACCTTGCTGTGGGGCCTTTGCCTCAAGAGAACCCATGGCACTCTGCACACCAGCTCAGCAGGCTAGGAGATATCAAGCTGATCCATTTCTGCAAAGCCCACCACCTCCAGCTTTACACGCTCATGTTCCACACGCTCCATCATCTCAGCCTCATGTCCCTTCCAGACATTGGCAATGTATAGGGGGTGTACGCAGGTGCACGGGCACCCCCTGAGATTGGCCACCACCAATGCTGCCCTCGGTGCCTGTGATCAGTTGCCGATCACCAACCCCCGCTCCCCCACTGCCGATATCACCGGCGGCATCTGCAGGCAGCCGCTGATCATCAACCCCCTGCAACACCGACACCGCTATGGCCACCTGTGAGAGCTCGCCAGTCACCACTGCCACACCCCCACCACCGACACTGCCACTGCCATTCCCCCCCAGCCTGCCACTGCCACCGCCATGCCCCCCCAGCCTGCCTGCCACTGCCACCACCATGCCCCCCCCAGCCTCGGGAGGCACATGACATTCATGCTCCCAGACACCAAGTGGTGGGACACCTTCAGGGAGGATGAGCATATCTCACAAAGCAGCCCGTATTCCACCCTAATCCCCAAGGCCTGGGCCCTTCACTTCCATTTACATAACAAATAGGCCTGTCTCTACTGCCTTGTAATTAAAGCTGTAGAAAAAAAACCAGAACACATAATAGGCAGATTGATTCCTAGAAGGGTTCTTCTGATAAATGGGAAGTGGAGCTCTCCTAGGAGTCAAGTCTATCCACTACTTGTCTCTCTTGTGGTGTTTGGGTGCAGCCGGCACAAAGTACGTGGGTGGTACACATAAACCAGACCGACTGAGAGTAACTCTTAGGGCTGACCCTAAATAGCAGGGTAGATATACTTTTAAGAGTATATAGCTAAAGCATCCAAATTGTCACCCGATGGAATGGGTTGCTACTGTGACCTTTGGGTTTGTCTGGTTTCTTTCTAACCTGTTTCAATCTCTGAAGGCTAGAATTATTTCCCTAAAGTAGTGGTTTTCCACTGTGTCCCATGCAATGCTGGGGTTCCACAATAGGTCACAAAGAGATTGAAGGTAATGGCAGAGTAGACTGGGAGACAATGCACTGCCACTGTGTGGCCAGGTTGCCTGGCTCTGTGTCAGTTTATATGGCTCATGAAGCCAGGGATAGTATAGAAGAGCAAAGAGAGTGGGAGGAGGAAAATCTATGCTCGTTCCCTTGCCCTTAGTATCTGGAAGTCAAACAGCCCCAACAGTAAAGGGGCAGGCCACAGGAGCATTGAAACAGGGCAACTGCAGAGTCAGCTCAGAGGCAGCAAACAGAAGAAGCCCCTAGACAGGTCTGGGAGCATGGAAAGAACTAAAACCTTCATAGAAAGGACTCGACCTGGTACTGGCTACTGGGGATGACCTAGTCGGCGACCTAGTGATCGATGGGAAGCTGGGTGACAGTGACCATGAGCTGATCACCTTCACCATCCGCCAAAAAGCTGGCAAGTCAGTCAGCAACACGGAAGTCCTTGACTTCAGGAAAGCCGACTTTGACAAGCTCAGGAGGCTTGTCAGTGAGGCCCTAAGGGACCATGACCACGGAGAAAGGGGAGTTCAAGAAGAGTGGTTGCTCCTCAAGGGAGAGATCCTCAATGCACAAACTAAGTCTATTCCATCTCGGAGGAAAGACAGCAAGAGGGCACAGCAGCCCCCCTGGCTCTCCAGGGACCTAGCAGACCTCCTGAGGCTAAAAAGAAAGGCCTACAAAGGATGGAGGATGGGAGTCACCTCCAAGGAGGATTATTCTGCACTGGTCCGGTCCTGTAGAGAGCAGACCAGGAAAGCCAAGGCTGCAACTGAACTCCAACTAGCTTTGAGCATCAAGGACAATAAAAAGTCCTTTTTCAGATATGTGGGGAGCCGGAGGAAAAGCAGGGGCAACGTTGGACCCCTGCTGAACCAGATGGGGCAACTGACAACTGACTCCCAGGAAAAAGCCAACCTATTAAATAGGTACTTTGCATCGGTCTTTCATCAGTCCCATGGGACGCCCATGCCCGCTACAGGACAGGGAAGTCCGGGTGAGGGTGATCCCCTGCCCTCCATTGATGCTGACTTTGTGAAGGAACATCTTGAGAAGCTGGATACCTTCGAGTCAGCCGGCCCTGACAATCTTCACCCCAGCGTACTCAAGGAGCTGACGAGCATCATAGCCCAGCCTCTAGCGCAGATCTTTGAAAACTCTTGGCGCTCTGGTGTAGTGCCCGAAGACTGGAAGAAGGCCAATGTGGTGCCTATCTTCAAGAAAGGGAGGAAAGTGGATCCGGCTAACTATAGGCCCATTAGCCTGACTTCTATCCCAGGGAAGATCTTAGAAAAGTTTATTAAAGAGGCCATCCTTAATGGACTGGCCGACGCCAACATCTTAAGGGATAGCCAGCATGGGTTTGTTGCGGGTAGGTCTTGCTTGACCTATCTCATTTCCTTCTACGACCAGGTGACCTAGCACCTGGACAAGGGAGAAGAGATTGATGTCATATAACTTGACTTCAAAAAAGCCTTTGACCTGGTTTCCCATGATCGTCTCTTGGAGAAACTGGCCAATTGTTGCCTTGGGTCCTCCACGATCCACTGGCTGGAAAATTGGCTCCGGGGTCAGACCCAGAGGGTAGTAATTGATGGAAGTCACTCATCATGGTGTCCTGTGACCAGTGGGGTCCCCCAAGGCTCTGTCCTTGGACCCATACTGTTCAACATCTTCATTAATGATGTGGACACTGGAGTCAGAAGCAGACTGGCCAAGTTCGCTGATGACACCAAACTTTGGGGAAAAGCATCCACACCAGAAGACAGGCAGGTAATCCAGGCTGACCTGGACAGGCTCAGCAAGTGGGCGGACGAGAATCTGATGGTGTTCAACGCCGATAAATCCAAGGTTCTCCACCTTGGGAAGAAAAACCCACAGCATCTTTATAGGCTTGTCAGTGCTATGTTGGCTAGCACTATGTAAGAAAGAGATTTGAGGGTCATCATTGACCACAAGATGAACATGAGCCTGCAGTGCGATGCTGTGGCTAGTAAAGCAAACAAAACGCTGGCTTGCATCCATAGATGCTTCTCAAGCAAATCCCGGGACGTCATTCTCCCCTTGTACTCGGCCTTAGTGAGGCCGCAGCTGGAGTACTACGTCCAGTTTTGGGCTCCACAATTCAAAATGATGTGGAGAAGCTGGAGAGAGTCCAGAGAAGAGCCACGCACATGATCAGAGGTCAGGGAAGCAGACCCTACGATGACAGGCTGAGAGCCCTGGGGCTCTTTAGCCTGGAAAAGCGCAGGCTCAGGGGTGATCTGATGGCCACCTATAAGTTTATCAGGGGTGACCACCAGTATCTGGGGAAACGTTTGTTCACCAGAGCGCCCCAAGGGATGACGACTAGGTCGAATGGTCACAAACTACTACAAGACCGTTTCAGGCTGGACATAAGGGAGAATTTCTTTACTGTCCGAGCCCCCAAGGTCTGGAACAGCCTGCCACAGGAGGTGGTTCAAGCGCCTACATTGAACACCTTCAAGAGCAAACTGGATGCTCATCTTGCTGGGATCCTATGAACCCAGCTGACTTCCTGCCCTTTGGGCAGGGGGCTGGACTCAATGATCTTCCAAGGTCCCTTCCAGCCCTAATGTCTATGAAAAATCTATGAAATCCTTACCTGCCGAGAGCTCTCAAGTGGAGGGGAGAAGCATCTCAGCAGGAAAAGCCTATATTGCAGGGAGCCCCATGAGAACACAGAGACACTTTGGTCTCCTTAAGGTTCCCAGTAGGAAACAGAGCCCCTGGAAGGGGAAGGCCCTATTTAGAAACACTAGGATAGGGCTGAACCAGCCCAGGCTGTTTATAACCTCTGGGGAGGAGTCACTTGATGTTAACTCAGCCCAGGTGTCTCCCCTCAATACAGATGAGCCTGAGCTGGGGCCCAAAAAATCCAGCATTCATAGGCTAGGAGTGCAGGGCAGATAGCCCAGCAGGACACAAGCAGTAGTAAGAGCGGAAAACCTGTATGGGAGGGGAGGCTAGGGTTGAGGAATATCCTGGGCCATATTTTTGCATTTTTGTTTCTAATGGACTGCAGAGGCTTCCTGGGAGTCATCCAGGAAGGTACTGAGAGCTGCTCCTAGCTGTGACACCTTAACAGCAGGAGCCTGTACTTAGACCCAGAGGACTATGGTGGGGGTGCTGGGGTTGGAGGAGACCCCTGTGAGGCTCTGTTACAGGCAATAACTGATTAGTTTTGGAATATTGAACACAGCCCTGATGGCAGAGCCAGTTTTTCCTTCTCGGGGAGAGAATTCTCCAATTATTGTTACCATCAAGTCATGGCAGGTGAGTGCCCCAAGGAGGTAGTGTACCCCTTTAGAGGCGTGTGGTGCTGGTCAAGCTATAGACAAAGGGACTTCTCCACAGGTAGGAGTTCCATAGCAAAAGAAGTTATATAAAGGAGTTCTGTGACTAGGAAGTCTGAAAACCAGCACCCTAAAGAGGGTCAACAACTTATTTTGCTAGCCTACTGAAGGCTTAATCAACAGTTTGAAGAAGTAAAATTTAAAAATGAGCCCTAGGAAATTTATCTGAAGAGGGCTTAGGGAAATCCATCCTAGCCTTAATCTTTGCTCGGAGCCCAATCTTTGCTTTGAGTTTACCAGGAGAATGGGCAGGGCAGAGCACATTCCCCAGAACAAAGGCACCTCTGTGAGAGTACCATAAGTAAATGAATCTTCTACACTCTTCAACTCAAGAGAGAAGTCTGCATGGGGATGGTGACCTTGATATTAAGAATCTGTTCTACCCAACCCATGAAAGAGACCGTAAGTGCTCCTACTTTAAGTTCCTACAGGGACAGAGGGAGAAGTGTTAAAATATTTGTGATAATAATAGAATTTTAGCATCAAGAAAATTGAGGCACTAATATTGGATAATGGCTATTGAAGTCATAGTACTAAAAGGAAAACTAGTAAAATGCTGTTAATCTGCTCACTAACAGAGAACATGTTAGCGGAGCCCTGTGCCATTCTGGAATCCTGCGGGTAAAGAATGTGTATTGATATTTTTTTCTTTCTGCAAGAACAGAGAGAAAGTAGGCCAGTCAGGAAAAATTAGCCATTTCAAGAATCCATGGATCTATAGGAGATTACATAAAGGCTCATATAAGCAAGCATAATGTAATTCCCATGTTTGCTTGGGAATATGGGCCTCAGCATTTTGCCTGCATCATCCTGACCCCATGGGCCCCCAGCTGTCAAAACCTTTACTGCATCTTTCAGAAACACAGATTCCCTAAATTCCTGACATAGAGTTAACTGTCTCATGCTTCAGAGTACTTCTGTTATTTGTAATGAGGAATAAGTGAAAGTCAAGCACTTGAGTTTTCCCTGTGAGCCTTCCCTCTCTGCAAGCTTAAGCTTGTGATGCTGATTGTCAGATGGAGTAGTTCACTGTAAGTAAGAAAAGTTACTGTCACAGTTCATTCATGCAGTGCCATCTAAAGTACTCTCAGGGAGGGCAGCAAGGACAAAGCAAGGTGGACCTAAGCTGCTGAATACTTTCTTGACATGTGTCGCTTCTATCTCAGACCCTTCATTCAGTTCACCTCATTGTAGGATTTAGGCCATAGCAGCAAGTGGCCCTACATAGGTGAGGGTCAGAAAGTAGGTTGGGGGCCACGGTTAGGAAAGAATGAAGGGATTTGGTGCAAAGAGCGTGGAAGAACAGCAGGGAAACTGTCAGACTACTTGGTAACTGTGTGTGACTCTCTCTGACCCTGGAGAATCTGGGAGAAGGAAAAACAGAATTTGAGAAAGGAAGTGCTTCACCAGTTACAAAAGGGACTGGGATTCTGTAGATCTTAAAAACTTAGAAGAATAGCTTTTCTCTATAAGAGGGAGACTAGCAGTTAGTCTCTAGGATGTTTGTGGCCAGGCACATTGTGAAAGACTTACCCAAGGCATGAAAGAGTATATCCCAAAAAAAGAGCTTTGCTGTGAGGTGGTGGAAACTATGAGCACGGCCTCAGGCACAGTCCCAGGCCTGGGCAAGGGATGTTGCTGGACAAAATCTGCCCTTGGGATCGACATTCACAAGTGGGATGCAGCAACATTTTTTTTACTTATTTTCTCCCTTTTATGGAAATGCAGTTGTGAGGCAGCCCACAGGGTGCACAACAGTTGGGAGTGGGCTATGATGTCTTCAATGAACTGTCCTCTGTAATACAAAGGGAGAAAAAGTAGCATCAGGAAAAGGTATACCACTGGTGGAGGAACATAGAGCTGTGCATGCAAATATAAAATTGCTGTGTGGAGTGAGGACGGTTTAAGTAGGGTTAGTTTCTTACTGTTCTAATGGGAGCTTTCCTTAGGATAAAGGGCCCTGCTATGTTGAGGTGAGTCCTGTAGGGTGCAAGGTCTGGCACTTATTCACAGTTTTCAATCCTGCTTCATGTGCAGCATGAATACATAAGCATGCACAGGGCTACTTAGTATGCACAATAGGCTGCTCTCTGGCTGGGTAGATATGTGGCTCCATATGCGCCTGCCATCAGTGAGCATAATTCATGAAATTGTACCTGGTGGGAAAACCCTTGAGTAGGGCATGTGTTAGATGCCAGAGGAGGAAGAGGACCGCTCCATTATTTTTCTGTAGTCAGATAAGGAGTGAAAACAGAGCTGGCATTCTATGGGGGATGCCTAGCGGTTGAGAACCACTGGGCTAGGATATTCATCCAAGAAGTGGAAAACCCAGATTCTAAAACAATATGGAGGTTTTATACACAAAGGAGGTTTGAACCTGGTTGGGTTATTTAGAGCTGATCCAGCCTTAAGCAGGATCTTGAACTCTCCTACAAGCCTATATCTCTTTGAGCTCCTAAACACAGTGCTCCAGCCACAACTTAAGTATTATCCAGTCTCTTCTCCACCCTCTTTTTGAAGCTGGCCCTCTGGGCTGTCAGGAGTCAGGGCAGCAAGCAGACAGACAAACCCCTAGCTGGCTCTGATTGCCTGGGTGGGACTGCTGTCAGCAGCCTGAGTGCCTCCAGCTGGCTCCTGTTCAAGGTCTTGGGTGCGACTACTGCATATTAGTAGTAGCCCTTGCAGTGCTGCTCTGTGGCTTCTTAATTAAGTTGAATTATTTTTCTCTCTTCTTTCTGGTCTAGTGCTAAATATGCTTGATTCCTGGCTTCTAGCTTCCTAATCCTAGTCCTTGATTCTCTGCTCCTGGCTTCCCTTGCCCTTCTCCAAACCTTTGCCAAGTTTCTAGTCTCCAGCTTCTGCCTACAACCCTACGTAGCACCTGGTGCCTGTACTTCCAGCTTGTGACCTCTGGCTCTGGACTTCCCGGGATTGTGTCCTGACCCTTGAACCTTCACCTCCCACATCTTGGTTGTGCCTGTGGCATGTGTCGCCTAGACAGGGAGGTATGTAGGGCCAGGAAGAGGAAAGCAAGCAAGGCTCAGTGAAACAGGTGCAGTCCCTGGAACACGGTAAGCTCTAGTTTCTAGACTGCCTTGCTCCTAATGGGGCACAAACTTCCCTGCTAGCCTTTGTCCTTTTTGTCCAATAAATAGTAAATGCAAAGTGTAATGTCTTGGTTACAAGAGGACAGCTGAAAAGGGACCTGGGTAATGCCTGACCTGTAACCTAGGAATTTAGAGTTATGTAGGTTCAAATATCCTCTGGGTGGATGGATAGGGGGAAGAGTAGGGATACTAGAACCTGGGTCTCCTGTTTCTGAGGTAAGCACCCTAACCAAGAAGCTAGCGCCCTATGCCCAATAGACCAGATCTGGTCCATGGAGCCATTTGATCCAGCCTGTGGATGTGGAGCATCAGCAGCCAGATTGACCCAGTTTGGGTCATAGGCATACTGATGCATGGCAGCTAGGACCCACCACTACCACTGCTGTTCCCTGTCATTGTGGGGAAAATTGCTGTCTGTGGACACCTTCCCCATATTGATGTGGGGGAAAAGTGGTGTTGGCAGGTGCTCTTCTTGTGCTGTCACTCAGGACAGCAATGGCAGTGGCTAGATCCTAGCAGCCACTCACCACAGGCTAGGACAGTCCCACCCACAAACTGGAAAAAATTGCCATCCCCTGCCCTAACCAGTAGGATATTAAAATAAGCCATGAGAAGGTCCTCCTTGTTTTTGTCAGGACAGAATTATTTTACTTGTGCTTAGGAATGTATATACATAGCCATGTACCTGCTTGTCCAGAATACCGCCGGTTGCGTATGCTCAGGAACCATGTGAACGCTAACATTTCCACACTGCACATCGAACAGGATTGCAAACTGTGCATAAGGGCCAAAACTGACAGTTGTGCAGCAGCTGGATAACTGTCGTTTGGACACACAAAATGAAACAGGATTTGGTGTATGGTGGGGCAGGGGAAGGGGAAGGGTTGTATTTTTAAAATTCTCTGACCTAAGGCTAATCTGGTTCTCCACTGCCTCTGCTTGTACGTACTCTCTGGGTCTCCTGGGATGTAAAATGTTTGAAGAGTTTTAATGAAAGATGTCAGCATCAGCTGGGAAGCATCTGATCAGTCACAGGTGGGGACCTTACTGGACCACCCCTTGACATTTTATCTGTTTATACAGCAAGGTAAAAATGATACCCAGGCATCATTTTTTCCATGAAATTCAGTCACAGCTGGGATGAAATACAGCAAATGTCGAGCACAGCAGGTTTTACAGGCAGGGAAAAAAATCCTTCTCCAGTGGAAACTACATGGTAAAATGAGGCAGAATATAATTATATGCAATTGAATTTTTTTCAGGATCCTACAATATACATGCTTATACTTTGCTAAATGTGACATGGATCCATCAATGCTTGGGATGGCAGCAGTTTGCCTCACAAATATATAACACTTGTAGTACCCTCTAATATCTGGGTGGCAGACCAATTGATTCATTCAGAGGGAAGAAAGTTACTTTTAGGGAGCCCACAAAAGGGTTCCTGGGAAGTTCCTCATCCTAATACTACTAGAGACAGACCGTAGTTAATTTGCAAAATGTGACAGACTGCCAACCTATGGGCTGTGGCTTTAGGCAATGACACATTAATCTCTAGAATGTAACAAATACTTAGAAGTTACCAAGATTAGGGCATACCGGTAGTATCATTCAACAAAAGGGCCATAAAATTGGGCCATAAGGTGGGAACCCATTTTTTCTGGCAGTTCTCAAATATTTTGTTGCCAAAGTTTCATCAGCTGTACTATATGGTTTACTTATTTGAGGCTCCCTTAATGCATCTGTTCTGGAAATAATTTTTTGGGTGGTTTACCCACAGGAGTACCAGACCATATGCTTAAAATAAAATGTGTTTTTTTTAACATTAGAGCATGCCTGTATATGATTATATATTATAAAAAAAACCCTACATCTTCTCCTCAGTCTGTGTTTATAGGAAGAGGGAAAGCTTTATTTACTTACGAAAGAGGTATCCATTGAAGAATCCTGGATCAAATGCCATATAAGCTTTTTAAAACATCATGAACTGCAGCTAGGAGGCAAGGTTCTCTTGAGTGATAAGAGAGATTCAGATTATTGGTTACAGTGAGCAACAGAGGAAAGACTACTCTTTGAGTGCACTGCAGCATGGTTGCTTAAACAGGAGTTTACATGCTCCTTCTGTGCTTTCCATGGAAGGAACTTGCAAATTATCTCAATGATCTTAGAAGGTGCATCTACATGTGCAATTAATTCAAAGTAATAAACTCGGGCAATAAGTATTGGAATGTATTGCTCTTGGGCACACCATTTAAATGTGTGCCCAGGACAGTACTTTGAGCCAGGTTGGAGCAGCCCTGGCTGAGCTGACAGGGAGCCTGAGGGGATCATTCTGCCAACCCAGGGCTGCTCTGACCCAGCTCAATGCGCTGCAGAGGGGCTGGCTGGAAGGTGCTCCAGTGCGGGGCCAGTTGGCAGGCAGCACCCACACTGAAGCACTCTTCTGTCCCAGCCCACTGAATTGGTGTCTATACACGAGGTGCTGTGGAGTAAAAAATTCTGCAGCAAGATAGTACTTGTATTTGCAAGTACTACTCTTCTGTGCAGTTTATTAGTTTATTTCAGACTAATAGTCCTGCATGTGTAGATACAAGATTTACTGTGGAGTTAATTAGTCAGCTCCATAGAAAACATCTCATGTAGATGTGCCCAAAGATAGGTACAGGCAGTCCTTGAACTTACGACACAATTGGTTCCTGAAAAGTGCATCTTAAGTCGAAATGTTGCAACTCGGAACCGATTTTCCCATAGGAAACTGTTATAAATGGGGGATTGGTTCCTGAACCAAGAAGGCCCAATACCCTGCTTTCACCAAAAATAACCCAGAATTTTGTACTCAATCAAGTATAGATTAGTAATATAGCTACATTAATGTATTATATTGCAAATAATCATATTGATTTGGAAGGACTGCTTTGAGGTGACTTTGTTGGACTTTTTGAAGGGTTCTTGGCTGGATTCTTCTCAGGAGTCCTGGCTGCAGGTTTTTCTGGAATCTTGTCTGGTTTCTTAAAGAAAGGGTCCAAGGAAGTTTGGAAAGATGTTCTCCAGGGAGATAGACGACGCAGCAAACTTGTATGCTGGCGTAGCGTCACATCCCATCAAGCAGCGTAAAGTCAAAACAGACATCAGAAAGTTGAAACAGAGTGTCAATTTATAAACATTGTAAGTGCGAAACATTGTAACCTTAAACATTGTAAGTCAAGGACTGCCTGTAATTAGCCATGTTAGTCTCAAGTCAGACAGAAGGCATTATTATAGACTAACTCAAGGCTCTCTAACTTCTGGCCAGCCAGAGTGTGGGCTGCAGTCCTGAGCTCTCTACACCATGCCCTCCCCCGTATCCCACAAGTCCTCTCTGCCACATGCATCACCCACCTCCCCTCCCAGCCACATGTAAAGCTCCCCCTCTTCTAGCCATATGTGCTACACAGGCAGCATGATCAGCCAGACTCTCTGCCATGCAAACAGCCCACCCATGTCCCTCCAGCTGAGCACACCATGCAGACAGCCTACCTGCAGCACAGGCAGCCTAGCTCCCTCTGGTGAGCACCAGTACATGCACCCAGCCCAGCACCTTCTCATTCTGTTGCCCCAACCCCCTGAGCAGGGTCAGGAACCTGAAGCTGGAGCAGAGAGAGGAAGCCCAGAGACCCCAGTCATTGCCTCACAAGAGCAATGGGCTGAGTGGTGGCCAGAAGCCCATAGAGCACATGCTGCCCACCATTTGGACATCTCTGGACTAACTAAAATAGATGTATATGCTTGTATGAACAAAAGCTCAATTCAGCCAATGCTATGCATCTGGTTCCAGTGACCTCAGTTGAAGGATACTTTATCACTGAACTCTTATCTTGCAAAGTACGCTGACAAAGAAATTCAGATAAGCTTGTACAAGATCACAATTCCTGCAGGCAGACTTATAGCTATAGCTCTTCCCTTACTACCATTTATACTCTTTTGATTTGGATTAATTAGAAAATACTTCCATGTTATCTGTCAGAATGTCACTTGCATGGTCTTGAAAGATCAAAATGGAGAGACCTCTTGCATCCAGGAGATGGTAATTTACCATAAATTTAACATTTACATTTCTGATTTCTTTCCTTCTGCATTTATCTTTGTGGCTTCTGTAAGACCTCTGTTAGCATTCTGCCCTCAACCAAAAGGGATAGTCAGATCACTTTCCTTCTTCCTATAGGCTTCATCTTCCCTCTGGATACCACTACTTCATCCAAGACAAGTGACTTATTTGTGAAGATCCTAAAAAGACTTCTGACAGGTGACTTTTTGTCACCTTTGGAATGAACTAGATTGTACCAAGTATAAAAGTATAACCAATTGTTTCAAAGAAATGATGTATCGCTTCTAAAGGGAAGGATGCCCTCCTTTAGCCCCCCTATAAATTATACAACGTAACTCCTGTACCATTAATATATACAGGGCAAATCATAAACTGCTATAAGTCAACATACCCAGTAGTTCTGTAGACATCAGTGAAGCTACACCACCAAATGATTTGTTACATTTACACCAAATGAGCATATGATCTGTTACATTTTTCAGGAATAAAATATAAATATTTCCAGCAATGTGCAGCTTTATTTGCCAGGCTGTAAAAAAGCACTTACAGTTACATAGCAAAAAAATGGATAGTTTCTTCTCCTTCCTGTGATCACATGCAGCCTTTCTCTATAAATTTTATAACGTGATTTGGTAGGGGGGGAATTGATTAAACTCCTTGATAAATTATTGGTAGCACATATCTGCATGATCTGGTTTTGTAATTACCTACTGTAGTCTTGGCTGATCTTCCAGTCACTGGCCAGAGAGAATAGTTCTTTCTTTTTTACAGGGTCAAATCCTCACCTGGTGCAAATCAGTATAGCTCCAGCTAAGGCAGTGAAGCTACTTAGATTTATGGTAGCTGAAGGAACTAATCTTTTTTGTTTTGAATCCACTGTATTCTATACAGCGTTTAATCTGCCAAACTAATAGGTTGGCAGTCAAAGTTTTGTTTTTTGCCTAAAGAACTCTGCTAATTTAAAAATAAATTGCCTTTATTTCATCAGCTTCTATTGTTTCCATTTCTATTTCTCTCTGACCAATTCTACATGCATAATGCAGATACACAGAACTGAGGCAGTCTCTTAAAAGTACCTCTTGTGGTTTTTAATTGAGTTTTGCAAGCTCCCATTTAAACGCTATAAGAGTCACTGTTTTGTTCCCTTGAGCAATGTATTTAAGTGCCATTAACATTAATAGGATTTGTGGGTATGCACCAAGGGAGAATAAACATCTTAAACACCTTTTTTACTGTACCCATTTTGTTTCGTTGGCATTTCTCACCTCTTGCAGCTATTTTCTTTCTTCCCTGTTGTAAAAATATAGCCCATATTTCTTACTCTTCCTTTCCCTTTTATGATGACTCTCAAGGAAGCATGAAACTCTGTTCCTTACTTTATTTTCCATTTTCATTGTGAATTTCAGGGGCTGAAAAATTCTTCAAATACTTCTTTACATTCAGATAGAAGTTACACCCATACTTTACCTCTAAGAGGTGACATGAACATGTCTGATTTAGAACTAAGAATGCCTTATTTTAGAACTAATACCATGGCTGGTTTATTTGTTTACATTGTCTTAACTTTTTAACATTAGTTTTTCAAAATGCCTTTCATTCCAAAAGATTCCACAAACTATGGCTAGGGACCTACTTCATTTGAGGTTTCACAGATTTCATGCAAACTGCAAAATCTGGAATTGTCCACAAAATCAACAAAAACAAGAATAAAAATAAAAAGCTGGCTCCCCAGTGGGAGCCAACAGTCCCAGCCACCAGGAGGAGAAGGTAATAGCTTGCAGGGTGGCATGAAGGGCAGTAGACAAGATGGCAGCTGCCCCCTCATCCCTCCTCCCCCCACCAGGGTCTCTGCCTATCAGCAGTGAGGGGTGGGGCTGTGCAAAGGGCAGTCAGCAATTAAGATGGCAGCTGACCCTTCATCCCTTGCCCCCAGTCTCTCTGCCAACCATTGCTGAGGCATGGGGCCTCTCTGCTAATCAGTGCCAAGAGGCAGGACCGCTACAAAATGCCCACAAAATTGGCTCTGCATGCCATGAGCCAGCCATGAAACGACCTCCACGAGCCAGCCTTTGTCTCACCATGATTTAGGTAGGTCCCTAATTCTAACCTATTGCTAACACTAACTACTGTTACATAGTCTCCTTGAAATAGACCAGGGGTGTCAAAGATACAGCCTGACTGGGATGGAGCTGGAGCTACCATGTGCTCTGCACTCCAGGCCAGAATGCAGCCACGCCATGATTAATGGTAAGCAGAGGAAGAGGGAGGATGGGTTGGGCAGAGGCTGGGGAATGCAGGCAGGAGGCATGCAGAGGGGTGCAGGCAGTAGGAATGCAGGTATGGGAGGCAGGCACTGTGAGAGGGGGCGGTGGGGAACACAGGTGCAGCGGGAGAGGTGGCATGGGGTGCAAGCACTGCAGAGGAGTAGGCACCGGGTTGGGGGGCAGTCAGCAGGGGAAGACAAATAGTAAGGGGCAGGAGGAAAGGGGTTAGGATCAGGCTGCTTCCTCCCGTCCCTCTCCTTGCCTCCCAGCTACCTCACTGCAGCACTGGAGGGAGGTGGGGAAGGGGGTATGAGTTTAAGGCAACTGTTCAATAATTAGATTCTATACATAAAAAATTATAACATTTATACATTTTCCATGTATAGAAACTAATTATTGGAGGGTGATCATAAATTTGAAGTCACCTTGGATTCTGGTAGATAGGGTATGTTAGTCACAACTTATTGGCCTTGAAACTCTTATCCAATGTGCATTTAGCTTACACAATTACCATTCCATCTTTTCTATAGCAGTTGTTAGCTCCAATTGTGGTTTGTCTGAAATGTTAACACTCTGAATCTGCAACCATAAAGGACCATTTAGTGCTACCTTTATCAGATGATCAAAGATGTAGGAATAATGGCAGCAGACAAGGCAAGGAAGGAGCAGTAAAAAAAATACTATCTGGAAAAGTAATAGCAGAAAGTGAAATGGAGAGCAAGGACATATCCTGTTGTAAAAGGATACACAAAAACCTTGGAGTATGTGAAAAGTTCCACTGGTTATCACCAATACCAAGAGAGTTTCCAGTGTAAGCAGCAATTAATAGGTATAATGGTGACATTCACAGATTGTGATGCCCTGCCTTGTACCTGACTTCATAGGAACACAGCTAACTACATCTCTATCACATATGGTTCTCCTAAGCAACAGGCATTGTTACCTCCCTTTTATCTATATCACCCAGCTCCTGCGCAAGATCCTTTTAGTGATATGCAAAGGAAAGAGGTAGGATAAAGCAAGAGCTATCACTGGTTGCTTTATCCTTGCTTTTTCCAGTATTACTGAATTTTCTAGAAAAACAGCTTTTCATCACAGAATACTGAAGTTTCTGTTTTGACAGCTTACATGAGAACGTGCACATGCTAATTTCAACAAGGATGGTATTTCTGATAAACGCTAAGCAAGGTGAACCCTCCCCCTCCCAACTGTATCATTGGATGAAAAATCCAAATCCCTATGATAATTTACCGCAGGAGTGTCAAACAGTGGCCCACGGGCCAGCTGATGGACCCGTTCCATCCGGCCTACTGGTAATCCAGTGGGTGCTTGGAAGTGTGCACCCTTAATTCTGTACTGCCACAGCCTTGGCACAACAGACTGGCCAGAAATCCATACTAATGGACAGCAGTACAGACCCACATTTAGGTGACAGCGCCAAAATTTAGCCAGTGCCAGGGGAATGCAGATCTGGACCACAGGGGCTCCTCCAGAGCCAGGCAGCAACATGAGTCTGGAGCTAGGCAGCTGCACACAGCCATACTGGGGCACTGCATAGCCAGGGCCATGCAGTGGCACAGAGCTCTGGCCAGCCAGTGACACAGAGTCAGGGCCATGCAACTGCATAGAGCCATGTTTGGAGCTGGGGGGGCTGCCACTCATAGTCCATGTCTGCATGTCTGTGTTGCTGCCCAGCCAGAGCTCTGTGTCACTGTGCCCCCTTGCCCCTCACTGATGCACCCCCTGTTTCTGCACTGCTCCAACAGCTCCATGAAGCTGCCCAGACCTGGACCCACAAATCCAACCCAGGAAGATCCCCTGCAGTCTGGATTTGAGCTGGCGCCTTGAGTGAGTTTGATACCCCTGATTTTCTATAATGCAAGACAAACCTTTCCCCTCATTGACTCCTTGACTCTGGTTGTTACATACCTTCCCAAGCTGGAACCTATAAGAAGAGTTATCAAACAATTCAGCCTATACTTGAAAAGGATCAGACCATGGGTGACTGGTGTGCGCGCCAGGTCTGACCCCGGGTCGCTTTCGTCGCTCTGCATGCGGGCTGTGGCCAGCAGCCCGGGCAGGCCGGGTCGAAGAGGGCGGGCGCCGAGCTAGAATTAGGCACAGACACGTAACGGTTGATTTTAAGATTATTTTACTTACACCGAGATGGTCGTGGTGTAGGCTGAGAACTTGCTTGAGTTGCAGTTACAACAAAAAACACGAACACACTTGGAGGTTGCAAAGCTCCACGCAGACAGAACACAAACAATCACGTGGAGGTTGCTAGGCTCCACGCAGACAAACTCCGGATGTCCAGGACAAGCGCGCATTAAACTCGTCGTTACGTCCTATAGTAGGCTCCGTTTGAAGACGGGAAGAGGTGGGCGGTGGATCAGGCCGCCAAACCCCTCTGAGCGACACACAGGGTTTCTATTACCCTGCCGCGCACACCCAGAGTCCCCATGAGATGGATGTGGAGTCCTCTTCGGCTTGGGCGGAAACTGCTCAAGCCTCTTATACGGCTAGCAGGCCAATCGCTAGCCGCCACGTGTGAATAATTTAGCACTAGCCAATTGCGGGGCACGAATTTGCATACGATGAGCGGGAAACCTTTGCACCGTGCATTTCTGTGCTGCAAAGGAAATGCACCCTGCAAAGATCGCTGCAAAGTGGCGGGAACACTTCCCTGCACGCGGGTTCTCTGCACAGCAGAACTCCTCTGTGCAATGAAGTTGCAAACCCACGGGGATAATTCTAAGTGCCGAAGCACACACAAAAAAAATCAGACCTTTGGGTCATGACAACTGGTACCACCTTAATTGGGCACGTGCCCCCCCCACGCCCCTTACCCCCCTAGCAACCAGTCAGTGACTGGGGGGTGGCCCCCTGCGGCCAATCTCACCGACTGGAGTGGGGCAGCCGCGGCGCTTCCACTACCAGGCCAGCACTGATAGGGGGGGCACCAGTGCTCCCCCCTGCCTGTTGCCTAAGCGGTGAGCGTGGCCTGTCAGGGGGTGAACCAGCACTCTCAGGGGGGGTGTTTGCACCCCCATGCACCCCCTATGCGTTGCCTCTGAATCAGACCTTGACAGAAATATTCCTATCCATCCCCACCACCTAGCTGTCAAAGAGTCTCCAAACCTAGCCAAACTCCCCACTGATCAACAGACACCAATCCTGCCTTAACAATAAATTAAAAATCTGTCAATACATTTCCACTGGCACCATAATCAGCCTTCTCACAGTTAAACCATCAGAATTCATGGATCCTACACATCTATAATAGAATATGGTATCTCTCATCCCAAGCAACAAATGTCTTCATGGAAATTATGTGGGTGATACTAAACAAAGACTATACACTAGAATGAACTCTCAAAGGAAAAAATGAAGGGACAAAGACACACAAACACTTGTAGGAGAATACTTCTAACAAAACAGCCACTCTCTTTCTGACCTCACAGTCCTCACACTCAAGAGAACTCTCCAAAATGCCACCAAAAGAGGGGTCTGAGAACAAAAATTCATAATCTACTTGGACACTGACAGATATAACCTAAACACAAACAGTGGCTTGATGGCTCATTGCAATCTACCTACTATCTCTGCTAATCTCCCTACACTCCATAGATAATAATAACAACCTTTTCCCCTCTTGAATGGCCTTGTTCTTCCACTAATTAGGTCATGTATTCTACAGCACTCCTCTTATTTTGTAGCCAATTCTGATAACATCTCTTTGTTCCTATTTTGGAGCCCTCCTCCATTCCTTTAAATGGACTATTTATATATGGAGTTATACACATCCTACTAGTCTGTCTGCTGTTTAACTCAAACTGCTTCTTTCCCAGACCTGAGGAAGGGCACTTTGTACCCAAAAGCTTATCTAACATCTCTCCTAACTATGCAAATGGTCCAATAAAAGATACCACCAAAATCCTTGCCTCATATATATTTCCTGGACCATCATGGATACAACATCACTCTACCTCAAGTACTGATCAAAACTAAAGACTTTCATCCACCCCAGAATAACCCGTAGTCTTGTGGTCAGTGTACTTAATAGGGGTGTGTAAGCAGGTTACCTAGCCTGCTGGCTTTTGCTGTTGGGCTTTGTTCCCTAAGGAGCTTCTCAGCCAGTCCTTTCAAGTATCACAGTTTTTAGGCAACAAGTAAGCCAACAAATAAGTCAACAAAACAAAAGAAAATCCTTCTGTTTTGTCCCAGGCACTCAAGGGGGAGTTCTCTGGCTCCCAGCACAGCAGCCTGGCTTCTTTCTTGTAGCAAGTACTTATATTCACAATTTACTTACTCTTCTGCAAGCTTTTGAAAGTTCCTAGTAGTATACTCCTTGTCTATCCAAACGTCATGCAGTGGGGATCAACAGGGCTGACTGTTCCCTCTTAAAGGAGCATACAACCCTGTTACAGCATAGAGGAAAATTCACCTTCAAGTCCTTGCTCTGTCAAATTTGAACTCTTGGTTTCCAATATCCATGGTTAGTGCCATAACCATTGGGTTGTTCTAAGGAAGATGAGTCCCTTACTTTCCAAGAAAAACTTCAGATGGTCTTGGAGCCATAACAATGAAAAACTAGAAAATGTTTGAGTTTCAGATTTTAACAAGCCAGACAAACTATTTCCTGCTTACTTCTAATCACTGGATTGTATGGTCCTTGATCACTGGGAGTAGAGGTAGAATACATACATATACTGCAAGGAAGCTACATGTAAAATTATGTGCATAATTTATTTGTCATAGTTTCATAGTAGGTAGGTTTGGAAGGGACCTGAGCAGATCATCAAGTCTGAACCCCTGTCATGGGCAGGAAAGAGTGCTGGGGTCAAACGACCCCAGCTAGGTGATTATCTAGCCTCCTTTTGAAGGCTTCCAGGGTAGGAGTGAGCACCACTTCCCTTGGAAGTTGGTTCTAGATCCTAGCCGCCCTAACTGTGAAGTAGTGCCTCCTGATATCTAGTCTGAATCTACTCTCGGTCAGCTTATGGCCATTATTCCTTGTTACTCCCGGTAGTGCTCGGGGGAACAGGGACTCTCCCATTGCCTGCTGGTCCCCCTTGGCCAGTTTGTAGATGGCCACAAGATCCCCTCTTACCCTTCTCTTGTAGAGGCTGAACAGGTTCAGGTTCCATATCCTCTGCTTGTAGGGCCTGCCGTGCTGCCCCCTGATCATGCGAGTGGCGCTCCTCGGGACCCTCTCGATGCTGTCCACATCCCTCCTGAAGTGCGGCTCCCAGAACTGGATGCAGTGCTCCAACTGCGGCCTGACCAGTGTTGCATAGAGGGGGAGGATCACCTCCTTGGACCTGCTCGTGATGCATCTGTGGACGCGTGACAAGGTGCGGTTAGCTTTCCTGACTGCGTCCCCACATTGGCAGCCCATGTTCATTTTGGAATCAATAACGACACCAAGATCCTTTTCTGCCTCTGTGCTGACTAGAAGGGAGGTCCCCAGCCTGTAGGTATGCTGCTGGTTCTTCCTCCCCAGGTGCAGTACCTTGCACTTGTCAGTATTGAATCCCATCCTGTTCTCATCCGCCCACCCCTGTAACCTGTCTAGATCTAGTTGCAGCCTGTCCCTCTCCTCCATCGTGTGCCCACTTCTCCCCACATTTTAGTGTCATCTGCAAATTTGAACAAGGTGCTTTTCATCCCCTCATCCAAGTTGCTGATGAGGATGTTGAACAGTGCGGGCCTGAGGACCGAGACCTGGGGGACCCCACTGCCCACATCCCTACAGCTCAAAAAAGAACCATCCACCACCACTCTCTGGGTGCGGCCCTCCAGCCAATTGGTGACCCATCTAATTGTGTAGGCATCAACACCACAATGTCCTCATTTTTTAATGCGAATGGGTGAGAGACAGTGTCGAAGGCCTTCCTAAAGTCCAGAAAGACTACGTCCACCGCGACACCTGCGTCCAAGAATTTTGTGACCTGGTCGTACAAGGCCACCAGGTTGGTTTGACAGGACCTGCCTCAAATAAATCCATGTTGGTTGCCCCTAAGCATGATCTCCTCTGCTGGTCCCTCACAGATGTGCTCCTGGATAATTTTCTCAAAGAGCTTCCCCAGGACCGAGGTAAGACCAATGGGCCTGTAGTTTCTTGGGTCCTCCTTCCCCCCTTTTTTGAAAATGGGGACCACATTGGCCCTTTTCCAGTCCTCCAGCACCTCACCAGAGCACCATGAGTGCTCGTAAAGCTGTGCCAGGGATCCCGTAATGACCTCTGCTAATTCCCTCAGCACTCTGGGGTGGAAATCATCAAGACCTGCTGACATGAACACGTCTAGACCCATCAGAAGTTCTCTGACTAGGTCAGAGACTAGGGCCTGGCAGAGCCTCCCCTGGGTCCACTGGGGATCCCAGTGGGGGGATGCCTCGGTCCCTGCTCAAAAAGATGGAGGCAAAGAAATTGTTAAAGCGGTTAGCTTTGTCATCTGGTGTGACCGCCAGATATCCTAGCGTATCCTGCAGAGGCCCTACATTACCCGGTACCTTCTTTTTACCCCTTATGTATTTAAAAAAGGACTTCTTGTTGTCCTTGATCCGGGTCGCTAGTCCCAGTTCCATCTCCACCTTAGCCTTCCTAACAGCCCCCCTACAATCTTGAGCATTAGAGGTATAATCCTCCTTGGTGATGCGCCCCCCACCTTCCATTGGGTGTACACCTCCTTTTTAGCTTTGAGACATTCATGGATGCTTTTGGTGAGCCGTGGGGTCTTTTGAGCACTCCTGCCTCCTTTGATCTGTGTGGGGACTGTCACCCTTTGGGCTTGGAGGATCGTCCCCTTAAGGAATGACCACTCTTCCTGGACTCCCAACTCCCCTACCCTCCGGGACCTCAGTGCCTCCCTGACTAGTCTCCTTACCTCATTGAAAACTGCCCTCCTGAAATCTGGGGCTGTTGCTTTGCTGTAGGTCTTTGACACCCTGTGCTGGATGGTGAATTCCAGTAGGTGATGATCGCTATCACCCAGGTGGTCGAGCACCTGCAGTCCTCTCACCAGGTTGTCGCCCGTGGGCAAGACCAGGTCCAACAAGGCATTTCCTTTGGTGGGACTGAGCACCTCCTGGGTTAGATGGAGGTCCTGTAACTTGGCTAGGAACCTATGTGAGTGGTCAGACCTGGCTGACTGCTCTTCCCAGCAGATGTCCGGATAGTTTAGGTCACCCATGATAACCACGTCCTTTGACTTAACTGCCTCCACAAGCTGACCTGAGAATTCTAGGTCCAGCTCTTCACCCTGGTTGGGTGGCCTGTAATAAACCCTTACCGTTAAGTCCCTTTCCTGCTGACCCCCTTGTATACGGACCCAGGGCACTTCAGTCTGTACCTCCTCTGACCCAGTGCTGTTTGTTGAGGATGTGTATTGCTCTTTGACACAAAGCACCCCACCCCCACTTTTCCTCCCTGTTCTATCCCTCCTGTACAGCCTATAGCTCCTGATGTTTACTGCCCAGTCATGCATTGGATCCCACCAAGTTTCAGTGAGTCCCACTATGTCCGAGTTAGTGTTAGCTAGCAGGAGGGCAAATTCTTCCTGCTTGTTCCCCATACTAGGAGCATTAGTGTAGGGGCATTTAAGGCCTCCTGAAGGTGCATGCACCACCCCTCTAGTCCCAGGACTATCTGGGACCATGTCTCTTACCTGGGTATTTCTTGTGCTCATTGCCTGTCTTGGCTGGGCTGTTCTTGTGAATGGCTCTTTGTTTGGTGTTGCATGGCTCCCTCCATCCTCAACTTCCCCTTCCCCCAACGAGCCTAATTTAAAGCCTGCTGGAGGAGATCAGCCAACCTGAAAGAGAACACACGCTGTCCTAGGCAAATGATCATTAAATTAGGTTACATGGGTTTGAAACAGATTATGCTATAAAAGCAAAGATGTGACTCAAGTCTGGTATAGAAAATAGCTGATGTCAACATATGTGGGAAGGCTCCATTAACAGCAATCAGCTGTTCCACTGCTCAAACTCATGACATTTCAGAGTACAGTATATCTGTGTGTAGACACATAAACTGACCACAGCCAACTCATCACACTGCAGATGGCAGGCTGCCCCCAAACCAAAAGCAGAAGAGTTACTTCCACACAGGACTGAATCCAGGCTAATTACTAATGTGTAATGGTTGCAGTTAGCCTGAATATTGTAATATGAAAATTGGGTACAAGAGCTTTCTATTCAGGAAGCAGTCCATGGAGAACACCACATGTTTGAGAGCACCACTGCCCAGTAAGTTTGTGACCTAAACATGGTCTATAAATGGTGCTCAGTGGTCTCTTCCAATGTAAGCCATGATTCCAGAAAAGAATAAGTTGGAGATCTTCAGTCTAGAGTGTAAAATACAGTTTTACATTTTGTACTATATCTCAGATAGACTGAAAATATCAGTCTTTCCAAATGACATCTAAAGAGTAGAAATCATATACATTTGGTAGAGTATATACTATCAGCTTCAAAAAAATGTAGTTATGGAAACAATGACTCTTCCAAAACATTGCTGACCCCTTATCTATATACAGACTTGCACCGATTTCACTAAAAATGTGACAGCAACTTTGTATAGGTTTTAAATGTCATTTAAACTTGTATTGGTTTATACTTCACTGGCATGAAACAAGGAGAAAATTGCACTGCATTAAATGAACGCAGTAACATGCCATCAGCTAACATAGAAGGCAATTGTGTGGAGACCAGGTCTAACATTTAATTGGCCACTGAACAGGAAATGTCTAAATCAAACAACTGCAAATAAATACAATGAATGAGAATGAAGTTAGTCAACCATGCAAGTTGGTACAACATTTCCCACTGGTATTCCCCCTCCCCCCTTCTCAGTAACTTTAACAGATGATGACTCTTGTGTGAAGGGAAAGTTAGCATGCTATTCCTTACTTGCTTTTTCTGCTGGTTCTGGAGGGCAGTACAAATTAGGAGGAAGTTCACCACAGCTATACTTTTGGAGAAAGAGGACACAAGATGTGAACAAACAGCACACATACTAGTCTGCCCCACTACTCCTATTTTGCTACCATGTTATTACCATGATCTCTCATTCTCTTTCCAAATTAACTATAAGAAACAGCAATGCTGTAACACAAGTGTCCCCTAGGCTTGTGAATGGAGAGCTTAACCTCACTTAAAGCCTGGTGGGAAATAAATAGGTGACCAGAATTTAACTCATAGTCATAAAACTAACTGCAAAGTGGTATACAAGTAGCACAACCAACTGCATACATGTACAAGATGGGCATATTGTTTTAAGACAGGGCACTTTTGGAAGATAGAAAGCGCTAATCATTTTTAAATTCCTATCATAACACCTGATTTTTGATTTTCAAATCATGATTAGACTATACCTAATTGGGATTCTGATTAGTAGCCAAAATCCTCATCCCTGATTCAAATTCAAATTATACTTCGAATGCAATGCATCATACAGAATCCCAGAATTCCTGGGTTTGAAAATTAAAAAATGATTGTATCCAAATAGGAAACTTTTTGATCAATAAAGATTTCTGGTATCATCAATCAATACTGAAGATGCAAGGGGTTATTTTCTCCTTGTTCAGTTCTACACAAAAAAATAAGTTTCACTGTTTTTATTTCCTTCATTGTTTTAAAGCTGTGTATGAACAGCAAAACTGCATTATTGTTGTAAGACATACAACAGCATTCCTTGTTAAGATCAAAAAAGAGCCAAAATAGAAGAGTACAGTAGCCAGATGACCCAGTCTGTAATACCATGGCTCCCATGCGCAAAGATCCATGCTCAGCGCGGCTGATCCTCAGGCCAACTGTGAGGCACCCATTTGTCTATGAGATATGATGTCCTCAGCCTCCAGGGCACTCAGTCCATTGCACTTTTTGTGCTTTCTAGCAGGTGGTTACCAAGCAACAATGCAGTTTCAGAGTTGTATTGTCTTCACAGCCACTGGATGAATGCATCAGTCACAGCTGCTGCTATTAGGAGCGAGAGAGAGTATGATTTGGGGGAGGGGAGGAAGGGGCGAAGGTAGCCTTAAATCAATGAGTTCCTACAGAAACTGAGTATTGCTGTACTAATGGCTGATATTTAGAATTACTGCTTGGGGAAAAATCAGGGATCTGAACTTACTCCTCAAGTGAGACCATAAAGAAAGATGCAGGCTCTTGAGTCCTCTCTTGCAAGACAGACCAGGTACCCTTATCACCTGTCTTAACTATGTGCGGGCTACAACATCCCACATGATGAGCTTTAGGGAAAAGAAACAAAGAAAGGCAATGGTTTTCAAATATGCAGAAGTAACTATATACAATGCATCTTGCAGGATGAGGCTCTAAGAGATGCATAGAGTGAAATCTTGGCTGTACTAAAGTCAATAGCAGCAGTCCTACTGGTTGCCATGGGGCCCATATTTCAGCCCAGATCTCACAATCCTCTTCTTACCAGCCTAATTGTTTTTGACAGTTACTTTCGAATGTGGCTGGATTTATTGCAGGCTGATCATGAAAGCAATAATCTGAGGTAATCCCCCCCCTTTCCCTCTCATCCTCCTGACCATCGAGCAGCCTATGCACCAACCATCACAAATATACACAAGAAATTTCAAAAAAGTAGTTCCAAAATGAAACATGAGGCATGTGCAGTGTTAAACAGTTATAACAAGCACTTCTCCCCCACAGCGATCTTTAAATCATTCAGACACCCAGAAATGCCACCTTCAGCATTCTTCTAACAGTTTCCCTTATGCTGGTTTCTCTTTGCTCTTTTTGCCTTCTCTTTGCTGAATGGTGGAAGATAACTTATGTCTGCTGACTACATAGATGCAGTTTGCAGGGAAAGTATTCTTGCCCTTATTGCACCCTTGCAGTGAGACAAATTAGCACACAATAATATTTCTAGTTGCACATGCCATCTTGTTTCACAGAAAGAATCAGCCGTTTCTTTCACTTCTTCAAACTTATGCCAGATTTCCAAAGTGGCCTTCTAAATTGTGCCTGCAAAGGTTACATAGAGAAATCCTTGTATGTGTGTTTACACAGGGAACTGTTGCTTGCATGCACAACTTCTGCAGTCTAGTTTGGGAGGAGCCGTTTAAAAAATTGGCTGCGTATAGGCTGGCACACCTAGTCCACAGTAAAAATACTGGTGAAGTAGCCAGGTGACTATGATGAAATAATCAGTTGTGTCATCCAAATACTAAAATGGTAAATGTGTAAATTGCCCAGCATTGCTTTCATGTGTTTTATCATCCAAAAGATTTACTTTAATATTCTGTTATTTATTCACATTATAGCATGGAAGAGATGGGCAAATAAAGGCTCCTGGCATCAGCAGTTAACAGAGGTTTCACCTGATGAGATCAAGCACCAGCCCTGTCTCTGTTGAAAGGAGGCTGCCTCACATGATGTGCTGTTCACAGGGAGAGTAAAATAGTACATTCTTCTTTCCGCTACAGGAATTCCACCAGAAGCAGAGAGAGGCTGTTGAGCTCCCAGCTGCTTCTCACTTTGCTGCTGTAAGAATGTGGGTGAATTTGAAAACTTGTCACTAAGCTGAATCTGCGATACACCTGTCCCTCGTGTCAGTCTCCTTCAGTAAAGTCTCAGAGGGACTTAAAAACTAAAGCCATAAAAATGGGATTTAACTAGACTTATGCTAGAATGCAATATATAACATACATACTC
This sequence comes from Alligator mississippiensis, assembly GCF_030867095.1. NCBI lineage: Eukaryota > Metazoa > Chordata > Crocodylia > Alligatoridae > Alligator > Alligator mississippiensis. Next base: position 128,491,429 of record NC_081825.1, on the reverse strand, counting down.
CATATGTCCCAGAATGGGAATGTCCCTTTAAACCATGCTATGTAAACAAGACAACAGCTGTGGAAAGGCATGACTCCCGCCACATGAGCTGTCCCCTACTAATTCAGAGAATAAGACAGTTAGACAAAACTTTAGAGGAACATTCCTTTTTAATAAATACATGGCAAGAGACATGGGAGGAATATGTGAGGGGAGCAGTGCCATTTGTCTTTTAATAATTAGATCTGTGCAAAGAATTCCTTTTCATAGTTTTCCAGCTTATCCACAAAAAAAAAAAAAAGAGGGCAAAAACACTGGTTAGGCAGGAAAAAATGTTTTATTTGATCTGAAAAGAAAAGATTTTGGTTTGGTTTTGTCTGGGAAGAAGGGATTTGCAAAATATATTTGCAAAATAATTGTAGGTAAATTTCAAAACTGCAATTTTGAATTGCAGTATTGAAATGAATAATTGAAAATATATTATTAAAAATGTTGAAACTAAAAGTGTTACCATTTAAATTTTTTCAGTCTTTTCCAAGCTAAACAACTTAATAAATTGAATATGATTTTTAACAAATACTTTCAATCTCCCCAAACCTGCATTCCTGGTGAACACATTTTTCAATACTAAAATATGGCTCAGCTTTAATAACAATACACCTATTCATTTTTCTCAGAAAATATGAAGAGGTAGTAAACTCTGAGTAACCTGCTAGCTCATATCAATAGATGTTAATGTACTTACATTTATTTCAAAGGAAACAGAATAACTAAACAATAAATTAATTAAGGTTGTTAAGAGTACAATTATATACTTCCCTATCAGATCACTGAAAAAAGGGAAATGAAGGGTTAAGGCTATCATAAATCTTAAACATCTCACCTAACTTATTCACAGAGACACGAGTTGTGGTAGGCTACAGCCTATTTTGTCACATGCATCAGATGTATCTGACAAAACCGTCATAGCCTACAGAAGTTCATACTTATCTGAATGAGTCCTTACAAATATACCTTAGTCTATAACCTGCCCTGCCTTCTGCCTAACCTTAGACTAATACGGGTAACTACTCTCTTCTCACATAAGGCGAGACTATGAGCCAGTACCTCACAGGAGTGGCCCCAAGGAAGTCCCACTTATACTGATCCAAGTTATAATTTAGAAATGCTCCCTAGCAGGAGACTGATGGAGCTGGGAATTTGGAGATAGTCCTTCAGTTACGGAGCACCTAGTTAGTCAGAGGGAGAAAGACTAAAGGCTGAAGAGGCTCATTTACTGCTCCACAATAAAATTTGTTGTTAGTTCTTCTCATTCTTTATATGCCCGAATTTATTGAAACCAGTGATCACTGCATGATGTCAGAAATGATAAATGAGAAAGAACTTGAAAGATTTAAGCTCCAAAATGAAAAAGAAGTTGAAAACTGAGAGCAAGTGGAGCAATGCAGCCATGTAGAAAAACAAGGGCCTCTCTTGAGTGATCTGTCTGCATAATTATATTCTAAGGCAGTGGTGCTCGACCTATCTAGACTCAAGGCACCCCTCAGAAAATGTCAACTCTTAGTTTTCCCTCAGTTTTTTGAGAACAGAAAGATAATAGAGCAATTATTCCTCTGCAAAGAAATCAGAAAGACCACAAATTGGCAGAACGTTTTTAACACTTTGGGTTCCTATTTCAAATCTCTGGATTTATCTTGTGAATTGGGTTTGCACACCTAACAGTACTAACATTGTGTGGCACCCTGTCAGTCAGTCAGTCAGCATGGGCATAATTGCCAAGCCATGCAATAGCACCCTCAGTGCAGTTCCTGTAGTCCACCCTTGAACTTAGTCAGTGGGCAGTCATGGACAATAAGTGACATGGTGTGTATTTTGCCACAGCTTCAGTCTGGGTTGTCACAGAGACTCCAGTGATGGAGGTTGGCCACACACAGACCTTGGCCTGCCAGAACCTAGATGGCAAGGCTCATTGACAGCATAGCAGGTTGGAGCCAGGGGGGCAGACTGTAGGATCTGTAATAAGGGACTTGTTTGATGTTGATGTCAACCACCACTCCTCACACTAGAGGGTCTCCCCTGTGCAGTCTTGGTGCGGCAGTTTGGACCATGGTGGGTGTTGTGATGGTAGAAATGCAGCAGGTGGATTTAAGAGATCGTCATACAGTGGCAATAGCTTCTTCAGTAGCTTGCTAGTTGCAACTTCCTCAGAGATGAGGGGAAACAACATTGCTCAGGACTGGGAGGCATAGAAGAGGGTTCAGTTGAAGAGATCCCAAGATGATGCATATCATCAAGTGTCGCTGCACATCAATGAGTTTGGTGCATGACAGCTGATTCCAGACTGGTGTGCAGTACTCTACTGCAGAGTATGAGACGGCAAAAGCTGATATTCTTAGGGTTGAGGTTCTTGCACCCCGTAATGCCCAGCAAGCTTGTCATTGCCTGGAGGTTGTTGCATGTCTTAACTTACATTGCTGTCTTTTTCAAGTATTCATGATAGCTTAGTGTCTGGTCTAGCATCATGCCCAGGTAGATGGTTGTGCTTGATTCTTCTGCCTCTGGCCATTCAGGCAGATGTTCAGCTCCTGAGCAGCATTGGCATTGTGTAGATGGAAAATATTGGAAAGTATCTTACTGACACTTGGCTAGAGGTGCCATGTCTTGCTATAGTAAGCCAGCTTTGTGATGTCACTGTTCAGAGTGTGTTCTAGCTCAGAGAAAGTCCAGGCCTGAAATCCATAGCAGATGCAATCAGTAGAGATGAATTTCCATGGCTGGGTTTGTGGCAGGTCATTGGTATAGAGGTTGTACAAGGTTGGAGCAAGCACAGATCCCTGAGGCAGTCTGTTGGTCTGTCTTCTCCAATTCAAGTACCCTGTGGCACCCTTGAAATGATCTCATGACACCCCATGGTGCCATGGCTCCCTGGTTGAGAATCACTAGTCCAAGGACAGTTAGTTATGGAAGTTTTGCAACTTACACCTGTCCTTCTGCTGTCATTGCTGTTTATATAGCAATGAACTGGAAGGCCTTCAGACAAAGGTTTGAATGGTTGCCTCACACCCACAGGGGCAGAAGAGAAAAACGACAGTCAAATCCCCAATCTTCTTGCATATTGTGTGGGAGGAAGCTCTAGCTGTTTATAATACCTTTATCTTCCAAAAAATTAAAAATATGAAATCAAGCAAAATACTGTGCAAATTTGACAAGTACCATATTTCCGTGCATATACCCCGTGGGTTATGCATTATTTTACAAAAAAAAATGATGGGTGCAGGCTATGCAAGGGTATGGGCTATGCAGGCAACTCCAAGCCAAGCAGCACCTCCCCGCTGGGCCCCAGCGGCAGCGCGGGTGGGCTGGGGGGCCGCGACGGGGCCTCACCCTCTGTCTCCTTCTCACCTGGGGGTGCCGCTGCAGCCACCACTGTGGCTGCCGCTTGCTGGGGCATGTAGTGGACATCCAGCAGCACCTCCCCACTGGACCTGGGCGGGCCAGGCTGCGCCGCTGGGGGGGCGGTGGTGCAGGTGGGCTGGGGGGCTGTGGCAGGGCCTCGCCCTCCATCTTATTCTCACCCAGGGGCACCACCACCGTCACCACAGCCACCACCTGCCAGGGCATGTAGTGGACACCCAGTGGCGCCTCCGGGGCCCAGCAGGGAAGTGCCACTTGGCTTGGAGTCCTCACCCGGGGGTGTGAGAATACAAGGGGGCACGGGAAATACACGGGTGCAGGGTATGCGTGGATTGTTTTTTGAAAACACAATTTTCCACAGGTTATACATGGGTGCAGGTTATATCCGTGTGCGGGGTATATGCATGAAAATACGGTACGGCATGTCACAAAATAATGAGACTCTTGAATGACACAGATTTTTACGAGCATACGCACAACATAATAAAGTATAGATCAGTATGTTAATGACCTAAAGAGACTTAGTAAGAACTGCTTTTGGGAACATGACAGAATCTCTGATTAGAGATAGGATTATTTGTGGCATCTCATCTCTCGCAGAAGGCTGACATCGACAAAGAAATCCAACATTGCTTCAGATGTGCATATGCAGGCTTTGGATGCCTAAGGAAATGGGTGTTCAAAGATTGCGACATCAGATTCAAAACCAAATTCATGGTTATCAAGCAGCTGTGATCCCTACCTTATTGTATGGAACTGAGACAGCCAATGTACAGGAGACACCTCAAGTTGCTGGTGAAGTACAATCAGTGCTGCCTTTGGAAGATCCTTTGAATCCAGTGGAAGATAGACACACTAACATGAGCACCCTCATGCAAGCAAACACCACAAGCATCATTCAACATCAACTTTTCTGGGCTAGTCACATCATCCTAAAGTAAGTTTTATTCTCCCAGTTTAGTCAAGGTATATGCTCAAGAGAAGGGCAGAGAAAGCACTTCAAGTACATCCTGAAGGCCAGCTTGAAAAAATGCAACATTGACATCAACTCATGGGAGGCTATCATCCAGAAGTTCCCCAGATGAAGGAAGAGTGCTGCAAAGATCTCAGTACTTTGAAACCTCAGGATGACAGCAGAAGATGGAAAAGTGGGAGCAGCATAAACGGCATGGTGCGGACCAAATCAGGAATCCAGAGTCATCCACCCTGAATGGAGACATGTGCAAGAGCTCTAGTAGATCCTGTCAATCCCTGATTGGCCTTGTCAGCCATCTTCAGACCCAGAGATAAGACAATCATGGGAGACAATCATCCTTGACTGTGAGTGATTGCTGCTAATGATGATAATTGCTGATTTGTGGCATGGCAGACACTGCATTCCAAGAAAAAATATTGCATGAGGGAAACTTGCTCCTAGAAAAGACTGTGCAAATGTGCAGGGCCACAGATACTGTGAAGGTCCCGGCTGTGGGGCTGAATACATCAAAAGGGGTCATCCATGCAGTAGGCATGAAAGCACATGACTAGAAAAAGCTAACTTACAGAGTGGAATTTTCCAGGGGAAGGGAGCATGCAAAGGGAGAGAGAATTTATAGGCCGTGCAGCAGGCATGGTAAGCAACATGGCACCAAATGTTCTGCTGCATTTGGAAAGTTCTGTTTTAAATGTAAGAAGGGGAATAATTTTGCTAGGTGCCATAGATCCCAAACACATAAAGCTCAAGTTTACATAGCTGAGCATGCACTAGAAGAAGACTTTTATATAGAAATATAGTTGAATCAAGCAAAATCAATGTGAGAGACTGGATTTTGCCAGTGGAAGTGCAAGGAACAATGGTTTCATTTAAACTGGACACTAGAGCTCAGGTTAATATTTTACCAAAGCATGAATATAGAAAATGAAAATTGAAACCAAAAGTGAATCCAACAAATATCAGAATAATATTCAGCAGCAAATATACCAATGAAAGGGAGGTGCATTGCTAACATTGAATAAAAGAATTAAGTATACAAACTCTCATTCATTGTGGTACCCAAGTAGGTGACATCAATTTTGTATCTGACAGCTTGTGGGAAACTGGTTCTAGTTAAGGGTATGCTTGCTGTTCAAGAAGACACAACATTCATGCCTTCTGTTGGCCATCATGATCCAAATCTAGACATCCTTCTTAGGAAAAAACCAACTGTTTCAGAATACAAGAAGCAACCATATGCTTATGGGAAGAAATGCACCTACAGACACAAATGCCAATACTATCATGCAGAAAGAGAAAATCAGTCTCAGTGGTCTGTAGCTACTGAATGTTGTGCTATGTGCAGTAGCACAGCTGCCAAAAGAACTCAAGTCTATCAAGATTTAGATTAATAGTTTCCCACCAAAAACAAATCAGAAACTGGAACTGATACTTTGTAGGTCTGAGAAGAAAGTATAATCTTTTGAAAGACTCTTAGGCTAAATGCAGACAGTCAAAAAGCCCGAGGCTGAGTTGATTCAATCTTTGCAGGTTAGTCTAAACTGCATAGATTGAACTGATAAGCAAGTGAACAGCCATTCATTTTTGATTCCAGAAATGCAGCCACTTACTTGAAGTGGCTCAGGCCAGAAGCCAGGGGGCACTAGAGCGTGCCTCCCTGCTTGGCTGGAGCAGATAGTTTGAGCCCCACTAACCCACCCACCCTGTGAGAGGGGTGTTTCAGAGGAAATGTAAAGTGTCCTGGGATGCTGGGGGAAATGTGAGTTAATTTGGAGGGGATCTGGAACAGAGGTTCAAAAAACTGATCTATCCTAAATCAGTTAAGTATGATACTACATCCATCCAGGTTTATCTTAAACCAGTTTTGCCCATTTTGGAAGGGGTTTATGTGCACTGAACTTTTGTTGTGTTATGGATTTGAACCAGTTTCCAATCACTTATACTGGTTTATGTGTAATTTCTGTCCCTGGACACAGAGATATGTTAAAAGAACTGCAGATAAGGGGAATAGGAAAGTGAATGTAATAGGCTCACTCCAAAATGACATAACCTCTCCTCTGTAGATGGGTATTAATGGAATTCTGTGTTAATTTATTTTTCTACTTTTGTTAAAGGGAAGATATACTGATGGAAGTTATAATGTATAGATGCCCCCTAACAGGAGGCTGAGTGAGTTGGAAACTGAGAGATGGTCCCTTAGTAATAAGGCAGCTAGTCAGTCAATTTGTGAGACAGACCCAGGGTTTATACAAGTTGTTTACTGCTCCACAAATTCAAGTGTGTTGTTCTTCTCATTCATGTAAGCCTATGTGTATTGGACTCAGTGAGCACTATACCACTTAAATGTTTAATAAGGGTATTTGGGAAGTTAACTAGTAGTTTCAGTGTCTAAATGCAAGGTTAAGCATTTAAACTTATGGATTAGTGCCACACACTCAAATATGCCCTACATTACAAAACATGCTAACTACTACTAAACATGCTAACTATGCTTGTTCAAGTTCAGACTGCAGTAGCACTGGAAAAATATGTTTTTTATTAAAAGAATTTCTTCATGGCTCTAGGTAGAAAGCCAAAATATGCACTTGCAAAGATTTTCAACAAGGAAATAAATTCAATGTGCCCTTCCTATAAAGCTTTCCATTATGAGGTTAGGGTGGCCTATAACAAGTCTACCTTGCCCTGGCTTCCAGTCTAGCTTAAATCCATTATTTATTACAGTCTTACTATAATGGGTCAGTACTCTGAATTATAGAGAAGATGACAGTCTTGTAAAAAACTGTCTAATAAAGTTTTCAAGTAAGGTCTTAAAAAGGATATCACACCTATTGTAGTGAGGACCCTATGCATAAAAGAAGTACAGTATGGAGGCTAAACATATGGAGTGACCGCTATTCTCATTCTTAACAAAGCACATTGCTGAATAAAGAACTTACGTCTCTCAGACCTTTCAGTTTGTTTCTTAAGTTTGAGCAGCAACAACATAGCTGTGGATTGTCTGTGAGCTGGAAGTGCATATTGGCATACAAATGAGTGCACCAACCACACTTATTAATAGCAACACAACAAAGAATGCTCCGGGAAAGAGGCAATAGGCAAGGAGAAAGGGATCTTGTGGGTCAGATGTGTGGCTAGGGAAGGGGAACTGAACTATCAACAATCTCTCTCCATGCCCACAATAGGGCATTGTTCGCTCATCTTGGTGGTGTCCTATATTAATAATGGTGTATTCACTTTGAGTAGACTGTCCTAGAAACTTCATAGTTTAGATAAGCAAGCTATAGACTATACCGGGGGGAAGGAGAGACTGCAGTGGAAAAACAGTATATGTTTGCATAAATCTGGCTGGAAAACTTCTTAACGCTTACTCTGGTGATAAGGGATTGAACAAAAATAAGGATAATACTACACTGTGATCCCAGTTTTCAGGGCTCTGACCATGGTCATATTCTCTGTTCTTCTATGTTACCTCTGCTGAAGAGGAAGTGATAAAACAAGTCCCTGTTGCTGTTGTATTGGTCGTCAACTGTAATAATTGTAGTCATTATTTTCATTGTGGCAGTGCCCAAATGCCTGCATCAGGATTGGGGCCCAATTGTGCTAGATACCACCTAAATACAGAAGACACTAGCTCTGCCTTGAAGAGCTTAGAGTTTCAGTTGAATGCAATAAAGGAGTGCTACAAGTGACACAGCCTGCTTAAAATGTAAAAAAAAATGGCACTTTAAACTCTGTGTGCCCCCACGCTAAGCCCAGCACATGCCCAGAAGAGGCATCACATTAGTTGGACCTGACTCGCCCAGTGTCTTTATAGATCGGATGCTTCAGCACAGCTTTTTTGGTGTTTTTGTCTAATAACTGATTGAATCAGCTATTAGATAAAAGCGCCAAAAAGCCCTGCTGAAGCATCCAATCTATACAGACACTGTGGAGCTGGGTCGAACTAACACACTGCTTCTGGTAAAGCACGTTTTCTTTTTTTTTCCATGTCTGTCAGCACCCACAAAGAATGAGGAGATTAAGGGCCTGGATACACCACATCTTCATACCAGTGTAACTGATCTTTACAATAGTGTAAACACAAAGTGGATCAGTGGCATAAGCACCTTTTTTGAGTTAACTTTTGTGCAATCTGGTGTTAAATTACCCCTGAAAGAATCACTGAGTTGCATAGGATAGTTTTATATGCAGCCTGCAGCCTCAACTATTTAAGTGTGGGAGAGGGTGTTGTAAACAGGTAATTAAACAATAACTCTGTCACTGCACCAGGCGATCAGATCTGCCTGATTTTTTAACTGTATTATCAGAATTTTGAGCCCAACTTGCAATGAAGCTTCATTTTTTTCACAGTAGTGGCAAAAGGTGAGAGTTATGCTCACTGTCAGTTGTGGAGGGTGGGATATTCTGCCATTAAGAAAAGATTGCTATCAAAAGCGGATGGCTTAGTAGCAATGTACACTGTCATCCATGTGTTCTAACTTTGTGAGCCTTGTGCTGAGAGCTAGGATGACAACGGTACTGTGAAAGCAGATGCAGGTACTAAAGGAATTTAAGATGCATTTCTTTGCACAGAAGATAGTATGTAACAGCTGACTATCAAAGGCAAAAATAGAAGTGCATCTGTGAGCATAATCAAAAGTTAGGCACTTCAGGGAAAGGAGCATTACAAGATATGCAGTCTAAGTAGATGGGAGACTATCATCTTATCTACATGGTGAATTTAGTGTGGAATTAGCTAGAATGTGAATTTACAGTGCACTAGCTATTCTGTGGTAATTCCTTATGTGGATGCTCCTTGCCCACACAAAGAGTGCTTGTATGCATGCCAAGGCGCTCTTAGTACTGGCCAAAAGCATCAACATAAGGAGTTAAGGCAGAAAAACCATGTTGTAAATACAAACCCTAGCTTATTCTGTCATAACTTCCCCATAGATGTATTATTTGTTTACTTATTTATTTTTTTATTTGATTTATACTCTGTCCTTCCCAACACAGGCTCAGGGCAACCTACCGTAGAAGAACAGAATAACTTACAAAACAGGAAAAGTCTTGTAAAACAGGAGAAAAAACAAAGCATAAACCCATTAAACAATACCTCAGCCTAGTTTTGTTTTCTAAAACACCTGCCCAAATAGGAAGTTCTTATGGTGCTTCTGAAAGATGTCCAGGTTCGGGCTCTGCCAGGCCCCAAGGAAGAAGGAGTTCCAGAGCTGAGAATGACTTTCCATATGTTTTTCTCAAGTGGACTGGTGTAATGATGGCCCTTGCAGAAGATTTCTTTCATCAAACCTTAAGGATCATGATAGAGTGTAAGTGAAAAGGCAGTCCCTTATGTGTGTGGGGTCTGGACTATTTAGGGCCTTATAGATCAAAAACAGGACCTTGAATTGCACCCAGAAAGCTATTGGGAGTCAGTGCAGACTCTGGAGCACTGGAGTTGTGTGCTTCTGGCAACCCACCTATGTCAGAACACCTACTATTTTCTGCACCAACTGCAGCTTCTACACTGTCTTCAAGGACAACTTCATGTAGAGCACATTTCAGTAATCTAGCATGGAGGTGATGAAGGCATGGATGATGGTGGCTACATCTGAATCTGAAACAAAGGGTGAATGAAATTGATGAAAGGTACTTTCTAATCACTGTTGCCACCTGAAGATCCAAGTGCAGCAGAGAATCCAGGAGCACCTCCAGGCTGCAAACCTGAGCAACTGAACCCCTTCAATGATAGGTGTCCTAATCCTCCCTCCCACACCTAAGTCAAGCAGTCTTCACCTCAACCATCACCCTTGTCTTGTGTGGATTCAGTTTCAGCTTGTAGGTACATCCAGTTAGCATCTGCATCTAGGCATTGGGAAAGAACTGAAACTTCAGGGCCTGGGTGAGATGAGAAAAAGGTAAAGCTGGGTGTCATCAGCATCCCAATAGCACGTCACTCCAAATCTCCACAAAATTTCACCCATTGGCCTCAGATACATGTTGAATGGAAGGAGGGCAAAGATGGAGACCTGGGGAATGCCACAGCAAAGGTCCCAAGAAGATGATGAGCACTCATCCATCACCATCCCTGGGACCTCCCTCAGAGGAAATAGTGGAACCAATTTAGAGCAGACCCATAAATGCACATCAGGTCACATATATGCTTTATAAGCACCTCATAGTCAAATGTATCAAAGGCTGCTGAAAGACCTAGAAAGATCAGTAGAGCACAGTTTCTCCTGTCTATCTTCAGGCAAACATCATTGATGAAGGCCGTGAGCACAGTCTGTGCTATATCCAGGATGAAAAGCCAGACTGACATGAGTCCAGGAATCTAATGGCATCCAGATGTGCCAGGAGCTGTTGGGCAGTGTCTTATTCCCAAAAAAGGGAGGTTGGAGACAGGACGATAACTGGCTGAGTAGTCCTGGAAACACGTTTAAAGTGCTGGTTACCGATTCAGTGTCAGAACAGGTCTGTCTGTGTTGCTCTTTGTGGTTAAGGGACCAGATTTTTAAAATGATATCAAGGCATGATCAAATGCAGGTAATAGAATAAAAGCAAAAACTCTTGAAATATTGGGGTTTAGTATAAAAATGAAAACTGACAAATGCAAAAAGCATGAATGATAATGCTTAATTGGAAGAGAAATCTCTATTTGTAAGTATGTATACACATACACACTAGCAACTTTCACCTCTACTGTAGATCTCAAATCAGTTTAAAAAGAAACTTACCTTTATTACTACCATCTTCAAAATGAGGAGACTGATGAGGTGAAATGACACACCCAAAGCCATACATGAAGCTGCCTCAGAACCAAAAGAACCAGAGCTCATCATTCTGTCTTGTGTCCTAGCCATCAGGTGTTATACTCAGAAGTTTGAGAGGCTAGATCAGGTTAAAAATGGCCATCCAATCTAACTCAGTGATTAGATAGATGTTAGGAGCCTGATCTCAAGTAAGTCTGGGTGGGGAAAGGGGCAAGCAGGATCAGGAGGGTAGCAGGACTGGTGGAACTGGGAAGCTAGTGGGGTCTGTGGTGGCGTTGGTGGGGTCTGGGACAGGGTTCATGGGATTGGGGGGGAATAATGGGATCCACAGGTGGGGACTGAAGAATTAGAGCACCTCTGTGACCCTACCAATCCCCGTCCCCCCCCCAGCCTCCACCCCTGCAGACCTTCATAGATTGTAAGGGGCTGGAAGGGACCTCAGATCATTGGGTCCAGCCACCTGCACCAGGCAGGAAAGACAACTGGGGTCAAGTGACCCCAGCAAGGTGACTGTCCTGTATCCTCTTGAAGATTTCCAGGGTAGGCGATTGTACCACCTCTGGAGGGAGTTTATTCGACAGTCTGGACACTCTAACTGTGAAGAAGTTTTTCCTAATGTTGAGCCTGAAACAGTCTTCCAGAAGTTTGTGGCCATTACTCCTGGCTTTCCCCAAGGGTGCCCTGGTTAACTAAGCCCTTGATATACTCCCCTGATGTAGCGGTAAGCTGCTACCAAGTCCCCCCTCAGCCTTCTCTTTTTCAGGCTGAAGAGTCTCAGATCCCTCAGCCTTTCTTTGTATGGCTTGCTGCATCTGATCATACAGGTGGCCCTTTTCTGGATTCTCAAGCTTTATCGCATCCTTGTTAAAGTGCATCCCAGAACTGGATGCAGTACTCCAACTGCGGTCTCACCAATGCTGAGTAGAGTGGGAAAATCACTTCCTTGGTTTTGCTGGAGATGCACTGATTGATGCATGCCAGAGTATTATTTGCCCTGCTGGCTACAGTGTCGCAGTGCCAGCTCATATTCAGACTGTGGTCTATTATTACCCCTAGGTCCCTTTCAGTTGTGGTGCTGGTCAGTTTGGCACCACCAAGCCTGTAGGTGTGCAGGGGGTTGTTAATTCCCAGGTGGAGCACTTTACATCTCTCAAAATTGAACCTGGTTCTGACGCGCCCAGCATGCTAGCCTGTCTAGGTCCACCTGTCTCTGTAGCATATCTTCAAGCATGACCATACTTCCCCATAACTTGGTGTTTTCTGCACACTTGGCCAGTGAGCTCTTCACACCCACATGTAAATCATTGATAAAGATGCTGAAGAGTACTGGACCAAGCAGTGACCCCTGTGAGACACCACTGGCCACTTCTCACCAGGATGGAACAACTCTGTTCATTAGGACTCTCTGGATCCTACCCCGCAGCCAGCTTTGTACCCACCTAAATGTATCACAGTTAACCCCACAATCCTCCAATTTTGTTGCAAGAACATAGGCGATGTATAGGGGGTGCACAAGGATGCACGTGCACCCCCTGAGAGTGCTGGTGCTCCCTCTGAGAGTGAGTGCTCTCGGCTTAGGTGACGGGTGTGGGGGGCAGGTGAAGCACCGGTGCCCACCCCAGAGAAGAGCCACTGGCACTTCCAGATGCACCACTGGCACTTCTGGGCTCAGCATCTGGCCACAGGGTCCCCCAGTCAGCAATCGGCTGTGGAGGGACCCCTCCCCCGGCTGCCAACACCACCATGGCCACCTGTGGATGGTCCATGCCTAGCCTGCCCTCACTGCTGATGCACAGTCTCTGTACTCCCCCAGCCTCAGGAGGTATGGATCGCCTATGTGCGAGAACATCATGGGATACCAGATCGAAGGCTTTTTGGAAGTCAAGGTATACAAGGTCAACCTCTTCTCTCTTATCCAGGTGGTGAGTTACCTGATTGTAAAAGGATGTGATGTTGGTAAGGCAAGATTAGCCTGCGATGAAGCTACGTTGGCAGTCATTCAGAATCCTACCTTCTGCAAGCCTATCACATATAGATTCCTTAATGATTTTTTCCAGGATTTTTCCTGGTATAGAAGTTAGGCTAATTGGCCTATAGTTGCCTGGGTCCTCCCTCTTCTCCTTCTTAAAGATGGGCACAACACTGGCCCTCTTCCCCTCCTCAGGGACCTCTCTGGAGCGCCACTAGTTTGGGAAGTTTCACCAGGGGCTCCATGATGACTTTGGCCAGTGCCTTCAGCACTCTTAGATGGAGTTCATGTGGTTCTTCTGACTTATATATGTCTTATTTCTTTAATTGATCACATACCAGTTCTACAGCAATAGTAGGAAGGCAGTCATTCCTTTCCTATTCATTCTGTACCCTATCTGGCATGATTTTCCCCTTGGCCTGGTAAAATACCGAGGCAACGTAGTAATTCAGGAGTTCAGTTTTCTCCTGAGTGCCAGTAACCAGCTATCCTGAGTTGCTGAGCACAGTGGCCCCACATTACCATTTATTTACCTCCTACTCCCTACGTACCTAAAGAAGAACTTCTTGTTGTCCTTGATTCCCGTTCCTAATTTAAGTTCAGTTGCTGTCTTAGCCTTTCTAATTTGTTCCGTACAAGTGCAGGCCATTGTTGTATAGTCCTCCTTGGGGCCTGTCCTGAGCTTTCATTGTTTGTACGCCTCTTTCTTCTTTCTTAGAAGGACCATGATTTCCCTGTTTAGCCAAGAGAGCTTCCCAGCCCTTCTGGTACCTCTCCTCTGCATGGGAATGAACTGCCTTTCTGCTTCAAGGATCCTGTCCTTATGGAACAACCACTCTTCGTGCACTCCTTTCACCTTTGGCCCCTCGTCCCGCAGCACTACTAGTGACCTGAGCTTTTTGAAATTTGCATTTTTGAAGTCCAAAACTTCATCCCTGCTATCTGATTTGTCTGCCTTGTGATGGACAATGAACATGATGGTTTCACAGTTGCTGTCACCCAAGCTACCCTCTATATTTAAGTTGGTCACCAGGTTGTCTCCTTTGGCCTCTAAACCCTCCTGATCCTACAAAACAAAAAAAACAAAAAAAACCCTGATCATGCAAACTGCTCCTGATGCTGGTTTTAAAGGTGTTTGCCAGAGCCAGGAGCCAGAACCAAATTGAAGTAAATTGCATTGGAGGGAAGGGCAGGCATTTGGGGAGGGTGTGGGGCTCTCTTCCCTCCAACCAGGGCCAATTTTTAATCCCCTAACAATACCCTCCTGTGAACTATCCCCCACCTCCCTGATCCAGTGTACTCCTCCCCCAACCTTGACTTAGTTCAATTGGGTTCCTGGCACCAGCCCATGCTGGTAAAACTGGCACCAGTGGTGGCTTACAAGCTCATGGGGGAGGGACATTCGGAAAGCTCAAGGGGGCTAGCTGGTCCATGAGAGAGTTGCCTATCTGAGGGTGGGGGAAGGGATTGGGGAGCTAAAAATATGAAGGGGAGGAGGTAAGAAAAGCACAGTCCCATGGGTGGGGTAAAGCTGTCCTTTCCCAGCCCTGTGGCTGCACTCCAAATGTGCGCAGTCATTCAATTAGATCAGTTTAACCATGCCCAATCTAATTTAATGCACCTCTCAGGTGAACTAGAGTTAGATCAGGCTGGCTATTTTTTAACTGGTCAAACCCTTGTGGAACATCTGAACAATCCTAACTAGGGATCTTAGTGTAAGATATGCATGTGGGAGAACTAAGTTAGATCAGGTGGCCATTTTTAAGCTGATCTAAACTCCCAAATGTCTGTATGCACCCATTATGTCAAAGACAGAGAAGATTTTCAGCATTTGAGAAGCAAAAGAAACAGGATTTAGTATTCTCATGTTGCTTTAATATACTTTAATAAGAAGACAGTGTATTTTTGCAGTGACTGTACAGAGAAAGTTCAGGAAGAGAAGCCATCCAGAACTCTTTTTATTCAACCAGTCAGAGATAAAGAGCTAGAATCAGATCTAGATCTTTATCCAAATTTTGTAGCTGAGGCAAAGGCATGACAATAAGCACCTCTCTAATGAAAACTAGGGCCATTTACAGTTTTTCAGGGTGAGCATCCAAATCATGAGTCTTCCCCCCCCCCCAAAAAAAAAAATCACCAGTCATTTTTTTAAAATGTTGCTTTTTTACCTTATCTTTGACACCCTTGCTCACAATGTTTCAGGGGTAATATGCATGCAATCAAGTTGACTTCACTGTGAACAAAGGAGGCTCTAAATGAACAAAGATATTCTTTTTTTTAAATGTGATGCACTTAGCATGCAGTCTGTCACATTCAGAATGACAACAATTTCATACAAACAACACAAATGCATGACTCTTCATTCCATCACAAAGAGCATGTCACTTTTATTATCCCAAACTATTAATTTAAGTAATAAAGATTTATCAACATTTCACATTTTGCTTAGTAGTATGCCACTTATGTCACATTGTCCTGTTATGTGATCATGTAATGAAATATTACCATGCATTCGTGCATGGGGATTGAGAGAAGCATACAGAGAGACATTAACTCTCAAATCTGGCTTTAGTGAGTCTAAATTTCAATCTCATGGTTGCATAAATGTTTTGTATAAATGCAAAACAGTGGCATTCAGAGCTGACAACTGGTACTGGCCACAGGAATGTAATCTCATCTCCTGTGAAAGCAAACAGTAAAGTGTGTCACTATATATGAACAAAATTAGGTACTTCTCAGAGACATTTAACCAGTTTGTTACTCTCTCTATTTCTCTTATCCATAATGGTCAACCAGTTAATTTATCCAATATGGAACATCCATAACATTTGGCTTTGTTGTATTATGCTGCATTGATGGAAATAAACTGCTGCATATAGATTTGTAAGGAAAGTAGTTATTTTCAATGTCCGCTTGCTACCCACTCAGATAGGAAACATCTGTCCCATATTTATGGATATGGTAAAAGCAGTTAAAGTGCTGCTTCTTTACTCTCCACTCAAAGTGGCCTACTCTGCAGTTTGCCAACTATTTAAATCTAATCTAAATGTTCTGCTATAGTTTCCAGTCTTGAAATAAGCCATAATCTTGCTCAGTATGCTGATATTTCTGATCCTTTTCATCTAAAGAAATGTCTGCTGATTTCTTTTCAGCTCAGACAAGAATGGTATGAAGAGAGTGATTTCCTCAGCACTCCAAGGTAGGCAATTCATTCAGGCAGCGAATGATTCTGTATTGCAGTATCACATTTGCAATGCTATCGTTACATGGTTGAGTTGCAGTTTCCATTATAAGCCCCATTTTCAGAGGTTTGTAATTCATCCGTGACTTGCCACTAAAAGTTGTCAGCCCAGCAACAAATGTTATTCCCAAACTTTGTTAGAATGCTATTTTCTTTTTTGTTTTTAAAGAGCTCACATATAAAAATAAAAACTTTAGATGCTGTTTTGAAAATCTCTACCGTTAGCAGCATATAAATACTGAAATATCACAAGATCTTTGAGACATGTTTTCAGAATGAACTGAGCTGTGGAACTGGCATTAACTTTAACTGAATATCCTTTTATGGCTTGTGTACTGAGCAGCTTCACCCAGTCTTCTGATCCTTGATCAAAATGCTGCCTAAATATAGCTTTTCCTATGGTGACTTCTATAACACCATTTCTGCTTTCTTGCTGGATTTTGACCCTCAGTTTTTATAACTATTATTTTTTAAATGGAGAAAAGCAGCACCATTTGAAAATGCTGAGGAATCCCAAATGAACTACATATATATGGCATTTTACAGCATTATAAGGATTTACAACTGAAAGCCACTTTCTTTCCACACTGTCTTCCATACATGGACAGATCCAGGGAGCATGCAGTTGTGCTGCCTGGTGCCCCCACTTTGATTTCTGGTCCACCAAAACTTTAAAACCAACTGCCTGACAGTGGCAGAAATATTTCTCTTGAGGCAATTGACCCTTGAAGGGAGTCAATTGATGTCATGGTCATTACAATCTACCCGATTGCTTCTAAACACTTCATTCTACAGGTGGTACCAACCTTCACTTCTTTTTAATAGCCAAAATTTTCCACTTATACATCTATCCTTTCTCCTGCAATTCTGCTGTCTTTTAGCCATTCCTGGTAATGTAGCTCTTATTTCACAGCCCTGGAGATTGTTTTTAACCCCAGCTAAAAGGCATGGAAATAACTTCCAGTGAAGCATTGGATGCACTGCCAAGATGCTCAAGAAGGTTAAATTTTGTTTTACAAGTCTGAAAGAGATGTACATTTATTCTAATGACAACAGGACTAGTGAAACATCTTTTGATTACTTTTTGCCTAGTTTGTTGTGGGTTTTTTTTATATATGGTATATGATATAGTAAATGAATACACCTTCCAATAGAGATACATTTGTTTTTGCTTTCATCTTAAATTGAATAATATAGCCCCAAATCCCAAGCATACTAGTAAATCTTAGTTTCTTCCTAATTGAAGAAAAATGTGTTGTGTTACACATGATGATGCGCTATACCATCTGCACCCCCTTTTTCAAAATCCTAGATCTGCCCATGCTTCCCTACCATCTGTTTGTTATTCAGTATATCTAACTTAAACCTTCTTTGTCCTGCCTGTGGAAAACACATGGAAAGAACCTTAGGAGGAGAAATACTCTGGAAGTTCATGACATTTTTTCTAAATAGTTCAGAATAGGGAAAAAGCAGTTTGTTTTCTTGAGGAACAATGTGGGTGAGCTCCAGAATCTATAGATCCCTCCCAAGCCATGTGGATGCTGCAGGTTCTTCAGGAAACTGGAGCCATTTATTTGTATAGATGTTCTTTGCCTCTGCACTGGTTCTGGAGCTCTCTGTTTCTTCTCCAACTAATAAAATGTCTCCATGGAAATTTCAGTATCAGGCCTTGATCCACTAGTCTGGAACATTAAAGGTGAATCTGTCTTGTACTGAGAACAACTTCTTACCCATAGCTCCTGAGTTCACTTGCAGGCTCCAGAGTACTGCGATATGAATGCAGTCAATCTTTCTATTGGTGTTGGGCAGCACTGCATACCCTTCTTATTTAGTTCTAGATGGTATGAACTGACTGCTAGATAGCAAAGCCATCGAGCCATATGACTTTGTGTGTGTAAAACACCTAGTACACTTGTGTCACTGTAGACTGTATATGGTTGAAGTTTCAGTAGCCCAAATAAACAGGAATTTGATAGATTAATAACTTTGGGATTCATACCTGGACACCAAATAATATAAGAGGTAGAACTCTTCTACAGGATTGCCATATCATCCTCTACAGGATTGTCATATCATGTCGTTTCACATCACCAAGCCATCCAGATTCAAAATTGATATACAAGTGGTACAAATTCTTTCTAAGTAATGGGGTTTCCACCACTTCCAAGGAAAAATATTCTGAAATCACAGGAATGCCACTGAAAGCAAGTTTAAGTTTTCTTGTTTCAACATAAATTTTCCTTTCCTTAGTTTCATATCATTATACTCACTTGCACCATCCTGAATGAGCATCGTCTTTCATGCTTTCATCTGACAGGTGTTTGTGGACAGTTATATCATATCCCTTAATACATCTTGTTTAGACAAGGTACATATATTTAATTATGCATAATTCAGTTGTTCTAGACACTGAAAATATTTGTGGCTCTTCTCTGAATGTTCTCCAGTATATCACTAACAGAATCATGAAGGGCATGTCTATACCAGGCAGATATATGTCTACAACTTTATATACTTGACAGATTATATCTGTGTGTCAAGAAGCATAAATTTATTTGCAAGCACAAAGTACCATGCTGACACATTTACACTACCTCCACTTTAAAGTCAGTTTGGCTTGTCTCAGCACAGAGCTGCCTGGTGCCACATAGACAACCACAGAGAAGTATTCCCACCACCCTGCCCCACAATCTGATACCTTTGTATATGCAGCAGGAAATCATATTGCCTGAAATAAATTCAAGTAAAACTGCATTAGAAAACAGATTTCCAAAAAGTGTCTGCTTTGTGTTTCACATGTGTGTTCTCTGAACTTTTTTGGTTTTGTTTCTTTCCTTTCATCCTTTTTTAAACACTACCGTGGAAGAGGAAATTAAATTATAACATCAATTTCAACAGTTTTTAAACAAATGCTCTGTGGGTAAAAATTTATGCCATTAGTAAATGTATGTTAAATTTGGAAAGATTACAGTATAGCTCTGGGATTTCTAAAATGAAAAGAAAATAACCAGTCCAATTGCCCTTATATTGTCTTATATCTGCCTGTAGTATTAAGGGCCAGAAAGTGAACAACAACATGTGTCTACATGTGCACACCCGTACTGTGCAGTAACTATGACAACTTACTCTGACTTGCACATAAATTTGCTACCTGCTTCATACAGGTAGCAAATTTATGCCCAAGTTGTTACTGTGCAGTAGGGCATGTGTCCCAATGTCAGTTCCAAGTCAGTCCATACAGTGTTACTGCACTGTATTGGCTGCATGTGTAGATGCTGGCGTAAAAGCCACTTACTGCACAGTAAGTTACTACATGTGTAGAGGTACCCAGATTTACATATTTAGTGATTTATTCTCAAATGTAGGAATAGTCTAAAAAGTGGCAAATTGAATTCATTTCAATGGGGATTAAATTTATTCTGCCCAAGTTTTTACCCAAAGGATACGTGGAAGTCATAAAAGTCTTATATATACACTAGAAAAAAATTAATCAGAATAAGACTACTGTACATCCATCCCTTCCTAGTTATTGTAAGCTAAATTCAGATCTGGTATAAATGGATACAACTACAATGGAAAAAAAAGGGATTTGTAATACCTTGACCTAGTTTGTCTAATTTTGCTGGTTTATCCCTGTTTTAATTTTAAGTAGTAAATATTAGTAATAATATTTTAAAGGGGAATTGGGACTCTAAAGGAAA
This sequence comes from Alligator mississippiensis, assembly GCF_030867095.1. Classification (NCBI taxonomy): domain Eukaryota; kingdom Metazoa; phylum Chordata; order Crocodylia; family Alligatoridae; genus Alligator; species Alligator mississippiensis. The sequence goes on along the minus strand of NC_081825.1, from coordinate 128,471,400 downwards.
TGTGGGTCTAAAGTTGACGACTCAGACAAACAGTTTCCTACAAACAGAAAACTAAAATAGACAAAAGAAGACATATCAAACCTTTTCAATACTGACTGCCAAAAATTGAGTTGAATTCTGGCTAGTACTGATCATGGGTCTGGGATATACTACACATTTCTGCCAGTAGAATCATGAGTGCATCCACACTCACAAACCCTCTGTGGAAGAACAAGCTTTTCTTTCTGCTGGCAGAGCAACCAAAGATCTGTGACCAAAAGAAAGCTTCTAAAGCTACATGGCACCTAACAGAAGGCAGGTATAGGATGCAAGCAACCATTCAAACAACCTGACTCTGGTTAGGTGGCTTACTTTGAGCCACCTAAACCTGAGTCAGGTTTCGCCACATGCCCAGGCAGGTGGAGGTAAGTAAATTTGGGGAGGAGGGTGTCCCAGGGGAATCAAAATGGAGGTGCCAAAATGGCCTCCTGCAGCAGGACCCAAGGCAGAGGTAACATGCCCAAGGAAAGGGGAAAAGAGCCCTGAAAAGAAGAAATACTTACCTCCCACCAGGAAGAACTAGCCGCGCCCAGAAGGGCCACCAGCGCAGTTTGTCAGCCGCTTTTATTGCTGGCTGGCAGTGGCATTGGCAGAGGACATCATTAAAAACCACCACTCAGCAGATTTAAAAGCGAGCAGCAGGGAAATGGTGAGAGGAGGCAGGGATGCTGGAGGATGAGGGTGCTCCCCAACCAATGTCCCAGGGAGGTCGGCAGCAGGGGCGAGGTGGAGATCCCTTGAGAGGAGCTTTCCCCACCACATTGATTGGCAGGACAGCCAAGGAAAAGAAGGACGACATTGGGGGATCGCAGAAGGTCAAAGACAGCAGACCCATGAGCGGGGTGGGTAGAAGCCCACACCCAGACCCTTTCGTTATTTTTTTCTCTTCTTTTCTTTGACCTACTCTATTTTTGGAGGGCGCATGGAGTGGTGACCAAGGAAAGACCCTCTACGGGTCCAGGGCCACAGAGAAAGATTGAGGCAAGTTTGGGCAGGAGCCTCAGAGGAGGGATGGGTGCAAAGAAGGAGATAATTGTACGCCCCACAGTCATTGGGAATAGGCGAGCTGAGGAGCAGGCCAAAGATCCGCCATCCAGTGGCCCTGAGGGTTGGCATTTGGTTGGGGTGTAGGGGAGGTGGAGCCCCAAGAACGCCTCCGATGGGCGATACCAAGAGTAGCGAGAAACCCCAGGAGGGAGCCTCACTACTGGAACATAGAAGACCAAACCATGGCAGGCAACTGTCAGGGCTTCCCTCGGGGTGCAGTGCAACCCAACACAAGTTCCGGGGACATACCCCTTGGCGGTACATATTGAGGGTTATAGGCTGTACAGGAAGGACAGGGTGGGGAAGAAAGGGGGAGGGATTGCGCTCTATGTCAATAAGCAATATACTTTGACCCTCATCAAGACAGAATCGAAGGAGGAGAAAAGTAGAAGGATTGTGGGTTAAGTTACATGGGGGGCAAGGAGAAAGGGATTTGGTGATAGGGGTCTGCTACAGACCCCCACACCAAGGGGAAGAAATAGATGCGGGGCTCCTGAGGCAGCTCTCAGAGACCATAAAAACTAAGGAGGCGGTAGTCATGGGGGACCTAAACTACCCAGACATCTGCTGGAGACACAGACAGCAAAGTCCCACCATTCACGCATGTTCCTATCCTGCGTACAGGAGCTCCACCTTACGCAGGAGGTACATGGTCCCACTAGGGGGAATGCCTTACTGGATCTGGTATTGGCAACGGGGGGGATGATATGGTAGGGGACCTACAGATTGGTAGTCACCTGGGGGACAGTGATCACCAAATAATAGAATTCATCATAAGACGTCAAGTGGGTAAGGTAACTAGTAGGGTGAAAGTGCTAGACTTTAGGAAAGCTGATTTCAATGAACTCAGGCGATTAGTCAAGGACGCACTGCGGAGTAGGAGTTTTGAAGAGATGGTAGCCCAGGAAGGGTGGCTGTACCTTAAGGAAATGATCCTTCGGGCACAGAGGGAGACAATCCCAATGCGAGGAAAAAGAGGCAAAGGAGCCAGGAGGCTTCCTTGGCTGACCAGAGAAATCCAGGGCAGCCTGTGGACTAAAAGGGGAGCATATAAAAAGTGGAAATGGGGAGAGATTACCAAAGAGGAGTATACCTCCTCTGCTCGCACTTGTAGGGAGGAAGTTAAAAAGGCCAAAGCTACCATGGAGCTGAGGATGGCATCCCAAGTAAAGGATAACAAAAAATTGTTTTTTAGATACATAGGGAGTAAAAGGAAGGCCCAGGGTGGACTAGGACCCCTACTAAATGGGTCGAAGCAATTGGTGACGGACAGGGGGGACAAGGCTGAACTCCTCAATGAATTCTTTGCCTCAGTGTTCCTAAGTGAGGGGCAGGACAAGGCTCTCACTGGGATTGTAGAGAGGCAGCAGCAAGGCACCAGAGTGCCATGCATAGACCCTGAGATGGTGCAGAGTCACTTGGAGGAACTGGATGCCTTTAAGTCGGCAGGCCCGGATGAGCTCCATCTGAGGGTACTGAAGGCACTGGCTGACGTCATTGCACAGCCACTGGCAGGAATATTTGAACACTCGTGGTGCACCGGCCAGGTCCTGGAGGACTGGAAAAGGGCCAGTGTGGTCCCCATTTTCAAGAAGGGGAGGAAGGAGGACCCAGGCAACTATAGGCCAGTCAGTCTCATCTCCATCCTAGGCAAAGTCTTTGAAAAAATTATCAAGGCTCACATTTGCGAGAGCCCGGCAGGACAAATTATGCCGAGGGGAAACCAGCACGGGTTCATAGCAGGTAGATTATGCCTGACTAATCTAGTCTCTTTCTATGACCAGGTTACAAAACACCTGGACGCAGGAGTAGGGGTTGATGTAGTATACTTAGACTTCAGGAAGGCCTTCGATACAGTATCCCACACCATACTGGTAAACAAGTTAAGAGGCTGTGACTTGGATGACTACACAGTCCAGTGGGTGGCAAATTGGCTAGATGGTCGCACCCACAGAGTCATAGTGGATGGGTCAGTATCGACCTGGAAGGGTGTGGGCAGTGGGGTCCCGCAGGGCTCGGTCCTTGGACTGATACTCTTCAATATCTTCATCAGCGACTTGGACAAGGGAGTGAAGTGTACTCTGTCCAAGTTTGTGGGTGACAAATGTGGGGAGAAGTAGACACGCTGGAGGGCAGGGAACAACTACAAGCAGACCTGGACAGGTTGGACATATGGGCAGAAAACAACAGAATGCAATTCAACAAAGAGAAATGCAAAGTGCTGCACCTAGGGAGGAAAAATGTCCAGCACATCTACTGCCTAGGAAATCACCTGCTGGGTGGCACAGAAGTGGAAAGAGATCTTGGAGTCCTAGTGGACTCCAAGATGAACATGAGTTGGCAGTGTGACGAAGCCATCAGAAAAGCTAATGGCACTTTATCGTGCATCAGCAGATGCATGACAAACAGATCCAAGGAGGTGATGCTTCCCCTCTATCACGCGCTGGTCAGAACGCAGTTGGACTACTGTGTGCAGTTCTGCACACCGCACTTCAAGAAGGATGTGGATAACCTGGAGAGGGTCCAGAGAAGGGCCACTCATATGGTTAAGGACTTGCAGGCCAAGCCCTATGAGGAGAGACTGGGGCACCTGGATCTCTTCAGCTTCCGCAAGAGAAGGTTGAGAGGCGACCTTGTGGCTGCCTATAAGTTCATCATGGGGGCACAGAAGGGAAGTGGTGAGGCTTTACTCACCAAGGCGCCCCCGGGGGTTACAAGAAATAATGGCCACAAGCTAGCAGACAGCAGATTTAGACTAGACATTAGGAACAACTTCTTCACAGTTCGAGTGGCCAGGGTCTGGAATGGGCTCTCAAGGGAGGTGGTGCTCTCCCCTACCCTGGGGGTCTTCAACAGGAGGTTAGATAAGCATCTAACTGGGGTCATCTGAACCCACCACTCTTTCCTGCCTATGCAGGGGGTCAGACTCGATGATCTATTGAGGTCCCTTCCGACCCTAGCATCTATGAATCTATGATGGGGTCACGTGAACGCTCGAAGGCCGCTCGTGATCATCTATACGAAGCCCGATGGGGGCAGAGGGACTGATGAAATGGGGGTGGGGCTGACAGCCTCCTCTTACTTCAAGGGAGAAACTGCAGCAGATAGAGATTAGGCAGCTGAACAGAAGCTAGCTGTAAGAGGGAAGGCAGTGAGGGAACACCACTGCCTAGGCAGGGAGCTGCTCATTAAGGTAAAGGGGCATATTTGGAACCAGTCAGGGGAACTCCTGACTGGAAGGGACAGGGCCAGGGAACTATATAAGTCCAGGGTGTCTGATCCTGGGCAGGCAGTCTGCCCCTACAAGCTGTAGAGAGAGGACCTCCTGGGCTGGAAGGCTGCAGGAAAGTGCCCAGCTGACTCCTGAGCTGCTCTGGTGATGCAAGTAAGGTGCTGAAGGCCTGCAGGGGAATATGAACTAAGGCAAGGGGGAAAGCTTGTTATACCACAGTAGATGCATTCTTTAATTGTAGCAAGGGTGCTTATGTTGTCATTTAAGTTCATGCTGGTGGCCTGGGTTGGGACTACCAGGGATGGAGGAGGTGCCAGGATGCCTGAGGGGCCCACAGCTACTTGAACCCTGCCAAGGGCTGGGCTTAAGGTGCTAACAGGTGGCAATCATGAAAGGATTGAAGCCTAGGCTGAGAAGGCTCTGGCCCAAAAGAGGGTGGAGACAGGGCCCAAGGGCCCAGTGCCCGAGATAGGTGGAAATAGGGCTATTGGCCCCAGTGCCTAAGAGGGACAGAGACAAGACCAAGGGCACCTAGCACCAAAGGAGAGTGGAACCAAGATCAGAGGGCCCAGTGCCCAAGAAGGTGAAGATGTTAGGTCCAAGAGGCCTGGAACCAAAGTAGGCAAGATAAGCGCTGGATCCCAGAAGCCAAGTCCAGCACAATGGGCCTGGACTAAAAAGCCCGGCAAAAGGCAAGGGGCAGAGGTCAGGAAGGCCAAGGCCCCAACAAGGAATTGTTATTGAATAGCAATATCTACAAGGCATGGGCGTGACTATTGGGGAAATCAGAGGGCACAAAATTAGCCCTTAAGGGGATTAACGCCCTAAGAGCATGGATGGGCTTGGAGGGCCCACCTAGCAGAAGAGCAGAATTGAGACCAGCAGAGTCCAAGAAGGATAAGCAAACAGGAAAATGGACTAGGGCTCATTCTGGGACCCTTGGGCAGCCTCCCTTTTCCAAGCTAAATAGTGACATCAGGGCATAGCAGGAAGATAGAAGGGAGGCTGAGAGAGATTCAGGGTGAGGCAGGAACTGTGAGGCTACCAGGGGGCATCACAGCCACCCCTGGGGCCTGGCCCTTCCTACAACAAATTCTTTCCCATAGCAGCTGCTATCTACCATCAATCTAGTATAGTCTGGTGAGACATTGAGACCCAGGGAAATGGGCAGACCTTGCTAGGCAGTCCTGCTGAGAACATGGCTGACAGCCACATACTGGCCAATTGGAAACCAATAAAGGCCAGTTTCTTAATAGACTTACCTGCAGGAATGGTGTGGCAGGAACTGGAGCGGCATATGGTGTGGCCCCACCAATTTATAAGTTCCTGCTCCTTCCAGCTCTTGGGATGCCCTACTGATGTCAGTAAGCTATGACACTCCAGGAGCATAAAGGAAGATGCAGCCTTGGTCAGAGAGGAGAAGGAAGCTGGGAGGTAGAGCTTGGCATTTTGAGGGTACAGCAGTGTCCTGGGTAGTCTCCAAGGAGAAGGAAGGTGGGGACTAAAAATTGCTGGGCTCCACCAGATCTTAGGAACTGGGTTGACCCAGGTATGAGTATTCAGGTCTATTCTTCTCCGTGAGGGAGAGCCTGGGGGAGCTGAACACCGGTGCCTGAGAGATTCAGCCTGGCTGAAAGGACTGCAACATGCAGTTTCATTTTTTGCTTTGCTTATGGGCACCCCAAGGGGTTTTGTTTTCTTGCCTGCAAGTTTTCCTTTGAGTTTGACAGCCCCACTTAAATCAACTTTGTTTGCTGGATGTTCTCTTGGGGCATGCTGGGCACCCAGGACAACTGGGCTCACCCAGGCCAAGAGGAGGATCTTGGCCCAGGGTATTTGGAGGCTACCTAGAGAATTACCTGTGGATGTTCCTGAAAGCAAGGGATCATGTGTCCCTACTTCCGCGGTATATTATTGTTTCCGTTGTTTCTGTTTACCAGGAGCAAGGCATTTTCATTAAGCCCTTAGGTTCAAGTTCACCATTGTCTCTAGACTTTATTTTCTGACCCCAATATGCAAAGAAATAAGAAAGAAAGGTGCCTAGATATTCTCTATACTGCTTATACTTCTACTTATTATGATAAGTTTCACTACCTCTCACTCTCTTACTAGTTATTCAATCATGTAAGTTTGACTGCAGCTCAAACACGATCTAATTATTTGGCAAAGTAATCAGATTAAACACTAATGGAGTCATTGAAAACTGTTATCTGGCTGCATGCAATCAGATTACCTTCTTCTCCACCATTATTTGAATGTGGTGTAAAACTGTGACTTGCTAGCAGCATCCTTCCACACTGAGATGACCAGCCATAAGGATAGTTCTGGAAAGCTTTTCTTTTCTTGTCCAAGTATGTTCAGTAAAAATGACAAGGCAAAGAATGACAGGCAGCATAGAAGCAGCGATGCAAATAATAGTGCCAGTTACATCTCAGGTGTAACTAAATTGGGAAACAAGTGTAAATGGTAAAGTAAGAAGGTTTGCACTAGGATGGTACTAGGTAGAAGTATAAAAAAAAAAAATGTTTCTTCTACCCTGAGAAGACAGGAGGAGGGTGAAAAACCATCAACAAGAACAGCTATATATGGATAATTTAGGCTATTTTATTTTCCATCCATTTGTTATCAACTTTTCTTACTATATACAACTTTCCCACCCTCTCCATGTAAATGTTACACTAATTTTTCAGGTACACTAAATGCTAAATTACTTGGTATAAATAGTACTGTTTTACCACTTATATTAACTTTCTGTTCAATTAACACTTTGAAATTAACTCTTTAAGTTTTGCGGTTGTATATAGTGCCAATCACACTATGAGCACTAGAACCATAAATTCATCGTAATATTAGTGCTAGAATCTGGCATCATAGGACATACGCTATGTCTATATAGTATATATACCTGCAAACATCACTGTGATATCAATGCAAGTATCACAGATGAACTCAGATGGTTCTCAGCCTTTTCCATGCCCAGACCTTCCTGATACTCACTTACTCTGTAGCAGTATGGTAGAGTACACATAGTTCCACCTGTCACCTGGCTCTACTTGATATCTGTCCACCAACTGCATAGAACAGCTAAGGCTCTAGATGTTCCTACTCTGTTTCTTCTACTGGAAGGAGAGGATAGCACTCTAGGCCACTGTCCTTATCTTACACAGTATTACTCGAAGTGATGGTAAAAGCCTGAAATGCTGCAAGCCTTCCTAGCTCCCTACTTCAGAAACATCTGTGCCAACAGACGTTTTGCTGATTCCTTCAAGAATTCAGTGTTCAATATTCCTTTATGTTACTTGAAAGAAGGTGGTGAACTTCTGGTATGTTTAGTGTTCTGTTTTATAGCCAAATATCCTCTAAAAGGATTTTTCATTTCTGCTGACAGCAAGGTACACTGGCTTACTCTCTCTCTACTGATTAAAAAGCCAAATTCCACCTGGCTCTTTTGCAGGTGCCAGTACATATCGCAGTGTGTGAAGAACCTGGGTGATTTTAAATTGCGTGCGCACAATTCATTAAGGTCATGAAGCGATACATGTTTGCAAATAGTTTTGCATAAACTCTTCAGAAAGAAAGCTCATCCAGTTAACACTAATCCAATTAATACTAAAAGATTATTTAAAATTATTGTTAAAAACAAATTTAAAGCTGCCTGTTGCACCCGGCTTGTAAATTTACAACTGTTTTTCCCCATAAAAACACTTTTAGAGGGACTTCTCTGCCATGTCTGTGATAAAACCACAATACATTCAACAGGAATTTCCCACTCAGGAGAATGATTCATGGAGGAATTGTATAAATTGCAATAATAGCCAACATATTTCAGGGCCATCTACTCAAAAATACCTGGTCTGCTTGCTGATTTCGTTGCTGATAGTAGACCCTCTACATAAAGGGGTGCTTAAAATTAGCCTCCTGCATCCATAATTATCTAAATATATATTTATTTGCATATTTATCTTTAGCTCAATAAGCAATATGAATTGTGTAAGTATTGCACAACATGTAATTTAATTTCCATTGGTTTGAACTTGAAAATCAGGTCATTTATCTAGATGCCTAAGCCTTCTGGAAATCTTAAGCTTTGATATTTAACTTGCTGTGGTGCCGACTGTCTAGTCAATTCTGTTGTAAACGTCAACTGTAGAAGGAATGGAACACCTTAAGTATAAACTTGCAAAAAGTTAAATAACACTATAAACTATTTCTTCATCCTTGTATCTAGAAATAGAACCAGAAGCAGCCAGGCCAGAAGCAACTGCCAACATTCCCACTTTTTTGATATCTGCATGCCAAGATGAGAGAGCCTGTTTTAACCCTTTATAAAGTTCTTGCATAAAGCACATTATTAGCTCCACTTTTGTGCTATCATGTTGTTGGAAGACCTTGCCAAGAAGCAAGTGCATGGAATAAGATAGCCAAAGAGAGACCTAAAGTTCTGAAACACAAGTGGTGGGATCACAGTGGGGTAGCACTGAAGAAGCTGGCACAAGACCAGAGAGCTGTTTGCAGTAATAGAGGAGGGAGTTACTACAAACCCTTATCCTCATTCCACTAGAGCAGTTGGTAGCTGTTAACTACATACAGACTATAAAAGGAGAATAAGAAGTGGCCATATTCAATCATAAGAAGAATGAAAAAAATGCATTAGGTCTCCTGCATGCAAAGAATCAGAAACCTATGCAAACAAACTATTTTTGTAACAGCCACAAGGCCAGCACCAACATAGTTTTTGAGCTGTCAGTCTGATTTGAGAGAGATGTGAAATGGCAGCTACTCAAAAAGGCATTATCTTATAGTAATAATAAACCTCCTGAAAATCCACGTCACTCACTGTCTGATTGTTCAAACAACAGAACTATTTTTATCCAGATAGTTTTGTCTTCTTGGAAGAACAGAAAAAAGCAAATTTCATTTCAGTGAGTTAAAAGGAAAAAGTGCATCCCCTAAAGTACACACACAACCCTGGCTGGCTATAATGCAGCATCTCTTGATCTCATTCAAGACTCTCGGTTTTAACCGAGCTACTTTTTGATATATCTGGGAGGCAGTTTAGGAACATGGAGGGCCTGGTTCTCTTCTCACTGGCACTAGCAGCAGTTGACTGAACTTAATGGTCAGCACACAATCGATGTGAGACCAGAACTGGAAACCAAGATTTTCAAAGCAGATTAAGGCATGTATCTTCCATTAATTTTAATACTAGGCTTCTTTCAAAAATATCAGATAAATATCTGCCATTAATTCCCCCTACCTTACTGTGAATATCACAGAATATTTAAAAAAAAAAGAAGTAAAAGAGGGGGACTCCTACTAATTTGGATCTGAGCCTTGTGGCATGGCACCATTGTAGGTTCATAGATGTTAGGGTCGGAAGGGACCTCAATAGATCATCGAGTCCGACCCCCTGCATAAGCAGGAAAGAGTGCTGGGTCTAGATGACCCCAGCTATATACTCATCTAACCTCCTCTTGAAGACCCCCAGGGTAGGGGAGAGCACCACCTCCCTTGGGAGCCCGTTCCAGACCTTGGCCACTCGAACTGTGAAGAAGGTCTTCCTAATGTCTAGTCTAAATCTGCTCTCTGCTAGCTTGTGGCCATTGTTTCTTGTAAGCCCCGGGGGCGCCTTGGTGAATAAATACTCACCAAATCCCTTCTGTGCCCCCGTGATGAACTTACAGGCAGCCACAAGGTCGCCTCTCAACCTTCTCTTGCGGAGGCTGAAAAGGTCCAGTTTCTCTAGTCTCTCCTCATAGGGCTTGGTCTGCAGGCCCTTGACCATACGAGTGGCCCTTCTCTGGACCCTCTCCAGGTTATCCGCATCCTTCTTGAAGTGTGGCGCCCAGAATTGCACGCAGTACTCCAACTGCGGTCTGACCAGTGCCCTATAGAGGGGAAGTATCACCTCCCTGGACCTATTCGTCATGCATCTGCTGATGCACGATAAAGTGCCATTGGCTTTTCTGATGGCTTCATCACACTGTCGGCTCATGTTCATCTTGGAGTCCACTAGGACTCCAAGATCCCTTTCCACCTCTGTGCCACCCAGCAGGTCATTCCCTAGGCTGTAGGTGTGCTGGACATTTTTCCTCCCTAGGTGCAGCACTTTGCATTTCTCCTTGTTGAACTGCATCCTGTTGTTTTCTGCCCACTTGTCCAACCTGTCCAGGTCTGCCTGCAGCTGTTCCCTGCCCTCCGGCGAGTCCACTTCTCCCCATAGCTTTGTGTCATCTGCAAACTTGGACAGAGTACATTTGACTCCCTCATCCAAGTCACTGATGAAGACATTAAAGAGTATCGGTCCAAGGACTGAGCCCTGCAGGACCCCACCGCCCACACCCTTCCAGGTCGAGACCGACCCATCCACCACGACTCTTTCGTGTAATTAATGTAAACAGAGGAGAGTGATTCATGAAGAATGATTTTAAGCAGATCCTCTGATTAACTGTTCTAATTCCTTCCTTCCTCCTGTATTCTATTACTATCTTTCCAATATTTTTGCTTCTGCAAATGAATCACCTGGGAAAAATAAATCCACATTTTTGAATGCTAGAGAAAATGCTGGAAAACTCATGTGCCAGGGATAGTGTCTGAGCTCAGCTCCAGTGAATGCTTTGTAAACACCAATATTTACACTATGCATAGGCTGCATATCCCTTCCTTTTTCAGAACTTCAAAATTATTTTTCATACAAAAAGAGTTTCATATAGTGGAAGAGCTGTTCTCAGGAAGAAGAAACTGAAGTGAGCTTGATGTTATATTAGTCTCTCCTCCACTCAGTCCAAATGAAAGTTAGGTAATTATAATTCCTTACTAACTTGAATGTCACCCATCTTGATACTCCCAAGAGCATTAACAATCCACAGAGGTCTTCATCAAGGCATAAATTTAAGATTATAAGTACTGTGAAATCACATGCTAGTGACCATTAAAGCGTCTGTCCAGGGCTGATGCTTGCAGATTAAATATCCTATGACTTGTTCAATGAGACTGTTCTGAATGCTGTCTAGTCATTTATGGATCAAGTCTAAACATTTCATCATAACCTTTCACATGCAAGGCTTCCTTCACTTCCTCCTCCAAATCCCTCCTTAGAAGCATTTCCTTTCAAAGCCTTCCAATGTCAATTTCTTCATTGGCAACATCTGCACGCACTTTATGTTGGACTAGTACCCAGTGTCTTGTGTCTAAAGTACACTGTAAACTTCCTAGCTTGAGGGATGAGTACACTTGTTTTCAGTGTGTTTGTAAAGCATATTTGTGGCACTACGTCTGAAAAGAAAATTAAACTAACAAACAAACAAAACCACCACAAGTATCAAGGTATGTCAGCAAGACCTTTGCCTAACCCTTGGCAGTAAAGCTGCTGAGGAAATGGAGGATGGAGTTACATTTAGATTCTTAGGGACTGAAAGAAGTAATGAGACTTTTGCCAAACCATTTTTACACAAGCATGTCAAGAAATGTCACTGACAACGCACAAACACACACTCCACATGCAGCAAAATTTAAAATATCTCATATCTCCCTGCCTCTGGGCAGCCCTCTCTGTAAGGCATAACTTTCCTGACTGTTTAGGAATCACCATCATAGACCTCATATAGTTAAGCCAATATTTTCCAACTTGTAAACCTAAAATGAAACAGGTGTTTAATGAGTCTGGTTGCTCAAAATGCAAAAAGTTGGCAGCTTATTTAAGAATAATCCAAGATGGCTCATGTTTAGGCACCTGAATAAAATGGCACAATTTTCAGACAGGTTGAATATCTTTATTAGCAAACTATGGAAATAAATGCAACAGAACTGCAATGATGTATATACCCAAAACATTGTTATTAAAGAGTCCCCATAGAGAAATTTATGTTGCCAAAGGAGAATTAAAATCCTACACAGTGCTATTCATTTTCACACAACTTATTTTACAGCAGGAATAATAAAATAGCAGCAGAAGAAAATAATATCTGATGGGCAAATGAATATTCTGAGCCTGGTGTTATTCTGAGTCACTGAAGAGCATTAAAGCTATTCAGCATCTGAAGCTTCAATGCACTGACAAGCAAATACAAACACATCAATAGGGTTTACAGTTCATACTGGTGGAAATCCATTACCCTAGCTCCAGGAAAGAAAGCTTTTCAAAAACTTGAGTTTCAACTGGAATCATCATTAAACCTATTGTGTTTCTTTTCAGCCAAAGAAAATTTCATTATTTAAATTGTCAGGAATCTTTCTAATTTCTTAGTTGAAAAACATCTCAAAAACTTTATTTTATTTTACTCCAGAAGTATTTTCAATGTATGTCAAAGTCACACTAGTAACTAGCTTTTCCTCTATGCAGAGAGACACATCTTTTCACTACATTCCTTGTATTCAGTACTCTTATTCTTGATCATCAGAAAAACTTGTCCTGATTTAGTAATTTATACAAAGACAAAAAAACCCAATCCCTTTTAAAAGCTTTTAGCATAGTCCACCCAAATTACCAGACACTATGGTTTACTATTTCACTCAGCAACATGATTCTACACATTTGTTTCCCTAATTTCTTTCTCCAGTAAATACCTGCTGAAAATGTGACACAGTTTGATGTGTTTTAAAGTGCAGTGTATTTCTTCCTTCGTCTGTGCATAGTCAGTGTATTCCATGTACAGCAGCATCTCCTAGTGGACATATTATTAATTGACATCAAATAAATGTAGCTGAATGTAGTTCCCTTTATGTACATGATAATTATAAGAAGAAAAAAAAAAAAGCTAATTTTCCATTGGCTTCAGAATGAAGAATAAATAATACAAAATCAGACATTAACATTAAAGACAATAGGCAGTATTCATCCTTTAGCTTTGGCAATTCTAGGATAAACCCATCAAGAATTGTGACTTGACATGCAGGACACTGGCAATATGAGCTCTCCCTGATGATCTGAGATTGGCCACCAACAGGTGGGGAAGGAGGTAAGACTGGAACAAAAAGAACAGAGCCAGGTGACCAGGAGATGCCGCTACCAGGCATCCTTTGCTAACTATGCTACTGTGGAATTTGCAAAAGTATGCATGTTGGTCCTAATTCCATTTCACTTCCTCTAATATAATACCATTAACTTTCTGATTTACATCAGTGTGGGTGCATCTAATACAGGCTAATGTGCATTTTCCTAGTACCTCACAATAGAGGTACTAGATTTAAGTGTGTTAATGCACATGTAGACATGCCCTGTAAGTAAGAGAGAATTCAGCCGTCTTTCTACTTACTGTATAAGCAATTTAGAACAATGACCTGTTCCTTAGTTGATCTGCAAAGAATTATGCATTTATGGCAATACAGAAATAACAGGCATCTGTACATGTGCCGGGAGGCTACTCTGACACACTGGAATCATAGCACATTGGAGCAGACTCAGTTAATTGATTAATCCAAGTTTTATGTATCAGCATCCCCATACTTCAAAATGGTGGCAGAGGCATTTTAACTAAAGCTTTTTCAACAAGCTTTAGATAGAGTGCCCCCACCACTATTTTGATGCACAGGGATGCTGATACATGAGACGCTGCAGGTGCTTTAATCTCAGAGCCACTCTATTTAAAGCGCTCCTTCCTCATCCCTGGAGCATGTGTAAAAATGCCCAACAACATCAATAAGCTCCAGCTAGCCAACAATTTGTAAAGAAATTATGGACTATATCAATCTTTGGCATGGAAAATAGAAGAGGGAAAAGGAAATTGAAGCTAGTATTCCCTAAATATTGCAGAACAATGCTACTATGAAGAAAATATATCTACAAGGAGAAACTCTTCTAAATTCCTAGCATGATTGTCAACACAATGCCATTTTACAGCTATGGGGGGATATGAATAAGAACTAAAAAAATCATGAAGGGAGTGGACCAAGTGGAACAGGGAACTGTTGTTCACCAAGTCCCAGAATACTAGAACTAGAGGGCACCTACTGAAATTATTAGGTGACAGGTTTAAAAAACTGGCAAAAGAAAATACTTCTTTACACACAATGTGTACTTAACTCGTGGAATGTATTGCTTCAGGAGGTGGTGGAGGCAGAGAGCATAGTCAGGTACAAAAAGGGACTAGGTATATTCATGGACGATAGATCTATTAATAGTTATTGAGCAGAACGGTTGGAGATGTTTCATCTGGCATGTCTAAATTAATAACAGTGAATGCCAGGGAAGATATTTAACAGGGGATAGATCACTCTAGAGATATTTGATTCAGTGCTCCTTCAGTAGCATTCATTTCCACCACTGCCAGAGGTAGGATACTGGGCTAGATGGATCACTTGTCTAACCCAGTATGGCATTTCCTATGTTCTTATTATCATACTGTATCCTAAAGAAGCTAAACACAGCACAGTAGCTTCAGGCCCTGTAATGCTTCCACTCTAAACTTCTGTTAACCAGGTAAAGTTAGATGAACTGAGACATCAGTGGGCTTCATTTTAAGAACAGCGATGTTTTCAGACAGTCCTAGAATGCATTTGATCTTTGACGGTGCTGAGCACACACAGCTCCCACTAAATCCAATTGCAATCTTAAGTCAGCACTCCCCAAGGCACAGGTGACACGTAGGGGGTGCATGTGGGTGCATGTGCACCCCCTGAGCATGGCAGTGCACCCCTACAAAAAGGGCAGTTCGTGATTGCCACTAGCCACAGCCGACACAGCCGGAAGCATCTACAGGTGGTCACCGACCCCTGGTCAGCGCCCGCCAGCCCCCCCGCCACTGACAGTGCTGGCGGCAATCTGCAGGAGCTCCCGCTTACCACTGCCAAGCTCCTGCCACCACTGCTATGCTCCTGCTGCTGCTGTGCCCCCACAGCCACCGTGGGCACATGTTGTTCATGCCCCCAGGTGGGCCCGTTAAGGATGTAATTGCTACTCAGAGCAGCTCTTCAGCATGCACATAGTTGAGGTCAAGTTCAAATTAAAGTCCATCAGTGCTTTCCTCAATCAGGACTTGAAAGGGACTTTTGAAAGGACCCTGCCTAATTCCTCATTTTGAATATTGGCCATTTGACCCTTCTTTGTTTTACATCAGTCCATAACTATTTTGAACTTCTTCATTATGTGCTTTCTGAATGACTTTTAAACCAGACCAAGTGCCCAATCCATTACTGCAAACACTGTAAAGGAAATATGTGACCCATGTAGGAGTAATTCTGATTTTACACATGATTTCCTGTGTTATTATTCTCAGCTCAGAGAAACTATTTGGGCCTTTTGTGTAGCTCTACATAGCTACTTCATTTGAAGTTCTCTGGCAATGCAAAACATAAGGAAGAAAAATCATACGGCACCATTAACAGCAGTATTATTTATTTACTTACTGAGCACTCTCTGTGATTGATATTCCACAATGCACTGAGGAAAACACATATCCTGCCTCAGGGGACTCATAACCCAGAGAAATAATACAGGTCAGAGCCATTGACCAGATGAAAATACAAATACAAAACAATCTACATTTTTATATTTGCTTTCTGGTTAGATTAAAGTGGAAAGACTCAGCAAAAGAACTAGATTTAAGGAAGCAGGAAATTGAAGAGAATGGTTATTTTGCTGACTAGAAGAAGAAGGCAATTCTGGGCAAAAAGGATAGCATAGAATAAGGCACAATGATGAGAAATGCAGCAGAATATATGGAGGGACTAGACAGAAACCTTGTGCAGAACAAGAAGTGACAAGTCAGTGTGGGAAGAGGTTTGGTCCTCCTGCCACTTTAAGAACAGCCAGGCTATGGCTGAAGCAGTCTGAAGGTGGGACCAGGGCTGATACGGGGTCATCTGACCCTGGAGGAGGGCTGGACTCCTGGCCAGGATATAAGCCCAGACCCTGAGTGGAGCCAGAGCAACATCTGTGATGCTGCTGAGGGAACATCACTGGACCAAGATGGCTGCAACTCCCAAATGCCAGCAAAGAGTGCAGCCCGCAGTGGTCTAGAGGTTTGATAAGAGACTAGAGGGGTGGAGGAGGTCCCTAGGGGCCCACTAACTCAGGAAAGTGGGATGAGTGTATTGAAGGGCCAATAGAGGAACTGAATGTATTGAGGAGCCCACAGAAGAGTGCTAAGTGTATTGGTGTGTACTGAAGGGCCCATAAAGGGGCTGAGTGTATTGAGGAGCTCAGGGAAAAAGGCTGAATGTATTGGTGTGGAATGAACAGCAGTGATGAACATCAATCAGTGATAACACCTGAGAGGCATGGGGTGTGGTGTAGGAGTGGATTGGAGTCATGCAATTAGCCCTTAAGACAAGGAGTACCTGGTGGTCATTAGTGGGAGATCAGTTTAGGAACCCTTGTGCTCCCTTATATAAAATAAAATCCATCAAGGCATGGTAGGCAATTGAAGGGGTGACTGCCCAAAGGTAGTAGAGTGGGCATGGACCAGAGTGCCTCCAGGGGTTTCACAGCCATCCCTGGAGAGCCACCCTATCACAAATGGTGCACTGGCCAGGAACAGCCAGCTGTGCAGAGAGTGAGTGGACCCACAAGCACTGAAGAGGTGATGGCCCAAAGATCAGAGTGGGCATGGACATGAGTGCCCTCAGGGACTTCACAGTCACCACTGACGAGCCACCATGTCACAGTGAGGTGAAATGATTCAAATGTACGTTACAGATGGATCTGCACTATGTGGGAGTTGCTTCACTTGGGGAAACTGTAGGACCATATCCTCGGTGGCATTTGAGCTAAAGTTGGTGTGCTTGAAGAAGACGACTATGGCATTCACTGATCCTCAGTGCAACTAGGAGCCAGTTTAGCCAATGCTGAAAATTAGAGAAGTTTTGGGCTTCCTCAGTACCTTTCCAGTGCATCAGGATTGCTGGAGCACAGCAAATACCTTCATGCCCAGGAATGCCTACTGTGCTGGAGAGACCAGGACTGGGCAGCACAAAGCTGATGAAGGAATCTTTACTCTGCCTGGAAATTCTCCCAAGCAAGTGGAACCCACATACAGCCCTTAAAACCACCTCTTATCTTTGTGTCATTAAAATAGCTCAAGGGAGTCACAGGTGCCCAAAGGAGGGAGGACATGGCCCATAATCTCTAAAAGTCTTTCACAGGTTGCCAGAAGCCACTGCAGAAGTTTAGTCAAGTAATTGTTCTTGTCTGAATGAACCACTTTACTTTCTCTGTTAGCCTTTACCTTTACATGCATTTTTATTACCTAGTCATCAGTTCCTCTACTTCTCTGATTAAACTCAAATTATTCCTGCAGATGTCCCACATCTTACTCATCATGAGTTTAATGTAATCTTTAGAACTCCTTTAGGTAAACATGGTAGCATAACTAGGACCATGGACTGGACCTGGCCTGCAGACTGGGGAGTGAAGTATGCCACTAATTTTTTTTTTTTTTCTTCTCGATTAAAAAGCGCCTCAGGTATCAAAAGTTTGAGAAATGCTGTACTAATGGAACAAAATACATCAGTATATATCAGGGGATCTAGACACCAAAATGTTAGCAAAGGCTTACTTCTCATCCCCTTCTACAAAGCACAGACCTCCTCTTTGTTACTGTGACACTCCAATTATGTGAGTTCTTCCCCATTTCTTTTTTTCTGGTCACAGTTTATCCTCTCTTTTGAACAGCTACCATTGTACAGTTTAGCTCTATAGCTAGGTAAGAAAGGAACACTGTCTTCTTCAGGATCCTGTCTCCAAGAGACTTAGAGAAGAAATTTGTCTTTTGCCGAACTACTCAATATAGGTACTATTAGATGGCTTTTAGGAATCCCATATAAAAGCCTTGCCCAGAAAACCAAAAAGTGCAATCAGAAATTTAAGAATTTGAACAACTAACAGATTCCCTCTTTTCTGAAATGAGATATTTCACCATCAAGGAGTGTGTATTTTTTTTAAGTTTAGTAACAAATCTGATTAATTCCTTCAACTAACTGAATACCAAATCTAAAATCCAATACACCTAGTCTATAACATCCTTTTTTATCAGTTTAACTTGGCAGGCATCTTTGAAGGAGCCCCCCCCTGCTCAAAAGAGCTCCCAGACCACCTTCATGACCATGGTATCTCCCCTGCTAAGTAAGTATTAGAGCTGATTGAAACCTGGAATTTCTGTTTCACAGGACATTTTAATATTCAAAAGCGTCTATTTTATAATAATGCAAACAAGAAATGCTTTGATCTAGAAAAGCAGCAAACCTGTTCCAGTCAATACTGTGAAACAGTTCCCCTTAATAATTAAAATGTAGGAGAACAATTATAAGATTCTATTATGACATGCTACATTATGTACTACTAATATAAAATTCAAAAGCAAACTGAATTAAATGCTGAAATTTTCTAAAAATCAGAATCTAACTTAATCTTGTTAAAAATATTTTCTATATGAATTTGTCAAACTGACATTTTGTCTCTAAATATTTTGATTGAACTGAAAACAGTGCTCTCTCTCTCTCTCTTTTTTTTTTTTTTTTTTTTAGGGGGAAGAAAAGTCAGGCAAAAAAAAAAAAAAATCCTGACCAACCCATCTATGCATTTTGGGGCCAAAATGTGTAATCATGGATGCCTGTATCCTGACCTTAAATCAAGGGCTTTATGGGTCTCATTTAACCACCTTTATCCACACTGAGTATAACATATAGCTCAATTCACATGTCCCCATAGGCAACATGTAAGGAGGGCAGGGGGGGCACATGCCCCCCATCCCAAGATTGGCTGCCACCAAAGACACTACTAGCTTTTGCAGGCAGTTGCTGCTTGCACCTCCCCCCCCCTCACTGCTGACAGCTGTGGGTGGTCCCCATTCCCCACCACTGATACTGCTCATTACCATGGTTCCCACCCCAGTCATGGGAGGCACCAGTCATTCATGCATGTGCCCAAGCTGCACCAGAGTCTTTCAATCCTAGATTGGCCTCATCAGCCATCTTCAGATCCACAGATAAAATGATCATGGAAGACTATCATCCTTAACTCTGTGGGATTGCCAATGATGATCATTCCATTTTAATTAATGGGACTAGGTACCGAGTAAGATAATGTGATACTTAACATGACCATGGGACAGATCAGGCCTAAAGTTAGTGGAAGGCTTCCTGGGTGAAGCTCCCTTGAGTACAAAGTGTGTACCTGGTGGTGTGCAGCTTATTCCTACGTGCTTGTGCATCTGACCAGTTGTCTTCACAATCTCATGGGGGAGTATGGAGGTTAACAGTTTTTGAACATTGGTTCTGGAACTGTGCCTGGCCCCTGTACAAACTATGAAAGCGGGGTTGAAGGCTCCTTATGACCATCCCCCTCTTCACTGCGCACCCACAAAAAGAGTTTGATTTTATGGAACAACTCTGAAGCATTAAAAAAAGATCCACTTTGCCATAGGAACAACATTAATCATCAGAGCTCTAGAAAATAACAGCATGAAAGTTTTTCCAAGGAGGCAAAGTTTAACCTCAATCATCCAAGGGCCAGGAGCTGGCATAAAGCCAACTGCAAGTTCCTATGCTACAGTGTTCTTTGTTTCTTAAGAGCTCTAAAATATCAGGGGTGAATGAGTACTATGGGTGTCAGACACCTCGGCTCACATGGAATTAATTTTTCTTTCTGATTTAAAAAAAAAAAAAAAAAAGACTCCTTGCTTTTAGAAACTGAAGCGCTAATATGAAAGAGCCTGTCTAATAAAATACTCATGCAGAGACTACCTTCAGGTAAAATAAGAGGGCAATATTTTGCTCTCAGACACTTGTCAGGAAGGCACTTAAACACATGTTTTGATCCATAGTTACTCAAGAAAACAGTTAAGCCTGTGATCACTTTTAGGCAAATACTAAGGTTCCTTAACTATAATATAAAGGTGCCTTACGTGTAATTACTTCAAGAACAGGCATGCTTCTAGAGCTGCACAAATAACTAATTTTGCATGTTTTAGCTAAATTGAAAAAACAGGAAAATTGGGGTCAACTTGAAATGAACACTTTGGGTATTCTTTTGGCAAGGAGAAAAGAAAGAAAAAAAAAAAAAAAAAAAAAAGGGAGGAAATCTTCATTTTCATTTGAATTAAATGTTTTGCTCGACCCAACATGAAATGTTACTAATCCTCTTATAGACTTTTTAAAATTATATTTTGGCAATTTTTAAAATTAAAATATTTTACTTTGAAAGTGTTGAAATTAGGCATTTTTCCTACTTATTTTTTCAATTTTTTGACCAAAACTGTTGTCTACTTTCAACCAAAATTTACAAACAGTATCATCCTTAAACTTCATTTTTCAGTGAATAAACTATTTATCAAATTAATTTGCCCAGCCCTAGCAATTTCCTGAACTAGGGCCTCAGCTACAAATGAAAGCAAGGCCACTGAAATGAAAAAGGTATCAGAGAAAATTTAATAGGAAAAAGGATAGGCACACAAGTTTCCAACTGTAGGCTATTTTCCTAGGATTCTGCACAGCTCTGTTCCAGCTGTAAGTTATTTTCAGTATTTTTAACAACCTGTTTCCTAATGGAAAGATTCTGCCTGGCCTTTATGCAGCTGGCAAGTCAAGGAAGTGGGAAGCAAGGAACTTCCATTCATGTATAGTCCCCATACAGGCCAACTAGAACTGTATGTTTAAGAGCTAATTTCAAGAGAAAAATACAACTAAAAATGTGGATGGTTAAGCGGAAGAGAAGCCACAAAGAGGACAAACAAGCATTTGTGGGAACCAGTTCAGGTTTTGATGACTTGGAAGGATCTTGGAGTCATTATTGACTCCATGATGAACATGGGCCGCCAATGTGAAGATGCAGTCAGGAAGGCTAACCGCACCTTGTCATGCATCCACAGATGCATCACGAGCAGGTCCAATGAGGTGATCCTCCCCCTCTATACGACCTTGGTCAGGCCCTAGTTGGAGTACTGTGTCCAGTTCTGGGCGCCGCATTTCAGGAGGGATGTGGACAACATCGCGAGGGTCCAGAGGAGGGCCACTCGCATGATCAGGGGGCAGCAGGGCAGGTCCTATGAGGATAGGCTATGGGATCTGAACCTGTTCAGCCTCTGCAAGAGGAGGCTGAGAGGGGATCTGGTGGCCGTCTATAAACTGGCCAAGGGGGACCAGCAGGCAATGGGAGAGTCCCTGTTCCCCCCCCCAAGCACTACCGAGAGTAGCAAGGAACATAAGCTGACAGAGCAGATTCAGGCTGGATATCAGGAGGCACTTCTTCACAGTCAGAGCGGCTAGGATCTGGAACCAACTTCCAAGGGAAGTGGTGCTTGCTCCTACCCTGGGGGTCTTTAAAAGGAGGCTAGATAGACACCATGATCTCCTTAAGGCCCCCTCTCTGTGCCAAGTTGGCCCAAGGGCCAACTTGCCCGCCACGTCTTTGATGGTTTAAGTCAGCTGGGAGGCTGCCTCACATCTTCTTGGACACGGTCCATTGTACCCTCTGGTCCTGTAGACTCCTGGACCCCTCATGGGTCTTGTCCTGCAAACAGGTGCTTTGGAGCACCCTAGCCTTATGGGCTATGCGTGGCTCCAACCACCCTTTATACCACGCCCCAAGCTTCACAGTTGGAATGGACATTGGTCTGTCTCTATATCTGCACTCACGCCCGTTTCTCGGGTCTCTTCTGTACTGCTGCCCTTTTCTCAGGCTGTCTCAATATCACCGCCCCCTCCTGGGGCTCTGTGCCCAGTCTGGGCCTTCTCCGCAGTGCTGCCCCCTTCTCCAGGGCCTCCCACACAGTGCTGCCCTCTTTCTGGGGCCTTCTCTGTATAACTGCCCCCTCTTGGGGCTCTCTGGTAAGCTGTCGCCTTCTCTGGGGCTCTATATGCCCATAGTAGGGCTTCCCAATAGCATCCCCTCTCTGGGACTTGCCACACCCACATCAGGCATCTCAATAAGGCGCTCCCCTCTTCAGGGCTCGCTGTGCCCACCTTGGGCTTCTTAAAATGCTGCCCCCCTCCTGGGGGCTCTCTGCACCCACACTTGGGCTGCTCAATGTTACCCCCTTCCTGGGGCTCTCTGCACCCACACTTGGGCTGCTCAATGTTACCCCCTTCCTGGGGCTCTCTGCGCCCACACTTGGGCTGCTCAATGTTACCCCCTTCCTGGGGCTCTCTGCGCCCACACTTGGGCTGCTCAATGTTACCCCCTTCCTGGGGCTCTCTGCGCCCACACTTGGGCTGCTCAAAAAGTGCCCCTCTCTAGGACTCACCACACCCACACTAGGGTGTCTCAAAAGTGCCCCTCTCTAGGGCTGGGGTCTATGCAGCCTGCAAGCTGCACCCTTATTGGCACTGGGGCCCCCCACACTGCTATGGGTCCCCTATGAGGCCTCCTCCAACCCCTAATAGCCTCACCCAAACCACCGGCGTAATAAACAACAAAATGATACAGAAACTCAAGCCTCCTGGCTATAACATAATGTAAAGCCGCCTGGCTAAACCACATTGCATAAACGCCCTAGAGCTGCCATCCATAACTCTGCTCAAGCAGTACCTGCAGGTCTCACTACTGCTCACATCCCTACTCCAGGAGCTCCTGCCTCTCTGGCTGCTGGCAGGGAACTACCAGCTTGCCCTCAGCCCTGGGCTTTATAAGGGCCAGGCCTTGCCCCTTACAGCCAGCTGACCGCTGTCAGGTGTGGGTCATTTGCTGCCTCCAGTTGCCCTGGCAACCCACAGGTGGGCTCTTATTCCCTGCTAGGGCTCTTTTCTCTGGCAGTTTCCCCTCTCTAGGAGCAGGGCACCTCAGTGCTCTGCGACAACCTGCAAAAACTATAGGGCTGAGCACCAGGAGGGGACACATCACATAAAAGAATGTCACAGATTCTTCTACCCACTTTCTCTGAAGCATAATGCCATCCATTTGCTTCTCAAAGAGTGTATCAAACTTATCTCCAATATATAGTGGTGGCCAAATGCCATTTGCTCACCTTATGAAACATAACAGAACTATTGCTAGAACGTGTTAGATGTTTCTTTAAAACAGAATAGGAGACCAAAAATATGTTGGTGTTACAAGTTTTTATAGGGTCTTTCTCATTAGAAAGTTAACATATTTTAAACTAGGTGAGTTATTTATTAGTAAAAAGAAATAGTGAACGTGCACTGCAGTTATTTGACTATGTTTTATTACAAGGTACTGGGACAGAAGTGTAGTTATTAACTGGGCGTGTCAACACGAGGCGCTTAATGTCCATTGGACTAATTCTGTGCATTATGCGTCACACAAAAGACATGCTAATGCAGAATAGATTATTCCAGTGGGCATTAAGTGCCACCTAAAAAGCATTCACTTGAGCTAATGTACAGTAGTGCCGATTACAGCACATTAAATTTACAGGTACTAACTTTATGGTGCATTAATGAACATTTAGACGCATTCACTAATAAATATACTTACCTGCTTCACGTACAGGTGAATTAGCAGGTATTGCACCCCAGTTCACTTCAACAAAAGTTAACAATGTAAAATAAATAGCTATCCCCACTTTATGACAAGTAAAATTAAAGAAAAACTACTGGAAAGAAGCCATGGAGAGCAAGAAAATACAGAAGGAAAGAGATTTATACTACAGATTTTATCCTGTATTTCTATTACAGATTACATCCTTAATAATATCAATCTTATACAGATTTAATCAGTATTTGATATATATGAAAAGTTTAAGACATAAATTGGTTTTGAAATAAATTTATCTTTCTCCATTAATTCTACTTAATCATTACTTGAAATATGAAAATCAAGGCTGGATATTTTGATTGCAGTTTTGGTTTATCTGCATGATTTAGTTTATCTGTTTTTTATCACTGTCTACCCTGGAAATCTACATTTAAGAGCTAGATTCTGCTATTCTTCCTCACACAAAGTAGTACATCACTTCTCTGTTTGCCCCATTGAAAATAGGACAAAATCCAACCTTAAAAGAATAGTTTGATGGAGCAGAATTCTTATGTCCCCATAAAGGGCTGAATATTTCCATCTGTTGATCACCTTTAAAAAGTCAGCATTAATGAATTATTATACTCAAATCTAGAAGTTTTTTCATGCCACAAAGAAAAAATCTATCTAATTCAGAAACTTTTCTTAGAAAATGCAGTCTATGGCAAATAATTCCAAGAAAATTTTACAGTCCTTATAACAGATACTGTAGCATGAATAGGTAATCACCACTCCTTCTGGATTATGGTGTATGTATGACAGGTCACCAAGACCTTCGATGCAGATGCCTAGGCAGGAATATGGAGGAGTGGAGGCTGCCCATGCTTTCCACCCCCTTTTAGACCATTGAGACAGAATCCAAAGGCCAGACCAAATCTAGGCATTCGGTGCCTTGATAACTGTAGTTACATGCATGTCTAGGAATCAAATCCAGGGTCTCTGATGTGGCAGATAAAGGTTTTATCAATGAACTACAACAGCAGGTTAATGGCTATAGAAACAAACTTGTGAATAAAGTTCCTTCCTAAGCATCGGTAGTTTAATGCATCTTACTGCCCAGTTAGTCCCAGTGAAGCCAATGGGACTACTCAGGGCAAAATGTGGCCTTGGTCAATTCAATTCCATAATACTTATCAGCGTTACAAGTTGTACATGTATTGCCAAAGCATCTTGTGACGGGAATTTCACAATCTGTTCCAGAGGGCAGCAATCTCTTCAGATAAAGGTTCAGTCTATTTTCAGCTTCTTAAGTTGTTTAAAAGGTACACAGAACACCAGAGTTTATAAACTGTGACTGCAGAAGCCTTGAAGTTTATAGTTCCCATTAAACTGCTAATCCACAGCATGGTCCTTTTGAGCTTTAATTAGGCTTCAATGGCTTAATTAGCTTGTATTTTAGTTTTGGATGATGGGATCTACAATTCACATGAGCCTAGTCTTGTTGCCCTCACTCAAAAGAGAAATCCCTTTGAAGCCAACAAGACTATCATGTGAGTGAGTTCCGCAGGCCCTGTAGTGACAACGTACATAAATAATGGAGCACATGAGGCTGCAGGATTTTAATCCTCAGGAAAGGCTGAACTGTGTTTTGTTTTGTTGAAGGATATCTGTGCTGTGCTGCTACTGCAACGATACCAGGAGAATCAGTGACTGAAAATACACTGAAAATAGGGAAAATGTTTCTAATGAGAGTTTCCAGTCTTTGTACCACCCTGGTCTTGTAGAACTAACAGCAGAGCAAGCCTTAGGGACAAGTGGTACTTCCTGAGCAACATGAAAAATGTAGGTGACTGCACTGGGCCCTCCATTGGCCAACAACTTTTTAAATAGAAAACTTGTAAAATGTCAAAGGTTAGGGACAGACATTCAAAAAGCTTGAGCCTGAATTAATTCAGTCTTTGCAGGTTAGCCTAACCTGGGCCATTTGTACCTACACAGACACCCACTTTGGACTGAAGAAATGTCAGCACATGCCTGCAGTGGCTCAGGCTAAAAGCTGGGGGATGCTAGAGCAGCCCTCCCTTCCCTTCCTCAGTGCTGAGCTGAGGCGGAGCATGGCCAGGCCCCAGCAGGATGCTCTTATTAGGTAGGTATTCCCCTCCCTGCTCCTGACCAGTCAGGAAGCCAGCACAGCTGGGAGTTGATAACATAGCAGGGAGTTGCACAGGGAGTTGTTAGCATTTATCAGCCCAACAAACAAAACAAAAGGCTCTCTCATTAGTTCAAGCTCTTCTTAACCAACTTTTTTCAAGGAAGGAACAGGGGGACATTACCAGCTATCTGTCGATTAGCTCCAAAAAGCCCTAGGCCAACACTGTCCTGTCTGCCTTTGCCCTGTCTCCCACAGCACAGACCTAGCTAGCATGCTAGCTAATACTGAGAGTTGTCTGTAGAGGGAAGGGGGGAATCCCTGCTTGAGCAGGGAGGGGCAGGGCGGAAAGCAGGAGGAAGTCAGGTAGATGCCACTATACGTTCAGTCTCTGCTGGAGCTCCAGCAAGGGAGCAGAGGGAAGAGGCCAGCTCTGCTGGGCTGGAGCATAAAGCTGAGCTGCACCCAGGGTTGCACAGCATCTGGGAAGCTAGGGGACTCTGGTTTAACTTAAACCAGGAAGGGGTCTTGGACAGACATTGCATAAATTGGTTTGACCCAAATCAATTAAGTTTGATACTATATTCAACCAGGTTTATCTCAAATCAGTTTCAGCCATTTTCAAACAGGTTTATGTGCACTGAACATCTTGTTTTACAAGCTTAAACCAGTTTCTGATCACTTAAACTGGTTTATGTGTAATGTCTGTCCCTAGCCAAACTGTACTAGATCTTCCAGGGGTCTGTTAATTTTACGGGGCTTATTAGAGCAGTGATTTCCAAAGAGAGTGTCATGAAACCCCCTTGTGTGAGAAATCAAATGCTCTCTTCCACTGTCTGACACCTTGCATCTGCCCCAGATATTGCATAGGCACCTGCATCTGCTCCTCAGGAGACCACAGCTGCTGCTGCTGCCTTCCCCCTGCTCTTCCCCACTCTGAGGCAGCCCCTGTCCGGGGTCTCCCCCTCCATGTGCCCTTCCTCCTGGGGCTGGCAAGAAGGGCTCTGGAGGTGGCATGTAAAACCCTGTGGGACTAGCCTAAGCAGTGTGGACTGCCCTTGCCCCCTGAGATACAGACCAAGGGTTGGGAGGGGGCAAACAGTAGGAAGAGCAGGGTACAGCAGGTAAGATCAGCCCCTATCACCCCTAAGTAGCACCAGCTAGATCAGCAATTTTCAACTTATTTAGCTTCCAGGCTCCCCCTCTATATCTTTTTTATTTAGACAGATATGGGGTAAAAAAGAAAAAAAAATACACACACCTTTTCAGGTGTAAGAGTGAACCGTGCTGCCAGTCATGATCCAGAAAAATGTGCTCCAGGTATCAAAAGTTTGAGAAACACTGTATTAGAGATTACCATAAAAGCACAGAACTTCAATAGTTTAAAACTTAAAAGATTTCATTAGCCTGTTTTGTGCTTTGCATAGCTCCAAGCAGAAGCCCAACTTCTGTAACAGGTTCAGGATGTGACACATAAGTGGTAAAAAGGGATGTCCTGGGGAGCATAGCTGGAGTGCTTTTGTGTAGATTTCTTCTAATGTTAGACCAAAAGGGAAAGGTGAAGCTTAAATATAGAAACTTCCCTTGTGCACAATTTACTGAAACTATTAGACCCTTTGGACACAGCAGGTATGTATGCAGTATTTAGGTTCTCTTTAAGACATCCTGACTGGCAGCCTCAAACCTGATACTATTTGATGGGTAAGTGCAGAGAGTAACAGCACAGATCATTCATGCCAAATCAGGACAATACAGTGAGGAGGTTCAACAGCATAATTGTCCATCAGGTGCATCCTATTGTTCTTTTGGGGGTTTTCATTAGTTTAATGGTATAGAAATTATATGACATAAGGTGCGTCTTTTTCTGGCTGTTGGTAGTAAAGACAGAGGCCGTAGTAATCGAATCCAGAATCCATTTGGTATATTTGTGGAGTGTGGTTTTTTTGTTTGTTTTCTTTTTTATTTTGCAGGAGCCCAAATTCTGGATCCAAACAGTGATAGTTCATCTCCTAGAAAATGTATAGCACCCCTGGGACTCCTCTAAATCAGAGACAACCCAAATCTAGTCTATGGAGCAGCAGCATCCAGTCCACAGTGCTCCCCACTGATCTGGAAATTTGGCAGCAGGGGAGTGGCAACAGTGTTAATTGACAGAACTCCCAGAGCTGCAGCAATTAACACTGG
Organism: Alligator mississippiensis; assembly: GCF_030867095.1. Lineage (NCBI taxonomy): Eukaryota > Metazoa > Chordata > Crocodylia > Alligatoridae > Alligator > Alligator mississippiensis. Next base: position 128,443,404 of record NC_081825.1, on the reverse strand, counting down.
GGTTGCTCATTCTATTGCCAAAATTTCCAGACCTGTGGGGAGCCCCATGAGCCAGATGACAACTTCATGCACCAAACCAAGGCCACAGACTGACTTGGCACCACTCATCCAGCCCACAACACCAGATGAGTTGAGCATCATTGCTCTAGGCCAATGGTACCCAACCTTTTTCCCCGCCCAGGCCAGGTGGACAGTGCTCAGTCTGTCCATGTCCAAATCTGGCTGGTGGGCCGAATCTGACATGAGGGGTGGTGATGTGTGGCCTGATCCAGCCACATGGGCGGGGTGGAGGGGAGAAGGGGGCATGGCCTGGTCTCAATCTGGCCATGTGGTAGGGGAGAAGGGGTACAACCTGGCCCTGATCCAGCTGCATGGAGCTTGGAAAGTTCACAGTGGGAGAGAGGTGCCAGTAATACTTGCCACTGCTCCCCTAGCACCAAATTTCCTGACCTGTGGAGAGCTCTACAGGCCACATTTTTCCTGAGGGCCTGGAGTTGAACATCCCTGTTCTAGACAAGGCCAGAAATGTCCCAAGGGTCTATCCAGTGGCCTCCATTGTTCAAATGCAGTGTACTCTAGTTATACATTCCACTTCTTGATAACATCATTGGCATGTCCTTTATACCAGGAGTATTAAATTCATCCAACCCCACAGGCCAGATGAATGGTGCAGGGTCAGCCCATGGAACAGATTGGACCTGCAGCCCAGCCCCACGTTCCAAATCCAGCACGTGTCCTAGAGCAGCTGGACTGGGTACCACATGCCAGGGGCAACGCATAGCGGGTGCATGTGCACCCCCCGAGCATGGCAGTGCACCCCCTACAAAAAGGCTGCAGGTGGTCACCGCTCGCCATTCCCTCCCCTCCCCCACTGCTGGTGTCAGCGGTCCCCACTGGCTGCCACCAATGCTGCTGGCAGTGTCTGCACGTGGTCACTGACCCCTGGTCAGCAGTCGCCACCCCCCACCTCCACCGTCAACAGCAAATACACTAGCATGGAGTTTAACATTGAGCACAAAAACTTGTGTTCTCAAAGTAACTTTCTTTTCATTTGCACCAGTAGCAAAGCATAAACTGATTTTAAGGTGCTTGCAGAGAATAGAAAAAATGCCTATGTAGTGTTCTTCTACAACATCTTCCCTGGGGAGGCAGCTCAGGATTCATATCGGTTCTGGGGCTGTCAGCCATCTTCAGTGAAAATACCAAATGAAGAGGAGGGAAGGAACATAAACACTGAAAAAGGAAGTGCTGTACCAAGAGAATGAAGAGTTTAGTCAATCCTAGTGAGATTGACTGATAGGGAGAAAAAACAAAGAAAGAATGTCACTCTGTAAATCCTGACCTACATGGTGGAAGAAAGGCAAAGATACTGGTGTGTAATAATGCCGGATTTTAACAAGAGCAATGACCTCATTATAGAAATAACTTGAGTTACCTGCAGTTGAGTTTACTTTGCTTAAGTGAGAACAGCCACATTGCAAAATAAGAACAGATTGAATGTTATTAGTAGACGTTAACAGTTATGAACCCAAAAAGATGACAAAGCCAGGAGGGAAATACAGAGTGCCTGAGTGAGGGAGTAACATAAAAGGAATGGGGGTTACAGAAAATACAATGTTAGCCAACTAAGCCCGGGGGTGGGGGAGGAGGTTCATGATGCTGAGAGAGAAAGAAGATAGATACATACAGACCTGTACAATGGTCCACAATGGTGGAGGAAGTAGGTTGAAGAAAGTTTCTTAGTCCATATAGAGCCTCATTGCAGGGGTCCTCTTCAGGTGGAGTGGGGTGGTCCGTTGTTGATGATTCTTTTCAAAGTTCATCAAGTGCAGAGGTGGGTTTGGGTGTTCCCCTCTGGGTCTGGGCCAGTGGCGGTTGGTGTGCTGGCGGTGGCCCATGATGTGCTCCAGGTAGATGTCACAGGACGAGCGGATCGTGTCCAACACCGTGAGGCAGCACATCAGCTTAATGTAGTGGCAGGAGATGCAGCAGGCATGCAGGATGCTCTTGTTGCTGGGGTCCCAGGCTCTGAACGTTCCCATGATGAGTACGTCGACCGTCATGTTGTAGCCATGGCCCCTCAGGATATGGGCCAGTGGGGGCATATAGTTCTCCAGCTTGCAAGTCCGGGCATCGGAGAAGTCTTGGTGCCAGTTCTTGAAGGGGATGGTCACGTCCATGATCACAATCTTCTTGGCCTCTTCATTCATGATGATGTTGGGGAGCATCTAGCTCTCGCAGCCTGGGATGGTGTGGTTCATGGAGATCTCCTCTGCTGCGGCCGGGATGGCCCTCACCAGGCAGTCCTGGACAGCGTTGTGGCAGAGCTGCCAGGCTCTGGCACGTGAACTGCAGCTGCATAGCACGTGGGGGAGGGTCTCTGCTATGTAGCCACCATTGGTACCTCTTGTCCCAGTGGCCAAAGCAGACGGCCACGTTCAGAGGCAGGCAGTTGAGGTGGGTGGGGTGGAGGAAGTGCCAGTCCACGAAGTGTGTGAAGTTCCCGCTGGTTGGGTTTGGCCCTCAGGTTGCCAGCGTACTTGTTGGAGATGGCATCCTTCAGGAACCGATCCAGGAAGGTCCCCATGAGGGGGGCCATGGCGATGCAGTCAGTGTGTGGGGCTGGTTGCAGGGAGACTTTCAGCTCCCGGTGTTCCTCAGTCCAAGTCCAGGTGCAGCCGATGTATTTCCTGAGGCGGCACATGGCGTTGCAGGCTCGGCTCCACAGTGAGGCAAAGTCGCTGCTATCTCTGTCAAACTCGCCCTCCAGCGAGCCGCTGAGAAAGGTGGCCAAGTCATGTCCAGTCAGTTGCCTCACCATCCTCTTGAGGGTGGTCTCCTTGAGGGCATTGGTGTTGATGATACTCACTATCGGGTCAGGGCAGGTCAGGAGGCAGAAGGCGTGGGTGGCACCGCGGTGTCACAGAGGTCTTCCATGCAGGGGATGTTGGCACCTCCCTGCTAGTAGGGGACATGCAGGATTTCATTGCTGGCCCTCAGAGGCAGGTGCAGCCACTTCAGTAGCCACCAGATCTCAGTGTCTGCCTTCTTGAGGGGGGTCTTGGGGACTGCTGAGCCTCTCAGGATGAACACAATGCGAGGGATGAGGAAGGTGTTCACCGCATCTGTTTTCTGCCAGGGGGCCAGCAGGGACAAGTCCAGCTTGTAGGCATCTGGCATGATCCTGTCGATGGTCTCCTCCAGTGTCTGCCTGACCCAGTGGCCAGTGGACATCTGCAGGTTGCAGTAGGCCTCACTATCATGCAGGTGCCTCATCGCCTGGCCATGGATCGTGAGGGTGGAGTCCAGGTCGTGGCTCTTCTGCCTGCTGTCCAGGGCCATCTGGAGGGTGAAATTGCGTTCATAGCAGCCCTCCATTGACATAAAGCCCTTCTGGCTCTGGCTGATAGCCCTGCCTGTCATTGCCCAGTTGCTGATGTGGGCCAGCAGGCAGCTGGCGTACAGCTTGGTGATGGTGGAGCACAGGGCGATGGGTCTCCAGTTGCCTGGGTCAGTCGGGTCTTCCTTCTTGTGGATGAGGACTGTCATGGCTTCTCTAGGGTCGCACTTCTTTAGGAGACTGTACCTGATGCCGTCCTTGCCAGGGGCGGTGTCCCTGGTTCTCCTGAGGCGGGCTTCCACCTCCTGTGGCATGAAGGCATCCTTGAACCCCTCTGCTTGGCAAACGGGGGTCAGTGCTTCAATGTTTGCAGGGCATGGGGCAGCAGCTTCTGCTGGGAGGTTGAAGATCCCGCTGAAGTAGTTAAACAGAGTCTCCCGAAGGACTTGGCAGAGAGCCGAGGGTCCCTCCAGGATCTCTCTCAGTACCTTGGGACAGTTGGCCCGGTACAGCTTCTGGATCCGGGAGGCTGCTGCTGGGTTGTAGCATTGGTGCCTGGGTCATCTCTGTGGCTGCGGTCTGTGGTCCTGTTGTGTCGACCGTCTGTTGTTGCCCCCCAAGGGATGGCTGGGCTGGGCGGCTGCTGAGAGCTCCTGTGAGCTGGGCCACCGAGGCCTTGAGGGCCTCGAAGGTGGTGGCCCAGGAGAGCTCCTCCAGCCAGAGAGTTTGCCATGGGGTGGGCATCCTCTGCTGAGGGGCAGGTTCCACATCTGGAGGCCCTGACACCATCAGGAGATGGGGGGGCTCCCGGTGGCTCAGTTCCTCCAGGCGGCTATAGGATCCCCAGCAGTTCAGGGGCATCGGCTGGCTCTGGGGACACAGTGGGAGGGCTGTCCAGTCAGGGTGTTGTGTCCAGTCAGGGATCCCTGGGTGGAGGCATGCATGGTGGCATTGCTGGGGTGGGTCTCTCTGCTGGGAGGTCCCTGGAGGTCTGGTCTGGTAGGGTTGCTGGTGGGGTGGCCAGTCTGGTGAACCTTCACACTGTGGCCTGGGTCCGGTGGGCCGGGGCGGTGGACCTCACCAGCATGCTGGGTCTCCTCTCAGCTCCATGGCCCTCACATCCCTTCTGGTGGGTCTTCGGGAGCTTCAGGGCCTTGAACTTGGTGCCACAGAGGACACAGTAAAAGGCTAGGCACAGCTGGTGGAAGCGCCATAGATGTTTGTGCAGGTCATTGTGTGACCTGTATTGTCTTGGCAGGTGGCAGGTCGGGCAGAGCAGGTTCACAGGGAGGGAGAAGGGGAGGAATGTGAGAACTGCCTCGTTTGCACCCTTGCTTGGGGTGTCCATTGGGGGGGGGTTCAGTGTCAGGGAGGTCTGGGGCTCCTCCACCAGAGTGGGGAGGTCCTTGGTACTGTCCTCCTTGGGACCACCAGGGTCTGGAGGGCATCACCACTCGGGGCCTGCTGTCATTGCCAAGCAGCTATGGGGGTCTGGAGGGGTCCGCCATCACTCAGGGTGCTTTGCCGTCGTCCGGGGGGCATCCTCAGGATCTGGGGTCCTCTGCCGGGAGGCGGCTCTCATCATCCAGGGTTTTGGACTCTGAGAGTCTCGCTGACTCTGTGGGTCTGCCAATGGCTGGGGGTCTGCCACTGCCTGTTGGGGTCCTGATGTCATGGGAGCGGTGCGTTGGGGTTCATTGCCGACTCAAGTTCACTGGTCCATCCTCCTGGGAGGGTCCTCTGGAACCTGCAGTCAGGGGTCTGCCATAGCTGGGGATCTCCTGGCGTAACTCGAGTGTTCTTGTCAGTGGATCAGGGCGTCATTGGCACCTGGGGGTGTTTTGTCCATGTTCCATCCTCTGAGTACAGGCGTTTGCCTACTTCCATCGGGGGGGGGGGGGGGGCGCCCTGGTCTTTGGCAAACTGTAAGACCCTTCAGTTACTCACCTGAGCAACACAGTCACTTGTGCAACCAGCACTCTTTTGGACATACTGGGGGCACTGCCTTCCCTAGCCCGTCAGGACTGACAAGAGCCCACGCTGCACCAGAGGGAAGAAAAGAGGGCTGCTAGTCAGTTCCCTTTCTAAGACAATCATTCAGGCAGTCTGCTGGACTAGGTTGGTGCTGGTCCTGGAGGTAGTGCAATACCAGGCCAGGCACAGGAAAATAGAAGCGGTTCTCTGTCTTTCCAGCAATTAAACTGATAAGAACAGATTGCATTATATTAGTAGATGTTAAGAGTTATGAGTCCCAAAAGATGATAAAGCCAGTAGGGAAATACAAATCACATGAGAGGGATGGGGGTGAGGAGGATAACACAACTAGGTTACAGAAAATACAATGTTAGCCAACTAAGTCTGGGGGTGGGAAAAGGGCACAGTACTGACCCTGGTGTGACTTGAACACACGGCCTTCTGATCTGGAGTCAGACATGCTGCCATTGCGCCACAGAGTCAACTATACTTAAAATGAGCCACAGATCTATATAGAGCTGTACAGACCCTTTTTTTCCTGCAATACATAGTGTTTGTGCTAGATGCTGATGAATTTTTTTTAATTCAAGCTCAACAGGGAAAGCTTACTGTTATCCTCTTGTTTCTTCTTATGGGCTGATCCAGTTGAACATATCCATTGTTCACCTGGATTGAACATATCCATTGTTCAAATAAAACACAAAGGTGTTTGAGTTCAAAAGCGCACCGCCACCAGTTTCTCAGCACTGATGCACATTTCACCATTTATACAACTGCACACAATGCAGCACCAGGCGCATCAGCTTGCGTGCAGAGCAGACTTGATTAAAGCAGAATCGAATCAGAGCAGAATCAAGTCTGCTCCAATGTGCTGGATCTCTGGCGCATTGGAGAGGACAAATGTATATGTATAAATGCCCTTGGGACTTTTTTCCATGTGCTCCAGGATGGGGAGTGGGGTCTTTTAATTAAAATGGCTCTTGGGAGCCTCTCTTCTTAAAACACCCATAGCGTTTCATGAATCCAGTGTCCCGCATTTTCAAATGGCAGCAGGGGCACTTTAACTAAAACTCATTGAATGAGCTTTACTTAAAGCACCACCACCACCACCATTTTGAAACATAGGGATGCTGAATACACGAGACGCTGCAGCACACTGGAGCACTGTGATTAGAACACTCCAGCAGACTTGATTAATATAATCGGAATGTATTAAAGCATGTGTATAGGTGCTTGTGGGTATTAAGGACCTGACAGATGTTACATTTGTTGCAAATTATATGCAAGTATTCCACAACAAAAGGTAGCATTGCAATTGGCCACACATTAAAATTATCATGGGATACCACTGTGCCACAAAGAAGTTGCTGTTTCAATGAACGACTTTGTGGCTGATCTGCCATTTTTATCCAAGACAAATTGGTATAACATCTGCCAAGTTATAACTAGTTTGTGATAGTCACATATAATGCACAACAAACCTAACATCTACCAGGGCCTAAGATCTTTGTTTTTATTTCCTGGCTCTGGAAGATGATTGTAGGGTAATGATTATAAAAAGCAGAGTTAAATATAACAGTATTCCATCCAGTTGGGATCGTTGTTGGGGTCTGAATCTTGATCCTGTGGATGTAAGAGGATGAAGTTGTATCACTTGACCTCTTAGACCAGAAGTGGCCAAAATATGGCCCGCAGGTCAGATCTGGCCCACCTGGCAACTTTGCCTACCAGTTCACTGTATCTGGCCTGGCTCCAGGCTGTCCCTGCTGTACTCATATTGGGCTGAGCCCAGTTTGCTCCCATGGGGGCAGGGCAGCACATGCTCCGCTCCCACCCACGCCCACAGTATGGCCCTGATTCTATCCCCGCAGGTAGGAAAGTGGTGGCAGCAGGTAGGGGAAGTGGTGGTGGTGGCAGTGGCAAAGGTGGGGAAGCGGCAGTGGGCAGATGGAGGGAGAGGAGGAAAGAGGACAGGGTAGCAGGCAGGTGGGAAGGTAGGATACTGGCAGGTGAAGGATGGCAGGGGGTGGTGGGTGGCTAGCAGGGGAGTGGTGGTGGTGATAGCAGTGGTGGTAGCGGTGGCAGTGGTGGCAGTGGCGGACAGGTGGAAGTGGTGGTGGTGGCAGGCAGGAGCAAAGCGGCAGCTGGGCAGGAGCGTGGGGCCTGCGCCAGTGCCCTGGGGCCAGGGCCTACAGGGAACTTGGGTAAGGCAATGGGAGAACAGAACGCAGGATGGCAGAGGTGCAGTGTCTGCATGACTCCATCATGAGGGGCTTGCATGCACTTCTCAGGCTCTCCACTCAAGCTGTGCGCCTCTGGGGGGAACCCCACATGATACAGCCAGCAGCCCAGTCTCACTCACTGCTATGTGCAGGTCATGGGGAATGGCAAAGAGCTCTGTGCTATGGAGCTGGGCCAGCTCCACCCCTTTTTCTGCTGCCCCAGGCAAACCCTAGGTCCTGCACCTCAACCTTCATCATGTGGAGCTTCTCCTGGTGGCGTGGGGTTCAGGCATGTGAGCCCCATGCAATGGAGCTGGTGGCCTGGCCACATGCAGTCTTGCGCCACCAAGAGGCTGCACCTGCTGCTGCTGCTGGCGGCAGGGGCTGTGCACAATGGGGGGGCATTTGTAGGGGGACCCCCCCCACACACACCCACACCCCGCCAGCCATCCTCCCCCTCCACACAACCAACCCACACATCCCCAAAAACACCCCCTACATACCCACAATATCCCCCCACACCTCCACCCCCACATTCATACCCCCACACCTCACATACACACACACCTATATCCCCTACAAAACCCATACCCACCCACACCCCTCATACCTACCCACACCCCCCACATGCATCCACACAACACCTACACCCCACATACACACACCTACAGCCCTCCCAACCCCCATACCCCCCCATAATATACAAGAGTAAGACTTCATTTTGAGCTATTATGCAATCACCTGTATATACACAATGCAAACATACATAAGTCAGGACAAAAATATTTTTGAAATAGAATTAAAACATTATTGTAGATGTTTGATTTTTAGTATAGAATTTGGGTTTTTTTCTAGTTCCAAGGTGGCAAACTCCCTTCCCAAAAGGAGTACTGCTGGTGGCAAGGGGAGGGACTTCCAGTGTCAGAGGTCAGGTTTATAATTGTCACACTGACCTGATGCCAAGAGTGAAAATTCCAGTTTTTCATCCAGCAGCCTGTAGTGGATCCCTACCCCTCTGGAACCAGCTAATGGAACCAGTTTCAGCACAGGCTAAATGAGTCTGTTCAGTGGGTGCTGGCAATTTGGGGCTGTGGGCTCTGTTCCTGGAGGGGGCTAGATTGGACCATTCCATGTCAATAGTGGGGCTTGATGATGGAATTGCAAACTAGCACATCTGGATCTGCTAGTAATGAAAGGATTTAAGTACAGTGTAACTGCAAGTGACAGAAAATAGTACTTTGAGCTTTACAGTAGGCCATGTAACATAGAACCAAAACTCAATGAAATAAACATTTACAATGACATTGCCTGTACAGACAGACACTTACATAAGGTTGGAGGGGGAGGTGTCAGTGGTGGGGCTTTGCCTGCAGCGTGCTGGGCTGCTCTGTGGGAAGGTCAGCCACCATGGCCAGAGCTGGAACTCCTGCTGTAGTGGCAGTGCTTTGCCCAGTGTGCCAACACCTCAGCTCTCACTTTGTCATGGGCTGTGCTGCTATGGGAAGCCCTGCCACTATTGCCGGAGCCCCAGAACTCTGGCTCTAGTGGCATCAGTGCCGTAGCAACCAAATTTGATGCCCAGGGCAAAGCCTGCAGTGACAGCCTGCCCTCAATCCGCACACAGATCCTGGGAACGCACGACCCCATTGCTTGTCCAGGAGTGACGCAGCAGCAGGATTTGCTCTCTCTGTCCCCACACCCCTCAAATGAGCTCCTTGCAGCTCTGTCCTGCACCCCATCCTGGCTAGGCAGCGCCTGTTAGTGCCCCTTCATTTCAGCACCCATGGCCATGAATGACACGTAGCCCCAGAGGCTGGGGGGGGGCATGGTGACCACCCGCAGGTGGTGGCAGTGGTGGGTGGCAAGTGATGACCAGCAATCAGCGACCACCCACAGATGCCGCTGGCGGTGTCGGCAGTGAAGTGGCGTGTGGCGAGCAGTGACCACCCGCAGACACTGCCGTCGGTGTTTCGCCAATCTCAGGGGGTGCACGTGCATCCCCTATGCCTCGCCAATGCCCAGGGAAGTTGCCCTGATCACCCCCCTCGTCTCCTTGCTGGGTGGCATAGGCACATTCATGCACAAACACTCCCTGCACAGTCTTGGTCTGGGCACTGGGGGAGCAGGGGGACCCCTTACTACTCAGGATAGCATGAAGCAACAGCTTCATAGATGTGGCCTGTAGGGATGGGTATTTTTGGATCAGTAGGATCTCAAAATACCAATGGAACTGTGATTCCACCAGTAGACATGCAATATTTGATTGCATCCTAATTTAGCATTCTGGTTCTGCACCAGGATGTGGCAAATCAGAAGGCCTTCCATCTGGTATATTAGAAAGCTCTTCTCAGTATTGCTTACACTGATCTTGTACAATTTTTCAGTATGCTTACCTTTGAAACTGATGAAACAGTTATCCTGAAATTTGGCAATAACAGCTGTGAGTGCGCAGATATTCTAACATTATTCGGTGGAAGAACTGAGAACTAAACTTGTGGTCTTTGGGACTGCATGTTTATTAGTGCAGTTGCCATTTGGCAGTGTGGAGTGAAATTACTCACGTATTTTCCTCCTTGAACTCAGGTGATAGATTTAACTATCTGTATGATTTTAAAACCATTTCAGCAACAGTAAAACAGAATTACTTGCAATACAAATCATAACAGTTGACAGTATGGCAAATGCTTCTGGTGTAGTACTTAAGAAATGTTAATGGAATTGCTCATGATGGTAAGCCACACTATGTTAATAAAATCAAGTGTTTAATCATAGTGGTATACATTATTGCAAAATTCATTATTACGCATTTTAGAAACAAATCTCTAATATTGGCAGTTAGAAAAGGATTAAATAATGGTATGTGCATCTATTGAAGTTAAAAAAGTAGAAAGAAAGATGAACTTGTACATAAAGGAATAAGATCATGGAGTGCGTGGGCCTAGACAATTCATATTATACATATATCCCTACAGAACTAAACAAATGACCAGATGCATTATGGGCACTTTTTTTCTCATCCTCAGAATCAAAAAGAAATAGTGCTGGGAGTATGATATTAGACAACATGGACCAATGGTGTGATGCTGTCAGCCAACTTTTATGTCATTTGTCACATAACATTAACTGCATACAGATTTATTATCCAATTCCTGGTAATGCATCCAGATCCAGATTCAGTATGAATGAGAACAAAATTAATAGATTTGGCTTGATTATGGAATGGCATTCTGCGACCAGTGCACTAACTACCACAAGCGAGCAGAGAGCAGATTTAGACTGGACATTAGGAAGAACTTCTTCACAGTTACAGTGGCCAAGGTCTGGAATGGGCTCCCAAGGGAGGTGGTGCTCTCCCCTACCCTGGGGGTCTTCAAGAGGAGGTTGGATATGCATCTAGCTGGGGTCATCTAGACCCAGCACTCTTTCCTGCCTATGGAGGGGGTCGGACTCGATGATCTATTGAGGTCCCTTCCAACCCTAACATCTATGAATCTATGAACTACTAGCACATTTGGATTTGCTACCAATGAATGGATATAGCAGTGTAATTGTTAGTGATAGAAAAGTAGTTGAGCTTTGCAATAGGCCATGTAAAATAATAAACATTTGAAATAAAAACATATACAATGACATTGTCTTTACAGATACTTCCCCCCGCCATGTAAAGCATAAAGTTTTCAGTCCTATATTTAAAAAGTAAAGCCATAGAACTGTCAATCAGTTTCCATGATGTCTTATGCTATTAATTAATTAGTACAGTGGGGGTCAACCTTGCAGGCAGGCATGCTGCAAGTTAGCTGTGCACCCTCTCTAAGCACCACTCTGATCCTGTTCTGCTGCCTTGTGCCCAATCTGCTGCTCTGATTTCTGCTCCCTGTCCTATCCACTACTGTGCTGCCTGCCCTATCCCTGACCTGCCATGTGCCATACAGAAGCTGCTCATGCCAGTTTCAGCATGCACATTGCAGGTTGGCATACTTGACTCAATCTATGTACCTTTAAACAAATGGGGTGGTTTTCAGCTCACCATTTATACTCCCCTAATATTTGATCTTACAGTGAAACTATATTAGAAACCACAATAACTTCCATGGGAACAGATTTTAATGTAATTGTAACAAGGGAGGCCTTCTCTGGGCCAAGTTCCCTGTGGCCTGCCCACCTGTTTCTGGGCTAACTGCTTCTCACCCACCATGCCTTGCTGTTAATTAATTAATTGACGTTAATTAAACAGGAGGCTGCCCATTTCTTCCCCCAGTGCCAGGGAGCACTATCTGTGGCTCTGTTCCTCCCCTACGCTGCAGCCCAAGCCTCACAGATGGCATCCGAATGTTACCAACATCACCGGCCTCACACTGGGCCCCAGAATCCTACTAGTTGAGCCCCACTTGAAGCTCTCCATTCAGGCGGCCTATTCTGCCTCCATTCGCAGCTGCATTGCTCCCTGAGTTGCTTCCCCTTCGGGTATGGTCCCCCGGGACCTTTGGCTCACTAGCCCTGGCCCACCTCCAGGCCAGTCAGAGCCCCAGGCCCTCAGCTCTTGGGTGTTCCTAGCGGTGGGCCCCCAGCCCTTCGACCCCTCCAGTCATGGTCCCAGCTTGGACCAGTCAGGGGATGTTCAGACGGGTTCGTAAGTCCATGGCCTCACACTCTTCCTCTGGGGTCTACCTTCCAGATCCTAAAAAAAGGGGTAACCCACCTGGTTGTGGGGGCTAGGGGTTAAGGCGCCCCAACCCACCTTTCACCAGGGTGGTAACTGGCCTGGCATTTTCTGGGGGCTCCCGTGCCACTGGGAGCCCTACCAGGCCATCTACTCCCAGCAGGGTGCAGCTTTAGTTCATACCCAGGAGCCTCCTATCCATCCCCTACAGCTCCTCCCTTACCTCCAGTTGATACCAGCAGCCCTACAGCGAGGCAATGTTGTAGTCTGTCCTTCCAGGCAGCAAAATGCCCTGTTTATATGGGCACCCCTGAATCCAAAGTGGCTGCCCTCATCAGGCACCTGCTGGCTGCTTTCTTCAGGCCCTTAAAGTGGCAGGCACAAACAGTGCCCTGCCACAGTAATAAATGACCATACTAAGATAGACAAATTAAGAAACAAGACTGTGAAACCTTTTAAAGCACAACCTCCTATGTGGGCTATTCTATACAAAAAAGTGATAATACATTACTAATAGACCATTCAGGTGGAAAAATAAAGCACTCAAGGCTGCTAGAACATAAGTATAAAAAGCCAAACCATGCAGTTAATTTGCATCACCTGTTTTCATGGGTGGAATTAGATTTTTTTTTCAAAAGGGTGCAGAAGGTGAGATGCATCATCACATATAAAACAATACGTTTTTCTCCAGTTAAAAATAAACTAGAAACGTTACTAATAAGCTAGAAGTCGAGGGCTGTTCTAGTCAGTTTAAGATTGAAGCAAAAACAAATTTGACTTCATGAATAGGTTAAAAAACCATCTGTGGGGCCATGAAATAGGAGCTTCATTACCAAGAGCAGCTAGCAGACAGCAGAACTGCAGGGAAAAGGATAGCTTGATTGGTGGACTACCAAGACTATTAAAAAGAAGATAAGGTAATTAACACCGTGGAATGAAGGGTTTAGAAGGGCTCAGATAAAGTGTAATGAATCATTAAGTCAAGTGACTCCCTCAGCACAGCCTGAGTAGAACTGCTGCTGCCACTGCTAGGCAGTTGCTTTTAAACTTTTGAGTGGACCAGGAATCAAAGAAAATGCAAGTATGCCAGTGCAACACCCACCTCTCTCCCCTCCCCTCACCCCGATCTGCCCCTGCTTGTTATGAATTTGTACTGCTTTAATCATGTCAATCTATAAGCTTGTTAGACTCCAGACACCCCTTAAAATGCCAGCTTTTTAAGCACAGAAAATATAGCAATTCTTTTGTTCCAAAGGACTCGAAAGACCACAAACAGCTCAGAATATTTTTGACACTATGGACTCCTTCTTGAAAGTATACAAACATATTATATGTTGCATATTATATTATATTGTGTGTCACCCTTAAAAAGGATCTTATAGCACCCTGGGGTTCTGTATCACCCTGGCTGAGAATCACTAGTACATAACTTGCTATAGTATGGCAAGCTGTTAAAGTCACAAGACCACTAACATGCAAAAATTGACTTAATAACTCCTACATGTTTCTGCCCTTGCCTGAGGCCTCCTTAGTTTCCAAAATATGTATTATTTAGTTTTTGCTCTTCACCATTTTTAAAAAATAAATAAGTTTAGATGTTCACACCTCTTTAACACCCAGTTCAGTGCCACTGAATTATATGGTGCTATTTAATCCCTAAGCAGCATAGGTCATTGTGCAGAAGCTGGTTTGCAGATTCAGGGTTGATATGGAAGTTTCCAGTTTAACAGGAACTTTACATCTTTATTTTAAAAAACCCTGAAGAAACCTCATTATAGCAACAAGCCCTTCCCCCTGCCAAAAACATAAAAAGTAAACACTGGGTGCATCTACACATTCATTAATGCACTGTAGTTACTGCACATTAAGTTTAGTAGTTGAATAACCAAAGTACTAAATCAATGCACAGTAACTCATGCTATTGCACACTAGTGCTGGCGCAAGGTTTTTTTTGGACAATACCTGTGCAGTAGCCTAATACTACTAGGCAGTAGTGTATTAGCATGGGTTTTGCCCAGCACGCTACTGTAGTGTTATTAGGCTACTGTGCAGCCAGCATCTCGTGTAGACACACCCACTAAGTACCATGCAAATGTTTTGTTGTTTGATAAAGGAAAATGGGTTCATACAGGGAGAACATGGATTTAACCCTGAATTGTCCCTCCCCTTTTTTTTTAAATTCCTTTTTTAAAAGTATTTTTGCATAAGTTCAAATACCACCCTAAGAAGTCTACAAACAGTGAAGAGAGGCCAAATGCAACAGCTTTGAACTAAGGTCTCAAAAATAATGGATAAAAGGAAGATAAATTCAGTAATATAATACAAAAAAACAGTTTACAATTTTTGGATTAATCCAGAAGTTGGACTGTCCGACTGGCGTCCCACGGCTCACATGCAACCCCCAAGGGGTTAACCTGTGGTCCCCAGCTCCTGGTCCAGACACTGTTCTCCCTCCCTCCTGCTGCCCTGGCTAGTAGGATCTCACCTCTCTCCCCCTTTCCCCCCACCCGCTGCAGTTTCTGCTTCCGGCTCTGGGGGCAGGGCAGCACAACACAGCACAGCCCACAGGTTTGAGGGAGCCAGCTGCTAGAGTGGGGAGATAGGGTGTGGAAACTTGGGAACTATGATTACACCATTGCAGTGGGGAATGCCCACACAGAGCAGCATGGGAGGGAGTACCCACTGCACAACACAGTAAGGGAATCATGGGGCACAGCATGCATAGCACAGGGCCTTGGGGGAATGTACAACCCATGGAGTATATGGCTGGGGTGGCGGGCTATGACCTCCAGCTACTGAGAAATTGGACACCCCTGATCTAAAGCAGAGGCTTCTACAGTACAGCCTGTGAACCCCTTTGGTGCTGCTTGTGGCAACAGTAACTAGTTGTTCCCAAAGTGTGGCCCAAGGGGCTCTTAGACTTCATCTGACCCCGAGACTTTATCTGACCACCCAAGATAGCTCCTATCAGTGGCAGTCCCTCAGAGTCAAGGATGATGTCCATCAGGCTTGATGGATCCTCAGGTGACTGAGGAGCCCAATTCTGGATACACACATTCTTCGGCAATGGGGCCATGTTGTTGTGCAGGGAGTGGGACTCGTAGTCCGGGGTTGGTCTCTTTCTCCTTTCTCTGCCACCACTGTTCTGCCTCAGTATCGAGTCATTGGGCCTCGAAGTGGCGTGTCCCTTGGTGGACCAGGTGGCACCACACCGAACGGTCAACAGTTTGCTCTTTCCAGCCATTGGTGTTGATGCCTCCATGCTTGAGGGTGACCTTGAGTGTGTCTTTGTACCATTTCCTTTGGCCACCCTTTGAGCATTGGCCAACGGAGAGCTGGGAAAAGAGAATCAGGTGAAGGAGGCGGTTCTTGGACATCCGGACACAGTGGCCTATCCATCGGAGTTGATTTCTCAAGAGCAAGGCTTTGATGCTAGTGGATGCAGCTTCATGGAGGACACTCTCACTGGGCCAACTGTCCTCCCATTTGACCCCCAGGATTCGACCGCTGGTGAAAGCTCTCGAGGGTCTTAATGTAGTGTTGGTAGATGGTCCAGGTTTCACTGCAGAAGATGAGGGTGGTCAGCACGACAGCCTTGTAAACTAGAAGTCTTCGTTGACTTCTGAAGGTCTCTATTTTTGAAGACACATTGTTGCACTTTGAAGAAGGCGGCACTGGTGCAGTTGACCCGGTGCTTCTTCATCGATGATAACCCATTGAGAGAGGTGGCTGCCAAGATACAGAAAGTGCTCCATGTACTCCAGAGCCTCACAGTCTATGTAGATAGCACGAGGGATGTTCAACTGGCCTGGGGAGGGTTAGCGGAGAACCTTCATATTGGCAACATTCAAGAACAGGCCAAGTCTCTTATACGAAGCATTGAAGAGATCTAGGGTTGCTCGCACATCCTATACAGAGTGAGCCATCCCACAGCAATTGTCCGCAAACTGAAGGTCATGGATGTCCTTGGTGGTGAGTTTCATTTTTGCCTAGAAGTGCCCAAGATTGAAAAGCTTCCTATCTAGCTGATACTGGATACTGACACTGGATGGTAGATCATCTCAGATGAGGTGGATGATGATGGTTAGGTAGATAGTGAACAGAGTGGGGGCAATCACCCTTCAGAAGCAAAACTTTGGGAACCTTTCCAAAGCCTTAAAAAACTTTTCAGGATGCACACTGCTACAAGATGTAACTACACAGTGACATGTGAGAAATGGAAAAAAATCTGTTTAATCATGCCTGTTTAATCATGCCTTTAATCAGACCAACCTCTGAGACCAATGCAGGGTTGTTCCTATCAACTGGTTTCTAGCAATTTGTTCAGTTGGATGTTAGTAAAATAAAATACATAGAGGTTTTTGTGTTCCATTTTGTTTACCATTTGGTACAACATTTTTATCATTTTAGTTTTAAATTTTTACTTACCATCCTGTAAGTATTTCATAATAAAACTATGTCGCTGCACTATTCATAGATTCATAGATGTTAGGGTCGGAAGGGACCTCAATAGATCATAGAGTCTGACCCCCTGCATAGGCAGGAAAGAGTGCTGAGTTCAGATGACCCCAGCTACATGCCTATCTAACCTCCTCTTGAAGACCCCCAGGGTAGGGGAGAGCACCACCTCCATTGGGAGCCCATTCCAGACTTTGGCCACTCTAACTGTGAAGAAGTTCTTCCTAATGTCCAATCTAAATCTGCTCTCTGCTACCTTATGGCCATTATTTCTTGTAACCCCCAGGGGCGCCTTGGTGAGTAAAGCCTCATCAATTCCCTTCTGTGCCCCCTTGATGAACTTATAGGCAGGCACAAAGTCGCCTCTCAACCTTCTCTTGCGGAGGCTGAAGAGGTCCAGCTGCCCTAGTCTCTCCTCATAGGGCTTGGCCTGCAAGCCCTTAACCATATGAGTGGCCCTTCTCTGGACCCTCTCCAGGTTATCCACATCCCTCTTGAAGTGCAGCGCCCAAAATTGCACGCAGTATTCCAACTGCGGTCTGACCAGCGCCCGATAGAAGGGAAGTATCACCTCCTTGGATCTGTTCGTCATGCATCTGCTGATGCACGATAAAGTGCCATTAGCTTTTCTGACAACTTCTTCACACTGACGACTCACGTTCATCTTGGAGTCCACTAGGACTCCAAGATCCCTTTCCGCTTCCGTGCCACCAAGCAGGTCATTTCCTAGGCAGTAGGTATGCTGGACATTTTTCCTCCCTAGGTGCAGCACTTTGCATTTCTCTTTGCTGAACTGCATCCTGTTGTTTTCTGCCCACTTGTCCAACCTATCCAGGTCTGCTTGTAGTTGTTCCCTGCCCTCCGGTGTGTCCAATTCTCCCCACAGTTTTGTGTCATCTGCAAACTTGGACAGAGCACACTTCACTCCCTCCTCCAAGTCGCTGATAAAGACATTGAAGAGTATCAGTCCAAGGACCGAGCCCTGCAGGACCCCACTGCCCACACCCTTCCAGGTCGATACCGACCCATCCACTACGACTCTCTGGGTACGGCCCTCTAGCCAATTCGCCACCCACTGGACTGTGTAGTCATCCAAGTCACAGCCTCTTAACTTGTTCACCAGTATGGTGTGGGATACTGTATCGAAGGCCTTCCTGAAGTCTAAGTAAACAACTCCTGCATCCAGGTGTTTTGTAACCTGGTCATAAAAAGTAGCTGGGCCGGGTGCCCTATTAAATCAAGGTCCCCAGCTTGTTTATTATTTTCTCCACCTATGTATTTACAGATCTATTCAATTTAGAGGTGAAGGCAGGTGGGGGTGGAAAAGACAAAGACCCAATTCTGGAAGCGCCATGGTGAACCTGACCAATTACTTAATGATATTTTTAAAAATTAATATGGCATGACAATATGTAAAGCCAGGTATATACTTTATAGTGCTTACGAAAGCCAGAAAACAGCCGGTGCTTTGAGCAGTGAAGAGCTGGGCCAGAGCAACATTTCTTAATTTCTTGTCTGATTTCATCCACTGTGGGGAAGTACAAGTTACCTTACGGATATAAGTGCATAGATGCAAATAAGATGTCTATTTTACTGGATGCAAAGCAAGATCTGGAAGAAACAGTTACATGTGGATGGACGGTGCTCAGCCAGGTACCACAGTTGTTGGTAACATTTCATTCCCCAGCTTGTCCTTTGAATACATTCCTTTTAAGTTGAAGGTAAATAGGAGCAAAAAAAAAGTGAGGCTCAGTGTTAATGGAGGTTATCTCAAGCCCATTGCACACTCAGGTCCCTCACTGCAGCATTTTGCATGCAGTTGTTAGGCCTGGTTACAGGCCCACAGCATCAAGGCTCTTCTCTCAGTTCACAGACCTCTGCAGTCTTATAAATGTAGCAGGCTTACCTTTCAGAGCTTGGGTTGAAGTCCAGGCTTGAGATCCTGCTGTTTTGATTGGTGGAGCCCATCCACCAATCAGGAGGCAGCAAGAGAAATACCATCATGCCCCTATCCTGAGGGGAAGGGGAGAAGAGCTCTCCCAGACCTGATTGAAGACTGCAAACTGTCAGATCTGGAAGACTTCGGGGGGCAGAGCCCTGGAGCATATAAAAGGAGCTGCGTGCCCAGCACAAGGGGAGATGCCTTGAGGACTGAGAAGAGAGAAGAGCGAGATTTAGAAGAGCTGAGGATTGCTGCTCAGCAGGGCAAAGCAGTAGCCCAGGAAGAGCCACTGAAGACTTCTATCAGTGGGGAGCGGGGGATGGCTCCAGCAGTTAGGTTCTCAGTGCACAGCGTGGCACACAGTGTCCAGACCCTGGGAACTACATGAGGCGGCTCAGGTCTGCAACCTCTGGTGTGCAGCCAGAAACACAGTTCACAGGCCGGTGCACAGAGCAGGATCTTTGGAGCCTCTGGGGCGGCTCAGGTCCTCAACCCCCAGAACGAGGCTGGGAGTTTGGTGCAGGTGGCGCTGCATGGAGGGCGAGAGACCCTGGGATCCACTTGAGGTGGCTCGGGTCTATAGCTGCTGACACGGGGCAGCAGCTCAGTGCAGATGACGCAGCTCAGAGGGTCTGGGAACAAACCAAGCCCTGGTGCTGCACAAGGCTGTCCAGGCCTCCAACCCCTAGCATAAGGCAAAACGTCCACTACACACAGAGGTGCCTGTGGCCTTAAGCCAGGACAGTGGCAGCAGAGTCAGGAGGCAGGAAAACCCAGCAGGGGCAGAGTTTGATCTGGAGAACAAAAGGCAACCCTCCGGGACTGCAGAGTAATAGTAAGTTACCCTGGAGATAGGATTCGCACAGGGGAGCACCCCTCACTGGGTGTGGTATATCTGTGTGTGTGTGTGTGTGTGTGTGTATATATGTAACCTATGTACATAGATTTTATATATATATATATATATATATATATATGTCTTTACCCTTTAATGGTTTTGTTGTGATAATAAATCTGTATATAGTTAAGTAATTGATTGACTGGATCTGACTCTATAGGGGACGGAGGCAGCCACTGAGCTGTTGTGTCCCTCCACAGCACGCTGCCCTGCCAATAATTCCCTCAATTGGAGACGGGAGTACAAACCCGTGTACACCCAGACTACATAAACAACTCTACAGTGCCTTCCCACAGGTACCCCCGATAACCTCCTTCACACCTCTAGCCACTCTCCAGCCTTACTGATTTAGCCAGCAACATTAACTCAGATCATTTATCTTCAGTGTAAAACTGTCTTTAGTGCTTCCATAACTCCAGACTCTACAGAGCCACTTCTCTGAGCCTGGCAAAGACCAATCTGAAGCCCTATTGGTAAGGCCAGCTTCAAAGGCCCTTGGCCCCTACTCTCCTAGCCACAGCCTGCCTCTTCCGGGCAGCTGAGGTAACTTTCTTATGGGTGTCATTAGCGGAGTTCTCAGATGAGCTGTGTTGATTATCCAATCAGTGGCCTGTTAGAAATTGGCTGAAGCTATTCCAGGAGACTAATTTTTCCAACATGGCATAATGTACTGTTCAACCCATTCACAATAGCAATCTCCTGGTTTGCTTTCAATAGTCACTGGGAGATTGATGCCAATTCCAGTAGACTCCCGGCCAGTCCAGGAGGGTGGCAATCCTATGGCCTGTTGATCAAGCCCTAGAGTCCTGCAGCTTCCTGGCTCTGCAGTCTCCCAGTACCAGGGCTAGGTGCAATAGCACCACCAAGTCTCTGCGTTCCCAGTGGATCCTGTAACATCCTGGAGCATTTCTGGGGCTTTTTGAGTTGTGCAGCCTCAAAGTGGTTCTGACTGGGCTCAGGAGCCTGGCAGCAGCTTCCACAGTTCTGAAGCTTGCCCCACATTAGGCAGACTGGGGTCTTCTTAAAGGTGCCCCATCTTTCTCAGGTACTCTCTTCCTTGTCAATGGGGCTTTCCTAAAAGAGGATGGTCTCTCCTAAGAAAAATGGTTTGTCTTATATAAGTTTTAATCAGGGCAGCTTGACTTTCTCTGGGTTACCCCATGTGTGTGGCCACCCTGGTGGTCACTGGCAGTGGGTGGTGGGGCCACTGGCAGTGGGAAACTGGCAGTGGGTGGTGTTTTACACAGCTTGTCTTGCCTGAATGGGGCATCCTGAATTATAGATTCTTATCTGATTGCCTGGATTAGCTTTTGTGACTCTGCTATGGGCTTACTGTTCCTTTGCTTTTCTCTCCCAGCATTGTCCCCCTCCTCTCTAGTTCTCTCTTTTTCTCTCTTTCCCCTTCCCTTATCTTTGCTAAAATTATTCTAATTTTTCTCCTCCATATACTCTGCTTTCTGAATGTCCTTTCCCAGCACCTGATGAAATGAGCTTGGATTCCTGAAAGCTTGCGCTGTGTGTGTGTCTGTGCGTATACCATATTTATGTATATACGAGCAAATTGCACATCAAGAATGATGGGGGGGGGCAGAGCCCTGTGTCTGCACCCCACCCCCCAATCCAGGCCCATTCCCCCACTTCCCCACTCTGCCTCCACCATTTTGGGTTCGGCCCTGCTCCCCACCCCGCCGCTGCGCTGGGCCCGGGCCCACTCCTTCCCTCCCCCCGCTGTCCCCACAGTCATGGCAGGGCTCTGCCACCACCTCCTGTCCCGAATGCTCTTGGAGCACTCTGATTGGTTGTTTCAGACAACCAATCAGAGTGTGAATTAAGTGTTATGGACAGACAGACTAAGGCTTTTATAATATTAAAATATATGTATGTGTGAATATACCACATTTATGTGTGTGCGTATGTGAACCTGTATATATGTTTCAGGGATGTATTTGGTAGCCGTGTTGGTCCGAGACAAAAAGAAATGCAAAATTCTAGAACTCTTGGTTCAGAGATGAGACTTTTATTAGGTCGACTAAGAAATCACACAAACAAGTGATTTTTTCTTCTGCAAGCTTTCGGGAACATGAGCCCTTCCTCAGGGACAGGGCAAATTAAAGATGATAAAAAGTCCCCATAAGTGCAATAAACTTAATTTTTGCACAGAGGAAACTAAAAGTGGAAGTCTGTTGCTCTGGGTCCATGAGTGTCTGAGTTGCTCTTTAATGTGCAGATAAGGCAGGATTCCTTCCCTGGTGGTGTCAGATGGCAGACAGTCAGGGAGGTGTAGAACTCTTTCTTGTTGTTCATCAATGAAGTTTAAATCCAAAATCAGCTAAAATTTGGTATGTTTCATGTTTTGGGAATGTATTTGGTAGCCATGTTGGTCTGAGACAAAAACTTTTCATTCCATCCAGGAAGAGCACACACCAACTGCTGAAGCTTCCTTAGCCTGACGAAGGGTTTTTGAACCCGAAAGCTTGCTTAATAACTATTCTCCAACCATTTGGGTTGGTCTAATAAAAGATATCAAATTCACCCAAGGAACTTTGTCTGCCTATGTCCTTAGACCAACACGGCTACAACCCAAACCCCTGGAAAATCTATAGCACTCTTGGTTCAGAGATGATACTTTTTATTAGGCCAACTAAGAAATTGCAAAAACATTATTATTTTGCAGTAAAAGATAATTATTTTTGCAATTTCCTAGTTGGTCTAATAAAAGGTATCATCTCTGAACCAAGAGTTCTAGAGTTTTGCATTTCTTTTTGTGGGTATATAACATATGTGCGCATATATGTATATGTGTGTGTATACCACATGTATATGCAAGTGTGTATATACACCAAATTGATGTGTGTGCATACATACCATATTTGCATATGTGTACATATGCATGTTGTGTATATACCATATTTATGTACGTGGGTATTATAAGTGTACTAGCTAATTGCCCATCAAGAATGACAGGGGGAAGGGGGAGAGGAGCTGGGATGGAGTGCCACCACCAAACGCCCCATGCTGCTGCTGTTCTGCCTCTTGCAGGGACTGGGGTGGGAAGCCTTCCCCACCCTCTGGTCCTCCAAGTGCCCTTGGAATCATGGTGGTGCTCCCCCATGCTTGGAGCACTCTGATTGGCTGTTTCTGTCAGCCTATCAGAGTGTGAATACAGTACAGACTGTGCAGGCTGGGCCCCGATCCCGCCGCCAAGTGCGAGTCGGCGGGGGCGATCTGCGGCCCGTCTTTTGCGCACGCAGGCTGTGGCCAGCAGCCCGGGCACGCGGGGTCGGAGAAAACCGGTGGTGAGCTAGAATTAGTCACAAACGCGTAGTGGTTGATTGAAAAGATTGTTTACTTACACCCAAAGATGGTAGTGGTGTAGGCTGGACAGGTTTCCAGGCGCAGCTCCGCTTAAATCCTCACTAGAGGACTACGACAAATTCGGTTGCTCCCACGGAGTTGTTTAGGCTCCGCAGGTTCGGTTCGGTTCCCTGGTCTCCTGGAGTTGTTTAGGCTCCGTGGGTTCGAAAATTGGGTTTACAGGAAAAGGATACGTCTTGGATTGCGATCGGCGACGGGGAGAGGCTAGAAGTGAAAGCTCCGTGGGTTCAGTTATTAAGCTTGAGAGAGGCGCGTTGGGTCCACAAGGGTCCGCAGCGCTTGGAGATCTTCACACAGCACGAAGTCTCCTCCTCCTGGCGAGTTGGAGTTGGAGTTGGAGTTGGAGTTGGAGTTCGTGTTCTCTCTCTCTCTCTCTCTCTCTCTCTCTCTCTCTCTCTCTCTCTCTCTCTCTCTCTCTCTCTCTGACTTGGGTGGAAACTACCCAAGCCTTTTGTACGGCTAGCAAGCCAATAGCTAGCCGCCACGTGTGCCTACATTTGGAACTGGCCAATAATGTGGCGCAAATCCAAATACAAATGGCGGGAATTCCTTTGCAACGTGCATTACCAGTATGCAAAAGAAATGCACCCTGAAAAGAAGCTGTGATTTGGCGGGAAATCCCCCGTTGCACCAGAGTTCTCTCCCGCAGCAGAGAACTCTATCGTGCAAAGAAAGCTACAATTGGCGGGAAAATAATTTAGCAGTGCCAAAGCACACACAAACAGAAAACCACAACTTTGGGTTGTGACACAGACAAACAGACAGACAGGCAGACAGACTTAGGCTTTTATAATATTAGAATAATGTATGTGTGTATGTATACCGTATGTATACATGTGTGTATATATATATATGCATAAATGCATGTGTGTGTATATACCATGTGTGTATATACTGCATGTATGCATATATATATATATATATATATATATATCTCATAGGTAAGTATATGTGTATGTATATATGGCTGAATATACCATATGTATGCATATGTGTGTGTTACATGTTCCTCTCTAGTGGGTCTAGAGAGGAACTGAAGTCTAGTGGTCCAGAGAGGACATGAGTCTGCAACTACTGTGAGCCAAGGAAGCTTCGCCTTTAACTCAAGAGGTAGAAAATTTGTGCATTTAAAAAGCTGCGGTTGTGCCCTGTCCTATAATGGTGTTTGTTACATACAATTATGGTGTTGGGTGGGATGCAGTGCTGTGGGATTATGTATGTTCTTAGAAGCTCCGTGCTACTCCTTGCAAGTAAATGCTAAGGAAAGTTTAATGTATATACGCGCACACACCCCTACATATACAAATACACACACATATATACACACAGACCCGAGCAGGGTGCGGGGCCCGGGGCAAACCAGCCCAAGCGGGGCCCGCCCCCGCTCTGATCCCAGGGGCCCCCTGACTCAAAGAAGCCGCAGCGGCGGCAAGGAACTGGGTAGCGAGTGGCTGGATGCGGACCTGCAGTTCTGCCCAGCTCCGCAGGCCCAGGACAATCGCCCCGATTCGCCCGACAACAGTCCAGACCAGGTGGGCAGCGCAGCCGCAGCGGGAGGCGGGGCCAAGGCCGCGCTCCCGCCAATCCCGGAGCCGGTTGAGGCCCCGCCCCGCCCCACCCGAAGAGCCACGGCGGCTGCAGCTCCCGGAGGCCGCGCCAGGGGGCGCTGTGGGCTGCGGCTGTAGCTGGGCCCGGCCCTGCCGGGCCACGCGTGCGCCGTGGGGGCAGGCGGGGAGGCGCAGGGCGCTCGCGCTCCAAGCCCGGCTCGGGCCGTTGGCGGCGCACGCGGCTGCAGGGAGGGGGACGGGCGGGGAGAGAGACGTGCAGCCCGGAGCCATGTCCGCGCCCGCCGGGCTGCCCCCGCGGCCCTCCGCCCCTCCCCCTCTCGGGGCGCCCGCCGGTGTGGCGCAGGCCGGAGCGCGGCCGCAGCACAACGGTGAGCAACCGCCGGGGGAGGGGCCGGGGGCTGCGTCCGGACCACAGCGAGGCTAGACGTTCGAAGCTGCAACGGTCTTGGGGCGGGGTGTTCTGCCGTCGTTGGGGCGGCTGGCCAATAGGCGGCGGGGTGATAGTTGGCTCCTCCGAGGGTGGCGCTGGGGCACGCGGGGCTTCTCTGCTGTCTTCAGCTTCTCCCCTTATGCTGCTTCTCTGGGCAGCAGGGCTCAAACACAAAGGGTGCCTCACTTCAGAATAGGACCCCGCTACACCTGTCATCCCTTGGGGGAACAAACCAGCCCGTAGAGCCCTTACGCTTTTTCAACCACTAACACTGTAGCTGGTTGGCTCTTTTTTTGTAGCGGGATAGTCATTTTTATCGCCCTGTGTGGCTGGTCTGCATTTTATTAAGCAATTCTCGAGTGAGTTGTGAGGCTGTGACAGGTTCCCGCACACATTCTCAATTTATTGAGTGCTGGACCAGTGGGTGGAGTGATAGTTACTTAGCCTGTGTGTCCAGTCTGCGTTTTACTGCGCGATTTACCAGTGAATTGTGCAATTAGTTACTTTGCCTGTGCAGCCAGTCTGAATTTATTGCACAGTTCACTGGTGAATCGTTTATTGCACAGTTCACTGGTGAATCGCGTAATATATGTAACGTGTTGCAGGGGTTTGAAAAGTGAAGCTTCTCTCAAAAAGCAAGCGAGCGTGCTTTGCTTCCCTAATAAACTATAGATTCTTGTTGTGTTTAGACAGGGTGAAGTGGCAAAACTGAGTACAAACAACGGGCATAGGTTTTTAAAATTCTCATTGCGTCATGGAAATCAGGTGCCTTTAAGTTTCGAACAGGCTGTAAACAAGATAATTAATCTATGTCGCTAATAAATCCATAAATTGTTAAACCTGGTTTGATTTTTAAAAGTTTTGAAAAATGAATTTGGTAGAGTCTTGCATTGCTGTCCTCCTGTTCCATAACTATTGAACTTGTCTGTTTTATTTTTGGTTTCGCACATTCTCTTTCAGGATATATTTATAATCATATAGCTCTGCTGATGGATAGGTAAGGCATTTATTTAATTTGTCATTTCACATTACCACACAATAGTATTCCAGCATTTTTAGGATGAGAGTTCTTGGTCTTCATCTCTGTCATGGGGAACTTTCACACAGGGTTTGTAGTTTTGTTCTTGTACAGGAAATTGGGAAAGAAGAAAGATACAGAATCTAGACCAAGACTGCCAGACTTGATTTTTTCCCCCCTGAGGTTTACAGCTAATTTCCACTTCCCCTTCTTCAAGTGTGGCCTGCTTCTGTAATCATTGTTACTTAACAGAAGTTTAAGCATAAACTACTTTGGTGAATATAGCTGTTGCCGTGTATGACATGGAAGACATCAAATGTGTATTGCTGCCAGGCTACTGTAGAAGTTAGACTTTATAAAGTCTTGAGAGGGTTTTTCATGTTCAAGTATTGAAGTTATTGGAGCCTGATTAAGGCTCAGTTGAAAGACTGTGGAAAAAATCTTTTCCATTTGAAGGCCAGTTCTTGGCAGTCCAGTTGATATTCAAAAGGATGTTTGGCTTCCAGTCCTTGACAATCTATGTCTGATTCAGAGAGGAAATCTGGATGAGAGTTCCTTAGAGACTCGCTAAAGGTGCAGTCTTGAAAGAATCTTTATACAACTGGCTCTCCCACCCCCCACTTTTTTTAAAGTGCCTCTAATTTAGCCCATAAGTTTCAGAAGCTTAAATCTAAGAATTTGTATGAATAGTGTGAAATGTAGAAGAATTATTTGGTTGCTGTCAAATTGAAAAGTGGTACATAATAGCAGCATAGTAGTATGAATTCAGGCTGTCTTGGTGGCTGACAAAGAACTGCAGGGCTAGCACTTAAGCATGCTAAAGTATTCAGAACTGAAGGGACATAATCATACTAAGCATCCTCATCCTTTTGTTTGAAGAATCTTTTTACATACTTTTGTTTCATGTGACTTCTAAAATCTGTAACTGAAACAGGACTGTGTGTTCAGTACATTTGATAGCACTTTGGAATAGTCATTTTAAAAATAGCCTTATCTACATGCAACATTTTTAAACTAGTACAACTGCATAAGTTAGGATGGAAGTATTGGGGAGTGTTTTCTTTCTTTCTTTTTTTTTTTTTTTTTACCAGTAAAACCCTTAATAAGCATGTAAAGGATAAACATCCCTTAGACCAGTATGTTATTGCTACATGGGAAAAGAAATAAACTATACACACATTAACATATCATTTTGGAAGAGGGTTTAATCTTTTTTTACAGATATTAATAGTTAAAGCAATAAAACTATTGGATGTAGGCAAGGACTGTTTTTTCTACTCTAATTAGCCTATTCACTCAGCAGCAGTAGATAAGAACTTAACAGAGAATGGCCAGAGGTTTTAAGAGGTGTATAATACCTGAAATTTCAGCTCAGCTTTTGCAACTGATTAGATTACACAAAACTGTAAACCCAGACTACCAGTGTTAAAAATTATGTGACTTTGACAAGATAGCCACCAACAATAAATGGGATTGACTGTTAATTATAATTTAAAATGAAAGGCAAAAATTGTACATTGTGTAGTTTACATGTAGATTCATATTCTTTAAAATTAGAAGGGCTAGAAACTGAAATTCATGTAGACTGAAACTCAGATTTTGCAAAGGTTTGACATTTGCTTACTTCCATGGTGAGCTTTCTACTCATCAAGTATGCTGTATATTCTAGTTTCAGGACTGCTTTGAGTTTCAAGAGTTTGCTTTTTCAAGGGTTGTTTTATAATTTCTCTGATACCCTAATACTGCTGGGTGCATCTACATGTGTATTAACGCACTTTAGTTAATGCACATTGAATCTAGTACTTGCATTGTAAGGTACTAAGAAAATGCACGTTATCCTGTCTTTATGTGCATTAACTAAAGAGCAGTTTTTTTAGTGATTCATTAATATGCATTAAAATAGGCGAGCGACATTAAAGTTCTTGTGTAGATGCGTCTGCTGACAGTCATTGACTATAATCCTGTTGTAACTTTGCTATCTACTGTAGTTAACCAGACATCATTCATTCAGAAACCCATGTCACTTAGAATAATATGTTCTTTGGAAAATACAGATTGTATTTGGTGAAGTTTTGAGAATTTCCTATGCCCTGCTTGGCAGGGTAAAATTGCTGGAGGAGGAAGCGGGTAATGGGATTCAGGAAGCAGGCACTCTGGGAAACCCCTCCACTCTATGGAGTGAAATTGCTGTGAAGTTTCTACAGGCCAGCACTTAGGTTTTGTAGAAATCCTAAGATCTAGATGTAAAGTGTTTGGTGGTACTTCCCAGCCAGACCCTTGTTGCAGCCACTTGACTGATCTGATCAATTGGCAGTTTTTAATGGGATGTTGCCAAAGAACCTTGAAGTCTATTTACTCAGGTTTCTCCCAATTATCTGAATGTTTTCTGTGTCCCTAGAGGCCGTTGAGAACCTTGAGGGAATGGCATATCCATCAAAATGAGGTTAAGCGGGAGCAAATCTACAATATAATTGTCAGAAATAGGGATGAAGGGAAAAGGACTGAAGGAGGAGGGAAGGAGCATACTGGTTCCCTGATAAACCATTCAGGGGTGAGCAATCAGGGAGCCATGTGGGGAACCTGACTTGGAAAAAATCCCACCCCACCGCACCAGTCCTGCCAGGGTGAGGCAGCCATGTGTCTACAGCTGGAACCCTCCCACAGTGCCAGAAAAATGGTCCCTGCCCATCTGGAACCCTGCACTTCTTCAGGTTGGCCCAGAGGAATGCAGGGGTGTAATACAGCTGTGCTATGATAACAGGGCTCTTTGGACTTAGGGAGCCTTGCCACTATGAGAGCATGGTCCCACACCCCTTGCACTGGTTTCACCCAGAGGAGTGCATAGAGCAGAGACTATTCTCCTGGGGGTGGGAACTGGGAGTGTTCCTGCCAGGGGAGAATAGCACCCTGTTCCTTCAAACAGCTGTTTGGTGGGATGGAGACATTATACAAGGGCTGAAACCCTCCCAGCTTCCCATCCTGCCCTGTCCCCAATTTCTCATGGGAGAACTATACAGACATTTCAGGAAAGTGTTTCAAAAGGATGTTTCAAAGATGTTTTTTGTCACTTCTGAGGGTCATTTTTTTTAAGTGATCCATTTTTGATTATGTGTATCTGTCTTCTCCTGAGACGCCAGCAGTAACAATAACCTGGATCACTGATGAGCTTTCTATTTAGTTTCTAGATCTACATCTTTAGATATGAAAGTTTGCTGAAAAAGTATCTTTTTGGAAGTTAAGGACTGAATTGCTTTAGTTTTGGTTGATTTTAAAACAATGCTTTTCAGTGGATTTGTTGTTTTAGACTATTACAATTGATAGTAGTTTAGTTTCATAGTAGATAGGGTCAGAAGAGACCTAAGCAGACCATCAAGTCCGACCCCCTGCCATGGGCAGGAAAGAATGCTGGGGTCAAGCGATCCCAGCAAGGTGATTATCCAGCCTCCTTTTGAAGACCCCCAGGGTAGGAGTGAGCACCACTTCCCTTGGAAGTTGGTTCTAGATCCTAGCCGCCCTGACTGTGAAGTAGTGCCTCCTTATATCTAGCCTGAATCTACTCTTGGTCAACTTGTGGCCGTTATTCATCGTTACTCCCGGTAGTGCTCGGGGGAACAGGGACTCTCCCATAGCCCGCTGGTCCCCCTTGGCCAGTTTATAGACTGCCACCAGATCCCCTCTTAGCCTTCTCTTGTGGAGGCTGAACAGGTTCAGGTCCCTTAACCTCTCCTCGTAGGGCCTGCCTTGCTGCTCCCTGATCATGCGAGTGGCCCTCCTCTGGACCCTCTCGATGCTGTCCACATCCCTCCTGAAGTGCGGCACCCAGACTGGACGCAGTACTCCAACTGCGGCCTGACCAGTGTTGCATAGAAGGGGAAGATCACCTCGGACCTGCTCGTGATGCATCTGTGGATGCATGACAAGGTGCAGTTAGCCTTCCTGACTGCGACTCCACATTGGCGGCCCATGTTCATCTTGGAATCGGTAATGACACCAAGATCCTTTTCTGCCTCTGTGCTGACTAGAAGGGAGGTCCCCAGCCTGTAGGTATGCTGCTGGTTCTTCTGCCCCAGGTGCAATACCTCGCACTTCTCAGTACTGAATCCCATCCTGTTCTCATCCGCCCACTCCTGTAACCTGTCTAGATCTAGTTGCGGCCTGTCCCTCTCCTCCATCGTGTGCCCACTTCTCCCCATATTTTAGTGTCATCCGCAAATTTGAACAAGGTGCTTTTCACCCCCTCATCCAAGTCACTGATGAAGATGTTGAACAGTGCGGGCCCGAGGACCGAGCCCTGGGGGACCCCACTGCCCACATCCCTACAGCTCAAAAAAGACACATCCACCACCACTCTTTGGGTGCGGCCTTCCAGCCATTTTGCAACCTATTTGACTGTGTAGGCATCGACACCACAGTCACCTAATTGCTTAATGAGAATGGGGTGAGAGACAGTATGGAAGGCCTTCCTAAAGTCCAGAAAGACTATGTCCACCGCAACACCTGCGTCCAAGGATTTTGTGACCTGGTCATAGAAGGCCACCAGGTTGGTCTGACAGCATGATCTCCCCTGCTGGTTCCTCACAGATGTGCTCCTGGATAATTTTCTCAAAGAGCTTCCCCAGGACTGAGGTAAGACTAATGGGCCTGTAGTTTCCTGGGTCCTCCTTCCTCCCTTTTTTGAAAATGGGGACTACATTGGCCCTTTTCCAGTCCTCCGGCACCTCGCCAGAGCACCATGAGTGCTCATAAATCTGTGCCAGGGGTCCCGCAATGACCTCTGCTAATTCCCTCAGCACTCTGGGGTGGAGAGTGTCAGGACCTGCTACTTGAACATGCCTAGACCCACCAGAAGTTCTCTGACTAGGTCCTCACTGACCCTGGGCCCAGCAGCGCCTCCCTTGGATCTGTTGGGGATCACAATGTGGGGGATGCTCTGGTCCCTGCTCAAAAAGATGGAGGCAAAGAAATTGTTAAAGAGGTTAGCTTTGTCATCTGGTGTGACTGCCAGATTTCCTAGCGTATCCTGCAGAGGCCCTACATTACCTGGTACCTTCTTTTACCCCTTATGTATTTAAAAAAGGACTTATTGTCCTTGATCCGGGTCGCTAGTCCCAGTTCCATCTCCGCCTTAGCCTTCCTAAGAGCCCCCCCCCCTACAATCTCGGGCAATGGAGACATAATTTTCCTTGGTGATGGCCCCTCCTTTCCATTGAGTGTATGCCTCCTTTTTAGCTTTGAGACATTCGTGGATGCTTTTTGTGAGCTGTGGGGGCTTTTGAGCACTCCTGCCCCTTTTAATTTGTGTGGGGATTGTCACCATTTAGGCTTGAAGGATCGTCTCTTTAAAGAATGACCAGGAAGGATTACTCTTGTGAACTCTTGATTTTTTCTTAGCTAACTGTGAATTAGTTATCTCTAAAGCTGTAAATCTTATTTAAATCATAAAATGAAGCTAAGAGATTGTTGTTGTACATGGTCAGTGATAAATTGCAGAAAAGCTTCCACCCAAAAATACTACTGGAGCCTTTAAATATCTAGAGGCTTTTTTGTGAAACTTGCTGGAGACAGGGCTGGGGATTTGAAATTTTAGTCAGGTAATTTGTCAGGTTTCTGTACAATGAAGTTTACTCTCTTTTACTGATTGGTTACAAATAATTTAGTTTGGGTTTTTTTTGTTACTGCAGCTTTTACACTCTTTCTTGCCATTTTGTCAGGAAAACAGACCTTACGGTGACAGGCTGAGAGCTATGGGGCTCTTTAGCCTGGAAAAGTGCAGGCTGGGGGGTGATCTGATGGCCACCTGTAAGTTTATCAGGGGTGACCACCAGTATCTGGGGAACGTTTGTTCATCAGAGCGCCGCAAGGGATGACGAGGTCGAATGGTTATAAACTACTGCAAGACCGTTTCAGGCTGGACTTAAGGAAGAATTTCTTTACTGTCCGAGCCCCCAAGGTCTGGAACAGCCTGCCATCGGAGGTGTTTCAAGCACCTACATTGAACACCTTCAAGAGAAAATTGGATGTTTATCTTGCTGGGATCCTAGGACGCCAGCTGACTTCCTGCCTTTCGGACGGGGAGCTGGACTCAATGATCTTCCGAGGTCCCTTCCAGCCCTAATGTCTATGAAATCTATGAAATCTGATGATTTAGAACTGACTGCTGTTAATACTAAAGCTGTTTAAATCTGGGAATAAAGCAGTCTAGTCTTTTCATAGGAGATGAACATTTGAAATCCTGTGAATTAGCTGGAGCCTGTCTCCATGCCTGGTCTTTATATTTATATAATGCTAGTTTAAAAATAAATTGGCAAATACAAGATTTTGTATCGTACACAACTTAACATTTAGAGATGAAGCCCTACAAAACACACTTTCTGGATTGTGCAAAGTCTTTTACTTACTAAGTCTCATTCAGAGTACCTTTTGTTATTAAAGGATCATAGACATTTTGCACTTTTATGTAGAAACTTAGAGAATTTCTTCGTAGAATAGAAAGCTGGTAAAAAAAAAAAAAAAATCAAATGTAAGGTGTTTTAAGTATTTACATAAAGCAACAAACCCCAGAGAGGGGGTGCACATTTTTAGAGTATTTGTACATTGTTGGGTGTGTCCTTTCAGCCATACAGAAAGTGCATTGGGAGTCTATTAGTAACACCGTTAAAGCTTTATGTTATTGGAATATGGCTAATTAATTGAAGGTCTCATTTAAAAAAAAAATTGGAGCTGTATGCAGCATGGGCTTGCACTTATGAAAACAATGTGTCAGTATTTCTTTTTGTATTTTTTTTTTTAATGGCTTTTGGGCTATGTGGACTATCTTTTTCCCCAAAAGTCCAGTTGCCATTTCAGCAGCAATTTATGGCCTAACACTCTCATCTCATCTTTTTGTATTAAAAAGAGTGGGAGCTATTCAGTAGTCCAAGTTATAACAGAAAAATAGTGCATTAAAGTATACTGAAAGGGCAGCTAGCCACTTCAGAAAATGAGGTTGTTTTCCCCTTTCTATTCCCCTCTTTCTTTCTCCACAGGGAGCTATACCTTTTGTCCCTTTATTAGCTTTCTTGCTTGCCTACTGAACATAATAGTTTGTGATTTCAAAGAGGCTCCATCAAACTAATCAGACTGCACCTTGGGTCCATAGCCAAGCACTAATAGGGTTCTATTCATAGTTACAGTACCCTTCAAATTAATCAATGTTTTAATTTGAAGAATTTTCTCAAACTGTTTTTTTAACGGTCATTTTTCTGTGGCTTGTTCTTTAAAATGATATACACAAAATTTTCATTTACCTTGTATGCCAAACACATATTAGACACGAAAGAAAGATTAAAGCACAAATCAACAGTTCAGTAATTATCAGTTCCCCTTTTGTTTATGGTTTGTTGCTTTGTTGTCATGCCTTGTCTCCACTGGCTAAATGCTATAGTCACCTGGGCAATAATTGTATAGTAGCTCAGCATGATCCAAACTATGGGGATCCTTTGGTGTCATTATAAATTGGTTCTAATAAAAAAGAAAACCACAGTAGAAAAAAGCTACTTTAATATAGGACTGAACTGTCTAGAGGAGTAAGAAAAAACTTGATCATCAGTTTTACTATGGGTCTTTGTATAAAGACAGGGATGTTGTGTTGTCAGTTCTCAGTTCCTTAATACCTCAGTCAAGAATCCCAGTATGTTTAACTTGTACTGTTGCACTTGTGCTTAGAATAGTTTCATTGGTTAGTCCAACTTATCAACTTTCTAGCGCAGCAGGCCACTGCTTGTGTCCCAGTCCTCCATCGCCCCCCTCCAACAGTACCTAGGCCTCTACGTGGCGCCTCTGCCACCTGTCGCAGTCTTTGCCCTTTGGCATTGATTCCTGTCCCCAGTAGCAGTGGGGAGTGCCAAATTCAGCAGCAGTGGTGAGTAGCATATGGCCTAAGGGATGAAATGGGGCTGTAAACAGGATTGGCGGCACGGTGTGAGACAGAGAGGGGGACATGCTGAACTGAGCTATCATACTGCCATTCCCCCGTGCTTTAAGCCAGATATAGTCTGCAGGCCATAGGTTGCCAACCTCTGTATAGAGCAGTGAATGGAAATGAAGGGGTGTCTTAGGTACTGTCATTTTATAGTTAGGCTCCTATAGAAGATGAAACTGAAAAAAAGTAATATATACTTAACATTTCACGTTTCTCACTTATTAGGAATTCATAAACTAAGATGATACTTGCTTTCATTCACTGGCAGACTGCTTTGAATGAAGGATCTTATTTTCCCTTCTCATTCAGGAGAGAGGTATCCTTAGTATGACATACCAAGCAGTGCCAATTCTTATTTTTTACTTTTCTGCTATAAACAGATTCTTTTCCAGCAATTTTTTTTTTTAAATACTTTTTAAAAATGCTCCAAATACAAATGTGACATGTAAGATTTCAGTCTTGGAGAATCCTTTTACAACATATCTTCAGATGTCTAAGCTGAGTCACTGACAATCAGGTTTCATGCACGTATGCCAGTAATTCTCAAGGAGGGTGCCAGGAGGTGCAAGGAGAAAAGTGCAGGCTCAGGCTCCTCTATACATGGCCGCTGCCTACCCATCTGCAAGGGGGCAAGCACTGTAATAAATAAATTAGCTTTTGAAATGGGGTACTGCTCAATTCACAGAAGTTATGGAGGGGGTGCCTCAAGTCAAACAATGGGTACCTTGAGTCTCAAAAGGCTGAGGACCCTTGATTTATGCAAATTAGTTAAAGCATTTCATTTTCATATTTTCTGTTACTTAAATCATTCTGTCCCATCCATTGATTGGATAGAACGTGCTTTTTTGGTAGCTGTTGCTCATTGCTATCTTAGTGTTAGTGCACACAGGATTGCTTCTGTCTACTGTCTGTCATGGCAAAATGCTATAAAGGATACCTGTATAGTTCTAATACATATGTTTCTCTTTATTTCAGGTCCAGTGCAGCATCAGATGCAGTTCTTCACTGGATATCCTCAAAATTATAGTGCTCCATCAGGACACTATGCCCAAGTGCCCAGTAAAGCTGTCCCTTCACAAGTGGATAATCAGTATGGAGCTGGTTACTACTCTACTGGCTATTCAGTACCAGCGCAAAGTGTTCTGACACCTTCTGTGGGTTCCAACCTACTGAACACACAGGGATCACAGCAGTCATACAGCAAAGTTCCTCCTCATCCTGTGGAGTCAGCTGAAGGACTTGGACAAGGAGCAATATCATCTACATCCTATTTACGTACCAATACTCCACAGTCATATTCTGCCTTTGGTAGCCACTACAGTACTTCAGTCAGCTCTTCAGTTGCATCTCAGGGATTTCCCCTTAATTCTGGTCATTATGCCATGCCTATGGTTTCCAGTGCTGCATATCCTAGCCTTTCCTATCCTTCTATGGCTACTGCTAGTCCATATGGACAGGTGTTTACTTCTCAGAGCCTTCCAGCTATTGGACAGTTTAAAGAGATGAATGCATTTTCTGGTCAAAGTACAGTTGTATCTCATTCACTACAACAAGTTCCTATGGGATATCGTTCTACATCATGGTCCACTTCAGATGTTCAGTCAGCTCAAGACAGCCTCAGCAGAAATCACACTGAATCTTTGGCTAAAGCAAGCAACCAAACAAGTACAGGTACAGTATTATACCAAAGATGGGATGCTTCTAAATGAAATGAAGCACTTTTCCAGGAAACTGAGAGTTCAGGTGACAGGTTATACTGATATGGCCTCTTGGAAATCAGGAAATATTTTAATATATTTATTTCTGTTCACTTGTTTTAATAGACTTTGGATGAATATGTGGCCTATTTATCTTAATTTTATCAACTTCTGTAATTTAATCGCCCTGTGATGGTTATCTTTTTCATGACATAATCTTCTCCAGAGCAGCCACTAGATTTCCATTGAAATCAATGCAGGTGAGCTATAGAAAAGATGCTGTTTTGTGCAAATGTTGTTAGTAACAAATTTTGTGAAAGAATGTATACAAGTTTCAGTTAACAGAACTGAAAGCAGTCTGTTTCATGAAGTTTTATGGGGACTTAAACATCTAATAGATCCACAGTTCTAAAAAGAGCATTTTTCTCTCAACCAGCAATGCAGACAGAAAACTTAGTTTTTAATTATACACTAGCTTGATTGATTCTTTCAAATTTTATCTCTAGTGAATAAAAGCTCCACAATGATGTTGAGGTTTTAGTTTGAGGAGTCAAAAGTTGGGAAGTGATGACTTGAATATATTTAATGGCTTAGTTTTCTAAAAATATTTTGGATATCTGAGACAATTGCTGATGGCACCTGTTTTGTTTGGTATGAAGTAATTTTGTTATCAGCACTACCACATTTCTACCTCCATGTGGTATAGGTAGAAATATTAACTGTAATAAGACAGAGCCTGTTCTGTTAGGCATCTTCAGTTTTATTTGTGATTTCGTACTTACTGAACTTCATGATTCAGCTGAATAAAACAACTGCTTTATAGAACACATGGGTGTTGGAAAATTGAACTGCATAACCTAATTCGTTTCTATGTAGAGGCTTGCTAAAGGAGATTCTTGAGTAGAGATGCCTCTCAGGTTTCTTTTGTTAAAGATTTGACCTTGACCAGGAAAAGTGGTTAGCTCAGGTCAGACTCAGCTAAAACATGAGTTAAACCTAAACTAAATTCACCTTTTTTTTTTTTTTTGATGGTAGAATGACATTTTTTCAGTGAAATTTTAATCGATTAAATTGTTGTTTAGGATCCTGCCCCTCAATGCTGGATTGAAGATCTAGCATTTAAGATTTAAATCACTGGTCAGGAAGTCTCGATTTAATCATTGTTTTCTACAAAAAGTTAATTCTTGTTGTTTGATATCCATAATTCATTTAACTTCTTGAAACTTTGCACTTTTAGAGAAAAGGGCTTGACTCTGTACACAAATTTGCAGAAAGAGAAGAGGTCTGATGAGTAGGTAATTGGGTCTGTTATATTTAATCTCCATATACTGCTGTTAACAAGGATTTTATCTCTGGATTGGGGCTGGGACAAGCTGCCCAGCCAGGGCACAGGGGCACGTTACTCAGGGAGCGGGGCAGGGGGGCCGCAGGATGCGGGCACAGCAGCGCTAGGAGCAGGGGTCTGCCCTGCTGCCACTTGCCCAGCTGGGGCGGCGGGGAGTGGGCAGGATGCGGGTGCAGCTCGCTCTGGGTGGAAGGGGGCAAGTGGCAGCAGGGCAGAGCCCCTGCAGCTCCCCCTTCCGGGGCAGAGACAGGCACAGCTGGAGGAGCTGTGGGAGAAGCCCACATGGCTGCCCTGCCTGGCCCCATCCCCTGCCCATCCCCAGCCTCTGGCACTAAAAAAAACAAAAAACCCACCCCCGCATTCATTGGCTCTGGCTATAGGGATCAGGGCCTCTGAGGTCTTGTGGCAGAGCCCCCCTGGTTAGTGCAGGGAAGTGGGGGGGATGGCATGGTTGCAGTGTGGCTCGACAGGGCGCTGCATGCTGCCTCTCAGCTGGGGTGGCTCTACCTGTTAGCCAGAGTCCAGCAGCACTCAGCCCCAGCTCCCAGACAGCGTGGGGCGCCCTGGGGCAGTGACATAAGGGACATTGTTTTCTCAGATCTGCTCTTCTCTATAATGCAGAAACCAATTAATGCCATATTAAGATTGAAAGTTAAAAGCACTAGGGCCTCTCTACATGTGCAGGTAGAGGCATTGTGTGATCTAATGTGCATTTGAAATAGTCATCGACTGTGGTGTTCACAGTGCAAGTAGTGCAAGGAAACACTGCTGCCATTGTGAACTTCTCACCTCAGGGGTCACAGCAGCGGCAGTGTTCTCTCTGTTGTCCCTGCTGAGTCCCACAGTGACATCAGCTGTGGGGCTTGCAGTGGGGACAATGCGAGGAACCCTGCTGGTGTTGTGAGTCCGCATATCACGAGGTTCACAATATGGGCAGTGTTCCTCTGCGAGCCCTCCAGCTGAATATGCTGCCCCCATTGCAAGCCCTGCAGCCAAGGAGGTTCGCATGGGGAACATTGTTCTCCCTGCTGCAAGTTCTGCAGCTGACAGTGCTGTCAACATTGTGAAACTTGTCACGTGCCAGTCTGGCTGTGGGTGGTACACCCCTGTGGCTGGGAGCCCCTCAGTTGATGGGGCTCCAAGCCACAGGGGAGTACTTGGCCACTGTCCATTCCTGAGGAATGCTAAAGTTTTGTACAGAAAGGACAGGTCGGGGAAGAAAGGGAGGGGGGGTTGCGCTTGTCAGTCAGCAATATACATCAACCCTCATCAAGACAGAATCCAAGGTTGAGGAAGTAGAAGGATTGTGGGTTAGGCTACATGGGGGGCAAGGAGAAAGGGATTTGGTGGTAGGGGTCTGCTACAGACCCCCACACCAAGGGGAAGAAATAGATGCGGGGCTCCTGAGGCAACTCTCGGAGACCATAAAAGCTAAAGAGGCGGTAGTCATGGGGGACCCAAACTACCCAGACATCTGCTGGGAGACGCAGACAGCAAGGTCCCATCGCTCACGCAGGTTTCTAACCTGTGTACAGGACCTCCACCTGACACAGGAGGTGCATGGTCCGACTAGGGGGAATGCCATACTGGATCTGGTAGTGGCAACAGGGGATGACATGATAGGGGATCTCCAGATCGGTAGCCATTTGGGAGACAGTGATCACCTAATAATAGAATTCAACATAAGACGTCGAGTGGGTAAGGTAACTAGTAGGGTGAAAGTGCTAGACTTTAGGAAAGCTGATCTCAATGCACTCAGGCGATTAGTCAAGGAAGCACTGCAGAGTAGGAGTTTTGAAGGGATGGGAGCCCAAGAAGGGTGGCTGTGCCTTAAGGAAACGATCCTTCGGGCACAAAGCAAGACGATCCCCGAGCGAGGCAAAAAAGGGAAAGGGGCCAGGAGGCTTCCATGGCTGACCAGAGAAATCCAGGGCAGCCTAAGAGCCAAAAGGGGAGCACATAAAAAGTGGAAACAGGGTGATATCACTAAAGATGAATATACCTCCTCTGCTCGTGCTTGTAGGGAGGCAGTTAGGCGGGCCAAAGCTACCATGGAGCTGAGGATGGCAACCCAAGTAAAAGACAACAAGAAATTGTTTTTTAGATATATTGGGAGTAAAAGGAAGGCCCAGGGAGGAATAGGACCCCTGCTAAATGGGCAGAAACAATTGGTGACAGACAGGGGGGACAAGGCTGAACTCCTCAACGAGTTCTTTGCCTCAGTGTTCCTAAGTGAGGGGCACAACAAGTCTCTCACTGAGGTTGTAGAGAGGCAGCAGCAAGGTGCCACACTTCCATACGTAGATCCTGAGGTGGTGCAGAGTCACTTGGAAGAACTGGATGCCTTTAAGTCGGCAGGCCCGGATGAGCTCCATCCGAGGGTGCTGAAGGCACTGGCCGACATCATTGCAGAGCCGCTGGCGGGAATATTCGAACGCTCGTGGCGCACGGGCCAAGTCCCAGAGGATTGGAACAGGGCTAACGTGGTCCCCATTTTCAAAAAGGGGAGGAAGGAGGACCCGGGCAACTATAGGCCAGTCAGTCTCACCTCCATCCTTGGTAAAGTCTTTGAAAAAATTATCAAGGCTCACATTTGTGAGAGCCCGGCAGGGCAAATTATGCTGAGGGGAAACCAGCACGGGTTTGTGGCAGGCAGATCGTGCCTGACCAATCTAGTCTCTTTCTATGACCAGGTTACGAAACGCCTGGACACAGGAGGAGGGGTGGATGTTGTATACTTAGACTTCAGGAAGGCCTTCGATACGGTATCCCACCCCGTACTGGTGAACAAGTTAAGAGGCTGTGATGTGGATGACTACACAGTCCGGTGGGTGGCGAATTGGCTAGAGGGTCGCACCCAAAGAGTCGTGGTGGATGGGTCGGTTTCGACCTGGAAGGGTGTGGGCAGTGGGGTCCCGCAGGGCTCGGTCCTTGGACCGATACTCTTTAATGTCTTCATCAGTGACTTGGACGAGGGAGTCAAATGTACTCTGTCCAAGTTTGCAGATGACACAAAGCTATGGGGAGAAGTGGACACGCCGGAGGGCAGGGAACAGCTGCAGGCAGACCTGGATAGGTTGGACAAGTGGGCAGAAAACAACAGGATGCAGTTCAACAAGGAGAAATGCAAAGTGCTTCATCTAGGGAGGAAAAATGTCCAGCACACCTACAGCCTAGGGAATGACCTGCTGGGTGGCACAGAGGTGGAAAGGGATCTTGGAGTCCTAGTGGACTCCAAGATGAACATGAGCCGACAGTGTGATGAAGCCATCAGAAAAGCCAATGGCACTTTATCGTGCATCAGCAGATGCATAACGAATAGGTCCAGGGAGGTGATACTTCCCCTCTATAGGGCGCTGGTCAGACCGCAGTTGGAGTACTGCGTGCAATTCTGGGCGCCACACTTCAAGAAGGATGCGGATAATCTGGAGAGGGTCCAGAGAAGGGCAACT
The DNA here is from genome assembly GCF_030867095.1 of Alligator mississippiensis. Classification (NCBI taxonomy): domain Eukaryota; kingdom Metazoa; phylum Chordata; order Crocodylia; family Alligatoridae; genus Alligator; species Alligator mississippiensis. The sequence goes on along the minus strand of NC_081825.1, from coordinate 128,403,065 downwards.
CGTATGGTCAAGGGCCTGCAGACCAAGCCCTATGAGGAGAGACTAGAGAAACTGGACCTTTTCAGCCTCCGCAAGAGAAGGTTGAGAGGCGACCTTGTGGCTGCCTATAAGTTCATCACGGGGGCACAGAAGGGAATTGGTGAGTATTTATTCACCAAGGCGCCCCCGGGGGTTACAAGAAACAATGGCCACAAGCTAGCAGAGAGCAGATTTAGACTGGACATTAGGAAGACCTTCTTCACAGTTCGAGTGGCCAAGGTCTGGAACGGGCTCCCAAGGGAGGTGGTGCTCTCCCCTACCCTGGGGGTCTTCAAGAGGAGGTTAGATGAGTATCTAGCTGGGGTCATCTAGACCCAGCACTCTTTCCTGCTTATGCAGGGGGTCGGACTCGATGATCTATTGAGGTCCCTTCCGACCCTAACATCTATGAATCTATGAAAGTGTAATTGAGGTCAGTTTCGCCTCAGTTAAAGTAATAAATTAATCTCGGATGGTTATCACCATCTCTGTAAGGTGTTTTTTTTCTCTGCTAAGGCAGTCGTTGCTCTTCAGTCGGCTGGCTAAAGACTGTCCAGGACCCTTCTTGATGCAGTGTTCCACACACCCACACTCTCTTTCCTGCCATGACTTGATGATGAGAAAAAAAAGAAATGTCAGAGCGTGAAGCTTCTTGCACAATTGGTCCTTATGTCCACCTTAGTATAGTGAGGGTTCCACCAACCCCTATACCCTCTCCTCTTCCACCTCCTCCTTGACTTTATAGTCTGTATAATCTACCAGAGCCCATCAGAGTCCCATCAGAATCCTTAATATACCTGTGGCTCAAATAAGTCACAACAAACTTTGTCCTGGTTAGCTTCCACCAGGCCTTTAAAAAAAAATTAACTGGCTAGTGTTTAAACAGCCTCCTGGCTTATGTGCAGATAGTTACTCTTCACTATTGCTGTGTGCCTAGGAGGGTTCTTCCCCTCTTCCCAGATGGAGAAAACAAAGTTAACTTATCTCTGTCCTTCTATTCAGGTCTTACTTCTCTGTCTTCGGGTCTTTACCTCCTTCTCGCCAGACCGCTGTGCTGAGGCTTCAGGTTACCTGAAGGCTGCTTTGTCTCAACTTCTTCCCTGTCAGCTCTCTCCCTATAGCTGACTCCCTGAAGAGCCTTCCTTGCTGCATCCTGGATGCTCTCAGCTGTTCTCTGTCTCACTCTGTTGGAGTCAGGAACTTCTGTTTCTGGTTGTTCACCCCTTGTTTGCTTTGAGTCTCTTTATAGCAGAGCTAATGTTCCTTCCTCCTCCCCTCCAGAAACATTGGGAGAGGAAGGATCCTTGTGTGGCTGTGTTTAGCTTTGGCAATAGGACGGTTGCTTGCAAGCACCCTTCAAACCCCAGTGTCTTACTCTCTGCCACCGGTGTCTCTTCTCTTCCCTTACAGGCAGACATTCAATTTACGCAGTGTTTCCCAACCTGCAAGTCCAGGTGTGCCGCAGAATTTTGGCCTGGAGCCACACCCCCTACCTGCTGCCGCCATGAATGCAGAGACAGACAGGGGGTTGGGGGGTGGCTCCAGCCAGGGATTTGCATTTGCGCGCTGTGTTCAGTCCCCACCCTGGCCCCCCAAGCCCTGCTCTGTTTTCAGCCAGTGTGCCGCAGGATGGGAGAGGCCTGGTAAGTGTGCCACCAGAACCAAAAGGTTGTGAAACACTGAATTAACGGCATGATTACAACAAGCTACAAAGTTAAGAGACAGTTTTTACAGAATAACTTTGTAGTTTATTGCTTGCTTTATCATGCCATTAATTGGTTGAACGTGTAGCTGTGTCACAATTTAAGTCATGATTACCTATTAATCATGCCTTAAACGTAATCTGTGGAAGGGGCCTAAATCTGGCAACTGAATGTTTAAAGTTCCCACAATTTTTAATATGCTGCTGGGTTTTTGGTTGTAGCTGTGTTGGTCTAAGGACATAGGCAGGTAAGGTTCTATGAGTAGATGTGATACCTTTTATTAGACCAACTGAATAGCTGGAAAAAAGTTCTTAGCAAGCTTTCATGCGCTGTTCGAACAGAGGCTCCCTATGCCTGAAGAAGGGTGATTGCACCCAAAAGCTTGCTAAGAACTTTTTTCCAACTGCTCAGTCTTATAAAAGATATCACATCTTCTCATAGAACCTTGCCTGCCAGAATTTAATATTAAACTTATCTTTATTAACTATAAAATTGTTCAGTCAGATTAACATCACGGAAGCAGCTAAATAGGTGTAGCCTGTCTGTGGGAGTCTATTTTGTGCTTACCCAAATTTTTGTAATTTATGCCTTACAGAGTTTTCATTTAAATAAAAATTGAGTTTTCTTGGTAGACATGTGACCGCTTATTTGCTCATAAGAATGTTGTCTCCAAGGAGATCTTCTTTGAAAGATGGGAAAACAGAACCAACAAAAACCTAAACAAGAACATTAAGATAGAGTTGAATTTTTGTCGTATTTGCTAAATAGTCATCGCTTAGTTATATGTAATAGTTTTCATGCATCATATCTTCTTTGGCAATCCTTCACAGTTGAGGATGACTGTCTTTCATTAATGTCTTACTTTCACATCCGAAGATGGCTGACAAGACCTATCCGAGATTGACAGACCGTTGCAACTCAGGCACGTTTCTGTGTAGGGTTGGTGGCTCTGGATTCTTGATATGGTTCACGATGCTGTTTCTGCCACTCCTGCTTTTCTGTCTTCTGTTACTGTCTTGATGTTTCAAAGTACTGAAATCCTTGCAGCAGACTCTTCCTCCATTTGGGGCAGTCCTGGGTGATAGTCTCCCATGAGTTGATGTCCATGTTACATTTTTTCAAGTTGGCCTCAAGGGCATTCTTGAAGTGCTTTCTCTGCCCTTCCCTTGAGTACATGTCTTGACTGAGCTGGGAGAATAAAGCTTGCTTTGGAGGTCTGGAGTTGGGCATCTGGATGAAGTGGCTGGCCTAGTGAAGTTGATGTTGGGTGAGCATTGCCTTGATGCTCATGGTGTTTACTTGTGAGAGGATGCTAATGCTGGTGCATCTATCTTCCAACGTCTTGGTAAAGATGTTGACATTGCCTGAAGGTCTCCTGAGTGAGAACAGATTACAGCATCATTAGTGTACTGGAGCTTGATAATTGAGGTCGGGGTGGTTTTGGTTTTGGCTCAGAGTTGGCTGAGGTTAAACAGCTTACCATCCATTCAGTAGTCTAGCTGCACTCCAACTGGAATCTTGTTGGTGGTCAGGTGTAGCAAGGAATGTCGAGAAGAGCGTTGGAGTGATGATGCGGCCTTACTTAACTCCTGTCTTAACGTCAAAAGAATCTGTGATAAATCCATTATTGAGAACCACCACTTGTATACTGTCATGGAGCAGACAAAGAATGGTGACGAATTTCAGTGTGCATCCATACTTCAGATGGATTCTCTACAGCGCTTCTTGGTTGACAGAGCCAAAGGCTTTTGGCAGGTTAAAGAAAGCCATGTAGAGAGGTTTGTATTGTTTCCTGCAGCTAGTAAGCTGCGACAATCATGTCAGTTTTGCCTCTTGATGCCTTAAACCCACAATGAATTTATTATGAGTTCTTCAGCAAGTACGATCCCTCTGTAATTTCCAGTCGGACATATCTCCTTTTTTGAAGATTGTCATGATGATGGTGTCCCTGAGGTCATGTGGGATTTCCTTGTCATTCCAAATCCTTAAGATAACATTGATCTTCTGTTGGCATTGTTTCTGCTGCAGCCGTCACTTGAGAGCTGGTTTGAGTGGCAACCAAACAGATGAGTTGGTGATCTGCCCAACAGTTGTCAGGTCCTAGCATAGCTTGGGTAATGTGGACATGTTTGAGATCCTGGGCACAAATAATGACAGTCAGTCAGGTGCCAGTGCTTATATGATGGGTGTTGCCATGATGTCTTGTGCCTGTCTTTTCTGGCAGAACAGGGTGTTGGTAATGGTGAGTCCATGTTCTGCATATCTGGTCGAGAGAAGGATGCCATTGGAGTTGACCTTTCCTACTGCTTCCTTGCTGATAGTTCTGTTCCAGAGGTTAGAGTCCCTTTCGACTTTGGCATTGAAATTGCTGAGAAGAGTAAGTTGGTCTCCCTCTGGGATGTCAGAAAGGACTTGGTCAAGGTTAGCATAGATTTCCTCCTTGGTTTCATCAGTGGCATTGAGAGTCGGGGCATACATCCTTATGACAGTGGCATATTGGCTCCTTGCTGGTTTAAGATGGAGAGTCATAAGGTGGTCATTAATTGTGGTAAGGAACTCATTGAGTTGGTTTATGAGCTCATTTTTATGGCAAAACGAACTCTGTGAATCCAGCATTCTCCTTCCTGTTTGAGAAGAAGATATAACTGCCTCTGTGTTCTTTGAGCTGCCCAGCTCCCGCTCATCAGGTCTTGTTCAGTGCAGCAACATTGATACATCTCCTGAGTTCTTGAGCCATGATTGTAGTGTGGTGCTCTGGGCATTCACTATTAGAATTGTCTGTGGAGGGTACTGATGTTCCAGGTCCCAAAATTATTTGTGTGTCTTGGTTGATTTCGATATCAGTAGGGGTGATTCCACTGGACATGGTTATCCATTCAGCAAGAAGGTAGACTATGTTTAGGGTATCTTTTATAGCCCCCTCCCTATGGTGGGTGAACAGAGCAGATCCTGAAGAGGGCAACTTGGTTACAGCTGCCAAATTGCACTTCTGGTGTATCGTGTAAAATTATATGTTTATACCATATATACACTAGGGATGTCAAAGGTGTAGCCTGTGGGCTGGCTCAGAGACCTTCATCTGGTCCATGGAGCCAGATGAATTTGACACCCCTGATATAAACTGGGTGCAAAATTGTAAATTTCTTAATTCAAACATTATTTTCAGGGAGAAGGGAGGAAACAGATTTCAGTTTAGATTTTAACTAATTTAATACTTATCAATATAAGCTTTTTGATGCAGAAAAGGACTAAATGGGTTTTTCTTCTCTTTTTGTTTTTGTTGTCCAGTGGTTTCTTGCTCTGCAGCTACAGCTCTTAAGTGATCTTGTACTTGAAATATTAAATAATAGTATGGTTCTTGACATTCAAATGGTGATAGAGACAATTGGTTAATGTGGCGATATTTAACTGAAAATTATGCATATGCATTTATAGTTATATTAGTGCTTATTCTTGTATAATACTCCTTTTCTACATCAGTAGAAAAATATAGCAATACCACACTTATTTAAATGCAGCATAAGTATTTATAATCAGTAGTTGATCCAAAGATTTATTTTCTCAAGAAGTGTACCCAATTTAATTTTGTCATGCCATTGGATATTAGCACATTCAGCAACAATTTTCCAAATGCACAAGAAGACTGTTCTCAACACTAAATGACTAAAAGCCAGTTTTATAATTAAATTGCACCATTGATGGAGCCTAAGATAAACAGTGCTTAATAAATAATGTCCAGTTTGACTTTAGATTTCAGCCTTTTGCTGAGACTTGCAGTTTCTCAAGAATGCTCAGCACCTTTGTAACCATAATTGAAGTGTGGTATTACATCAGAAATGCAGTTTTTATAATAACCACCCATTTGAAAAATAGCAGCAGCAGCTGTTCTGCTGTAAACAAGTCACTTGGGGGAAAGGGTACCGTGACAGTTTTATTTACTCTGAGTTGTCAATGAATACCTTGAGTGTTTTCATATAGAGTAGCCTTTCTATTTGGTATTTCTGCAGAATGTTGCAGTGACTTACTAGAAGTATTTTTTGCTTGATCACTAGTCTGAGTAGATCTCTTTTTTCCTTGTTTGCTTGGCTACATGACATATGTCTTGGTACCTGCCTTTAAAAAGGTTATTGCCAACTTCACCATTACTTCTAAATGAAGGATGTACTTCCACATGGCAGCATTTTTTGCACTATTAGGGGATGATCATTATAGACATACATTTACTGTGCAGAAAGCTTTATGCCTCTAATGATTTATTTCTACACAAAAATTCATTTTGAAATAGTGTGAAAAAATAAAGCACAAAATGTAGAAAAAAATTTACATTAAATAGCCATTTTGTGGATTCCTGAAAATTGCCTAAATCAATTAGTAATGCACAAAAGGAAGCAGGTTTTTGTAAATGATGGATGTTTCACAAGATGTGATTACCTTTCCTATAAACCTCATGCTACTTTATACAGAAAAATTGTCAATTAAATAACCAGTAAGTGTTCCAAGGTCTACTAGAGTTCTTAAACATGCTTTCTGGGAATGTCTGTAGACTTAAATGTTTATTTTGATCCACATGTGCATATGAATTTCGGGGGTTGGGGGAGAGCAGGAAATGGACATGTACTCTGATAGGGCACTCCAAGTTTGTCAGATTTAACACTAAGAAGAACAGAAAAATGAAGGTGAAACTCTAGATTTAAAATATGTCTAAACAAGACCTAGACAATGTCCAAAGGAGGATACAGTCTGAAGATCTTTTGAGCAGTACTAGGCTTCAGCTGATGAGCTCCTTGGAAAATGTAGGAAACAGATAATGATCTACAGTTAATATTAAGGATGCTTGCAAACATAAAAAAACACAAAAAAACCCCAGCACTTTAAACTCTGTGTGCTTCTGCGCCGAGCCTACCATATGCCCAGATGAGGCAGCATGTTAGCTGGGCTGGGTGCTTTAGTGCAGCTTTTTTTGTGCTTTTATCTAATAGCTGATTGAATCAGCTCTAGCTAAATGTGCGAAAAAGCCCCACTGAAGCAACCAGTCTGTATAGATGCTGCACAGCCATATTGAACAAATGTGCTGCTGCTTCTGGTAAAGCGTGCTGTTTTTGTTTTTTAACGTCTGCAAGCTGCCTAAAGTTTTATGTTCAGGGGAAAAATTATTAATTAAACTTGCTTACCTGAGGAAGGCCATGTTTGTAACAGACCTTAATTGGCAAAGCTATGTCAGTCAGTAGCGTGATGAGGTGAGATTTGTTTTTTGGGTAGATAAAAGTTTAGTTTTTAAAAAAAAAGGATGTTTTGATTTAAATTAAATATTTTTCTTTTAAAAAGAAAGCCAATTGAAATATCCTTTATTAACTAAAATACCACAATTTATTTTTTTGTAAACTATCATATTAAAATCTGGTAGCAAATATGTACTATTTTTCTAAAGCAAGTAAAACCATTGAGCTGGTGGAAGTCACAGGCTCTAAAGCAGAACTAGATTTTCTTAGAAGTCATAAATCAGCTTTTGGCAGTCCTATCATTTTCTGTATTGCAGTTTATTCAGCTAATGATAAACTATTTAGTTGCTAGTTCATTTAATGGTGAGAAACTGACAAGGAGTTGCAAAAACACGGAAGCTTTTTTTTTTTAATGTAAGTAAGTTTTGAATAGATGAGAGAGAAGTTATGAAACTGTGAAATACTTTGTTTCTATTCAAAATCATTTCAATTCGCTGGTTACAGATAATACTTCGTTTGTTTACTGCCAGTTATTTTTAATGTAAAACATGTTTTGACAAATTAATTATTTGTGTGTCCAGCATAGTCGATATATTTTTCTGTAACCAAAAGAATTCAGAAAAAATTTGTGTATTTTAAATTTTAGTTTCCAAAATGCAACTTCATACAGGTGTGTGTATGTATGTGTGTATATGTGTGTGTGTATGTGTGTGTATGTATATATATATATATATATATATATATATATATAAAAATAAAAAGATGTAAACCATTTCCTATATAAGAAATGTTATTCATCATTTTGTAGTAAAGTAACTATTGGGAATCTAAATTCTATAATTTTTTTAATAATTATACAGAAACATGCTGATTAATAAAGAGCAGCAGATATAATTTAAAGGCCATGTTTAGTTGTAAATCAGCTTGCCTCATTTGCTTCTCAAAGTACAAATAGGGTAGAAGATATTAAAACTGATCATTTAAATCAAGGTTTCATCTTTGCTGATTTAAAGCATGATTAAAATTAGTGACTTAAATCAGTTTTTAATTTGAATAAATCCACGTAGTTTGCAATTGTCATGGCTTTTTCAGCTGGGAAAAGTCAGCAAAAATAGTTGTCACTTATTTCACTTGGGAATTAGTGTTGCCAATATAAGATTCATTTGTACTGAAGATGGCTTTGCCATCACAGGTGTGTTTACAGTATAGCTGTAGTAATTTCTAGGCAGAGTTTCAGTTTTTTATGTTTAAATGCATGAGGGATAAATCAGCCTTTGAATCTGTGGTAAAGACCAGACACTTTTTCTTGGTTGCGAGGCTAATGTTTGAAGTACAGTTTATTAACATGATTTGTAAACCTTAAAAATTACCTTTGAAATATCATGTACTTGTACACTGAACTGTCTGTCAAAGTTGATTAGACTCTCAAAGTGACAATTTCTGGGTTATCGTTAGGTCTGGAGTGGTGTTATAGCAGTGATGGTCCAGGAAATGTGTAAGAAGCAAGGCTTTTTTTAGGGGTATACCATTAAAGATTTTCTTGGTTGATACCAATAGCTTGCTTATTAACCAGCCATATCGGCCAATACCAATCTAATAACCAGTTTACAGGAATGTAGCCAGGCAGTGTGGAGAATAGTGCCCTGCAGGTAAGACTGTGGAGAGGAAGGGGCATGGGCAGATTGAGGCCCCCATGGTGAGGGAGGGAGTGGGGCAGGGCAGGGGCTGGGGGTGCTGCCAAGGGAGGGTGGTGAATGAGACCCCAGTGCCAGGAGTAGGATGGAGTTATGGGGCAGTGGGAAGGGGGGCGGCTCCCTGCCACTATGCTCTCCCCTGGGGGAGGCATGGGGGGCCATGTGCCCTCCCCCAGATTTGTGCACAGGGCAGAGGCGGGCTTGGGATCAGGGGCGTTACCAGCCTCTTCCCGGTATGGGAGCTAGGCCAGGGCTGAGCTCAGAGCAGGTGAGAGAATGGTGGGCTCAGTTGCACAGGGTAGGTGGCGATGCTGGGAGGGGTGGCTATGGGGGGTGGGGCTAAGGCAAACTTTGGGATAGCTATAGCCCCCTCAGACCATCCTTTAGCACTGCCCCTGCTCAGGACTCTGCTCTGCTGCCTTTCCTTGGAAAGCCCCCCACTGCAGGGTGGGCAAGGAACACGCAGCCAGCACAGGGCTCCCGAGGGAAAGGCAGCAGAGAGGAGAGCCCTGAGCAGGGACAGCACTAGAGTGGGGCTTGGGGAGGCTATAGCCACCCCAAAATTTGCCTTAGCCCCCCCCTGTAGCCACACCTCTCAGCACCACCACTACCCCTTGCCCTGTATAGCTGAGCCTGCCCCACTTCTGCCCACTCCGAGCCCAGTTCCACCACTAGGAAGAGGCAGGTGCTGTCCCTGTCCCCAAGGCCACAGCAGGCAGCCCGCCTCCACCCTGTGCACAAATCTGGGCCAGCACATGCCTCCCCATGTCTCCCCCAGGGGTGTGTGCAGTGGCAGGGAGCCACCCCCCTTCCCCAACCCCCCTGCCCCCTGTGCCCCCTGGACAAGCTGCCTGTGGCTCTGGCTCACTCCCAGCCCCAGGGTCCCATTCACTGCCCTGGCTGGGTAGTGCCCCCAGCCCCTGCCCCACTCCCTCCCTCATTGTGAGGGCCTCGATCTACCCTGCCCACACCTCTTCCCCTTCACAGAGATACCTGCAGGGAGCTGCTTTCCGTGCTGCTCAGCTGCATTCCTGGCCACGTTCATAGCCGCTGTGCACATGTACGTGGCATCTGGGAGGCCCCGGCCAGAAGGCCTATTGTACTTATTGGTGACATTGTCAGCTACACTGGCCAAAAAAACCCAATAGTCAATAATGTTAATTTTCCTTTTTTCAGTGCCAATCTGATATGCGACCAATATATTGGTGCAGCTCTACTTTTTTTATATCTTTTATTGGACCAACTATATAGTTTGGGCAGATGTTAAACAAGCCTTTGGGCACAAAGTGAAATTATGTTGTAATTTCCCTTTAATCCATGCTAATTTTAGAGCTTTTAATGTTACTGCCACCTGACGTAGGTCGGGGTGTTCTACGGTATTTGTTAGCTAGAATATCTGGGAAGAGGCAGCTAATGAAGCTTGCCCAGGATAAGCTAATAAAAAATATGTTCTTAAACAGATGTTTAGTCCAGCTTTATCTGGGGCTTGATTGCTACATCCTAGGTTAATCGCTACTTGAACTGGTACATCATCTCCTTGTCAGCTGACCAGTTCAGCAAAATTAAAACCACAGTATGTTGTACTTCATAAGGTAATTTTTTTAAAACTGGGGGATCACAGCTGCCACAATCTCCCAGGCTCCAGGGTGCGTGAAACCCCAGGACCTGGGGGATTTTGGCAGCTGCAATCTCTTAGGCCGGAGGATTTCACTTGCACCCAGGGCAGCTGTGGTGGTCCCCAGCTGCAAAGACCCAGCTTCCACAGCTACAGGACTGTGGGTCCTAGTGCTGCCAGGACCAAGCATTGGCAGCTGCTGGGGCTGAGAGTCCCCTCAGTTGCGGGATTCCCAGCCCAGGCTGGGCATGGTGCACCCCTGTTACTGGGAGTCCTGTCAGCTGCTCCCTGCTACACATACAAATTAAACCTTGATAGCAACCAGCTATAAAGTTAGTATGCATTTTCAAGATTAATTTTATAGCTGGTTGGAGCGTTTTATAGCTTATTATAGCTACTTTGCACATGTAGCTAGTCTCAAGGTAATTGCTCAATTCCATTTAATTGTGTGGTACCTGTAATGTGTAGAAGGGGCCTATGTACCTTAGCTGGAGAGTAATAGATAAGAGAGAGAGAAAGAGCAGTGGTATCTTGTACAGTGAATTGCTGCAGGTTTTCTGTGTTTTGCAACTTGGAAAGAAGACTACTGATTTGGAATAAGGGGACAAAAGGCTCATTGGGGCCTGGGAGGCAGATCTGTGGAAGTGTATAGTTTTTGGTAGTGAATCTAGGCTCATTTACCATTAATCCACCTATGTAAAGTTTTCTCTATGAAAGTATTTTAACTGCTTTACTTGTCAGAACAATTATTGCCCAGAACACAGTAGGCTTTTCATCTGAATAGAAAAGTAACAGAAGAGCTTTTTAATTGAAAAAATGGCCTCCTCAGCAATCTAGCATGTTAGAGCTGTTGCTTTTTTGAGGCAGTTTTTTTTTCTTACATACTAAACAGCTTAACAGTTCCCTTGTATTGCCTTTGATATAAGTAACATTTTCTGTTGTTTTCCTGCTTTTTCAGTTGGTGGTGTTGATTCATCGCACCTTGTAAGCCAAAATGTTCGATTTATCAAGTCAGGTGTTGGATCATCTGTTTCTTCTGCTGTGACCTCTTCAGAAAGAACACCTGTAGACCATTCGGCTCAGCCTGGACCTGTGCCATCTGTTACAAAACCATCAGAGTCTCTGCTTCAAGAAGGTACTAAAAGTTGATTTTAGAACATAGACTGGTATTTTAATATTTCTTATAGATCAAAGCATCAATGTTCTATTTTTACTTTCTCTGAAAATGTCAACTTATTTCCCACCTGTCCTGGTTATATTTGTACTAAGGATTGCGGTAGGATGTTTTTAACTTCTTAATGGATCCCTGTCCCTTTTTGTTGACCTATGAAAGGGCAGCCCTTCTTTCAGTCTTTCAGGGTATCAAAGTATGTTTCTCTCTCTCTTGTGTTTTTCTTCCCTCTTTTATGTTCCCATTATCTCCATCCCGTCTTTGGCTTTATTTGTTTTTATTTCCCCATTTTATCCTTGTTACTTTCTTCTAGTTCCTTTGTTCTCCACAAAGGCTATTAGTTGTTTTGTGTCGTAAATATAATGATCATCAAGTGACTACATACAAATTTTTTAAATTTCTCAAATGCTTTTAAAATCTTAATGTTTGGCTTTATAGGAATGCTTTTCATTCATACAACTCAAAACCCTTTTACAGAAATGCCATAATTCCTAATTTTTACTGATGAACCAAAAGAGTCAGTGGGCCATTTAAAGTAATTCATTATCTACTAACCAATCTTTTATCTCCCAGACAGAGAGAGAAAACTGTTTATTGTATGTAAAGCACTGTCCACATAAAGGTTTGAAAACCAATTCAAGAAATGGTTTTTGTTTTAGGTGCTTTGTAGTTGCTTTTAAGCCATTTTACAGCCAAGTAAAATAGTGAATCCTACTTGGGAGTGTTCCTAAATGTAGCACCATTTAACAGAATGTAGTTGTTATGTAGCTGTGTTGAATGGTGTTTACTCAGAAGCATGTAATTTGATCTTTCTAGGTCAGTGGCGTTCAACCTTTTTGTCCCATGAACCAGATAGGCAGTGCTCAGGCTGTCTGCAAGTCAGATCCAGCTAGTGGCCCTGATCCAGCATGGTGTGCTGATGGCAGGGTCTCGTCCAGCCATGCATAGGGGGCCAGGGGGCATCCCAGATCCAACTTGGCCCTATGAGGAGGAGGCATAGCCTAGCTTCGTGGAAGGAAGGGGGTATCGCCTGGCCCCAGTCCAGCCTCATGGGTGGGAAGGGGGCATGACCCTACCCTGCAGGGGGAGAAGGAGACTTAGTCAGCCATGGGGAAAGGGGCATGGCTCACCCCATCCAACCCAGGGTGTGGTGGGGAGGAGGCATGGCCTGGCCCTAACCTGCTGCATGGGGCTCCAGGTTTAGGAATTTGGCAGCAGGAGAGGGTGGCCATATGTATTGTCACCACTCCCCTGCTGCCAAATTTCCTGACTTGTGGGGAACACCATGGGTCAGACATCTATGGACCCACAGGGTGCATTTGGACCACAGGCCAGAGGTTGAATATCCCTGTTCTAGGCAGTTGTTCGGTAACCGTTACGTAGTAAATGTATAGAGGTAGTTAACTGTTAGTTTGAACTCAGAAGGCAGGGCACAGTGTTGCCTTAGGTTCCCATCAGACTATACATTTATTGTCCAAATAAGTTGATTGCACAACAAATTGTAACTTGCCAGATGTTTAAGCAGTTTAGTATGCAGTGAAAATGGCAAACTAGCCACAAAGATATGTTACTCATTAAATGTGTTGGAACATCTTTGTAAGTGGTTTGTATCCCACTTCAATTTGAACATATGGCATACTAGTTCAGAGGGTGTTTAGGGAACCTGGACTCTCAGGAGTCACTCACCAGTGCTGCGCTGCCCAGTGCATTTTAAACTTCCTGGCGTGGAGAAGCCCAGTATAGGACACTGGCTGTCTGGTGCCAGCATGCACACAAACTCATTTAAACTGATGCTGTGTTCCCTATGCACCAGGGCACTGGTCTTCAATGCTGGGCTTCCTGCATCCTGGCAAGTTTAGAGGGACATGTTCATCTGGGGACTGGTGAGGTGCTCCTTTGCCCTTTAAATGTATGTATTCAGTGTGGGATCAGGGAGCTGCTCCCTGATCCCTGGTTCCCTGAATGCCAGCAGATGTCAGATGAGGTTTGAGATGTTTATCCCGTATCCCAAAAATCATACATCCTGCTGTGCCAGATGTTCAAGATTTGGGATGAGAGGACAAGCAACTTCTAGGATCTGGGATAAAATTCTTCATATCCTATCCCATGATTGGAAGGGTGCGTAGAAACACTCTAACCTATTCAGAGAGGTATAAGCCTTTGTAGATGACACCCACCATGCGAGTTCAGTGCTTTCAAACCAGGATTTGGCATGGTGGAATATTGAAATGAACATATTAGCCTTAATGTGCAGTATTATCGATATGACACTGACAGTGATTTGTTTGAAATTTATTTAACATGTTTCATATACATCATTTCAGATCTTGGTAAGCATTTTGCCTAAATGTAAAAACCTCTTAATTTGAAGGCTCATGCGGTATGTATCGAATTGGATGAATATATATATATATATTTTTTAAGCCAGAGAATCCAGTATCATCATATCAAGGACCTTCGTAATTTGCCAGAAGCTTGAAATGTGTATTTTAATTTTCATGTGTTGACTTTATCAGGCAGCAGTACACATAGATGCATTTTATTGTATTTCCATGTCCTTGGTGTATGAATAAACGTATATGGTTTATTTTGCCTTAATTCAGTTCAGCTTCACTTGCATAGTGAACTAATAAAAGCAAATTAAAGCAACTTTAATTTGGAATGAGTTTCCACATAGGGATTTCATGTAGTTTATTTAATTCATTTTGAAGTCACACATGTAGTTAATTCAGATCAACTTTCCTTGAGTGTCCCTTTATAGACAGATCCATAATATATAAATAAAATCTTTTGCTTACATTCTGAAATGGCAGAACCTAATGAATGAGTGAAAATAATCCACTATAAAAGCACCTGAATCTAAAAGTTCATCAACTGTTTTTCAAAAGTTTTGATACTAACATTTTAATCTTTTGGTAGAAAATGAGGTGAATGCATTAGAAATATGAGGCTAATGGAAAAGAGGCTTTTTAAGAAGTCTAATTTCTTTTGACTTTTATTACCTCTCTTTATATGGTAGGGCTAGTGGTATGAAATTTAAGCCAAGCAGATTGACATAGTTTACATTATAGAAGTTTTCTGCAATATGCTTAATGGCTATGTATTTTTTTTAAACAAAAATGGGGAACTTTTGTTGCATGTTTTATAAATAAGCCCCTTTCCCTTTTTATCTTTTTCTTTCTTCCTAACTACAGTCTCATTTGCCTATAAATTGTGTGGAACAACATTTTAAATACTTTATTGTTGGGATACAATGGTAATGAACCATACCACCAATGCAGTGTTCACCCTTTCTTCCTTTGATTTTGTAGATTGTAAAATTTAACAAAGCTTTCTTTTGGGATCTCTTTTGGTCAAAATGCCTAGCGAAGTATTTCCCTAGAATTATGGCTTTTCTCTTGGCTTTTTTTGGTTTTCTACTTTTCCATCCTTGGATATTATGTTATTTCTCCCCTATACTTTTCACTTGTATTTATTCACTTTCAATTTGAGTATTCGCTTTTTGTTTTTTAAGATCATTAGTTACTATAATTCTTAACTTTAATTGAGGTCAGCATGGCTTACTTCAGTTAGCTTTAGTAGATTAGAGTTACTCTAAACATGTATACCCCTCAGGGAATCTTTGTATTCTACCCAGCTCAGCTCAAGAATAGAAGGCAGGCAGGCATTTTGGCTCAGCCAACAGCACCTGCAACATCCTGGAGCTAGGGGATTAACAGAGAAGCCACAGCGTCCCCCCTTCTCTTCTCCTCCCCCCCTACCCCACCAACTGCAGCTGCCTGTGTTTTTCATAGGAAAATAATGTATTTACCAGTATTTTAAAGGGGAAATCTTTTCTTTCTTCAGTCTTCCTTACTAAAATAAGACATATGTCTTATTGGAAAGGGGCAATTTATATGTGAGAAAATATGGTATTTCTCATCTGATCTTCTCATGAGCCACATTATTTGCAAGAACAGGATAAAGATGTTTTAGCACTAAGAAAAGAGGGTTTTTTTCTAGTCTTTCCATTTTATGAATTACATATGAAGTACACCCAGTAGCAGTAATAAAAAATTGCTGAGTCTCTGAACATTTTTCCCTATATCATAGCAGCAGAGGAAAAATTGAAGAATTGCATCAGTTTCACTTTTACTGGTTATGCCTGCATCATCCTGATTTAAGCTTGAGCTTCAGCGAGGATGTGATATTTCCTATACAAGTGCTTAATGCATTGGATCAGTTGCAAAACCCACAGTCTTTCTGTCTAAACACTGTCTTCTTCGAGTTAATTGCCCATATAAATTCTCTTTGGTTGTATTCATGCCCTGAGCCTTCTAACCAGAGTTTTTGCTTTAGGGGAAGGTCTGTGGTATACCGGACAGTTACTAGTTGGGCCCCTGTGCTGTGGGGATAAAGGATGGTGTATGCTTCCTCCTTCATAGTCCCTGGCAGTTCATTCACGTGAATGTAAAAAGATCACATGTGTTAGTTCACTTTGGTAGCATACATCTTGACTTAATACTTTTCTTGGCTTCTCTTAAAATTTACTCTGTTAATTTGTCTTGATTGTATTTGAAATAATCCAAGTATCTTCATACAAGAATATTTTTTTAAAATCACAATCATGTGACAGATGACCCTTTTAGATTTTATGTATTGTTCTAAATATGAGTTAATATGGCACATTTACAACACTTTAAAAAAGTGTTACAGGGTAGTAGTTTATCAATATTGAAAGTTCACATCATTCTGTGTAAAATATGATTTGTAACAGCTTGATTTTATTTAACAGAATTTCAGATATTTCCACATCAAACATAAAGAGCACTAGTGCAATGTTAACTAGATACTTGTTAGAAAAAACAGAACTCTTAATTTGACCCTTGGAAAAGTCTGGGATTGTTTGTACAGCAGAGTAGTCCATTGGTTTGCCAAAAGAGAAACGGTGGCGGCAGCTTGAATCGATGACAGAAACAGAAGTTCATAATTTCATTGTATACTTTGAGTCAAGTCAGTAGCCCTGTACACAACTAGTTGAAAGCTGATCTGCATTTGCTGTTGTGCCATTTTGTACATCTTATAAAAAAATGCGTATAGTATTTTGTATAGGTAATTAGCATATTGCGTGTACAAAAGAGGCAGGGAGCATGGAGTGTGTGCTGCCTCCAGCCCCAACCTGGTCCAGGGCTGAAGCTGTTGCTGCCTCAGCTGCAACAGCTGGAGCTGCAAAGGGGAAGGAGGGGCAGCTGTTGGGCAGGCAAGAGGGGAAGCAAGTAGTAGATAAGTAGATGCCCATCAGTCCAGTTACCATGGAGGGGCCAGGTCTTGGGACACAGGCATGAATTGGCAGGCAGAACAGGAGACAAGTTGATGGTGGGGCAAGCAGAGGAGGCAGGAGGGCAGTTGGGAGGCATGCAAGTGGCGGGAGCAGACTGCAGGGAGTAGCATGGGGGCAGGTGTGGGGCATGCCTGCATTTCATGTGCGGAGAGGGGCAGATGGTAAGGGGTAGGGCTCCCCGGCCACCTGCCATTGCTTGCCCCCCTATAGCTGTTGGGGGGTGGAGGAACAAATTGAATATTATCCTCCAAAAATTATATTCTAGACAGGAAAAATTATGACAAATTTATAAATTTTCCAAGTCTGGAATCTAATTATTGGAGACGTGTCTTGGATTCAGGTAAATACGGCATTTCATGTATTTATTACCAGAAACTAAAAATCCCAAAGAATTTGAATGATGCTCACAGATTTGCTAAGAACATTAACTAGGAAAGTGCACATTTTTGTAAGCAAAGAATTCTTACTTTGAAATATACCTTCCTACTAAAATTATTTGTGCACTAATGCTTAAATAACCTAGCCCCCAAAAACTTGATTGTGTTAAACTAATTTTGGAGATCATTTAGCTAAATAGACTAGGTATGGACTTTTTTACTTGCATGTTAAAGTGTTTTCTGGAATGCCTAATTTCTCTCACTTTTAATGCAATGATTTGTGACTTGTTTCTTACCTTTCCTGTCTGTCTGACTCTGATGTTTGTGCTTTCCACTTCACAGGCATACAGTATGATGGATATGTTAATAATCAAGCTAGCTCTACACCAGCTCCCTTGTCATCAAGTTCAGGTGATGAGGAAGAGGATGAGGAGGATGAGGAAGCAGGTCTGCTTTAGCTTTACACCAGTATCTTGCTCTTTTCCTACCTAAATTCTGTCTTCCTATTTTGACCTCCTTAAATTACTAAAATCAAACATTCAAGCCAAAAAGTAATTCTGACTCTTCAGACAGCAAGCAAATTAAATGTCAAACAGTTTATGAATATAGTAGCAATATTCACCCTAAAATGATAGGCATTTTCTGTATTTGTAATTTGTAATATATACATTTTGTAAAACCATCTTAATTTCAATATTCTGACTTTCAACAAGTATTATAATGTTTTTAACTAAATTGCACCCCTAGAGGCATTTGGTTGATTATTACTTTCTTTCTATAAATATATGAACAGGTGTCATTTAAAAATATTTTACCACTCATGATGAAATTTATCCTAGTATTATTGTGTTTTCCTTTTCTATGTATGGAAAGCATTGTAAATGATGCGCTAAAGAAACACTATATTGCAATAGATGTCTTTTAAGTCCATAACTGTAAACAGAACTTGTACTCTTTTATGCATTTATTTTTTTACTAGTACCCATCCATACAGCTCAGACTATTTCTTAAGTCTTGTTGCTTGTGTTGAGATCCTGGAGAAGTTACTGGGCTGGTCTGAAGGGATGCCACATGCAGCACACCCTGGATCATCCCTGTGTACTGCATGCAGCACATATGCTAGATCCAGCTTTGCATGCCACATGCAGTGCACACTGACCCCAGTCTGAGATCACGCTGCATTCAGTGTGCGGGGCTAGCACAGTGCACGCACTACCTGTGGGGTGCCCGTGTTAGAACAGCCCTGTGTGCTGGCTCTGACCTGCAGGGGTGGTCTGGTCATAACAGTTTGTTTGGCCATTTATTTTTTTAAATCTCATGCTCTCTTCTGCAAGGATCCCTGTCTGTATTTCATCAGAATTACTTGGATTTGAAACTAATTTCATACATTCTTACTATGAAAGTCACTTGGGATGTCCCTCTCTTGGTCTCGCTTAACTCTCAAAGAAAAGTTGCTTTACAACTATCTCTGTTAAGGTGCCTTTTGAGAGAGAAAAAAAACAGGCCATTTTTTCATCCTGTTAATAGGTGCTTGAAATCTGTTGTATGATATATACTACAGATTCTGTATTGGTAGTTTTGAGGTCTGTTAGGGTTGAGAGACCCAGTACAGGTCATGAGTTTGTCTTGGCTTGGAAGTATAGGTATTACAATGTTCTTACTAACTACATCTTTAATACTTCCTCCTTAAACCTTACTATTACAAGCTTTCACCGTCTTTATTCCCCTCTCTACCCAGAATAATTCAGACTCTTTCAACAGCATTAATACAGATTTGATAGTTAAATTATAGCTTGTAGCAGCTTTTGCTTAACGTTCCTTTTACATCAGAAGAATCTCCCAGATTGTGGTTTAGCGTTCACTTCTAGAGACCTAGTAGTAGCACCATTTTTCCCATAATCATGGGTTCACATGTTAATGAAAAATGGAGGCATTCTTCAATATGACAAGAATTCAAGCTTCTTCTGTTCTTTTTTTTCCCCTTGGGATTGTTCTCTCATGGTTTTTGATAATGAGGTTTTGGATGGATTTTGTAAAATACTCCAGCTAGGTAGTCCATACCGTGTCCTCCTAATAATCTGTATGTAGAACAGCATAGATATTGAATGGCTAAATTGTCTAGAAAGAAGATATTCCTTGGTAGTGAGGATGATATGTGGAATAATAGAACCCTCTCCCACCTCACCCAACACTTCCTTAAAGCAAATGGAGGTATTTTCCTGGACTGAAAACCAAAATTAGATCCAAATCACATGCAAATCCGGCTTCTTGAAAATTCATTTGGCTAGGGTATCGGCTGTCTATCCCCTAATTCAAGGCTGCTCAGTTTTTTTTTTCTAATCACGTGACAGATTCTTCTAAGGTCTGTTGAGACCATACCCCTCAAGCCTCCTTGCCACTCTGTAAGGCTAAATGCAGACTTTTACAGAGATTAGGGGGAGGTTAGATCATGTTAAAAACAGCCACCTAATCTAAGGTAAGTTGGGATGCAGGGGGGTGCTAGTTGGGGGGATGGGGGGCCAAATAGGATCTATGAGAGTGATGGGGGGGCAGGAAGCATCTGTAGGAGGAATTTGGGGGTTCAGGTGGTGTCCTTGGAAGTGATGGGGGGCAGGGAGGGTTTGGTGGGATCACGGGGGCTCATGGGAGAGGTTTAGAGAGGGACCAGAGGCTATTTTTAGTTCCCCAACCCTTTCCCACCCCCCTGCAAACCTACTTCCCATCCTCCCTGCTGCTCCCTCTACCAATACTTACTTTCTCAGTTCCCAGCAGCTGCGAATGCTGAAAAAAAAATGGCACCCCAAGCTGCATGCAGAATGGAGGTGGGAGCTGACTGGTTCATGGGGGAGGGGGAATGAGGGGCTGAAGGACTAAAAATAGCCCAGTGCTACAGAGGCGGGTAGAAAAAGCGCAGGCTTGGAACTGGGGCAAGTGGATAGGCTTTCCCAGCCTAGTAACTACAGAAATTGGATGCACCAGTCTAACTTAGATTGACTACATTAGAGTGTATATTGATCCAGCACTATCTTAGACCAGGTTCCTCCATTTTTAGACCAGTGTATATGTGCGGAACTTCTGTAGTTATGGGTTAGATTAGTGAATTGCCCATCAAGAATGATTGTTGACACAGCACTGGCTGAAGCCATGCCCCCCAAGAGCGTTACGGACAGACAGATGGACTAAGTCCTTTGTATGTATATAGATTGATTTCTGATCAACTGGATCTCAGTGTAAGGTCTGCACGTGAATGAACTAAGTTATATTGAGTGGCATTTTTTACCTCCTCCAATCACCCTTTAACCTCCCTTAATGCCTGCATTTAGCCCAACTTAACCCTTTTCTGCTAGCTGTGGTTGGACTGGCATTCAGGCCTATTTTAGACTAGCCAATTGCCTGTCAGGAATGCCAGGATGGGTGGGCAGGGATGGAGCACCGACAACCACTAGCCCGTGCCATTTCCCGGGGCGGGGGGAACCTTGCCCCTCCATCCCCTTTGACTGGCACTCGGTACCACCGCCACCTACAGTGAACAGGGCTGGGGAAGCAGCGGCCTTGTCCCCCCTCTCCCAGGCCCCCACTCACTCCCAGGCCCCCGCCCCAGCCCTACAGTCAGAAGGAGACCAGCATGCACAGCCCCAACCCCATGCGGCCCACAGTCGCTTGTCTGGGCGAAAGGATTCCGGCTGTTGCTGGCTCCCAAGTGCCCACACGCTCCTGGCTGCATGGCCGGACCGTGGGACTCAGCAGGAGCTGGCTCAGCCCTAAGGACTGGGGCTGTCATCCACAGTTCTCCCCTGCCCCCCACGCTTACCTGAATTTCCCACCTTGGTGGGAACAGCCCCATGGTCCTGGGCCAGAAGCCTCTGCTAGGAAGGGGCTTCTGGCTAGGGGGGCAGGGCTGGGTGGGCCCTTCTGTTCCAG
This sequence comes from Alligator mississippiensis, assembly GCF_030867095.1. Lineage (NCBI taxonomy): Eukaryota > Metazoa > Chordata > Crocodylia > Alligatoridae > Alligator > Alligator mississippiensis. The sequence continues at coordinate 128,382,027 of NC_081825.1, read as the reverse complement.
AGGCCTGCCATGGCTTCCCCTAGGTCCTGCTGCCCCTGATTCCTGTCATTTTACTTTGGCCAGGGCCAGATAAATACTAATTTCTGTAAAATTTTTAAGGGCCCCACAGGCCGGATAGAATGGTCTGGTGGGCTGGATCTGGCCCGCGGGGCTGTATTTTGTCCATCCGTATGTTAAGTGAACTTGACAGAGTTGTACTACAGCCCAAGCTGGAGGACAAAGTAATAAATAGTAGGAAAAAAGGCAGAACTTGATAAGGAGAGAGATATAATTGTTACATTCTCTTACAAAAACAAAGGAATGTATATATGCTTACTTTAAAAATAATCTGAGAACTAACACTATTTTTAAAATAATCTGCTTAAATTTTAAATATATATGAACTAAAATTTCACCACTCAAAGTGACTAATTTTGAATGTTGAATTTCAGCCTTATTTTGTATCCCAGGTAAAAAATGTTTATATAAATAACTGTAACTGGAATGTCAAAATAATATTTACAATAGTGTTAATGTTATTAATAAAGTTCTCACAGAAGTGTTCAAGGCATCCCTATGCAAGGAATGCTTTCTCCCTCGTGAGTTTTCAAAGCCACCATCCTCTCTTCATTAAAGCGCTTCCTTAAAACCACTTGGCTTTGCAAGGAGGGATGAGTTGTAAAGAATGTAGAGCTTAGGTAAGGTAGTAGCAGAGGAATCTCTTAAGGATTTCCATGCTGCTTGCCCCACCCACAGGAGTTGTACATAGGTTTTTACTGTTGTTTTGTTGTTGAACTCTTATACGTTCTTCCTGTTGTTTGTGACCTATAGTAATTAAGATATAAAAATTCAAAACCCAGAATCAGAAGCCAAAATTGTTTTCAAAGAGCAGGTGTACCTACTTTCTTCTTTTGTGGTCTCTTTCATGTGGCAAAGGTGTATGAAATTGCATCAACAGAAATGTTTTTAAGACCTTCTTTTCAAAATGAGTATCTATGCTATGTTATAATCCAGATATTCTGTTAAAAAGCAAACATGTATTGCGTGGTGAAAAGTATAAGTAGTCTGCTCACTCAGTACAAAGAAAAGTGCTTGAAGTGTTTTATTAGTTAATTTAGGTGAGCCTTTTTGGCTTGTCCATCTGCCTCCAAGAAATGTTCGGTAGGACTTTTGCATCTAACAGTAAAACAAGATGAACTCTCTCCAACAAAGGAGGGACATGTTCTTTGAAATTTTAGAACAAGTCGCTACTTAACTGGTCTTATCTGAAACTCCCAACTCAGGCAAAACTCTCATTTGAAGATGAAGGGAATTTTGCGTTATTCCCCAGGTAGGAATAAGTCAAATGAGCATTTAAAAATGATTTTTAAGTTGCTTGATTACAATTAGAAATGGATGTTCATAAAATCCTCATGGAAACAAGAAATCATTTTTAATTGTTCTTTGTCCTTATCCATGCTTTTCTTTTTCTATGATTTTTAGTGTAAAAAATGGCTGTGTTTGTATAATCTGTGTTTTTTCAGTAATAATTTTGTTTTTCTGTAACTTATAGGCAGTGGGTTTTTTTCAGGATCTCTCTAATATTTATTTTAAAACCCCTTTTCTCTCAGAAACTTGCAAATGCTTAATGTTGCAAATGTTCTTATGTTTACTTATAGCTATTGACAGCTCTTCCACTACTAGCAGTGCCTCTCCCGTTCCTAACAATTATGATGCCCTTGAAGGAGGTGGCTTTCCAGGTAAGAGATTTGCTTCATGCTAATTTTCAAATTTGTCTTTTAAACTTTTGTTTAAAAAAAACAAACCTCTTAGAAACACTAAAGAGTAACTGGCAACAAGGGAAAAAGGAATGAGTATAGAATATTGGGACAAATTATTAAAATGTCATTCACCAAAGTATCTTGCTTTTTAATTTACTTTTTATCTTTATTACAGTTAAGATTAGAGGATCTGTATAATAAAACTTGTCTGTCCTACAAATCATAATTTAACTGTCATGACACTGGAGAAGAATCTTGTTTTGTTTGAGACAAATCATGTTCTTAATTGTCTAATATTTCAGTTGAAGACAGAGCTAAAACTGCCTCTTGTTTCCTGTTGTTGCAAAGCAACAGACAGAAAAACAACCTTCCTCCCACCACCACCATTTTTCTGTCTTGTTCTAAAAATATTATTCTTAGTCTGACCAAAAAAGCTGAAAGTTTTTATCCGTTGAATTCCAAGCCAAGTCATTAGTGACCCCCATCAATTTCTGTTGACTTTTAAATACTATGTGTGAAAAGAGTTGGTACTGTTCCAAATCTTAACAGGCATATGTGTTCACATCACATTTGGTAATATTGGGTGCCTGTAGATGTACAGGACACCTGCTCTGAAATGTTGTAATTACAGGCACATTGGAACACACTTTATTAACAGTCTGCTTGAGCGTACTAATTAGCACACTCCAGCAGCCTCACTGTCTCATGTATTCAGCCATTCCCATGCCTCAAAATGATGACGGGAGTGCTTTTTACTAAAGCTTCTTGAATGAGCCCTAGTTAAAACGCCCCTGCCACGGGTGCACGTGCACCACCTAGAAGCACCAGCCACGAAACTGTAAGTGCATTTCTGGTTTCATTGCTGGTGGTTCTGGGTTCAGTGATCACTACTACCCCCCCCCCCCCGGGCCCCCGCCACCCACTGGTCGATGATTGGCTGCTAGGCCTCCCCCCCCCCCCCCAGCAACGATCTGGTGCCCCCCCAGACTCAGGAGGCACCAGTCACCCATGCCAAGAACACATGTAAAGTTGCTCATTGGCACCTATACGGAGAGTTTAAGATGGCAAAGATTAGACTTGTCGTACAGAGTTAGATAATATTTGTCTTTTTTCTGATTTTTCTATCATATATAAGGAAGACAAAGTATTAAGGCTTTTGTGCTCTAAAAAATATCGGGAATGTCCAGGCCAGTCTCGGATAGTCTTGCTGGTAGTTTCCTGAGGGTCTTAAAAGGTTCTTTCTGTGACCCTGCCACTCATCTGAAAACCAAGGGTGCTAAATCATTAACATAGGCACATTTTTATTTAGGATTTTCCTTAGTAATTGAATTAATCCTGGGCTTCACTATATTGTTTTCATTGTTCTGACCTCATAATATGGTTTCAGTAGCTTGCTTAAACCCACAGCTCAGGATTCCTCCAGTAGGGGAAGCATCTGTCTAGTCAAGAGGCTCAACCATCCAGGTTGGAGAGCTCCTCATGGGTTCAGAAATTTGGCATGGGAGTGATGACAATTAACACTGCTGTTGCTCCCCCACTCCCAAGCCTTGTGCCACTGTATTGGGCCACTGCCAGGCTGGCTCTGTATACCACATCGGGTCCGTGGACCAGATCCAGTCCAAAGACCAACTTGGCAGCATTCGTCTGGCCCATGGGGAGAAAAGTTTGGGCGCCACTAATCTAGTGTAAAGCTGATATAATTTCTCTTACACGGTCTACCTCAAGATATAGAGGTAAGATAAAATGTGGTTTCAGTGTACTGTACTCTATTTACTAGCCTGGAAAGACTAACTACTTTAAAATTTGTACCACTTGCTTCTTGAGGGAATTTGAGAGTCAGCTTGAAACTTGTCTGGTCTCATCCACTTTCTTGGCTACCCAGACCAGCTCTAGATTTTTACCAGACGGGGTTTTGCACATTGCTTGCACTGCTATGCCATGTACCTGACTTAGGCCAATGCAGCTAACTTCTTCTCTGCTGTGCTTCTACTTCAGGTAGTCTTTCCTGCCTTGGTTCCCCAGTGAGAGACCATGGTTTTAGAACTTTTTGGGGCAAGGGGGACACCCATTAAAAACTTGAAATGTACAAGTTTCAAAACAGCATTTTTTCCCTTATCTGAGACCTACAGAGATATAACCTGCACTTGTAACCTAAGCGGTGTTTAAATCTCTTGTCCAAGCTACCTCGCTTTGTCCCCTATAACAGGCCATCTGAATTGGGAACTATGTTTTATTTACAGTTTAACCTTTTAAAACAGTTAGGTCCAAATTGTGCTATAAAATATACAGGCAGGACTTGCACTGATTCAAGGGAGACCATATGTGCTTTTAATAAAATTCTGTAATATTGTCATAGGTAAGCCAGAGGGTGGTTGAGGGTCAGTAGATTTTGATGCAAGGCTGGCAAGGGTCAGGAGCAAAAAATGTATTGGAGAAAAAAAATATAATTATGGTCTTTTTGTTTCTTGCATTGTAACCAATAACATTTTTATTCCTATCTTTTTCTGTTAAAAGGAACCAAATATAAAATTACATGAAGTTGTTCTGATTAGATGATAATCACATTACACTAAATAAGATTACAGAAAATGTTAGTCATCTATAGCAGGGCTTTGCAACTTTTAAGCAGCTAGGGGCTTCATGCCACACGGACAGCACCAGCAGGGCCTGCGTACCCTGCAGTCTACACCAAGGCAAGACACAGTCCCTGTGGGCCACACACTCCTGCCACATTCCCATGACACCTTTACCACCATGGGCTGTGTGCCTGTTCCCCCTTCACTGCTACACTGCGCACATGTGCAGGCTCCCCTACTGTACCACATACCCGCAGCACGCCTGCCAGACGGTTCTCTGCCCTCTTGCTGCACCATGCACTTGTCTCCTTCCCTTGCCTTTCTGCTACACCAGGCACCGGTGACTCCCCCAGCCAGCATTATATACACGTGCACGCATACACACACACACACGCACCCTCCCTGCACTGTCACAATGCCCCAGCCACTGGTGCAGATGCAGGGAGAGGAGCCCAAAGACACCATTTGCATTGTAGCCAAGGCGATGGGTCAAGTGGGCTGCTTGCAGCCCACTGGCCACCAGTTGAACAGCTCTGCTGTATGGTAAGGCCAAGGTTATCCCCTGGCTGCTGATAACAGTATACAAATGTTTCTTACTATTGTGGTGTTATACATATTTGGCCAGTGTAAAGACATTTGGCGTTGTTTCTTTATAATTAAGTTTTATTATTCAGCAGCAGCTGGAAATTTTCTTAGTGTACTTAAAGGTAATAAACACGTCTTTTTTTAAAGAGACACGTTCTATAACAAGTAGTCCAGCTCCTGCTCCCTCTGTTCCCCCAACATCAAAGACTTCTAAGCCCTTTGGTTATGGATACCCAGCTCTTCAACCTGGTTATCAGAATTCGGCACCACCTACTTCTGCTATGCAGCCCACAAACCCAGGCCATCATTCTGGGTTTCAGCAATATTCACAGGTAAGATCTTTTTAATTCACAAATTACTTGTTTATCTTTCAGTCTTTTTTTTAAGCTTATATTTTATGTGCCTATGGTATAGTTCACAAGATTATTTTATATTTATTGGAACAATTTTCAGATGTAAGAACCATTCATATCAATTAGATATTTTACCAATATTCATTACTGATGAATGCATAAAAGCATTGCTCTTTTAAGCCTTCCTTGTTGATTTCATAGTTTGATCTATACCTGGAAAGTCAGACTTCAGCCAAAAAAGATTTTTTTAAAGCAGTTTTGCAATCTTCTCTATATTGAGTGCGTTATGGTATTGGACTCCAGGTGGTTTTGTGTAATGACATTAAAACAAATTTCAATTTAACCCTCCCCCCCCCCCCCCCCCGTTTGAATATCTAAAGCAGGGGTAGGCAATGTTTTTTGGCTGGAGTGCCGAAAAACACCACAGTGCTTACCTTGGAAGGTGCCAGAGTGCTGGCATGCCAGAAAAAAAAAATTAGGGCAGGGGGTACATGGCAGGTTGCCCTACTTGTGCCCCTTGCCCCCCAGCCCTGGCTCTGGGTAGCTGTTGGAGCCTGGGCTCCTCCCAGCAAGGCTTGCAGTGTCCCAGCTGCTTCCTGGGAGCAGCCTGGGGTCCTGGCTGGCAGCAGCTATACAGACCTGGGGCCGGCTGCAGCTGGGAGGCTGCAAACAGCTGCGTCGGGCTCCGGAGCCCCGGCATCAGCTCTGTACTGGCCCGTGCGTGCCTCAGAGCCAGCGGTGGGGGAGGGGCCTGAGGCAGCGCAGCCCCAGTCTCTCCCCTGCTCCTGGCACAGAGCTGGTGACTGGGCTCCGGAGCCAGGTGCAGCCGTTTGTAGCCAGCTTGGGCTCTGGGCAGCTGCAGCAAGCAGCAGACAGGCTGCAAACAGCTGTGCTGGGCTCCACAGCTCTGGCATCAGCTCCATGCTGGTGGCAACTGCGCACGCACCTCAGGGCAGACAGCAGGGCAGCACAGCCCACCCCAAGGTGCACACACTGGCCCCGGCTGCAGTTGGCCCCGGCTCTGGGTAGCTGCTACCAGCCAGGAGCCTGGGCTGCTCCCAGCAGGCACCTGGGATGCTGCAAGCCCTGCTGGGAGCAGCCCAGGCTCCATCGCTGGCAGCAGCTACCCAGAGCCGGGGCTGGCCACGGCATGCTGAGCAAAATGACCTTGCATGCCATGCTTGGCACGTGTGCCGGGGGTTGCCTACCCCTTATCTAAAGTGAAAGAGATCTTACAACTATTCATTTGACGTTACCATTTACTAAATAATAGAGAGACAAGGCCAAGGCATGAAAACACAAAGTTTCATGTTTACCCTGCATTAGAGAGGGGAAATAGACTGTGTTACCTGTCTCCTTGAGACTTGAAAACAGTGGGGGGTGGGATGATAGTCTGCATTTGGGTATTGTAAGACCTTTTGAGGAGGAAATATCCCATCATTTTTTTTAGTGTGAGATGGTTTCCTCTGTCTTTGAAGTCACTCTACCATGAAAATGAGGTTTATGCTTTCCTATACAAGTTTCTGTCTTTTGTGTAGATCTCACAGTATAAATTGAATTTCTTTTAAAGCAATATGCATTAGTATTTTAGCACCCAGTTGAAGTAATTTAAAAATATTAAACAAACTGGACAATACAAGTGGCTGTGCACCCAGACAGCAATATTAACTAGTTCTGTATTTTTCATAGATCTCAACGAATAATGCAATGAATTAAGATTACATTTGTTAAACAGGATATTAGAGCAGCTTTATTCATTTGCAATGTTTCTTGTGTTTTTTGTTCCCCCTCAGCAGTATCCTGGCATGAACCAGCTGTCTTCCTCCTTAGGAGGATTAAATCTACAACATTCTCAGCAGCCAGAAAGCTTAAGACCTGTAAACCTTATTCAGGACAGGAATATTTTGCCCATTACTCCAGTTCCAGCTCCTGTGCCTAATTTGAATTCAGACCTTAGGAAACTGAACTGCAGTCCAGAGTAAGTGCAGTTTTCCTCTTCAGGCACGTTCGACATAATGCTTTTCTCTTATCTTTTGCAACATAGTTATATGAAGTAATGCAAACAGATTTTGAACTTACAAGGGAAACTGAACAATGGCGTTCTGCTTTTTGCTAGCTGATTTAATCCACTGTTCACGCTGGGAAGGGGGAGGGGGCTGTCCAACATTACTGGCCTTGTACAGATGTTCATTTCTATAGGTGGAAATTTCTAACAAAAACTCCTAGGCACTGGGACTGAGCCCCATGCAAAGCCCCCATGCTTCACACATCTGGGACTCTGGTGTGAGGAGTGGGTGGGTACTTTCCCCTGCCTCCCTGGGTTCCCCACGCCTTGTTCCTGGCTCTCCTGGTTCCCCTTGCTGCCTTTGCCAGCCAGTTGGGTGGTGATTTAAAAGCCACTGGGGCCAGGAACCAGGCTTGGGAAAGCTCTCCCAGAGCCTGCTTCACAGCCCCCCTGGCTCTTTTAATTGTTGCCTCGCCACCCAGCTGGGCAGCGTGTGTGGCAAGGGGAAGCCAGCAGGACTGGCAGAGCCACTCACTTCTTCCCAAATCTGGGGAACTTGGGTAGCAATGGTTGCTGCTTCTATTCCCTAACAAAGTCCAGGATGGGAGGGGAGCAGCAAGTCAAAGACCCTAGGCCACATCTGTTTTGGGGGACTTCAGTGTGAGAAGTAGGCAGGGGATTTGCAATGCTGGAGCCTCTGTTTGGCTTCCAGTGCCCAGGACCCAAGTGATCAGAGTAATGTGACAAAGCTTCCTGTCTGTTTCTCATACCAGAATCCCTGAAGTGTGAGGAGCTGGCAGGGAGAAGCTGGTGACTGCTCCCCTCTTCCCCCTACCAGCCTTCTCCAGACCATGGTGATTATTGACCAGATTTTAGAGAAGGCATGGGAGTGACTGCTCCCACCCAGGGCCTAGGGGGCCCTGGTCTAAAGGAGGCATGGGAACCCCAGCTCTACTCCTGCTAGTTTCCAGGAGGAGTTAAGCCATGAAAAAGTGTGCAAAAGTTCGTTCTCCCAGAACCAACTTCTCCCTGGTTGGAATCAACTTTTTTCCTCCTGGAACCACCATTTTTGGCCCAGGAGAAAAAAAATGTATGCTTTTGGTTTCCACCAAGAGAATGGATATTCTTCTGGTGGAAGCTGAACATCTGTATTTGTCTGAACCCTGAAATTTTCTGATTTACATCTCCTACCATCAGCAGTATGGTTGCCATCCTTATGATAATTCAGTGAGACTTTTTTCTAGAGCCTAGCAATAATACTGCTTTGACTTGGCACTCTGGATTCAGGAGAACAACTTCCAGTGAATTTTACCAAAGTTACATAAAGTTTGCTATAGCCATAGTAGCCAACATCCTAGTCCAAACTCTGCCATTTTTTGCTTCTGACATTAAACAAGCCACTTAATTTCTGCCTTGTTTTAGCTTTATATAAAATCTCTTAATACCTAGCTCTTAAGTAGTGTTTTTCCTACTAATTTACTCGTATGCAAAAATAAATTAATTGCTTTTAAATACCTTAAAGATGAAAAAAAAAATACTCATGGATTCTGAAATGTGTTTAAAGAAAAAAAAGGGCTAGGATTTTTGGGGGGTGATATCTTTTATTGGACCAACTGCATAGTTGGAATAAAGTTTAGAAAAGCTTTTGAATGCAAGTTATTCTTGATCAGGTCAGAATTTTCAAAGGTGCTCAGCATTGGCCTAGCTCTTGTCAGACTTGAAGTTAGTTGGAATGGTTAAAGCAGGGGTGGGCAAAATATGGTCTGTGGGCTGGATCTGGCCTGCCAGTTGATTGTATCTGGCCCGCAGCTTCCCCCACGGCCTTCACATGGGGCCAAGCCTCACCTACTCCTGCCTGGGACAGGACATGTCATGCTCCTGCCCACACCTGGCCCCAGCTGCAGCCCTGGTCAGCATGTACAGCTTCTTGGCAGGCCTCCCTTCCACCCACTCACCTGTCTACAGATGGCTGCTCATTGTGACAGGCAAGCAGAGTGGTTGGAAGGTGCCTGGGCAGTGGAGCAGGAGCTGGAGCTGCCTGATTGCAGCTTCCCCCCTGCCTGGCTGGACATGTGGTGCCCAGCATGCAAGAGGAGGAGCAGCTGCCACTGGAGTTGAGGGGCAGCCAAGCAGTACCTGGGCGGCTGCAGCAGCAGCGGGAGCAGCCCCTCTGGGAAGCTCTACATGCTGGCTGGGGCAGTGCCATTGGCGATGCAGACTGCCCCAAGTGGGACTCGGCCTCATGCAGTGCATCACAGGAGCAGCTGTGGGCCAGACGGGGGGAGGGAGCATACTGTACCTAAACCTGAATTGCATTACCCAGGAGAGCTCTACTTCACATGCCCCCTGCTCCCCCTCCCTTCCTTCTTTCACCCCTGGCTGGCTCCTGGGACTTAGCATGTGGGCGGCCCCCCAACGTGCTCACACCCTCTCCCCACCCCATACCCCCCCCCAATATAAAAAAGTAATACTCTATTTTAGGCAATTGCCTTTATATGCAGTACTCAAAAAAACCAAACCAGGATACAAAAAATTTTTAAAAATAAAATTAAAATATGTTAAAGTAGATGTTTGCCTTTTAGTATATGATTTGTTTTTTATATATAATTTGTTAAAATGATATCTTCTGAAAGATTTTGTGTGACCCTGAACACCTCACCAAAACTTAAGTGACTCGCCAGCTGAACCAATTGCCCGTCCCTGGGTTAGAGAAACCCTGAACACTGACAACAACATATGGATCCCATGTAAATTGTGATTAACATCATTATTGGAAGACCTATTAAACCATAAGCCCATAATACAGAGGTAGGCAAAAAACAAATAAAAGACAAAAGGTTTAAACTGTGCCCTAAAGGTCCAACAGACTAGGACTCTGGTTGATCAGTGAATGAAGTCTAACATCAAACTGTCTTTATAGTATATGATTAAAATTATTGAGGGAAGGAAAGAACCCCAACTAATTTTAATTGCCTTGGTGATACTTTCGGAGTTAGGCAATCTATCATGTAGGCAAGATCCAGATCCTCAATTAATTTATAAATCAGTCTTGGTATGGAGAACTGCACCTGAAACGCGTAGAATCTAGTATGATTTCCTTTCACTTCCTTTCAGTGTAGACTGACAAATATTCCCTTGGGATTGCTTCTACAATGTGCAGTCTCTGGAAATATGTGTAATATATTCATAGTACCAAGCAGGATGATAGTAGCATTTTGCATTAGCTGTGGATTGAGTGATGTTCCAAGCATGATGTATATAGTAATAGGCTGGAGTGGGGGAGGGGATTTATTGTTTAATGTTTTAACGTTGCTGTAGTGCCTAGGGTCAGATTGTGTTAGGGTTAGAGAAAATGAGTAGAGGTGCACCAATACATCAGTCCGATATCGGATCGGCACAATATAAAGAAAATTGACTGGTATCAAATTGGCCTGATGTGGCCAATAAATGCTGCGGGCATGCACGCAGCCACAGCGCAGCATGGAGGCAGTGAGTAGCACAGCCTGGCAGCTTGGAGAGCTGCATGCAGCTGGTAAATCTGTTGTGGTAGAAGGCGAGTGGGGAGGGAAGGGGTGTGTGTGTGTCGGGCGGGCGGGCGGCAGATCACGGGTGAGGGAGTGAGCGAAGCTGGGTTGGGCATTGCCCAGCCAGAGCAGGCGCGGAACAGAGCTGTGACTGGTTCAAACAGGAAGGGGAGGGGGTGTGGCTCCCACCACTGCACACACCCCAGAAGGGCACAAGGGGCATGTGCCCCCAGATCTCTGCACACCTCAGAGGGCTGCAGCTGCAGGCTGGGGCTGGGGCTGTGCAGGGCTCTTCCTGGTGGGGGCAGGGAGGCAGTGGGCTGCTCTCGGGGCAGGGTGGGTGGCAGCACTGGGAGTGGGGGTTGTGGGGCTGCTGTGAATTTTGGGGTGGCTGCAGTTCCCCCCTGTAGTCCGCCTTCCAGTACCACCACTGCATGCCCTGAGTGTTGCCCAGCCCAGCCCAGCACCTGCTGGAAAGAACCCAGTGCAGTTCCTGGCCCCAGCCTGCAGTGGCAGCACATCCTGCCCCACACAGATCCAGGAGCACTTGCCTCCCACCCCATGCCCTCCTTGGTTATGTTCAACGGCCAGAGGCGCCCCCGCCTCCCTACACCCCCTGATTGAGCCACAGCTCTGTCCCACACTCCGCCCCACCCCACTCTGGCTGGGCAGCACCTGCCCCAGCCCCACTCCCTCCCTCCCTCCCCTCAGGGGCTTGGATCAGCTCCCTCCATGCCCCTTTCCTCCTCCCCTTCCACCACAACAGACTTACCAGCTGGACACTGCTCTTCAAGCTGCTGAACTGTCTATCAGAAATCAGATCACTATAATCTGATATGCCTCCTTAAAAATCGGCTATCGATATTGGCCCCAAAAATCTCTATCAGTGCACCCCTAAAAATGAGTTTTTCCAATAGAGATTACTTAGTAGTGTTAGAGTAATGTTGTAGCTGTGATGGTCCAGGAACTATGCAAGAGTCAAGGACTTTTTGGGGGGGGTAATATCTTTTATTGCACCAGCTGCATGGTTGGAATAAAATTAGGCTTTCAAATGCAAGACATTCTTCATCATCATTCATAAGATGTTAGTTGTAATTCTGGGGAAAAAAAACTTTATCCACTGTCTAAACTGGAGACAGCTTTAGTGGCAATGTGTTCTGGCAGGTGGGGGAGGAATGGAAGTTTTGAATCTGAAATTCAGTCCTAGACTTGGAGCATACTAGGGTTGTACCAGTAGAGATTGTTTAGGCTGATACCGATGGCCTATTTTAAAGGAGCCATTTCGGCCAGTACCGATCCGATTGCCGATATGCAGCCAGGCAGCTTGGACACCAATGTCACGCTGGTATGTCTGCTGTGGGGGAAATGGCGTGGGGAGGCAAATCAAGGCACCCGCAGTGAGGGGAGGGAGTGGGGATGTGGCAGGCGCTGGTTAGCTGGGGCAAGGTAGGGCACAGGACAGAGCCACGAGCAGCTTGTCCGGGGGGCGGGGGGGTGTCCAGCCTGCATGCACCCCAGGAGGCATGGGGGGGTCGTGTACCTCTGGAGGATCTGCGAATGGGGCAAGGGCAGGCTGCTGCTGTGGTCTGGGGCTGGGATATCGCTGGGCTCTTCCCAACAGAGGGACTGGACTAGGCTGGGCTGTGCTTGGGGTGGGCAGCGGCACTGGGAAGGGGCTTTGGGAGGGGCAGCAGCCACCCCAAAGTTCACCATAGCCCCCCCCCAAAGCCCCCATTCCAGTGCCACTGCCACACACCCTGAGCGCAGCCTGGCCCAACCCCCACCACTGAGAAGAACCTGGCGCTGCCCCGGCCCAACATTGCCGCGGGGAAGAGCCTGGCCCAGATCCTGGCCCCAGCATGCAGCGACAGCCCATCCCACCCTGCCCCACCCCATGTGCAGGTACAGGGGTACATGCCTCCCGGGGTGCATGCAGCAGCAGGAGCTGCCCTCCCCTAGTCCATGCTCCCCAGAAGACCTGCTCGCAGCTTTGTCCTGTGCCCACCCCTGCCTCGGCTGAGTAGCACTTGCCCCTGAGCAGCACCTGCCCCTGCCCCACTCCCTCACTCACCACAGGGACCTCAATCTTGCTCCCCCTCCCTTTCCTCCACAGCAGACTTATCATGCAATACTGCTCTCCAGGCTGATGGGCTGCACTCCTGGCCACATGTATGCTGTGGCTGCACTCATGCATGGGGCATTTATTGGCCACATTATCGGCCACATCAGGCAAAAAAAAGCCGATTTCCAATACTGTCAATTTTCCTTATATCAGTTATGATACAATATGGGATCGATGCAACTGTGCACCTCTGGAGCATGCTCTAGACAATGTTTGTTTCTGAGTTCCATATGCCTTTGTATTTGTTCCTCTTTGCTTACCGTATACAGTAGTATAAATTTTAACTGAGCCACATCCATTTCACATCAATAAGAGGAGGGAATGTTTGTTGACAATATTAAAAAGAGGAAACATAAAAGATCCTCCTGTATTCATAGAAGTAGGGTCGGACGGGACCTTGTAGATCATCAAGTCCGACCCTCTGCCCCGGGCAGGAGAGAAAACCGGGCTCAAATGACCCCAGCTAAGTAGATGTCAAGCCTCCTCTTAAAGACCCCCAGGGTAGGAGCCATCATCACTTCCCTTGGAAGTTGGTTCCAGATCTTAGCCACCCTGACTGTGAAGTAGTGCCTTCGGATGTCTAGTCTAAACCTACTTTAACAATTTGTGGCCGTTATTCCTTGTTCCCCTGGGGGGGCGCTAGGGGGAACAGGGTCTCTCCCAAACCCTGCTGGTCCCCCTTGGTGAGTTTATAGAGTTTATATTCCTTCCCACAGAAAAGTAACATTATACAAAACAAATGGAGTTTTCCTGTACTGGGTTCTGAGAACAGGAAATCTTTCATGAGTTAAAGTACTATCTTATTATTTAATATATGTTTTGGTAGTAGATGATTATCATGGTTTTTTTTTCTTTTCTTATAGTTTAAGTAATAGCTGTAGTATTTTTTCTTGTTAGTTATTTTTTTTTTTTTTTACACTGGAACCATTCATGCCAATGCTTGTTTAAAATGGGTTCAGTTGTAATGATAATGGCAACATATCTGCAACACTGGAAGAATTTTTGTACCTGGAGATCTGTTAGCAGATAATGAACTAGGTTGTTGCCTATAAAACTTCATGTCTCTCAGAACCAGTTAATCTTTAGGTGCCACCCTGCTGTATTTTTTTGCATCTTTTTTTGTTTACCCTGTAAACAGGGATAACAAGCAGGGTTGGCACAACTGACCAACCCTGTGGGAGAACTGGGGGGAGGGGGTAGTGGGTAGTGGGGAGAGTGCCAAAGGTGCATGGGTTTCAAGATGGGGTGAACAGAAGGGCAAGAAAGGGGACAACACGGGAGTTATACCTATACCAGGGACTCCAAAACTGGTCCTGCTGGCCACATGGCAGGTGCTGCCATGTGGTCTGCTCCACCCCAACTTTTGCTCTTACAGCAGGATTATGGTGTTCAGGCATCTGGCTGCTGCTGCTGAAAGAGCAATACTGATTTCATTGCAAGGGCACAGACTCTGTTGGGGTTGCGGGGTGATTCTAATTTGGCAGCAGGGCTGGTGCCCCTCTCACCCACCCCTAGCTATTCTATTGTTTATAAGAGACTTTCTGTTTTGGAGGTATTGTTTCACTTGTTCTGAAAGTAGGTGTGTAAACATTTTTTTAATTATTAAATTGTGGGACTCAGAGCAAATATAGGCTATGTTCTAAAACTTTCTTTGCAAGCTAATTTTTGTATGATTTCCTTTCAGTTCATTTCGATGTACACTGACAAATATTCCACAGACTCAGACTTTGCTAAACAAAGCTAAACTTCCCTTGGGACTGCTTCTACATCCCTTCAGAGACTTAACGGTAACATTATGTTTTAGATACTTCTCACAGGGCGTTGCATTTTATTTTGTGGTATTTTCTTATTTCTATGCCATAAGATTTACTAGAAGTAGCAGGCAGTGTGGACCACACTGTTTTTAAGTAGAATTTTTACACATTGTGTTTATTTCTACATGTTCATTTTAGTCAGAGTTTCATTTTTATCTTATCACGGTGAACTGATTCAGTTATTGTAAGATTATAGTAACTACATTATATGACCATAAATCGTGCATCCTTTTTTAATTGTTAGGTTTTATCTGGTCAGATGTTCAGAATTGAAGAACTGCATCAAATAGATGAGGGTGGTTCAGAGCTTTTATTAGATATCTTTTATTTCTTTTAGGCATCTTTTATTTATAAATCTCCTATCTTTTATTTGAGGCATTGAGCTGTGTAGCCTCCAAACTGCCCAAACCCCTGGTTTCTATAAACTGAGTTTTATTTAAAAATCTAAACCTCCTAGGTCAGTGGTGTGCTCAACCGTATGGCTCTGTGGGTTAGTTGCATAGCCTAGAGCTGGTCCACTGGCTGGCTGGAGCCTCATGTGCCAGAGTCAAGCCCTGGGGCTTGACATAGCCCCCTCTATGTCCTGTGCACCAGGACTAGGCCCTGGGGGGCATGGCATTGTTCCCTCTTGTACCTGCCCACCCCTGCATGCCAGGATTGGGCCCTGGGGCCCAAGCACCACCCTTGCTCTAGGTAAACAGAAACATTTACTAAACCCTTTAACTTGCCTGGCACGGTCACCAACAGAGAGGAGCTGTCCTGCCCCTCCTAGTGGCTCTTCCTCTTCTAGTGGACATAAGTTCACTACAATCTGAAGGAACATTCCTCTCTCTCCGATACTCAGGACTAGAGTGCCATCTTTTTGCCCTGGAGGCCAGCCTCACCTTTGCCAGTCAGCTAATCCCTGCTCTTCAGCCCCAGTGGAGGGGGGTTCTTCATTATCCAAACATCTTCATTAACCTTCAGCCTATTCTGCCAGAGGCAGGTTCACAGTTCTGGGTCAGTTACTCATTAAGCAGCTTCTGTACCAGCCTGCAGCTCCTAGCTTATTCCTGGTCTAGAGTTTAGTCTTTGTGAATCCTATCACTAAACAACTTGTTACCCACAGGAGCTGGTACCCCTGTTACTTTAGCCTCTGCCCTCCTTTGGGCTGCTACTGCAGCGTATTACCCCTTTTCCTGTCTTGCAGCTTCCACTTCTCAGAGACTTTTTCCCTGCTGGGCTTGGGACAGGGTTGAGCCCCTTGTCCTGCTCCAAAGCCAGATTTAAACCTTCTGAGTTCTTGCCCATTCTAGGCCCCAGAAGTTCTCCTCTTAAAGATGCTTCATGGGTCCTTCTCACTCTTTAGGCCTTTCTTCATAACAGAGCTAGGGTTACCTGTTACATATGGTTCTCCTGGGCGATCTTTGAGATGTAGTAATTAATGCCTTCAGTCATCAAAGATGTGAGTGTACTCCTGCACAACTTTTTCTTCAAAACTGTTGCTGCTTTATAAAAACATAATAATATAGTTGCTGTTAAGGATGCACTTACACCAACTAATCAGATTTCTTTTATCTAACTACTGTATTTATCTGAATCCAAGATGACTCTGAATTTAAGACAACCCCCCAATAATTAGATTCTAGACATGGAAAATCTATAAATGTTGCTATTATTTTCCATGTCTAGAATCTTCACTTTTGGAGGGACATCTTGAATTCATTTCCCCCTCCACACCGTTGCAGCAGGGCAAACAGTGGCAGGCAGGCTAGTGGTAGTGGGGCAGGAGACATGGGAGTCAAGTGGCCTGTGTGCCCCCTGCCTATGCCCACAGTACCTCTTCCCCCTTGCTGCCTGTGCCCCCTCCACTTGCATCCCTCCCACCTACCCCTCTTCCCCCACCACTTTCCCCCTGCCAGCAATGCCCTGCTTCACCCCTGCTGCTTGCCCCCTGTGGCTTTCCTCCTCCCCACCCCCCGCAGCTGTTGCTTACCTTCCCCTTGTAGCTCTGGCTCCTGCTGGGGCCTCACTCCAACCGAGAGCAGGGAACATGGAGAATGCGCTGCCTCTGGTCCTAGCCCAACCACAGAGCAGCTGTTACAGCACGTAGTAGCTTCAGCCCTGGCCATTTGGGAGCGGGAGATCAGCAGGAACTGGAGCTGCAAGGGGAAGGTAAGTGTTGGCAAGGAATAAAGACAGAGGCTTTAGGGTGCTGGTAGCAGAGGGAGGGGCAATGGGTGTGGCTCCAGCTCCACCCCTGGGCCCCCTCCCTCCTCACTTGTACTCAAGTCTAAGATGGGGGCTTTCCCCCCACATTTTGAATGGGGGCAGGATGGGGGAGCCTCATCTTAGATTCAAGTAAATATGGTCATATATTAATATACATTATTATAGCAAATTCTTCTGATCCGTATGGTTTTTATCTGCATATGTGCTACATTATAATCCAGTGAAATTCTTGATTTATATTGTGAGATCAAAATTGGCCTGAGTTATTTTTAATATTTTATATCTTTATGATGAGAAAATAGTTTTATGAATATTAATATGATGTCATATAAAAATATGCTAAAAGGCCAAAGTGAAGGACAAGACCAATAGAATATTTGAGTTTATGAAGCTTTCAAATTGATGTACTGAAAAATTCAATCCTTTGAAAATTTTCCAAGAGTCCTCTTTGCTTCAACATTCCATTATTTATTTTTTTGTTTGTTTACTTTTTAGCAATTACCAGTAATAACATCAAGCACCATTGTGAGGTGCAGATCATGCAGGACATATATCAACCCTTTTGTTTCTTTCATTGATCAAAGAAGGTGGAAATGCAACCTTTGTTACAGAGTTAATGATGGTAAGTTTTTACAGTAGAGGTAAGGAGCAAGTTTCTTTCATCTTCGTGATCCATTCAAGCCCTTTTCAATTTTTATGAACAGTTTTGTTGGCATGCCCTCATTCCAATTAGAACAGGGACTGGCACCATACTGCCTACAGACTGGATCTGGCCTACAGACCCATCAGATCTGGCCAGTGGAAGTACGGGGCTTCAGCAGCCCTCCAGTGGTGGTGGCGTTTTACCTTTGCCATGGTCAGGCTCTGGGGAGAAGCGCTGGCCTGCCTCCAACTCAAGCTGGGTTGTTCCAACCTGCTGCTTTAAAAAGTTGTTGACCACTGATATGTACAAGTGAAAGGCTTTCATGCAACCTGGCAGGATGCTGGGAGCATTTTATCAGATTGTCCCAATTTGTATTGCTTAATTAAAGCAACTTTCTCCTGGGCACAGTAGTAATACGTGATCAACATAAATTCATAGTTAACACAGTCAGTAGTCAACGAAAAAGGCCATTTGGAAAAAGTACAGTTCATCTTGAAGCATGTCATTATAGGGCACACTATAGGCACTGATGTACTAGAGGCGATGTATTTTCCTGTCCATAAAACTGATGTTTAGTTTTTTGATGTGTATGTAACCCTGGTGTTTGTTTTATAACATTTTGAATGTTCATTTTTAAAAATATTTTTAAATGTTCTGTAACTATGATTTCCTCGCTATTTTATAATGCATATTCATTTATGAACATAATGTTGACAGTATTTAACAGTTGTGACGTCTGTGTATCTGTGAATAATTTACATTAGAATCACGATTGTTGTTTAGTTCCTGAAGAATTTATGTATAATCCTTTGACACGGTCCTATGGGGAGCCTCACAAAAGGCCAGAAGTCCAAAATTCTACAGTGGAATTCATTGCTTCTTCAGACTACATGGTAAATAAACATTTTTAAATGTATGAATTTTTAAGGCCTGTAACATGTGTCATTGTTTATCACTAAAATATGTGTAGGTTTGGCAATGCATACTTCCCTACACTGCACCACCATTGTGCATCAATTTTCACTAAACATTTTGACTAGAAAGGACATGCAGGATGGAATTAGTAGTTACATTATATTCCCATTTGAATATCTGGTGTGTCTGGTAAGACATAGGCTTTATTAAATGTTTGTGATATGGGAACTAGACTGGAAACCAACTGGGAAGAAAAAAATACAAGTGCAACCTAGACTTCGTTGATATGACATCATAAGCAGTGATTTTATGAGTAGGGAATTCAGTGACAGAAGATTAGAGGTCTTGCTCATACCCTCATTAGATGACTGGTTCTGCCTTATTCTATGTGGAATAAAATCACCTACACGTGAGTAGATTAACGAAGACTGCCAAACAAATTCTGTTTGTGGGTCTGCTGCAGTTGTCTTGCCTGATCCACAGTCTGGGCTTCTCCTCCTTTCTGGAAAAGATGGGCAAAACCAATAATTTACCAAATTGAAAGGTGTTGGGATATTTCCAAAGTACCCCACCTCATCAGTTTTATTCCTGTGTATTTGTAGTTAACAGGGAGGAAGTAACCTTAATGAACGTCTCTCTGATAAGAGATTATTCAACTCCTGTTTCCCATTGTTATGGCTTAATCATGTTTTGCTAACCATCAGTAAATCTGAAAATAGAGAAACCAGAGGCAATGTCTGTTGATGCAACATGTTGTAAGCCAACAGCTATAAAAGCAATGAGAATTGCATCTTAATTTATGAGCAAATCCTTACCTAGGGAAGATGAAGGTTGTGAGGATAGTGACCTATGGGAAGGTATTTCTAGGATTCCAGTTTCACAGTGGGAACAAAGACTCATCAGATCATCTGCAGGTGAATATTAAGTACAAACCTAGGTCTAAGTTTTAAAGAGGAGAATTATTCATTTCTGAAAGCAAACTTAAAGTCCATGTAGCTTTTGATGGTCTCCCAGAACTGTAAATGTCTCAGCGTGTCAGGGGAAGGCGGATCCTCTTCCTTTGAGTTATAATTAGAAAGGATTATGACAGGCAGAATTTCTGTAGTTTCTGGCTGAAGTTTCCTTTATTAAATTCCACCCCCTCTTTCCCTACCTGATCAAAAGGGAAGTTTCTGACTGAACAGTGAAGAATCTTTTGGAAGTCAGATCAATTGATCAGAGAAGAGCAATGGGAATGTGATCCTTAAAATTTGTAGATTCAGAAAAGAATTGTGGGGAAAATATCCTTCTTAGATCTGAATTAATATTCAAAACTTAAACTCAGGATGGAATTTCTTTACTATAACTTGTCTGATCAACTAGAGGGAATTTCCTTTAAGTAAATTAAAAGAAGCCTATCTTTTTATTTCCATCACATTAAATGTTCCTGAGGCTTATCCTGAACTTGGCTTTGTTAGTTATGCTCTCTGGCCTTTAAGTTAGCCTCCGTCCTGAGAATCTTTACAAAGATAATGTCTGCGATTCCAGCTGCCTCCTGAATGAAGGGATTCTGTGTAACAGGTTTGAGCATGGAGGACAATCATAGAATCATAGAAAATTAAAGTTGGAAGGGACCTCAGGAGGTCATCTAATCCACAACCCCTTGCTCAAAGCAGAACCAACCCCACCTATATCATCCTAACCAAGGCTTTGTCTAGCTGGGTCTTAAAAACCTTCAACCTCTCTGGGTAGCCTGTTCCAGTGCTTTACTATCCTCCTAGTGAAGAGAACTGTTCCTGATATCTAACCTAAACTTCCCTCACTGCAACTTATGACCGTTGCTCCTTGTTCTGTTATCTGCCACCACTGAGAACAGTCTAGCTTCATCTTCTTTTTATCCACCCTTCAGCTAGTTGATGGCTGCTATTAAATGCCTTCTCAGTCTTCTCTTCAAACTAAATAAACCCAGTTCCTTCAGCACCTCATAAGTCATGTTCCCCAGGCCCCTAATGTTTTTTTTATTGGACTGTCTCCAATTTGTCTACTTCCTTTTTGTATCAGGGGGCCCAAAACTGAACACAGTATTCCAGGTGTGGCTTCACCAGTGCTGATTAGAGGGGAATAATCACATCTCTGTATCTACTGGCAATACTCCTACCAGTATGCTGTTAGCCTTCTTGTCAACAAGGGCACAGTGTTGGCTCATATTCAGTTTAATATCCACTGTAACCCCAGGTCCTTTTCTGCATTGCTGCTGCTTAGCCAGTCAGTCCCCAACCTGTAGCGGTGCATGGGATTGTTCCATCCTAAATGCAGGACTTTGCGCTTTGTCCTTATTGAACCTCGTGACGTTTCTTTTGCTCCAGTTGTCCAATTCGTCGAGTCTCTCTGAGTCCTAGGCTGACCCTTCAGCGTATCTACTACTTCCTACAGCTTGGCGTCATCAGCCAACTTGCTGAGTGTCTTCCAGGTCATTGATGAAGATATTGAACAAAATCGGCCCCAGTATCCACTTGATACTGGCTAGAAGTAGACTTTGAGCCATTGATTATTACCCTTTGAGCCTGATCATCCAACCAGTTTTCTATCCACCTTACAGTGTATTCATCCAATCTGTACTTCCTTAGCTTGCTTGTGAAAATGTTCTAGCAGACTATATCAAAAGCCTTGCCTATAGTCAAGGTATATCATGTTCACTCCTCTCCCCGCATCCACAGAGCCAGTCATCCCGTCATCATAGGCAATCAAGTTGGTTAGGCATGATTTGCGTTTGGGGAATCCATGCTGACTGTTTCTAACCACCTTCTCCAAGTCCTTAGAAATGCATTCCTTAGGGACCAGCTCCATGACTTTTCTGGGGACTGAGATGAGGCTGACCTGTCTAGTTCCCTGGCTCCTCATTCTTAGAGCTGGTCTCAGGAGCTGCTCTAATTAAAATGCTTTCAGCAGTTCCTGTATTCAGTGTCCCACACTACAGAATGATAGCAGGGGTGCTTCAACTAAAGATTGTTTAATGCTAATAAGCACGCTCCAACAGACTCGATTAATCCAGTCTGCTCCAACACACTGTAATTACAGTGCATTGGAGCAGGCATCCCACATGTCTCCAGGCACCCTATATTTGCCCTTTTCCAATCATCCAGGACCTTTCCCAATCGCCATGAGTTTTCAAAGATAATGGCCAGCAGCTCTGCCGTCACACTGGTGACTGGTTTGTCTTCCTCTTCCCCTTTTTCAGCCCTCTGGTGCATTGTCCAGCCCCATGGACTTGTATAGTTCCAGCTTTTCTAAATAGTCCCTAACCCAGGGGTAGGCAACCCCCAGCATGCATGCCAGAGCGTGGCATGCAAACGTATTTTCTTGGCACAAACACCTTGGGGTGGGTGGTGACGGAGCCACAAAGAGCCTGATCCTCATGGCAATGCAGCCCCAGCCCCTCCCCTGCCATCCACCTCAAGGTGTGCGTGCACCCGCCAATGGCAACAAGCTGGGCTAGGGCTGCATAGACCCCAGTGCAGCTGCTTGTAGCCTTCCTGCTATCTGCTGTGAGCACCCTGGGCTCCATGGTAGGCAGCAGGAACCTGCCCAGAGCCTGGACTGGCTGTGGCAGGCAGCCAGGAAGCTACGAGCAGCTGCACCAGTGTCCAGGAAGCCGTGGCCCAGCTCGCTGGTGGCAGGTTGCATGCACGCCTTGGGGTGGATGGCAGGGAAGGGGCTGGAGCTGCACTACCACTAGAAGGATCAGGTCCCTTGTGGTTCTTCCCACCATCTGTCTCTGGAACACCGACAACTTAGAAGTTGAGATTGTGGGTGTGTTTGGCACTCTGCCCAAAAACATTCCTGACCCTGCCTTAACCTGTTCTTTTGCCGCTGTTGGCTGCTTACCTCCTCAAACTATGCTGCTGTGTGCAGTAGTCTGGGAGCTAACTTGGCCTGGGAAGACTGAGGCAAAAAAAAGCATCAAGTACTTCAGGCTTTTTTGCATCATCTGTTGTTAGATTGCCTCCCCCATTCAGTAAGGAACCCACACTTTCCCTGACCTTCCTCTTGTTACTAATATACGTGTAGAAACCCTTCTTGCTACCCTTCGTGTCCCTTACTAGCTTCAACTCCAATTGCGTTTTCACCTTCCTGATTTTATCCCTGCATGCCCAAGCAGCACTCTCATGACTCCTCATTTGTCCAGGTTTCAACTTTGTGTAAGCTTCCTTTTTGTGTTTTAGCTTACTGAAGAGTAGTTCCCTGGTAAGTAAAGCTGGTCTTCTGCCATACTTGCTAGCTTTTCTACACATTGAGATGGTTCGTTCTTGCGCCATCAGGTTTCTTTAAAATACAACCAGCTCTCCTGGACTCCTTTCCCCCTCAGACTTGCCTCCCAGGAAATCCTGCCCGTTAGTTCTCTGAGGGAGTCTAGTCTACCTCTGAAGTCCAGGGTCCGTACTCTGGTGCTCTCCTTCCTTCCTTTTCTCAGAATCCTGAACACTGTCATCTCATGGTCATTCCTGCCCAAGTTGCCATCCGCTTCTATATTCCCCACCAATTCTTTCCTGTTTGTGAGAAGCAGGTTCAAGAAGAGCACAGCCCCAGTTGGCCTCTCCAACACTTGCACCAGGAAGTTCTACGCAACACCCTCCAAAAACTTCCTGCATTGCCTGCATGTTGCTGTATTGCCCTCCCAGCAGATGTCAGGGTAATTGAAGTTCCTATGAGAACCAGGGCCTGTGATAAGGAAACTTCCGCTAGCTGTTTAAAGAAAGCCTTGTCCACCTCATCCTCCTGGTCTGGTGGTCTTTAGCAGACACCCAGCATGATGTCACCCTTGTTGCTCTCCTCTCTGACCCTAACCCAGAGATTTTCATACTGAAGCTCTGAGCAGTCATACAGCTCTTTTCCATAAAGCGCAACTCCTCTCCTCCTTCCCTTCTCCCCTGCCTGTCCTTCCTGAACAGTTTATATACATCCATAACAGTACGTGGGTCATGCAAGCTATCCCATCAAGTTATTCTGTTATTCCAATTACATCATAATTACTGGCCCTTGTTGGGGCTTTTGTCAGATACAAGCACCAGTCACTCAGCACTCCAGATTGCTCAGAGCACATGCCCAAACGCTGCTCACCAAACAAACATCAAGCCAAACACAGGCAGCCCTGGCTCACTTACATTCCTGGAGCAGGATCTGGTGCTTGACTCCTCTTCCTCTTCCTCTTGCTCCCAGCGAACTGCTTGCAAACTGCCCTGTTTGCTGCCCCTGTTCACTCAACAATGTGTGAAACCTTGAATATGTTTCAAAATGACACAGAACTGGACCAAAGTAGTTAGTCATGCCAAAATCCTGGGGCAGGTACTAATATTCTTAAATAGGTTAGCAATCAATAAACAAGACAAATGGAGGAGAGATTTTAAAAACAAACAATTTTAGACCTAAGTCTAACTTCTCACTCTAGGACACTGAACAACTAGCAGTCTTGTTGTATAAAACTTTATATTTAGTATACTAGAAGTGAAACACGTTCTCCCGGAAGTGGAAGAACCAATTTAACTTGTACAAGCTACTCAGTTTCCAACAGATGGTTACATTTAAATCCTCCACTGCTGACTTGGACTCTTGGCTGAAAAATGAAACTTACAGGTAGGGGCAAATTGATAATCAA
The DNA here is from genome assembly GCF_030867095.1 of Alligator mississippiensis. Lineage (NCBI taxonomy): Eukaryota > Metazoa > Chordata > Crocodylia > Alligatoridae > Alligator > Alligator mississippiensis. The sequence goes on along the minus strand of NC_081825.1, from coordinate 128,357,908 downwards.
ATATAAACAATTACAATGTAGATTTGATAACCATGGGACACCCATGATGTTTTAATTCAGGATAGTAAAATATGAAAAAAAATGTAATTTTAAATAATAAATGTTATTCCTAACATCAAAAGCTCTCCTTAGACACAGTCAATTAAAGCAAAGATAAAAATGTTAATTTTGTTTTCTAAATTATTATATGTTTAACATAAATGAGATTTTTTTTTTATTTGGCTTTGTTAAAGTCCTTGAGTTGAGTGATTGTGCTAATTTCACTGTTTAACTTTTATGCAAAAAAGGGTATTTTAATACAAGCTATTTCCTTTCTTCTCATCTTTCACTCTCTTAAATTATAGTGGATAACAGTCCTTTTATTCTTTAAAATAAGAATTTTAAGTTTTGTTTTCTGTACTTCACAGCTTCGTCCTCCTCAGCCTGCAGTGTATTTGTTTGTTTTAGATGTGTCTTATAATGCAGTAGAAGCTGGATATTTGACAGTTCTCTGCCAGTCACTGCTGGAAAACCTAGACAAGTAAGAATATAAAAATAAATCTTTTTGTAATAGGTAAATTGTGTGAGATCAATCCACAGTGGTACCTCTGCTATGCTCTTCTCTGTCTATGCGGTATGTACTTCCATATGGTATGTACATGATCTGCTCATATAAGGCACATGTTTGCTGCCAAAGGTGAGTTTCATTTTGAAATGTGAATCTAGAAGAAGAATACAGGAATGTGATTCACAGCTGTTTGCATCATGACAAAGAACATCCCTGCATTTATCTGATTAGAAGTAATGTACAAACCGGCTTGGTTTTTTGTTTTGTTAGATGACCCCAAATTATATCCTGAATGATCAAATAGCAGCAGATAAAGAGGGGTCCTCATATTAGTTATTCTGAAAAACTTGTAAAAATGTTTGTTTTTCTAAAGGTGTTTTGATCACCCCTCCTGGAGTATCCAGCATACATAATGCTGTTACTGCAGCTGCTAGGGTTTCTAATAGAGGTGCACTGATACATCAGTCCCATATCGGATTGGCACAAATATAAGGAAAATTGACAGTATCGGCAATTGGCTTGTTTTGGCTGATGTGGCCAATAATGTTGCTAATAAATACCTCGTGCATGCGCACAGCTGCAGCGCAGCACGCAGGCGGCAGGAAGCACAGCCTGGCAGTGTGGAGAGCAGCCAGGTCCTGCTGGTAAGTTTGTTAGGAGAGAGAAGGGGTGTTGTGTGGGGGGAAGGCAGATTGAGGCGGGCCTCCCCCCCTCCCCCCCTCCCAGACCTCCTCCCAGCACTGCCACTGCCCACCCTGAGTACAACCTGGCCCAGCCCCCCACCAGGAAATGCTCAGCACTGCCTCAGCCCACAGTGGCAGCCCACTCGCGCCCTGCATGCAGGTCTGGGGGCACATGTTCCTCATGCCCTCCTGGGGTGCACGCAGTGGTGGGAGCCGCCACTCCCTCTATGCACCCCCTGGACAATCTGCTTGTGGCTCCATCCCGTGCCCTGCCTCAACTGCAGTGCCTGCCCCAGCCCTACTCCTTCCCTCACCACGGGAGCCTCAGTCTGTCCCCCCATGCCCCTTCCCTCTCCCCTTCCTCCACAACAGACTTACCAGCCTGATGCCACTCTCCATGATGCCTGGCTGCATATCAGAATTGTATTGGTATCAGCTGATATGGCTCACTAAAAGTCAGTGATTGGTATCAGCCCAGAAAATCCTTTGGTGCACCCCTAGTTTCTAATTAGAAACTGGAGCTGGCCAATCTGACTCACATTTATCATGTTGAATTTTTTTCATTTGGTGATGCAAATTTCTAGAGGTATCTTTTGATGCCTTGTTCATCGTATTCATCTCTCACTGCTTTATTGGCACTGTCACAGTAAAAAAATGCTCATTTTTATACATTACCAAAGATTGCTTCCAAAAGTAGTGATTTCTAAGTACCATGTTTTCTCACATACCACATGTCCCCGAATAAGAAATGCATCTTGTTTTTTAGGAAGGCAAAATTAAATTTTTTTTCCCCCAGTTATGCGTGCATGCAGCAGGGACAGAGCCTAATCTTCATCTCACTCACCCTCCTTTTCCTTTCAGGCAAAAGCTATACTTTTAACTCTTTTGTAGTAGAAATATGAGCTGCTCTTGACTGCTCAGCCAAAGGTTGGATCTGTAGCTGCTGCTACTGAAGACTGGACTCCATGGGCAGACCTAGGAGAGAGATCAGGAGTAGCTAAATTGCAGATTCTTCAGCACAGTTGCTGAAGAAAAGGATTGCTTGATTTATCCATTTATCCATCAAGACAATTCTAAAAGAGAGTAGTTTTTTAACACCTGTTGAGTGAAGAACAATTAGCAGGAATTGGGTAGATTTCAGTTGACTCCTTTTGTGCTCCCTGAATAGAAATGCCACTGCTGCTATTCTGGGCAGAAAATCAAGCTTCCTCACTCAAGACAAGCATCCCAGTTTTGGGGAGGAAAAGTGCATGCAGTAGGTGAATTTATTAGGAATTGGAAGTAAAACTTATTGTCTTGACAATCAAAGGCCACCAATAAGTAGAAGAAAATATTTTGCTTACTTTTAAAAATCATTAGAAGTAGATTCTTGTTTTAATCTTTGTCCCTAGATGTCTTGCTATGGAAACCAATGATGTGGATGTTTTTATTCTTGGGTAGTTCCCTAGTGTTTTGATGCCTTCTGAATGCATTAAAGTGAGGTTTACCTATCTTTTGGTTATTTTAACTCTGAGTCACTTTTTAGTGAGAACTTTTTCCACTCAAAATTGGGGATTTTCAGTACTTGTGTTAATTTTATAAAGTGTTCTGTGTTGCAACTTCATTTTTATTGGTATTGCTTTTAGACACAAAGAAAATATATAGAATAGAGTAATACATAGGTTACATTTTACAGGTATCTTCCACTCTGTTGGGACCCAGAGCAGCCGGCCAGCAGCTCTCCCTGATTCCCACCCGGGCAGATAAGGGTCCAGGGCCTTAGAAGGCCGTCAGGCGGGTACTTGTGACGCGTGGAGTGGAATTAATTAGGCGGACGCTTATCGGTCGCAAAGCAAGATTGTTTACTCATGTCAAGGTGGTGTAAGACGGAGGTCAGAGATACTTAGTTACAGCTTAGAGATCGTCGTTCAGTCGTTCTGCAGATATATATATACAGGCCGGCGGTCGGCTTATTGGGCGTGCGGGGCAAGGGTACGCCAGGGAGGTCGCGGCGGGAAGACGCTGACAACTGATTAATTTGTCAGATTTACTCCAAGGTGTGGGCAGAGTTGTCTTCGACTTTGCGAAAAATGTAAGCAGGTTTTGTTTGTATGATAGCCAATTGTTTTTCGCCATGTCATAAATCTAATTAGAATCGCCAATTATCTAGTGGTCTTTGCTAGGGTGTTATTTTCACAGGGTTACTCCTTGTTTTCTTTTATAATGATTTATATAAAGCAAAGAAGGAAAAAGTTTTTATCTCTGTTAGTGGCGCAGCAATAAATTTCTTTTTGACATGCGCAGAAAAAAGCGGTTACTATCATTATTGTTAACCCTTAGTTAACCTAGTGCAGAAAAAACTGTTTTAAATGGTTATTACTTGTTTGTGACATGGGCACTACTTAATTTGGTTGTGACACACTCCTGCTTTATTTTAAATAAATTACCACTAGACTGCACCTCTCAGAGAGGATGCAAAACAATAGTTTGCATATTCTGTTTGGGGATGGGGTTGTGCGTCTCCTGCATAACAGTGCAGTATTTTTCTGAAACTGATCCAGTCAAGTTAAAAGGAAGAAAAATAAGAGAATCAAAAAAAAGGAAATGAGAATAAAAAGAAGAAATATTTAGGTGTTCTGTAAACCAACACAGTTCCTGTATGATTTTGTATGAACTGTTTTTCAGAATACTAAAGTGAATGACGGCATGCTACAAAGCAGGCATTAATATTTTTTCAGTTTTTTGAGCAGGGTGGAATAGGATCACATTTTAACATCTAAGTCAACTTACTTGACTGATAGGTGGAATAGAATCTGAACCCTAATAATCTGCAGCCTGCTTTTGTTAATATCCGTAAGAGCTGTATATCAGTATCAGCAATTAAAATGTTGGTCTTTATTTTTATTTTGGTCTTTTTTTTATCTTAAGGCTGCCTGGAGATTCAAGAACAAGAATAGGGTTCATAACATTTGACAGTACTGTTCAGTTCTACAACTTGCAGGAAGGATTATCACAGCCTCAGATGCTGATTGTTTCAGATATTGATGGTGAGTAAGAGAAGTGGATACAAAATACTTTAGAATCTACTTCTACCGTTTCTAAGGAAAGATTAAAATCTACTTAAATATTCTGGTGTATAGTAGGGCTGTGTGAAATTTCGATGCGTTTTGTTGCGAAGCTGTTTCGAGCTTGAAACAGCAAAATCTAAACGAAAGGCTTCGAAACAAAACAAGAGCGCTGGAAACATTTAGAAGCTAAGGAGAGGGAGGGGGAAGAGGGCAGGAAGGACAGCTCTGATATTGACATCTAGCTCCTGATTCAATTTCCCAGCTCTCTGATAGCTTCCCCCAGCTCTCTGATCATTTCCCCAGCTCTTCCCTGGGGGTGCAGGCCCCTGATCTGCGTGTGGGGTTTCAGCAGGTTGCCGATGCAGGCTGGGGCCAGCAGCACTTGCTCAACGCAGCCTGTGCCATGCGCTGTGAAGACTGCGGTGCTGCTGCTGGCCCCAGCCTGCACACAGATCCGAGGGTCTGCATTCCCCGGGCAGAGCTGGGAGAAGTGATCAGAGAGCTGCAGAATCAAACTGGGAGCTGGGGGAATGTTCAGGTCCCTGAACATTCCCCCAGTTCCTGGCTGGATTCCCCAGCTCCCTGATCTTTCCCTCAGCTCTCTGATTGCTTCTCCTAGCTCTTCCTGTGGGGGGGTGCAGGCCCGCGGATGATGCGGGATGACAGCAGGCTGCTGCTGCCAGCTGGTGATGGCAGCGGCTCTGGGCTATTTCCCCAGCCTGCCGCAGCAGCCTGCTGAAACCCCATGTGCGGATTTTGGGGTCCACACCCCTCGGGAGGGCTGAGGGGCTGTGCCAGACTCCTCTTGGGGGGCATGGGCCCCTGGATATGCGTGTGAGATGACAGTAGGCTGCTGCTGCTGGTGAGTGATACAGGTTTTGCTTTGAACAGTTTGAGGTGCAGTTTCGCAGAAACCCCTGCACCTATCTCCTTGAAACTTGGCAGACCTTATGCCCTCAGAAGGGGCTACCTTCCCTGCAATTGTCATCCGAATCAGGCAAGAAATTACAGAATTATAGGCATTTTTGTGATTCCTCATTATAGCCTATGGGTGAAATGTCAAAACACATTGAAACAGCGTCAAAACAGTGAAACATTTTTGATTAAATGAAATGGAACAGTGCTTCGAAACCGTGAAACCAAACACTGTCCCTTCAAAATGGCAAGACAGAAGTCAAACCTAAATGGTGCTGTTTCGCACAGCCCTAAAGAATATGCATAGCAAAATGAGGGTGATCCATACAGTTTTTACTTAATGTACAATCTGTTCATTTAAAAAATAGTTCTGAAAAAATGACATTATAATCATAATGACACTGGCACTGATAAAACCATTTGTTTATATAAAGTAGATTTTGTGTGTGTGTGTACACGTGCGTGCGTGCACATGCACACACACACAGACACAAGAAAAGAAATTTGGGTTATACAATGTTTTTTATACCACATATCTAATATTTTTGTGGTATTTGTGTGTTTTTCTTTAATAAAATGTTTTTTTTTTTCCATAGATGTTTTCTTACCTACACCTGACAGTTTACTTGTAAATCTACATGAAAGCAAAGAGGTAAGATTGATCAAAAAAGTACTATTAAGTTCTAAAAAATAAGAATAGGTTTCTTTTAAAAATTTTTGTTATGTACCTTGTTACATAAATTCCATTTATTTTCGTATTTCAGCATCTTAATTTTGCCTGAAATTCATTAACATTAAATTTTAGAGTGGAAAAACTGTTTACTGCTTTATTCTGTTTGTTTGAGATATCATTGGATTTTTTGTAAATGTCATTTTCTGCGCAGTGTGTTTAAGATGAGATGAAATATACATCACCAAATATGTATGACATGACTGTTGCCGGTACAGCTGAAACTGGATTTTTTTTGTCAGTAATACCTTCCCATCTGTTTTGCAGTTGATAAAAGATTTACTGAATGCACTGCCAAACATGTTCACCAATACAAGAGAAACACACAGTGCTTTGGGTCCTGCACTTCAGGCTGCGTTTAAACTGATGTCTCCAACAGGTGGCCGCATATCTGTGTTCCAAACACAGTTGCCATCCTTGGGTGCAGGACTTTTGCATTCCAGAGAAGATCCCAATCAGAGATCAAGCACGAAGGTATTATTAACTTTATATTGATGCTCCATTCATTTTTTTTTAAATGTAACTATTTATTCTTTATGTAACGTACCTCTCTTTAAGGCAGATGAGCAGTTTTCTGCAGAGCCGAACTGATGTTTGGCTAATGCTGCAAGAGTAAACCTAATTAACTCAGTTTTGATCAGGCCTGGAACCTAGAACCGAAATGAACATCTGAGTCAAATCAGTAGAATAATTTTGGAACTTCAGTTCTTAATATTTTGTCCATTTGTTGCTTTAAAAAATCCCAGGAGTAGTATATAATTCAAACGGCTTGTGAATGGAATGCTTATAAACTTCATAAATATTATTAATAAGCAACTAATATTTATCACATTAAATATTAAACCGAGGCTTCTGGTTGATTATAAGCTTAACCTAGTGTGGTTTAGATTCAAGAAAATAAATGCAAACAATTAGAAAGTTTTAGAGTAAAAAAAAAAAAAAGCAATGCTTTATATTATGCTTCTTTCCCTTTACAATACTATGCTATTTAATAGCATTTTTCTGTCCAGCACAACACATTCCCAGTTCTTAACCTTGCTGTGTTCTTATTCTTTGTTGTCTCCCAAAGGGTGTGCAGCATCTTGGCCCAGCAACAGATTTTTATAAAAAGTTGGCATTGGATTGTTCAGGACAGCAAACGGCTGTGGATTTGTTTCTGTTGAGTTCACAATATGCAGACCTGGCTTCTTTAGGTAGGGGAAGCCAACTTTCATACTAAATGTACTTTCATGTTTGTCACAGTTTTCACTTTAATGCCTAGTAAAGGCTCCTTAGCAAATTTGTTTTTTAAGTTGTATAAACAAGTTGTTGTCACTTCCCTAAAGAAAGAAGGAACTGATTTGGAAATCAGTAATAGGAAAGAACAGGGAAGCCAGGCAGGTGGTATCAGAGGGTCTGTTTATTCCGAGTCTCATGCTCAAGAAACAATATAACCAGAAGGCAAGGAATGAAGAGAAATTTGTTAATGCTCAATGTGGAATACAGAGTACAAATATTATCATCCAGAATTTTCTAAATCTTAAGCTAAGGCCTGTCTCTGTACACCAGCCATTGATACACTGTGTAATATGGCATGAAACAATAGAATTGTGTTGTGGAGGTAACAAATAATGGTTCTTACCCAGGGGGCTGTGGAGATTGTGGAAGGGCCACAGAGGAGTTGTGGAGAGGGAGATAGAAAGGATTCCTGGCACGAAGCTGCTCTACAGGTGCCAGCTCTGACATGAAAAGCATCAGAGCCTGACAAGTACAGACAGACCAGTTAGCTCTGCCGAGGTGAAGTTAGCTCAGATGCAGTGCTTTGTGAATACAGCTGTGTTGCTTCTCCAAAACTAGTATGATTTGCTCTCCAAAAACCTTGTGATCTGTCTGGTTACCTAAGGTTTAAGGATAAAATCTAGATTAGTTCTTTAGGAACTGCAACATCTTGACATTTAGGAGCCTGGCAGTAGAAGAGTGATCCAGAGAAAGTGGATTAGGTACTAAGGTCCTGACAAAGCCAGTAGAAAGATGGCTTCACTTTCAATTCAGAGAGCCTGGAAGTTGCTAGAGGCAGACCAAAGGAAACACCAAGCATAGGAGGTGTGTGTGAACTCTTACTGCTCTGCAGAGCTTAGGCATTTGACACAGGGGTAAGCATTAGGTACTTCGATTCACTTGAGATCCAGAGTGCTCAGTCCCTCTTTGAAGAGTAGATACTAAACTGACCACTTGTAGTGGTAATGGTGTATACCTTTTGCCTAATAGCTTAGTAATTGGAGTGTATGCTGAGAACGTGCTGGGTCTCAGGTTCTCCTCAACCTAAGGATTTAAAACCACATCCCTCACCTTCCACCTTCCTCACCTTTAACCACAGGCTATAGAACAGTCTAGCTGAAGGCTACCACTGCCCCTTGTTCTGAAGAAGCTTGTTCATTGTGCAGTCAAAAATGCATGTATTATGGGGTCAGGAGGAGGAAAAAAACAGGAGCAATGGCCACAAACTCCTGGAAGACTGCTTCAGGCTCAACTCTAAGAAAAACTTCTTCACAGTCAGGGTGTGCAGACTGGAATAAACTCCCCCCCCCCCCCCCCCCCCCCCCCCCCCGAGGTGGTGCAATCACCTACCCTGGAAATCTTCAAGAGGAGATTGGATGGTCACGTCACTGGGGTCACCTGACTCCAGGTGTCTTTTCCTGCCTAGTGCAGGGGGACTGGACCTGATGATCCTGCAAGCCCCTTACAATCTGTGCATCTATAAAAAAGGAAGAAACTAGTGATTCTGGCACTCGGATAAGAATGGGATTGTCCTTGCCAGTCACTGCTCTGTGATGTGTTTATACATTTTATGTTATGTTTAAGTTATTTTTACATGTATAAATATTAACACTCTTTCTCTGCCTCTTTCTCTCGCAAAGCTTGCATGTCAAAATATTCTGCTGGGTGCATCTATTATTATCCATCTTTTCATCATACCCACAATTCTGCTCAAGCAGAAAAATTGCAAAAAGACCTTAAAAGATACCTTACAAGGAAGATTGGATTTGAAGCAGTCATGAGAATAAGGTGTACAAAAGGTATGGCATAATTAAAAAGTAGAAAATGTTGTTTGTGTATTAGTTTAGACATTGTATGTAGTCAATAGGTGAGATTAAAATGTACCATGCTTCTTAAAAGGCATTCATTTAGAACACTGTTGTGAGCTGCATGGGTTGCTTTTATATTTTTTGCTTACATGAGTAAGCATTTGAACTATGGTCCTTTTTTAAAACTTTGGGGTTAAAGTAGATAGTTTTTTTGTGAATCTACCCATTTTCTTGTCCAGCCTCAGCTGGAATAGTGACTCATAGTTAGGAACTTCATTCCACTCAGAGGAAAAGATGCCTTGCTGCTGATGCAACTTCTGTTGTCCACAGGATAATCGGCTGGAAGGGATTAAAAGTAACTAATATAATTTTCTGTGCAACATACTCAAATGGTAAATATCACGTATTAAGTCTTTCCATTGGGAGAGCCTAAATTTTAGACCTTGAGGTTTTCCAGATAAGAGCTGTTATAACTTGCGGGGTAGGAATCTTGTTGTAAGAGGAAGACTCTTATTTCCTGTCCTGGGGACAACAGAAAAGGTATCCATCAGCAGCAGAGAACAGTTCCTTCCTAATCCTTAAGGGAAAAGGCAAATGGCATTTCATCCCAGACCTGAGAGAGCTCAGCTGCAAAATGAAGTGGAAGATCATGGCAAGCTACAATAATTCCCTTCCTGGAATTGGAATGGGTTCATATTTCTCAGCCTTCAAGGAGTTTGTCAGCATTTCTCTCAGGTCTTCCCACAGGAAGTTCTGGAGTTTATGGTAGGTCAAAAGCACTACCTGTTTAAGTTCTGTTTTTTTTGGCTTGTTGATAGCTCTAAGGGTATTCACTAAAGGTGTGCATGGTTTTAGCTGTGTACCTGAAAAAAACAACCTGTTAGTGTATCCTTCCCTAGCTGGCTGGCTAATAGAGAGCAGATCTTGATTACAGATTTCCAAAAATGTTCAAGAGATGTTCACTCTATCCAGAAATCAAACCTCGTACGAGCGCAATAACTTTTAGCCCCTTTGATAAGCCTAGTGTTTTCCTTAGAACATATTCCGGAAACTTTTGTCCATGATGGTGAGAACTTGCCATTCCCTGCTAGGATCACATGCTATTAATATGATGACCTGATGCTACATGCTATGTACTAAGTACATGCACAACTGGTCAATATACATTCCAGACAAGCATTCCCTTGCTATATTCCCCAGCTAGCAGTATCCTCTATGAAGTAGAAGGAAATCAGAAAGCATTTTCAAAGGGGTCCTCAAAGCCTGGAGAACCATCCTGCAGCATATCTCCAATGGACTAGTAGTAATTAATGTGATTGCACAGTACCACAGGCATGCTTTGCATCAGCAAGTAGAGGAAAACACTCCCATTTTGTTGGCAAGCTGTCTAGCTGTGGAGCTGGTGCACCAGACATCAGATAAACTTGTCTGCTTTCTGTCTGCCTAGCATCCAGAACACCTTGGTGTGTACACCCACTATAGGAAAATTTATCTAAATCAGGGGTGTTTAACCCCAGGCTCTCAAGCCAGATCTGGTTTCTGGCACTGTCATTTAGCCCATGGAGCTCCCCATGGGCTGTGACCCTGTACCTTGGATTGGGGATGCACGGCAGTGTGGAGCCTGATCTTGTGCACAGGAGTGGTCCAGGGCCCCAGGGCCCTATCTCAGCACATGGAGCCAGGCATAGTTGGTGTGCGACCCCATAGCCCAATCCTGGTGCACAGGGCCCAATTCCACATGTGGGGCCAGGCAGAGGCAGTGCAGGGCCTGATGCATCCTGCAGACTGGTCCTGTGCCACTCGTCTGGTCCATAAAGCCAAAAGGTTGAGTGCCACTGATCTAAACCATTTGTAGAATTAGAATTCTGTATTTCAGAACCTCTTCTCAGAGGTCCAATCTCAGAATGTTTGCTACTTAAAACAACAGGTATTACGACTTGGAAGCCTGAGGCCAGTATCTCTGTTTGATTCCTTCTGATATCTAGGACAGAAAGATTACTTCATATATCTATACAGGTGTGAAGTCAAGCAAAAATAAGCCAGTCTGAGTTTGACAGTCCCAACCAGAGGTCGACCAGTTCTGGTTCCTGCATCTTCTGTGCTTGTCATTTCTTATTCCCAAGAATTTTGAAAGTGGTGTCAGGCTTGTTACTATAGGGTAAAAGGAGAATATTCTGCTTAGACTTGAGCACCCTTCGTCTTGCAGTCAGATGCTGAATGCTTCTTGAATTGTAAAGGAGCCCCTGCTCTTCGGTGGTTTGTGACATCTTAGTCAACAGGAAAGATGCACCTATCTAGATTTTCTGACTCATGCACTACAGGTCCCTCAAACTACATGAGACATCCATATCTGTAATCTTGCACTGTCTTCTAGGTATGAAACAGAAGGTCCTGACTGTCCCTGAACTGTCAACTGGGAGTATGTGGGAAGGTCCTAGGGGGCATGGGCGGATGGGCAGGGATGGAGCACCACCACCCACCACCCCGTGCTGCCGCCTCCCAGGAACAGGGCTGGAGCAGGGCGAAAGCAGCAGCACCCCTCTGTGGGCCACATAGGCACCACCCAGCTGGTCAGTGTGGGGGAGTGGCAAAGAGCTTGCACGTGGTGGCAGCCACCACTGCCATCCACCACCTGATGCCGCCACTCCACATTCAGCCATGCACCACTCCCCCTGCAGCCATGTGCCACCCCCGAGCCGCCAGGCATACACTTATTAAAAAAGGTTGAGAACACCTGAGGTATTAGATAAAAGTGCCACCCCCTCCCCACCCCCCAAAAGCACCCAATCTATACAGATGTTTGTCAGGCCGGGTCAAATAAACACAATGCTGGGCACGTGCTGAGCTCCGTGCTGGAGCGCACCAAGTTTAAAGTAAAGCATCATTTTTGGTTTTGTTTTTTTAATGTCTGTAAGCAGCCACTATGAACTTGAGAGCTTTAATTCTTAAAGCTCTTATGGGATTACTGATCCAATGGCATCGTTCTCCTTACTGCCTCTATCAAAGAAGATGTCTTTATTGATTGCTGTTGCCTCAGTGTTTCCTTAGTAGAATTCTATAAAGCAACTACGTGGCTCTCAATTCACGCTGTGAAATCTCCAAAGCCTCAAAATGGAATGCTGCATTGGAGAAAATAATGATTCAGTCATTAGTCTCTTAAAACTCTTGAGTTCCTACCTCCATATGAACTAATTTATATTTTAGAGTCAGGTACGGTACAGGTGATCACCAAGGGGAGAAGTTGCTTACCTTACAGCAAATGAGCTCTTCAAGAGGTGTTCCTTATGTATGCATTCTGCAGTCTGCCCTTCATCCTCTTCCTTGGAGTTTACTAATTTGTTCAGTGATTGAAAGAAAACTGTGATTCAAGTGGTGCAGGTTATCCTTTGTCATTTATACATAACATGAGGAGAGGCAAGGTGCAGATACTGCTGAGCTCAAGTTGCCTGAGGTTGGAGTGTGTATGTAGACAGCATATTTTGGTCTGACCAGCTTATCAGTTGTGGTCTGACACACATCTACCATACCTTTCCATACAACATAACCAATTAAGGCATGTCTGTGATACAATCAGAGGTGTGTTTGCAGGATATGGAGAGATACCTGCACTGTTTTTAACCTAACTACCTTGTCCACGTAATTGCAACCAGGGTGCCTATTATTATGTACCATATTTCACGGTGTATAAGTTGAGTTCTGAAGCCCAATTTTTAACACTTAAAATTCATCCTCGATTTATACGTCATATCACAGTCCCCTGCGAGTGGCACAAGGCTCAAGCGCCAAGCCCAGCCCTATGAGTGGTACTGGACTTGGTACTCAGCTGGTGTGGCCAGGCTTGGTGCTCAGTAGTGCCCAGACGGGGCTGGGCTCAGTGCTTGGCTGGCACGGCCCAGGCAGCACTGCCTGCAGGGAGTGGGGGCACGCCAGCCAAGCACCAAGCCTGGTGCAGCTCACAGGGGATGAGGATGGGTTCAGCACTCAGCTGTCAAGGCCCCATCCCCTGTGAGTGGTGTTGCCTGGGTCACACCAAGCGAGCACTGCTGAGCACCAAGACCAGACAAGCCAGCCAAGCTTGGTGTCGCTCACAGGGAACAGGGCTGGGTTCAGCACTCGGCAGTGCTGCTCACAGCAACAGGGCCAGGCTTGGCACTCAGCTGGCACAACCCGATCCCCTGCAAGCAGCGCTGGGCTTGGTGCTTGGCTGGCACAGCCCAGGCAGCAGCTGCTCACAAGGGATGGGGCCATGCCAGCTGAGCCCGATCCTGTCCCCTGTGTGCGGCGCTGCAGCACGTGTCTGCCCCCCTGGGTGCCCAGCCCACAGTGAAGGCACACAGGGGCCAGTATAAGTCTACCTGATATTTCTGATACAAAAAGTTAGGTCAACTTATACACCAGATCTGCAAAATCCCTAACTTTTTGGATCAGAAAAATGGGGTTGACATATACACCGTGTTGACCTATACACCGTGAAATACGGTACTTCAAATTGCTAGCCCACATGATACTAAATCAAAGCTTCTACATGTGCACTGGCTGCAACCACACCTTTGATTACAGTGTAGATGTGTCCTCAGGCTGTGCATCTAAAAATTTTCTCTCTGAGAATCCAGGGAGCAATTCCAGCTATCTTTCTAGGAGCAGAGTTCTATCACAAAGCAGTTTTGGAGGTAAGAAAACCACTTGTGTACCCAGCCTCACCCTTTCCATAAACTTTGGAGAGACTTGAGGGTAACACCAGGAGGGAGGGAGGAAGCATTAAAGGAACATTAGAATAAGAAAAGCAAAAAACAAGGTGTAAACACAACAGCATGTTATATCGTGGAGAAGTCCTAGGCTCTGATCCTGTAAAGTTTGTATATGACTAATTTCAAGCATTAGGATACTTCCTGGCTGTTTAAAGTTAATCCTTTGCATAAGGTTTTTGCAAGATTGAGGTCTGTACTTTTTATGAATAGCCCACCTCTTCAGGTACTACCCCTCCTGAAGTAAGAAGCATTTTATTTATGAAGAGCATTCAAAACTGCAAACCAGTATGAATGTCAAGCAGCAAGGGTGTTGAATGTGCCCAGGGCCAGATCCAGATTGTGGGGCTTCTTGTGAGCCAGATCAGCAGGCACTTGCCCTGGCAGAGGCAGCGAAAACAGCACAGGGAAAATGGGGCTATGATGGCACAGCCCTTGCTCACCCCCCTGCTGCTCGTGGGCATGTCCACTGGGGCCCTAGGGTCCTGGATTCCGCAGCAGTCCATGTCCCCAAATTGGTAGGCTAGCCCAGTGAACTGTTTGTGTGGCACCTTTGCCATACAGGATTGTTCCAAAATCTCTTACTGTTATATTATGGTTATGCAACCATTGAAATTCCATTGATATTTAGAAAAAGTTTTTTTATTGTACTGTTATACTGTTGAAACTGGACACTTTGATTGACAGAGAATAGTTGGTATTGGGTTTTCATGCTGTTGTCACTTCCTATTTTTAAATTATTTCATCTGTTTACAGGGCTTTCAATACATACTTTCCATGGAAACTTTTTTGTGCGATCTACTGACCTGTTGTCACTTGCCAATGTCAATCCTGATGCTGGATTTGCAGTACAGATGTCTATAGAGGAAAGCCTAACAGACACATCTCTAGTTTGTTTTCAGACAGCCCTTTTGTATACTTCCAGCAAAGGTAATTGCAGAAATCCACTACCCTTAGCTATACATCTTAAATGACTCCTGATTCATTTTGAAGCAGTAATTATTAGGTACTTAATGCAGTAACCTTTTGGAGAATTTCCATCCCACTATGTCTTAATTTATGGCAGGAAAGAGAAATGTTTACTTCAAGGCAAAGTTTATTTTGTGTTGAAGTAGATGCTGTTGCTAGTTAATGAATCTTGCAGAAGCCAGTGGGTAATACTGTTGACAGAGTACAAATCTCCTCTTTGCTCTGGTCAGTTGCTTGCACAGCTGTCTCATTACCAGGACAACCTAATTAATGCTCTTGATTTTAGTTATACCAAGTGTGAATTGCTGCAATGCATCTCAGATGAAAAATTCTGAGTGCTAGTAAGCATAACAAAGACTCATGACATTATGTAATTTTATACATAATAAGTATTTCCATCACAGTCGATGGCTCTATTTATAGTTAATATCTGCAGGTATATAAGACATCAGGGCCTACAAAATTTGTTTTTAAATTAAAAAAAAAATTCCAAATTACACCTAATTCAGATTAAGCTCTTTATCTAAAGAAGCAAAAATTCTGTTAAAATGTTTATTTTTGTGAACTGCGCCCTATCTCCATACTGTTCATAAGTGTTTGTTTAGTACAGACAAGCTTATTCTGTAAGTACCACTGAAATCAGTAGAGTTTCCTGTGGAATTGGGTATTAAATTTGAATAAGTAGCAGAAACTGGTGAGTAGAATCCCTGCCTGTGTTTTCTAGTTTAAAAAAGACTTGCTTTATGTTACTCTCTTCTGGGGATTCGCCATCGTTTCTTGTTCAGAAGCTTTTGTAAATGACTGATTGTCCAAAGCACTTGTCCAAACTGTAAGGCATAAAGCCAGAAACAGCAGCATCACCTTACTGCATTTCATATGTCAGGGGTGTAAAACTCACTTTGGGCTCTAGGCTGGATCTAGACAGGGCTACTTCTGAGCTGGATCTTTGGGGCCAGGCCAGCAGTGCAAGTCCGGGGGTGAGCAGCAGTGTGAGTGTGTGACCAGGCAGTGGCATAGATCAGGGATTAGACAGTGGCATGAATCTGGGGCAGGCAGCAGCATACATCCAAGAGCAGGCAGCTGCACAGATCCAGGGATCCAGTAGCAGGCAGCACACTTGGATCCACCAGACACTGTCCCACGAGTGAGCAGCAGCGGGACAAGCAGGGGCTGTATCTGCACAACCCTTGCTCACCTCTCTGCTGCCAGAGACAATGTCCATCAGGTTCAGGGCCCCTGAATTCTGCAGCAGGCCATGCTTCCATGACCAAACCCCCCAACTTTCAGTAGCCAACTGGACTACCAGTGGGCCAGGTAGAACAGTTCCGTGGGCTGAATCTGGTCCACTAGCCGTGTTTAACACTCCTGCCATAGGTAAAAGCAAGGGTTATGAGGGCACTGTCAATGCCTTACCACTGAAATGGCAAGGAAGTAATTGGTTTCAGAAGCCAATGTACAGACATCGTGTGTTACATTAAAAGGGGATAGGCTAGGGCCACTCTTTAAGAACTACCATCACTGGTAAATTCTAATACTTCTATAAATTATTACGAACTCATAATTTGGATATTCTAGAAGTATTTTGGGAGGTATTTGAGTGTGAAGAGGGTGCTGACTTTATGATGTAGGATAAGAGTAATTTCATAATATTGGGCAGTATGTTACAAGGTAAAAGTAGGAAACAGTTATATTAGAAGTGTCTGGGACGTGAGCAAGCATGTATTAAGCAATATTAGCCAACCCTTTTCTACCCAGTTGAAAAGCAGTGAGTACTTATGCATCATTTCTCTTGTAGGCGAACGGAGGATTCGAGTGCACACTCTTTGCTTGCCGGTTGTCAGTTCACTGGCTGATGTGTATGCAGGAGCAGATGTACAAGCAGTTATCTGCCTCTTAGCAAACATGGGTGAGTACAGGCATGGATGTTCAAATATTATGTTACCTAAAAGAAATATGTTAGAAGAACTTTGTTATTTAGGAAAAGCTAGATTTATGGTTTCCCATGCAAATTTAATTTGGTCCAGAGTATCCAGCCTGCGTATTAAAAAACCAAGGTAAAGGTGGGGGGAGGGATATGTATGAGACACTTAAAGCATACTCACAAGAGGCTAAATTAAATAACTTTTTGTATGTAACTTGCCAGGATATTTTTAGAGAAAATAAAAGCAAACTTTGTTGTGCATTGTTGTAACAATTCCCAATCAGATATCCTCATTAAGTTTGTATCCTGGAACTTTAGAATTGCATCATAAGCTTAAGCTGCAGGGCAAACTGCATTAGTTAGCAGAATGTTATCCTATAAAAAAGAGATGGGGGCTGCTGGAGCCATCCAGGGGGCAGACAGGCATCTGTAGAGCAATCAGTGCTTGGTAAACCCTGCCCCCTTTTAACATTCTGGGCTGCCCCCTTTTAACATTCTGGGCAGAACCTCTAATGTAGGTGAAAATTTTACAAAATAGGAAAATCAAGAGCCCCAGACTGCCTCATGCTGCTGGCAAAGAAATCTGTCTAGCATCTACTGCTGCCACCTGAACATATCAGGAAGAGTAGCTTTATTTGGTGTATGAGAACATACTTCTGTTAGACATCCCACCCCCCTGCCCTTACAGATTAAGAGAACCTTAGGAGGGGTTTAGGAGTGTACTAAGAGACTTTTGGGGCCTGTACCAATAGCTGATTTTTAAGGAGGCATATTGACTGCTAGCAGTCTGATTTCCAATATGCAGCTCTTCAAACTGAAGAGCTGCATAAAAGCCCCTGTGGTGAGGGTGGGAATGGGGCTGGGGCAGAGGCAGACACTGACCAGCCGGGGCAGGAAAGGGCGTGGGACAGAGCCACAAGCGGCTCGTCCTGGGGGGGGTGTCATGTGCCCCCTCAGATCTGCAGAAGTTGGACTGCAGCTGCAAGCTGGGGCTGGAGTGGGCACCAAGACAGAGGTGTGACAGGGGGGCGGGTGGCTCCCGCAGCTGCCCACGGCTCATCCAGTGCTCATCTGACGGCTCGCACTGCTCGTCCAGGAGGGCGTGTGCCCCCAGGTCTGCCTAGCCAGGAAAAGCCCAGCCCGCCCTGCCCTGAACAGATCCAAGGGCACATGCCACCCCCCCCATGCCCTCCCGGATGAGCAGCGGGATTAGCAGCAGGAGCTGCCAGACGAGCAGTGCGCAGCGGTGGGAGCCACCCCTTCCCCTCCCTTCCCGCACACCCTGACGAGCCGTGCCTCTGTCTCATACTCGCCCTTGCCCCAGCTGGGCAGCCCCAGTCTCACACCCTTTACTGCAGGGGCCTTGATCTGCTCCCCACCCCCTGCCCTCCCCCTTTCTCTGTCCCATCCCCTCCCACCACACCAGACTTACCAGCTGCAAGCAGCAGTCCATGCTGCAGGCTCTGTTCCTCACTGTCTACATGCTGCACTGTGGCTGCGCTCACGCATGGGCATTTATCGGACAAATTATCAGCCGCATCAGGCTGATTTCCAATACAGAAAATTTTCTTTATATCGGTGCCGATCCGATACTGGACTGATGTATCGGTGCACCTTCAGAGGGGCTTTAGGAGGAGATTTGGGTATCTTGGAAGGACAATGAAGAGGTGAAGCATCAGGAACCAGACA
The DNA here is from genome assembly GCF_030867095.1 of Alligator mississippiensis. NCBI lineage: Eukaryota > Metazoa > Chordata > Crocodylia > Alligatoridae > Alligator > Alligator mississippiensis. The sequence goes on along the minus strand of NC_081825.1, from coordinate 128,339,597 downwards.
ATGAAGGGGGAGGGAAAGGGACACCACAGAAGACTAAGGAGCATGGTTATGGTGAGGGAGGCAGGGAATGGGTAGAAGAAATGGAAATGGGGGATGGAAAAGGAAGCAGGGACTGGAGGGGAGTAGGGGATGAGGAGTTGTGGAAATGGGTTAGGTAGGGATAAAAGCAGGATCACGGTGCCCAGGGACTAGAAATAGGCAAGAGAAATGATTTATTATTAATCCCGGGTTTGTCAGCTCAACATTCATAAATTATCAATTTAAAAGAAAAAAGAGTCTGTATGGGAGTTTAGTACAGTGATTCTCAACCAGGGTGACTTGAGATCCTTTTAAGGGTGCCACAGGATGTCACGCACTGTTAGCACTGTTAAATTAACAGACATGATTCACAAGATAGAAGTCCCTAGTTGTGGTCTTTCTGAGTTCATTGCAACAGAAGAACTGCTCTGTTGTTTTTCTGTATGCAGAAAGAGGGAAAACTAAAAATTCATGGATGTAGGTTGTAGCCGTGTTGGTCTAAGGACAGGCAGACAAGATTCTTTGGGTAAATCCAATATCTTTTATTAGACCAATTCAAATAGGAAAAATTCTTCTTAGCAAGCTTTTGGGCACAAACACCCTTCTTCAGGCTCATTTTTCCTGTGTTGCCTCAAGTCTATCCAAGGGTGTTTCTGGTCTAAAAAGGTTGAGAACCACTGGTTAGTAGTTTCCCGGTATGTTTTAAGGAAAGACATGAAGTCCTGACTTCAGATGGAAAGGGATGGCAGCTCATGTTACTGTCACCTGAAGAATCTGACACCCCAACTTGCTGCCTACATAGATTGCCAGCAACAACTTCGTGTTCATCATTGTCACTGGAGCACAGCACTGTCTACAGAAGGAAATAAGTGCTTAGCCCTTTAGTCTATGCTGTTTTTTAACTTACTGGTCTGCTAAACAAATGTTATTAGGAGAAACTAATAATATTTAGTTTATAGATGCTAAATTTACATTCACCCAGCAGATGGCTTCCTACAACCAAAAGATATTTCTAGTCCTGGAATAGCAATGAAGGAAGAAGCTCAATTTGCACTAGCTGCAGCTGTGTTAGAGAAACAGATCAATATATATCTTAATACAAGTAGATCAGAAGTACTATTAAGTGCAGTTACATGTCTCAGAATATAACCGTTTTATGAATATATTCAAATTTTAATGCGTGCTTCAAGTCTGTAGTATACTGTTTGTTTAATTTTATACTTATTTAGACTGGAATCGCAGAATAAATTTGTCTGGAGAAGGTCAGTTTACTGGTTGTCCATTTTGGAAATCTGGCATTAATTGATAGGTTTGGCAGGAGCTGTACTTTGCAAGCAGCATTACTTAGCTTCTTAGAGGCTGTACCTTGTTTCACTTAAAAAGGGAGAGAGGAAGGGAGAGAAACTGATTGAATCTTTATTTGTTGAAATTATCAGCAAAACATGGAGACTTCCTGAGGGCTCCTGGGCATAAAGGCTGCTGACAGACATGGGGGAAAAAAAAACCCAAAACGTGCTTTACTGGAAGAGAGAGGCATTGGGTTAGTTTGACATGGCTCCACAGTGTCTGTATAGATTGCTCACTTCAGCAGGGCTTTTTGGACACTTTTTTATCTAATAGCTGACTGATCAATCAGCTATTAGATAAGAGTACCCGAAAAGCCGTGCTCAAGTGTGTGATCTATACAGACATTGGGCAAGCCAAGTCAAACTAACGTGATGCCTCTTCTGGGCATGTGCTGGGCTCAACATGGGGATGTACGAAGTTTAAAGTAAAGCACTATTTGGAGTGGGAGGGGGTTACATCTGTAAGCAGCCAAAGAGATTTCAGCTCAGCTCCTAACTCCACTCTTCCTCCAGTTGTAATCTTATTGTATAATGAGATTTTAGAATTACCAAATCTTTCTGAATAAAGAATGACACTCATAATAGCCAGTTTATTTTCAGTATTTGACAGGCAGGCAATCTTTTCAAACAGGAAACTTAAACAATTTTCTAGGTCAGTTATTCAAAGAAGCTTTGGCCAAACTGCAGAGAAATAAGGGGGAAGCTTCTGCTGAAGTTGACACTAGAAATGACTGAAGTAGAACAAGACATCCAGTGGCAGTTTTCCAAAGTATTCAATTTAATAGGCAGTTTATTAAAAACCAGTTGGCATTCCATTCGGTATTTTTGTTTGACAGGCCTCTTCATTTTTCATTTCAGTCTCCTGAGTAGGTCTTCTTTCTATGACTGCTTCTGATTCAATATTTCTTTTCTTGCCAGCATGTCAATCTGGCACTTAAAGAACAGTACATTTACTCTCTCTCTTACTCCCCCAGTATCATAGATTTCCAGGAGCTTGGGAACAGAGAAAAAGTCACTGCATTAGCCTGTTTTTCTTTATACATCATAAGCAGATTTGTTTTTTCCCTCCTAGAGAAAACTCATGTATTCACTTCTAATAGAAATTCACCGGCTATTTAAAATTCTTAAAAATTCTATAACAAAGCAACTGACTTCTAATACTTTTTACAACTCTCATATTAAAATACAGTCAGTAAACTTGCATGTCCTTTTTGTTGCTGCTTAAATTCTACAGCTGTGGATCGGTCAGTTTCATCAAGTCTGTCGGATTCAAGAGATGCCTTAGTGAATGCTGTGGTAGATTCATTGTCTGCATATATGTCAACAGTCTCAAACTTACAACAGTCTACTCTGATAGCACCAAACTCTCTCAAGCTGTTTCCTTTGTATGTTTTGGCTCTTCTTAAACAGGTATTTTATAATCTAATGGCTTTCATTTTTTAGATCAAATACAAAGTTGTGTTCGATTTTAACTAAGTCTTCCAATAGACAGTCTAACCCAGTGATTCTCAACCAGCGTGCTGTGAAATCTAAACCAATGAGTCATTGGTGTAAATATTAGGATCTAGAGTCTGTCATCTTCCCCCTTTTTATGGTAGCTCCTTTGTTACATTATTGGAAAAGTGGAACGATCTCTTCTTTGGGTGGCAATAGTTTGATTAAAAAATAAGCTCAATAGCACAAAAGATTTAACTGATGTTATCTGATCAGTCCCTAACCAAAACTTTAAGCACATCTATTTTTGAAATTCATTATTCTATGTCATTTCTATTTTGAAACAAAATGTAAAATATCAGTATTGTGAATATTAACATTTCCAAAATTTGGAATTGACGCTTTTCCTTGAAATTACTGCTAGAAGCCACTTTTTTCTACTTGCTCAATTTCCATAATGAAGGAAAACACATCAATTAAATACTCTCAACATATCTGACACACACATGAATGATCAATGAAGTTAAATGTGTACCAACAGATGTTATTCTTATACATTATTAAATGAAACTGGTGATTAAAGCTAAAAATAGGTGGTTTAAGATCTCACCTCAAATTAATGTGTAATAGTTCACAGGCACTTTCAATTTTTACTTCAAATTTTTTAAATTTAAAAACAAAATTCAAATTAATTTTATGGTTAGGTATAGCAAGTATTTTCTGTGAGTTCTCATCTCCTGAAGTGTTTTGTATAATGTTTTCCAAATTAAAAGGTAAATCTCCAGAATTCACAAATAAAGTGAAAATTATTTTTTTTCTACCCAGAGGATCACTTGCATTATCTCTGTTAGGCTTGCCTGCTTCAAGGTACCCTGGAAGGCTCAACAAACAAGGAAAAGAGTGGCAAAGCTATCTTTTTGTTCTGCAGAGGGTCCACAGGAGGGGTGTATAGATTACAATGATTTAAAAGTCCCTTAACAGCAGGTGAAGGAATAACCATCTGATCCCAGCAGTCTTTCCTGCCCAAGTGCAGGGGGGCTGGACCTGATGACCTGTAAGGTCCCTTCCAGCCTGTAACATCTATGAAACCAGATACTAACAAATTTTTGCATATTAAAAAGTGTAAGGGATACAGAAAGGAGACTGGAAATGATACTGAAACATGGCAGACCAAAGAAATTGAGTTCTTAGAGTACTTTATGCAAGCAGAAGAGATTCCATGCATTTTAAAGCTATATTACTGCACAGACTTCTGAATTTTCAATATAGGAATTATCTTGCTACATCTGGATGGCCATGTCCAGACAAGCGTGGATGTGCAGGTGTTCACCGTACTGCTACCTTGTGGGAGGGGGGAAGGGGTTACCCTTGGAGATTCCAGGGTCAAAAAAACCCATGCCAAAAACAAAGCGGGGTGGTACATGTGGCAGCACACGTGGCGGCAGTACGCATTGCCCAAAACCAGAGCTTGGCTGGCTGGAGCCACACTGCAGCTCCTGGACAGGCTCCTAGCTTGCGCACAGCAGCTGCAACTCCCCAAGGCCCCCGGTTAAGGCTGCTGGGACTAACCACAGTTGCTGGCCTCATTCTCCCTTACCCAACCTGGGATAACCTGCTGCGCACTAGATCATGCGTGGCATGGGCATTCCCCAGGGAAAAGTAGCACCAGCATAACCCACCTACACTACAAGGTAGTAGTGCTGCTGCTGCTTGTCTCTGGGGAAACAAATGTCCATGCCACACCAATAAGGCTAATCTGTTATCATGTCTAAAACAGTGATCCATCCTGTTTGTTGAGAGGGTTTTCAGTTGCAGGAAAGTCTAGTCTTGGAAGCAGGCCAACCTGTATGGGTGAGGAGCTCTCACCACTGATAGACGCACCCCATTTCAGGTCCCTTCTTCAGTGAGGAGTCCGTTATTTATACAGTGATGAATAGCTCCAGCAGTGCTTATGAAGTGCTTCAAAAGAAAGTGCAAGGAAACCTGCAGAAGGCAGTTATGGAATAATTTGTCCTCCAGAAAAGATTCTTTCTGGCCCACATTTGTGGAAGCCTGGTTTGTACTGTGAAATATGAGGACTGTCTGTGCTGCTCTGTATTTTTCACAGTTCTTGATTATTTTTAATCTTTATTGCCCTAAATTTGGATATAATAATGGATGTGTTTTTTAATTCGTTTTGAAACCTCTTAAACTCTTCACCTCAATGATTTCTGCTGGCAGTAAGTTTCATAGCCTGTTATAGGAATTAAGTATAAAGATAGAAGAAAAATGCTGAAAGCAGCAATATAAATCTATGATAAATGGGAGAAACCATCTTGCTCTTGATTCTTCCCCAAATACTTCTCAGAACAGCAGGAGGATGAATTCTATTTAAAGTGCCTCAAATTTGGCATTCAGATTGAACTTGATTTTATAATTAACATAAAGTGAATCTTTTTCCTCATAAAAATAACTGCGTTTTTGTCAGCTCTGGATTTGAGTTCCTTGCAATGAATGTTTTGCCATGATATATTAAAATTCCTTATAAAACATATAAAAAGGGTCTTAAACTCAATTTGATACTTTTTTGTTTTACAGAAAGCTTTTAGAACTGGCACTAGCACACGCTTGGATGACCGTGTATATGCCATGTGCCAGATGAAGAGTCAGCCTCTTATTCATCTGATGAAAATGATACATCCCAACTTGTACAGGATAGACAGATTGACAGATGAGGTATAACATAGAACTGTTTTATATAGAATACAGCTGAAACACATTGCAGAATCTACTGAACCTATGGTAACAGTTTCTTATACATTTTGATTGTAATTTAAATGTTTATTTCTACCATTTTTGACATGGTAAACTATAAAAACCTTGAATAATCTCTAAAGCTAAGTGCTTACAAGGTTTGCCAGAAATACAGGATGGGTAATGAGTGCACAAGGTCTTTCTGCACATGTTCTTAAGAATCATGTTTCAGTGATTATTATTCTGTCATCTTGCCATCTGTTGCCAATTTATGGAAAGCTAAAAAGATAATGCATATCTGGTTCCTAAAGGTAAAGTTTTAAAATCATGTGAAGATAATGAAATCGGCAAGCTATGCTTGAGTTGTAGTTTGGCTGTGGAGAATGAGTAAAGGTTGCTTGCAGACCTTAAAAAAGAACAAACAAAATGTGCTTGACTGGAAGAAGCAGCGTGTTATTTGACTCGGCTCTGCAGCATCTGTATAGATCAGATGCTTCAGCTGGGCTTTTTGACACTTTTTTCAAAAGGTGATTCAATCTGCTATTAGATAAACACGCCAAAAAAAGCCCCACTAAAACGCCCAATCTATACAGATGTTGAGTGAACCAGGTCCAGCTAATGCACTGCCTGTGCTGTGCTGGGCTTGGTGCAAGAACACAGAGAGTTTAAGTAAAGAGCCTTTTGGTTTATTTGGGTTTTTTCTACGTGTTTTAACAATTGAAACGTTCAGTAGAGCTAGTTGTTCATATGTATGACAGATACAACTTTTAGCTTAGTAGAGTTTTGTTTGCTAATTTCCCACTAGCTGTCGTAAATATAATTACATATCATTGATTTTTGCTTACACTCCTTAAATCTGAATTGTTCAGCTACAGAATTAACTTGTAGGCTACCATTTCTTCGGGTTGAAAATAGTAAGCTGGAAGCTAAATATGCCTTCCTTTGCAGTATCAGTTAATTGTTGAAGCTAGTGCCAACAAGAACAGTTGAAATGACTAGTTGTTTTTGGCATGTCAATCTTTTTTTTTCTTCCTACTGACACATGAAAAGCTAAAGTAGCTTTGTTTTATGCTCGGCCATTAATGCTAAAGGAAAATGCATTGAAAAAATCTAATTAGTAAATACAAAGTTGCTAGTTCCAAGAGATTTCAATTCAGTTATCTCTTGCTAGAAGTTCATTTTTAAAATTTTATTTTTATTGGCTAAGTGAAGTTAATTTAAATACTTTATTTTGTATAGTATGAATAGCTCTAGCCAGCCTGGAAGTTTTTTTTCCATTTGGAATTTTTGCCCTGTACTAGCTCTTGAGCCCTCATTGTTTTATCCTTGTTTGTTTGTTGGTTTGTTTTAAATAAGCCTGGCAGACTTAAACTGTATAGGAAAAAAATATCTGAGAAGAGCATGCAATCAAGGCAGCTCTCCTTTGAGGGATTGTCCATATGCACAATCCTCACTGTGGGTGAACATGGATAATGCCACTTGTCCTTGAGAGGAGAGTTTTTTGCCTCAGTAATATCTCTAGGGCACACTTAACTCCACTCCTTTCTGCTCTGCACCAAGGATAGAAAGGGCAGTTTGCTTTCTACTTCATAGTGCTTCTCAACTGCCATTGGCTTTACGTGGAGAACTCTGTGATTCAAGGCCTAAAATAATGGTTGAAGCCCTTTAAGAATTTCTGACCTCTTATTTTTTTTCTTGTCTTTTTTCAAATGTACCCTTTTTTCTTTTTAAGTTAAATTCTTAATAATCTGTGTACTCCCTTCCCACCCTCACTCTTGGTTTATCTGTGCCATGAGGTAGTCGTCTCCAGTCTGTTTTTGTATTTCTTTAGTAGTCTTTTACTTCTGTCAAGAAAGCAAAATCCTGGGATAGTTTCCAGGTGATCTCTATGAACACTGGGATCATTGTGTCATTCATTGATATATTCATACCCAAAAACAATGTGGACCTAAGATGTCAGATTTAATTTCTCTTAGTGTCTTAGCTTGCATAGAGCTATGAATTCCATAGCTCAATATTGCTTCAAGTCATATTTCTTGCAGTGGATTTTAAATTTACTGACCTTTAAAATACAGACCCCTTCTCTTGATGTTCATTACAGTTGGGTACAGCTCTTACTTCTTCTCCAAGACACTCTTACAGTTTTCATTTTCACATTGTATTTAAGGTAGTGCTGCATTTTTTAGATGAGATCATAATCCAGCCCAGAGGATATACTATCACTTATGTAATTATTTTTCATATTCATATTCTTAGCAGAATGATCCACAGGTCCTTAGTAATAGATCTTCAGCCTGCCTTTATAACACTGGGCTCAGATACATTGACAGGGTAGTGTAATCCAGCTTCTGTAGGGTCTGGCAATTCTGTTATGCTTTCTCAGGTACAGGCGGGGAGTGGGGAAAGAGATTGGTCATTCAGTGCATTTCAGAGCAGTGTACCAAAGACAGAATTGTTTTAGCTGCCACAAATGACTCCAAGCAGGATCTGACCACCAGGTGCTTTCTACCACCACAATTTCCTCCAGCCTTCTGGTTTACAGGAACAGTCTGGGGAGTCTTTGACATTGCCATTTGTAACTTTTTCATTAGTTAGTAAAGGTCAGGTTTTTTCATTTGTTTTTGGGTGTAGAGTGAGAATCTGTTTAATGTAATATACATATTAGTATTTAGTTCACACAGTAAGCATGGAGACATAGTATACATAATGTGCTTAGTTAAGTTATCATCCCTTAGTTTATATAGTAAAATAGATCATGTCTCTAGATGCATCTTTCCAGAATGAGAATTTTTGAAAGATTTACGTGAAGGGTAGAGGTGGGATTTTGTTAGATAAGAATCTATCTAAAATACAACTAGAGAACCAACACTTAGACTAAACTACCTAATTTGTCAAAAAATGATTAAGCTTAAAGTTAATTAATCATACATCCTGTTTTATGTAATGGGCACTATTGTAATTGTAATTACTGTTATAATTGTAACTGTAATTACTATTGTAATTGTATTACAGGGTGCAATTCATGTTAACGACAGGGTTGTTCCTCAACCTCCTCTTCAGAAGTTATCTGCAGAGAAGCTGACAAGAGAAGGAGTTTTTCTTATGGACTGTGGCTCAGTAAGCTACTACTTTGATTCATTTTTATTTAGACAATAACAAATGAGTTTAACTTTTAATAATAACCAACTTACTACACAAGTACTATAGCAAAGCAACACAGTGATTAATACAAGGCTCTAAATTCCTGTCCCAGTTGAGACACTTTGCTCTTAGTAAAAGAAGATTCTTAATCTAGCACGGAATACTAATGTTTTCATGTTGTTATGGACTCTAATGACAGTGTTTAAAGCTTCCTTTTTCCACTGAGTTTTTTCTTTGAAAGTGGTAGCTTAACAGGACATGCTAAAGTCTGCTCTAGCAAAACATTTACTCCCATACTTGATTCTCATCAAAGTTGAGGATGTACTTAAATACTTCTATGAATTATATCAGAACTCGTGGTAGAGGTGATATCTTTTATTAAACCAACTAGATTTCTGCAAAAAATTATATGAATTGTGGCTTATATGAACTATGTTTGTGTGTGGGGAAAGTTATGTTATGACAATTAAAGAAAATGATCCAGATTTCTGTGGAAAGTGCCATAATATTTTTTCCCACAAATTGTTAGTTTAATTTGGAAAGGAAGCACTCTGAACTTGTGGATATAAAGGATTCAGTCTGAAAAGTGATTTGTCTATAAAAGTCAGAAAAAGTTATGGACCTTAGTTAGATTTTCAGAACATTAGGGCTTATCTAAACAGGGAAGTTAGTTTGCAGTAAGCTGCGGTACAAATGTTATAGCCCACTATGAGTAGCCAGTTTAGAAATTATTGTAAAGCAGCTATTGTACTTACAAGCCCTTGTATCTGTGCTTACGGTACAGTGACATCCACCTGTATAAAATTTACTGCAGTGTTTGTACTTACTGTAGTTTTCTGATGCTATTAAATTATCTTCCTGTAGATGGTGCCAGTTTACTGACAAAGCAAAGTATATAGACTTGGCTGTAGAAGAATGTGCTTTGAAATTGTTACTGAATTTGTGCATCAGTTGATTTTAAATTATAAATATATTCCGATAATAATAGTTCCTTGAATGAATTATCAAATTCTATATCATAATTTCAATATTTGGGATATTTGGAAAAAAAAATCAAGAGAGAATCTCCTAAATACTGTATATCCCAGACCAGAGTTCTTAAAATACTTTTTCCATTTCCATTTAAACCTACGTTCCAAAACAAAACATGAATTCTCTGGATTCAGGTTGTATTTTCCTCTAAAAAATATGCAAGACTTTTACCGAGACTAATTTTAATCTTTTGTAGATTTTTTACATATGGATTGGGAAAAGTTGTGATAATAACTTCATAAAAGATGTACTTGGGTATCCAAACTATGCAGCCGTACCCCAGAAATTGGTAAGCATTTGAATGTTTTGGATCATATCATATGTATATTTATAAGTAATCAACATTTCTCTTGACTCTGTTCAGTTGAGAAGCTGAATTGAATTGATTTCATGGTAGAATTTGTGCATGGTAGGAGAATTATGTGTGGTTTCAAGTCTGCCAAACACAGTGAAAATCTCTGCCTATGGTTGTTTGAATCAGATGTAGTGATACTTCAGTAGAAAGCAACAAGATAGCTGTGGAAATTTTTCCAAAATATTAAAGAACATGATGTAGAGGGAACTTTAGCAAGATGCTAAACATTTTTTATTTAATTACTATATTCAGAGAGAACCAAAATGCGCCAATACAGTTTTAATCAAGGGGGAGACATAATACAAGGACAGGTTTTTTTATGCAAAAGGGAAGGATTCATTACATAAGGAAGGACTGATCACTACAGAAATGTGGATTTGTTTTAAATATAGCTCATTCCATCCATTTATTACAAAGGTGGCAACACAACTAATTTTAAACGTGCAGTCAAAGACTTGTTTTTGATCCCATATTAATTGTTCCACAAGCTACATAAGCTATAGCAGTGGTTTTCAACATTTTTGGACTTGAGGCACCCCCTTCATAACTTTTGTGAATATGAATGGCACCCAGTTTCAGAAACTAGATACTACAGTGCTTATCTCCTTGCAGAGGGGCTAGGTAGTGAGGGTGGGGGATCTAGGGACAAGCCTGAGCCTGCACTTAGCTTATTTGCTTACCTCCTTATACCTCACTTATCTTATCGTGCCTCAAAGCATCCTTCAAAGGATCTGGTGGCACCCCTGGGTACCCTGGCACTGGTTCAGAATCATAGAGAAGCAGGGATGGAAGGGACCTCCAAAAGTCATTTAGTGCAGCCCCCTGCCTGAGGCAGGATCATCCTTACCCAAACCATCCTGTACAAATCCAAAATCTAACCTCTTAGTAAAACTATAGTCAACCCAGAAACAACACAAGACATAATCTATCTTTCCACAAGTAAAGCAGGAGTATCATAGTAGCCGAAGTCCTGCTTTTGTAAAAGATTATTAATTAGAGGTGCACCAATAGAGATTTTTGGGGCCAGTACTGATAGCTAATATTTAAGGAGGCATATCAGCCGATACCGATCCGATTTCTGATACAGCTGCCTCCAGCTGGTAAATCCAGCGTGGTGGAAGGGGAGGGAAGTGGTGTGGGGGGGCATATCAACGGCCCCCGCAGTGAGGGAAGGGGCATGGGCAGGTGCTGCCCAGGCAGGGGTGGGGTGGGGTTGGGTGGGGAGCCAGAGCCGCAGCTCGTGGTGGGAAGGAGGCGACTCCCGCTGCTTCTTGCACCCCAGGAGGGCATGGGGGAGGTTGGAGGCGGGGGCAGGCTGCAGCCGGGTCTGTGTAGTGTTCTTCTCGGTGTGGGCTGGGCTCAGAAAGGTACTGGGAGCATGGGAAGTGCTGGGAGGGTCCTGCATCCACCCCAAATTTGGCTGCCACTCTGCTCTCAGTGCTGCTGCTGCCAGCTGCCCACCGCAGCCCCAGCTCAACACCCCGCCTCCACCCACTCACTGCAGGGGGCGTTGATCTGCCCCCCCCCACGCCCCTTCCTCGCCCCTTCCCCTTCCACCACACCAGACTTCCCAGCTGGAGGCAGCTCTCCACGCTGTCGGCTGTGCTCCTTGTTGCCTGAGTGCTGCACTGCAGCTGCGTGCAACACAGGCATTTATCAGCCAAATCATTGGCCCCTTGGACCAATATCTGATACAGCCAGTTTTCTTTATATCAGTATGGATCCTATATCAGACCAATGTATCAGTTTACCTCTATTATTAATATATACTCAAGTGATCCCAGGTAGAGGGTCATAGCCCCTGCTACAGAGGAAGGCAGAAACCCCCACAGTCCATATCTATCTGACCAGGGAGTAAAATAACTGGGCTAGAGACAGTCATTCATTTTTGGAGATACAATTTTCAAAGAAAACTTGCAGAGCTTGAAAACATGGCAAGAAAGGGAGTGTAAAAGCACTCCAGCCCTCTGGAAAGGGGAAAGAGAGACAGCAGAGGGCTGTGGGATATTGGGAGTGTCCCAGCTCTCTTCCACAAAAAAAACTGTCGTTTGATCTCAGAGAAAGATGTTTCTCCAGGTACATCTGTAACAGCTCTCCAGATGCAGATGATTCAGATGCAATATACTAACTCAGAAGAAATGGCTGAAATATCTGATGCTGCTTAGCAGTGATCCCTCACCCTGTTAAAGAGCCCACTAAAGTCATTGTTTTGAACCTTAGTGGTTTCAATTCAGGACTTAGTTTTGGTGTTTGTCAGTATCTCTTGCTGTGGAGCACAACATTCAAGAATTTGAATGTGTATGTACAAAGGGGAAATTAAAACGCCGTATTTCCAGAAAGGAAATTAGTTTTCTGTGGGCCTGTTTTCTAAATACCTTTCAATTAAAATGCAGTTTTTTTAAACATTTACTTTTGGCTAAAATGAAAGGACAGATACAGAATCGTTGTACGTAAGCTAACAAGAGCCTATAATACAATATGTGGCAGATGATTTTGTAAAAAAAAAAAAAAAAAAAGTTCAGGCTATTTTCCATGAGATTCGTGTCCTGAGAATAGCTTTTTCTACTAAGCATTTTAAACTCATCATGTACCTATTTCTACTCTGTGGTATCTATGCATGTACCCATTCTTTACCTCCATGTACAGTGTATCAAAACAAGCTATTTGGAAGACATTCATAATCTGAGACTTTGGGGTGGTTTTTTCTAGATTAGTATATATCATACCTTCTGGCTTTCATTCAACCATTCATTTATTTCAGCATGATTTTATGTTACTTTGGTATATATTGAAAAGAAATAGCCTCTCTTTCTCATGGCTTTTTTAACCAGACCCAGCTTCCAGAGTTGGATACGCTATCTTCAGAGAGAACAAGGTCTTTTATATCCTGGCTTAGAGACAGTAGACCTCTAAACCCAGTTCTTCAAGTAATAAAGTAAGTTCATCTTTAGTTACATTTATTATAACATTCCTGTTTTCCATATATGCATCTCAGGGGAACATATTTAGATTTCATAGTAGTAATTCTCACATAATCCTATTAGAGGCTAAGTACCCTCAGCTTCTAATTGAAGTTAATTGGGAAATGAGGCTGTTCAGTGCAGGAGGAAAAGCAGCACCTTTGCAAGTTTAGGGCCCCACAAGGGTCATGCTAGAGAATATCTGTGTTCTTTTCATTTTCATAGATTCATAGATTGTTAGGGGCTGGAAGGGAACTTGCAAGATTATCAGTCCAGCCCCCCTGCACTAGGTAGGAAAGACAAGTGGGGTCACGTGACCCCAGCAAGGTGACCGTCCAGTCTCCTTGAAGTTTTCTAGGGTAGGTGATTGCACCACCTCTGGAGGGAGCTTAGTCCACAGTCTAGACACTAACTGTGAAGAGGTTTTTCCTAATGTTAAGCCTGAATCGGTCTTCCAGGAGTTTGTGGCCATTACTCCTAGTGTTCCCCAAGGGTGGTGTAGTGCAGTTGTTTGCCGAGCCCTTTATGTATTCCCCTGATGTAGCGGTAAGCTGCTACCAAGTCTCCCTCTCAGCCTTCTCTTTTTTAGGCTGAAGAGTCCCAGGTCCCTCAGCCTTTCCTCATATGGCTTGTCTTGCAAGTCTGATCATACGGGTGACTCTTCTCTGGACTCTCTCAACATTTGAATATCCAATCAAAGTTTAAGCATAACTTCTAATATCTAATAATTGTTTAGTGTTAAACTAGACCTGTTTGCCTAATAGAAGTTAATAATAAATTTATCAGTGGATTACTTCATAGACATCCTGTAGCCTTTTCAATCCATGGCCTGTTTTAAAGCATCTGGGATTTGTGAAATTCTTCTATTTAGTTAATAGTTTTTCATCTCTGACAATTATCAATTTACTAGAACTGATGACTGGTTGGTCCGTTTGTTTTTAAGGAAAGTATGTTATGTTTTTAGCTGCCAGCTTTTACCCTTGAAGCAAATAGTAGTTGTTTTTTGTGCTATATTGATACATTTTTATGTATGTATATTTATACCTTACAAAAGTAGTTTGGATAAATTGTATAGCCATGCCTGGAACTTTACTGCCTTGTAGTAAAGACTGAATCAGAATTTCCTTTGATTCCTTATTTGTAAAATGTATTATTTAACAGTAAAATTTCTGTAAAAGATGTCTTAAGTAAATGTTTTGCAACATAAAAAGTTGAATACATAAAAAAAACCCACCCCATTGAGTAGTTCAGTGGGTAACTCTAGATTATAAAGTAACAATTATTGGAATCAAATTAACAGAAAAACAAGAAATTCAGAGTGAGGGTTGAAAGGACTTAATTTAACTCCTGGTATTGCTGCTCTTTGGGTTGCAGTAGCATTGAGTGGCTTTAAGGATTCTAGCTTGATTGCGCTAGATGCTGTAGAAATAATAAAGAATGATTTGTGCTAAACTGAATTTACTCACTGATCCTACAGACTCTTATGCTTAACTTAAACATTACTGATCTGCCTGGAGGAGATTGTATGTCAGCAGTGAACTCAGCATTGCAGATATGTAAAAAGTTTAAATATTTATTATCAGGAGTCGAACTGTAACCTATAGATGGCCTGTTACTATCTACAGGTCATGATAACTGCTAGCAAAAATTGTTTTTATTCTAATGTTTTATCATACTTACATTTTTGTTGTTTTTTTCAGGTTTAAATATCTTTTCATTTCAGATATTAGGAGTGTTCTTTTTATAACACAATAATAACATGATTTTTACTGTTGGAAAATGGAATACTTCATTAATAATTTTATGCTGCATGTAGTTCTCAAGGCAATAAGCATTATGTGGACTTTCTGTTTATACTTTTCTGTAAAATGTGTTTTATTAATGTTTAATGGATCATATATTTTTCTCTTCTTTTTCAGAGATGAGAGTCCAGCCAAAACGGATTTTTTTCAGCATTTAATTGAAGATCGGACAGAGGCAGCTTTCTCATACTATGAATACTTACTTCAGATTCAACAGCAGACTTGTAAATGAAAGAGAAGTAAAGAAGAAACAACTTCCTGATTGTGGATGCAAACATCAGCTGTGAGAAAAGCACATAGAAAGTTTCAGTAACAGGAGTCTGTTTTTCCCAATATACAGTCCATAACACCAGTTCCAAGCTAATGGACAAATACATCTGTATTTCCAGAGGAATTACACAATTTTGCTTCAGCCTAAACATGGTAGGAGTAATGAAGCTGTTTCACTAGTACATTTTAAATTGGTTTATACATGCTTCCAGTAGTGCAGCAGTATGGTGCTCTGTTTATTGCAAGCTGATGAATTTATGTAGCGATGTGGGATATTTCTTAATGAAATGGAAAATTAGATGAAACCTTTTTTTCTTACATTTATTATGATAACCCTTCTGGATTCAAACTCTAACAGAGAAGCCAAAGGGCAACACTGTATGTTGTTTGTTTATATCAATTACTTTTTAAAAGGAATGATTCATATTTACTAAAAGACTCAACATTTTCTCTGTGAAGACTCTAGAATTTCAATAAAGTACATGAAATGTAGAAATAAAATATATAATGTACATAAGTGTTACATTTGTAAAGAAGATGTAAAAATGTAACTAAAGAATGAATAGTTCAGTGTGCAGCAGTGTTGAATGTTCAACGACAAATCAGTTTGCCCTAGATAAAGAATGAAGTTGACTAAGACATTAAGAGATTGGAATCCGCAGAGGAAAAAACACAACTTAAGTTATTCAGTTTATTCTTTTAGGTGAATTTATTTATGATTGGCTTATGAATTAAAATATTTTGCTTCATCATGTGTTTTTATATTTCTGCAACTCTTACATTTTAGAAGCTGAACTCTATACTGAATCTAGAATTCATTGTTGAAAAGAATGTGTTTACCACTCTATTTTGCAGACTTTTCTGGGGGGGGAGAAGAGACTTTCATAGAGGGGAATGTGCTGTAGGTGTATCAATAAAAACTAATGTTGGGACCTTCATATACATTGTTTTCTGAAGAAGAGTCTCTCTTAATCCTGATTTATATTTTGTTACTTAAACCAATCTTGGTCCATGTTTTTTGAAATTCAAAATAAGCGTGGTTAACTACTGAATGCTATCTTATGATATGATTTCTTCTGTGATGAAAATAAGGGATATAAAATGTGTGTTAGTTGAAGAGATGAGAGGGAAAGGTGTATTATTTGAAAAAAAGAAAAATGTCCAAAAAACCCCAGTTTTGAAATGTAAACATGTTGGTGTATTTTTTTTTTTATAATCTAATTTCTGCTGATACTTGTAACAGTGCTTTGGTTTGTGAACACAGATTCAACTTAGCACCTAAAAATTGATGGTGGGTGGTGATAGTCAGAGGTAGAGGGGGAAGGATGTTTTGGCTGCCTGTTTCAAGTACTGATTTAGGCATTGTCAATCATGAATCAGCCTCAGCTTTGCCACTTATTTGGTTTAAATGATAATTTTCACTGCACTGTCATAATGAACTAAAGCGCTAAAAATGCAGGTAATATTAGTGAATTTTTAAAGCATAATCCTTTAAAGCATTTTAAAACAATCAAGAAGTTGAATATTCAGGAGCTCTATACCCAGAAAGATTCAAATTGAATCATGTGTGGTATAATGTTTAAAAGAAAAATACAATAGATACATTTCACAACTGATTTATGACTATACTAGTTGCACCCTAAAGGTGGGGTATCCTGGTTGTTTGAAGCAAGTCAGTTGAGAAGGATCCTTTTATTATTTAAATTAGTCTCTTTTGCTTAACCAGAATTATTTGAGTGCCCAAAGATTGCTCAGAAGCTCAGAATTACTAGTCAGTCTGCATTTTTTATCAGTTACTATATGTCTTCGTTGATGCTGGATCTTGTCCCTAAATTAAGACAAGAAGTCAGTAACTGCATATTTTTTTATTTTAGACTACTTCACATTTTGAATAAAAGCTAAATGTCACTGAAAAGTAGACATCTTATAAATTATTTGAAACCATAGTGTCAAAAGGGCATATTAGCATAATCTCAGTGAACAGCTCTACAGAATACACAGTTATTTATGAACTTGACATTGAATATGAGAACACCTGAAACTGGTTTATGATGATATCTTCTGTAAAACTATTACTTAAAAGCTTTATTCTTCTATGTGTTTTGTATACAAAAATTATGAAAAATACATTTGAGAGCTATTTGCTTATTTGTTTAGTAAAAATCAATTTACAGTATAGACAATCTAGTAGTTATTTATGCTTCTGTATATGGTAGAAGGTTTCTATAATATAATCTCTGTTTGATCATACTACAAACGTTTTAAAGAACACTCCCCTATGCCTGCTGATGGAAAATTGAAACTGATCTCAGGATATATGTTTATTAAAACTAAATCTCCTGGAGTGGCCAAGATATCCAGCAGCAAAGTACAGCCCCAGTTCCCAACCAGGATGCCATGATCTCCTTTGACGGGTGCTGTGCTATTAGGTGTGTAAACAACTACACATGATTCACAAGGTATATCTAGAGATAGAAAAGAGCAAACATTCAAAATTGCTTGCAACAGAAGAATTGTTCTATTACATTTTTTTCTGTGGGCAAGAAATGAGTGAAAGATGAGAGATGGCATTTTCTGAGAGGTTCCTTGATTGTAATGAGAGGTTCCTTGAGTCTGTAAAGGTTGAAGACTTAGGTACAAACATTCAAAAAGCCTGAGGTAGAATTGCTCAAACTGGCACATGTTTCTGTAAGCACCCTAGTTTAGGTCAGGAGTGAACAGAAGTTTGCCTTCCTGGTGTGGGGGAGAGGACCATTGGACTGCCTACAGTGGCCAAGGCCAGCAGGCTGGGGCACTCAGCATACCTCCTGGCATAACCCGCAGCCTCCCTGAGCTATTGAGTATTGCTGAGCGCTGTGGAGTCAGTGGCAGGCTTCTCTAGCCCAGTCTACTCTGTCATTGCACCTGCTTGAGGGAAGCATTGGGGGGTGTCTCAGTGGGCTTCTACACACCCACTGAGACACCCCCATGCCTCCCTCAGGTGGGTGCAGTGAGAGGGAGCTAGGCACAGCCAATTCCCCCCCCCCCCCCCCCCCAAAAAAAAATCAGTGGCAGCATCAGCGAGAGGTGTCTCCAGCACGTGTGGCTCCCCTGTCACTGCACCTGCTTGCAGGATGCATGAGGAGATCTCTTGGTGGGGTTACAGGAGCACACTGAAAGACCCCCATGCCTCCCTTGAGAGCACAGTGACAGGGACCTGGGCATGGTGAGCCATAGTGACAGGGATCCAGGGGAGCCCACTAAAAGACTCCCCTTCCCTCCTTTCCCCCCCATCAGCAGCAGTGTCAGTGACAGGCATTTCCAGCCCACATGGCTCCATGGGAGGGAGGGTTAGCAGGGGCCCACAAAGGCACCTGGGATGCTAGCAGATACTAACCAACCTTGATTCATGAGCAGACCTGGTCCTGAAGTTCAATTCACTGGTCTAACCCGGATCAATCAAGTCTGATACCACATCAGTCTAGGTCCATTTTAGACCAGGATCCAGCATTTGTATAGGAGTTTGTGCTCTCTGAACTTTGGTAATGGGTATAGACTGGCTTCCAACCACCTAAACCAGAAAAAATGTAATGTCTGTACCTGTCCTATGTTAGTTTGGGTTAAATCACCATAAAGGAATTAGGTGCAAATGGTAAAATATGTTTGTTCCCAACTGCGAATGGGCAACCTGCTTTTAAAAAGTATCCTACATGTTTACTAGTAGTATTTAAGGGGGAGGATATTTTCATGGTGAGTAAACAAAAGTCTTTGGCCATATTAATTTTGTATATGGAACAAGCATCCTTGTAACATGCTGTGCCATAGAAACAAAAATGGAAAGCATCCAACCTAGTGATCAAAAAATCTGAATTCGGTACATTTTAGATTACTGAAAATATGAACTGGATTGGTCAGGAGTAGTTAATCTTACTTCTTGATACTGTATGCCCCAAGGTACCATCTCTACCATTGTTATTGGGTAAAATTGTAAAGGACTTCTTGGCCTACTTTGAACTGACAGCTATTAAATAGCTATTCTGGTTCTTTTCCTAGTGAATAAATTAATTGCAATAAGATACCCTCAGTAACAACTGTGGCAAAGGAATAAAAAGATTGAACAGACCTGGAAACCTGATTCCCACACTGCCATTTCCTATTGGTGGCCCCACTAGCCCAGCTATAATTAACATTATACTGTCAGTTATTGATACTGGGTATCTTTGTGCCTAATGGCATTAGTCTTATATTCCAGGTACAAATACTAATATAATACATGTAACTAAAATTGGAAGGTATGTTGACATTTTTTTCTCTGTAACGGTAAGTATATACCAATTTCATTCTGCCACTGTCTTGCACCAACGACACCACTATTTCCAAGCAAGATTAAATTTGTACAATTCATTTCCTATCTAGATGCATACAAAGAATTACAACATTCTGCTTTGTGGTAAGGGGTGCAGTTAACAAAGCTTAAAATATATGTATCAGAGAAATTTGTCCAGGAAAACATTTGGCTGCAGTATCAGTTCAACCTTCAGCCTGTGGGCGAAGTGTGACCTTCAGGGCTCCCCAGGGAGTGGGAAATTTGATAACGGGAGCAGTGGCATTAAATATGCTGATCAACATTTGGTCTTGGAAAGACAATTTTGTCAAATTCATTCTTCAAACATGGAGATTCCCAGCATAGACGTGTTTCCACAAAATAAAAGAGGACATCAGTCCTATTGTAAGGCAGGTCTTGTTCCAAGCATGCTGTCAAACAGGTTCTTGCCACAATGCAGGAAGGGGTTTAATGTATTCCTTCCCTTCTCCATCACCTCACCTCCCTGCTCCACTTGTATCAAAATTCATCTTCAAATTGATAAAGGGTGGCTAGAATTGGTGATGGTCTCTTCAAATCCTTATAGTTTTGTGTTATACACATATGCTTCATGATAAAGATTCCTTCTTTACTGCTTTGAGATCTGTATCAGTAAGAGGTTGGCATGAAGGAACTAAGGCGTGGTTGCAGTCGCTCTGTCCTTTGTGTACATGCGCATTACCCAACTATACACAAGTATATGCTATACCTGTAGAGGCAAAGGACTGCCCTGGTGACCATTCCAGTGCACTCCCAATTGCAGTGGAGACTACACACACCTAAGAGTGGAATGGATATGTGTAACACATCTCCAAGAACAACAGGTAACAAGTAAAGTAATGATTTTGTATAACAGGTGATTCTAAATTGAAATACGTTTCTATTATAGCAATGGACAGGTGTTCATTTGTAGCACTACAAAAATAGAATAGCTATGGGGGCAGAGACACATGTAGAGACTCTTGGCTAAAATGCTGGCAAAGGCATGTTCTCCAGCCAGGGGGGAATCGGGGCTGCTGCTTTACCCCCCTCTCTCCCTATACTCAGAGGAGTGTGAAGCAAGCAGGCTGTCAGTGATCAACAGGCAGCTGCTAAAAAGCAGCAGCCAAAGCCTCTCACCACCTGTGCGAGAGTGGTGTGTATGGCAGGGATAAAGAGAACTGTTCTTTTTTTTTTTAAAGCTAGAATGTAGATTTGTGGTTTTGTAGCAAAACTACAGTGTACTGCTGGACACAATGTGAAAGAGTGAATGCTGACAGTTCACTATGCTATGAGTCTGTTTCAACAAAATGATAAAACAAGCATCTATTGCTGTGTGGTCCCAGTTTTTCCTTTTTGTCTATTTAGCTTCTTAGCTGAGAACACTTCTTATTCAGATTCAAAATAAGTGACTGCTTGAATACCTCTGAGTGTAGGCAGTAGCCAAAACAAAGACATGTTTTATATATATATTTATATAGATAAACATAAGGAAGGGTTGATTCATTTGAAGTTCCAATTTCTCCCTAACAGTATTCCTCTGAGTCATACTTCATTAATATTATATCACATTTGGATGCATTCAGACTTATCACAGCAGACACACCTGCTTTCCCTTAGCTTTACAATGATCTGGACTGTTATAATTAGAAGACCTACAGTGTACCTGCACTACAATTGCTCTTCTGATAATACAGTGGTTCCACAAATTTTTGAAGCATATCTGAAAATACTTTAATGGGGCTGAAATTACTAACTTTTTGTTTTATGTTAGCTGATCACAATACAATAGAAATTAAATCTATAGGGTTGTTGGCTATGACATAAGAAATGCATAAAGGAAGCTTACAGTTGGTTTAGTGTCTTTTGAACTCCAAAGGATTTTTTAAATAAAGGTTTGCATTCAATACAGCCTCATCCCTCCAAAATGACACTGATAAAGACTTTAGAAGGTAGACTGTATGGAGTGTTCCATCTCCCCTTGAAGAAGGATAGCACAGCCATTATATGTAATTACACAGTAATTATATGGTTGAAGTGTAGGCAACTACAGTGAAGACAGAATAAAAGACAAGAAAGGGGTAGGAAAAACAAAAGTAAAGTATATATGGGGGAAAATAAGGATGTATGTTCTGTGTTAAATTTGGCTTTCAGTATTTAAAAAAAAAAAATTCCAAATAAAAATCACTGCTTGCTTTCACGCTAGCTGAAAAAGATTCATCTGAGACCCATATTTGAGAGGACCACTATCAATTCAAATACATGAAATTTGTAATAACTTCTTAGTGATGAATAAGCAGGAGCCACATGAAATTTTTCTTTGTTAGTTGTGCAGGGCAGTGTTTCCATGTTCACCTGTAAACAATTAGGAGTGTGTTTTCCTAATACACTTTCACCTGAGGACAATTCAGAAATATGTAGGCATTCCTAAAGGTTTCAAGCACTGCTAGCAATTATTCATGTCTCTCAACCCTACTGTATTAGGCCTTTTTTCAGAGGGAAGGGGAGCAAGGTAAAATTCAACATTTTTAAGTATTGAGATTGCTATCCTTGACTATTTTCTAGTCTGAGAAGCTGATTTTCCAGACCTTTTTCTTTACTAGATGATATTCTGGTTTATAACAGCATTGTACAAGGAGTTCTGTCAAGGTCAAATAATTAGAGGTAAGATACTGATATCCCTGAAGGATTATTTTAAACCCAATTCTACCTTAAAATCTTTGGGATGTTAGAAATAAGTCCACTAACCCTAGAATACAGCTTTGCGGCTAGTTGAATCTGCTTCTCTTAAAACTTTTTTTTTTATTATTAATAAAAATTTTCAGATGTCAAATTAATCCATAAACATAATTCCTCCTCCATTAATAAGGCAGTCACTGCTTTGTTTATTATATAACACAAGGAACTAAGTTTGCTGGTTTTAAAAAGTAAGCGAGTCTTCACTGAGTTTTCGGTTTACCTCTAACTCTTTAAAAGAAAAACTCTGTTATCTATATTTATAAGTATATTATTTTCTTGGTAACTAAAGCAACATGTAGTTAATATATACCCCAGTGTTTCAGAATCATAAATATACCGTAGTCTTGCATTCTTCCATTTCAGGCTACGTTCAATCCTGCGTTTATGTGCATTTCTTATACATTAAAAGCACTCAGAAATCAAACTGCTCTTGAAAACACATCTAGTCAACATTTTTAGGGCACCAAATATCAGCGTAAAGCCATTTTTGGCAGTCCCTGTAATTCAGAAAAGTAGGTACCTACCGGGCATGTCATATGTTCATTAATGCGCCATAATTATGGAGCATTAAATTTAGTACCTGCATTGACAGGTACTAAATGTGTTGTAATCAGTGCTACTGTAAATTAGCACGGATTAATATGGGAGGGGTTTTGTGATGCCACTGCCCATTAAACTAAATCTGCGCATTAGAACAGTAGAACAGGTGTTCCCACTCTGTTAATGCACAGTACAATTAATCTTATGCGCTTTAAGTGTCTCATGTAGACATGCCCACTAACATTTATTCTGTTACACCAAAACTGCAGGCGGACTTGAGGTGGGTGGGTCAGCCATAATAAATAAGACCTCAGACCATTCCAGCCATACTGGATACATTGATTTATTGACAGATTGAACAAAGCAAAACAACATGATAAAATATGTTACTTTTAGGGCAAGTAGTCTTTGCCTGGCGATGTTGCTGGCTAGGCTAAGTTGTCAGGCAAGGGGGCTTTTTGTCCTCGTCTGTGGTTGATCAATGCCTTTGATCCCAGTTGGTTCCCACTGCACTGCAAACAGCTTCCTCTTTTTATACCGTCTTTATCCAGACTATGTTGGCCCAACTTGATTTTTTTCTTCCATTTCTTTTTGACTTTTTATTTTAGAACTCACAAGCCCCCTTCCCCTGCTGTCAGCTTGTCAGCTTCTGCAGCAGCATGACCTTAACCATGTTTTTCTCACACACTTTTCTCATTCATTTATGTGTTTCCCCTCCACCCCATTGTGGCCAGTCCAGGCATATCCTGTTCTAGTCAATCTATACATAATGCTGACTTAAGCTCTACTGTTAAACTTGTTATCCTACAGTTGACAGTTAGTCTTTGTGATCGATGGTTATTCTTATATTTCTAAAAGGGTTACTTGAAGGTTACTGCTTTTGCAACAGCAGCAGAAGGCAAGTTTCCCAGAAGATTCTGGGCTTAACAGATCTTTCAGGAGCCTAGGGTTACTTGCAAAATGACGAGATATAGGCTACAATTCCCCCAACTATACTTGTGTTGCCCTGTCTTTGGTACAGAGAAATGTGAAGAGCATGTTTAGGAATATCACAATTAAGTGAAATTTTAAATAATTTTTTGAGACTTAGACTTGCTGATAGTTATTTTTCATGTAATATTGAGAACATACTGTCAGATTTGCTGTGGTAGTAGGCCAGTTCTCACAAGTGATTAGTGATAGACAAAAGAATTACAATTTTACAAAGGCAATACAAGCCAAATAACCTGGCTGCTGTCAATTTTTCCAGTAGAGTTCTCCAACCATTCAATTTCTCTGGTTTCCTCTTCCATTTCCAGGCTCTTTGTTGCCTTATTCTTTCCAGGTTTTGGTAACTAATAGCAATAGTCATTTCTTTTGGAATCTTTTTCAGTGTTTCTCTCAAATTTCTTAGCAGAGGCTTCTCCAGTAGTAATGCCTTTTAAAAGACACTCCAACCTGCATGAGATTTAAGGATTCTGGGACCTTTAAGGCATGGGTCAAAGAGTGAGGACAACTTCTCCAAACAGCCTAGAATCTGAGAGATGATAGTAGTCCATTGTGCTATTTTTTGGTGGCAGTTGATTCAATATGTGTCTTACATACTGGATGGTTCTGCTCTTAAATTTACCTTTTTTTCCCTTCCAAAAGAACCATAATATTTGCACTCAACTTTATACATAAAAGCTGAGCCTATAATTTGGCCTCCTACCATCTTGACTTCTATATGTGCAACGTTTCTGTGTGAGCAATAAAAATCATAGAATCACAGAATCATAGAGGTAGGGTTGGAAGGGACCTTGTAGATCTTCAGGTCTGACTCCCTGCCTGGGCAGGAAGAAAACTGGGCTCAAATGATCCCAGCCAGGTAGGCATCAAGCCACTTCTTAAAGACGCCCAGGGTAGGAGCCAGCACCACTTCCCTTGGAAGTCGGCTCCAGATCCTAGCCGCCCTAACTGTGAAGTAGTTCTTACGGATGTCTAATCTGAACCTACTCTCCAACAACTTGTGGCCGTTATTCCTTGTTATCCTGGGGGGCGCTAGGGGAAACAAGGTCTCCCCCAATCCCTTCTGGTCCCCCCTAGTCAGTTTATAGATGGTCACAAGGTCCCCCCTCAGCCTTCTCTTGTGCAGGCTGAACAGGTTCAGGTCTTGTAGCCTCTCATTGTAGGGTCTGCCCTGCTGTCCCCGGATCATGCTGGTGGCCCTCCTCTGGACCCTCTCAATGTTGTCCATATCCCTCTTGAAGTGGGGTGCCCAGAACTGGACACAGTACTCCAGCTGTGGCCTGGCCAGTGTCGCGTAGAGGAGGAGGATCACCTCCTTGGACCTACTTGAGATGCACCTGTGGATACACGATAAGGTCCGGTTAGCCCTGCTGACCGTGACCTCGCATTGTCGGCCCATGTTCATCTTGGAGTCAGTGATGACTCCCAGATCCCTTTCTGCCTCCGTGCTCTCAAGAAGGGAGTTTCCCATCTTATAAGTGTGCTGCTGGTTACTACTGCCTGTTGTGGAAACACACACAGAGTACTTTTGGGTCAGGTCAGCAGAAGCTTTTATTCAAAAGAAACTACAGCTGTAGGGGGAGTTCCAAAGTGACATGGATTTCCCAAGCACTTGGAAGGGGTCCCCCCCCAAGAGCAAAATCAGGAGGCTTATATACTTTTTAACAGTCGCTTACAACTCACGTGATCATATAGTGAAATTAGCATGAAAAGCGGCTATAATATTACTTCATTATTTCTTTGCTGTTATCAGGATGGGAATTATGGGGGAGATAGGGTTAGTTCACAAACCTCCTTCTTGCACCTGGAAATCTACTTTGTACATACTTTTTTTTTTTTTTTTTTCTACCTTCAAGGCCGCGGTGAGCGAAGCATTTGCAGAAGAGTTACAAAGAACAAACACTTGCCCTTATCTGTTCTACTGTACCGAGCCAGCAATTCTACACAAAGCGGTTATGTCATCTTATAACTAAAATAATCAAAGTTTAAGGCATATATTTTTTCTGATTCCACAGCCCCCCCCTTTGAGACTATTTAGTCTCACTTTAGCCTTAAATTTCCATTCTCATGAGCCCCTCTATTTCATCATGCAGCCTTTCATGTTTTCTTTCAATCTGCTCACACTTTTGTAACACCATTATTCTAGACTCTGCTGTGGGTTTTCTTGCCTTGCTAAAGCTTCCCCTGCTGGCTTTCACGCAGCAGAGGATCAGTTGCATTAAGACATAGAACATCAGAACTATCAAGACAAACAATATTCCATACAGGATTTTCTTGCCAAGGGCCCCGAAATCTGGGAGCCAGGAGGTTAGCCAAGACCACATTTCTTCTAGACCCCAGTCAGTATTTTCTGAGGCCACTTGATGTAGGACCCTCAACTGATTTCGGATTTTGCGAATGTCAGTTTCGATTCGCATGTCCTGATTGACATAGACACAACAGGTGGAGTTTACTAAGGCACATACTCCTCCCTGGGATACCAATAGGTAATCTAGGGCTATGCGGTGTTGTATAGTTACTTGTGAGATCTGGGAGATCTCTTTTTGCAGAGCCTGAATTGCATCCGCAGTGGCATTTCCCATAGCTTCCATTGTGGCTGAAATGTTAATTATGGCTAGTTCCAATTCTCTTACTCCAAGCCACGGTATGAAGGTTCTCACAAATCGATGGAACCCTGTGTTTCTGGTAGCTAAGGGGTTAACCGCCCTTTTCATGTGATGGTTGAAATTTTTTACTTGTTCCAGATATATTGCACTATGCATTTCGAAACCAGGGATAACACGTCCAAGAGTGCATGCCCCCACCCAATTCCAGGGCAAGATTTTATGAGCCCTGTTTCCGCAGAGCCAGTAAAGGCCTGGGGCAGAAAGGGTACTCAAATCTCGGCAGTTGTTGTGCCCTATCCGGCACTTTCGATTGATATGCATCGTATAGGACGGTCCACGTTCAGCTGTTATTCTGCTGGACCGAGATATATTACAAGAAGTAAAATTGGAGTGAATGTAAAATTCTGATCTGTTTGCAATGAGAGCAACATGAGGTTCCTTAGAAAAGTTGTAGACCATGAATCCTGTACAATTGAGAGAGGGTACGTTACCCAACAGGATTCCACTGGTGCTACTAGGGCTATAATCTAGAGTAGTTAGGCAATGAGGGTAGTGTCCTACAGGTGTGGCTTTATTATAAGCTCCGGTGTTGTTGGATCTGTAACAGAAAGGCGCCTCTACTCTTGGGGAGATTATCCAGTTAGCAGGGGCGGCCCTCCATTCTTTAGGAGCGGACCGATGGGCAGCTAACGAGTAGTGTCTAACGAAGCCGCCGTTTATTGTTCCCCATTGCTGGAGGGATATTGGTACTCCGATCATTGGGATTCCTTGGTGTAGGTGTGCTGGGCTGTGAGAGCATATCCAGCAGTCACTTTTATTTCCAGCTTGAGCCACCGCATGGGAGATCTGCAAATACAAATTTTTCTCCCACCCCCCTTGGGTGATACTGAGATACCCAAGTGTGATATATAAGGATTTCGGTGCCATTTTTAGATACAGGAGGGACAAAGAATCTTAACAACAAACATAACCAGCACCAGTAAGAAAAAGAACACTACCAGCCAAACCCAGGATGGCAGCCAAAGTCTTTCTTCGTCCTCTGGGCTCAAGTTACCTAAAGGACTGATAATGTTGGCTCTTGGTCTTGATCGCGGTGGTGATCTTCCGAATGGGAGCATTCACTTTCTTCGAGGCCGAAGATGATATCTTCGTTCTTCAACTGATGAATCCGGCTGGGCTGAGGTGTTGGGTGCAGGGGAGAGGTTACTAGCACTTGCACCCTGATACTCCTCACTTGCCTGAGTGAGGTCCTGAGGGTCTTTGTCCTTGGCCTCAGGGAAAGATCCCAACCTTGGTTGGAATACAGCTGCTTCGGGGTCCAATGGAGGTGATACCTTCTTGCAGTGCGAGGCGTGAGTCCACGTTTGGTGACCTTGGCAACGAACAGCAGAATTAGTGGTTAGAAGTACCTGGAAAGGTCCTTTCCATCTGGGTTGAAGTGCATTTTTCCGTTGATAGACCTTTACGTAGATCCAATCCCCTGGTTCGAGGTTGTGACAGGGAACATCCGGTGGTTGAGGTAAGGCTTCTTGGACCTGTGAATGAACAGACCTGGCATACTTCATTAATGCCTTGCAATAATTTAGTACAGTTTCATCAGTTAATTGTAGGTCTGTTTGGTGAGGGGCAACAGGTGGTGTAGCTGGCATCCTCATGGGTCGTGCCATGAGTATTTCATAAGGGGTTAGGCCATGTTTTCTGTTAACAGTGTTTCTAATGTGCATAAGAGCAATGGGCAGTGCATCAGGCCATTTGAGGCCTGTTTCAGCACAAATCTTCGAAATGCGCGTTTTTAAATCAGAGTTTTTACGTTCTACAGCACCACTTGACTGTGGATGATAACTACAGTGTAGGTGTTGCTGTATGTTGAGTGCTTGGCAGATGTTTTTTACTATCTGTCCTGTGAAATGGGTGCCACGGTCACTATCTATTGTGAGAGGCAATCCAAATCTAGGGATGAATTCTTTGAGCAATTTCTTTGCTACAGTGATGGAATCAGCACGTACGCATGGGTAGGCTTCCACCCATCCAGAGAACACATCAATAATAACAAGAATGTATTCATAAGAACAGCACTTAGGTAGCTGCACAAAATCAATTTGCAGATTTACAAACGGTCCCCATGGAGGGGGATGGGCTGCGGGTGTCGTTTTTACCCGTTGCCCAATGTTGTGAGCTAAGCAGATGGGACAGGAGCTACAGTACTGTTGTGCCATGGAAGGAAAATTTGGGGCAAACCAATTTCTTTGTACTGTAGCAATCATTCCTCCCTTGCTCGTATGGGCCACAGAGTGGGTTAAACGAGCAAGATGTGGCAAAAGCTCTCTAGGCGCCACCAGGCGGCCGTCCGGGGAGCGCCAGAGAGAGTCGGGGTGCAGTGAACATCCTGCACGCAGCCAGTCATTTATTTCCTTTTTTGGGGCCTGATTTTGAAGAAGGGCCAGACTTGAAAGGCTAGCCAAAGGAGACTGGTCTGCTGAAAAACAAACAAAAACAGAGTTAGGAGCCTGTGGGCCAGAAAGGGCCGCATTTCTGGCAGAACGGTCTGCCAGATCATTTCCTCGTGTGACATCATCAAACGGTTTCTCATGAGCTTTACATTTAACAATAGCAATAGCAAGAGGCAATTGAACAGCTTCTAAGAGCGCTTTTACATAACAACCATGACTGATTTGGGTCCCTGATGAAGTGAGGAACCCTCTTTGTTTCCAGATTTGTCCAAAATCATGAACAACACCAAAAGCATACTTAGAGTCAGTATAAATGGTTGTGGTTTGATTTTTTGCAAGAATGCAAGCACGTGTTAAAGCAATGAGTTCAGCAACTTGAGCAGAACGAGCTTGGGGTAAAGAATAGGCTTCCAAAACAGCATACTGAGTGCATACTGCATATCCCGCAACTAATTTGCCTGCATCATTTCTAAGACAGGAACCATCAACAAACAAAACAAGGTCAGAGTTCGGGATAGGAATGTCCTTGAGGTCAGTTCGAGGGGTTAACAATTGAGTTGTGATAGACAGGCAATCATGAGGCTCACCATCAGAGGCAATAGGCAGAAGTGACGCAGGATTCAGAATTGAACAGCGATTTAAGGTTACATTTGCAGCTGACAGTAGAAGTTTCTCATATTTAGTAAGACGGGAATTGGAAATGTGCTGAGTTTTGCCCTTGAGCAGAAGGGCCATCACAGCATGTGGAACTGCAACGGTTAAAGAGTGTCCCAAAACTAGAGAATCTGCCTTTTCAACCAACAAGGCAGCAGCTGCAACTGAACGGAGGCAAGGAGGAAGTCCCGCAGCTACGGGATCAAGGGCAGAGCTGTAATATGCAATTGGGCGATGCTTTTCACCATGCAGCTGAGTGAGTACTCCTAAAGCGATTCCTTCCCGTTCATGACAAAACAAGGTAAAGGGTTTCTTATAATTAGGAAGTCCAAGAGCAGGAGCAAGAGTGAGGGCTTGCTTAAGGACCACAAATGCTTGTTCGGCTTCAGGAGTCCAAGGGAGGGGTTCCGGGGTGGTATCATGAGTGAATGCTTGCAAGGGTTTTGCGAAAGCAGCATAACCCAGGATCCACTGTCTACAATAACCCGTTGCACCTAAGAATCCCCTCATCTGTTTTCTAGTCATAGGTTTGGGAATGTTGAGGATAGCTTCAACTCTACTAGGGGAAAGGTGTCGTTCTCCTGCTGAGATATCATGCCCTAAATAATGTACCTTAGACTTGCAGAGCTGCAATTTAGATTTTGAGGCCTTGTGGCCTTTCTGAGCTAAAGCTGTGAGGAGTGTCAAAGTATCTTGCTCACAGGCCTCTAAAGTGGGCGAGGCTAACAATAGATCATCAACGTACTGAACAAGGGTGGACCCCCCTTTGAACGTGATAGGATCCAAATCTTTTTTTAGGATCTGGGAAAACAGGGTTGGGGACTCTGTATATCCCTGAGGGAGTCTTGTCCAGGTATATTGAAATCCCTGATAAGTAAATGCAAACAGATACTGGCTATCCTTATGAACAGGGATAGAGAAAAAAGCAGAACAAAGATCCACTACTGTGAAATATGTAGCATCTGAAGGGATACAGGAAAGAATAGTGGCAGGGTTAGGGACCACGGGGAAAGCGGGTAACACAGCGGCATTTACAGCTCGAAGATCTTGCACAAAGCGATACGTATCTTTACCAGGTTTTTTGACAGGTAGGATAGGTGTGTTGCAAGGGGAGCGTATTGGGACAATAATCCCTTGCTCAAGGAGTGAGGAAACGACAGGCTTGATCCCTTCCTCAGCTTCCTTTGAGATGGGGTACTGCGGGACACGAGGAAGTGGCTTGGCAGGGTTCAGGATGATATGCACTGGTTCAGCACTCAGCATGTGCCCCACTTCATTCGCATGGGTGGACCACAGCTGTGGAGGTACTCGTGCCAACAGTTCCTCTTGCAAGAAGGAAGTGTCAGAATCAGAGTACTCCTGGGTTAGCAAAGCCACAAGCTCGGTTTCCCTATGTTCCGGTACCTCAAGGTAAACACCATCTGGGCTACAATAAATCACGCATCCCAGTTTACACAGCAAGTCCTTACCAAGAAGGTTGACAGGTGCACAGGGGCTAAGAAGAAAGGCATGATTTTCAGACAAAGGGCCAATAGAGATGGAGACAGGTTCAGAGACGGGATGTGGGATAGGTTGTCCGCCTATACCGACAGCATTTACAGTTTCAGGAGAATAAGGTAGAAAAGGAAACTCAGCAGCCTTTAGTGTGGAGCGGGACGCTCCGGTGTCGACCAGACAGGAGACAGGTTTACCAGAAATAAGGCATTCAACAAACGGACCAGATTGGTCAGTAGCAAGCAAAGGAGCAATGATGTCACTGTCCCTCAGGCTGTCCTATTCAACACTGGGAAAATTGACAGGAAGTGGAGGTGGGGGCTGGGGTCTGGGTCCTTGGCCGGGGCGGTTGGGGCATTCTGATTTCCAATGTCCTTCTTGCTTGCAATAATGACATTGGTTCCCATAGCCTGGGTTTTGTGGGCTCAAGGATCTATCTCTTCCCCTGAATCTACCCGGGCCTCCCCTTCCCCGTCCTCGTCCCCTTCCTCTACCTGGACCCTGCAACTGAGAAATCTGTAAGGCCATTAACTTAAACTCGGCACTGTCTTTAGACCGTTCCAATTTGTTATGAAAATGGTTAGCCGCAGCAAGGACTTCGGTCAAATCTTTAGTTTCCCAGCCAATAATTACTGTTTGAATTTTCTCAGCAATTTTAGGGTTAAGTCCCTGGACGAATGCTGCCACTATTGCTTGTTTAGCATTTCCGACTGGGTTATCCATTCCTGAGTATCGTTCAAATGCCTGTTTGAGGCGTTCTAAATAGTCACTGGGGTGTTCATTTTTGTTTTGTTTACAGGTATTTATTTTGGTCCAGTCTGCCTTTTTTGGGCAAATTGTGAGAACTGCCTGAACCAAAGCATTTCTCTTGTCAATAAAGTCTTGGCCAATCCCTGGGTTTTGATCTGGCCAAGTACAGGCAGCGTACAGACGTAGCATAGTCTCCTTGGGCAAAATGGATCGCATGAGCTGATTAATGTCAGCCCATGTTGGATTATAACAATTTATAACAGTCTGCAATTCTTCCTGAAATTTTTCTGGGTCTTCCCTGATTTTTGGGAACTTTTGAGTTAAATTGTAGAGATCACCTGGAGTCCAGGGTGCATGCACAGTTACTATATTTTGTCCATCGTTGCCAATGCCTGGCATTTGTCTTAGGGGGTAAACTTGTGCAGTTCGGGATCTCAGATTGATGGGAGATCTTTCCATGCCTATTCCCATTCTTCTAAATACACCTGTGGTGGGTTGTGACCCAGGAGTAAATTGCCACACTGGTGATGATTGAGTGGCAGATATGGTGGATGAGTCCGGACTATTAAGCTCCGTGGATGGATTTACTGAAGGAGCTTCAGCTAATGGGTCACTAGCCTGGGCTGCAGCCTGATGTTGAACCGGTTGTTGCTGATGTGGGAGTCCCAGGAGAGCGGGGTTCGAACAAAGGTCAAGGATATCCTCTGCTGGCTCCGGTGGTGGGGGCGCCCCAGGCAATGCTGGATACATTGGAGCGGTGGCCAGCGTGTAATTTGGGGGAGCAGCCAATTTCTCCCGAACAGCTTTTAACTGCTGTTTTAATTTTTCTTGAGAGTCTTTTAGGCTCCTAGTTTGAGATTCTGTCCGCCTTTTGGACATCTCATCATACCAATAAAAGAACGCGTCCCACTGGTTTTGTGGTGTTTTGGATCCACGGGACTCTAACGCCCCTCTCAAGTGCACTATTTTATCCTGATCAAATGTTCCTTCCTGTGGAAAATGTTTCACAGGATCATCCCTAGTATACCAGTTCCACTTATCCAGGTACTTGCAAGTCTCGGGAGAATAGTGTGTGTACATAAAGTACGCCGGAGTCCCCTTAGGGGGGACAGGAACCTGTTTAGACTGACTTGTTCCCATTTTCAGTCACACAGGGAGACGTAGGAGAGGCTTATTTAGGATGTCCGGGCCGCTCAGTGCCTTGCCCCGCAGTTTTTCACTGCCCAGACAAAAGGCTTCTGACCCGACACCGGCTCATAAAATGGAAATGGGGAGGGAAACACTAGAGGGATCCTTTCACTCCTGCTTTCGGCAGAAGCTACTGGGACGAGGGGTTTGGAAAAGACAAAATCACTCAGACGCCCTGTCCACTGGGTCACGAGGTTCCAGTTGGGTCCCCTTGCTTTCAAAACTGCTCTGTCAGGCAGAATTGGGGCGGCTGAACCCAACCGTAGTCTCAGTCCTGGTCAGTGGCTCATATTTCTAAATACACACACACATTCATTCAATAAGCCCTGTCCACTGGGTCACGAGGTTCCAGTTGGGCCCCCTTGCTTTCAAAACTGCCCTGTCAGGCAGAATTGGGGCGGCTGAGCCCAACCGTAGTCTCAGTCCTGGTCAGTGGCTCATATTTCTAAATACACACACACATGCACATTTATTCAGTCAGCCAGACCTCCTAACCCACACCGCCTTAGTTAATTAACTACAAGCCCGATGTGCTGTTGGATGAAGGTGCCTCAAACAGTTTCTCCCTAAAACGTACGTTACCAGACACAAAATGGGATCCTTTACCAGACAGAAAATTTTAGCCGGCAGTAAGGTTCAGACTGACCTGTTTTAACAAGGTTCAGATCCAGTTACCACGGCCAAGTTGGGAGCCTACAGGCAGTCCTCCTCCGAAACCCCAATAGAGATTTTGAATTAGGTCTCTTACCTCTCAAGTTTGGCGCCTCAGGGTTCGGGGGGGGGTAGCCTGCGGTCCTCCTTCCTTAGCCTGTGTTCTGGATCCGAGTCACGGCACCAGGAATTGTCGTGGAAACACACACAGAGTACTTTTGGGTCAGGTCAGCAGAAGCTTTTATTCAAAAGAAACTACAGCTGTAGGGGGAGTTCCAAAGTGACATGGATTTCCCAAGCACTTGGAAGGGGTCCCCCCCCAAGAGCAAAATCAGGAGGCTTATATACTTTTTAACAGTCGCTTACAACTCACGTGATCATATAGTGAAATTAGCATGAAAAGCGGCTATAATATTACTTCATTATTTCTTTGCTGTTATCAGGATGGGAATTATGGGGGAGATAGGGTTAGTTCACAAACCTCCTTCTTGCACCTGGAAATCTACTTTGTACATACTTTTTTTTTTTTTTTTTTCTACCTTCAAGGCCGCGGTGAGCGAAGCATTTGCAGAAGAGTTACAAAGAACAAACACTTGCCCTTATCTGTTCTACTGTACCGAGCCAGCAATTCTACACAAAGCGGTTATGTCATCTTATAACTAAAATAATCAAAGTTTAAGGCATATATTTTTTCTGATTCCACATGCCCAAGTGCAGCACCCTGCACTTGTCAGTATTGGAACGCATCCTGTTTTTGTTAGCCCACCCCTGTAACCTATCCAGGTCTTTCTGCAGTCTTTCCCTGCTAGCGTGCCCACCTCACCCCAAATTTTGGTATCATCAGCAAATTTGAACAGGTTGCTTTTCACCCTGTTGTCCAAATCGCTGATAAAGAAATTGAACAGCGCAGGCCCAAGGACCGAGCCCTGGGGGACTCCGCTGCCCACTTCCCCCCAGGTCGAATATGACCCATCCACCACCACCCTCTGAGTACAACCCTTCAGCCAATTTGCAATCCATCTGACTGTGTAGGCATCGATGCCACAGTCACCTAGTTTTTTAATGAGGATGGGGTGGTCGAGAGTGTCAAAGCCCTTGCTGAAGTCCAGAAAGACTACATCCATGGCAACACCTGCATCCAATGCTTTTGTGACCTGATCGTAAAAGGCAATCAGGTTGGTCTGACATGACCTGCCCCTAATGAAACCATGCTGGTTGCCCTTGAGCATCATCCCCGATGCCAGCCCATCACAGATGTGCTCCTTAATGATCTTCTCAAAGAGTTTCCCCAGGATTGAGGTAAGACTGACAGGCCTATAGTTGCCCAGGTCCTCCCTCCTCCCTTTTTTAAAGATGGGGACCACATTGGCTATCCTCCAATCATCTGGCACCTGGCCTGAGCACCACGAGCACTCGTAAAGCCATGCCAAGGACCCTGCAATAACCCCTGCTAGCTCCCTCAACACCCTGGGGTGGAGAGCATCTGGACCTGCTGATTTGAACACGTCCACCCCTCCAGAAGCACTCTAACCTGGTCCTCCTCAACCTTAGGTCTGGAGGCGTTCCCCTCGAGTCCGTCTTGAATCCCAGTGGGGGAGTCCCAGTCCCTGCACAAGAAAATGGAGGTGAAGAATTTGTTAAAGAGGTCTGCCTTCTCCTCTGGTGCAACCACCAGATTGCCCAGCGTATCTTGCAGGGGCCCCACATTTCCTGGCGCCTTCTTCATCCTCTCTATATATTTGAAAAAGGACTTTTTATTATCTTTGATCTTGGACGCTAGTCCTAGCTCTATGTCTGCCTTAGCTTTCCTAACAGCCCCCCTACAGGCCCGAGCAGTGGAGGTATACTCCTCTTAGGAGATTGCCCCCCCTTCCACTGGGTGTACACTGCCTTTTTGGCAACCAGGCATTCCCGGACGTCCTTGGTGAGCCAGGGGGGCTTTTGAGCACTCTTGCCCCCCTTGCTTCTTGTTGGGATCGTCACCCCTTGGGCCCTGAGTATTGTCTCCTTAAGGAACAACCACTCATCTTAGGCACTGAGTTCCCCTGCCCTCGAGAACCCCAGCGCCTCTCCCACCAATCTCCTCAACTCTTTGAAGTTGGCCCTCTTGAAGCCTAGGGCTACCGCCTTGCTGCAGGCCCTTGACACCCTGCGCTGGATGATGAATTCCAAATCAAACTTTTTTTGTTGAAGTTCTTATTTTAGTATTTTTAGTGCATTTAAACCTTTGAGTCCTTTACTTGATTAGTTGATTCTCCTGGGGTATTTTTTAAGGGGCAATAGCAGTTGAAGGACTTTATCTGTAGTTTTTGAAAAAAATAAAATTTTCCCTTAATATTGAATAAAAAATGTGTGATTGACTTATTTATAGGGTCAACTTATAACACTACAGTATTTCTTCTTAAATCCACCTTCCTTGGTTTACAAAATCATATGCTACTCTATTTCAAATGTTGGCTGACCCCTACAACAGGAGCACCAACAAGGAACATAAAATCGCACATTTAATCCATTCATTTTTTTCATTCAAACAAGTTACAGGGAGATTTAAGAGGGACAAGATTGTTTCCAGTTAAAATAAAAGATTAAATGTCTGTATTCTGTTTCCTTCTGTGCCATTTATGTAATGGCAAGTCAATACCACTGTACTTCTGTTTAAATATTTGTATCATGGGTAAAATATCTGTCTCCTTCAGAGATACTCTGTGGCTTGGTTAATGTTTCTATAACAGCATGAGATTCTTCAATAAGAGAAGCTCTTTCAGCAAAGTATTTGTGTGTGGAGAAGTGGTGGGAGGGAGGGGTCCAGTATGAGAAGGGTCTGGCATAGACACAATTTAATCCTTTTAGTACTGTATTAATTTAGCTACCAATATACAATATGCCAATTTAAGTCCTCTTTTCAGCAGGAATGTACTAAAAGTAAATTATTACTAAGCAAAGCCAAGCATTCTCTTCCCGCTATTCTTTGTCTATATATTGAGTAAGCCATTCCAGATTCTGCAACTGCTATGAGGTGTAGTGTTGGCTATTGTCTCCTTACTAGTATATTTGCCATTTGACTTTAGCAGGGGTCTTTTCAGTGCAGTATATTAAGCCTTGGCATAGATTTTTGTAGGTTTGGGGCCTTACAATAAAGCCTTTGGAGAAATAGACTTTATTCTTTCTTTAAATTTCCAGTCCTGCAGATACTTACGTAATGACTTTACGTCTACAAGCAATTCCATTGATTCAGGTAGGTTGTTTGCACCTTGGTCAGTAGAGTTGGGACCTTATTGGTTGATCTACGTGTTTACAACATTGCCCATGCCAATGCTACCTTAAAGTGCCTAGCAAATTTTGGTGTGATATAAAGTATGTTTGAAGTTCAAAATAAGAAGTTGAGTTTGGAACCTTTTCCCTACATCCCCTCACCCAAAATCTGAAAAAAAAAATGTTTTTACTGTCTGCTATTTTGAACAGAATTTTATTAAATGGACTATAAGAAATGTCAACCCCAAAGAGAGATATTTTTAGAAAGCTTAAGTGCACTGAGATAAATATGTGGAATGAAAATGCATTTTCAACCAGAACTGTCCACAAGTGTTATTATAGATTGGTTCTACATAAAGGATATCTACAATTATGAGAGGCACTGGAAAAAAATCAGAGTGCTAAAGATGGATTTGTAAGCTTCATAACCACTGGTCAGATCACAGCAAGGTTATCAAAGAGTGCTGTAGACCTATAGCAATTGCCATACTGGATCAAACCCAAGATCTAGTCTGGTAGGTTTAGCTTTTGATAGTGGCTGAATGAAACTCCACAGTAAAATGAGGTCTTTCTGGCATCTCTTGACAAAGATCAGCGTAAATCCCCAAGGCCTCAGATTTAACATCCCTTCAAATTTTTGTTAATTATAACAACTGGATATGGTTATTCCTTATACAAATCTTTCTAAGTTCTTGGCTTTCATGACTTCCTGTAGCAATTCATTCCACAATATAATTACATGAGAAAGCTAAGAAAAAACATTTTCCTCTCTGGTTTTGAATGTTATTGAGTGTCCTCTGGTTTCAGGCAGAGATGACAGAAGTTCCCAATCTACCTTCTGTATGCTGTTAATTGTTTCATAAACTTGTACCATGTCCTCTCTTTACCTCCTTTCTGAGGTCCACTTGTGTGTAATTTCTTTGATTTTACTCCTTCAGTGGAGAAAGTGAAAACACAAGTGTTTTTATCAGCAGCAGAGGTGTTGGGGAGAGGGCAGGGTACCACAGCTGGAAACAGTACTAAACGCTGGTTGCACAGAAATTATTTTTGTCTTTATGGAATCAATAGTTGAGCATATTAAGTAAGATGTGCCATAAGAAGTAGCTAAATATTAGAATAGTTATGCAACTAATTTTGCCCTCAAGAAAAAAAAATGTCAGAAGGGTCATTTTTGTGCTGTCAAGCTGATGCAAATATACGTCTGCATCATCTGGTGACAGTGATGTGTTTGTTGAAGGACAAACTGAAGCAGTGGTGCTATAGTGTTGCTACTGACCGGATACTGGCCAAAATTTGGAAAAGGAACTCATAACTTTGAGTTGCCCACCTTAAAAATCTTGTTCCTTTTTAGTTGTCTCAAGTCCCCAAAACATTAATCGCTTTTGAGATCTTGGAGAAAAATGAAGTCATGTGCAGCAGGACAAACAGGAAAAAATGGCCTTATAGGAATACAGATGGCTTTGTTTCACTTCTCAAGTATAATGAATTAAAATCTCTTATTTTTTCATAAGGGGCTGGAGACCCAAAAGAACCTAATTCATGTCAGTGAAACAGTTACAGTACTGCAGTTGTTAATCCACAAGGGTTATTTGTGTTGAACTTTAACCATGCAGGCAAAACAGAAGTCTGTTTTACTTATGATTAAGATGGAAGTTTTACAATTCTGAACTGATATAAAAACTATGATATACAGGCATAGCTATGCCTAGGTTCTACTAGGGGTATTTCCTATGCTTCTGGGGCTTTGCTGGTTGCCCCCTTCCCGCCTTTCTGCTACACACATCATGCATGTGTTTTTAAGTCTTCCTCATAGTTATAGGGTGTTAGCTGCAAGCAAACCTGGGGATTTTGACTGCGGTGTACCAGTGCTCCTACTGGGACCTAAAGCCAGAGGTTTGTGGCTAGAGAGTCTTGCCTTTCTATGGGTTCAGTGATCACCATATTTGGGATCAGGAAGGAATTTTACCCCAACATGGTCAGATTGGTATGGATTATGGGGTGTTTTGCTTTCCCTTGTAGCAGGGGCCTGGCCCTCTACTGGCAATCTCTCAGCATACATTAACAGGTCCTGATTTTATAAAAGCAGAATGTGGGCTATTGTGATTTCCTTGCTTTGCCTGTTGTAGGTGATGGTTATACGTCTTGTGTTGTGTCAGGGTTGATGGTAGTTTCACAAAGAGTTTAGATTGGGGCAGGCAAGTATTTTGGACAGAGGGCCGCTTACTGAGTTTTGGCAAGCCATTGAGGGCCGCATGACAGGCAGCCCAGGGCAGATGAATATTAATTTCCTAAATTTTTTAGGGGCCCCGTGGGTTGGATAGAATGGCCTGGCAGGCTGCATCTGGCCCCCAGGCCACATTTTGCCCACCCCTGGTTTAGATTATTGATTATATAGGATGGTTTGGGTAGGGGTAATTCTGCCTCAGGCAGGGGGTTGCACTAGATGACCTCTGGAGGTCTCTCCAGCCTGACTTCTCTACAATTCTGTCTAAAACAGGGGACAGCAACCTGCAGCATATGTAAAACAAGAGGCATGGGCACACTGTGTATCATGCAGCAGATCAGGGAGGGGACAGGCAGCACAGTGGTAGATAGGGCAGAGAGCAGGAAGCAGAAAGCAAAGCAGCAGATGGGGCAGGGTGGATTCAGAATGGGGTGCAGTGATGTACCTGGAGCCTCTGGAGACTTTAAAAAAGTTCCCAAAGAGGATGAGAACTCCCCCCTGCCCTTTTCCTCTATGCTCAGAGGCAAAACCAAGGGAGCCAACTCCCTTTCCTCCTTCCTCTGTCCCCTACCTGCCCCAGCTGCTTTCCCCACTGTCCTGGGACTGGGGAAATCTTCAGAGCTGCTCCTTCCCCTTCCAGCTGGGCTGTGGGCAGCAAGGCTCAGATGGGGGCAGCAACTTCCCACCTGCTCCTGCGGGCACTAGGCACCTGCCACCCCTCCTCATTGGAGCTGTCCCTGTTCCCAGTGACGCCCAGCCCTTGTGCAGCCTGGCTGCAGTGGGCAAGAGCAGCTCTGAAGCTTCCTTGCTCCTGGCACAGCTGGGAAAGCAGTGGAGATGGAAGACATGCCTCCAAGCTGCAGGGGAAGGTGGAAAAAGTCCTGCTCAATTGACACGATTTGGAACTGATTTGGGTGATTTGACTTGGAACGTGAAATATTATAATAATAATAATAACGTGTGTGTATGAAGCCCGGCTGCCAACGCGTGTACCGCATGAGCGCGCTTGTGGAGCCCGAGGCACCGCGTGGGACGCCAGCTCCGGGCCGGGGAGGAGGGGGCAGGGGGCGGTGCAGCCCGCCGCTCCTCCCCGCCGCAGCCGCCCGGGCACCGCTTCCTCCGGGGGAAGCAGCCGGAGCCGCACCCGCACCCGCGCCCGCAGCGGCCAGGCAGAGGGTGCCGGGGCCGGACATGCTGCCGGCACTGGGGCGGGCGCTGCGGGCGGGGCCGGCCCGCGCCGGGCGGGGGAGCCGCTGCCAGCTGGCGCCGCTGGTAAGTTTGTGCGGGGCAGCGGGAGCGCGCGGCCGCCACATCCCTGCGCGGGGCCGGCCGGGAGGAGCCGCGTGGCTGCAGGGAGCGGCCCAGGGCTGCGCCGGGGCAGGCACGAGCCCGGAGCCTCGGCGGGGGGAGCAGCAGCCCCGGAGCCCGGGCGGGGCGGGTTGGGGCGGGAAGGACTCCCGGACGCAGGGCGTGTCAGAGGGAGCCGTCGGGCGTGAGGCAGGGCAGAGGTGCGCTTGGGGCGCTCAGGTAGGTGCGCCTGTGCGCCCTGTTATGTACCCTCAGGGCAGGCAGGAGGCAGGGAAGAGTTGCACCTTATAGATTCACTGACTGAGGGTGTGCCTAGCTAGCTAGATAAACAGGCGAGCAGGGGCGAATTGCTCTTTACATAGTCACTGAATAAGATGTATGTATGCTGATATATACCCTGAAGTCACACAGGAGCGGGCAGATCCTGCCCTACAGACTCACCGACTGAGGCACGTACACAGGTTTCCCTCGCTTTCTGTAGGTTCTGTATGTGCGAATTTGCTCTTAGGCAATGATCCTTTTTATACCTAAAATTAATTATACGCAAGGTAAATTCACTCTTATGCATGAATGATGCGTGCCCCTGGAGGCAGGGGGGCAAGGCGGTGGTGGTGGGGGAGAGGTCCTGCAGGTGGCCGTGGCAGTGTCGGCAGTGAGGGGGTGGTGAGCACCAACCGGTGCCCACCAACAGAGGCCGCCAGCAGTGTCAGGGGCGCCAAGTGGCAACCGCCCTCAGGTGCCACCAGCGGTGTCAATGGCGCTTCTCTCGGGGTGCACTGCCAATCTCATGCACCCGCATGCACCCCCTACACATCGCCAGTGCTCTTATGCTATCAGAGCGGTGGAAGCCCAGTCAGCTGCTTTGTGTGGTACGTTGTGGGAGTGATGCGCGCTAAAATATGGTCTCCTGTGTGGATCTGTGCTCCTCACTCATTGTCTGGCACATGTTGCTGTAGTTGCCATCCCCATTATGGTAAAATTCATCACCACCCTGTGCTTACGTGTACTTGTCTGCTGTAGGTGAGTACCAAAATTAGTCTTGTAAAAGTGGTAGGAATGGGTCTGGGGATCAGTACAGTTGAGGTCTTGGAATGTATCCCTGTTTGTTACATTGTAAAGTGGGTTCCCTGTATGCGGAGTCGAGTTATGCGCCGTTTTCCAGGAATGCATGTACAGCACAGAGCATGGGAAACCTGTATAGGTAGATACAAGTCAGGCACCCTGAAGTCAGGCGGAATCAGGCAGATATGTGCCGTACAGTCTCACTGACTGAGGTGTGTGTATAGGTAGATATGAGCAGGAGAGACTTGAGCCTTATAGATTCACTGTCTAAGCTAAACGTACACTGATATATATATACCCTGAAGTCTGGCAGAAGCAGGGCAGGTTTGCACCTTACAGACACACTGATGAGGCATGTATATATGGGTAGATACAAAGCCTGAAGTCAGACAGGAGGCAGGGAAGAGTTGCACCCTATAGACTCACTAACTAACATATATATGTACATTGATGTGTACTCTGAAGTCAGGCAGAAGCAGGGTAGATCTGCGCCTTACAGACTCACTGATTAAGACATGTATGTAGACAGATACATTGCCTGAAGTCGGGCAGAAGGCTGGGGTAGATTTGCCCTGTGTAGACTGAAACAATTAGTCTCTGAGGTTTGGATCTACCCAAAACTTTCTGCCTTTGCTGAGGGGACGCCTGGCTGCCTGCTGTGGGAGCTTTTTGTTGTCTAAAGGGTGAACTCTCCTTGCAAGCAGTGTAGAGCAAAATGTGCGTGCTCCAAGCCAGGCTGACAGGAGAGAAATCTGCCTTGATATTTAAGTCAAGAACCATGACCATTACTGCTGCTTTTCCTTCCCTTTCCCCCTCCCCTTTGCCTTGTAGTTTGTTGCCCTAGTTCCAGATAGACCGATGATGATTCATTATGGTAAACTGCATGAGTAACAGCTGACTTAGCACAGCTGGTTATACATCTGGGAATTGTATTTAAAAAGACAGGTTGGGCGAGGAATCTGCTCAGGAAGTCTTAAATTCAATAAAAGCCCTGTAAATAACACCATCGCTACCAAGTGATAAAAGCTAAGGAAGCTAAAGTTAAAGCAAGAGGTTCCTTGTTTATATGCTGGCAGGCTTAACTTTGTTTCTTAAAAGTAAGGGAACTAGTAAGGACCCATTAATATGCTGAAATTGAGGGCTTTGTATAATGGTATTTGGTTTTCATCCTTGTAATTGCTTATTTTTTCAGCTTTTTCCATTGTGGACAACAAAACTATCCTGTTTGTGGAATAGCCAGCTATTAGCTTGTTCAGTTAACACTTCTGCTTGTACGTCATTCTACTTTGAACTTTAAAGTAATGCAGGTTTTCTGGGAATCTCTAGCTTGTAGGAAACTTTTTAAAAGGTAGAAGGTATTTTACTTTTTGGCACACACTTTAATATCAGTACTGTCAGTACAGCTTTAATCGAAAGACTGCACTGTTTATGTTTTTATTTGAACTATGAAAGATGCATTGTCACATCTTCGTTTTGATTTAAGCATGCTCTATTCAGTTTACCGTGTAGGCTAGGTCATAATCCAGTACATAGTTCTGGCTGTGTAGGCTCGACTGATGTTTAGGAGTGACCCTGCTCAATCTTTCTGGGGCAGGAAGGCTTCTCATTGGAGCAGAGAGTTGAAAGAGGGGCTGCATCAGCAGTGAGGGTACAACAGCAACAACAAACACTTACACAAAGGGGGGACACGGGCATAATAGTTCTGGGGAAAACAGTAAATCAGGCTCCAAAATGGGTGTCGCAGTTTTCTTGGGAGAAACCACTGTATCCCAGAACGTTGCAGTTGTTCATACAGGCTTGTCCATTGTCCCAGGATAAATCTTAAAAAGGTTCACAGGATAAAAACTACTAACACTTATATCAGGACTTTGCAAAGTGCATCTGCATGGTTATCCCTAGATTGCACCACTGAATCGGTGACAGAAGAACGGCAGTGTATTCAGCTGCTAACTTAACCCTGGCTAGAGGAGTTGTGTGTATACACCAATCCCAGGACATTTCTGTTCTGGGACAAACCAGGTACAACTTTGACCAGGGACAAAAACAACATCTGTTCCTAGCCTCAGAAACACCAGACTTGTTAGCGCTGTTTACCTTTGCATGTTTTGTTTGCATACAGTGGGTCTGCTACTGTTTATCTTCTCGATTTGAACTGGAAATTCTTTGAGTGGGATGATCTCGTACAAGGTGTTTGTATAACACCCAGCACAGTAGGACTATGGTCCTGATTTGGGTGACTGTGCATTAGTATAATGCAAACAGTCAATGATAATGGGAACCATACTACCCAAAAGAGCAGCTGTTGGGCTGTTGCTTAATGCTGTAGGAGACTTCTGAAGATATCACTTTTATGCTATGCTACTCCTGTGGTTTCTCAGGAGCACACTTCCATAAAGCTCTGTTCAGCTGTTTACCAGTAAGGTGATGGCGTTATTGTGGGCTTTGATGTTAAAAGGTTTAATGAAAACAAGGGTGATAGAATGGAGCCTCCAAGCACGTATGATGAGCGTGGAAGACTCGCAATGGTGATCAGGTTGACGATGGTATTGTATGG
The DNA here is from genome assembly GCF_030867095.1 of Alligator mississippiensis. NCBI lineage: Eukaryota > Metazoa > Chordata > Crocodylia > Alligatoridae > Alligator > Alligator mississippiensis. The sequence goes on along the minus strand of NC_081825.1, from coordinate 128,295,726 downwards.
GTGTTTGCTTTCTAGTTGCTGACAAGCAGCTAGTAAGTTTTAATATTTGATGTAACTGCTGCTTCTGATTCCTTTGCTTAAGATAGGACCTCTACCAAGATACTCTTTTCTTTTGTCCTACTCTCAATGCTGTTAGGAGAAATTCCTGTGGTTTGACCTTTTAAGACAAGGGTGCTCCTGATGCTTTACTAACAAACATGAATAATTTGTTTTTTTGTTTTAAACAGACCTTTATAAGTACCAGTGTTGCCGACTCTCACTGGGACACTCTATTAGTGGGAATTTCCATCTGGCCCTTACACAGCTGGGGGTGGGGGAAGCTCTCATGCAGCAGTTGCCGCCACCACCCTGTGTTGCCACCACTCTGTGCGACCCCTCCATCCCCCCTGTTCCACATCCAGCCAGAAACCCTGTGCCTCAGGTAACCAGCATTTTTAGGTTACTGGCACGCCCCCATTCCCCACTTGTGCCAGATAACAGGGATTTTCTTGTATAAGAGAAAGATGTTTTTTACATTCCCGAAGTGTAGACTTTAAGACAACCCCAAAAATCAAAAGAGTTGGCAATACTGATTAGTACTCAAATAAAATGCCTGCTCCTAACTTGTCACCACCTGTCTTCCTTCAGTCCATTTCTTTACATCTTTCAGCTTTTTTTCTTTTCTTTAAAATTGTTTCTCCTTACCTTATATGAAAAGACTGGTAGGGAACAGAAAGTTGAAATTATATGACTATTTATAAGGGAATAGTGAAATGGGCTATGCACAAAGTGCTCTCCAGTGCATTTAGCAAGCAAATTGAAAGATGAGAAATTGTTTTACGTAATTGCCTTTACGTCTAGTAAACTTAAATGCTAGTGGTGCGGTGATAGAGATTTTTGGGGCTGATACCAATGGCCGATTTTTAATGAGCCATATTGGCCAAGACTGATCCAGTTGGGATATGTAGCCCTGCAGGTGAGGGGGGGGCAGATTGAGGGAGTGGGGCTGAGGCAGGGGCTGGAGCAGGTGCTGCACAGCTGGGGCAGGGCACGGGATAGCCGCAGCTCATCTGGGGGAGCATTGGAAGGGGGGCAGCTCCCACCACTGCACGCATCCCGGGAGGGCATGGGGGGGGTATACCCCTGCATCTGCATGTGGGGCAGGGTGGGCTGCCACTGTGGACTAGGGCCATGGTCTGTGCCGGGCTTTTTCCAGCAGGGCTACAGTGAATTTTGGGGTGGCTGCAGCCCCCCTAATCCCCTCTACCAGTGCTGCTGCCTGTTTCTCAGCCTTTTGAAGGCTCAGATCAAGTGTGGCTTGGCCACTTTCACCATGGCACCCTGCATGAGGACCTTCCTGGAGCAATTCCTGAAGGATGCCTTCCGCAACAAGTACACATAGAAACCTCTGTGGCATCGTGGTGGTCACCCATGCCTTCTGCCTTCTGACCTGCCTGGACCCGATGGTAAGTATCATTGCCACCAGCACCTTCGAGGAGACCATCCACAAGAGGATCAAGAGGCAACTGACTGGACATGACTTGGCCACCTTCCTCAGTGGCTTGCTGGAGGGTGAGGTTGGCAGAGACAGCGCAGACTTTGCCTTGCTGTGCTGTGGAGCCAAACCGCAATGGCATGTGCCACCTCAAGAAGCACATTGGCTGCACCTGGACTTGGACCGAGGAGCACCAGGAGCTGAGAGTCTCACTGCAACCAGCCCCACATGCCGACCGTGTCACTGTGACATCCTGCATGAGGACCTTCTTGGAGCAGTTCCTGAAGGACGCCGTCCACAACAAGTACGCCCAGTGACCTGAGGGCCAAACCCAATCAGGGCAAGGTCTTCGATGTCACCTCAAAGTGGGACTCCAACAACCACTTCATGCAGCGGGAGCTTTACATGCTTTGCAGACTGTCACTTCCTCCACCGTGCCCGCCTCAACTGCCTACCTCTAAACGGGGCCGTGCGCTTCGGCCACTGGGATGAGAGGTGCTAATAGTGCAGCTACGTGGCAGAGACCCTCCCCCATGAGCTGTGCAGCTGCAGGCTGCACGCCAGATCCTGGCAGCTCCGCCACAACACTGTCCAGGACCGCCTGGTGAGGGCCATCCCGGCCACAGCGGGGGAGATCTCCATGAACCACAGCATCCTGTGCTGCGAGAGCCAGATGCACCCTGACATCATGATCAGTAATGAAGAGGCCAAGAAGATCATGATCGTGGATGTAACCATCCCCTTCGAGAACTGGTGCCAAGCCTTCATTGATGCCCAGGCTTGCAAGTGGGAGAAGTATGCCCTGCTGGCCAACATCCTGAGGGGCTGCGGGTATGACGTGACGGTTGACACAGTCATCGTGTGACTGCTCGGAGCCTGGGACTCCAGCAACGAGAGCATCCTGCGTGCCTGCCGCGTCTCCTGCTACTATGCCAAACTGATGCACTGCCTTATGGTGTCCGATACGATCCACTGGTCCCATGACATCTACATGGAGCATATATCATGGGCCCCTGCCAGTACACTGACCCCATGAGACCGACTGCCACCGGACTGGATCCAGAGGGGGCTGCCTGAACCCACCTCTGCACCTGATGGACTTTGTTTTGAGAAGAATCTTCAGCAACGGACCACCCCGCTCCACCAGAAGAGGACCCCTGCAATGAGACTCTATATGGACTGAGAAACTTTCTTCAGCTTACTTCCTCCACCATTGCGGACCATTGTATTGGTTTATGTGTATCTATCTTCTTTCTCTCTCAGCATCACACACCGCCAGGGGAGGCATGAGGGGCATGCGCCCCCTGGATTTGTGTGCGGGGTGAAGGTGGGCTGCCTGCTGTGGGTTCACAGCCAGGGGCTGTGCCAGCCTCTTCCTGCTGGGGGGAGGCTGGGCTGGGGCTGCACTTGGGAGGGGGGGGGCCTGGGGTGGGCTCAGCTGTGCAGGGCAGGCAGCAGCGATTGGCGGCACTGGGGGAGGCTTGGGGAGCTATGGCCACCCCAAAATTCCCCATAGCCCCTCTGTAGCCACTGCTCCCAGTGCCACTGCTTGCCCCACACAGCTGAGCCCATGCAGCCTTGGTCCAGCCCCCCTACTGGGAAGAGGCCACTGCAGCCCCTGGCCCTGAACTTAAAGCAAGCAGCCTGCCGTCATCCTACTGACAAATCAGGTGGGGGGTACATGCCCCCCATGCTTCCCTCGGGGGTGCGCACAGCAGTGGGGAGCCACCCCCCTCCCTACCCTTCACTCCCCACCCAGATGAGCTGCCTGCATCTCTGCCCCATGCCCCACCCTGGCTTGGCAGCGCCGACACCTGCCCTATTCCCTCCTTCACTAGGGGGGGCTTAATATGCTCCACTGCATGCCCCTTCCCTCCTCCTCGCCACATACTTATCAGACAGATGCTGCTCTCCAAGCTGCTGGGCTGCATTCCTGGCCATGTGAATACTGTGGCTTCACACATGCACACAGCATTTATGGGTGACATTATTGGCTACACCAACCAAAAAGAGTCAATTGCCAATAATATTAATTTTCCTGTTATCGGTGCTGATCCAATATGCCAGCAATGTAACGGTGCACTTCTAGTGCTAATATTGTGTGATAAGCCCCATGGCACCCTTAAAAGGTTCTTATGGCACCCTGGTTGAGAATCACTATGTCCTCTCTCATGCAAACTTTAAAATGTATTTCCGTAGATGGATGAAATGTCCTGTCACCCACTTTCAGGAGACAACCAAAGAGAACTGCTGTGCAGATATCCTTTGCAAGGAATTTTGGGAAGGTTAAGGTGAATCAATTAAATATGTGGAATCAGCATGGGTTAACCCTCTAATATGGTTTAAGTGTAAGCCTGAGTCTACTTTACGCCTGAATGAAAGTATTCGCACTAAAGTTTAACACACTGGAGGCGCATCTACACGTGCAATTAATGTTATTTGGCTTTACTGCAGATGCAGGTGGTACATTTACTGCATAGTAAGCTAGTTTACTGTGCAGTAAGTGCCTGCACGTGTAGATGGTGATGCTTTACTGTACAGTAGATTAGTCTACTGGGCAGTAAAGCGTCTCATGTAGGCATGGCCTGTGACCTCTCTCTTTCACTGATTCCCCTAAACTGGACGTTTTCACTGATTTCCCTAAACTGAGTTTTCAGCTGAAATTTTAAAATAAGATTAAAAGATGATGAGTTGGAGAGCTACAGGAAGCCACTCCAAAGGGAAGTGTAGAGACAGTGGAGTAAGAGGAAGGTGGGGCCCTTCTCTCAATAATGATGAAGTTGAGGAACAGAATGTGCTGTGGTATCAACCTATATAGTGACAGTGCTGCTGGATGAAATTATAGGGCTATTATAGTTGGTGGGAGCTTTGCCACTGACTTCAATAGGGCCAAGGTATCCTACTCTGAAATTAGTGACTAAGCATTTCCTTAAATATATTTGAGGAAAATTGTAATTAAAAAGTTAGAAGCCAATAATATGTTGCATTAAGGTGGCAATGCCACGTAAAATAAATTAACATAAATTTGGCACCAATCCTGTACTTTGAAAAAACAAGCTCTTGTAACATACCAGACCAATAGAAATGTTTCTCCAGTGTCTTGTAAATCTTGAATGAGAATTTTTGTTCTTTAAACAAATATTTGCAATGTTTGAAAGCCAAATATTGCAGGAATAAGAAGCTGAAAGTGAAACTAAATATAAATAAAAATAAAACTGACTTCTGTAATTGCATAACTGAAGCTAGAAGTGTGTTAAAAAAATCTTGTTGATCTAATAAAAGATATCATCTCTACTATGAGTCCTGGTTGCTTAAAAAAAACAGCATACAAATCCCCCATACCTTGGTAAGTGTGGATAGTAGTGAGCAGGGATTCTGGTTTTCCCTGCTTAAAAATTGCAACTTCTCTGACTTAAACCCCAAATCTGCATTTTTCTGCGATTTAAATGAAACACCACGGTATCTCTGTATTATAATGTCTGAGACACTAGTAAGGCTTCCAAATTACTTGAAAACTGTAAATATATCAATAAAACATTGTGTTCAACCGATACCGGGAGGGAGGGGAGCGGAAAGGAAAGTGGGGGGTTACCGGTGGCTGTGCTGCACTGCAAGCGCAACTGCCACTGCTGCCGTGACCATCGCTGGTCTGGCCTGAAGGAGCTGGGGGGAGGTGGGGAGCGGCCCCAGCTCAAAGCAGCGGGAGGAGGCGGGGAGCGGCTCTGGCCTTGACCTGAAGTGGCAGGGGGAGGTGGGGACCCGGCCTGGGGGGGGGAGGGGGGGGGGCAGACGCAGACCTCTGTCCCTGCCCACTCCCGTCATTCTTGATGGGCAAGTTTCTAGTACCTGTATATTTAGGCATTTAATTTGTTCTTTTATCATAGAAAATCAGAGCTCCCCCTGCCCCCTTTGCTTATGAGGAGGTGGGCCCAGGTATGGCTTTGCCCCCCACTGCTTTGTGGTGCTGAGCAGCCCTGATATGCTGGTGTCCTGCCCCTGCCGTTGCCCCTCACTCTACACCCACAGCAACCTGGCCTTGCCAGTGCCCCTTACTCCTCACACACAGCTCACCACCCCAAAGCACTGCTGCTGCCCTTCACTTGTGACCTGCAGCCCCCTGTCACCCCAGCCCTGCCAGAGGGGATCCCCCTGCCAGGGCTATGGGGCCAGGGCCTGCAGCCCCCTGCCCCTTCCAGCAGCTGCCGGAACCTGGTGTGGGAAAGCAGAGAGGAGAGGGCAGGCTTGCCTGGAGTGAGCTGCAGGAATGTTCTCTGTGCTGTATGGCTGCCACATACATGTGCGTATGCAAATACACGTGGTGCTCCCTGACTGTGATCGCCTTCTTTCCGCTCCTCCCAGCCCCACGCAGCCCCTTGCAGGCTGAAACTGCCAGCCTGCAAGGGGAACCCACTGTTTCCCGTGTTTTTCTCTTTTAAAGGAGAAAATACACATTCTTTCCTTAAAAGTAGGAAATCTGCATTTTTCTCCGTTAAAGGAGAAAATCCAAGTTTTTTTTGCAGCGAATGGAAAACCTGGATCCCTGGTGATAAGCCAACTGAGTATTTACAGTGTTCTGTTCTAATAATCTAAGGTATTGAAAGCAAGAAATAAATTTATAACATCCGTTTTTATAAAGCTTATGATCTGCAGTTATGAACTTTCAGCGTGGTTCATTCAGCTGAAGCATGTTACCCTAAGGACCAAACTAACACCTTTATTTGTAATTGACAAGATGGTGAGGATTAAAATGGGTCATTCCAGTTCCATTATGAATCAAGCAGTTTTGATTATCTAGTAAAAGTGGCAGCCAGCTGACTCAGTGTAATAAACATTAAAAGAAAGATTCCCCTGAGTTCTATACCAGTAAAATGCCATCTCAATCTTGTTGTATATTTATTTATTTATTTATTTATTCTTTTTATTGCAACCGCTTATATTTTAGCTAAGTTTTCCCAGTTATCATGTCACTGTACATGATACTAGAATTGTCTGGTGCCATGTTCTGTGCGTTAACAACTTCTCCAGGGCATAGTTCTGGAGGGGAAGATTGATGCAGCAGTTGGGGCATATACTTGAGGCTCAGAAGTCAACTTCCTACTTTGCTGTACACATCACTTAAGGTCCAGATCCTCAAGGTATTTAGTCACTTAACTCCCATCAATTTAAATTTACTTAGATACATTTGAGAATGTTGTCCTTACTTTCCCCATTTATAAAGCTAGGACTTCTTAAAAAATCCTGTAAAACTACTCTCCTTCACCAGGGATTGTGAGGATACATGTGTAAAGTGTCATGGGATAGTCAGATACTACAGTATACTTGGCCATGTGAGTACCTAAACTAAATAATTAATACAAATAAACTATGTGGATTTTTGATGAACAAATTGGCTAGTCTGGCAGCAAATGAACCACAGTACAAAGCTTAAAAGGACAAACAGGCATAATTTGCCTGCAGAAATGGAGCACTGTCTGACGTTCCCTCAGACAGCAGCTTCTCTAATTGTCAGCCTTCCAGCTGAGTGGTTTTCAGACAAAATCAACAGCTCTGCTGACATAACTGTTCACAGGGATCCAGCGTTGAGTAGTAACTATGCCTTCTGATTAATGAATATACAGAAAAATACCTGAGTTTTGTATAATTTTATTGCACGTGTGTCTTTGTTTTTGGCATGACTACTTTTTTTCTGAGAAGTGTTGGATGTGTAGGGAGGAGGTTTGCAAGGTATATAAAGCACATTATGATCTGCTTTTCACGCAGACTTTATGAAGTACAGCTTTTGACTCCCAAAAGGACCATTGCAGCTAGGCTTATTTATAAGACTTAGAATTTTTGCTTTTTAAAATTATTTTACAAGCAGTCAAGCCTAAAACTTGTAATTTTTTAATTTCCTCTTGACTGTTACTAAATCTTTATTCTTGTAGGTTTTGTTCCACTAAGGCAAATGCATTGCCCGCAATGTTCTGTTGGACTAAAACATTCTTCTTGGTAAAGTCATAGTAGAGAGCTGTTCTTTCAATGCAGGAGCAAATCTGAAGTTGTTGATTTTGTTGTACCTTGTTGCCATTCTTGGGTAGCCAAAAATATTCTGAGGGGTAGAGTCTGTAAATTATTCCAGGGAGCTGCGGCTTAATCATGGCTGCTGAATATGAAGAGCCCCACAAGTGGTTGGAGTTTACAGTCATTTTAAGTACGTAAATGAAGCATGTGTTTGTTGATAGCGGGGATATTTGTATTGATGAACCTACTCCAATGTGGTAGTGCTGCAATTGTGCAAAATGGGATTGCACTTGTGCAGCATATTTTAGACTCAAGCAAGTCGTCTCTTGTAGTCAGACTGATACAAAGGTCTCCCGTGCAGATAGGATCTTTTCTTTTTTTTTTTTAACTGGATGGGTGGCGGAAGCATGGAAGTTTCACAATCTAGATCCGTAAGTGTCAAGAGGGTGTCATGAGGACTGAAGGAAGACAATTTTTTCCTGCAAAACCAGGAGATACGCAGAATTCAAGTTTTACATACTGTGGTAGATAAAAAAAAATTTGGTGTTTTTTTGGCCATGTTTTATCAAAATGGGTTTGTTACAGTTATTTTCATTTTAGAAATGTGAAATGTGATTGCTCGTGTGTCTACCGATGAATTTTCTGTCACCAGAAAATTCCAGAAGTGAGGAAATAGGCAAAATGAAACTGCAAATGCTTGAGAGAGGAGGTTGTGGAGTTCTGCATGGTCCTAACAAGGATATAAAGCATGTTTCTTTCTGTTGCTGAGGAAAATCTCTCGGGTTGTAGTTTGCTGGCAGTTGGAAAATGTATTTACCTACAGAAAGCAGGAAATACTCTGCTTTTCAGTTCCTAATGATACCTGCATCATGTTTAAAAACACGTGACATCCTATCACTCAGTGCTGACACCTGCTGTCTGTAAGTTGTTTGGGTGATCAATTCCTCAGACTCACACTTATTTTTTCCCAGTTTTCCTTGCTACTTCTTGCCAGCTGTCCTCATTTATTTTCACATTATCCTAATGCTTCCACTAATTTCCCTACCCAGTTTTTAAATGTGTGTTACCCATCGGCTCATAAACAAACACCCAATATGTGTACAGATATTTAAAGTGTTGTTTGAGAGGTAGTAAATCTTGTTTTCTTTTTCCTCCTCCTCCCTGCATTGTTCTGTCAAGTTTTATAATAAATACTGTCAAAGCAGTCTCCCCAGGGCATTGCAGGCAGCCACAGAAAAGACGTGCATTAACCCCCAAGCAGAGGCCCAATGACTAGTATTTCAAATAATAAACTGTAGCTTTGTACAGTTTAACCCTGTTTTTCCCTGTGCATATGCTTCTAAATTTGAGTTCAAATTCACCTCCCATCAGGCCATTGTGTACCATGGCACTGCAGGGGACTTACTGCTAGGAGTTGGTATAACTTGTTCTATGTGGTGTCCAGGCACCAGAGATTGTATTAACAAGGGGAAAAGATACTGAATTTACCCAAATCCAAGATTACTCTGAATTTAAGATGACCCCCCCTCCCCCCGAAGTGAGATTCTCTACATGGAAAATTCATAAATTTGTTACAACTTTCTGTGTATAAAATCTGTTTGTTAGGGGCTCCTCTTAAATTATTCCCCGCCCCCACCATTGCAGTGGGGAAAGCAGTGGCAGAAGGGGCAGGTGGGAGTGGCTGTGGGGGAGAGGACAGCAGCCTGACCCTTGTGCCTGCTGCCTCCCCACACTGCCCCCAGCTGCCTGTCTCCCTAAACACTCCTGCCCCCACCTGGTCTGCATCATGCCCTCCCTCTGGTCCCCTGCTACTTACCCCTCCCATGCCTGTACCCCCTGGCACCTGCCCTCCCCCTGCTGCCCCACTCTCCTCTGCATCTTTGCCATCTTCTTCCTCTGTTCCTCCTCTTGCTGCCCCCCCCCTTCTGCTTACCCTCCAGCTCTTGCAGGCTCTGTTGGAGTTGCTGCTGCTGAGGCCAGAGCCAGCATGTGCCCCATGCCCTGGGCTGGAATAGAGCCAGAGCCAGTAAGGGGGGGGAGGGGGGCTAGCAAAAGTGGAGGGGGTAAGGGTGCCAACGTGGTGGGGGAGCAGGCAGTAGCTGCCATTCCAGCTCAGTGTCAGTGCCAGAACAGGGGCCAGAGCTGCAGCAGCCACCTGTTCCCTACCCCCCTGCTGCCTTGTACTTGAATCCAAACAAGGGGCTTCCTACCACACCCCTGCCTATTAAATAGGGAAAAGACCTTGTCTTGGATTTGAGTAAATGGCAGACATGGCTAGAGACACTTGTGCTGTGGTGACTGCTAGTTAGCTCGACATCCCTATGTGGTTGTAAGAGCCACCCCAGGTTAGAGCAGCCCTGAAGCAATTTTATCTTACATCAGGGGCTGAACTGGCTACGAGATAGCTTGAGAATTCAGGATGGCACACATTGCTTAAGCTACTTTTTTTGCTTCCTTGCTCCATCCAGGTCTTGCAGTGATTGCAGCCTTGTCAGACCCAGAGATTGGAAAGAATTTTTATTTTCCTTATTTTTGTAACCTAGATACTTTTTTCAAGCAACTTGTACTCTATCTAGCACAAGTGTTGTGCTAAATCCTTGAGTATGAAATACAAAAGAAAGCATACAATCATAAAAAAATGTATTTATCTAAAATATTGCACATTTGTAATTATTTTTGTCAATATTACTTTATAAATGATTAAAGGAAAGCATCCCACACCTCTCAGGAAACATGTCTGCCTCAGCAAGTTCATTATGTTTGCCTTTGCTGCTACTCCCATCCAAGCGAATAATAATGGAATTGGGAATAGCTGCTAGTTATTGTATGAAAAGGAAGATAAGTCTTTAGGTAAGAGCACCACTGCCTCTATTCTTGACCACAGCTGCAATAGTTCAGTGCAATAGTGAACAATTAAAAAAGTGCATTGGCTTTGTGTGGTTGAGGGGGGAAGGTAGGGGAAAAAAGGATCATTCTCAGGTCTAGCTCATGCTAAATGTGGCTCTTCTACTGTATTTCAGTGCGAGTCTCAATTGATTCTACTGAGACCTGGCTCATCTTGAATATCTACTTCAAATGAGATTTTATTTGCTATAAAATAATAAAAGATAGGGCTTGTTCCTTTATATCAGGATATTTTTAAACTTTTGTGTTATTTATCTTCTGATAGCTTCAAGAGACAACAATTTACTAATGCATATCCACTTGTGGCTAATGATAATAGTAGATTTGGGAAGTCTCATGGTTTGAAAGAAGAGGGATTAATCTTTTTCTCTCCCCTACGTCCCTGAATTTGGGACAGTTCAGACCCCAGACTCTGAGGATCAGTATAGAGAACTAATTTTTTCTGACTAGAATGACTCTTCATGGTAACTTTTTTGATAATCTAAAGATAGGAGTAAAGGTTAAACCTCTAGTTGGCTAGCTGCTTACAAGAGATTACCTTTGCAATCTATGAACTAATTCCCCTTAATCCAGAAAAGTTTGGTAGAGGCAGGGAGTCTTGCACCTAGTGAGGAAGATATTAAAATTGCTTTAGTGACAAAGTAAATAGGTAAACTGCCCCCTGTGCTGTGTGTAATACTAACTACTTATGAGTAGTACTACTGTAATACTAACTGCAGGACAGAACCTCCCACTGTCAGTTTTTGACCTACTGCTTCCTTCCCCTTCCTTTGTTATTCTTTGAATTTCCATCATTATATAAACCGTTTTTGTTCTTTTGTTTATTTTTTGCTAAAGAAGGCTAAAACAAAAAGTCTCTTGCTGCTAGAAAACCAAATGTATACTACTTAAAAGCTGCATTCATTACACACCAGCACATACAATGTGCCTTGAAAAATGAGAAGAATTTGAGTACAACTAGATGGGTCTCAGAGTAATTTGTTTTTTGCTTAGAATAAACAATTTGAAAGCAATTACCTTTATAAAGATTTAGTGTCAAGTTATTTTAGGCCCAAATTACTTGACAGGCTTTATACTCTAATCTGGTACGTAAGGGATGCTAAGTGGCTCCCTTCAAAAAAGGTTTAATTTACCTGGAAAAAAAAAGTAGCAATTCATTCCATGAATATCTTGTTATTGTCACTGGAATATGTCATGAGCGTGGGGGTCCATTAAGTTGCTTTATGATGACAGAGTTGTTTTTAAGTAGGAGTTCTGAGTATTATCTACAACAATGGGAAATTGTATTCCTTTCTCCCCCCCCGGAATGTTAAAATATGTCATTTGGAAATCACTTTAGCCAGAGACACTTGCTGCACTGTGAAAAGGTTAACATTCCCAATCAGCTCAATACAGATGCCAGTTGTAGATAGGACACTTATGTCAAAGTACAAAACCTATAGGTATTTGAAGTCTTCTCTTTCTCCTAGGAACTGTCAGTTTGTTCTCTCTTCACACAGGTCATTTGAAGTGTTTACTGCTTGATATACTTTGCTGAACTCTTTACTGGCCTCCTTCCTTTCTAATCTGAAAAACTGAAACAGTGGAAGAACTGAACAAGCTCCATTATGTTTCATTCCAGACGAGGATGTCTTGGGAAACTAAAAAATGTTGGATCTGAGTTGTTGAATAAGCAGGATTCCCATGTCCTCCATAAAGCTGCTTCTGTTTAACTCTTATGTTGCAGTATCAGCTAGAAGTCAACTGCCGTGGGAACCTATCTGCTGTGTAAATATGGTGGGTGACCGTTCTATCTTTGTTTTTTGTGGCACGAACTAGAGTATGTATTGATGATTAATGAGGTTTCATATTTCACTTTGAGAGGCTATCCAACCTGCAACAAAAGAGGGATTGCATTATACTTTTTGAGTCAATTAAAGATGTATGTGAGTTTGGAGTCCAGTGCAAACTTCCTGGGCCTACAACTAGAATGAGATACTGAAATGATGTCTTTTATTGAAATTATTCCACTGAAAGTAATGGCGGAGTTTGCTCCTGTTTGGTATTTGCAACTGAAAAAATATTTTGGCAAATTATCTGTTTGCAATTAATGACTGTAAATTAAGACTGATTAAACTGTCAAACTCTTCCGAAGAGATGGCAAACCTTCTGCATCAGTACAGTAAAGTGCAGTGGCATCCTGAAATTAAATGTGAAGGAACGGCAGTTTCAGTCTTGTGCCGTATGTAGAGTAAAACTGAAGTCAGCATTTGCAAAAATATTGGCGCAGTAACTTAAATACTATTAGAAGACATATGTTTTTCTCATAAAAATGCTGTGCTCTTTCAAGTATGCTATGGTATTTTGCATCAATGCTACCATAAATTAGGGTGTGAAAGATTAAATTTTTAAATAAGTATATGTATACTGATAATGCATTACCAGTTAACATTTAGCGTGGGGCGCAGTCCGGTGGGGAAGAGAATCAGCATGGTGCCTCAGGAACAGGAAGGTGGTTGGAGGGAGAGAGGGAGGAGGGCAAGCGGGGACTACTGCCCTCAGACCAGGGGTGGGCCAAATATGGCCTGTGGACCAGATTTGGCCTGCCAGACACTTTCATCCAGCCCGTGGGCACCCACCAGCGACTGTACCCTGCCCAGCCCTTCTACCCATGAGGGTCAGAGTGAGGTGCCCAGGTATACACACCCCCCAACATACCCTATTGTGCCTCACTCCCACCCTTCCTGCCACTGCTGCAGCCACCCCTGGGGGACCTGTTTGGCTTCCCTAGCGTCCTGCTCAATCAGGGCAGCAGGTAGCGAAGTGGCAAGGGTGGAGGTGGGGGTAGGGGAGGAGCTGCAGCTGGGTGGGGCAGGGAGCATAGGTCTGGGGCTGACAGTGCAGAGCCTGCACCCAGAGGAGGGTGGCTGGAGCGCAGAGTTTGGTTGGGCAGGGTGTGGGTTTGAGGGAGGGTGTGGCGACCCCCCTTCCACACTCTCCCCCACATGGCGCGCTCAGGGCAGTTGTGCCCCACACAGGTACTGACACCCAGTGGTGCTGGACACAGCTGTGTGCTGCTGGCCCCAGCACCTGTGCGAGGGCAGCAGGAACTGCACGCCATGTGGGGGGAGTATGAGGGGTCCCCATACCCCCATTCTCACACCCCACAAACCTCACACACCCACACCCTGCCCCCCACATATATACACCCCCAACATAATCTATGCCCCCACACAGAGCCACACCCCCTCACAAGCCCCCCCACACATAATATAATAGACTAAGACTTTATTTTTTAGTTATTATGCAGTCACTTCTATATACAGTGCAAACACAAATCATGACAAATTAAAATAAGTTATAGTAGGTGTTTGACTTTTAGTGTATGATTTGCTTTTTTGTGGTTCTAAGATGGGACCCCCCCCCGGAGTATTTCTGTGGGGCAAGGGGAGGGACTGCTGGTGGCAAAGGACAGGGGTTAGGGGTAGGACTTCTGGTCCCAAGACTGTGACCAAGGGACGGAGCAGCTGTCCCCAGAGGGGGCTACCAATACAGCCCTCCAAAGCTCACCAAACCCTGTTAAGAGGCCCTCCAGCTGAAATAATTGCCTACGCTTCCCATAGATTATGAGGTTAAAGAGGAAAACAGCAGGTGGCCTAGTGACTTGTCAGTTAAGCAATTAACTGCTCATTCACAGGTGCCAGGAAGCCAGCTGGACAGAGATAAGAGACTACTTAAAGTTTAAACCTGCCCCACAACTCGCGTTGCCTGTTTCCTCTCTCCTGCTGCACCGGTGGCTACAGCGGGCTGGAAAGCCCCTCTGCTGCGCACAGCTTCATGTGGGCTGTGTTGTCTATTGGGGCTTGCCACCATTTTTTAAAATTATATTTAAGTGATACATCCCTACCAGAAATACCAGAAATAGTGCATGAACCTTGCTGAACTAGACTTACTGACTTCACTGTTAGAATGTCAAGTATAAGGATGGTATTTCTGAATTAATTGAGCACTTCATCTATAGCAGGCTTGTCCAACATATGGCCCACGGGCCACCATGTGGCCCGCCAAGCCATTTTATCTGGCACGTGGTGGAATGCGGAGCCGCAGCGGCAGAGTGCAGAGCTGTGGCGGCAGCAGCGCCAGCGGAGCCACGGCAGTGGAGGGCAGAGCCGTGGCAGCGGCACAGAGCCGTGGCGGCAGAGCGCAGAGCCGCCATGGAGCCGCGGCGGTGGCAGCAGTGCTGGCAGAGCCGTGGCGGCAGAGCGCGGAGCCGCGGCAGCGGCAAGGCGGGCAGGGCCGGCCCACAGGCCCCAGCTGGCAGCGAGGGGAGGGGAGCTGCTTACCCCCGTGGTGCCCGACTCATCAGTGAGTCGGGTGCTGCTGCAGCTGCCCCAAGGGCTGCACGGAGCGGGGCTGCCCCAGCTGCACCTGATTGGACGAGCTGGGGATTGGCTTCGCCCTTTGGCCCCCCCCCCCCCCGCATGTGGCCGGAGGAGCTGCAGTATGGCCTGCACCCTGCCTGCATGCGTGGTGGATGGAGGCACAAGGTAAATTCCCGCGCGGAGTTGGGGACGCCTCGGGGCTGGACTGGAGCGAACAGAGGCACGGGGTAAGTTCCCACGCGTAGCTGGGGGCGCCTTGGGGCTGGGCCAGGGCAGAGTCAGTTCCCGTGCGGAGCTGGAGGCGCCTCGGGGCTGGGTTGGGGCTGTGTGTATGTGCGTGCGTGCATGCATGTGCATGTGTGTGTGTGCTTCCCAGCACATCCCAATAGCTGCTTTGGTTCTGTCTGCTGCAACACGTGTGCACATTTCCAGACCCATTTCATTGTTACTTCCTGCAACTTCGTTGGTGTCAAAGGTCATGTGACATCACTTCCTGATGTGATGTCACTTCCTGTGAGGTCTTTGCATATGGCTCGCCGGCGCACTGGGTGATAAAAAGTTCGTGATCCGGCCCCACATTCAAAAAAGGTTGGACACCCCTGATCTATACGTCTAGGTAGCAGCTCAAGTAGATCTTTGTTGCTAAATACAGAGAGAAAACAATTGGAACCAAAAGGAAAATATTTTTTTATGTCATAAATGTGCTAATTTGTACTAAGATACTCTAGTAAATTAAGATAATGGTACATTTCACAGATACTGATTTAATTTTTTATCAGGTTTAATTTATTGTGTGTTTTTCACAGCTGCTTAAAACTTACGGTTTCTGAATATAACAAGCAGCTTTGTTATTGTGTTTTAAGTTTTGACAGTGAAGTCGGATGTGAAAACAGCAAAGGGGAGATGAGGGCTCTGTCCTCAAAAATGCTTTCCAGTCATAGGATTGTTCATCCTAATATTAATAATTTTTACAAAGGTAGTAGATGTTATTCATCATTGTTTGAAAATTCAGCAAACTGAGACTTCCTATGTGTGATGTCAAGTAAACCACTGCCAGCTGATACCAGAATTGAGACTAGAACTCACATCTCCTGACTCCTGTGTATTTGATTTGGCCACTAGATTGCCCTGGCAATTGTATGGTACTTCTGTGGGACTAGAAAAAAGGTATAATCCTGAGCAGCCATTTTGTGGTTAACGTTTTTCCTACTGAATAGCAAATTCCCATGACCAACATCTGGGTTAATTTGTTTTGGAGACTTTATTTTATAGAAGATTTTGATTTTATGAAGGAAAACAACTTATCCTTTGTGCCTTTTGATTATCTCCCATGAATGCTGTTACATTTTTTTCATTAGAATTTTTCATGTTAATCTCAAATCACTTAAGTTCCACATTGCCTACACTGCTGCACACCTTGCAGCTGAATTGGCAATTGATTTATTGCTTTGGGAAATGTTTAAAAGCTATTGCTTGCTCTCTTTAGCCTCCCAAAATAAGACCTTCTGGAGATGTAGCTTCATGAAAATATCAAGTTAAGAAATGGATTAATTCAAAAGAGAGCCATTAAAAAAGGTTATAATGACTTTTACCAAAACAGAAGCCAAATCCCTTTGCAGCATAATGGTATCTGTAATCTAGAAGCCTTATTTGATCAGAACAGGTTTTTTTCAGACAAAACAGCCTTTGCTTTGAAAGCTGTTTCCTGTAATGTAAGTAATACTGGCTTTGAAATTTTGGTTAGTCTCCACTTTCACAGACAAGGCATCTTTCTTTTGAAAAGAAATGTGAAGCAGTTTTGTCTCTCTGAGCTGTTTAAATAGTCCCCTGTACCTTGTGTTATCATATTATTGATAACATGCACATTTTGTATGTGAAGAAATCACACTTTGAGCACAGCAGGATATAAAATCTTACTTGGTTCAGCAAGTGATGCTTGCTGAATAAAGTCTCTGACATTGGTTTTAATAAAATGTGACAAAGTTAGCATACTGTAAATATGCTTCTAAAATCATTTGTATTATTACTGATAGCTTCTTAAATTATTATGGTTTTAAATGCATGTAATTGCTGGCCCTGCAATGCTTCTTCATTGAAAATACATTATTAATATAATTAAGTGAATGCCAGAGCTGGGATAAATTCTGTAGAGTAAGGCATCTAGGCCCTGGAAGCAAATGATCTCTATTAGGACATGATCCTTCCTTTAAAGTGCTAACTCCCTAGCAACACCTTTTGACAGTTTGATCCCTCATGCAACTTTAATTTGGGAGGAGTATTTCAGGAGTGCCAATCCTAGGCATTTGAGAATCATAAGATATTTAAAAAATTAATACACAGAGTCCTGGAGTAGTCTGATTTTTTTGAGCCTGTCTGGGCCATATTTTGAAGTCTTTCTCTGCAGCCATGCGAACTGGAACCCTTCTTTATAGGGACCTACTGAATTTGTGATTGTGTGAATTTGGGGGACATTGTGAAATTGGGTGGGCTTGCTCACTGCAAAAAAAAAAAAAAAAAAGGAAAAGTCCAGCAAGCAGAGAAAAGGTGGAGTGGGAGGAGCCCTTTAGTCTTGGAGCATGGGGGAGGATGCAAGGGGAAAGGACTACTTTCAGCAGGAAGCGGGGAAGCTGCAAGCAGCTTGCATCAGGGTCCCAGGCTGGCTGTGGCGGGCAGCCGGGGGGCTGCACCAGGGTCCATGGAGTCCCAGCCTGGCTCACTGTGCTCGTGCACCCATGGCTGGTCCAGGGCTCTGTGGACCCTCGTGCAGCCTCCCCGCTTGGGGATGCCCCCAAACTGTGGCTTAATTACCCATATTAAGCCCAGGAAACTCATTAATCTATGCTTAATAATGTGTGGATTAATGTCTTCCCCAGGCCTAATCAGGGTAATTAAGTTGCAGTTTCAGGCTATCTGGCAATCTGGGAAGGGGTGGGATTGCCACAGCCTTTTGGTCAATCGGAGTCATGAGCAGGGGATGACCGCCGTGCTTAACCTACTTATTTAATGAAAGCTTCAATTGCTGCATAATTGCATAACTAGAGGAACTAGAGCAACGATTCTCAACTAGGGTGACTGCTTGGATGATTTCTACCCCGCACCCCTTGCTCAGCCCCTCTACAAGAAGGTGAGCACTGTAATCTATATATATAAAGAACTTAGTCCATCTGTCTGTCTGTCTGTAATTCTTTTGTGGGGCATGGCTCCTGGTGGGGTGTGACTCCAGCCAGTGCTGCTTCAAGAATGACAGGCAGGGTGAGTGGGGACGGAGAGCTGCCACCCACCACCCCACGCTGCTGCTGCCTCCTGGGGTGGGAGGGGGGTGGCACAGGGCTGGACATGGAGCGGGGTGGGGGAGGGTCTCATGGGGGCCGACTGCGGGGGAGGGGGGCGGATGGTGGTGCGCGGCAGTGTGGGGTGGCAATGGTGGCTGCCGCATGCAAGCTTCCACCCCCTGTTACTCCTGGGAGGCGGCAGTGGTGAAGGGTGGTGGGTGGCGGCACTCTGTCCTCACCGCCCCCCCGCCCCGCCCCTCCAACTTCATTCTTGACAGGCAGTTCACTAGTGTATAAGTTTTTGAAATTGGGTGCTACTTAATTCACAAAAGTTATGGAGGGGTACCTTGAGTCTAGTGAGCGGTGCTTAGCATCCAGAAAGATTGAGAACCACTGTGCTAGAGTCAGAGCTTTAGGCAAACACCAAATACCTCAAGATTTGTGATAAAACTGGCCACCTGTACTAATCCCAAAGTTCCAAGAGAAGCCAGCAGGGGCAAATTTGTCAAAAGCAGTGTGTTTCATGACTAGGCCAGGCCACGTTTGCTAGCATGTTTATAGTAACATAGATTTTAAAGTTCTGTGGTAGTTGTGTCCTAATCCTATCATATGAATGATAGATCATTATGTAGTCATAAACCTTTAAAAGGTGGATCTCAATTTGGTAGAGAGAACCTCTTCTCTGCTTCTTTTGTTCCCCTTGTAGCCAGACTCAGAATCATGACTGAATGACGCCATGGATATATATTTACTAACATATGTGTAACTAATTACATGCTTGTTTCAGAATCTTCACTATGAAGAAACTCACTAGTGTTTGCAAGGTTCTTTGGGTAGATGTGATATCTTCTATTAGACCAACTAAATGTTTAGTGTTTAGCATTCCATGGGGAAGTTTTGTTTTTTTTAATATGCCAGTATTTTCTAGTTCCAATGGAACTGCACCTGTTTATACCTGTCCCATGAACCTCTCTCACTGACTCCTGTCCTGTGGCCTCAATACTGTTTCAGTTTAGTGGTCACCTGTACAGTGCAGTCTGGAACTGCAACAAACGGAAAAGATTGTCACCCTGGTGGGGTCTTGGAATGACAGCCAGGTTGTTTTAACTTTGGTATCCTACCACACTTTCTGTTTTGGGAGCTGACAAATGCCATTTCCAAGTGTGTGGAATTTAGATTAAGTTGTGGTTCTTTGTCTTGAAATTTTCTCTTTTCGGCTGTTCGCAGATGTGGAAAAAACAGAAACAAAAATTGTGTTTTACTTTAAACTTGGCATGGTCCTGCACTGAGCCCAGAGTGTGTTCAGAAGAGGCATCATGTTAGTTGGACCCAGCTTTCCCAATGTCTGCATAGATCAGGTACTTAAGTAGGGCTTTTTTGGCACTTTTAATAGCTGATTGCATGAGCTATTAGATAAGTGACCCCAGCACCTGAACTATGCAAACTGCAGAGCTGGGTCAAAGTAATGCACTGCTGCTTCTGGTAAAGCACATTTTTCCCTTCACACCCATCAGTGACCTTCATGTCTAATATTAGTTCCCATCTTTTGAAATTTAAGTGAAGGACTAGCTGAGGCTATACCGCTATGTTCATCACTTCTTGTTTCTACAGGAGTCTTTCATAGTAATAGCTCACTTAGCTGCAGCAGAAGAATCTTATGTCCAACTTCAAGGAAATGCTCCATTTGATTTTTCTTTTTTCCCTCCCCTCCCCTTATTTCATGTTTCAGAGTAGATTTAGACTCTTATATGGGAACTCCTTGTGCCCACCACCTTTTTAGTCAAAGACTTTGTGTTGAAATTGTTGAATGCCTTACTTCACATCAGGGTACTTTACCAATTGTTTCAGAAACTTTGGCTGTGACAGTTTAATATGGGAAAATGTAAATTTTAGCTGAATTTCAATCATCATTCTTTCAGATCTGAGAGTTAAATAAATATGTATGTTAAAAAAAAAATCCAAAAGAGAGATCAGTCTCTAAGTGAATCTAGTTATGAGCAATCTATGCAAATGCTTAAATGTTTGAAGAGCTGAGGACAAAGGCTTTGGCAAAAAAGTTATATGTGACAAGGCTTATGCTGGATTTCAGTCTCTTATTGTTACAGCCTCTCTGTTAGAAATAAAAAGGATAACTTTTGTCCAATAACATTTCAAAATCCTCTTGTATACAGAGGACTCTGCTATTTAGGTTTATTCATCCTGTGTAGTCTAATTTATAAGATTTTGGGGGCAGAATTTGAGTGTTGTTTAGTGATTGGTTCCTACAAGTGCTGATTAGTTAACTTTCTCTTTACTTGGGGAAACTCAAACCGTAGAATACTTTTATCTTATACCAAGGTGATACCAGTGGTGCTCGACCTTTTAGCTTTACAGGCCAGATGAGTGGTTTGGGGCCAAATCAAGCCCAGCATGCCAAGGTTAGGCCTAGGACCTGGCACTGAGGGCCTAGTACTACCCCCTCCTGCCCCTGCATTTCAAGTTTAATTCTAGGAGCCTGGTCTTCTACCAGCCATCCCCACTGGGATTGAACCCTGGGGTCTGGTTATGCCTCCTCACCAGCCACACCGTGGGCTGGGGTTGGGCCCTGGGGTTTGACACTACCTCCACCCAGCCCTGTGCACTGGGATTTGGTGCTTGATCCAGCACACAGGGCCCAGGGCTTCCCAGGGGTGCAGAAATTTGGTAGTGAAGTTGATGCCACTGTTCTCTTGCCACCATATTTCCAACCCCGTGTTTCATGGGATCTGAATGACATAGGGCTGTGGGCTGGATCTGGCCTGTGGGCCAGAGGTTGAGCACCCTGGTGTAGTCTATCAGCTCAGTACCATATTTATTTGCATACCACATCCTTCTGAATAAGATATGCACCTTATTTTGGGAAGGCAGAATGAAGAAGTAAAAATGTTTTTACAGATTCATACCTACCACATCACAGGCTTATCATGGCTGAACACTTCTGGCTTCTGAACACTTCTGGAGCAGAAGCAGAGTTTGCTTGTCAGCATCACTTTCTCCCTGCAGCTCCACAGCTAGAACCCTCTCTCAGCTGCTACTGAATTGGCAGCAGCTTGTTGCTCAGCTGTTCCTGCATCCCCATACCTCCATTCCTATGTGCAATTCTTGCTTAAAATCTGCAGTTTTGGAGGACTCATTTTCAGGGAAAAGATGCATGCAGTATGTGAGCGAACATGGTATTACTGTAACTGCAATTTTAAAATGGGCATCAAATTCTTCAGATAGTAAAAGACCTGGGAAGAACTTGTACAAGTAAGTGCTGTGCAGTGGGTGTGCGTACATGTAAAAAGGCTGGCGGGGAGGGGAGGGGCAAACCACAGACAGTAAGAATTTGAAGGGATCTCATTTTCTTAACCTTTAAAAATATCATGTGGGCATTTATACTCAAAATGTGCATTTTTGGCCCTACCATTCAAAGAATGAATTTAGTCCAGCATAGGCAGAAGTGGAAAAGGCTTGCTACTATTTAGATACAAGTTCTTTTAATATGTTTTCCACTTCTATACACGTATTGGTGGTAGAGGGAAAAGCACACATGCTAAAGGATATTTGTACAAAAACTTCTAAGCCTCTTAAAATTCTAATCATTCCTTGCTTATACTTATGTGAATGCAGATATAATTTTAAAAATTTTGAATAGCAAAAATCTTCTCCATTGAGTTCTTTCAACCACTGTTCCTTCTGCCACTATTAAGAACTGAAAGCATACTGGAGAACTTTTTTGCACCACAACACCAGAATCAGTGTGGTACTTGTTCCCTAGAGGACACAGTAGCATAACTATGGAGGGCACAACTGGGGCAGAAGTCCTGCGCACCACCTCCACCTCTGTGGGGGTGGGCGGAAATGCAAAATAACTATGACTCCAATGGTGCCTGATTGCGCTGCTGCAATCTGCAGTGTATCAGCTGGCTCTGCCCTAGGTGTTTCAGTAATGTCTGGCTACGCCTTTCATAGATGCTAGGGTTGGAAGGGACCTCCATAGATCATCGAGTCCGACCCCCTGCATAGGCAGGAAAGTGCTGGGTCTAGATGACCCCATCTAGATGCCTATCTAACCTCCTCTTGAAGACCCCCAGGGTAGGGGAGAGCACCACCTCCCTTGGGAGCCCGTTCCAGACCTTGGCCACTCGAACTGTGAAGAAGTTCTTTCTAATGTCCAGTCTAGATCTGCTCTCTGCTAGCTTGTGGCCATTATTTCTTGTAACCCCCAGGGGCGCCTTGGTGAACAAAACCTCACCAATTCCCTTCTGTGCCCCCATGATGAACTTATAGGCAGCCACAAGGTCGCCTCTCAACCTTTGAGGGGATGTATCAGAAGTTAGACTCAAGTGTGGTCTGTACTTAAGAATTGGGCCAGCATAGCTTTGCTAGCTATGGACATGATTTTTTCATACTATTTATATTGGCAAAAGCCGTAGTATAGACAAAGGTATATACGGGGGGGGGGGAGAAATCTTTTACCAGTATACCAGAATAGGTATATGCTGTTGTGACAAAACAACTCTTCTGGCAGTCAAAGCTTCCTTTCTGCTAGGAGTGTTTGCTGACTTAACTTTACTGATAAACAGGGATCCTGGTTTTCTTGTTTAATATCTGTAAATTTTCTGATTAAAAATCCCAAAATCCGCAATTGAAATTAAATGCACCTCTCTCTCGCTCTCTTTTTCTGTGTGTGTGTGTGTGTGTGTGTGTGTGTGTGTGTGTACACACAATCAGTTGAACACAATGTTTTATTGATATATTTACAATTTTAAAGCAGTTTGGAAGCCTCAGTCACTATAGTAAAATAAATTCTAAATATCTATAAATTTTGATGTTTGATTTTGGGTTTTTATCCTGGAGAATCAGTGCTCCCCTGCCTGCTTTGCTTACCAGGACACAGGTCCAGCTCCGGCTGTCCCACTTCCACTGCTTTGTGGTGCTGAGCAACCCTGGTATGGTGGTGCCCTGCCCCTGCCATTGCCCCTCACTTCCAAACCACAGCCCACCCCTCCTTCCCCCAGCCCTGCTGGTGCCCCTCACTCCCCACCCACAGCCCCTCACTGCCCCAGCTATGGGGCCCCCTGCAGCACCACCCAAACTCTGGCTGCTGCCCACAGGAGGCAGTGACTGCTGCAGCCCCAGTGGGGAGTGGAGCACTGAGCATGGCTGGAGCAGGGCCCATCGGGGGAGGGGGAGGCTCCCCGCCCTGCTGCCCTCCTTTTGGGGCCTCCACAGCCCAGCGGGCAGAACTTGGCACAGCAGGGCAGAGTGGGGCAGGGAAGCTTGGTGCCACCGCTTTGAGCCTTGTGCTGGTGAGGTGCCCCCTGCCCGGCCAGTAGCAGCGGGGTTGGTGGTGTGGGGTTGTGCCCCCTAGTGTTGCTGGGCAGGCAAGGGGCATCTTGCCATGGCAGCACAGGGCTCACGGTGGCAGCACCAAGCTTCCCCACCCAGCCTCACTCTGCCCTGCTGCGTTGGGTCCCGCCTCCTGGGCTGAAGAGGTCCCAAAAGGAGGACAGCAGGATGGGGAACCTGGCAGCCTTCCTCTGCCCTGCACACAAATCAGGGGGCAGATGCCACCCCTCTCTGCCCCCAAGACGAGCCACCTGTAGCCCTGTTCCACTCCCTGCATTGGCCCTATGGCTGCTCAGTTGGCCTTCGGCCCCCAGCCCCATGCAGGCTGGCCAGCAGCCCCAGCCCTGCCCAACTCCCTCCCTCTCTCTCTCCCTCACTATAAGGGCCTCAATCCCCACCCCTCCACCCAGACTTACCTGCAGGAGCTGCTCTTCAGGCTGCGTGGCAGCCATGTGCATGTGTAAGTGTGTGGTGTCCCCTGTCTGACCACTCTCCTTCTGCTCTCCCCAGCCCCTTCCAGGCTGGAACTCTAAATAGTAGAAAAGGGGAAAGCCACCTTAGCTTGCATTTTTCTTCTTTAAAGGAGAAAATACAAGTTTTTCTCCTTAAAAAGAGAAAATCTGGGTTTTTCTCCTTAAAATGAGAAAATGCAGGTTTTACCGCATTTTTCTGTCATGAACGGAAAATCCAGATCCCTGCTTATAAATCCTGGAAAAGAGACATGGTAGAATCTGAAAGCTGCCTTTTTTGTAAAGCCACAACCTAAATGTTCAATTTTAGTAATGTGGAAGAAATGCTTTTAAATAATTCTGAGAAAATGCCTGGTGATCGAATCCTATATTTTTAATAGAAGGCAGATTTTTAAATAGCTGGCATAATGATGAGAGCTGCTGCTTTATATGAATTATGTTTAGGAAAGATGTCCTGTCATTATTTTTCTAATGATGCTGATATTATTAGAGCCAAGGCTATAACAATAAGTTATATTTTGCATTCTGATTAGACAACTATTTCTTTCTTTTTGCTGAAACCAGTATAAACATGCAGTAATACAGCATATTACCCAGATATAAAAGAAGGTACTTAGCAAAGGTGTGACATAGGCACATCAGAAGTAAAAGCTGAAATTATAATATTGTTAATGGATGCAGAAGGTCCTGTACTGGCTCCAGAGTCACCCCTTTGATGGTTTTCCAGTATCTTAATACACAATAAATACCTGAATTTCTATGTGCAACCTTCTTAGCAACTTTATTTACAAATAGGTGCCCTCTGTTCTCTCACTTGCAACAAGAATTTATATAGTACCTTTCCCTTGTCTATTAGCATAGAAAAGTAATCTGTTTAGTCCCACTTCCCCCCAAAAGTACAAGACTCCCTAACTTAAAACTCTAAAGCTGTGAATGTAGAACAAATATGCGAGCAGTTCTTTATTTGATTTATACAGTGACTGAATTTCACATCATGTTTTAATGTTTTTCTTAAACCAGTAGCAGTATCCATTCATAAGAGTAAGGGAGGAGAAAAGATATTTATCACATGTTAAATCTGTCATAAGACCGAGTTTGGAGGGGAGGGAACCAAAAATTAATGCAGCTAATTATTCAAGCTGTGCAATATGTGGACATGATTCTAACGGGTCAGTATTTTCCAGAAGCTGGTAACTATTTTGTTGGCATTTTTGTCTCCTTTCACTATTTCAGTAGAGCAGATAATAAATTCTGCAGGGTGGAATAGAATAATTCTGGGAAAATGCTTTAATAGCTCCCTAAAACTACAAAAGAAACATCCTGCCTTTTGAGATTGGAAAGCAAGCAAATGTTCATTTAAGCGTTAAAATTAAATAAAATAATTATTTGAAAAGTTCTGGTGTGAGCTGGGTGCTTATGATAGTTGCTGGGGAACGGAGGCCTCATTTTGGTTACAGAACTGGTTAAATCCAGAGTCTGTCACGTTTTAGCATTTGCTCTGCTGAAATAGCAAGCAAGCGTGCCAGTGCCTTCCAGGTATAGAGTGTTTATGTGGATATATGACTGCCCAGAGATGGACTGTGCCCAGCTCTAGCTTTCAAATAACGGTGTGGTAAAAAAACAACCTGAGCTGTATCTAGATGGAGGACATGTTAATGGTGGTATAACATACATTGTTTTTGTATGCTGATATAAATTGCATGGGCATGGAAAACAGTGAGTTGATTGATTATCCTAGGTCGCTGCTGAAGTAGGTTTTGCTGTATGCTTGGCTTTTGGTGGGGAGCACATAAAAGACGGTTTGCATTAAGCAAGCTGCTATCCCAGGATAACTGCAAACAAGATACCTGCAATGGCATACTTTCACTTCTGCTGTCTGTAATAACTCTATACTGGATTTTGTTAAGTTACACTGGTATAATGTTTTACATTTTGTGTGTGCACGGGTGTTCATGCTAGTATAAGCGTACCCAAGTGGGGAAGGAATCACCAAGTCTCCTCATATGATGAGGTCAGAGAGCAAGCAGCAATGAGGGCAGAGAGATTAGGCACAAGCTCATGTAGATCCTCATCCTGTTACCATGTCACTGTCCCTGATTTGGTCTCTGTGGGCATTTATACACGTACCTTTTCATCCTGTGATGCACAGGCAATCTGGCGGTTTGGAGCAGCAGACGTGTACTGCTCTGCTTCGCATGCAGTTGTATAAGTGGCGAAATGCACGTCAGCGTGCAGAAAATGGTGGCAGTGTGCTTTGGAATTAAACTAAACCCATGTGTTTTAGTTCAAAAGTGCACATTTTCTCAGTGCTGACACACATTTCATGAATGTGATTCACTGATGCATGCTAAATGAACATGAGTTGCCAATGTGATGAGGCTAACTGCACTCTTTCTTGCATTAGGTGCATCACGAGCAGGTCTAGGGAGGTGATAGTTCCCCTCTATGCAGCATTGGTGAGGCCGCAGCTGGAGTACTGCATCCAGTTTTGGGCACTGCACTTCAAGAGGGATGTGGATAACCTGGAAAGGGTTCAGAGGACGGCTACTTGTTGAGGGTCTACAGATAAGATCCTATGAAGACAGGTTGAGGGACCTGAACCTCTTCAGCCTCCACAAGAGAAGGCTGAGAGGTGATCTCGTGGCTGTCTACAAGCTCATCGGGTGGCTCAGCAGGGAATAGGGCAGGGGCCAAGCATGGCATGCAAGGCCATTTTGCTTGGCACGCCATGGCCAGCCCCAGCTCCGGGAAGCTGCTGCCAGCGATGGAGCCCAGGCTGCTCCCAACAGGGCTTGTAGCGTCCCAGCTGCCTGCTGGGAGCAGCCCGGGACCTTGGCTGGCAGCAGCTCCCCAGAGCCGGGGCCGGCTGCAACCAGGAGGCTCCAAACATCTGTGCCGGGCTCTGGCACCAGCTCCACACTGACACGTGCACCCGCGCCTTGGAGTGGGCGGTGGGGGCGGGGCCTGAGGCAGCGCAGCTCTGGTCTCTCCCCTGCTCCGGGCACGGAGGTGATGAGCCTGGTGCAGCTATTTGGAGCCTGCCCGTGCTCTGGGCAGCGGCAGCAAGCAGCGGGCAGGCTCCAAATAGCTGCGCCAGGCTCATCACCTCCATGCTGGGAGCAGGGGAGAGACCGGGGATGCACTGCCTCATGCCCCGCCCCGCCCCCACCGCCCACTCCGAGGCGCGGGTGCACGTGCCGGTGCAGAGTTGGTGCCAGAGCCCAGGACAGATGTTTGGAGCCTCCTGGCTGCAGCCGGCCCCGGCTCTGGGGAGCTGCTGCCAGCCAAGGTCCCAGGCTGCTCCCAGTAGGCAGCTGGGATGCTGCAAGCCCTACTGGGAGCAGCCCAGGCTCCAGCAGCTACCCAGAGCCAGAGTAGCTGCTAGCAGCCACAGAGCCTGGGCTGGGGGGCAGGGACTTTGGGTGGGGGCAAGGGGCAGTAGAGCTGGGGGGCAGAGGCTTTGGGTGGGGGCAAGGGGCCACAAGCAGAGCATCCTGCCATGTACACCTTGCCCTCATTTTGTTTTTCTGCCATGCTGGTACTCTGGCACCTTCCGAGGTAGACATTATGGTATTTTTCGGCATTCCAGCCAAAAAACGTTGCCTACCCCTGGAATAGGGGATACTCTGTTTACCAGGGTGCACCTTGGGGTTCCTAGAAACAATGGCCATAAACTGAAGGAGAGCAGATATTAGATTGGACATCAGGAAGAAATTATTTACGGTGAGGGTTGCCAAAATATGGAATGGGCTTCCAAGGGAGGTGTGCTTTCCCCTACCTTGGAGGTGTTTAAAAGGAGATTATACAAGCACCTGGCTGGGGTCACTTGACCCCAGTGCTCTTTCCTGCCCAGAGCAGGGGGTCGGACTCGATGTAATAGGTCCCTTGCGACCCTAGATATCTATTAAATCTATTTTGCTGCTTACACAGTTGCAAGCACTGCAGCACTGGGCACTTTTAAAAGCACCTGGCGCTGCAGTGCAAGCATGTGTACAAATGCCCTGTCTGTGTTTCTCTCCTTCCCTTCCTTGTCCTCAGCATTCTCCCTCTTGTCACAAAACCTTGTCTTCTCATAGGAATCCATAATCTGTCACCAGGAGGGAGAGAACAGTGGTGATGCAGTTCAGCTGAGCCATCTGGAGAAGTGCTTCTAACTTGAGAAAAGTAGCTAGGAGCACTCCCAGCATCTCCCAGTTTGCTTGTCTTTCATTTGCCCTTTCTAGCTCTCCTCTACTTTGTTGGTTATGTTTCAAAGGTAGACATTATTAGTGCTTGTACACGTGACAGGGGTTTAGTTCAGTTTAGTTCTCTCTAAATTGAAGCTGGGTTTTTTAAAACCTACCATTTCCACTGCTTCAATTTAGGGAGAACTAAACTGAATCAAATCCCTGTCACGTGTACACAAGGGTTAGGGGACCCAATCCTTAGAGCTTACCTGCCTCTCTTGGGGGGGGGGCAAGGTGCCAGCAGGCTGAGCAGTCCCTGAGCTGTGGGGGACCCCGGTGCTTCCCTCCATGGCAATGGTGACACCTGGCCTGGGTGGTCCCAGGGGGCACTGCAGCCACGGAGGGAAGTACCAGGCCCCTGCACAGCTCAGGCAGGCAAGCTCCAGGAGGAAAAAATAAAATAAAGATCAGGCTCGCCATTTTTTTTCCCCCTTCACTTGAGCCTTACTAGTCATTCTGCTAGTAAGGCACTTGCCTTTCTGTTCCGGGGGTTATAAAATCAGTTATCAATTGCAACAAAACTAGTTTAACCAAATTTGCTTTTCTCCATCTCCAACTTGTAAACCAACAAACTGAATGGGACCACAAGGGTTTCTCCAGGTGGCTCCAAGCAGCAGAAAGTTTCTGAATATGCAGCATGGTGACAAATGGCAGATTCAGAAATAAGACTTTTAATTAAAATGTCAATTGTATAAATTGGTAATAAATCACTAGGAGCAATTTTCTCTGCTAGGGTGTGATGCAAGATACTAGACTAATAGGATTCTGAGTACCATCTCAATCACATGAGAGGAAGAATTGTTCAAGTAAAGGTGCTAATCTGGGACTTGCTCCATCATGTGCTTCTTGTGTGATCCTGGTCAAGTAATTTAACCTTTCCTTGTGTCTCACTTCTTCATATGGAGTCACAATATTTTCCTGCTTCTCAGTGGGGTTGTGAGGATTGAAGGTAGTGAGATACTCATAGCTTATGCTAATAGGACTATATAATTGCTTTAGGGAGATGACATTAGGGAAATGAACACAGGTGTATTTTCCTCTAAATTCTTTTAAAGGTTCTTTGCATTGTTGGTAAATACAGAATTCCGGATTTCTTTTGTTCTAGATCAAAGTGCTGTTTTAACAGTACTTGTGAGCCCAAGTAATATAGCGGAAAGAATTAAAATGTAAATTTGAATTCTGTCTAATTCCCAAGAAGTTCAAAAGCTGAGGTGTTAGCTGTTGCCATATAGGGTCAGGGGCTGTAGTACATCTATTTCTCCAGAGCATGAAGATAAGCGTTCTTGGGCAATGGTGTCCTAGAGCTCCCCATTCCACTTCTGTTTCTGGAATTACTTTGTGCAGGCTGCAAGGGATTAAAAATGCAGTGTGATATCAATCTGATCAGGGTCTTCTGGCCTTTATCCCCTTTAGCCCAGCAATAAAGGAGTGAGGAAAGAACAGTAGCAGCTCTATATTATTGAGGGATTCCCAGCATATGCAGTAATGATCCTTTTGGCTGACTCTTCATGCTGCACTCACTACCCTGGAGCCCCTTAACAGTCAGATGTTGCATAAAGGATTTCATATGCTCTTGCCAATCCTGATTTTTCACATAGTCCTTATTCTTTCCCAGCTCTAAAAATCAAGCTGTTGTTTTTCAGCATAGCTGTCTCATATGTAAGTTATGCTTTTGAAATGTGCTATTAATTCAGTTTGTGAAGTGGGTGCTTGAAATAAAGTCTAGCGAGTGGCATATTGCAGCAGAAATCTAGATATAAGTACATTTTACACATAAAAACAATGATCATGATCATATATAGGGTTGGCAGACCTGTCAGTCAGCTTGACTGCATATTTTTGACTGGTCAAAGATTATAACAATTTTACAAAAAAAACCCTACGTTCTTTTTGTAATTTTGTTGACATAAATATAATTTTTGAATTGTTTTTGACACATTTCTTAATAGAAAAATTGTGTTTTTTCTGTGTATTATTTGGGCCTATTGGCAATCTTTTACAATTTTTGACTGGTCTATTGACCAACCTTTATTTGGTCAAATATGCAACCCAAATCATATACAGTGTAGTCTGCTTAATGCACATACCCCTTGACTTTTCTAAAGTCAAAAGATGCAGATGGTAGTTAGTCCCGTTTTATCTTCAGTTGCAAATATCCCAGGTTTTAAGTCAGTTTAAAAGTGAAGCTATCGCAACAGACTGCCTGACAATAAAGGAAAGAATTGGAAATGACATATAGCTTTGGGGTTTAAATGTTCCACTACAGAAATTTCATGACATTAGCTTTTTGTGCCATTTCAGATAAAACTATAAAGAGGATTCTATTTCTCAGTTGAAGTATGGGCATTTTAAAAAAATTGTCATCTGACAGATATTTTTATCAGAATCTTGACTCATTTCTTCAAAGATAAGAATAGGAAACTGATAAATAAAAAGCTATTTAAAAATTAATTGCAAAAAATGTGTAGTGCTTGATTGCCTGATGACAGTAAAAAAACAAAACAACAAACTGAAAACCTTCTGCAGACATGTTCTCTACATGTGTGACAAGAGCTCGCTATTTGAAAGCCTTAAAATGAGACTGCAGTGTGTAAGTTAGTTACTCCACAAATAGAAACTCAACTGCTTCAGTCAGCTATTTCCTGACTTCTCCAAAATAAGAGAAAAACTTGACTGCTGTGAGATGCATGGCACAGTATGTGAAAGGGCTTTTCTTGATGCTTTTTAGGCAAAGGATGGAAATGAGCTATGAAGTGGTCTCATCTGTGAGAAAAGGTTAAAATGTTATCGAGGAAACTGGCAAGAGACCAAAAAAATCCTTTTCTCTTCTATCACATGAGCAGAAGGGATGGAGGAGAGAGTGGTAGCTTGCCAGTGTTGTGGGAGCTGTTTCCTTTGAACACTGCTGCTGGTTGATTTTCTCTGTTTGTTGTTGTCTTCTGATCCTTCAGGTCTATTTTTTTCATGCTGAAAGCCGTATACCATATTAGAACGAACAACCTCCCCCCTCCCCCTTCCAGAAACAAGGGGCAAAATGACTTCAGGGTTGAAAATGGTGCTATTTTCCTTTCACCGTATAAAAGTGTTTACACAGAGTCTCAAGCAAAGATGATGTGGGATGGAGGACTCAGAAATCCCAAGCTCTCTTCAGACTGCTTGAGAGGCTTGACCAGCTCTACATGCATTTGGTTCATTACTAGTGCTAGACCATCTGTTTCTGCCTATAATCCTTTCCTTTCCTGACTGTTTTTCGATCTCTCCTTCTAGGTGTACAATCTAAATATATAGACTTTGCCCTGCTACAAGATTCTACCACTCCGTATTTGTTCTTCTGTTCCAGAGGTCCATGTTACAACACTGCATGTGCATGTGTAAATGTGTATAAAAGCAGAGAACTCCGACTTCAGTGAAAACAACAGTGCCACATCAAAAAATCCCACCATGACCATTCTGTGTCCATTACACTCCCAAAAGTGATCTAATGTAACTACTATGTACACTCTGGGGAATTATGTAATCATGCACCCATGTGATTTTGTGCATAAAAAGTATGACCATGCATAATTTTGCATAATTTAACTGGCGGGCTCTGTGCCTCCACCTCCACAGGGCTCCCAGGAACCCCATGATGTGGAGGCACAGAGCCACACAACTGAACAGCTGGTTAAATGGGATGGGAAACTCCTGCCTGCAGTGGGTGGGGTTGGGCATGGGATTTGTGGATGGGTATGGGGGTAGTTGCGGGGTTTGCAGATGGGTATGGACTACAGGCTGGCTGGTTCCGTGCCTCCACATGGGGCTTCCAGCACTCCAGCGGGAAGCTGCATGTGGAGGCAAGCAGGAGCCCTCCCGGCCCAATGGTGTGTGACTCTATGCCTCCATGTGCGGCTTCCCACTGGAGTGCTGGAAGACCCACATGGAGGCATGGAGCCCACCCAGCCCCAGTCAAAGGTGGCTATGTTCCATCCACTTTTGGAGTGTGGTGCATGCAGAGTAGCTTGCTTAATTGCTATCTTCTGATGGTGTAACCATGCCCTTGTTGTGTATTTTTAGAGCTCAGACTGTCTAATGGTATAAACAAATGTCTTTGTGCCACCATAACAATTTTTATGGTGGTGAAAGGGGAAAACAAACAGATGTCCGTACCATTTGTTGCACCACAAATGCCCAAATGTGTAGCCTGACAAAAGATGGCAATAATTTCTGCTGCTTTATTGCAGCAGACATCTCTTAGATTTATAGCACAAGGGCATGGGCAGCTTGGAGCTGACTAAGCTCTCCAGCCACCTGGGGTAGGTGCTCCTGGGACTCATGGGGCCCAATCCTGTGTCTCCTGGGAAGTTCCATGCAGGATTGGGCCCCTAAAATCCTGAGGGCACCTGCCCACCTTTCCTTTCTTACAGAGGTGTGCCCCTGGGAGTCTCTGGGTTGCATCTCTAAGCAAGAAACACATCACCCATTGTCCCACAGGACCAGCAGGCAGGACAATGGGTAACATGTTTCTCTCAGTGAAACGAATCAGCTGTGCTGGGATGCTGTCACAGCTGATCCATTTCATTTGGTGTTGTCTGTTTATACCCTGAGTACGGAGTACTGCAAGAAGGGGCACCCTCTCCTTTGTTCCTGAAGGGCTCAGCAAATTGTCTTGAGATCAGCCTTTGAATTTAAGCAGTGCCACAGTTATTAGAAAAGCTGTGAACTTGGTGTTTGTGTCTTTGAGCTGCCAGAGGACTAGTAGAGTATGTGACAGTTCTCAGCATTCTTGGATGCTTACTTGAGCAATAATTCTGCATGAAAGTAACTGGGAACATAAAAGATTCAGTCTGTGTTCCAAGGAATATATTGTCCCCTGTAGCTCATATTGTGCAGGAGTTGTTTCCATTTTCTCCAGCATAGCTTTGGCAAAAAGTTATTTATTCTTATTGAGATCTTCTATCCACTCCAAATGGTCTCAGCAAGCATAAATTAACACTAGAGTAAATAAACAATACAATTTCATTTACTTTTGTTGTTGTCTCCATCAGTCTCAAAGGGAGAAATGTCCATATCCATAAAATTAAAAGTAGCAAAAATTAGAGATCAGACGGGGGTAATCAAAATACAAAGAGATGTATCTATAGAATATGATGTTATATGTCCCTTAAAAAAGGAAGGTTTTTAGAGGGTGGATTTAGTGTAGTTTTTCATTCTTTCTCCCTCCCCCTACAAGTGCTGAGCACCCGCAGTTCCTATTGTTGTTGCTTGGAGTTGTGGGTGTCAAGCATAATTGCAAACCAGATGCTCCAAAATTAGTGTGCAGAATTGGAAGGGTCAGGCACATTGCTAAGTAATCAGTGAGTGACACAAATATAATATAATTTAATATTGTAAATAGAAACATCATTTCTGAAACAAGACTTAAAGCTGATGCAGTTTAGGTTTTATAGTAGTTTACAACATGCTGTGAAAGCTTGAGAGAGTTATTAACTGCATAAGCAGAAGAAAATTGTGATACTGCACAAAAATGATGTTTCAGGAAAAGAGTCTGAATGTATTTTGTACTCATGTAGTTGGATCTGGATTTTTCCCTGGCGATTTATCTTAATATAAAAAAAGACTGCATATCTGTCTGTCAAGTGCTTAGCTGAAGTATCTCTGTGGCATTAGGCGAGCCTTGACTAACATCTTCCAACAGTACTTTGGCCTTATACTTAAGAAAAAAGAGAAATGTCCCTTGTCATAAGTTTTTTTTGGGGTTTTTTTTTCTGTAGTGAAGCACAAGGTCCGTTGCCTTTGTCCCAAGTGTTTTACTGACTTCATAGTGAGGGTGGTGGTAGTGATGTTTGTTTAGTTCTTTCTCTACTGCGTAAAGAACTAAATATCCAACTGAAGGGCACTGGCAATTCTGAAGAGTGCACCTACCACAGTACTCTAGCACAGGTTAAATTTGAGCGCATCTTGGGAGTAATCCTGAATCAATCCCAGAGCACTCTCCTGTGTGTGTGTGTAGATATATATCAATATAGAGATAGCATCTAACTACTGTATTTTCTTGCATACCACATACCCTAGAATAGAATACCAAATTTGTTTTTGAAAAACAGAATGAAGGCAAAAAAGATTTTTCCAGAGTTATTGCTTCATAGAGCAGGTCTAATCTTCAGCTGACTCACCTTCCTTTTCCTGCTTAAGCTGCTCCATGGGTGAATCTAAGATTTTGAAAAGCGCTGAAGTGTCTCCAGACTTGTGAAATAGGAGGTGAGAGACCAGGAGCAGTTAATAGCAAGATCACCCTAAGAAAGATTATCTTGATTAGTGGAACATCAGGACCATTAAAAAGGAGAGAATATCATTAACATCTGGGAATGAAAAACAATGAGCCATTAAGTCAATTGATTCCCTAGGCTGCCTGTAGAGTAATGCCAGAGCTGCTGCATTTTGGAGCAGGACTCAAAGCAGGGTGCTTCTATCCCAGGCAGAAGATCAGCTTTCCTGATTAATATACCCCCCAATTTTGGGATTGATTTGGGGAGGAGAAGGTAGTTTATGTGAGAAATTACAGTATAGGATATTGCTGTAGTTTATAATAATGCTAAGTCTCTAACTTCCCAATTGATTTAAAACATAATGGTGCAAAATTCAGTTTAATCAAAAAACTGCCGTCTTATTTAAAGGGTTAAATGAAACTTAAAATCCCCGTTTCACCCTCCATTTTCCATTTAATCATTGGAATCAGAATTCTCCTGTCAGCTTTACAGTGTCGACCATTACACATGCCCTGCAATTACTTTATCTTATGTATCAGTTGACAATGGGACAAATTAATATTGTAAGTAGCCGTTTGCAGGGTGTTATCTTCCTAGTGAGGGCAAGAGAAAGTAGTATCAATATCTTTCCATTTAATTCCCCAGAGAAGCCGATGTCTTCTTGATCTTGCTCCCATTGTATTTAGTAGCAAATCCTTTTTTTCCTTTTCTGGATCAGAAGTGTAAAAAATAGCGGAAACCTGTACTTTGCACCTTTTCTACTGTAAAACATATTTTTTCTTCAGTATATTCCCATGCCTCTGGATTTCATGGTAACTGTTAGGAATGACATTTTAATTAAGTAAAATTGAGTTCAGTTTCTATAAGTAACTATAACTCCTTTCACATATCAATTACTGCAGTTACAATAGAGCCTCACAAAGCAATAGAAGGCAGTGGTAGTTAATGAACTATAACGTAGAAGAGAGCTGAGCTACTGTGGTTTTACATGAATAAACTGAACTAGGTACCATTATGATTTATATTGTCTTTTCTGTTTGTATAATATTTTAATAACTGCATAGATAGTGTGATCATGTAGCTAGGCACATGTATAACAGGAGTAGTTAGGGTTACTGTGAGATTCTTACATGTGTACCAAAATTGTGTACACCAAAATCAAATGCAAACAACTGTTATTTTAAAGGTTAACTAGTTTTATAAGTAGCAAATAGTTGAAGAAAATTACTCATGCTTATTTAAAGTGTGCTCCCTTAAATCAGCCAAATGGATTTTCTTCACATTCTCCCAAATTGATCTTGTGGATGAATGATACATTAGTCAAATAGGTAACACTTTTTAATTTTTTTAACCAAAGGATAAGCCTGAAAAACAGGGGTTTGTAATTAAAGTGCTTCATCAGCCATAATTGTAATAAAATCAGCTAATGCACAAGTGCATTCTAGTACAAATGCATAAGAACTGCAGAGCCTGGTACGGACTGTTCAGAATTTAGGACACTAGCCAAGTGAGGAAACATCAAATGAAGAATGAATATTTTTGTGAGGAATTTTTCTACAGCAAGAAATTGGATTAGGAGTGACTGCATCTAAAAGGGGCTGGAGTTGCAGTATGAGTTAATGGACTAGCTGTGTCTCCTTGGATATTATAGTAATGAGTAATGGATAATGAACACTATGACTAGAGTGAGAGCTGAGAAGGCTTGGCACCTTTCAGTCTCAAAGTATTAGTGCTCCATTAGAGGTAGCCTAGGATTGGGTTAGGTTGCAAATTTAGGTTTCTGAATAGGAGCAGATATCATGCTGATAAAACTGAAAATAAAAGTTATTTTTGTATATCTGTTATGTATATAATTTTATATGCTGAAATGAAAAATCTCCCAAGTCATAGGGTTTTTTTTTTCCCCCTCTCCATTTTATCTGCGGAAGGCTGTTAAAGACTGGGAATTAAAAAAAAAAAATTGTGGGGGGGGGGGGTGCTGGTCCCGCATGCAGCATGCACATCCAATCCAGTCCCACATGCTACCTGCAGTATGTGCCAGTACCAGAGCTTGCTGTGCATGTGGTACACGGGGTTGGCACAGGGCCTGCACTGCCCATGTGTACTACACGCAGCACAGGGGAGCTGGGGCTCTGAGACTGGCTCCCTGTGCTGCCTGCAGCACTGGGTCCAACCCACACCCTACAGGTAGCACACACCCTGTTCAAGCACCACGTGCCCCATGTATAGCAAACTCCAGGTCTGGTGTGTATGATGCAGAGGCTGGGCCCAGCACCACAGGAGCTGCACAGGAGGGTGGAGGATGGTTCTGGTCTGGCCTGCAGACCAGCCCAAGACCCTCATCTGGCCTGTGGGGTGAAATAATTTTGACACCCCTGTCATAATGTGTTTATTACTACATTGACAACTGTGGTCAGGTGAAGCTGGGAGAGTGTTATGATACATGACAAGTCTCCTCTTCTGTGCAGCTGTTGAGTGTGCTGATGAGAATGCAGGTAACTTGAAAAAAAATCTATCTTTAGACCATCACTGCACTTTGGGAACACCCTGAAGATGGCCTCTGTGGCTGGGTTTGTAT
Source organism: Alligator mississippiensis (assembly GCF_030867095.1). Lineage (NCBI taxonomy): Eukaryota > Metazoa > Chordata > Crocodylia > Alligatoridae > Alligator > Alligator mississippiensis. The sequence continues at coordinate 128,258,844 of NC_081825.1, read as the reverse complement.
CTGCCAGCTGAGGAGCAGGCTCTTATGTATTCAGCAGTTGCATATAAGGCTATAATTAAAAAAAAAAAGAAAAAGGCTACCCAGCTGAATATATTCCAGATCTAAAACAAGAATGAGGAAAGGATGATAATTTTCATTGTCAGAGTAAGGGTCATTGCTGCTGAATTCCTGGGAAAGGAGCTAGTCCTGTCTACTACCAGTAAGCTGCTGTGTTTAGCACTAGGTTGCACACCCTTTGGCCTACAGGCCAAACACAGCCCATGGAGCTATGGCATCTGGCCCATGAGACTCCCCATTTAGCAGCCAGGGAGCAGTGTTCATTAATACCCCTCCCCCTGTCAGATTTCCATACCCCAAGCCCTGCGCGGTTGATAGGAGCCTGGCTGCAGCTGGATCAGGCCTGGGCCCTGCCTCCATCCTCCCCTTCTCCCCCCACACAGGACCAAGTCAATCTCTTTTTCTCTGCAGAGCTGCATTAGGGCTGGGCTGTCCCCTTTCCCCCTCTTCATGGCCAGGTGGTACCTGCTGTGCCTACTCAGGCACCTGATTGGGACCCCCAGCCAGATAGGGCTGACACATGGGTCGGGCACTGCCCATATGGCCTGCCAAGGTAAAAGGTTGAGCACTATTGGTTTAGCTGATCAAAATCAAGCCCTCAAGCAGTGCTCTGTTATCTTGCTCGTGGGCCAACCCCAGCAACAGCTGAGGTTACCATTGTATAACAGAGAGAAGGCCATGGAAGGCTATTTGCATTTCATCAGAAAACAGTGAAGGAGTTAAAACAACAGCCAAGGAACTGTTAAATGAAATCTGAGGGGTTCAAGCTGAGATTCTAACTCTGCACTCTATTCAGCAAGGACTGGCAAGGAGTCGTATCTAGCCAAGCCTGAAAGGCTTGTGTTGCAGGACAAGTGCCACCCTTAGCTATAATAATGAGTGTATACATACAGGTGAACTAGAGAACCTTAGACTAGTACAAGGTTCCTCCCTAATCAACCTGGAAAAAAGGGAGAAGTATGTTCTCCCTGCAGTGAGTTTTATCCAGTCTTCTAGTAGGTAGGGGACAGAGGAAATAAGGATTCTGTATTTTTTTCTAATTTTTTTTTTTTAGTTCAAGAGGGAATATTTTAATGAACTAATCCAATTGTTTCCTTGGCTTTTATTAATGCCTAAATGTATTGGAAATATTAAAACGAACTATTTCAGTATTTTTGTTTTGCCCCAAACTGCTCAGCAAATTCAGGTTGAAGTTGCATCGAGGTTTAGCAGCTTGAAGACTGCACTGCTTTGGAAAACAAATGATTCAACAGAAAAAATTCTCCAAATAATATAAATGGTCTCTAGCAATGAAAATAGTGCTCTAGGTTCTGCATGCCACACATTCACCTCAGTTCTTCCATTTTGACTCTTCACCAATCCCAACATGTAACTTGATTGTTAACAATACTTTTTTCTAAATCTTTTCAAGAGAAACCTAGCGTTTGACATGATCTGCCTTTTTTTACCAGCAGAACTGAATCGCTGAGTCCCCTGAAGACAGTAAATGGTTTTCTTTCTTACAGATTTTTGACTTTTTTTGCATTTATGTCAGTCTGCTTTGCAGATACTTCTATGACATTAATTACAGAGCAGAGATGAGCAAGGACTTTGCTGTCAGCTGAATTCCTTTTGTTGAACATTGCTGGAAAGCTTTTACTGAGACATGGGCAATTTTCAAGTAGTGACAGCCAACGGACTTTCAAAAAAGCAAAGAAGGGATTCAATGGCTCATCATTAACAAAGGTTGGAGTCTTGATGAGGAGTAATTTTGTAAGAAAATACATAGTCCTCTGTAATGTAATGCAGAGCAGGACTGTGGGCTAGTCTAGTGGGTCCTTTTTCATACTGCAGGCCAGCAAACTCACTCAAAGAATTTTGGCAGACCAGCTATATAAACAATCTAATTTACATATTTAAATTTAATTTGTATGTGGTGGAGGGTTGGATTGGGTTGGGGCACCACAGCTGTGGGCACCAGGGGATCCTGCAGGGGAGGGGTCTGTGCAGGTGGCCTGGGAGGACCCAGCTGGGGTTGCCCAAGAAGAAGGGGTTCTGCTGCCTTCCCTAGGAGCAAGCAGTGGAGCCACCTCTCCCACCTCTGCCCTGGGCATTTCCCCGCCCGCATCCCCCTGCTCCCAGCTGCGGGCAGGGCTGACAGGTGCGTGGGCAGTGCCTAGCTGGGCAGGGCCATGGTGGTGGGAGTGGAACAAGGCACACAGAGCCGGCTGCCTACCTCCCGGAGCTGCCCTACCACCCAGCTTTAACCCCTCGTGTGACTGCTGCCGGCGGAAGCCAGTCACCCAGGCGGACAGATGGGGGTCCAAGCTGGGGCAGGCACGTGGGAGCCCACAGCCAACGGCGGGCAGGGAGCTTGATAACCACAACCCAGCAGCCAACCCTTCGCGATCCAGTATCGAACCATGGCTGGAAGGTTGAGCACCTCTGGGCTAGTATGCCTTGGAAGAGGAAAAACACAAGCACAGTCTTCCTTTGCTGAGAAGCCTTGAGCATTGATTACATTTACTCTATATGAAGCCCTATACTTTCACAGCTCCTTCATGTTCCTCATCTACCCCCAATTCCTTTTCTTTGTCCATTTTTTTTCTCTGCTTGGTTTATAGCTGACTACTGCAGCAGAGTCGGAGATGCTTGCTGTACAAAGGATTTCACAATAATCAGTGTAAGTTTAAAGCTTAAAAATTGCTAGGTTGCAATTGAAGGGGGCCTGATGAGCTACCCATGTACTGACTAGTCTCCTTCTTTCTGCATTTATGCATATTCCACCTTATGAAGTAAACACCTGTTAACTGTTTGCAAAAAGCTATTGTAAAAGTAGAACAAGCATCCAGTGTGGAGGTTTATATTAGAGTCTTGCCAGAGACCTATTTGGGGTGCAATGTTGTTCAACACCTTAGACAAAGATCTGGAAGAAAAGATAAAATAGTTACTACTAAAATGTGCATCACTAGAGGAGTGGTAAAACATGATGGGACTGATCTGTGTACAGGTTGACTGGGATTGATTGATGCTGTTGATATCCAGTTCTTTTGTATTACTAACTCTTCAAGCACATTAACTGGGTATCATTACTGCCATTTTGCAAGGTTGAAGTGATTTGTTCATGGTTACCTAAAGTTAATAGCAGAGCTGGAAATACAATCCAGATCTTTCAGCTTCCCAAAACAGTGTGCTGTCAGGATAAACTCATTTTAACAGTGTGCTTTTCAATGTAGTTAAATGCAAAGGGATTTTTGGTCATATAGAATGCAGTGATTGGAAAGTGTGTCAAGTTGTGGTAGGTTATCACTATTAGCTATTACTGTGCACATGTCCTGGACAGACATGCTTTTTGAAGTGCTTCAACCAGTGAAGGCTCAAACGTGCATGGCCAAGGTGATGCTTTAAAAATGGCTAAATCGCATAAAAAATGACACAGAAAATGAGGAACATCTTTTAAGCACTTTCTAAAGCATGTTTGCTCCAGCATCCTAGAGTATTCCACTCTGCACCCAACCCCAACTGCAGGAAGGAGGAAGGTGGAACAAGGTAGGCAGCCACTGAGTGCTCTCTTGTATACTCAGGTCTCCTCAGTAGCCTCCAGAGACAGAAGTGTATATGAATTCCTGCTTTCCAGCCCTGTGGCCTGAGAGCAGTGCTGCTTCATGCCTAGCCATTTTGAAGTGCTTCACGAGTGGGAATAGATAGCACACATTGTCACAGTACCAAATTTGAAGTACTTAGCTAATGTTACATATGGTTGCATAATCATTTAATTCCCCAAATGACAGCATACCCATTTAAAGCTGTATCAGCTGGGACTGGTCTTCAGCACAAGTTCGCAATGCGTAGGGGGTGCATGCAGGTGCACATGCACCCTCTGACATTGGCAGTGCACCCCCTGAGAGAAGTGCTGCTGGTAGTGCCTGCAGGTGGTCGCTGCTCACCCTCCTCCCCTTGCTGCTGACACCACTGGTGGCGTCTATGGGCGGTCGCCACTTGCCACCCCCCTGCCACCAACACCTCTGTGGCCACCTGTGGGAGCTTCCTGCTCACCACTGCCACCTGTGGGCAGCCATTGTGGCCCCCTAGCCTCCGGGGGCATGTGTCGTTCATGGCACAAATCCAGAGCAATTCTTGCTGGAAACACAGCAAGATGTCCTAACCACCCTGCCACTGGGCTCAGTCTATCAAAGACATTGTATGGAATCCAATGACTAGAAACTGATTTCAGACAAATTCCAACTAAAAGAGGCACCTTTTTATATAAGGGTAACTAACAATTATGACTGATTATACAGGGTTGTGGCAGATTTTCTGTCTTGCAGTATTTAAATCAAGACTGGGTTTCTTTCTGAAAGATGTGTTTTGGCTCAAACAAAAGATCTGAACTTACTGTAGAAATTACTGGCTGATTTTTCTTTTTTTTTAACATGTTTACCAAGGCAGGAGTCAGATGAGACCATTGCAGCGGATACTTCTAACAGTGTGAAATCTATGGAGCCACTTCTGAACTGGATTGTGTTGGGGTTTTTTTGTTTTGTTTTTTTCCTCCCCTCCCCCCAAGCACTGGTGTCTAGAGTTGAAAAACCAAATTGCTGGGATAGCAAATAAACTTCAGATTGAGGGTGTAAATGTTCGGATAAGTTTTACAGGCTTCTGGCTCTTCCACAGTTCATATATTCCTAAATGGAGGGTGCTGTTCACTGTGGTATGAGAATTTTCTACGTCAGAACATTTTTATGGAGGAATAAAGCAAGCAATTAGCACTAACAAAACTTCCCACAAGCATGAAGAAGGAAGGAATCTTGTGTGAAATGGCTGAGGCTTTAGTCCTGTTAAGAAGCAGCATGTTGTTTATGTATACATAATGCCTCAGCTCTGAACACAGTTCATATGTAGGTCTGTCATTATGGCGATGGGCCATATATTAGTCAGTCTTTCTTTGTAGTTTGTGTTAAGGGTGAGAACTGTTCCGTGTGTGATCTGATATTAATGTTAGCCATGCCATCTGTTTCCTTTGGTTTCTATGTGGATATCTCAAAGCAACCAAGTTCTAAGTTCAGCTGAAGTAAGATTTTGCTCTTATTTTCAAGCAAGTTTTTGCAGCAATTGAAACGATAATATATTGTGACAGTTCTTTTACCAGTCTCCTTATGTGTAAAATTGGGAAAAAATAAATGTATCCTTCATAGCAGGGGTGGGCAATTATTTTGGCTGGAGGGCCACTTAACGAGGTTTGGTGAACTGTCAAGGGCTGTAAGGGTAGCCCTGCCCCTTGACAGTTGCCCCACTCCCTGGTCACCAATTTGGGATTGGAGGTCCCACCCCCTAACCCCTGACCTTTGCCACCGGGAGTCCCTCCCCTTGGCCCCCAGAAATAGTCCCTTTGGGAGGGGAGGTTGCAATCTTAGAACCAGAAAAAATCAAATCATACACTACAAGTCAGACACCTACTATAACATTTTAATTTTATTACAGAAAATATTTTTGTCGTGAATTGTGTTCGTGTACTGTACATAAAGGTGACTGCATAATAACTCAAAAATAAATTCTTAGTCTTTTGTATTGTGTGGGGGGTGTAGTTGGGGATGTGTGTGTGTGTGGGAGGGTTTGGGGGAGAGTTTGAGGGGGTGTCGCTGTATGTGGGAGACATAGGGTATGTTGCAGGGGGTTTGTGGGGTGTGGGTGCCTGGCTCTGAAACACGCCTGTAGTCCTCTCCTACAGTCAAGGCAGACAACATTCTGGTGTGTGGTATTTGTGGTGTTTGATGGAGGGTGGGAGGGGTGTGTAGATCCCCCCCATACCCCCTCCATGGTGCAATGGCAGGCAGGGGCGCTTGGGCTCCTAGTGCCCAGTGGGGTCAGCGCTGCACATCACAGCAAGGAACACAGTCTCCACTGAATCATCTCTATCGCTGGCGCTCCCCACACTCACAGCAGGGCAGCCCCAGGCACTGGAGCCGGCTGTCTTCCCTGTCCCAGCTGGCTCCAGCACCTGGGGCTTCCCTCCTGTGCCACATGTGTGGGGGACACCGGTGATACAGACGGCTGCGCTTCTCACTGCAGTGTGCAGCACTGAGCTTAACCCAACCCTCCACACACACCTACTGCTGCTCCTGCTGCCTGCCAGGGCTGCATGTTATGGGGGGAGTGTGGGAGGGGTCCCCACACCCCCCACCCTCACACACACACACACACACACACACACACCCTGCCCAGCCAAGCTCAGTGCTGCAGCCACCCCTCTGGGTGTGGACTCCATGCTGCCACGAGCCCCAGCCTCACGCTCCATGCTCCCACCCAGCTGTAGCCCTGCCCACCCGCCCCCCCCCCCCCCCCCGGCCACTTCCCTACCTGCTGCGTGGAGGGAGCTGGATGCCGGGGAAGCCTGCAGAAGCAGCTGTGCCCGGTGCTAGTGGGGCTGGGCCCTTCTTTCCATCAGGGTGGGAGTGAGGCATAATAGGGTATTTTGGGGGCAGGTGTAGGTGCCTGGCTCCCACCCTCATGGGCAGAAGGATTGGGCGGGGTACAATTCGTTGGTAGGTGCTGTAGGCTGGGTGAAAGTGTCTGGTGGCTGTATTTGGCCAGCCCTACCCTATAGGCCAGGGGCTGTCAACCAGGGGTATGCATACCCCTGGGGGTACCTGGACCGGTCCTAGGGGATACACGTGGATGGGTGGGGACTGAGCACTGCCACCTCCTAGGAGCAGGGCCAGGGTGGGGTGAGGGCAGCAGTGCCCCATTGCAGGGTGGGGAAGCTCACATGCAGCGGCCGCCGCTACCGCCGCACCAGCCTGGTGAGCTTCCCTGCCCCGCAGTGGGGTGCCGCTGCCCTCATCCCAGCCCAGTGAGCTTCTCTGCCCCATCCTGGCCCTGCTCCTAGGAGGCAGTGGGCCTCCATCCTCACCCACCTGCCCACGCGCCATCCCTGCCTCCCTGCTTGGTGTCCAGCTGCATGCTACTTTCCCTCCCCCCGTACTCAGCATCTGGCAACCGGGGGTACTTAGACTAAAAAAGGTTGAAAACCCCTGCTATAGGCATAAGTTTTTGTTCCTGCAAGAACAGTAAAAGCAGCTTGGTCAGTATTTTCATGATGTGTGTCTTTGTGTGGTTTGATCAGACAACCAATTTTACAGTCTTTCTTATGAAGATATGAGAAAACAACAATTGTTTTAAAAACTATTTTCTTTTCAAGCAGTGCTTTTTCCTTATTGATATTAATAAAGTTTTTTGTGCAGGTGTTCATGTGAATTGTAATTCTAATATATCCAGATTGATGTTTGAAAATAATTCAGTACATTAGTTTGTATAGTTGTATAGTAGTTCCAACAACACATCTGAAATCCATGCGTGTTATCCATTAAACTAATTTATTTTTTGGATGGAGGGAGGCAAGTGGAGATTGTAGCTATGATATGAGACGCATGATTTATTTGGTAATTTATTTTACTGAATGGCTTTTATTGGATAAGGTGTTAGCAAAGCTTTTCTGGGCCAAAAATGGCCTCCCTGAAGTCTGGGAAAGCAGCAGGTACAGCCTGTGTTGTATGCCTGTTCCATTATAAAAATTGCTTCCCTTGTAAAGAAAATTCTATTCTCGTCAAGTTCCTATATTATGTACATGTGTACATATATATGGTCTAAGCTAAATATTATAAATATAAATATTATAATATAATATAAATATAATAAATACATAAATATTGTGTGTGTGTGTGTGTGTCTGTGTATGTAGGTGTTAATATGTGTGTGTGTAATTTACTGCTTGTCACTGAATTATTTCTAAGATTAAAGAAGTACTTTGATGTGCAGAGAATAAGTATCTCATAAGCCCAGGTTTCATTTTCTTAGGAATTTTTTTCCATGTAATGACTGTACATCTATTATACATTTTAATACAATTTTTATTCTGGAATGATCTACTGAAAATTATTAATAATATGAATGGGGACTGGAAGTCTTAAAGTCTCAATATTTAAGTTATATGAATAGTCTCAGCCTGCCTCAGTTCAAGAATGCTAATAGTGTTTCAGTGCTTACTTTGGTTATAAAACTATTTGTAGCCCTTATTTGAAAGGTCAAAGCCTTTTCTGTACTAGAGATATTTAGGGCCAAGACAGGGTGGTGGATGTGAAGGTTTGTCACTTTGCACTGTCTCCCCAGTTAATACAGGATTAAATTACAGGTTACTTTTCCTTTTGATATTCAAAGCTCTGAACTAGGGCTAATCACAGTATCTGAAGGGGCACTTTTCATTTAGGCTGTTTACAGACAACCCCTTCCTCCCTCTCCCCCTTCCCCCCCCCCCCAAAAAAAAACCCCACAACAAAACAAAAATAAAACCAATATTGCACTTTACTTTAAACTTGGCGCATGCCCACTAGAGGCATCACATTAGTTGGACCTGGCTTTCCCAGCATCTGTAGAGATCAGGCTTATTTGGTGCTTTTTTCTAATAGCTGATTGAATCATGTTTTGGTTTTTGTTTTGGTTTTTTTTTCCCTTGTCTGTCAGCAGCCTTAGTGACTATAACATCCTCAACAACTTTGTTTCCTGGCCATAATGAAAGTGCCAACTAGTAGGGAAAGCTAGTGTACACAAACATTTCTGAGGGACTGGACCCCTATGGCAGAATTCAGCTATGAATAGAGAAGAATGAGATCTGGCCTTCAGCACTGTGTCCTCTGGCTCACAAGTCTCCCCCTGGGTCTGAAAATTTGGCAGTGGGGGAGCAGTGGCACTTTTCCCCTGTTGTAAAATTTCCAGACCCCTGGGAAGACCCAAGTCTGGTGTACGTGTGGGGAGGCAGGAAGGGTAGTGCGGGGCTCCTGGGGCTCTATCCCAGTGTGTGGGGGCAATATTAGGCCTCTGGGACCCAATACTGGTTGGAGGAGGTGACACTGGGCACCCAGAGCCTAATCCCAGCACATGGAACAGGAAGGGTGCAGTGCTGGGCTCCAGGGCTCAATTCCGGTGCATGGGGCTCGATCTGGTCCATGGACTGGACCTGCACCACTCATTTAGCCTGCAGTGCCACTGCAGTACATTCTTCCAGTCAAGCGTCTGTCTAACCTGCTTTTAAAAACTTCCAAGGACTTCCAAGGAGATTATTCCACAGCCGCTCTGGGTAGCTGCATCTGACATTTAATCACCCTCATGGTGAGAAAGTTCTTCTGAACTTTCACCCTAAATTTTCCTTATTTCAGTTTAAGATAAGTGCTCATCTTGTCTCCTTCAGCCACAGAGTAGATAGAATAGTTTATTTCTATTTTCTTAATAACCGCTCTTCAGGTATTCAAAGACTGTTATTGAATACCCATCAGTCTTCCTTTCTCCAGGCTAAATAGTCCTATTTCTTTTAACCTTTCCTTGTTAATCATGTTTCCTAAGCCTCTGACCATGCTCTCCCATGGACTCTTTCTAATGTGTCTATATCTTTCCTGAAGCAAAGGCCCAAAATTGGATGCAGTATTTCAGATAAGGCCTTACCAGTGCTGACTTAGAGCAGGAGAATCACTTCACATATTTGCAAGCAACACTCCTGTTAATAGAGCCCAGTAAATTATTGCTTATATTAATCTTATTATCCACTGAAATCCCCAGGTCCTTTTTTTCCAGTGGTGTAATCCAGTTAGTTATTCCCGAGTCTGTATTTGTGCATGTGATTTTTCTATCTTGCACGAGGGACTTTGTACTTCTTGTTGAATTTCATTTGTCTGATTTCAAACCATTTCTCCAGTTCATTGAGGTCATTCTGATTCCTAACCCTATCATCCAAAGTGTCTTCAGTCATAGATGGAGGGAGAAAATATGATTTGGGGGAGCTGAGTGCACATGTCGGCACACGAACCACAACTCACATCATGCTCTGCACAGTATGGATGCATGTGTGGTTAGCCTCTTCCTCAGCCGTGCGGAGCTGAGCATGCTTGGCGCACTGCTGCATGCTGAGAAGCGCTGTGTTGCTGCTGTTCTTGCCAGCTGCTGCGAAATTAGTTTGTGGGGGTTAAGCCTCCCCAAGCCCTGGCCTATGTCTGCAGTTCCACCCAACTTGCTGTCATCTGCAGGTTTTCTAAGTTGGGTACTCAATCTCATCCAGGAAATCATCAGTGAAGATATTATTGAACAATACCAGACTCAGGACGGACTCTTAGGGGAATATACTTGATATCTCCTCCCAACTAGACATCAAGCCATAAATGGCTTTTTGTTGAGAAGGCTGATCCTGCTAGTTATGTATGCATTTTACAATACTTTCATCTGGTTTGTATTTCTCTCGTTTACTAAGGAGAATGCCATTCATTTTGACATTCACTTGAGTGTATCATTTTGAGAACTTTTGGTTTAAACTAAAAAAATTTTAGAACATGACCTGTATGTATATATGTATGCATGAATACCAAACATGCAGGGATGAATCCAGGGGGGATACACTGGTGCACTTGCACCCCTCTTTGATTCATGCTCCGCCCAAAGTTTAAAACCAACTGTCTGGTAGTGGCAGCAGCATTTCTAGTCAGGCAATGCTGAGGGAGTCACTTGACTTCATGGTTCATTATAGTCTACCTGATCCCTTCTACACTGCTTGTTTCACAGGTGTTAATGACCTGCTCTTCTTTTTAATGGTCTTGACAATCAAGTTCTCTCTCCTTTGTTCTGCAATTCTGCAGTCTGTTATCTGGTCCTGGTAATGAAGCTCCTACTTCACAGCCCTGCAGATTTGTTATTAACTCATCCCAATGAATTTATATTTGTTTTTCTTGAATCTTGAACTGTAGAATAGATTCCCAGGCTCCTAGTATATTAGTAAAGTTTTTAACTGGAGGAAAAAAAAGGTTGTTTCATATGTGATGGTGCACTCACCATGTGCACTCTCTTCAAAATTCTGGATCTGCCTATGTACATGTATTTGTACATATATGTGATGTGTGTGTATGTGTATATCATGTTGCCAAGAATAAGCATATAAATGTATTTTCTTTTACTAATCCAAAATTACCAGCCACAGTGATGTATTCAAGTTATGGGAAGGGAGTGGATAGCCAAAATGGAGACCTTTCCTTCAGCTATATTATACAAATTCTTTTAAAAGGAATCTAGGTTATTAGATCTCCGGGTTTCTATTAATTATTCATTCATTACAGTGAGGGTAATTTAGCTGGATAATTAAACAATTTCAGTTCTTATTGTATGAGCCCATCCTTGTACTGAGTTATATGAAGAGAGGCTGTGAGCTATGGGACTCTTCAGCTAGCGGAAGCGCAGACTCAGGGGTGACTTGATGGCAGCCTATAAGTACATTAGGGGTGTGCATCAGATCTGGGGGAGCACCTGTTCACCAGAGCACCCTGGGGGATGACAAGGTCCAATGGTCACAAACTCCTGCAAAACCGTTTCAGTCTGGACATAATGAAACATTTCTTTACTGTCCGAGCCCCCAAGGCCTGGTATAGACTTCCCACAGAGGTGGTGCAAGCACCTGCTCTGAACACTTTCAAGAAACATTTCAACGTTTATCTTTCTGGGATCCCTTGACCCTAGCTGACTTCCTACCCCTTGGGCAGGGGGCTGGACCCAATGATCTTACGCGGTCCCTTCCAACCCTAATGTCTATGAAATCTATATCTTGGTAGGAAAAGGCAAAGGAAGTAATATTCTATTTGTTGTTTTTCCCCTTATAAAGAAGAAAAGTATAGAAAAATGAAATGACTTATTTATGTCTGCAACAGTGCTTGCACAGCTTAAATTGGTTTTTATAGCTCATGTATAGAGGACATCTGTACTTTAAATGGTTTCCCTGTGTTTCATAAATGAATGTTTCAATTTTTGCCTAGATGTGATATTTTTTATTTTGCAAAGAACAATTTTTCCAACTATTTAGTTGGTCTAATAAAATATATCACATCTACCCAAAGAACCTTGTCTGCCTATGTCCTTCGACCAATACAGTACAACCGGCAACCCTAAATATTTGTCTAATACTTATAATAACAGGGAGTATTATAATGATTAAACATGTCTACAAGTGTATTTTAAATTACTCTTAGTATTAGTCCCATCTAACTTGATAACTTTTTTGTTCTGGGGCTTATGTTTATTAGCCTGGGTATTAGTTTGGTCAGTGTTTATAGAGTCATTGTTTGGTATTCATATACAATGTTGACCTGGCTGACTTTCCAATAGATATATTGTAGACAGCAGCTACATCATTTTCTTACTCTCTCTAGTACAAAATTAGCAAGTGGGACAGCTAGTACCCTCAAGTAAACAAGGTGTGTAGTTTTGGGTGTGTGTCTTTTTTTGAGGGGTGGGGACTGCCTGACAGGAATCAGAAATACCAACTGAAAAAGAATTTGAGGGGTTATGTAGATGAGTCACACTTTCAGTGAAGCAATTGATTGAATAGACTACTTAATTGCAATATATTGTATAATTCATATAGATAGCATACATGTACAGCTCCACGAATAGTCCTAGCTGTGACTTGGAGCCATTATTTCTGGTGAATACAGTTGTAACTGTTGATGCTTCTTGTTTGTTCCATCCTCAAGTCTTAGGTACCATAGTGGCAAGCTTCTTTGCAAATAACAAAACTGGTTCTGCTGAGACTAACAGTAATACTGTTTCTAGTGAGCCGTACACCTACATGTTTTGAACTGGATTCAGACAGTTCCATGCAAGTTTTCATTCTTGTAACAAGAATCTAAAATAAGGATAGAAACTTTATTTTTTGCCATAAAGACTTGTTTCAGTTCACTCATTACAAACAGTATCAAAATCTAGTATTTGTAGGCAAAAACTCATAAAAAAGATGGACTTGCATGGGGCAGACAAAGTGTTACAGGTTTAGGTCCTTATGATTTCAAGGAAAACATTGCATACCTAAGCAAGCAGATAAAATTTCTGGGAGGGACTTTTTTTTTTTAATGCTACACATTGATCATAATATGCTTGTCCTTGCTTGTTCTTGGCTTCCCTGGTTCTGTTGTGACATAATTTATTTGTTTGTGGAAGAAAGAAGATCTCCCTTAGGTGGCATGGGATCCTTTGGAAAAATAGTATGTGATTATTATATAGTTAAAGACTGTCAGAATGCAGACATACAAGGTAGTCAAGTTAAGTATGTACAGGGGCATTTCTTAACTGCTGCATGCTTGACCATATGCATACATTGTTTTATAAGTGAAACCATATTTAAAAAAGAGGCCCATTCTGTCTGGTGTAATTCATATTTTTTTTAAATAATGTAGAAGAAGAAAATTACTGTTTTGTAGCAAGTGGAAATACAAGAAGTCAACTGGAACTAGGAGAAGACAAAATCTTAATTATGCCCATTATACATACATCATAAACATCAATGAAACATCATTATTCTGTGCTTCTCTACTGAAAATTAGGTGATAGACTACTTGGTTTCAGTAAGAAGAAATAGCAAGCTATGCCCAGCTGCAATTCATCCTAAACAAGATAACTTCATCATTACCTCTGCACAGTAGTAGCCAAGGAATGGAGAGCATGAAATCAGGTAATGGCTGCTCAGCAGGAGCCCCTGGTTTTATTGGAAGTCCATCTGAAGGAGCAGTCCTTGCTACATGAACAGCCTTTCATTTTTCATGGTCCCAGACTGATTAGACCTTGAAGTAACACATCTATCTGCTATTTCAGAACAGTGAGCTAATACTGAAAGTGTAATGGGATGGACAGATCCTCTCATTAAGAGAGAATAAGGTTTCTAGTGAAGGTTGTGGTTGAAGCTAGCTTTGCCCTGAAAATCATGACAGCTACTGCATATGGTAGCCCTGATATGGATCTTCATTTCCTTGGTGTAGAGGAGAGCGAAACAGAGACCCTAACAAGGAAACTTCTCACTGGGAAAAGGCTTAGATGTGATTTCACATTGTATTACTGTTCAGTTATTTTTGTCAACCCCCTAGAAGAGGTTGAGTCTTTGACTTCTCAAAGGTGAATGCACTCAGTTTTAGCACATAGGGGAAGAACCCCTACTCTTGACAGGAGATTTCACTGCTAATCGACTCGGGATAAATATGGTAGATAACACCGTGAGTTAAAGGTGAATGGTGGGAATGAAGGGACAGAAGGAAGTGCCTTTTGAGGAATGGCACATGCAGAGGCTTACAGAATTCAGTTTGCCTATAAAACAGTGGAAAATAAAGTTATTATGAATACTGAGGTATTTGAGTCTGTCTTGTGTGATGTACAGGTGCGAGTCTTTGTAGGTGTAGGAAATCTTTAAAATGTCATTGTTTCCATTTGCGGGTGTGGAAGGGTGCCTATAAATTTTACTGTGCTTTCAGGTCTCTGTTGCACAGTTTTCATACTGGTCCCTGTATCATGACTTCCTTTTGATGTTATTTCCCCATCTATAAAGGAAGCATGCCTTTATTTGTCAGCACCCTGACTCCCTCTTTGCAGTGACTGCCTTGACCTGAAATGGAGAGGAAGAACTTACAAAGGGAGCATCACTATTTGCCAGAATTGCTAATGTCAAGGGAATAGCCCACAGATTAAAACAAGTTTGTACCCTTTACCCATCCACCTTACCTTTTTGTCCTCTGTCTTCACAGGCCATGCATTGTCACTGGCAATCCCTCGATTAGAGGATGAACTCTACTATGGCTCATTGATGGGTCCTGAGTTGACTTAAGAGTCCAATCCCTGAGCCACAGATGATAGAATCATAGAAAATTAGGGTTGGAAAGGTCCTCAGGAGGTCTTCTAGTCCAACCCCCTACTCAAAGCAGGACCATTCCCAAGTAGATTATCTCAGCCAAAGCTTTGTCTAGCCGGGTCTTAAAAACCTCCAAGAATGGAGATTCCATTCTTTGAGAGAGGAGGCTACGAAGGTAGTGAAATTGCTCGACCACCTCCAGGGTCTTTTCCCTCAATGATAATGTGGGGTCATGTTCATGGTCCAGGGCAGGCTGATAGAGCACTTCAGTCTTCTTGATGTTGAGAGAGAGGCCCAAAGTTCAGTAGGCTTCTTCAAAAAGATCCAGTGCAGTCTGGAGATTTTCCTTAGTGTGTGTAATGATAGCACAGTGCATAGGGGTGCACTGATAAAGATTTTTTGGGCCGATACCTATGGCCAATTTTTATCAAGCTGTACTGGCTGATACCAAGCCGATGTGCAGCCCTGCAGCGTGGAGAGCGGCTTCCAGCTGGTAAGTCTGCTGTGGCGGTAGGTGGGAGAGAAGGGGCATGGGCGGGGTGCAGATTGAGGTCCCTGCAGTGAGGGAGGGAGTGGGGCTTGCACAGGGACTTGGCCGGGGCAGGGGCAGGTGCTACCGAGCTAGGGTGGGGCAGGGCATGGGATAGAGCTGCAAACAGCTCATCCAGGAGGTTCGGGGGGGAGCAGCTCCCACTGTTGTGCACACCCTAGGAGGGCATGGGGGGGTGCCCCCAGATCTGCGTGCAGGGGGAGGGCATGCTGCCACTGTGGGCTGAGGCTGGGGTGGTGGTGTGCTCGGCTGAGCTGCACTAGGGGCATGAGGTGGCAGCTCTGGGAGAGGGGCTACAGTGAATCTTAGGGTGGCTGCAACCCCCCCACCCCGTAGTCCTCTCCCAGCGCTGCTGCTGCCCACTCCAAACGCAGCCTGGCCCAGCCCCCTGCCAGGTAGAGCCTGGCGCCATCCCTGGCTCATCCCTCAGTGGCAGCCCACCCTTGCCTCATGCACAGATCTGGGGGCACACGACCCCCCACGCCCTCCTGGGGTGCGTGCAGTGGCAGGAACCGCACCCCACATGACCCTGGATAAGCTGCGTCTCCGTCTTGTGCCCTGCCCTGCCCTGGCTCAGGAGTGCCTGCCCCTACCCCAGCCCCACTCCCACTCCTTTCACTGTGGGGGCCTGGATCTGCCCCCCCCACACCTCTTCCCTCCCCCTCTCTCCTTCTCCCACAACAGACTTACCAGCCAGACCTGGCTACTCTCCATGCTGCTAGGCTGCGCGCTTGGCTGCCTGTATGCTGTGCTGCGCTGTGTGCATGCACGGGACATTTTATCAGTCTCATCAGACAAAAAAAGACATTGCCGATACTCTCAGTTTTCCTCATCGGGGTCTGATCGGATATGGGACCAATGTATCGGTGCACCTCTAGCCATTGGCATATTGAAGATTCAGCATGGTTATTTTGAGTACTTTGATCTTCAAGCAAAAATGTCCCATGTTGAAGAGCCCTGCATCCATTCAGTATTCAGTGTCAATTCCAGAAGGAATGCGGTCCTTAATGAGAATCAGGATGACTGTAAAAAAAATGGAGAACAGAGTTGGGGAGATGATGCATCCTTGCTTGACCCCAGTTCAGATGACAAATGGATCTGTCTCCAATCCACTACATAGAATGACCGCAGTCATCTGGTGATTGAGAAGTCTCAGGACCTTGACGTGCTTTTCAGGACAACCAAATCTGGCCAGTACTTTCCACAAGGCTTCGTGATTGATAGAATCAAAGGCATGCTTACTGAAGTCATTGAAGGCCATATACAGGTCCTAATGTTGTTCCTGACACTTTTCTTGGACCTAGCAGGCAATGAAGATCATGTCAGTTGGCCCACAGGAGAATCTGAAACCACACTAAGATTCTGACAGGACTTCCTCAGCAAGAGGTAGAAGACAGTTCAGGAGGATGCAAGCAATAATTTTCCCTCCTGTGGAAAGGAAGGCAATATCTCAATACCCAGACACACACTTATCTCCTTTCTTGAAGATAGTCAAGATGTTGGCATTCCTTGGGTCTGCAGGAATATCTTCATTGTTCCAAATTCGAAGAATAGGTATGTGGAGTCTCAGAACCAGTTCCTCACTGCCATCCTTAGAGACCATAGGTGACTCTTCGGGGGGACATGGGCGGGCATATGCCCCCCCTGAGATTGCTGCCACTAGCTTTTGTGGGTGGTCGCCGCATGCAATCCCCCCCCCTTGCCAATGGTGCCACCAGCTTTTGCAGGTGGTTGCCACTCGCTATCCTGCTGCTGATGCTGCCACCCACAAATTGTGTCCCCTCCAGGCTTGGGAGGCACCCGTCGTTCATGTTAGAGACTTGAGCAAATATGCCATCCGGTTCAGTAGCCTTGTTCTTGGTTTCCTTGATGGCATGCCAGACTTATTTTAGGATAGGAAGGCTGGCAAGGGATCCCCTTTTAGGATATTGGGGGATGGATTCAATGGTGATATCCATCTCAATCAACTTACAGTTCTGGAGTGCCTCAAAGTACTCTTTCTGTTTATCTTGGATAGATTCACTCTCTTTGAGGAGTCACTGCATTGGGTCCTGCAATCACAGGAAATTAGGACCATGAAAAGTTGGACCGTGGATGACTTTCATTGCACAGAAAAAAGTATGCATGTAATGTTTGTCAGCATAAAGTTGGATTTCCTCGGTTTTATCTTGTCATGACTGCTTTCCCAGATCCTCCTTTGAACTTCGGCTTTGAGAAGCTGATACATCTCCTTCTTCTGCTAAGATGAGGTGTTTTCTTGCCAGGCAGAATTAATCCTTCTCTTCTGGTTGAAGGGACTTGGATATTGGCGTTGCTCTCATTGAGCCAGTCTTGGTGTCGATAGGTGGCGTAGCCAATGGATTCAGCATTGGCCATATAGATGGCAGTTTTAAATCCCTTCCAGAGTTCCTCAATGTTGCCTTCACTTGTGAACAGGGAAGAGATCTTTTCATACAGACACTGTTGGAGATTCTTACAGGCCTTCGGGTCTTAAAGAGATTTGGTGTTGAGAGTCTTTTATATTGCTTTTGGCTGTTTTCCATGTTTCAGAGCAACCCAGATGTTCATAATGGATCTGACAAGACAGTGATCTGTACAGCAGTCATCAATTCCTCGCATGGCTCATGTGATATGGACATCTATTTGAGTACTGGCTCTAACAGTAACATAGTCGGGGAGGTGCCAGTGCTTTACAGCAGATTTCTCAGCCCAGGGGTCACAACCCAAAAGTGGTTCGCAAAAATATATGACAGGGTCGTGAACAAACTTTAAAAATGGATTCTCCTTGAAATGAGAAAAATGTGGGCAATCATGCCTTTTCCCTTGCAGGCTGGCAGAATTCCAGCCTGCAAGGGGCCACCCCTCTGCCCCACACCTACCCCTTGCTCCACACACTGGGGGTGGGGTGGGGGCAGGGGGCAGCGGATTGGGAATGAGGGGTGCTGTGTCGGGACCAGGCCGTTGACATTTACAAATGAGTCTTGGACCAGTGAGAACCACTGCTTTAGAGCAAGGGTGTCTCCAAGTGGTCCTGTATTTATCACTCTGTCTGAAGGTGGTATTTGCGATGACAAGAACATGCTCCGTGTATATGTTCAGGAGAAGGATGCTGTTGGAGTTGGCTTTCTCCACTTGAGAAGCAGATAAGACAGCTTTGGTTTAGGGCACCTTTTCTAGGCCCTTCCTTGTGTAGAGTGAGCAGAGAAGTTCTTGAATAGGATTTCTCAGTCATGGTAGAAACTGCCAAATTGCACCCCTGTCTCAATACAGGTGCAAGACTACTATCAGGCTACTGTCACCTGCATGCAGATTTGTAGCTGAAGACTGCTAGGTTTCCTAGGCCTCTCTCCATCACTAGTTTATCACTGCAGAGCTTTTGGAAGTTGGTACAAGAGGTTATGTTGTTTCCTGTGGTAGAAGCCTATGCATGACTTTGTATAATACGAGGAAGCTAGTACACGGAAACAACAACTACACAATCTCAACAAGGTAGAGATCTGGGCCCCCTGCCACGCTCTGCTGCATTGCCTGTTCCCGCCCCCTACCTCCGATGCGTTGTCTGTGCCTGCTTCCCTCCTGCCCCCTTAGATTTACCTGGGGGCAGCTGCAAGAGCTGCTTTCCATTGTTGCTTCACTGCCACGTGCATGTTCATGTGTATGTGGACATGCACATGGCACCCTCTGCCTCTGATTGCCCTTTCCTATTCCCCCCAGCCCCAAGCAGCCCCTTGCAGGCTGGAATTCTGCCAGCCTGCAAGGGGAAACATGGGGTTTCCTGCATTTTTCTTCTTCCCAAGGTGGGCCAGAGCCCTCAGGCCCCCATGTACTCGGCCTCTGCACCTATGAGACCAATAGTTTTCAACCTATTGTTTGCAGATCCCTGTGGATTTGTAGACTATGCCTAAGGGGTCCGCAAAAGATGACCATGATCAATCAAAAGTATGTGAATACCCACACTTAAAATTAAAAGGGGTCCACACCTCGATTTTAAATTCCCAAAGGGGTCTGCACGACCATGCTAAATTTTTTAGGGGTCTACAAATGAAATAAGGTTGAAAACCACTGGTGTAGACATTTTGGAGCCCACTTAGAGGAAGAAATCTTTCTCTGTGACCACTGTTGGCATAAACTTTTCTTTGTGTATCCCTTTAACAGTTGACTAAAAAGGAAAAATATGAACCAGATGTGAATGTGGAAATCAATGTTATGGTGACAAGTCTAATTCTTCTCGGAGTAGTTACTGGCTTTCCAGTAAATGGCTTGGAAAAAATGGTGGTTATCTCGAAGCATTAGGCTTTAGCCTCGTTTTAAAGCATGTAATTCAGTCCTTGATTTATGAGGTATACTTTTTTAGATAGGCCTAAATATGCTTTTGTTGGTTTTATTTTTTTCTTGGTCCTTTCTCTTTCATGCCTCAGTTTGAAAATAATAAATTGTATGGGGGCTAGGTGGGGGGGGAGAGGGGAGGAGAGGCTGGGAGCAATCTAGTTTTTCATTGATTCTGCATCTAATTTAACCTGAAGCCTGATTGCTAGAAGCAGTGCTGAACAGGATCATGTTTCAAACCTTTTGAATGCAAAGAAAATTTGAGATTTAAATTCCACTGCTTTTAGTTCATTGTAAAGGGCTATTAAATAACAATGAGTATCATGGATCTCTTGAGTGAGCATGATAATGAATTAGTTATAAGCAATGTTCTATAACTATCTTCTGGGACTTCACAGATTTTGTGTATTTGAAAAAGAGATATCTTAGATTTCCCAGTTTATAGGATACTGATTTGAATTGGTTTGAAGCCCAAGAATGTGTAACATCTTCACTAATGCAGAGATATCTTGTACAGTTCACTCACTTGAGCTTTTGAAGTTAGTTTTGCTAATGCTTTTCCCATTCAATTCAAATGGCAAGTCTAAAGGAAGACAAGCTTAGGCTTGAGAGCCACAACCATGACCGGATTAATTGGCAACATGAGAGAATAAACTCTTAAGCTGCAAAAGATCCTGTTAGCTTGAACTAACATAACCTTTACCTTCTCCAAGTCAGAAATCAGGAGCTTCTGGCCTGTTGGAGGTTAAATGATTGAATGACTGGCCACAATTGCATAATGCATCAGTGATGGTGTAACTCTAGTTACTTAATAAAAGTATGTACTTGGATAGGATGTTGTTTTGTAATCATCAAAGTTGAGGCAGAGTTGGTTTGTGTTGGAAAACCAAATAATTTCATTAAATAAATATTTAATGTGTGTCCATACTGGGGCCCTGAAAAGACAAGTTTGAATATTGTTTATGAGGTATGCATGATCTCAAGTGCTTTAGTTTAGGGCATCCATCCTTTAACTATTCCTCTAATTAGTAGCTAAATACTGCATGTAGGGAGTATGTGTCCTTTTCTCTGAGCTATATTCATATCAGCCTTTGAATATACGTTTCCTGAGTGAATTAACTGGCTGCAGTTCTGAGGTGCTGTGTGGGTGAAAACTAAGACACTAACCCTCAGATTCATCCTTCAGGGGGTGCGAGGCAGTGGCGTGTGGATGCACAGAAACTCCAGGTGTTGCACAGTCTGAGACAAAACAAGATGAAAAGTGCTTTGATCTATTTGTATCCGTCTGAATGATCTTTTCTTATGGTAATAAGCTTTTGGGAAACTTATTCATAATCCTTAGTAATGCTGCTATGTGTTTATAGTCCTGGCACATTGATTTAAACCTCTGTAATATGATGATGATAAATAAAAAGCCTCATTGAACAGATTCCATAGAGTGCCTGATATCTGTGGATGTACCCTAGTGGGTATTTAGTTTCTGTTTTGTCTGCATATTTTATATTTTGCTCAACCTCTGGAGGGAAGAAGGAATGTGTGTGTGTCATTACTGTTATTGCATTGGCTTGACCAGTGAGGGGAACAGCATGTGGAGGGACTGAAAACTTACAGGCTCCTATTCTAAGAAAGTACAGGAAGCTCTAAAAGCCCTGGGCAAATAGGATATCCCATAACCATAGAGGAAAGAAAGCCTGTACAATAGGCACCTTTCATCTATAAAGGATGCTGAAGAGCACCTACAAACCTGCTGGGTTGTATTCCAGGTAGAAATAGTTTCAACTGCTGCTTACACCCACTCAGAGGTGGAACGTGGCAGCTGTCTACCAGTACACAGAACCCCGCTAAGCAAAGCTGAGGAGAGACAAAGGTATTGAATATAGTCATATTAGGAGGAAAAAGTAAAGGGTTACATTTAGCCAGAAATCCTCATGGGGTGCATGCTTTCTCACCATACTTCTGCCTGGAGCAGGCAGAGTCTCCAAGGGCCTCCCCAGGTATGCATATGTGTGCACATGCACACTTAATTAGCAGATCCTTCCACTTTTGGAGTGCGTGGATCAGAGGATTACATCTTTGCCCTCTCCATTCCCCAAACATCCATCTGCATAGCTATTTCTGGCAGAAATGCCAGCAGGGAGCAGGTAATGAATTCTCCAGTGGCCCCATGTTATTGAGGAGAAAGTGGAGAGATTCTGTACTTTGCTAATCTGAGCAGCAACTGAGCACTAGGTTAAACACGTAGTTGCAATTATTTACGGTGTATTTTTAATGTGCTCAGTGCTGGGTTTTGCAGTTTTTATATGATATATATATATATTTTTTTCTTTTGGCAGAACAGTGTAGTTGGTGCCTTCTCTTAAGTGTTCAGATAATTAATATTCATACATTTTAATCCTGGTTTATTCTTTTTATCCTGTTTCCTATATCTGTTTAGAAAGTTACTAGACTTCATTATTTGCTCCAACAGAATCCTTGTTTTGGAAAGCACTCTGTCATTGGCTTTGAGTCGCATTTCAACTGTGGAATGGACATTTTGAACAGAGTTTAGCCTTTAAACAATTGTCTGTAATCCTTTCATGGGGTCTTCTCTCTCGTCAGTCCTTCCATAATTTCTCTGTTCAGAAAGAATAAAGGTAGCATTTTGCAGTGCTATTTGAATCCGATTTATTTCAACAAATAGCTCAGATGTATATACCGGATTCCTCGTCCCATCTGTCCCGCCTCTGGATGTGAGGACTAGCTACATCAGATTTTCACCAGAATTAAATACCTTGTGAGAAGAGTTCGAACCAGTATCTTTAAGCAAAACGTTTCTGGAACTTGCACTTGGTCTTGTATCTACAAAAATTGCATGTGAAAAAAATACCTAATTAAAAAAAACAAACGGAAATAGTCACTGTTGATCAAAAGTCCTCTCCCAGGATTTATAGAGTGGATTTCAGTGCTTTGGTACAGAATGTATTTACAAAGAGAGGTGTGTGTGTGTATTATTTGTAGCTTTTTCCTTACTGGAGCACAAAATTGTTTATAGGACAGTTAGTACTGTAACTATATTAATCAGAAAAGACAGATATATTCACTTGAACTTTTAGTTATAATGATTAAAGACAGTGAATCCTAAACTCAGTACATCTTTCATGTACCTTTTGGTTGTAGCCTCTTAGTCTTTGCAGAAGGATGTGGATCATCTGTCAGCAATTTTGTTTTTTCATTTTTGGCACAAAAATACTGATCCCTGTTCTTACATGATTTTAACTTCTCAGTACTGTAGTGTCCATCATACATGTTGATGTGCTTCTATTGAAAGTTTCAGCAGAAGTCAACTTATGACTTTCTTGCTTGTTAATATTCTACCTAAGAGTGTGCTTTTGTTTAAACATACAAGCACTTATGCTTTTCATAGATTCGCTTTTCACAGATTCCTTCAGCTCTGATGTTTCAGGGGTGCTTTTGATCATACTTTTCAACAAAGCCTGAGATTCAGAATCAGCTGAGTGATAGGATCCCCTTAGCAGCCTTGTCTGGGCAAATATCATGTTTGACACAATTGCAACATGGTCTGTTCAAGACATGTTGGGACAACGTGCTACATTTCTTCAGGCTACATAGGGCAACATCCACAACAACCTCTCTCATTCAGTGCTGGTTGACATTTTACTGGTACCCATAATTGGCTGAACATATGCCATATTGCAATCCTAGGGCGTGATTAACAAGTTAATTGTACCATAATTGTAAAATGTCAAAGGTATGATTGCTCTGTGAAGCATAATGTTGAATCTTCTAAATTTTGTTCATATAAACTGTCCGCCATTAGGTTGTATGAATAATTATGCTGTTTTCATTTACTGTAATTCTCTTGGGTGTGTATATCCTTTTAGAGAAGGAAAAACTTTCATAATTTACATGGATCTAAAGGATCATATATTTATTTCAGTAAAAGTGGTTGTCTCTAATTTCCTGTATGTTTAACAGGCCAACATGTGCCCTTTTTCTATTACTTTCAGTGGAGCAAATCTGGATTTACTCTTGTGTATCAGAGAGTAGAATCTGGCCTACAATTTCAAAATCTCTGTAACTCTGTCACTTAAATTATTTCCTTTGAAATGTCACTGTGTACCTTTGTTATTCCTGGTGGCTTTTTTTTTCCCCTTAAAGACTTCTTGTTCAAACTTGACATAATATTTGTAGTCCTGTGTTTTAAACTTTAAAGTTGTATTTACTTGGAGGTAGAATAATGGATAACATTCACTGATTTAACAACCAACAGTGAAGGAAAGTTAATGTTAATTGTGGTGGTGATGATTTTATTGACATTAATAGCAATAACAACTCTGGAAAACATCACTAGTATAAATCTTCAAATAACTCTGGATCCTATATTAAAACAACACAAAATATTCTCAAGATGAGGTTTTAAAAAAATGATAGCATAGGAACCTATGGATACCATTTATGACAGTACACCTCAAACTACTGCAGCATATTAGAGCATTCTACTATAATTCAGGTGAAGATGTGAAATTCAGACGCATTATCTGCAACCCTGTCTTTCTGCCCTTCATTCACACTATTTAGATGTATTCTAGGAAAAGCTTTAGAATTGTCAAAATAAAAAGCTGGGCTTTCCTTCTACAGCTGCATAGGAAATTATGTGTGTGCAGTTAAACTAGTTAGTTGCAAATTCTGACTTAAGCATCAGCCATTTGTGTCTAAGTAGTTCCTAAGTACGTGATGAGCAATATAACGTTTGTTTTACTTATTTTCTCCATTTCTTCATGCATCAAGCACCAGGACTAGGGACAGACATTACATATAAACAGGTTTTAAGTGATCAGAAACTGGTTTAAACCTGTAACAGAACAGATGTTCAGTGCACATAAACCAGTTTGAAAACGACTGAAACCGGTTTGAGATAAACCTGGTCAAATGTAGTATCAGACTTAACTAATCTGGCTCAAACCAGTTTATGCATGCCTGTCCCAGACCCCTTGCTGGTTTAATATAAACCAGGCACCCCCAGC
This sequence comes from Alligator mississippiensis, assembly GCF_030867095.1. Lineage (NCBI taxonomy): Eukaryota > Metazoa > Chordata > Crocodylia > Alligatoridae > Alligator > Alligator mississippiensis. The sequence goes on along the minus strand of NC_081825.1, from coordinate 128,234,216 downwards.
ATGCTGTCTGGGGTGGGTGGGGCTGTCTGTTCCTCAGCAGGGCTAGCTTCTCCCCTCTCCTCCCTGGCTGCAGCTCCAGCAAAGACTACAGACACAGCAGGATCTGCCTGGCTTCCCCCTGCCTTTCCTCCCTCTAGCTGCTCACTGCTGAAGCAGGAATCCTGCCCCCCCACCGTCTCCTACAGCACAGACTCCGGCTCCATGGACCCTAGGCACATGGTATACTAGCTAATGCCAAGAGGTGTCTGTGTGTGCGTCTCCAATTTCACTGGAAAAGGCAGACAGAACAATGACCACTTACGGCTTTTTGGAGCTAATCAACAGATCAGCTAGTAAGCTGTTTAAGAAGAGTTTGAACTAATGGAGAGAGGCTATTGTTTTGCTGATGGGGTGATAAACACTGTTATCAGCTCCCTGCTGACTTGCTTGTCTGTCAGTTTGCTGCACACAGTATAAAGAAGCAGGGAGGGAGATTAAAAAGCTCTGTATCATCAACAGATGCATGCACTGTTCACCGCCCCCCCTTGCCTCAGAGCGCTGGGGTCTGGCAACACTCTTGCCCCTTGAGCAGCCAGCAGGGAAAAGCCTGGGATGGGGAAGGCAGACCTCCCTAATTAGAGGTTCTGCCAGGGCCTGGCCATGCCCCACCTCAGCTCAGCATTGTATAAGGGAAGGGAGGGCTGCTCTAGTGCCCCCCCCCGGCTTCTAGCCTGAGCCACTGCAGGCATGTGCCTAAATTTCCTCAGTCCAGAGAGAATGTCTGTCTGTTTTCAAAACAGTTCAGCCTAGTTAGGTTAGACTGACCTGCAAAGATTGAATCAATTCAGGCTGAGGCTTTTTGAATGTCTGTCCCTAGCCTAGCAGTTCAACAGCCACCATGCTGAAAATAATTAAACACATTTTATCACAAGGTGGAGAGGTAAGAATCTACAACCCAGCTGCTGAAGGGCTAGAGATCAAATTCTAGCCCCATTTGAGGTCAGTAGGAGTCTTGACACTCCTTCATTGTGATAGGAATTTTCTCAGTGTATGCTGGGAAAGCAGCATGTGAGGTTTTTTTTGGGGGGGGGGTTGTTTTGTTTTGCTTTGAGGGGTTTTTTTTGCTTGTTTTTGTTTTGAAGCATCATTTTCCTGATGCCCGCCATTCAACCATGAAATAGGGCAGCTCTAGCAGCAGAGAAAAGGCCTTTTTACATTAAAAAAATTAAAACTGCCTTTCAGACCAATAATATGCATTTTTTCCTTGACACCTGATGTAGTTTCTCTCCCCAGCACCCCCTTGATTAGCTAACTTGAGTGTTTCAGACTTGCCTCTATAAAAACAATACAAAATAGTTTGTTTTTATTAGTTCTAATAAAAACAAACAAAATAAGGTTAGTTTTAAGGGTCCAGTCATAGAAGAACATAAGTACAGGTGCTTCTGCCTAATCTACGTGGATTTAATGGAGTGTGTGCAGACTCTGTAGGTTAGTGACACTAATTTCATTCCAGGGTTGAGGTAGGGTACACTAGCCACCTTTTCAGTAACTTCAAAACCAGCAGCCATTTCACCAGCAAAACTTCTGTTTCTCAGCAAATAAATTGCCATGCAGTACATACTACAGGCCTATGAGCTTGGACTGCTTTTGAACAAGGTGTGAAGAAAGTTATTTAGAGTAGTTATACAGCCCTGGGTAAAGGCTTAGCACTAAGCTGCCTTCTCAAATATAATTTTACTTTTGCTAAAATAAAGCCAGTACACCTGACTTACTATAGCTGTTCCACCAAGCATGTATGGGTAGAAACTGCTAAAACTGTTGTTTGCTGTTGGTTGGCAACAGCTTCTTGGGCACTCATTTCTTACAAGTTATGTTCTCGTTTTGTCCAGCGTTGTTCTCTTCTGATTCTTTTCCTGATCTGTTCACTTCCTGCTAGGCTCTGGTGACTGACAGCCCAACTGCCTTTGATATAGCAGGCCTGTATTAGTTGTAACTTTCTTCTAAATTTCTTAGGTTTTCATGATCTGATCCTGAATTAACAGTATGGCATATCACCATGTCCCCCCAGCCAGATTTTCTTGCAGTGGGTGTGTGTGTGTGGAGTTTGAACATTACAGGCAGTCGTCGACTTGCAATGTTTTGAGTTGCAATGTTTTGCACTTACAACATTTATAAATTGACACCCTGTATCAACTTTATGATGTCAGTTTCAACTTTACAATGCTTGATCTGACATCATGCCATACCAGCGAACAAGTTGGCTGTGTCACTCATCTCCCTGGAGAACATCTGTCCAAACTTCCTTGGACGCTTTCTTTAAGAAAGCAGACAAGTCTCCAGAAAAACCTGCAGCCAGGACTCCTGAGAAGACTCCAGCCAAGAACCCTTCAAAAAGTCCAACCAAGAGCTTTTCAAAAAGTCCAGCAAAGTCACCTCAAAGAAATCCTTCCAAATCAATGTGATTTCTGTTTACAATATAAATACATTACTGTAGCTATATTACTCATCTATAATTGATCGAGTACAAAATTCTGGGGTATTTTTGGTGAAAATAGGGTATCGGGCCTTGGTTCAGGGACCAACCCCCCACTTATAACATTGTTTCTTATGAGAAAATCAGTTCCGAGTTGCAACGTTTAGACTTAAGACGCAGTTTTCAGGAACCAGTTGCATCATAAGTCCGAACTCTGCCTGTACTCTGTCTTCCAATTTTTGGTTATAGCTGTTCTGATGGTATCAAAAAGTAAACTTTTTTTGGTATTCTGTATCCACAACTTTTTCTGCCCCAGCCAATGAACTGATGTTGCTTTCCTGCATCTTTGTGGCTTCTTCCTGCCTTTTTTCAGTAGTGTTTTAAGGTATGCAAATTATGTTCTATAATTAATGCAAATGTTTCGGGGCATAAGCTAGCCTCCAGTCCCCCTTGTCAGCAGGTTGCTCTATAGCTGTTCTGGATAGGAGCTACTGAAACTTATGTATGGCTTCTTATATGCACATGCTAGCGCTGACCACTGTCAGACTCTGGATACTGGAGTGGATAAACCTGTGGGAGCCAAACTTTTTGGCAAGAATGCCACAAATTAAGTCCTGTGCCCTCCTGGGAGTCCCTTCCCCTGTCTGATCTGCTGCTTTGCTTTCTCTTCCCTGTCTGATCCACGATCCCAGGGAGAGGGGAGTCCAGGAAGAGTGGTTGCTCCTCAAGGGAGCGATCCTCAAGGCACAAGCTAATTCTATTCCATCTTGGAGGAGAAAGGCAGTAAGAGGGCACAGCAGCCCCCCTGGCTCTCCAGGGATCTAGCAGACCTCCTGAGGCTAAAAAGAAAGGCCTACAAAGGATGGAGGATGGGATTCACCTCCAAGGAGGAATATTCTGCACTGGTCCAGTCCTGCAGGGAGCAAACCAGGAAAGCCAAGGCTGCAACTGAACTCCAACTAGCTTCGAGCATCAAGGACAATAAAAAATCCTTTTTCAGATATGTGGGGAGCCGGAGGAAAAGCAGGGGCAACGTTGGACCCCTGCTGAACCAGATGGGACAACTGACAACTGACGCCCAGGAAAAAGCCAGCCCATTAAATGGGTACTTTGCGTCAGTCTTTCATCAGTCCCATGGGATGCCCATGCCCACTACCTTGAGAGGCTGGATACCTTCAAGTCAGCCGGCCCTGACAATCTACAGCTCAGGGTACTCAAGGTACTGGCGAGCTTCATAGCCCTGCCTCTGGCACGAATCTTTGAGAACTCCCGGTGGTCTGGTGTAGTGCCCAAAGACTGGAAGAAGGCCAGTGTGGTGCCTATCTTCAAGAAAGGGAGGAAAGTGGATCCGGCAAACTATAGGCCCATCCACCTGACTTCTATCCTGGGGAAGATTTTAGAAAAGTTTATTAAAGAGGCCATCCTTAATGGGCTGGCTGGCGCCAACATCCTGAGGGATAGCCAGCATGGGTTTGTAGCAGGTAGGTCTTGCTTGACCAATCTCATTTGCTTTTATGACCAGGTGACCTATCACCTGGACAAGGGACAAGAGATTGATGTCCTACATCTTGACTTCAAAAAAGCCTTTGATCTGGTATCCCATGATCACCTCTTGTTGAAACTGGCCAATTGTGGCGTTGGGTCCACCACGATCCTCTGGCTGGGAAACTGGCACCATGGTCAGACCCAGGGGTGGTAATTGATGGAAGTCAATCGTCAATCGTCGTGGTGCCCTGTGACCAGTGGGGTCCCCCAAGGCTCTGTCCTTGGACCCATATTGTTCAACATCTTCATTAATGATGTGGACATTGGAGTCAGAAGCAGACTGGCCAAGTTTGCCGATGACACCAAACTTTGGGGTAAAGCATCCACACCAGAAGACAGGAGGGCGATCCAGGCTGACCTGGACAGGCTCAGCAAATGGGCAGAAGAGAACCTGATGGTGTTTAATACTGAAAAATGCAAGGTTCTCCACCTTGGGAAAAACCTGCAGTATCCTTATAGGCTCAGCAGTGCTATACTGGCTAGTACTACGGAAGAAAGAGACTTGGGGGTCATCATTGACCACAAGATGAATGTGAGCCTGCAGTGCGATGCTGCAGCTAGTAAAGCGACCAAAACGCTGGCTTGCATCCATAGATGCTTTTCAGATCCCGGGACGTCATTCTCCCCTTGTACTTGGCTTTGGTGAGGCTGCAGCTGGAGTACTGCGTCCAGTTTTGGGCTCCACGATTCAAAAAGGATGTGGAGAAGCTTGAGAGAGTCCAGAGAAGAGCCACGTGCATGATCAGATGTCAGGAAAACAGACCTTACGACGACAGGCTGAGATCTATGAGGCTCTTTAGCCTGGAAAAGTGCAGGCTCAGGGGTGATCTGATGGCCACCTATAAGTTTATCAGGGGTGACCTTCAGTATCTGGGGAAATGTTTGTTCACCAGAGCGCCCCGAAGGATGACAAGGTCGAACAGTTATAAACTACTGCAAGACCGTTTCAGGCTGGACATAAGGAAGAATTTCTTTACTGTCCGAGCCCCCAAGGTCTGGAATAGCCTGCCATCGGAGGTGGTTCAAGCACCTACATTGAACACCTTCAAGAGAAAATTGGATGCTTATCTTGCTGGGATCCTATGACCCCAGCTGACTTCCTGCCCTTCGGGCTGGGGGCTGGACTCTATGATCTTCGAGGTCCCTTCCAGCCCTAATGTCTATTAAATCTATGAAATCCACTTTTCTGTTTCTCTTCCCTGCCCGATCTGCCACTTTTGCTCCATGCCCCCTCTCTGATCTGTTGTGTGCCACATGTGCAATCTGCATGTTGCAGGTTGGCCACCCCTAGGATAGACCATCCATCAGATCAGTGTGGCAGTTTATATCCCTACCTCTTTTTTTTTTTTTTTAAGTAATAAAGGGAATTCTGTATTTTTGTGCATAGCAGCCCCTGTGGAACACTGTTTCCTAAGGACTTGAGCTGGCCTAATTGCAACCCTTTTTTGGGGGGAAAAAATAGTAGTGTTGCAGAGTACAGATATCTTACCAGATGCACATGATGCAATATTAATTAAATTTTGAAGACTTTTGTAAGGCATGATTCTTGTAAATGCAAATACAGAAGAAAAAAGGGAGAACATTCTCTCAAAGCTGCCTGGTCCAGGTGTGCTCTGACTGCTGCTGTGCATCACATTTACAAATAATGTACAGCAGTGATTCTCAACCAGGGTCCCAGGGCATCCTGGGGTGCTGCAAGATCTTTTGAAATAGGGTGCCTGGAGGTGTGAGTTGATAATTGCAGACTCAGGTTCCTCCATGCCTGGCCACTGCCCTGCTCCCACTGTCTGGTCCCTCTGCAATGAAATAAGCACTAATAATTAGTATAAATTTGTTGTTTTTTTTTAAATGGGGTGCTGTTCAATTCCTAAAAGTTATGGAAAGTGCTGCAAGTCTAATGAGGTATGTCTTGATTGTCAAAAAGTTGAATCAGTGATGTAAAGTGATCTTTGCTCCCCATTCCCCTGGGCTTCACCTTTTCATTATGCCTCTGCACAGGATCTGTCCCTAATGATTTACTTGCCCACTGGTCACTGTTTGCAAGTGGGCAACCAGATTATTTTTTTGCAAGTTTAGCTGAAGGACATGTATTGATTTCCTGGTTTTGTGATTTCTGGGATTGCATTCCTTCCTGTAAACTAAACTTTGAGCTTTGAAGAGCAGATGAAGCAGGAAGTGTGCATGCCTGTAACTGTTGAAGTTTTAAAGCTAAGTTGATAGAAAAAGCTAAACGGAAGTTGGTACAACTGTTGTATATCTACAGCTAACACTGTGTTGTTAAGAAGTATTCTATTTTTGCATGCATGGTAGTGTTTGTACTTGCAGGATGCTAATGATAAAGCAGAATTTCAACTGTTGTGAAATGCCTTTTTATTGTATCACAGTTAAAACTGCTTGTGTGTGATATATATAGAAAAAATAGAATAGAAATATATGTAGAATATAAATAGTTGGTACAACTGTTGTATACCTACCGCTAACAATTTGTGTTGTTTAAGTATTCTGTTTATATTCTGTATAAGTCTGTATATATCCTATTAGTGCCCACTTGCTAACAGTGACCAATGGGCATGTAAAACATTAGGGACAGATGCTGTGCTGTATCTCGGAGGCATAATGAGAAGGTGCAGCCCAGAGAAATGGGAAGCAAAGATCATTTTACTTCACTGATTCTCAACCTTTTTAGCCTGAAGTCTCCCCTTATTAGACTCAAGGCACTCCACACACACACACACTGTCATGTATATAATCTGAAACTCAGTAAAAAGACAGGGTAATAGAAAAGAATGGTATAGCCTCGATTCAACAGGTACTACAGATATCTACATTTGTATAAGTACATGCTTCAGTAAGTATTTTGCTTAACTGCAGTCTAAGTAAGGAGGAAACTGTGTAGAGAGAATGGAAGAGGCATATATATCTGATAGGAGAGTGATATATAATTGTCTGTAGAGGATGGTAAGTGGTTGGGGAGCATATAAATTGTGCAGTAGTGTAGTACATCTCAAGAAGTGGATGATATCTTCAGTGCATCTGTGACTGTAGCAAATGATATAGAAATCTGTGTAAGTCACTGGTGAGAATAGTTCCAGTGGTGACAATTCTAACGCTCCTTAGCACAATAGGAGCCAACCTTTTTGGCAGGTATGCCACAGATCAAATCCCATGCCCTCTTGAGTGTCACTCTGATCCCCTTCCCCTGCCCAGTCTGCTGCTCTGTCTTCTGCTCCCTACCCTGTGCTCCCCTTCTGATCTGCTGCTGTTTTCTGCTCTCTGCCGTATCTGACTCTGTGCTGCCTACTCCCTCCCTAGTCTGTTGTGTGCCATGTACACAGTGTGTGTGCTGCAGGTTGGCCATCCCTACCTTAGTAGGCTTCTCTCTTCCAGTAGGATGTTGATTTTTAAATTCTGAATCAATCTAACCTCACTGATAGGTTGCTTCTTTTACAACTGACAGACTTTGGCACACAGATAAGATACTGCAGGTCAGTTCAGTTAAATAGGTGTGGAGAAACAGCTGTGTTAAAAACAGGTTAAGAGTGTGTCGGTGTATGGGAGACCTGTTTCCTCATGAAGGGGTTAAATGGCGTGTGTTTTGGTTGGGTGATTTAGGAGCTTTTCTCAATGTTCCTTTGCCTTCTAGTGCCTGAGCTGGTTCTCTTGGTGGTTGTGCTTACTACCTGTGACTGATAAGACTCCCCCTTCCTACCCAGCTTCTCCAGCCTCCAAGAGGCTGTCTTAACTCTTTTATTCTTCTTTCTCATCCTAACAGTTTCTTTGCTAATGGTCTTTTTTGGTCCCCTCTTTCACACATCTTCCATTGTCTACTGTACTTTCTGTTATCACTGTGTGCTCCTTCCCTTTCTATGCCCTTCCCTCCACAGTGCATGAATCCAAAGGAAAACTGTCTCAAAGAGTCTCAGGTTTATTTCATCCTTTTCACTCTTCATCACATCCCATCCTGTCAGGAGTCTGGGAATTATGGTCCTGCTATCCTATCCCATGCAACAAATACTTTACTTACTTGATTTATATTCTGCTCCCCCCCCCCCCAATAGAAAAAGCTCAGGGCAACTTGCAATAAAAACAAGATAGGTCATAAAAATGGACAACATTAAATTAAAATAAGCAATATGAAAAATAACAATACCCTGTGATTGCTGATCCTTTTTCTTCCACAACATGGACCAGAACTCTGGGAGTTATGATCTTGCTTGACCAGTGATAAGATGACCCAGGATGAATGACTGTGGAAGCACTAAACAAAATGGTTACACAGAAAACTACAGTTAGGACATTAGGACTGGAAAATGACCTCGTGGGCCATCAAGCCTGTCCATTGCATTCACGGGCAGCCAACTTTCCAGAAGGGTCCAAAAGAAAGTCTTCCCTGACCCCTCTCAAAATCCAACCACAAAATGCTCTGTAAGTAACACCTTTCAACACGCAACAGATAAAGAGCCAATACCAGTATATTGCTACTGCCTTGGCAGGAAATTGGTTAGATTAAGGTATATTCAGATGATGCTGGAAAGGATGCTACATCCAATGCTACAGAGAAAGAGGGAGGTGGGTGGTGGAAACCTGATTGTCTGTGGCAGACTAACCTGGGCAAAAATTCCTCCTTGAAGCCAAATAAATGGGTGAGTGGTTTAGATTGCATGGAAAGTAAACACACTATTGTTTGAGAGCAAGCATTTACCTTATTTACTATTCATGCCTGACTTAATAGCTTCTGGAGTAAGCTTTCACATACCTGAAAAACTCATTAGAAGAAAAAAATGCCTTGAGTGAAAGTTCAGTAAAGCAGTGATAAGGTTATGCTGGTTGTTTGCATCCTATTTCTGTTATCTCCTCTCGTATTAAAACGAAAAAACAAAATATTAGCTTCTCTACACTATTTCCAGAGATGAGCTGAATTCTTTCTGAATGATGGAACTAGCTAAACATCATGGGTTCAGGTTTTTTCCAGACTTTTGTAGGGAGAGATTTAACATTCCAGTTTATCTAATGCAGTGATTCTCAGTCAAGGTGCCATGGCACCCTGGGGGGCCCTGGAGATCCTTTCAGGGGTGCTGCTCAGCACTGTTAGATTTACAAACATGATTTACAGGATAACCCCATAGATTTCAAATAGGAATCCATGACTATGGTTTTCCTGAGTTCTTTGCAACAGAAAAAGTGCTCTATTACTTTTCCATGGTTAAAAAAAAGTGAAAATAAGAGCTGACATTTTCCAAGGGATATCTCAAGTCTATCCAGGGGTGCCTCAAGTCTAAAAATAGGTCAAGAAGCATTGATCTAATGGTACCTGCTTTAAGCATGTTTTGAAGAACAAAGTCTCTCTTAATTACTTTCAAAGTTAGAGACTGGAATAGATTTTCTTTGGCCAGGATTCTTATTTCTGGAAGTTTGAGTTCAAGAATTGTGGTGTTGGAAGGGACTCCAAGGATCATGTAGTCTGACCTTCCTGTAGAGATGTTCTGTGGAACAAATTGAAAATTTCCCGTCTGTTTTATAACAAATTAATATCTTAAGCAAGAATTGTGATCAAGTAGATGTGTAGCTCTCAAAGGGAGACTTTATTTGTCTCTGATCAGAAGAAAAGTAGATTTTCTTGGAGTAATCCATTCTCTATGCTTTCTGACTCATCCTTTAGGATTTGAGCCTCCCTCTGGATCACAGTCCCACCCCACTAAAGACTTTTTAGAGTTTGAATTCCATAATCCTAAGACTTTCTTGAAAACGGATGGGTCCGGCAATTTTCTGGTAACCTTACTTATTGTTATTGAGCTCATTATTGGGGTTACTGCTCCCTTGAGAGGGGCAGGGTAAATTAGCAGAAGGGACAGTGCTCATAGCCTGGACAACTTTTCCTGGCTCCTGATCTATGTGGTGCGGCAGGGGCTGGCTGGGGCATAGTGCAGGGCCCCCTAACCAGCAGGCAGCCCTTGCACTGAGGCACCGGTGCCTGTGTCACAGGTGCTGACTCTGTGGGTGCTCCAGGGCTCAAGCACTCACCAAAAAAATTAGCGGGTGCTCAGCAGCCACAGAGCCACTTGCAGATGCTAAAAAAAACAAACAAACAGCCCAAAACCAAACCCCAAAAGAAAACCATGCTTTACCAAAAGAAGCAGCATGTGACTTCAACCTGGCTCTGCAGTGTCTGTAAAGACCAGGCATTTCAGTGGGTTTTTTTTTATTTTTTTGCTTTTAGCTACAGCTGATTCAATCAGCTTTTAGATACAAGTGCCCAAAATCCCCACTGAAATGCCCAATCTTTACAGACACTACAGAGCTGGGTAGAAGTAACACTGCCTTTTCCCTCATCTCTGCGTTTGTCCTGGTGCATTCTATTTTCACGTGGTATGCGTCACTTTTTTTTCCAGGGGTTGTTTTGTTATCAGGAAATCCTGGTAGCAAATTTTTACCTTGCACATGGTTTAATAGGCAACGTGCAGTTTGTGGTGTTAAAACCACATGTGCTTGCACGTCTGGATGCGCCCTGGGGGTGAAACCCTTATTCCTTTTGAAGTCCATCAGAGTTTTCCTTTTGAATTCAGTGGGGATGCGATTTCATCCAAAGGGAGAGGGAGAAAGTGGCATTGATCTCTGAGGAAGTAAAAATCAGGGTGAAACACAGCTGCAAGAGAAGATTGGACAATACTTTTAAATTCACTGCTGTAGTTATAGCATGCTGTAATCCCTTCAGATGCAGAGCAATAATATGTCCACCATCTGTACTACTTCAGTGCACTTGGTGCACGTGTGGAAAGGAATACATTTAATTTCTTTCTTTCTTATACTTTTCTTAGATTAGCTATGATTATGAGAGTGCTTCTTCCTTTGCTTGCAATATTTAGTTCTGCTGGTCCCTCATAATGCTTGCTTAACAGACTTTTTGTTTTGATAAGGTAGCCTTGGTCCCCTGTAGTTTTATAATATTAACCTCCTCTTGGAGGGTTTCATATATAATAGCCCCTCTGCTACTATTCAGTTCCATTCTGCTCTGTGTCCTCCAGAGATGCTCATTTGCAGCATAGTAACAGTGTCCCTGGAGCAGTGGAAGTTAAATCTCAATTTTCAGCCTGCCTTAAATGTTACCATTTCGGCATCTGTTGTTATGACAGATTGAATTGGCACTGATGAGAGCCCAGGTGTCTGCCAAAATATCCAGAATGGAACATCATTTTTTACACAACAGAAAAATTGATATATTTTAAAGATAAAAATATAAATTGAGGTAGAGGAAAGGGGGTGGGGGGAACGCAAATGGAAATGTCTGAGAAGTGTGCAATGCTGAATATAGGTATATATAAACAGAGAGAGAATCACCAGCTAACTGAGTATGTGGGAAAGAAGGAAGGGAAGCACACAAAAACAGATGAGGAAGCAGATCAAGATGAAAGATGTTAAGTTCTTATTGGGCCAAACCCATGCAGCACTTCTATAGCCGCTAATGGATAAATTTGGCTTATGTATTTTCTCTGGTGGTTTCAAGTCCATTGAGCATTTTGCCTTTTAATGATGTACTTTTTATTACAACAGACTCAACATTCTTTGTTCCAATACATAAAATTAATATCTAAAATAAATAAAATATGAGACGGTAAATAAAACAAATACCCAAAAGGCCAAGGGGGGTGGGGGTGGGGAAGTCCTCCTGTCTTTCATCCAGGTTTCCTCTGGGGATCCTTAGTTGACCAGTTTTGGAAAAATGCATGAAATGGACTCAGTCGCCGTCTCCACCCCCACTCCCCCTCTCCGATTTTGCCATCTGCTGTATGTGATCATCTCTTTCTCAGCCAATTCTGCCAGTCCATTATACCTGCTTCCTTGCCTTGGGGCAATTTTCTTTTGATATTGTGAGAGCTGCCAATTACTTGATGCAGTTGTCTACTTTAAAGTCAAGTAACTGAGCATTTACAGTTGCTGTTTATTTGTATCATTAAGTAGGAAATACTGGAATAACGATGCAAACCTGAGGAGTGTGTTGTTTTTTATCTTGGTGGGCTACTGAATGAGATGCATGCAGCTCCCACTTGCAGAAATGTTTTATGTGCCATTTACTCTGGTGGTGATGATCTTTTCTTAGAAGTAACTTCCTCTGCTTTTAAGAGCTTCCTTGAGGCTGTGCATCTTCTTATGGTAGAAAACTAAAGTAGATCCAAATATTGTAGATGGTATCTGTGAGCTAGCTTTGAGTAGAGGGTTAAAAACAGGATTACATATTTTGGGATATATTCTTTTTTTTCTGACTTGGCAGATCTATAAGTAGATATATAAAACAGGTTTTTCAGTATGTCAGTGACACATGCCCTTTCTCCATATAAGCTTAGTGTGTGCTTTTCTGTGAAGGGTAAACAGTCAGCTTGCAGTTTCCTATAGGCTGCATTTCTAAGAAAGCAGGGCTTGAGAGCCTAGGTTAAAAAGTTATTTTGTTAGGTTCCCAGTCCCTTTTATAATGTGACTCCTAACTGAAAAAAACCCACATTTTTTTTGGTTGTGAGAAATTGCCATCTAATTTACCTTCTCTGAATATATAGTTTATATTTGGCACTTCATCTCGCTGTGACAGTGAAGCTGGTCCTACAAGTTTCACCTCTTTGCTCTCCCAGCCCAACAGTGAGACCCTCTTCCAGGACAGGGCCAAGGAATGAGTTACAGAGCTTCAGTGGTGACTGACTGCCTTTTCCCTTCCTTGTACCTAGTGCAAGGTGTATAGGCCCAGTGGGGTATCATTTGGCCAAAACAAAATGTAGGCCTGCTCTGGGCTTGTCTGTATGTCAGAAATGGAAACTTTTGAATTCTGAAATAAATTTAGAAGCATTTATCTGCTCATTAAATGAAGACTGCATTTGGCCTTTTCATGAATTATCTTCAGTGCTTTTCATTAAAATTTCCTATTTAGCCACTGATTCTTATCTGCCTTGTTATTTAAAAACCATTCATAGGTTAGGCAGGGACTGGAAATTAAAGATCCTTAGTGATGATTAAATATTATGAAGACTTGAAGACAACTGAAAAAAATGACTCCTTTGAGTTCTGTTCATTTTACTAAGCTGCAAGGCCTGGGGTATTCTGGGTAAGAGACATGTGAATGCTGGGTTATTATTGGGTGCTCCACAGTTGTTAACATGCTCGGTAACAGTGCGTGTTGAAATCGCTGGTTCCTTCACGAGCTCTTTTTGCTAAGATCATAACTTTTATTTGCACCTGAAAAAAAGAGGTTAAAAATCCTGGGACTCAAGTAAATTTTTAATGAAACTTTTAATAATATAAGTGTTTCAGTTCAGTCCTCTATAGTACTGTACCAACTAACGGGAAGGGAATATTTTATTTGGGAGCAGACGTATACCTGATACATATTGTAAAAAGCTGTAGTTGAGAGAGATTAAGAAAATATATTATCAGTCTCTTGCTCCAGGAAATGGAAACAGGCTATTTCTGACCCTTGGAGTACTCAGGACTTATGTTCTCTGGCGGGGAAAATGTACGTATATGCAACCTGACCATTTCACCGAAGGAATGGTCCTTTGAAAAAAAGATATAGCAGTCTTTTAGCTGATAAATTACTCAGATGTACAAGCCTCTTGAGCCGTAGATGTAATCTGCATTCACCACAGTTTTTAGAGCTTTTTAAAATCACTGCAGAATACAACATTTTCAACATAGTGACAAATCCTGGTCAGTAAAAGCAAGGATTATTAGTGAAATGTGAATGTGAGGTTTGGAGGAACCAGGGAGAGGCGTTTCCTTAGCAAAAAGAAACATTTTTAAAATTTGTGTTGGGGAGCTGTTAGGTCTCCTAATAACTTGCTCTCTTGTATATGTTTTTTTTTTTCTAATGAGTAAAGAAAATTAATCTTAGAGACCTGTAAAATAACAGCTTTGAAATGGAAAAATCTCACTTGTAGCAATTGTAAACTTCTTCAGAAAGACTGATTGATAGTGTGACAAACAAGATAAATTGGTTAGTAATAATCTTGGAAATGCAACCCCTTGGAGGCATAGATTCACAAACTAGAAAAATCGAGCCCACAAAATTTATTCTTTTCCACCACCCTCTATATTTTTTAAACCTTGCTTTCATTTCTGGTAGACAGAGTCACAAATCACAGCTTTTGGCTCTTGAGTCTTGTTTATTCTACATGAATTGCTTTTCAGATTTGTTTCCCTTAGAGGAGAAAAATGGTATTAATATTATTCATATGCAGAGCTCTCTTAATGGTGGGTGTGTGCACGCGTGCAGGTATGTGCACCTGCATGCCTGTGGGAATTCTCAAATGTAAATAAGATGCATTGAGAACATAGTACATTTACAATTGTACATATTAATATTAACATTCTGTATCCTAGTATAAAACACTGTTGCTCTGCGTAGCTAATCTAATGAACAGCAGTATAGAATCAGCTTTCAAGATCAGCATGGTATCAACTGGAGTAGACCTGTCACTGTGAGGTTCTGTACTTAGATTGATTTTTAGTCCCTGTGAACTTCACTAGTTGGGAAGTTCCCTTATGGTGGAGTTAGGAGCTGCTGGCAGCGGTTTCTCCTTCAGTCAGACCACAGTCTGAGTGGCTCCTAGATCAGAGATGGCAAAATATGGCCTGCGGGTCAGATCTGTTCAACCAAGCACTTTCATCTGGCCAGTGAGGCCCACCAACAAATTGTGCCCCACCCAGGCCTTCCACCCACAAGAGTGGGAGTGAGGCACCCACATGTACACCCCCCCACAACATACCCTTTTGTGCCTTGGTCCCACCCTTGTGGGTGAAAGGGCCCAGCTCAGCCAGCACGTGGCTTCTGGGCAGGGTTGGGGCTGCTGCAGCTTCTGGGGTCCTACTTTGCTTCCCTGGTCTCCTGCTGGCTCCAGGCAGCAGATAGGGAAGCAGCAGGGGTAGGGCTGCAGCTGGGCAGGAGCATGGGGCTGGAGCTGGCAGCAGCACAGACTGTGCACAGGGGGGAGGCAGCAGCGTGGAGCTTGGGTGGGCTGTGTGTGGGTGGAAAGCTTGAGGAAGGGCAGCATGAGGAAGGGTGATGAGAGTGTGGGGACCCCCTACATATTCCCGCGCGCCCCGCCCCCACAGTAGCATGCAGCCTGGCAGGCGGTGGCAGCAGCAGCAGGCGAGGGGAAAAAGGCGCTCAGGGGGTTTGTGCCCAGCACAGGCGCCTAGCAGGGCACACCTCTGGCCAACACTGCACATTGCAGCGAGGGGCACAGCCTCCACTGTGCAGTTTGTATTGCCAGTGGTCCCCACTGCGCACGTGCAGCCCCTGAATTCTCACAGCACACGGGGGAAGCCCCAGGTGCTCAAGCCAGCTGCCTTCCCCTGGGTGGTGGGGAAGGCAGCAAACTGGGACTTCCCTCCTGTGCTCGGTGAGCGCAAGGAGCACCAGTGATACAGACCTCCTGGTGGAGGCTGTGCCCTTCGCCATGATACGCAGCACTGGCCAGAGCTGCACCCTGCTGAGCGCCAGCGCCTGTGCCAGCCACAAGTGCTCTTGAGTGCCCTGCCTGCTGCTGCTGCACCATGGGGGGGAGTGTGGGGATCCCCACACATCCCCACCCTCCCTCACACCCACACCCTTCCCCTACAACCCCTCACATATACACAACCCCCAACATACTCTATGCCCCCCTACACTTCCCCCCACACCCTACCATATATACACTCCCACATCCCCCCCACACACAATATAGAAGACTAAGAATTTGTTTTTGAGTTATTATGTAATTACCTCTATATACGCTACACAAACACAAATCATGACAAAAATATTTTTGTAATAAAATTAAAATACATTATAGTCTGTGTTTTGATTTTTAGTATATGATTTGGTTTTTTCCAGTTCTAAGATAGCAACCCCCCCTCCCAAAAGGAGTATTTCTTGGGGGCAAGGGGAGGGACTGCTGGTGGCAAAGGGCAGGGGTTAGGTGTGGGACTTCTGGTCCCAAGATGGTGGCCAGGGCATGGGGCAACTGTCAAGGGGCAGGGCTATGCATGTGGCCCTCAACAGCTCACCAAAACTTGGTAAGCGGCCCTCTACCTGAAATAATTGCTTGCCCATCCTAGATTGACCTGTCCAGAGGCCTTCTGCAGAACCTCATCTACTGATGCACCCAACTATGCTCACTAGCCCATTAAAGGAGAGTTTTGAAGTTTCAGGGAGTCGAAAGAAAATCCAGACTGTTACCAGTAACCCCTGTGGGATGGTGAGAAGGGGTAATGTGTATGTTCTCACTAGTGCAGGCTGATCCATGCCAACTCTGCTCTTACCTCTGACCCAGCAGGAGTAAACAGCATTGTAAAGACAGGTGACACCGCTCACTTCCCCTAAACTGTTCGACATATATGTGCAGCCATTAATGCTATTACATCATCTGACCCAGAGTGATATCATTTTGAAGGAAACTTGTGTTCAGGTTCTCCAGGGCCTTAGGGTGCCTATACACAAGCAGCAAGGCTGCTCCAAAATGGTGTAATTACAGTACATTGGAGCAGGCCCAAATAATCGAGTCTGCTGGAGCGTGGTATTTACCGCGCTCCAGTAGACTCCAGTGTCACATGTATCTGCATCCCTGCGCTGAAAAATAGCAACGCAGGCACTTCAAAGCTCGTTCAGCATGGGGATGCTGATGCATGTGATGCCCCAGATGCTTTAATTAGAGGGGCTCTCAGAGACTCTCTAATTAAAATCCCTCACCCCCACTCTCAGAGAATGTGCATAAACCCCCTTATTTCCCAAATGATTTTCTTGTTTTCTTCCTCTTTGCCTCTCAAAACAACTGCTTTAGGAGTGCTGCTGTGTAGGAGCTAGGGGGACGGGGGTTGTAATAACTTGTACATGGTGGTAGTGGGGGGGGTTTCCCCTCTAAATAGTACAGAAAATAAATGCTGGAGATCTAGATGCTTATGAGAGACCATTGAGGGCACCAAGACACTGTAGCTAGCAATAAGTGAGCAACCAGTGTAGGGAAGAGCTGCAACACTACATTATTTCTGAAGGGTTCTCCACAAAATGCATTTACTTCTGCTGTGCTTTCTACTATGGTATAATTAAAATGATTCTAAAAACATTTACATTTAGCAGGGCATTGTGTTTTATTCCTGAACTTTCCAATTTTAATACATGATCATTTCCTCTGGGAACAAGAGAGACATGAATATAGGCTGTTGCCTTCTGACTTGTACCTCTGTAGTATGTGTCAGTGGTAATTACTTTCTCTAAACATTGCACATGGGTTTGTCTCTAGGCACTATTGGCAAAATCCCATAACAGAAGAATGCAGGTACATTAATATTGTTATTCTATAGGCCCTCTGGAAACATGTATATTTATAGCTCTGACTTTGTACACATGTTCAGTTTTTTCTAGGCAAATTGCCAAAAGCATTCGGATGTTCAAGATTTTTCTTGTGGAGCAAAAATGTCTGCTGTAAAAGAAAAATAACCTGACAACAACCAGGTAGAAACTCTCCTAGGAGTGGTTTCTCCGAGGAGACACGAGCATCTGCACACTCTCCCCGGGTCCCCTGGAGAAGTGGAGACGGGGGAAAGGCATGGAGGGCAGCTACTTCCGCCCATCCTGTAAATTGGGATGGGAAGGGAGGAAGAGCAGCTGTCATCTTTTCCCCACCTGCTTCTTACACTGGAATCCCTGGTGCAAGAAGCAGATGGGAGCTTTGCTGCGCCACTCTGGGAGCAGAGTACGGGGAGTGGCGCTGCCCTCTGTCAGCCTCCCCTTGAGCTCTTCGTCCTCATTGCTCAGCTGGGCACCAAAGCAGTGATTTTGAAAAGCCATCGGGGCAGAAGCTGGGCTCAGGGGAAACCTCACGAGCCCAATTCCTGCCCTGCAGTGCTGCCCTTGCCCTTTCACCTTACCCCCGCCCTCTGCTCAGCTGTGGAGTAGCAGAGGCAGAGCCTCAGTCTGCTCCTCACAGGAGAGTCCCAGATACAGGCAGGGTTTTGGCATGAGACTCAGTTCACTTGGCTCCCAGGCACTAGTGGGAGCAGCATTGAGAGTCACCTGTCTACTTCTCTCACCCAAGTCCTGGCGTGAGAAGCAGACAGGACAATTTACCCCATTGCTTCTGTCTCCTAGGAATGGGAGGAGTAGGGCAGCCCAT
The DNA here is from genome assembly GCF_030867095.1 of Alligator mississippiensis. Taxonomy (NCBI): domain Eukaryota; kingdom Metazoa; phylum Chordata; order Crocodylia; family Alligatoridae; genus Alligator; species Alligator mississippiensis. The sequence continues at coordinate 128,216,087 of NC_081825.1, read as the reverse complement.
GCTTTCCCCTGGGCTTGGATCACTCTGGTCTGGGGAAGGTGTAAGGAGTAGGGGAGAGGAGGCAGTTGTAGACTGAATGTCTGTACTGCTCCCTTTCCCAGAATCATTTTTATTGGTAGAAATAAACGTTTGTACATGCCCTATATCTATCTCTATCTCTATTTCTACGCTGAGAAGAGCTGGTTGACAGTTTTTCAGTGGGGCAGTTTTCCATTAAAAATGAAGTTTAATAGGAAGCAAAATGTTTTACAGGAACATGTCTCCTGTGACAGATTTTTTGATGGGAACAGTCTAAATGAATCATTTTGATTTTCTGGCCATGATGTTAAAACATTTGTTTCCGGGTCATCCTTTCAGTTCATTGGCTTATTAAAACATAATATTTTAGTATTATAATCATAAAGTCAAAATGAAATGTTTGACCTTATAGCTAAACAGTTTTATCTAAGCAATTGAATGTTTTGATAGTTCTGAAATCATAGCTTTGGAATTCTTGTTTCAGGGGAAATGTCACTTTTCATTCTGTTTATGAACAGTGTTTTTCATCTAAAAATGTTGAAAGCTTCTTCAAATCAGCAGGTCCAGGTCCTGACCAGCTCTGTTGTGAAGTGTGCAATGTCAAGGGAAGTGAGTGTAACCAAGTCTAATCAGGCAATATTGATGGATGACAACCTGCATATAAATTAGTCTAATATAAATGTGGAGATCAGGTTTGAAAAAATAATCCTAACACTGTGAATAATTGCTTTTTGCAACACTAATTCCAGAGTACACAAGAAGAATTGAGCCAATAAGTAAAAATGACCACATCACAATTCTTTCCCTGACTGTGCTGAATTTTATTTTACCCAGAAGCATTCCAGTGACTTTAAACGTTTAAAAATGGAGCTTTAAAAAATTGATTAGAAAACTCATCAGATAGAGTTTCTAGTCATGAGCAAGGAAATTACCATCCTTCAGCTCAGGAGAGAGATTGCTTAAGGATACTATCATTGAGTCACAGAAAGTATTTGAATAATAAAGTGAATAGTAAAGCAGATTAAAACACATAGTTAAATGGCAAATCTTCAAGAGGTTATTTGAGACAAATCCTTTTAGTAAATAGAAATTCACCCCAAACATAGTCAACAGAATGCATGTAAACCAAGGCAGGTAAGAATTTGTGTTGGAAGTAGGAAGCCTATAAAAGAATCAATGTGTTTTTTGTTCTGTGGGGTGTAGAAAAATAACTGAAAAAAGAAAATGCAGAGAAGCTAAATAACTATTTTGCATTCATTCTCAGTAATGAGGATGCTGCAACACTATCAGGTAAAACCTTATCTTCAGGTAATAAAGATGAGAAATACTTGGGGACTGAGGTGTCAAAAGAGGAGGTGCTAGAACAAGTTGATATATTAAATAGCAATGAATCCTCATAACCTTAAAATCCTTTGAGTTTATCACAGAAACTCAGGGAGAAGGGGATAAGGAAGAATCACTTGTTATTTATTAAGCTCTTTTGAACTCCTTTTATTAAAGTCATTGACAGGAGGCTAGTTAAGAAACTAGATAGCTACATTTCTGTCAGGCTTAGAAAGTATTTGTTGTTTGTACCAAATGGATATAGTAAAGATGCACATACAGGTACACATACTCTGCTCAGCATTTACAATCTAATTTGAAACAAGGCTGTACAATGAGTATGTGTTAAGGGAGAAAGGGAGAAGAGAGCAATGAAAACATCATAGTTACAGAAGTTGGTACACAAATTGATCTGAAAGCAGTTTTAAAACATCAAACGGACAAATCAACTAGTCCTTTCTTCCACAAAAGCTAAAATGAGAACATCTGCACAGCATACAGACTGCAAAGCATATACATTTCCTCCAGCACTTTATTAAATGATTGGGTTAGGAAAAAATGTCTCATGACAGCTGGTTGCCTTCTTAAAAAAAAAACACTATTGAGAATAGATATTAGACTCTCCAGGATGCTAATGGGTTCCATTATAGCAGTTTCTATGAAATTTTTGTATTTATCCTAACTCCCTGGCCTGTTTATAAGAACTACAGTTGGTTCTACCCTAGCCTAATTGTGATGTTTCTAGTGGGGCCAATTGCCAAGATATAACTACCTTAATTTTTATAGTAGGCCAATTATGAGGTATCCTAAACACAGGAAGTAATTTTCAGAAGTAGAACTTACATTTCTCTAATATAATGATTAATTTTAAAAGAACAAATTCGTTTATACTGGGTTAAATTATTTAAGCTATTACCACCTTTTTTGACTGAAATTTAATTGTGCTTCCCATCCAGAGGGCTGAAACTGTTTAACCTGGCCAGTTGTTCTTTTCCCAAAAACTCTTGCAACTTATAGTATATAGTTGACTCACTAACAGCATTCTATAAGCTTCTAGCCTGGTTACAAAATACTGTTTGGCTCATACTACAGATGTTTCAAAATGGGTCTCCTAATTTGCTTGTATTTGTGCCACTGACTTGCCGAAACAGGCTTTTGTTTAGCCTAACAGTGGAAGAAGTGATGCTAAAAGTTGTTAGCTCTTATTGTACCAGTCTGACCTTTCAAAGCTCATTAGATCATAGTGCTTTATGCTGGAGGAGATTGTGCAGTAACCTCACACTTGAAATTATTTCTGAAAAAAGAGAGTAAATCATGGGGAAGAGTTGCTAACACAGCCCTAATCATTCCTAGCTAGATATACTAGGCTTTCCGCAGCAGCAGTTTCTATTTTGACTTCAGTTCTGCTCTTTTGGTGGTGCATTTATACTTCCTTGGTCTGTACTGTATACATCATGTAGATAAGGGATTTTCAACCTTTTTTTGACAAGTGTACCCTTTCTGTCCCAAAGTTTCAGCTCATGTGCCCCTTTATATTTTTTTTCTTGTTTTTAAGTCGGGGCGGGGGGCAGATCGAGCAGCTTGTCTAGGGGGTGCAGGGACAGGGGGGTGGCTCCTGCTGTTGTGTGCACCTCGGGGGGGCATGTGCCCCTTGTTTTGCATGCAGAGCAAGGGTGGGCTGATGCTGTGTGGGGGGTGGAGATCAAGGCCCCAGTGGTGGGGGAGGGAGGGGGGCAGGGACACGGGGAGGTGACTTCCACCACTACGTGTGCCCCTGGGAGGGCATAGGGGGCGTGTTCCCCCAGATCTGCTTGCGGGGCACAGGCGGGCTGTAGTCAGTGCTGAGTTCTTCCTGGTAGGGGGCTGAGCCGGGCTTCACTCGGGGTGGGCAGCAGCAGTGTTGGAAGGGGGAGTTGGGGGGGGGGGACAACAGCAAATTCTGGAGTGGTGGCAACCTCCCATTGTAGCCCCGCTCCTCTAGACCCTTGTGGTGAGGGAGGGAGTGGGGCTGGGGCTGAGACTGGAGCTGGAGCAGGGGCAGGCGCTGTCAAGGCGGGGAAGAGTACGGGTTGGAGCCGCGAGCAGCTCGTCCGGAGGGTGCAGGGAATGGGGGCACACACCCTAGGAGGGCATGGGGGGGCATATGCCTCCAGATCTGCACGCGGGGTGGGGTGGGCTGGGACTTGGGACTACACTGGGCCCTTCCCAGCAGGGGCTGGGCTGGGTTGTGCTCAGGGCGGGCAGCAGTGGTGCTGGGAGGGGGCTACAGGAGGGGCTGCAGCCACCCCATAATTCACCTCCTGGGGTGCATGCAGCAGCTGGAGCACCCTCTGGATGAGCCACTTGCAGCTCCGTCCCTCACTCCACCCTGGCTGGGCAACACCTGCCCCTGCTTCAGCCCCAGTCCCACTCCCTTCCGCACTGCAGGGGCATATGGGAGCAGGGCTATGGGGTGGAGGCTGCAGCGACTCTAGAATTTGCCATAGCCCTCCAGTCCCCGCTCCCAGTGCCACTTCTGGGAAGACCCTGATGCTGCCCCAGCCTGAAGCAGCGGCTTGCCCCACCCTGCTCACAGATCCAGGGGCAAACACTCCCTATGCCCTCCCAGGGTGCGCATAGTGGTGGGAGCTGCCCCCCACCTGTCAGTCTGTTCAGTCCTGCACCCCACCCTAGCTGGGCAGCCCCAGCCCCACTCCCTCCCCCATGCCCCTTCTCTCACAACAGACTTACCAGCCAGACCAGGCTGCTCTCCACATAGACAGGCTGCGCTCCTGGCCATGTGCAGCTGTGTGCATGCACACGGCAGTTATTGGCCACATCAGTTCTACGAATCCCCTATGACCCTTTTAAGTACCCCTAGGGGTATGTGTTCCCCCGGTTGACAACCACTGATGTAGATCATTGGTGCCCAACTTTTTCTCTCTGTGGGATAGATGAGCATAGATTTCATAGACATTGGGGCCTGGAAGGGACCTCGAGAGATCATTGGGTCCAGCCCCCCTGCCATAGGTGGGAAGTCAGCTGGGATCAAGTGACCCCAGCAAGAAATATATCCACCTGTTTTTGAAGGAATCCAGAGTAGGTGCTTGCACCACCTCTGGGGGGAGTTTGTTCCAGACCCTGAAGACATGCACCATAAAGAACTGTTTTCTAATATCCAGTCTAAATCGGCCTTCATGGAGTTTATGGCCATTAGCCCTTGTTATCCCTTGTGGAGTTCTGGTGAACAGGTGTTCACCCAGTTCCTGATGTACCCCTCTTATGAAGTTGTAGGCTGCCACCAAGTCTCCATTGAGCCTTCTCTTCTCCAGACTGAAGAGTCCCAAGTTCCTCAGCCTCTTCTCGTACAGCCTTCCCTCCAGGCCTTGGATTATAGGAGTGGCTTTTCTATGGACTCTCTCAAGCTTCTCCACATCCTTCCTGAAGTGGGGGGCCCAGTACTGGACGCAGTACTCCAGTTGCAGTCTCACCAGGGCTGAGTAAAATGGAGGAATTTCTTCCCTGGTTTTGCTTGAGATGCATCAGTGAATGCACGCCAGAGTTTGGTTAGCTTTCCCTGCCACTGCATCACATTGGTGGCTCATATTCATCTTGTGGTCCATCAAGACCCCCAAGACCCTTTCGGTCGTGGTGCTAGTGAGCATAGCACTGCCAAGCCTGTAAATATGCTGAGGGTTCTTCCTACCAAGGTGCAGCACCTTGCACTTCTCTGTATTAAAGGCCATCCGGTTTTGGTTGGCCCACTTTGAGAGTGTGTCCAAGTTGACCTGTATCCCCAGCCTGTCCTGCGGTGTGACAGCCCTCCCCCATAAGTTGGTATTGTCCGTGAACTTGGCCAGTTCATATCTGACTCCAGAATCTAGATTGTTGATGAAAATGTTAAAGAGTACTGGCCCAAGTACTGAGCCCTGAGGGACTCCACTGGTAACACTGCACCACGTTGATTTGCTCCCTTCAACTAGTACTCTTTGGGTCTGACCCCATAGCCAGTTGCCTAGCCATTGGACTGTATGATGATCTAGGCCACAGTTCCCCAGCTTAACCATGAGGAATGGGGAACTAGGTCAAAGGCCTTCTTGAAATCCAGGATCTCTCAGGGGCACAATACTGTCCTTGTTCTTTTTCCTACTTCCCACATATCTAAAGAAGGACTGTTTGTTGTCCTTGATCCCTGTAGCAAGCCTAAGTTCAGTTTGTGCCTTGGCTTTTCTCGACCGCTCTCTACAGGTATGGGCAAGTGCACAGTGATCTTCTTTGGTAATGCTTCTTGGTTTCCAGCTGGTGTAGGCTAATCTTTTGAGCTTAATGAGGTCCAACAGTTCCTTATTCAGCCATAGGGGCTTCCTTGCTCATTGACTGCATTTCTTGTGAGAAGCGATGGCTTTGCCCTGTGCTTCAAGGATTATGTTTTTGAGCAATGGCCATTCCTCATATATTCCCTTTTCTGGGGGGAGATATGGCCTCTGATTGCCTGACTGACCAGTTCTCTCAGTTTGCAGAAGTCGGCTTTCCCAAAGTTAAGGACTTCTGTTTTACTGAGGAGTTTGCCTGTTCTTCGGTGAACTAAGAAGGTGACTAACTCATGGTCACTGTCACCAAGCTTCCCCTTGATCTGCAGATCGCTCACCAGGTCCTCCCCTCTGGCCAGGACCAGATCCAGCAATGCCTCTCCCCTAGTCAGCCTATAGACCTCCTGAGTTAGGTAGAGGTCATCGATGCACATGAGAATACTACGCGACTTATCAGATTTGGCCATGCGATCATCCCAAGAGATGTTTGGGAAGTTGAAGTCTCCCATGACGATCAAGCATCAGGAGCATGCGGCTTGGACCAGTTCCCTAATGAATTCCTGATCTAGGTTGTCCTCTTGGTGGGGGGTTGTCTATAGTAGACTCCTACGAGTAAGTCATCCTCCCCATGTTCTCCTTGTATCTTGACCCAGAGGGTCTCAAGGCGCCCTTCCTGGTTTGGAAACTCAATCTGCAGGGAGGTGAGCTGATCTTTGACAGAGAGAGCAACACCCCTATCCCTCTTCCCCACACAGTCTCTCCTACACACAGTGTAACCCTCTATTGCCACTGACCAATCATAGGTGGAGTCCCACCAGGTCTCTGTAATTCCTACAAGGTCATAGTCATTATCACATAGGAGAAGTGCCAGTTCCTCATGTTTGTTTCCCAAGCTCCTGGCATTTGTGTACAGGCAGTTAAGTCTGCCATATCAAACCCAGTGCTTCCCTGAGGGGACCTTTCCTTAGGCTGCCCAAGTTATTGGTAGTGCAGCTGACATGACCTGCTAAAACTGTTAGTAGACTGTTAGTCTCCCAGTGGAGGAGCAGTGCCAAGTCAGTCCATGGGTCGGATTCAGTTGTGCAGGGCTGGCACGACCAGGACCTGATCCAGCAACCTGCCAGGGGAGCAGTAGGAACAGATTTTGCTAGAATATCTTTTTCATTATTGGTAGCAAATCTATTTTACGTATATTATTCTAACCAAATATGAATTGCTAACAAGTGTAGTTACAGAACAGATTTTCCAGCAAACTACAAATGACCCTCTCTCCATGAAGTAGATCTAAATTATAGTTATTTGTTTACACTCTTCTAACTAGTTTTTTTGTGGTGGTGGGACCTGAAGTAGATAGTCCTCTTAAAACTTAGCAGGTTTTTTGGTAATGTCCTATAGTCCTTGTCCACTCTGACTGGTGTCATATAGCAGACTCTGCAACTATGAAGTCCAAGCCAATTCCCTACTTGGTGTTATATGTAGTGCTCTGTGACCCCAATGTCCCAGTAATTATATTTAGTGTTATGGCTGCAGAGCATGTCCCAGTGTCTTTGTGTGTTGTACTCTACAACCATCTGCAGTACATCAAGCATTTCTGTGGCAATCAGAAGTGTTTTCCTATTGCTCAGAATAGGGAAGGGGTGAGGGATGTGATTGTGTGCATCACCATGCTGGCCACATCCTGTTACAGCTCATGGACCACTTCTATTCCTGGCTTCTTCTGAAATGGGAGTCCCTCTTTCCAATTCTTCTCATTATCTTAGGCCAGGGGTTTTCAACCTTTTTCAGTAGGTGTACCCCTGGCAGCCGTACATGGAGCATGGGGGGGCGGTGGCACGTCGGGGTACATTTACAAAAAAAAGTGGAGTGGAAGCAGCGCAGGGTGGTGGGAAGTGGCAGCGGGCATCGCATGCAAGTTTCCCCCCCACCCTCTTCATCTGGCTAGCTGGGCAGCGCCTGTAGAGCCCATGGAGGGGCGCTGCTGCTCTGTGTCCCCCTTCCCACCCCGGGCTCTGTTTCTAGGAGGCGGTGGTGCTCCGTCCCCACCTGCCCACATGTACCCCCTAGGGCCCTCCCAAGTACCCCCGAGGGTATACACGTACCCCCAGTTGACAACCCCCATCTTAGGCTTTCTGCAGGGCCTAATGACTCATGGGAGCTTTCCATTATCAGCTTTCTGTAATTCTAGCCCCTATCCTGTGAAGAGACAATTTGGACCTATTCTGGGTCACCCAGGATTGATCCAGCTGCAAGTAGGTGGGCCTTTTGCCTTTGTGGGACCTTGACTTACTTTATTGGAACCCTCAAGTCCCATACTTCAGTGCGCATGTTATTACTATGTATGTATTTGATTTTAAACAGGTTGTTTTGTGTGGGAGATAGTTAAATAAAATGAAATGATCAGTGTATGCATTGAGGTTTTTTTGTTTTAATTTGAGGCAGGGAGAAAGCACTAGAAGTCTCTGCAGAAAAAGAAACCGTATAAAACATGTATTGTAAAGCTGTTCCTTTTGTTTCACTTGATTGGTAATTTATTGAAAGATTCAAAATATTTATAAATAAAATATACAGAGATTTTCCTATTGGGGTGCAAACAATTCACAAAAAGTTTAAAAAAAAAAACAACCCCCCCCAAACAAACCATCAAAGAAAAACTCATTCCAAATAAATCAGCTATAGATATGTACTATCCTTTCTCTAAACAGTGCTGATGCAAAAATTTGCAACAACAAGAAAAATAGTAGCACCTGCTCATAGACAATACAATGCAATATCCAGGAAAAGGTAACCACAGATAATTGGATATTTATCACAGTAAGCATAATTGTGTATCAAATGCCAATAAAAAGAGGCATTCCTCAGTAGTCCCCCAAGGGGACATCACTGATATGTTGTGAATATTATATGCCAGGCCACTGAGAATTTGTTTTAGGCTATTATCTGTCCTCTGTTTATTTGTTTTTAAATGCCTTCCAGAAAAAAGGGGTTGGAATAGTTTTTTATTATTTTTTCCCCCAACAGTGATGGCCCATATTCACATTTTGTGTACATGTATTGTCTGCGGATGGCTCGAACCAAAACAGGTGACCTGTGTCAGAGGTTGTACTTAGCTAATGGAGTGCAAACGGAAGGAATACATGCTTTCAGAACAGATGGGTAGGCATTCATTCCATGTTGTTGCACTGAAGCTCTCGCTAGCATTCAGCATTAATAAGCCTCTGTGCGCCACAGTTTTTTTTAATTATTTTTTTTTAAAACAATTTAAAAAACATTTTTGTATTTACTGTAGGGTCCCCTCCTTTCTTCTGTAGACTCCATTGTCACAGGTAGGATCACAAATTTTTCAGCCTGAAAAAACTTAGTTCTGGAAGTATTGTTTAGAGTAGGATGTTCAACTGAGAAGTAATCTCTATAAATGAAATCTACTGCATTTTATAGATTTACTTTTAGTAAACTTCCTCCTTTGGATAGTAAATGTGCTGTGATGTGTATCAAAAAGCTTCAGTTTCTGTATATTAAGTACAAAAATGCGATTGAATTGCCAGCTGCCAATTTTTTTGGTAAATTGATCCTAGATTATTTTCCTTTTTCCTGAGCGTTCAGCTCTCAAACTTCCACTTCACTCTTGTCTATCAGGTCTTTTTTAGCTGTTTTCCCTGCAAGAAATACCATGCCAGTATAAAACATGTTTATACCAGTGTAACTGCATTCCCACTAGTATGATTTTGCTGCCTCAATGACATTGGAATAATTAAAGCAGTATATCTTTTGTGCGTTGACAACCCTTAGCTGTGGGTACTTCTGGTACTGCAAGAGGTCTTTAGAGATTACAGAGTAATAATCCCAGTAATTATTCTGTGCGTTCATTGCAGAAGGTAACATTAACCAAGTTGTTGTATCTTTTACAGTGGGGTATTAAATGGTAGCAATCTTATAGTTTTGGTTGCACTAGCAGAATTGCACTATTGTTCAAACAGTAAGTCTAGATAACAAAAGCTGTTTTTGTTTTTCTCAAGCTGTGTGGTTAATTTTTTTTTTTTAATATTGTGAACAGCACTAATACATTTTTAATGTAATGGTGCTGAATCACAGCTGCTTGCACTTTTGCATATAGTGGTAATGTAATGTAATGCTTTGGTGAAAGTGTTGCTATTTTTCATTCAGAACACGCACGTATTTATTACGTTGCATTATCGACTCGAAAGAATCGTGTATGTAGTGAGTGGTGATAACTGCCTTCTACTCTAAAGCAGCATAATGGAGCAACATTTCAAGTTCCTTTTTGAAGAAGGCAGGGTTACATTACAATTGAGGCATTTTCCTGTATAACAAAAGACATTTGCTTAAAATTAAAATATAACCACATCTATCATCTTAAGATATTTATATCATTCTGAATGAAACGACAGAATTACTTAGTTGTAGCCAACAGTTTACTAATACTTATTAATAATTTTGTCTAGAATAGTAGAAATTCTGCTTGGTAATCAGAATCGCTGGAGATTTTTGTTTATAGGGAAATGCTTTTTCAGGAATACCTGTATTCTGCCAGTCCACACAGAATATTACCATGTGGATGAGTGATGGCTGGGGACTGCTGTTTACCAAGGTAGTGTTTTATTCCAGCTGTGTACACTCTCCCTCAAAAAAAAATCTTTTTTGCAGATGCAGTGCCAGAGGCAAATAGGAAAACTGAGGCATTATAAAAGAGTGTGTTATAGCACACTGGTGCCATCTGATGGTAAGTTATCTCATCAGTTATCTTTTTTTCAAATCAGCTCACCTTTCAGTCTCAGCCTTCTGAAAATAACAGCTAATAATAGAAGTGTGGAATGTGCATTATTCCTGTTGCATAGTATGTATCTTTGTTTCAGCAAGCACGTAGTTTTACAGCACAAAACTGGGGGGTCAGGACATTTTCTACCTCTGCCACTGACTTTTCAGGTGATTTTGAACAAGTCACTTTTTCTTTTGGGGCCTGTAAAAGTATTATGCTTTAGTCTTGTACAGTAAACAAATTTAAGACATACTATATGCATTTCCATATTTGGCCTCTCTTGAAAGGAAGTATGAGTTTAAATTGCATTTAACAAACATGACTTTTTTTCCTCTTTTTCAGAAGTAACTATTAATTACAGACATGGTCTTCCTGTGATAACTGTTATGTTACCCTCAAGAAAAGAGCGCTGCCAGTTTACTGTCAAGCCAATGTTAACAACTGTGGGGACCTTCCTGCAGGACATACAGAAAGAAGATAAAGGAATCGAGAAGGCAGAAATCTTTACAAATGGTATTTATTAATATTGTATTAACGTTGAGGTCCGTTTATAAGAAACTAAGGTTAGCTCTTTCTTTTTGAGTAAAGAGCTCCTTAATCCCCAGCTGTCTGCCCTGGTATGCTTGCAGCTAGCTGCAGGCATTGCTGTTAACTGTCTGGGCATCCGGAGAGCCGGGGTTCAGGGACAGGTCTATAACAAGTGCCCGTCCCAGGGTGGTTGGTGGCCACTCAGCCCTTGCCAGTCTGGCTCTCAGAGATAGATTTCATAGACATTAGGGCTGGAAGGGACCTCGGAAGATCATCAAGTCCAGCCCCCTGCCCCAGGGGCAGGAAGTCAGCTAGGGTCAAAGGATCCCAGCAAGACAGGCATCCAAATGTTTCTTAAGAGAGTCCAGAGAAGGTGCATGCACCACCTCTGGAGGCAGTCTATTCCAGGCCTTTGGGGCTCAGACAGTAAAGAAGTTTTTCTTTCTGTCCAGCCGGAAATGGTCTTGGAGGAGTTTGTGACCTTTGACCTGTGACCATCCCTTGGGTGTTCCCCCAGATCCTGATGTACAACCCTTATATACTTATAGGCAGCCACCAGGTCCCTCCTGAGCCTGCGCTTTTTGAGGCTGAAGAGTCCCATGGCTCTCAGCCTCTCTTCATAAGGCCTGTTCTCCTGCTCTCTGATCATGTGTGGCCCTCCTCTGGACTCTCTCAAGCTTCTCCACATCCTTTTTAAATTGTGGAGCCTAGAATTGGATGCAGTACTCCAGCTGCAGCCTCACCAAGGCCGAATACAGCAGGAGGATGACATCCTAGGATTTGCTCAAGAAGCAAAGTTTTGCTCGCTTTACGAGCTGCAACATCACATTGGTGGCTCATATTCATCTTGTGGTCAGTCGTGACCCTCAAGTCCCTTTCAGCCGTGGTGTTAGCAAGTGTAGCACTCCTGAACCTATAAGCAAGCTGTGTTTTTTTCCCCAAGGTAGAGTACCTTGCATTTTTTGGTGTTGAATGCCATCAGGTTTTCATCCGCCCATTTTCTGAGCCTGTTGAGGTCGGCCTGGATCACCAGCCTATCCTCAGGTGTGGATGCTTTACCCCAAAGTTTGGTGTCATTGGTGAACTTGGCCAGTCCGCTTCTGTTACCAGTGTCTACATCATTAATAAACATATTGAAGAGTATAGGCCAAAGGACAGAGCCTTGGGGGACCCCATTGGTCATGGCGCACCACGATGATTTACTTCCATCTATTACTACTCTCTGGGTCCAACCTCGGAGCCAATTCCCCAGCCATCAATCTGTGATGTAGCCAAGGCCACGGTTGGCTAGTTTTTTTCATGAGGAGATCATGGGACACCAGATCAAAGGCTTTTTTAAAGTCAAGATATATGACATCAATCACTTCTCCCTTGTCCAGGTGATATGTCACCTGGTCATAGAAGGAGATGAGATTGGTCAGGCAAGACCTACCTGCAGTAAACCCATGCTGGCTATCCCTCAGGATGTTGCCATCAGCCAGCTTATTAAGAATGGTCTCTTTGATAATTTTTTACAAGATTTTCCCCGGGCTAGAGGTCAGGCTGATAGGCTTGTAGTTCCCCGGATCTACTTTCCTCTCTTTCTTGAAGATAGGCACCACATTGGCCTTCTTCCAATCTTCAGGCACTTCACCTGAGCACCAGGAGTTCTCAAAGATCCGTGCCAGGGGCTGAGCTATGATGCCTGCCAGCTTCTTAAGTATCTTGTGATGTAAACTGTATGGGCCAGCTGACTTGAAGGTATCCAGCCTCTCATGGTGTTCCTGTACATGGTCTACATTAATGTAGGGTAACAATTCTCCCTCACCCTGGCTGTCCCGTGCCGTATTGAGCAGGGCAGTCTCTTGGGGCTGGTGAAAAACTGATGCAAAATACCCATTAAGCACGTTGGCTTTTTCCTGGGTGTCGGGTGTCAGTTGTCCCATTTGGTTTAACAGGGGTCCAGTGTTACCCTTGCTTTTCTTCTGGCTCCCCACATATCTAAAAAAGGATGTTTTATTGTCTTTGATACATGTAGCCAGTTGGAGTTCAGTCACAGTCTTGGCAATTCTTGGTTAGCTCGCTACAAGTCCGGACCAGTGCAGAATACTCCTCCTCTGAGGTGATTCCAGTCTTCCATCCTTTATAGGTCTTTATTTTAGACACAGGAAGTCCACACGTTCCCTGCAGAGCCAAGGGGGCTGCTGTGTCCTTTTGCTACCTTTCCTCCAAGATGGGATAGACATTGTTTGTGCCTTTAGGATTGCTCCCTTGAGAAGCAACCACTCTTCCTGAACTCCAATCCTTCAGGTCGTGGTCCCTTGTGGCCCTCTCTCCTTTACTCACCTGCTATGCTTTGACTATATTAATTTCTGATAAAAGGGTGGCTGCCCCAGGGCTTCCCAAGCCTGGTCTTACTCGGATGACCATCGGTGTTTGTGGTAATTGCCTTAAGGGCTAGTTTCATGGGCTCCATCTTCCCCAGTACCCACTCCCATGCCTTGCAGGTGATCTCCCCTCTCCTGGGTTATAGGCTCCCAGCCCTGGTCCTTTTGCCTCCTGGGCTTCAGACCTCTGAGCTCTCTAACCCTGCTGATATACTGCCCCTTCAATGGGTTCAGGCGCTTTGGCCCCACTCTGGCAGACCCCAGCACTGGAGCTTCTCTCAATGCAGCTTACTCACCCCTAGGCATTGGACCCCCCACCAGGCACCAGACCTTTGTGCTGTAGTCGTGTCATTCCCCCCCCCAGCACTGGAATCTCCTGGTGTCCCTCCCAGGCACCAGATATTCATGCTCTAGTCCCCTCTAGGCACCGGACCCTCCTGCAGGGACAGCTTTTAAATATTTAGGCACACTGCAGCCAGGTTGCAGGTGCGCCTTCTCAAAATCCAGGTGTGCGGGCAGCCCAGACATTTTAAAAAGCATGCTAGCAGCTGGCTGTGTTCTGGGGCATAGGGAGCTGTAGATCAGGGAGCTCTGTGATTCCTAGCCTGTGTGAAGCTGGCTGCGTATTTACTGGGGTGTGGGGAGCTGTGGATTGGGGAGCTTCTTGATATCTAGCTCCCTGTGCCCTGGACCTGTCAGCCCAGCAGCAGGTTGCATGATGCAGTGTTAAAAGTCCCAGCTGTAAGGAAAGCCAATTCTGGGCTGCATGCCACATGTTCAGATTAAAGCACAACATATTTTTGTGGCTGGCTTGCCATTTTATCATGCCATAAATTGGCTGAATGTGGGCATATTGCAACTTATCTCATGATAAATGCCAGGGCCCTAAGGTTTAGGGTGGATGGTTCTTAACTCTCAGTGCATAAGAATAATACGGATAAATGGTATTTTGCAATTTAACACCTCTATCGTTCCAGAGAATTTGGATATTACAGTTGAACCTCCTTAAGATCTGGTATTTTCCTTGAATTGTTCCCTTTCCCAAGACAGCTGTCTTTTTTTTTTATAGTGCTATTTAATAAGTGTGTTGTCTTCTAGTGCCCCATATATTTCCCTCTTTCTTTTCTCCAACTATCAGTCTTAAAGGATCTTCACAGAGCAACTCTTAGTCTGTATGTGATTAGTAATGCTCCCTATCAGTGCTTCTGTGAGCATCAACTAGAAACTTGGAAAGTCTTGCTTCCAACCATCTGAGTCTCTTGGGATATTGCACCCCCTTTAGTGCTAGGCCCTAGGCCTCTCCTTTTGTAAGTGGAAGCACTAAAGTTTCATTATACGGAGAAGGGTACGCTTTTTAAAAATGCCTCTTTGTCTTCAGTGAGACTTAAATTTTAAAGTCACATAGAAGCTTTTATCCTTTTGTGAGGGAAAGATTTTATAATCTGAAATTAGAGATTTGGATCACGACTACTCTGTCAGTACTGTGGCCTGTTTCTAATGCAGAAACACTGTTATCTCTGAAGTAGTATGTTACCACTTACCTAAATTTCTTGCTTACAATTATTTTTTCTGTCCAGATTTTTTTAAAAAAGTAAATCATATTTGAACTACAAAGTAGAATCTCTTAAAATTTATTTTTCTTTTACTACTTTTATTCTCTGAATCCATGAAGCATGTAGATAGACTATGCTCTTTGTCGCAGGGCACCTCGGTGCTCTGCTCCTAGAGAGTGGAAACTGCCAGGGAGAGAGTGCCCTGGCAGAACATAACACGCACAGCTGCGGGTTGCCGGGGCAACTAATGTGAGTCAGCTGGCCAGAAGGGGGCAGGGCCTGGCCCTCATAAAGCCCAGGGCTGAGGCCAGGCTGGCAGTTCTCTGCCAGCGGCCAGGGAGACAGGAGCTCCTGGAGCTAGAATGCGAGCATTGCAAGAACTGCTCTAGCTGAGTGAAGGATGGCAGCTCTGAGAGGTTTGAGCACCATGGTTTAGCCAGACGGCTTTGAGTTGAGTTATAGCCAGGAGGCTCGAGTTTATGTTTGCTTCTGATATTACACCGGTGGTTTGGGTGAGGCTATAGGGGTTGGAGGAGGCCTCATAGGGACCCACAGGAGGTGGGACCCTAGCGCCAGTGAGGGCGCAGTATTCTCAGGGGGAATCCCAGTGGTATGGGAACCCCGCGCCAGTGAGGGCGCAAATTGCGGGGTGCGTAGACCCCAGCCCCGGAGAGCGGCGGCTTTGAGAAGCCCCAGCGTGGGCACGACGAGTCCCAGAGAGGGGGCATTGTTATTAGGAAGCCCAGGACGGGCACAGCAAGCCCCAGAGAGGGGGCAATATTATTAGGAAGCCCAGTGCGGGCGCGGTGAGCCTCTGAAGAAGGGCTAGTGCTGCGACAAACCCCAGAGCAGGGTAGAGTGCTGCGGTTGCCCCAGTGAGAGGGGGTAGTAGCACGGTGAGCCCTGGGAGAAGGGGGTAGCAGCGCGGTGGGCCCGAGAATCAGGTGGCGTTGCCGAGAAGTCCCCAGAGTGGGCACAGAGAGCCCCAGACAGGGGGCTGTATTTTAGAAGCCCGAGTTCGGGCGACATTACAGGGAAAGCCCCAGGAGGGGGCACTATTGCAAAGGCCGCAGACAGGGGGCGACACTACAGAGAAGGCCCCAGAGAGGGGCAACGTTACAGGGAGGCCCCGAGTGGGCTCGGAGAGCCAAAGAGAGGGCAACCCAGAAGAGGAGGCCCCAGAGAGCGGGGCGAGAGTACATAGAGGAGGCCCGAGAGACGGGCCATGTACATATAGAGAGACATACTAGCGTCTATCCCATCAGCGAGGCTTGGGGCGTGGTATTTGGGGTTGGTAGGAGCCACGCGTAGCCCATAAGGCTAGGGTGCCTGGGAAGCACCCATCATACTGGGAGACCCCCAGGGGGTCCGGGAACACACGGGGACAGATGTCCCTGCTAACCGTGCCCAAGGAGACATGAGGCAGCCTCCCAAACTTACTGAACATCAAAGACGTGGCAGGCGAGAATTTGAGGGTGCCCTTGGGCCGACTTGGCACGGTGAGGGGGCCGTAAGGAGATCACGGCCCTCCTGAAGGACCGCTCCGTGACACACTCTTCATCAGGTCAGTCCTTTTATACACATAGATGAAATATCAACATTACAAAAGAAAACTTGTTCAAGACTTCATATTCCCTGTAGGCATCCTGTAAGGACTGGGGACAGATGACAAATGTGCAAGCATTCACCTAAATGTTATCCAGTAATGGGATGATATAGGCTGTTCCCCACCTTTACGAGCAGCAAACTCTGGGTATGACCCTGAAGACAGTTACTTTTATGAACACAGGTATCTTCATTCACAGTCCTGTAGACCAAAGGGAGTATCTGCACTCACAGGTGTCTGCATTATTCTTTCCTGTCAGGCAGAATTCATCTGTTGTGTCAGTTGCAAAAGTATGAATAAGAATGCTGATGTTCATTTCTATGTAAATTTAAAATGAAAATTAAGACCCCCAGTAATCTTAGTATCAGGGTTTGCTCCATTGTTCATTATGTGGATTTAGTCCATAATATTATTAGACACATATTTACAAGGCTAGCAGGACTGTCTGTTGTAGTTGTAAAGGAAATGAATCTAATTTCACCAACAGGGGGAGTGCCTCATCTGATAATGCTCTTGGCTTAGAACCAAAATCTGGACCAAATTTTTCTCCTCTTCATACAATTATTTGGCATTTGAAGGTAACAATGGAGAATAACTTTTAATATATATAAACAGAAAGTTAATATGGTAATGATGGTGCTAGTCACACGCCAGATTTATATAATTTAAAAGGATATGAACATCTTAAGAAAATTTGATTTAAGTACAAATACTCCTTCCTTCTGTTTTATTTAGCTTCTAGATAAAATGAGGACCTATCTTAGCACTGTACTTTAAAGCTAACTTGAACTGGAAACATTACAGATTGGGTAGTTTATTTTAATTTTCTACCATTCTTATTCTAGCACTGCATGGAATTAGACAAAGAAAAGCTTTTTGTTCATCTCTTCACCTTCATTTTGCTAAGCAGGAAGGAAAATAGCCTTTTAGAGAGAATTATTTTTGGAAGACCTAAAAATACTTTTTTCCATCAGTTCATGAATACCAGAATGGACAGTACTGAATCAAATGTGGCACTGTCTGACACTTCCAAACAAGTGCTTTTCTTTTTTTTTTTTTTGTTCAACATAATTTTAATAAGAATGCTGACGCTCATTTCCATGTAAATTATAAAGGTGACATTTGTAAAGTGTTGAAAAAAGAGAGGATGTACGTTTTTAATTTTTGGTTTAATATGCCGATGTTCCAAGTCTGCCAGCCTACCCACATAGAGTGGGTAGAAGAGCCAGCTGGTGTGTTAGCTTCCCCTGTTCAAGCTGTTATATCTCAGCAGATATTACCAAATGCTTCCAAGTGTCAAATTCCAGTGCAGAATTCCAGGTGTGTTTCTATAGTAGGCACATGGAGACAGATGGAAGGTCTTGGGCAACCCCACAGCAACAAATATTTATATACAAACCATTCATTATGCTTAATCTGGAATAATACTTCTATTTTCTACTTGCATAGCACCTCTTAAACAAGGGATTCAAAGAGCTTTACAGAGATCAGTGTCAATTTAACTATGGAAATAGAAGCCAAGGTCAAGCATCAAGTGAGACTATAACTTACCGTATTTACTTGAATTTAAAATTACCCTGAATTTAAGATGACCCCCAATGATTAGATTTTATACATGGAAAAATGGAAAATTATAAAAGTATACATGTATAGAATCAATTCTTGTGGGGTCTTCAATTCATCTCCCACACTGCTTCAGGAGGGTAGGCGGTGTGGAGAAGTCAAGCAGTTTGCCCCCTCCTTGTGTCTGCCCCTCCACAGCCTTGAGCCCCCTTCCCCCTCTACTCCCCTTCCTGCTCCTCCCCTCACCTCTGCTTTCCCCTTCCTCCTCCCCTCCAGCTCCTGCTCCCATTTCCCTTCCCCTTCCCCTTGCTCTGTGCTGGCAGGCTGTGTTCCCATTCTAGCCTGAGGCATTGAGCACAGCCCCACCCTGGCCCAGTGTCTGTAGCAGCAGTGTGGGCTGTGCGCTGCTGCTGCAGGGCCAGGCTGGGGCCATACTCAGTGCCCCAGACTGCAGCATGGATGGGAGCCTGCCAATACAGAGCAAGGGTAAGGGGGAAAAGATTCATAGATGTTAGGGTCGGAAGGGACCTCAATAGATCATTGAGTCCGACCCCCTGAATAAGCAGGAAAGAGTGCTGGGTCTAGATGACCCCAGCTAGATACTCATCTAACCTCCTCTTGAAGACCCCCAGGGTAGGGGAGAGCACCACCTCCCTTGGGAGCCCGTTCCAGACCTTGGCCACTCGAACTGTGAAGAAGTTCTTCCTAATGTCCAATCTAAATCTGCTCTCTGCTAGCTTGTGGCCATTGTTTCTTGTAACCCCCGGGGGCGCCTTGGTGAATAAATGCTCACCAATTCCCTTCTGTGCCCCCGTGATGAACTTACAGGCAGCCACAAGGTCGCCTCTCAACCTTCTCTTGCGGAGGCTGAAAAGGTCCAGTTTCTCTAGTCTCTCCTTGTAGGGCTTGGTCTGCAGGCCCTTAACCATACGAGTGGCCCTTCTCTGGATCCTCTCCAGGTTATCCACATCCTTCTTGAAGTGTGGCGCCCAGAATTGCATGCAGTACTCCAACTGCGGTCTGACCAGCGCCCGATAGAGGGGAAGTATCACCTCCTTGGACCTATTCGTCATGCATCTGCTGATGCACGATAAAGTGCCATTGGCTTTTTTGATGGCTTTGTCACACTGCCGACTCATGTTCATCTTGGAGTCCACTAGGACTCCAAGATCCCTCTCCACCTCTGTGCCACCCAGCAGGTCATTCCCTAGGCTGTAGGTGTGCTGGACATTTTTCCTCCCTAGGTGCAGCACTTTGCGTTTCTCCTTGTTGAACTGCATTCTGTTGTTTTCTGCCCACTTGTCCAACCTGTCCAGGTCTGCCTGCAGCTGTTCCCTGCCCTCCGGCGTGTCCACATCTCCCCATAGCTTTGTGTCATCTGCAAACTTGGACAGAGTACATTTAACTCCCTCGTCCAAGTCACTGATGAAGACATTAAAGAGTATCGGTCCAAGGACCGAGCCCTGCGGGACCCCACACCCTTCCAGGTCGAAACCGACCCATCCACCATGACTCTCTGGGTGCGACCCTCCAGCCAATTTGCCACCCACCGGACTGTGTAGTCATCCACATCACAGCCTCTTAACTTATTCACCAGTATGGGGTGGGATACCGTATCGAAGGCCTTCCTGAAGTCTAAGTATACGACATCCACCCCTCCTTCTGTGTCCAGGCGTTTCGTAACCTGGTCATAAAAAGAGACTAGATTGGTCAGGCATGATCTGCCTGCCACGAACCCGTGCTGGTTTCCCCTCAGCATAATTTGTCCTGCCGGGCTCTCACAAACGTGAGCCTTGATAATTTTTTCAAAGACTTTGCCAAGGATGGAGGTGAGACTGACTGGCCTATAGTTGCCCAGGTCCTCCTCCCTCCCCTTTTTGAAAATGGGGACCACGTTGGCCCTTTTCCAGTCCTCCGGGACTTGGCCCGTGTGCCACGAGCGCTCGAATATTCCCGCCAGTGGCTCTGCAATGATGTCGGCCAGTGCCTTCAGCACCTTCGGATGGAGCTCATCCGGGCCTGCCGACTTAAAGGCATCCAGTTCTTCCAAGTGACTCTGCACCATCTCAGGGTCTACGCATGGCAGTCTGGCGCTTTGCTGCTGCCTCTCTACAACCCCAGTGAGAGACTTGTTGTGTCCCTCGCTTAGGAACACTGAGGCAAAGAACTCGTTGAGGAGTTCAGCCTTGTCCCCCCTGTCCGTCACCAATTGTTTCTGCCCAAAAGGGCAGGTGGGGTAGGGCAGAGGCTGCATGTGGGGGTGGAAGTGGTGGGGTGCAGAGGCAATGGAGGGGGTGGGGAGACAGGCAGCCGCAGCCATGGCCCCAACCCCAGGCCAAGACTTGAGCCCAAGCCACAGCAGCTGCCACCCCACCACCACCGTTGTACATGATTCTAAGATGAGGGGGTTTTTTTCCCCATGTAAAATGTGGAGGGAAACCTTATCTTATAGTTGAGTAAGTACAGTACTTCTCCAAATACTCATTCCTATTCACTAATACATATTATAGTTATTTGAAGTATCCATCCCTACTTCAACAAAGTACTCTGCTAAATAAAAAGGTTGTGTTTGCACAACCAAGGTCAATGGTGCCCGAAGCAATCTGAAATTGAGAATTTGTTTCCACAAGTCTATAATGTAAAAGGAGGTGAGATGGATTCAAAATTGTGGGGTTATGGAGGTAAACGGATAGAAATACACGTAACAGACACAACATTGAGGGGCTCTTTAAAAACAACCCCTTCAAAAAAACAAGTGGAACAAAACCAAACCCTCCAATCCAGGCCCCTTAAAATTTGTATCAAGGTTTTTGGATTGTTGTTGGCTGTTAAAACTGGGACAGATTGGTCTTCCAACACTGGTTTGTACATAGTTGACCTCATGAGTAACAAAGGGGCAGATCCAGAGTGGGTGCATTGGCATGGGATGCCGGGAGTGCAAGATGCATCCCCATTTGGCCCACACTATGGGAGCAGTGGCCAGAGACTGTTATTTAGTCCCCAAACAAGAATCCCTTTCCCCACAGTACTGTTTCCCTTCCCCTCTGGGCTCAATGGCACATCCCCTTCCCTCCCTATTTCCCCCCCGACACCCCCCCCCAGCCTGCTGCTGCCACTGACCCCAGCTAACCTGGGGGTGGACGGAGCTCCAGAACTGCTCCAGCCAGGCTGTGCAGGGAGTTGGGGACAGCAGCAATGGGAGGCTGCTTCCCCCTCTCTGCCTGGTCCCCCTCGGGTGTTCCCCACCAGTCCAGGAGAAGGGGCAGGTCAGGGAAACCAGCCCACCACCACCACTGTTCACAGCCAAGCCCAGCTCTCCATGCAGCCTTTGCCCAAAGACCAGGTTGGAGCATGGCAGGAAACAGTGTTGGTGGTGGCAGGTATGTCTCTTCTTCCTGAGCCCAGAGGCATTGAGTGAGGGGGAGGTACTGCTGGGGGGGAGGGAAGAAGGGGGAGGAAACTTACCTGATTTGGGGGTGGGGCTTAAAAAAGTCTTTGGCTTCTTAGATTTCATAAACATTAGGGCTAGAAGAGACCTCACGAGATCATCAGGTCTAGTCTACCCAAAGGGCAGGAAGTCAGCTGGGGTCAGATCACCCCAGCAAGATAAGCATCCAAAGGTTTCTTGATGGTATCCAAAGTAGGTGCTTGCACCACTTCCGGGGGTAGTCTATTCCAGACTCTGGAGCCTCAGGCGGTAAAGAGGGTTTTCCTAATGTCCAGTCTAAAACGGTCTTCCAGCAGTTTGTGACCATTAGACTTTGTCTTCCCTTGGTGCCCTGGTGAACAGAAGTTCTCCCATTTTCTGATGCACACAGCTTATATACTTATAGGTTGCCACCTAAGGGGTCAGGGCAGCAAATCAGTCCCACTGTCCTGCTCCTGCAGTGTAGTCTTCCTCACCCAGTGTGTGGGAGGAGACTGTTCAGCCATTCCTGCAGCACTGGTTTCTGTTCCTGTTTAAAATCCTGGATCTGCCTGTGGAGCAATAGTTCTCCTAGGATTCCTCTACCACTGAGTATGGTAGTGAGATTGCTAAAATAACTTAGCTCATGAAATTTCTGCTATGTTGCAGTTACTTCAGAAATAGTTTACAAGATTTGAGTGAACAGGAGTGAAAATGCTGGGCTTCTGTAACTATTCTGAAGAGACTGTTGACAGAATAGTCAACACTTGAAATAGAAGAGAGGTATTTTTTCTTCCCAAATGGTTGAAACTCTGTTTTGAAATAATACATGATTACAAAAGAAAATAGAAATCTGTTGAACAGGTACATCATGATTTAGATTGCAAGTACCTTTGCATAATAAGCCTAATTTATTTCCTACCCCTTCCACTAAATTCCTCAGAAGCAAGCAGTCTCTTATAAGCCTTGCTTGAGTGCAGGTTCTCTTTGAGGCTAAGATAGGTACCCGCATGAGTAGGGATCTCCAAAACAATTTGAAACAAACTCCACATTTGTTCCATTCATAGGTTGTTAGTGAAAGTGTCTGTCCTTTAAATAATGTTGGAAGTTTTGTGTTTTTTCTTGATCTGTCAATAATCCATGACAACTTTTGAAGAATTTCTAAGACGTTTAGTTTTGTTTTTGTAGCATTCTCCATCCAAATATTAATACACTCCTCAGAGGAGGCTAAGTGGTAGCATCTTCAATTGACAGAGACTGACTAACATGTTTGGATCTTGCAGTTAGTTTTTTGGTGCCTGATCTCCTGACATATGAAGTCTTAGGCTATATTCATTAGACATTCTTCCTCTGGAAAGTGAATGTGACCTAAATGATTTAATTGTTCCAAGCTATACAAAATACAAGATGCAAATAAATGTAAAAACAAGTAGAGATTTGGTGTCCAGAAATAAAATGGAGAATTAAAGTCTTAATGACACAAGTAAAAACATTTTTAAACTGTGCGTTTTATCTTGGCTGCATTCCTTCTTAAAATGGAAACAAAAAAGGAAACTGCCTGTAAACAATGTGCTGAGTTATGTCAGGTATTTCAAACAAGTTCAGAGTTTATATTAAATGTTTCAGATGGTGCTTTATCTAACGTTTTAACACGCATGTTTATTAAAAGCACCTTTTTATTGGAGCTACACATTTGTCCACTTCCAAACTGAATGTAATTATTTAAAGATGATTTTTCATCTGGTCTTACTTTTAGAAACCGCTAACATTGAGGCTAGTCGCCTTTTGATTCTCTTTTTTCTCTTATAG
The DNA here is from genome assembly GCF_030867095.1 of Alligator mississippiensis. NCBI lineage: Eukaryota > Metazoa > Chordata > Crocodylia > Alligatoridae > Alligator > Alligator mississippiensis. Next base: position 128,192,852 of record NC_081825.1, on the reverse strand, counting down.
ATGGTAGCAAGATTTCTACTAAAACACTGGTGGAAATGTTATTGATGAATGATTTTAAATTGGTCATTAATGATATGACATACAGTGTAAAAGTCCCTATAAAAGGTAAGAGCCACAGCTGTCTTGAAATGTGTGATTATCCAGCTGCATCTGTTCAAAAGCATATTTGTTTTGTTTAGTTTTGTTATCATGGGTGATATGTAGGGGGGGCATGTGCCCCCCGCCGCCGACACTGCTGCTCACCGCCAACTACAAATGGTGCCTGCCCCACCCCCATCCCCCGTCTTGGGCGGCACCAGTTGTTCATGTTTGTTATTATATCAGTCCCTATAGAAAATAGGTCCGTTAATTCCCCTTTTGAATATTTCAAGAAAAAACAGTGAATTTTCAGTTTGTGGCCATATACAAGCAATACTTACTTCTCCTTGAAGGAGTGTGTTTGATTCATTTTATCAGTCAGAACAAACATGGTCTTTTCTCAGATAAGTTAAGTAGTGAGCATGCTACTGAAATGGAAGATGTCAAATCCTTGGTTCAGAGACTGTTCACGGCCCTGCATTTAGAAGACCATCAGATAAAGAGGGAGAGAGAACTGCTACTGAAACTGGACCATCTGAAGGAACAGCTGATACCCTTTGAACAGGTGGGAAGGGATTTTTTTCCTCTATAAAAAACAAACAAACCCTGATTTCACTAATATATGCAGTTCTGTGATGACTTAGGCATGGATGAATGGGGCAGGCCAATTCAGGCACAAGATGGTTTTCAAACTCTAGTTCCTTTTCCTCCTGTTGTATAACTTTCCCCAGGTGAAATCCTCTGGAGCTAGACAAAAACTCTAGGGAGTTGGCACTCCACTAGTTTCAGAGTCACTTTGCCTGAATCTAATTTTCCAACTGGATGTGCAGACTGATGTTACCACATCACAGAAATTTAATTAGAGAGCTAGCAAGAAATTTATTTTCCTGTGAATCCATTACCTATTCTTCCATTATTCTGTGGAAAAATGCTTCTGCCTAAGGAACTAGGAAAGGAAGGTACAAACATGTTGAATCTAAAGCAGGTTAGGCCAACAGCAAAACAGCAATGGATCTCAACCAGGGTGCTATAGGACCCCCCTCCGGGATGCTGCAGTGTGGGTGCCACTGCCATGACCAGGTAAAGTTTCCCTGGGCACATAGTGGACAGCCAGACTAGGAAAAGCTGTGAAATACATGCACTCTCCTGCCTCTTTAGGGTTCTCTGATTAAACCTAAAGCAAGCATGAAAACCATTTTGTGCCACAGATCTTGCTGATCCAGTCCCCAAATGCTCCTGTTAGAAACATAGAGGTGCACAGGACAGATACCTGCGTCGTGTACCTCTTTCTGGGAGACGCTGTGCAAGGTCCAGGTAGGAAGGGCTGCAGAATGAGCTGGCTCTCTTGTCTGTGTTGGGCTTAACAGGGAATCCTAGCAAGTCAGGACAGTATCTGCATGCTGCAACCCTTCCCAGTCTGGCAGTGAAAAAGGTGCATGGGGTAGCTTTTTGTGGTGGCAACACCCCAGTTAAGAACCATTCAAGTTAGCTGAGGCAGCACAACAGTAGCTCTCAACTGGGGTGCTGTCAAAGTGAAAAAAGTAGGGTGGGGGCCCCAGCTCTATGAAGGTTGAGAACCACTGCCATGAGGTATGGATGGAATGGCAGACAAATTGGCAGAAGCTTAGAAGCCTCAGAAGCCTACTGTACCCAGAGGGGCAGTAGCTGTCTTTCTTGTACGCCATCCATATCAGCATTTGGGGCTAGTGCCCTGGTTGCCCAACCCCTGCTACTGCAGCTTATTCCCTCTGCTCATGACCCACTGCTTTATACTGGGTGCGTCTACACAAGACACTGACTGCGCAATAGCCTAATAATACTGTGCAGTAGCGTGTCACAGCATGGATGGTGCTAATACGCTACTGTGCAGCATTATTAGGCTACTGCGCAGTTGTGTCACTTAAAAGATGTTCGCTGGCACTACTGCACAGTAGCTCCAGTTACAGTGTATTTATTTAGTACTTGCTAAATAAATGTGCAATAGCATCTTGTGTAGACATTAGGGCTGTGCGAAGCTATGGGTGCTGATTCAATTCGGAGGAGATTTGGCCTGATTTGGCAGCTGATTCTCCAAATCAACCTGGGAGACCAATAAAAAGATCTGAATCGATTCAAAGCCTCTGAATCTATTTGGAAAAGATTCGGAGCTTCGGCAATTCGGGCAGTCCACGCTCACTGCCGCAGGGAGCTGGGCCTGGGCTCCGTGCCAGCAAGGGGGGTGGGGACCATGGGAGGACCCCCACCAGGCCCCATCCCCTGCCTGGTCCCCCAACCCCCCCTGAGTACCCCCAACTGCCACCATCTCCCGGCCCTGTCAATGGCTGCCTGGCCCCAGCGTCCCAGCTCTTAAAAAAGAAAAGCAAAGCCACGCACTCACTGGCTGCTGCCAGGTTGCGGGGGGGGGGGGTCGATCCCTGCTGCCCTGCACTGCATGGGGGGGGCTCTGCCACAAGCCCCCATTCCAAGCCCTGTCAATGGCTGCCCCAGCATGCTGGCTCTTTAAAAAAAAAAAACAACCAAAAAACCCTGCATTCACCAGCTGCTGCAGTGGCTGTCAGGGCTTCTGGGGGCTCGTAGCAGAGCCCCCCCATGCAGTGGGAGGCAGCGGGGATCGCACCCCTGCCTGGCAGCAGCCAGTGAGTGTAGGGCTTTTTTTAAAAAAAAAAAAGAGTCAGGACACTGGGGCCAGGCAGGGGCAGCCACTGACGGGACTAGGAGAGTGGGCGGGGGATGGGGCCTGTTTGATTTGGAGATTCGGCTGATTCGGCAGTGGCCAAATTTCCAAATCAGATTCGGCTGAATCAATTTGAGACAGTGATTCGAATCACTGAACCAAATCACTGTCCTCCGAATCGGCCGAATCCAAAGCGAATACTAGCTGCTTCGCACAGGCCTAGTAGACATGCCCACAATAAACCAAATTCTCTCTGAGCAGGTAAAGTCTTTAAGTCTAGGGAAAGAAAATACCAGTTTGTGTGTATAAGTGATGAGAAACTGGTTCAAATCTGTAACACAACCGAAGTTGAGTGCACATAAACTGCTTTCAAAATGGCTCAAACCAGTTTATGATAAACCTGGATGGGATGTAGCATCAGACTTAACTGATTTAGGTTAAATCAATTTATTGAACTTATGTCCCAGATCCCCTCCAGATTCAAATTGTCACAGTCCCCTAGCATCTCAGGCTGCTTTGTACCTCCCCCTCCCCTCAGCCCTCCCTTGCAGGGTCCACGCTGTCTGCTCCAGCTGAGCTGGGAGATGTGCTTTAGCATCCCCTGGCTTCTGGCCTGGGCCACTGCAGGCATGTGGCTGCATTTCCAGAATCAAAAGTGAATATCTGTTCACTTGCTTATTGGTTCAGTCTGCAGCTTAGATGAATCTGTAAAGACTGAATCAATTTAGCCTTATGCTTTTTGACTGTCTGCATTTAGCCTAACAGATGAGTTCTGAATACAGTGGGAGAGGAGTTATTAGAATGTGTTCTCCCCTTTGCTTCAGAACAACGGATTCATTACGATGGTGATGTTCTAGCTGGACAAATATCTTTCTTTTTCCCCTTAGATGAAAGCCAGAATCACAAAAAGTGCAGATGCAAGGACCTCAAGGCTCTTGTGGATTGGCTTAGCACTAATGTCCACTCAGGGTGGAGCCCTGGCCTGGCTCACATGGTGGGTCTATTCCTGGGATATAATGGAGCCAGTCACATACTTCATCACTTATGGGAGTGCCATGGCCTTCTATGCTTACTTTGTACTTACTAAGCAGGTAAATCCCATTATATGAATACATCTGAATTAATACTACATGGAAGATTTATTGTGAAGACCAAACCTCGGACCCATTACCTCTGTTGTATAGAATTGTATTCAGGTTCAATTTCTTGTTCAGCATAAGTTTGGCACAAACACCTGGATATCTGGATAACAATAGAGGGTTTTTTTCAGCTGTGCGATACTTCCTGTTCCTCAAGGGTCAGGTCCTGATCTGAACTGTTTTAAAAACTTTGGTCTGATCATGATTACATTTAATGATGTTACAGTGAGAATAAGAACTGCCTTGTCCATTTTCTTTGACTCCTGGTACTTGGCCTGGGTAGTAATTGTATTTCAAACTTTGTTACAGAATGTGTAGTGAGCACACTAACCTCCTAAAGGGGTATAGTCTGGTAATGATGCCAAAAAAGCTAATCTTTTTGCTGAAGTTCGTCTTTTGATCTGGGAAATCGAAGTGTTTGGAAATTTTCAGGTGTTTCCATTAAAACACATCTACTTGAGCATGTTGCATTTTTTTTTCTCCCTTTGTGGCCCACCTATTTTTACTGCTTTTGGATATGGAGAGGAGAAATCACTGGAATTGTAATGAGGGATGGCTGGAGGACTGGGGAAGTGTTCTTAAACAGCAAAAACCCAGAACTTGGACAAGCTGTAGAATATGGACAATAGTCATCAAGCTTTAAAAAACCTTTTTGTTTCTCTTTTATGTCTGGGCCTCTACAGTGGATCACAAATCTTCCTTTTGATTCTGTATATTCAATAATGCAGTAGTTTTTTGTTGTTGGGTGTGGAAACAATTGGAGAATATCCAACACTTGCTTGCATCTTGGGTTACTGATGGAATATGCAAAACGTGAAATGGCAGGGTATTGCGGTAAGAAGAAACATGTTGCTCAGCTGGTTTTGACTGAAAGTTCTAACCCCCTTCCCTTTCTGTTGACGCTCAGAAAGGAAAACATACTTCTCTTCTCTGGGTAAGCCACTGTAGATGCTACCAGTCTGATTTTCATTAGTGCTTAGCCTCGTCTGGGATGTTCACAAGAACCTTAAGGAGCTCTGAGCCCAGCTCCCTCCAGCACCTTTGAAAATCCCACCTTCTGACTCCAATGGCAGCTATTGGTACTCAGCACTCCTAAAATCAGGCCACGTACTTGTTGTAGTTTAATTTTTTCTAACTTCTCTAGGATTGTGAGGGCATTTTAACTTGATTATCTTCATACAAAAAGAGTGATTTCAATAATAAAACTTGCCTGCATCTTAATATTTCTCTCTACCAACCTCCATACACTCAAATACTTGCATCGTTTTTTTTCTTTACCTCAGGACTATGTTTACCCAGATGTTAAAGACCGACAATTCCTTCACTACTTCTACAGGAAATCCAAAAGCCAGTATTTCGATGTGGAGCAATATAACAAATTAAAAGAGGATCTGGCAGAGGTACGTGTATACCTTGTGGTCAGTCAATGCCATTGTTGTTCCACCATTTAAGAATCCTTACTAAACCATGAGCTAAGTAGAAAGTAGCTTCTAGATGTAATTTACACATGTTCAGAGGTAGACTGAATAAAGGCAGCATGCAAAAACCCCAGTTTAAATAATTTATCATCTTTAACATTTGTACTTAGCAGTTATTTCCTTATTTTTTTTCTTTTTGGTTTGCAATTAAATAAAGCCTTTCCACTATATCTGGTATTCCTGCTAGGCAGGAAGATGCTCTAGAATGAGGCATGTTAACCTATGCAATTACTTATCTATATTTATTCAGATGTTTAGTTTTCACATTTTATTGTGTCGGAAAAGAAATGAAATTCTTATTTCTTAGATATGTAGTTTGTAACAAATTTGTTTCAAAGTGTTTTTGGACGGAAACCAGAATTGTCTCGTTCCCAAAAAATTAGCATGTTCAGATTGTTACTGTTGCTTCAAATGAGGTTGTTACATGTGCTGCACACCTAAGAAAAAAATTTAACCACATTAAAACCAATTTTTAAAAAAGCAATCAAATTAATTCATTAATAGATAACAGGGTAAGACGAAAACAACTCTTATCTGGGCTACAGATTAAGATATTTTTACTACTTGACAGTACCCTTCTGTGGGGAGAATTTTGCAACTGTGTTCTTACATGCTGTAAAGTGTCATTTTCTGTCCAGTTGTTGGAAAAAATGGGCTTCACTTCATCGGCTAAAGGTGAGAGAGCATGGAGCAGAAGATATATGTTCAGTCTCCTAGAAGGATACTGGTTGCATCTATCTAAGCACACTTTCTATTGGTCAGTCTGTGTGGGAATGGCTTCTTAAGAGTATTAGGATCAGGAGAATACATTTGTCATTCTAATAGAAAAATCTGTCATAAGGTTAGCATCTGGGAAAGCAGAGCCCTGGCTAGGAAAAAGTGATGTTGAAAGCATGAAATGAAGCTGAAAATAAGGAATAATGAAGGAATTAATGCAGGGAAGAAATACATCTGTTTAATTCTCTCTTGTGTTCACAGGCTGAAGAATCCCTGAGACGCCTGCGTCAGCCCCTACACCTGCGTCTTCCAATCCAGGAAATACATGACAAAGACTAACAGGCGTTTAAAACCTCTCTCTCTCTTTTCTTTTTTTAATATAACTGAATGCCCTTCCAGAATTGATTAAAACGTTTAGTTTTACAGAATGGGAAAACTGGATATTTTTGACCACTATAGTTTTGAAAATTACAATAAATGTTGTTGAGACTATTAGATGGTTGAGGGGTTTTTTTTATAATTATGTAAGGAAATTCCCAAAACAACAAAGAAAATTAACATGAACTCTAGTACACATTTTGAAGGATCATGTCCATTTTAGTGAACTGATGTGTGCTAGGTCACAACGGTGTTCTAGCTTTTAGTTATTTGCTAGGACTATTTGCTATGTTACAGGCCTAGAGCAGAGTGGTTAAACCATGTTGTTATGATTTCATAGCTATAAGAATGAGCCCTACTCTGGATTTGTGCCTAAAGATGCCACCAGCTAATGCAATTATTAACAGGTCCCTGGTTGTTCAAAGTGTGAGGTCAAAGGTGCCCAGACATGATGATAGCCACATCATGTCCTTGTGTACTGCTGGCTACAGAAATTGGTGTACCTTAACCAGGCTAGCCCCAGTGGTCTCTTAGACTTGGGAAGGACTTCTGACCTTTTTTAATTAGCTTCAGCAGATTAGTAGCTCAAGTAATTAGGTACACATGCCATAAAACCATCTTGGCATTTATAGTAAAGTAATTTTATAGGTTAGCAGGTTTTCTAAGGTCATTATTCAGGTGAGTCCCTAAATTCTTGCTTAAATAGGTGTGGAGTTTAAATTTAGTGCTTTAGTCATGAATCAGGGCCACAAAATAGTTCTCAGTGCTATGCTACTGGCTCCTATATATCCTCTGACACCTTTTCTTCAGAATCTCTTACTATTTATGAAAGGGGCTAAGTAATATCCCCCAAAATTAAGGCAGCCAAAGGATAATGTAGAATCTTATTTGACAGCATCAGCACTAGGATTAAAGAAAATGAGGATCTGTTTCCCTCTCTCTGGATCCAACTTTTAACAACAGTGCTACCCTACCTGACAAAGGCTCAGGCATGAAATCTTGTGCCTACAGACTTAGGATACTGACCTTCAGATTAAATTACATAATCACAACTGGGTTTTAGAAAAGTAACTATTAAAATAAAGGTATGGGTCAGTTTAATATCAAACCGCTCTTGAAACTGCATTTTAATGAAACAGATAATCCAAATCACTAGTATGTTTAACAACCTTCCTTCTAATTTGTGTGATAAAAATTAATATTTAAAATGAAAATCTTAAGTCACCCCATAAATAGTCTGCCTCTAAACTGATATTGGGATAAAAAAAAACAACCCGATGTTTCTACCATCTGCTATTTTCCTCAGTCAGTCTGTATTGTGTATTAATATTAAACTTGACATGCATGCTCATCTTTTGGCAGCTAAAGAATAGGGCTGTGCGAAGCTTCGGTAGCCAATTCGATCTGGAGGTGATTTGGCCCAATTCAGGGACCAAATCCAAATTGAATTGGGAGACCAATTAAAAGCTCTGAATCAATTTGAAGCATCCAAATTAATTCGGAAAAGACTGGGCTGCTTTGGAGATTCGGCCATAGACTAAACAGGCAGCTGAAACAGCTGCCTCCAGCTGGTAAGTCTGTTGGGGTTGGAGGAGGGAAGGCACATGGGGAAGGGAGGGATTGGGACTGGGACAAGCTGCCCAGCTGGGGAGGGAGGCGGGGGGCCACAGGATGCGGGCGCGGCGCGCTCAAGGCAGAGGGGGGCAAGCTGCAGCCGCATCTCGCGACCCCCCGCACTGGCTGGCATACGGGGACAGAGCAGAGCCCCCGCTCCCAGCACTGATGTGGGCGCGGTAGCACTGGGAGTGGGGGCTATGCCCTGCTGCCACCCGTAGAGAGTCGCATCTGCATTGTGCCCCCCCTCCCCCTCCAGCACCAGCTGGGAAAGCGGCAGCAGGGCAGAGCTCCTGCAGCTCCCCCTGCCAAGGCAGAGGCAGGCACAGCCAGAGGAGCCATGGGAGAAGTGCCCATGGCTACCCAGCCTGGCCCCATCCCCAGCCCAGCCTCTTGGCACGGTGTAAAAAAGGCCCGCACTCACCGGCTTTGGCAGTGGTGATCAGGGTCTCTGAGGGCTTGTGGCAGAGCCCCCTCATGGCACAGGTGCAGTGTGGCTCGGCAGGGTGCCACACACTGTCTGGGAGCCTGGGCAGCTCCAGTAGTCACCCGGAGCCTGGCACAGCTGAAGGAGCCACAGGAGAACCTGCAGCTGCCAGCTGTGCCTGCCTCTCCCTGGCCAATCTAAATCTCCTCGAATCAGCGCCGAATCTTCTGAAGCCGATTCAATTGAATCGATTCAGGACAGTGATCCAAATCTCATCGCTGTCCTCCAAATCAGTCGAACCCAAATCGAATACTTCCCTATTCACACAGGCCTACTAAAGAACATATTGGTACCTAGTTCCCCGAGAAGCCCGACTCTAAACAGATAATGCTGTTTCTGAAATAAGACTGGCATGCATGACAGCATATTAGAATAGGAGGCTTTCAAATTTACTGACACACTGTCAGGGAAAAAATTATAATCAAGCAGAGTAGATATCAATATTTGATCACTGAAGACTTCCATATTTCTAAAGTAATGTTTCCACTGGAGACTGTCAAGTTACTTAAATCACCTTTTAACTGAGCTAATTCAGGCATCAGAAATGGAGCTCAGTGCAGGTTAACTTACCCTAAGAAGCTGACAAGTCTACTCAGCATTGTTTTCAAGTAACTTCAGATTGCAATCTTTTTGTTACTTTTATCTGAAGAAAAGGCACAGGAAATTGTGGGGGAGGGGTTGGCTTGGATTATAAAAAGAATATAATTTGAAATTAGTCTTCTCTGGGTTGTAAAAAGAATATAGCTATCGTGTAAGTGAAAGGAGATCTATATTATATAGTCATTTTTCTGATTACAGCTGCAGTCTAATGTTGACGGATAAAGTACCAGTCCAGTAAGGAAGAGCCCAAACACAGCTTGTTTTTAAAATGTAGATGTATCACAAATCATATCACAAATTATACAAGTTGGAAGCCTAGAAAAACAAACTGCGCATACACTGTAAAATGTATTAAAATATTTGTGAAGATACAGAAAAATTCCCACAGATGAACATTACTTTCATTCTCAGGAAACTGTTCTGTCAGTGCAAAAAAAAAAAGCAAATGCAGTTTTGAGAATCCGTGAAAAATTACAAAATGCATCATAATTAGAAAAGTAGACAACAAGAAACTATTCAAGCACTAGCCAAACAGTGATTTACTGATTTCCATCTTCGGAACGTATGGCTCCCATCTACATAGTATCTGAATGCCTCACACTACTAGTACATGGAAGTCGTTATTACAACGATTGTTTTCAAATTCCCTGAGACTGCTATTGCTACAATGATTTATAAAAAGTATTGCTTTGCTAAGTCTGAAATCTGATCCCAACATTCATCTTGTAGAGCAGTGGTTCCCAAACTCTGACAGATTGTGCAGCACCAATTTAAAATGATACAACCTTAAGTACCACCAGCAAATCTTTGTCATATAAAGTAATGATTAATAATCTGCTAACACATACCACTGGCAAGTTATCTGCATACCATTGGTGGTATGTGTACCACAGATTGGGAATCGCTGTTGTAGAGGAAGATTCATGGTTTCAATTAGGGGTGCACCAATATATTGGTTGGCTATTGGATCCGCATCAATAAAAGGAGAAATTATGTTATTGGCTTTTTTTTGGTTGTTGTTCCCAATAATTACAGCCACATGCCTGGAGCACCATGGCGAGTGCAAGTCTGGTCCCTGTGCTCTGCTGCTGGCCTGAGCCCTGGCAGACTACAGCAAGCAGTTTGGGGGTGGGGGGGGCGCAGTGCTGGGGAGCAGTCCCAGGGCACCGTGCTCAGCAACAAAAGGACTGTTACTGGCTCCCACTTCTGCTACCATGGCAATGCTGCACACGCAGTAGGGCCCTGAGTGCTGGGGCTGCTGCAGAGGCACTGGGATATCCATGGGCAGGGTAAGGTATGTTTGAGGGATGCTCCACTGTGCTGAGCACCGGATGCCTTTGCAAAAGCGGTTTCTCCCCAGCAGCTGTGGGAGCTCGGCTGCATGGGGCTCACCAACACTGAGGCAGCGGTGTGCTCGGGCCCTGAATGTGCTCAACGCCACTGTCTGTGCAAGAGTCCGCCCAACTTACCTGGGATGGCAGCACAGGCTGTGCAGGAGCAGGGCTGTGGGTAGGAGCCATGGGCAAGGAGGCAACGTGTGGAAATAAGGTGGTCACCGCCTTCCTCATGAAGGGCCAAAGCAGGGAGGCATGTGTGTTAAAAGTGCAAAACAAACAAAAATGGTTTATGTGACAGGGAACCCTGACCCTGTCACGAGGAAGAAGGTGCGCCCCCATAAGGCCAGAACCTTCTGGGCACGGAGGGCTGGTGAGGAAGGGGTTAACTGCTGAACTGGGACGGCTAGTCAGCTGACCGGAAGAGGCAGGACTATAAAAACCCTGGGTTGAATGGCTTTAAAAGGGGGTCAGCAGCCGAAGGGGAAGCAGTGCCTCTGAGAGCTCCAGGAAGAAGTCTGGGGAGCGGTCCATGGCAGGAAGGGGGAAGCTATGGAAGCCCCTGTGAGATGACAACTGCGTCCACAACCAGGACTGTAGCGGGCGGCGCAGAGCCAAGACTCAGAGAGTTCACGTAAGCTGACCTGCTGCATTGATTAAGCACGTGCAGTTATTCTTCTTCTTCTTATTATTATTATTTTGTGATTATTGAATAATACCGGAGGTTTGGGTGACGCTATTATTGGAGGAGGCCTAATTTTTGGGGACCCACTCCAGAGTGGAAGCCCCTGTGCCAGTGAGGGCGCAGCTTTTTGGGGGGCACATCCCTGGCGCCAGTGAGGGCACAGCTTTTGGGGGCATAGACCCCAACACCAGTGAAGGCACAGCTTTTGTGGGGGGGGGCACAGCCCCGGCACCAGTGAGACGCAGAGTGCAACAGGGCTGCGGAAAGCCTGAGAGCCAGTAAGGGCGCAGCTTGGGACACAAACCCCGGCACTCAAAGGACAATCTTAAAAAGGCCGGGGAGGCCTGGTGCACCTGGCGGGTGGGCGCAGGTATATTGTTTTGTTTTGCTTGGACTGGTGGGGTCGCGTGCTGGTTTTGAACTTGCGGCCCCCCTCGTTGTGGGGCCGGCACCTGTGCCTCTGGGCCAGGGAGTGCCGTGCTCCAGAAAGGAGCAGAAAAGGGGGCCACGAGCCTCCAGGCACTGGAAGGAAAAGCTAGAGCCTCAGAGTCGAACCCTGTGTGGTGGGTTTGGATGGGGAGGCCTAGCTAGAGAAAAAGGCGTCAGGCCATCCTAGGAGAGACCCCAACGTATCCAATATAATAGGCAGTCTCCTGCTCACATAATAATTTCCATCAAGACGTGGCAGGTGAGATTAGGGCGGGACAGAAGAATTCCAAGAGGGCTTCAAGGGCGCCCCACATAAGACGCAGATGACCAGGAAGATGGCGCTGGGGAGGGCAACCTGTTACAGTTTATTTATGTCAATAGTTTAAAATGCCTTGCACTATTACTAAATATCAGTTATCGGATGGGTATCGGCCAGTATGGCTGGTTAATTATCAACTATTGGTACTGGCCAAGGAAATCTTTATCAGTGCACCCCTAGTTTCAATAACTGTGCAGTTCTGTAACTGCAGTGAAAAACAGTATAACCGTTCACCCAGTGTAAATTAAGATTAACAAGAAGAAATATTTTTCATGTTTTGGAGTAAACTATAAAATGAGATGTAGCTCTCACTGCTACACATCTCTACTTGGATTTTGGAGGAAAGTACAACTTTCTAGTCAGCATGGAAGCAAAACAAGGAATCTGCTTCTTGCCTATTGCACTATGGTCTCTGCACATATCTACTTTGCGATGAGATACTTTCCTGTTAACCAGAGTGAGAAGTTCCGTGAACTCCAAGGACGAACCATAATGTCGCACCATCTCACATAAGTCTTGAATGTACCAGGAACCATTTATAGTTTCACGATGAGAATAGTAACCTATTGCAGAACAAACACACAGGACTGCGCTTAATTTTAATAAGACTAAAAATGTCAACCAACACCACATTCAGGATTCAGGACTCATTATTCATGACTTTTCTTATAGACTATATGAATATATTTTAAATATACACCTCTGCCTGTCTTACGTGATGTTGGATACTTAAGTCTCAGAGATGAAAACAGCAACTTGGAAAATCTGCATATTAAAAAAAAAAAATTCAGCTCTGAAATTATTGGTCAATGGTATTCTATTTCTGTCAAGAGTGATTTCAGTGGTGTTCCAATAAGAATATTGTATTATTCATTCTTCATGCTTTGTAAATGATTGAAAAGTTTAGCTGAGTGGAACACTGATCCTATAGCAGAAAGCTTTTTAAGTTCACTCACTACTGAATTACAGCAGAGCAGGTGGAACTGGGACAATAATGCATTATCACTGAGAGCATCCAGACAAATGTGTGGGAGCTTAAAAAAAAAAAAAAATCGCATGAATCCAGAAACGCTAAAGAACTTTTGCTGCTGAGGTAGCTCAGTGGCCAGGATACAACTGGAATATTTTATAATAAAACTACTTTTCAAATGGACATATTTAATTATTTTGCCACTGTCTGACAGGTACAGTGCCAACAATGCAGATGTAGAAAGCAGCCAGCTAGTGAGCTTTACTGGCTGCAGGAGTGAAGAAACTCTGGAAAGTTACTACATTCAGTAAAGTTGCACTGATACAGGTGTAAGACGCCCACAAATGAATTCTAGAAATTTAAATGCAAAATAATGCTTTACCTTCAGCAACAGAGTAGCACATTAGAAAGTCTGCACCAGCAGGTAATGTATAGACACCAGCTGCATCTACTTCAGTTATGTTGTTGTCTGACTCTTCTAAAGTATAGTCCACTGCATCCTGAACATAAACTGCCTCATCGTGTTTATCTCCACGACATGCCTAACAGTGGGGAAAAAGTTAGATCTTAACATCTGCAAAGTAAATCTAAGCTATTACAAAACAACTCAAGAGTAGTCTCTCTCATTTCCCAAAGTGGTTCTTGCTCACAACCATGAATTCAGGAATAATGACCTTTATTCTATTTTGTACATACCAGAGACTTTCATTGTTAGGACAGGCTGGTTAATCAGCAGTGTCAACTGAGTATCAAAACACAGTGGACACCACACTTGGTTATTCTCAAAGTTTTACTAAGAGTAATGTAGTGTGCTTTCACAGGAGTTTTTGATGGGTAAGGAGCAGATTGAATGAACATGTACACCCCCACGGGAGAAGCCAGCAAAAGATGCTGGTACTGTCAGTGAAGCAGAAGGGCCTAAGTAAAAGGGCAAGAGGAGGAAACTCTCTCAGGCAGGTTGGCAACCTATGGCCCACAGGCCAGAACCAGCCTGTGGAGCCAAAACAAAATTTCATCACCGAAGTCTACACTATTTCAAAAGGAGGTGGAACAGCACGGTATTGATGTTTTTGAGCTGTAAGTTAATTCTTACCCTAAAATCAATTACACAGTTTCTTTCAAGTGTCTAGTTTGCTTTATGGGTGAGTCTACAGTGGCAAAACCTTCTATTTGGATCATCCAGTTGAGGAGCTAGGTTTTACCCATGCTTGCTGGCCTTTCCTTTACTCTATAAAATCCAAAATGGAGCTTATCTTTAAGATGAAATAACAGGCAGTTTGCTTCAGGGAGAGCCTCTGTGCCTGAAGGAGGTTTCACACCTAGAAAAGGAAAGTTTTTTAAATGGTTCTACCACAGGAATGGCAACTTTGAGCTGAAGCCAGGACTGCTGCAATCAGTCTCCTGGCAGGTCCTAGCCACTGCCACTTATTAAAGTTACATTTACCAATTCCAACCCAATCTTAGTGCAACATGAGGTTGCAGGTATCTTGTACTAAGAGGCCAGAAGCCAATGTACTACAGGGCTCAAATTCATTGTTTTATGCAATGAAATTTTAAGCAAAGATTAGAGCAGAACAAACTCCACTCATATCTCAAACAAGCCTGGGAGGGAACCACGTAGGCGTGTAGATAGAGTTAGTGGACTTTTCCCATTCAGTCTTCACTCTTCCTAAACCTGGCAGAAGATAGCAACAAGCAAGCAGAAACAAGGTGGAGGCCACCTGCACCTCCAAAAACCGATGGTAATGTCTTCTTTGCTGCTGATTGGTCATTTATGTTGCCTGGTCTTTATTTGAGCAAATTTTCATTCTCAAATTAGTGAAGTTTATTCCAGGATATACAACTGTCACCTTTTACATAGAAGAAAATTCAAAAAGAACTGACTTCTGTATCATAGTAAGAATGGTGCAAGAACAGGTATCTTACCTGAATTATAAATATCTTAGGTTTTCCTACTAGGCTTGGGCATTTGTCTCCTCGGAACATGTTTGTCATCATCTGAATTTTAATTTTAGCATCATAGGCATACACATGATCATCTTCACCATGGCTTAGGAACACACACACAAAGCAGTCTGCATCACTGTGGTCATCCACTGACACTGAAAGAGAGAAGCAGTATTTAGAATGTGTATGAATTTATTATGTTTATGAACCCCAACAGAAAGGGGTCTCAAACACCCAAAGCAGCAAGCAGAAGCACTAAGCTACGTTTTGTTATCTCTTTTTTCAGGGTTTTAAGTAGGGCAGAAAGTATCTCATTTAGGTACCACCTAGGATCTAGTCCTTAGTACTATTTTTTGTTAGTCACAGAGACATCTTGGTTATTTCAATATGAAATGTTTATGAAATGAAGAAGCAGCTCCAATTAGTACAAAAGAATATATAATAGGACTTCTTCACCGAAAGCCAGCATTGTAGGTTAAAGTGAATTTTAACCATGATGGAGGAAATCAAACATAGAATATCTCCTGTAGATAGAAAGAGACGTATACAGTTCCCTACCTTCAGAAATGTTCTGCAACACTTCTTCTACTTTTAGGTCATCAAAGCATTTGACTTCAAATCCAAGGTTTGTCAAACTGTCATTAAATACAGCAGCATTAGTAAACATCCTTTACAAATTATACTAAAAATGCCACTTGATTTTTACTCCCTTTGGAATTTTTTTTGTGAAAACAGATTTTTCTTTTTCGTGTAATAGCATCTAAACACTATAGCCCAAAGTGCCTTAAAAAGGTGTAGAGCTATAAGAAATGCCATTTACAAAATGAAAATGTTCTTATGCAACAGAAATTTTCATAAGGAGAAACATAAAATGCATAGTCGAGCTACCCCTACAAGGACATGTGTTAACATCTCACACCAAACAAAACATTTTGCTACCAAAACATTTAACTTGGATGTTTTCTCCTTTTCATATAACTAAAAACCAAGAGGGCTCAATTTGGGATGTGGTTCCCCACCTCCTTCCCTCCCATGAGGCTAATAAACAGGAATTGCCAAAGGGTGAACTTCAAATCATGCCCTCAAAGAGAGAAGTAGAGGATTCTGAGAATATGGCACTTGCATTGCAGATAGTGCTCAGGGGGATGTGTGCACTCACTTGCCCTGTGAACTCTGTGATGAAATCAAACCCATGTAACTGCCTACTTTTAAGATCTCAGATCAATACCAGCTTAGCCTGTGCTGTTCCTAGGGTGGCCACCATAGAGGATGTTCTGGTTTTCTGCTACTCTGTCCTCTATTGATAAAAAACCCTCTATTTTTTTCTTTTCTCTTCAAGAGAAAAATAAAGGACATAAAGGCATTCGGTTTTGTATCAATAGAGGACAGAGAACAACCCGACTGTCCTGTATGATGGCCACCCTAGCTGTTCCCCTTTTGACAGCATGCTCTATTTAAATCAAGGATGGGCAAAATGGTAGATCTACCCAGCAGCTGAACTCCATTTCCCAGCAGAACCTGCCCGCGTTGCTGAAGCTGGTTTCTATGGAGACCCCAGCAGTGAAGGGCCAGGGTTTCCATGGAGACAGGCCCCAGCAGCACTGGCAGGGAGTGCAGCTGGGCAGGGAGCTGTTCCACGGCGGGGCTGTCACCGCTGCTGTCACCCCCACAAGATCGCAGCTCCCTGCCCAGCTGCGCACCCTGTCAGTGCTGCTGGGGCTGGTCTCCATAGAAACCTAGGCCCTGCGCTGTCACAGCGCTGCTGCTGCAGTCTCCATGGAAACCAGCCACAGTAACATGGACAGGGGTTGTTGAGAAACAGAGTGCCATGGGCCTCATCTGGCCTGTGGCCTGGACTTTGCCTGTCCCTGATTTAAATGCATAGCTACAAGACTGAAAGAAGATTGTGTGCTTACGTTTAACTTTGGGTAAGACAATACTCATGGACACATTCAGCGCTGTGATACTAGCAACCTTGGAAACAACTAATTCCCCTGTATTTTTGAGGCTTCAAATGATCAGCTTTAAGGCTACTATTGGAAGCTTTGAAAATGAAGGCCTACAGTCAGTTTTATGATTGCTTGACAGGTGCTTTTCCTTCACAGCTTCTGGCCCAGGTAATAAGGAGTTAGGTATAAAGTAGGCAGTTATAGTTAGTAGCATTTAATTAAATGGTGTGCAATTAACCTAATGGGTACTCAGTGGAACTGAAAGATACTATGCACTTAAGCAGTTTATGTATTTAACACACAGTGATAACCCTTGTTTATTATAATGTAAGCAGTAGGCAACACATTGGGACTGGCATTATGTGGCTAAGTGATTTATGCATTTATCTGCTTTAAGTAAGTACAGTGCATTGCTTGCTCCTACTGGATAAAATAGAGTTTGTTATGGAACTGCACTCACTGCAGACGGGCTAGAGGGTTTGCTATCAATTCTTCTGAGGCACACGACAGTCTCGCTACTATATTCGATAATGCTGTCAGTGACTTTAGATCGTGTGTACCTTCCAGTCTGGATTATCACTTAATGTCACAAAACTTTGAAAAAGTATCTACAGGATGTGAAAAAAAAAATCTAATTAGATTGCTATGCTGAACCACAAACAATGCCCCTGCTATAGGAGCTTGTTACCACCACATCCTGGTTTCTAGTTTACACTTACTGTGGTTCTCTAAGAGATGCAGGAATGTGTAAGGCTAACTTATTTCCTAAGTCTCTGTCCATAAGCTGCTAAGTTATTACTATTGCCTATTCAGAGTTGTGCTGCTGAGATAAGACATGTATGCAGCCAGCTTGGCTAGAATGTACTGAAGTACTGTTACCAAGCAGTATTATGCCTGCCTTTAGGCCTCTCTTCCAGTCTGTGATTTTACAGTCAAGTTGCTTTATCTTTCCAGATTAAGTACTGATAATGCAGGTTTTAATTTTTCGCCTTAAGATACTGCTATTATTTTTCTAATTGGGTTAAACTATAAAATGAAATGAAAATGAGACCTCCACGTCAAGTCCTCCCCTCCCTACTTATGGCTGCCTATACCTCAGCCTGTTGTTGGAGGGTCTGATCCTAGTCCCATGGTTTCAGTAGGAGTTCTGCCTATACCTTCAATGGAAGCAAGCTCTTAACCCTCTTAATCATGAGCTATCCTGGGCAAGAACTTCTATTTGGCAACTGTATCTACAAAATGATTTATTCTAGACCTGCTGATATAACCTGGCCTGCCATATCATTTCAAATTTAGATTCTTTTATTTCATTTCTTGTTTTAAATAAAAACTCTTTTTTACAGCAATCAAATATCTTACCTGCGCTTCAGATTCTCTTTGTCTGCAAATGTCCCACGTCTATCTGGCAGCGTTAAATGCCAGTTGAAACGTTCATGATTGAAGATCAAAGCAAGACCTCTTCTCTTGTGGTTCATTTTGTATTGTGCTGCTGGATCTAACTGTTGCCTGTTGTTACAAAGAATATTAATTTGCTTATGTATGGTCAGAGGTCAAGACTTTAAAAAATAATTAATGATTTGAGGTACTTAATTAAAAATCCATTTTAGTAGCCAGATTTTTAAAAGGGAAGCCCTCGGTGTTTTTTTAGAAACTAGGTCCCTATAAAACAACAGAAGTTAAGCAGTCAAAAAAAAAAATCACTTGTCACTTTTGAAAATCTTGGGAACATGAAATAAGTTACTTGAAAGCTCCTGAAAGAGCTAGCTGTTGCTGATAAAAGCCAATATATTCATAGTGTGTTTTGTTTGGACTGTCCTCTGTTCAGAAGCTTCCTGACAGAAGTCTAACTCAGTTTAGTAACCAAGCATTCAGTATAATAAATAAAATCCACTTTATTCTTTTAGTCAGACTTATTTTAACTCAGTACTGCTTGGATACATTTAGGTTTCTTAAAATTCCAGGGGGGCAATTTATCATTCTCTTCCAAGAAAAGTTACTGAAATCTAAGTAAATTCCAGCATAGTGAAAACACACTGTTGTTAGTTATAGGTCAGCAACAGCCAGCATCACTATGCTCAGTACTCAGAAAAAAGATCAGGAAAATGAGCATGTCCCTCCTCTTTTTTTTTTTTTTTTTTTTCAACCAACAGTTAGGAACTTTGGGCACCTATACATGTGCAGTGAGGTTGCTCCAACACACTTTAATTATGGTGTGTCAGAGCAGACTTGATTAATTGAGTCTGCTGGAGCATAGTACTTACCATGCAGACTCCAGCATTGCATGTATCAGCGTCCTTGTGCTGAAAAATGGCGGCAGGGGCACTTTAACTAAAGCTTGTTCAATGAGTTTTAGTTAAAGTGCCCCTGTTTCCATTTTTCAGTGTGAGGATGCTGATACACATGACACTCTACATGCTTTACTTAGGGCAGCTCTTGGAGCCGCTCTAATTAAAGCACCTCCCCCCCCCCCCCCCCCCCCCGGAGCATGTGTATAAATGCCCCTAGGGACTTTTTATGACCCTCACTTGAGTTCCATGTGTGCTCTTTGTAAAATCTGTATCTCCTCAAAAAGCTTCACAGTATCTTAGAAAATATAAATAATAATAGAAGCAAAACATAACGTAAAAAAACCCCACTACTTTGTGAAGGACTTTCGTCAGAAGCTAGTCAAGGAAAATAATTACAGAAGAGCTATGCTCTTCAAATACATGCAATGAACTGCTATCATCAAATGCTCACTAAAAAGAGCACACAGTACTCTGAAAACTGGGACCAAAAGTAAACATATCAGAGACGAAAAAGCAGCCCTACCCTGCCAAAAGTAACTACTAGGGATAGAGCTAACTCCAGGGCAGTGCAACCGGACCTTGGCTGCCACAGCTGTCAACTCTTGCTTACCAGCAGTACTGTATGACATGACCTAGTGCTAAGTCATTGCTGCCTGCTTCTTTTTAGCTGCTGCTTCCTACACTGCTACCTCCAAGAGGGAGCAGAAAAATCCAATTCATAAACTGACTGAATTCCATTTTATGCAGTTATGTTGTTTGACTCCTCTACTACTCCAATTGGAAAGCTGTTCCAGTACCTCGCTGTCCTCGTGGTCAGCAACCCGCTTCCAATTTCCAACCTAGTATTCAGGGCAGTTCAAACTTGTTTAAAAATGTTCCATCATTTTCCTTTTGTTTAAGTAGCTCCTTTGCCCTGATGTATTTATAGACAGCAGTCCCCTCTCACTTTCCTTTTCACTAGGATAAGTAAGTGAAGCTCTTTTGTCTCATTGTAATACAGGCTCTCCAGTCCCTCAGTCATCCTCCTAATCCTTTTCTGTATGTTTCAGTTCATTTTTCTTACCCATGGGCGACAAGAACTGTACACAATATTCCAGATTTGGTCTCACCAATGCTTTGCACACTTTACTTCATATATACAAAAATATTATATATGCGTAGATCTAGTAACCTCTTGGATAAAGCAAATGTATAGAAATATACATATACTACTGGTTCTAGCAATTCAAACAGGTTTGCAATTAAAATTGCAAGGGGAGGAGCTGGACTGGGAATTTTCGGGCCAGCTTGCAGAGGCACTTAAGGCAAGGGATGTAGTTGTCATGGGTGATCTAAATCACCCGGACATCTGCTGGGAGGAGCAGTCAGCCAGGTCGGACCATTCCAGGAGGTTCCTGGCCAAGATACAGGACCTCCACTTAACCCAGGAGGTGCACAGTCCCACCAGAGGAAATGCCCTATTGGACCTGGTCCTGGTAAGGGGGCTCCAGGTCCTTGACCACCTGGGTAACAGCGATCATCGCTTGCTGGAATTCATCATCCAGCGCAGGGTGACAAGGGCCTGCAGCAAGGCGGTAGCCCTAGACTTCAAGAGGGCCAACTTCAACGAGTTGAGATTGGTGGGAGAGGCACTGGGGTTCTTGAGGGCAGAGGAACTCAGTGCCCAAGATGAGTGGTTGTTCCTTAAGGAGATGATACTCAGGGCCCAAGGGGAGATGATCCCAACAAGAAGCAAGGGAGGCAAGAGTGCCCAAAAGCCTCCCTGGCTCACCAAGGACGTCTGAGAATGCCTGGTTGCCAAAAAGGCAGCGTACACCCAGTGGAAAGGGGGGCCTATCTCCAAAGAGGAGTATACCTCTGCTGCTCGGGCCTGTAGGGGGGCTGTTAGGAAAGCTAAGGCAGACATAGAGCTAGGACTAGCGTCCAAGATCAAAGATAATAAAAAGTCCTTTTTCAAGGACAAGGGAGGATGAAGAAGGCACCGGGAAACGTGGGGCCCCTGCAAGATACGCTGGGCAATCTGGTGGTTGCACCAGAGGAGAAGGCAGACCTCTTTAACAAATTCTTCACCTCCATTTTCTTGTGCAGGGACCGGGACTACCCCACTGGGATTCAAGACGGACTCGAGGGGAACGCCTCCAGACCTAAGGTTGAGGAGGACCAGGTTAGAGTGCTTCTGGAGGGGTGGACGTGTTCAAATCAGCGGGTCCAGATGCTCTCCACCCCAGGGTGTTGAGAGAGCTAGCAGGGGTTATTGCAGGGCCCCTGGCACGGCTTTACAAGTGCTCGTGGTGCTCAGGCCAGGTGCTAGATGATTGGAAGATAGCCACTGTGGTCTCCATCTTTAAAAAAGGGAGGAGGGAGGACCCGGGCAACTATAGGTCCGTCAGTCTTACCTTAATCCTGGGGAAACTCTTTGAGAAGATCATCAAGGAACACATCTGTGATGGGCCGGCATCAGGGATGATGCTCAAGGGCAACCAGCATGGTTTCATTAGGGGCAGGTCATGTCAGATCAACCTGATTGCCTTTTACGATCAGGTCACAAAAGCATTGGATGCATGTGTCGCCGTGGATGTAGTCTTTCTGGACTTCAGCAAGGCCTCTGACGTTGTCGACCACCCCATCCTCATTAAAAAACTAGGCGACTGTGGCATCAATGCCTACATAGATGAATTGCAAACTGGCTGAAGGGTCATACTCAGGGTGGTGGTGGACGGGTCATATTCGACCTGGGGGGAAGTGGGCAGTGGAGTCCCCCAGGGCTTGGTCCTTAGGCCTGCACTGTTCAATTTCTTTATCAGCGATTTGGACGACGGGGTAAAAAGCAACCTGTTTAGATTTGCTGATGATACCAAAATTTGGGGTGAGGTGGGCACGCTAGTAGGGAGGGAAAGACTGCAGTAAGACCTGGATAGGTTGCAGGGGTGGGCTAACAAAAACAGGATGTGTTTCAATACTGACAAGTGCAGGGTGCTGCACTTGGGCAGTAGTAACCAGCAGCACACTTATAAGATGGGAAACTCCCTTCTTGAGAGCATGGAGGCAGAAAGGGATCTTGGAGTCATTGATGAACATGGGCCCAAGATGAACATGGGCCGACAATGCAAGGTCACGGTCCGCAGGGCTAACCGGACCCTATCGTGCATCCACAGGTGCATCTCAAGTAGGGCCAAGGAGGTGATCCTCCCCCTCTACACGACACTGGTCAGGCCACAGCTGGAGTACTGTGTCCAGTTCTGGGCGTCCCACTTCAAGAGGGATGTGGACAACATTGAGAGGGTCCGGAGGAGGGCCACCCGCATGATCCGGGGACAGCAGGGCAGACCCTACAATGAGAGGCTACGGGACCTGAACCTGTTCAGCCTTCACAAAAGAAGGCCGAGGGGGAACCTGGTGACTGTCTATAAACTCACTAGGGGGGATCAGAAGGGTTTGGGGGAGACCTTGTTTCCCCTAGCGCCCCCCGGGATAACAAGGAATAACGGCCACAAGTTATTGGAGAGTAGGTTTAGATTAGACATCCGTAAGAACTACTTCACAGTTAGGGCGGCTAGGATCTGGAACCGACTTCCAAGGGAAGTGGTGCTGGCTCCTACCCTGGGGGTCTTTAAGAAGCAGCTCGATGCCTGCCTGGCTGGGGTCATTTGAGCCCAGTTTTCCTCCTGCCCAGGCAGGGGGTCGGACTTGAAGATCTACAAGGTCCCTTCCAACCCTACTTCTATGATTCTATGAAAATATTGTGAGCTGTTTTACATATAACCAAAGCCATTTGAGTCTTGGAATATGACTCAAAAAACTGAAAGGCAATTATAATGAGGAAGAAGATAGACTATTTTTTTTTGGCCATAACAAACATAACTAGGAGCAATGATCTCAAACTGCAACAGAGGAAATTTAAGTTGGAAATTAGGAAGAACTTTTTAGCTACAAGGGTAGTCAAGCATTGGAACAGGCTACCTTGAGAAGTTGTGGAATCTCCATCCCTGTAAATTTTCAAGGTTGGACAGACACTTGCCTGGGCTAGTTTAGCCAGGGATGATCCTACTTTGAACAGAGGCCTGGGCTAGGTGACTTTGTTGGATCTCTTTCAGCTTTGCTTTCCTATGACCCAATTATCTAGTAGATTTATATAAATAATTCACAATTTGTTGGTCATCTCTCACTCCTTGGATTGTGGTGACCTCCAATCAAATTTCCACTCTATGACTTGAATGTCTGGAAAGCACTTAGCACACAGTGGGTACAAACACATTCAAACAAATATCATATGATGCATGTTACTCCTTATATGCATTTCTCACAGAATTTGTTCCAGACATCTTGGCATATGTCTGTCTGGCATCAGCTATATATATATGTATACACACACACACACACATAGTTCCCTTCACTCCTCCATGAAGTTATAATTGGAATTACTATTTAAAATTCAAATAGTCTACTGAAAAATATTGCACTGTCATAATTTCAACAGCTGCTCAATTTCCAAAGAACTGGGTTATGTGGAATAGCCCATGATGTCTGATGTCTCCACTATGGCTCTTATAATACAGTGTTGTGCCTTATATTTGTCTCCCCCATCTATGTTACACCTGATATACAGCAATTGCTTCTTACAAGCTACAGAAAGAGAGTGGTCACCTCTGAGGGCATAGCAATCTCTGTAACAAAAAGTAAAACCAAAGTGCACGGTTCAATCAGTTCCCACTATGGACCTTGGAAACCAACAGCAAAGGACCCTGATCCTCTCTAGTAATGTGGGTTCAAAGGAAAGAGAACTGGAGTTTGCAAGGGCTAGGCTGCCTGTTATGTTCCCATCTCTTCTCCTTTGTCTGCTTTAGTCTATTTTAGATTTAAGCGATTTAGGTCAGAGATCAAGTAGTTTTTCTATGATGTGTATGTATGTACAGAGCCTAGCAGAACAAAATCACAAAGCCAGCCTAGCCTCTGGACACCTTCACAACAGAGTAATGCTTATGCATGTTCCAGTGTTACTCAGGTTTGAGACATCTGTTATGTTAGTGTTTGCTTTGTGGGCGCTCCACTTGGACTCTTACCAGAGACTTAGAAACCCCAACTCATTTAAATAAACGGCTTTTAGTTTTACTTTCCTATTTGCTAGAAGTCTTATCTGCAGGCCTCTGCCATTACCAACATTAGTCATCCTACTTAAAACAAAGATCTTTTACCTTTTATCAAGGGAATCTTTTTCTATAATGTTTTTATCTTCAGCTATAAAAAAGAGAAAAACAAAAGGTGATTGAACTATATCAAGTAAGGGTACATGTAATCAAAAGTATCAAGAGCAAAGTTTCACATGTAAACTTGCCTGTGTATCTATTTGCAAATACACTTGTAAAGTGAACAAGCAACTTATGCATAAGGCAAATGATGAGACATACAGTCCTCCAATTTCTGCTGAAATTTATTTGAGTGCATGATCTTACAGGGGTCACTTCTGGAAGCCATTCTTAACTACAGTCCTAATGAACTAGATTTTTAAAATTGGAAAATATACAAAGGCACACACATTTTACATGTGTGTAATCTTGATTCCCAGCATACAGAAATGATGAACTGAACTGTTTGGTTATTATAGCCTCTTACTGAACTGATCTAGGTGTAACTAACAGGTGAAGTTCAGAAACATGAACACCACTTTCTTTTGCTGAACTGTGCACAATCCACAAGTCATTTTAATATACCCAAAACTCCCACTGAAGTCAGTCAAAGTATTGGGTGCACATGGGAGAGAGGGCTGGACTCATGTGCTAAAGCTGTTAATGATGATTAGGTCCAACTAAGCCCTCTTCCCATCTTATCACACTTGCACATCTCACAATCCTATTTTTCAGCTAGATGCATTATGAGAGCAGAAATCTGCACTGTACCTTGAAATGTTGGGTGACTATCCACCTGGATCTGCCCTGCAATTGGAAAACACAACATCTCTTACTAACATTTGAGTCAGTTAGCAAAAAAAAAAAAATCAGTATCTTTTTATGACATAACACTTTCCCTCATTTATTTTTGTAACAGATCAGCTGAATAGATTTCAGGTACTCAGACAGCATGGGTCTATGCTTATTAACTCCACTTGTGGGGATTTTGTACCCTTTCCTTCACTCCCCACCATCCTAATGGCTAACTATTGAGCCAGTTCAGGTCAATAAAGCCTCATCCACATTACTACTTCCACCCCATTGCTGGGATAGCCTAATGGCAACTCCACTCATGGCAGCACAAGCAGAAGTGTTACTAGCGAACAGGGGTATGTGTTGTAGCTGTGTTGGTCTAAGGGCATAGGCAGACAAGGTTCTTTGGGTAAATCTGGTATCTTTTATTAGACCAACTCAAATAGTTGGAAAAAAAGTCTTCTCTGCAAGCTTTTGGGTATAAATACCCTTTGTCAGGCTGAGGAAGCCTCTGCAGTTGGTGTGTGCTCTTTCTTCCTGGATGGAATGAATAGTAAAGAAGCCAGAGGCTGGTATACATATACTAGAGAACAGATAAGCTAGCTGGCTAGGTTAAATGAAATTAATTAAAAAAAAAAATCAACTTTCACCTGGTCTACATGGGTCATTCCACCACTGAGGTCATGATGTACCAAGCATTCTAGACCAGTGATTCTGAACCAGGGTTCTGCAGCACCTTGGGGTGCCTTGAGATCCTTTGAAAGGTTCTGTGGAGTACCATACAATGTTAATACTGTTAGGTGTGCAAACATGATTCACGGGATAAACCAAAAGATTTCAAGTACGAATCCATAGTGTTAGAGTCATTCTGACCTGTTACAATTTTTATAAATTCTCTGCAACAAAAGAATTGCTTTATTGTTTTTCCACAGTCAAAAAACAAGTGAAAACTAAGAACTGGCATTTTCTGAGGGGGGTCCTGAATCTAATGAGGGGTGTCTGCAGGCTATAAAGGATGAGAACCACTATTCTAGACTAATGGTAGAAGAACCAAAAGTGCAGATGCAGTTTAGCTTAGCAACCACACTTCATCTGCTACTTCCCTTTTGTACAGCTAAGCAAAGACAATGTGTGGGTCTGTGATCCTTTTTTTTCTAATTTTGCCTGTGTTTCTGGAGCTCAGTTTGAAAAGTCTTACTTCACTAAAAATAAAAAAAAAGCCTTACAAATATTTAATTTTCAAACTTGCAGCAGCCTGAAAATGTCAAGTGGCATTTCCTCTTTACTGTCAACCTCTCCAAACAAACATTTAAAAGCATGCCATTTTATAGTGATGGTGGGGGACACTGGACTCATCTCATAATTGACAAGGGAAGCTTAAACGCCCTTCAAGAAAGACTACGCTTACCTGTCCTTAACAATCAATGCACAGATGCTTCCTCAGCCTGACGAAGGGTTTTTAAACCCGAAAGCTTGCTAAGAAAAATTTTCCAACTATTTAGTAGATCTAATAAAAGATATCAGATTTACGCAAAGAACCTTGTCTGCCTATGTCCTTAAACCAACATGGCTACAACCTACACCCTTGTACACAGTGCTCTGGCATTAACAGTCTTGAAAAAGACTGCAACAAGTCAATATTGGCGTGACGGTGCTGTAAACTATGCTTAAGTACAGAGCACTGTGGTGTTAACAGCCCCGTATTGATTAGCTCCAGTCACTTTCAAGGCTTCTATTAACAGCCCTTTGACATCTGTTTCCCCTTTACTTTTTCTAGCCAATTATATATAGCAGTTAGGTACAAAAGACAGTAAGGCTAAACTATACAACAAATCAAGACTATTAAATGTATTACATACAGATCCAGTATGCATAAAAGCAGAGTAGTGGACTTCTTTTCATTCCAGAGGAGAGGGCAGAGTTAGACAAGGGACAGACATTTTTCAAGGGAAGAAGACACAGGTCACAGGAACCATTGCTATTCCAGGTGGACTATGGTAAAATAAGCCTTCCTAGAGGTTTTTTTCTTTTTCTGGGTAGTGTAAGATTACTCATTGGATGTAGACTAAAGCAAACCAAGGAAGACTTTTGGCTTAACCTCTGTAGTTATTATTCAACTGGTTTCTAGTTAGAAAGCTGTCACATTTGGCTTCCTTCTCTCCCCAGTGTACGGAAGCCTCCTGTTGGCCTTAGGTTTTGAAAACTCCAGCTTTCTAAAGAAGGGAGTGAGTGAGCTACCCAATCTGCATTGGGATACAAGAGGATCCATCCAGGTATTGAAGTTCCCTTAAGATGTTTTTGAAAATTCATGTTGTGTGCATGCGCATGTATGTGTATTTTATTACAAGATCTGGAGGTGTCAACGTTCCTTTCATTGATCACCAAAGTGAGCAATCACAGTCTAAGTCAGGGGTGGCATGCCTCAAGTGGCACGGACACCCTCTGTGTGGCATGGGGCACATCAGGGAGGGGACAAGCAGTACAGCAGCAGATAGGGCAGGAAGCAGAAGGCAGAGCAGATCAGACAGGGGACAGAAACAGATTAGGCAGGGGAGGAAAAAGGGAAGGGGATCAGAGTAGTATCAGGGAGGGGACAGGGCTAATTTGTGGGACACCTGCCAAATAGTTTGGCCCCCACTGGTCTAAGTGGATGTAATGACTAGCACACAACATCGGTGTATTTACTCATGCCTAAATTGTTTGCTCCTGCTGAAGTTGAGAAACATTAAAAAAAAAAAATGCAGTGACTCAGTAAGGATGCCCTGAGGACACCCTAAACTGCCAGTTCGGAGCATGCTGGAACGCTTTTATAATGTGACTGCTTGTCAGAGCAAGAGACTGGACTCTGTGTAACAAGTGATAAGAGCAGATAGGATCTCCTATGACTTTCATTTAACATATCGTATTTTGCATATACAATATTCACTTCACCTCCCCAAAAATCAGCTCCCCAAAACCAGGGTGAGTATATTAAGAAAGCTGATCATCTGCCTGGGATAGAAGCATCCTGCTGTGCTTCACAGGCCACAGCGCAGTAGTATTACTATTCAGGCTCCTGAGGAAGTAAATTGACTTAATGGCCCACAGTTCTCCACTCCACAGGTCTTAATGTGGAGTCCTCTCTCCTTTCTGATGCTCCTGATGTTTCACTAATCAAGTCAACCTTTCTCAGGGCAATTTTGCTGTCTGTTAGCTTCTCCTGTTAGCCTGAACAGGAACATAAGGAGAAAAGGGTGGGTGGCTCAGGGTCCTATCTGAATCCGTAACTGAAAAAACTTTTCTTCGTGCCTTCCAAAAACAAGTGTGTATTGTATTTCAGGGCGCGCTGCACACACTACAGGGTGTTGCGGTTTTCTACATACACGATACTACTGGGGCATTTCGTACACCTGAAAAACAATACTGCTTGTTAAACAACCTTTCGAATATTAGCATTTCTGGAGAGTGGGCATGTTCTGGAGCATCCATATATATATATATATATATATATATAAAATACCATGAATATAAACCCAGACCTCTGTATATCGATAGGCAGAAGCAGAGAGGCTAGCTATCTCGACAGCCCACTACCTGGCTCTGCCCGCCGGCCGCGTCCATGCCCCTGCCCATGTCTGCGCCTGCCCCGCTCAGCCTCTGCGCTGCCTCCTCTCCCGCGTCCCCGCCGCCCGCCGGCTCCCAGGGCGCCGGCTCCACCCGCGGCCCCAGCCCAAGGCGGCGGTCGATGGGGCCCGGCCCGGCCTTGGCCTCCCCCGGCCCGCGGGCCCCGCCCGGACAAAGAGGCGCGGGAAGGCGAGATGCGGCCCCCGGTCCCTACCTGCACCGCGCTGCGGCCCTGCACCCGCCATGGCCGCGCCGTGCCTCCAGCCTCGGCCCGGCCCCGTCTCCGCCTCCCTGCACCGCCGGCGCGGGGCGGGCCCCGGGGTTGCCTCCTGCCCTCCCCGCCCGGCCCGGCCCGGCCCGGCCCTGAGGCTCCAGCTCCAGCCAGGCTCCCGCGCGAGTCGTGGGTCCGGCCCCTCAGGGCAGGGTGTGCCCCCGGCCCCCACCCTCCACCACAGCCCGCGACGCCCTCCCAGCGGGCTCCAGGCCCCACGGGCTTTAGCCGCGTTGGTCTGAGCACATAGGCGAGGGGCGCTGGGTAGGCGTCATATTTATGCTTGCCTAGGCTTGGATAGTCTGTCAGATCGCATCTGCCCAAAGCACCTTGCCTGGATATGCACAAAGGAGCAGTTGCAGCCCTGCTGCTCCCTCGCTGACAAATGTCCAGAGCGGTGAGGAGCCCACCCGCGGGCCAGGGAGTGAGGCCCTGCAGGAGAGAGCAGGCCGGGGGGTGCCCAGGCAAGGCCTCAAAGGGGCTGGACCCAGCACCAGGCTGGCGTGGGTGGCGTGCCGCACCGCACCAGTCCAGCGGCCCATGGACCAAGCCCCTATTCTGGCTTGCAGAGCTAAAAAGCTTGTTGCTGCTGCGCTACAGCAGTGCTTCTCAAACTACCTGATGTGGCGGACCAGCAATTTTTTTTCATTGGGCCAGGGACCGGTGCCCGGTTTAGTGGGTGGCAGCAACCGCGTGTAACAGCGCTACACAAATGTGTGACTGGCTGTTTCTTTCTCTCCTCACCTGGAGCGTTGGAACATACGAAATGTAGCGCTATGACATACGAATGTTATGCTTCTGAAAATATATTTCTTTCCTGGCAACTTGCTGCGACCGGCGACTGATGGCTTGCGGACCAGCACCAGTCTACGGACCACCACTTTGAGAAGCACTGCTCCACAGCATTAAGTTGCCAGGCCTCATATGTGCTCCAGTGCTGTGACAGAGCAGGGGCTGCCCTGCACGCAACTTGTACCCCCAAAAGAAATGTTAGGGCAATTTAAAATCTCCCTCAGAAAAATGAGATGCTCTTCTAGGTTATTTCTCTTCCGAATCTTTCTGCTGCATTGCATTCAAGCTGGTTGTCCTTTCCTGGCAGGCACTTCTGTTACAAAACATGAACCCCAAGGGCTGGGGCTGGGCCTCAGCCCCCATCAGACAGTGCCAAAACATGGCATGCATGACCCTGCACACAGCACAGATGTGTGGGGTCCAAATTGAGAAGCCAAGGCACATGCACACAGATGTGCCAGAAGTCAAACATTCAGTGATATGAAACACTGAATGTGCCCCTACACGTGCTCAAGCACAATCATGATAAGGAACCTGTGAATAAATGCATGAGGGCCCCAATCACCCCTGTGCCCAGGACCTCCAACATCCTTAAGCCAGCCCTCTTTGAAGCCCTCAGTACTTCCCAACCTAAAACATTTCTGTTTTTATTTTATATTCTTCCCGATCTTTTTCTTCCTAATTCATACTATTTCTATGCTTGGTAAGCAACTTAGCAAGACATCAGGTTCCAAGTTTAGAAAAAATGCTTTCTACCAAGAGTCCCCTCCTTCCTCCCTCCAAATCTATCCTTTTGAGTCATGACTTCCAGAAATCTTCCTTATTGTGTCCTAGCTCAGCCTTTTCATATCCTCTGAATTGCTGTTCCCTAGCTAGTCTGGTCTCTTCTGTGAGAGGGTATAAACTCTTGGGAGCTGGAAATGTGTCAATCTGTTTGTAAGTCATTGCCTGGACTTGTGATGTGATATAAATGATTAGCAGTAATTATTACCTATGTTTGTTTTGCAAGGAAAAGCTTTGCCAGGATTAGACATCAGTCCCAGGGCTATGCTTTCTTTCTTTCCTTTTTTTTGAGGGGTGCGGGGGGAGTAATTTACCAGATTCAGCATGCTTCCTGAATCACAAGGAATCTGTTTGCCACCTTGAATGGATAGAATCACATCTAATAATTTAACAATAGAAATTTAAAAACACCAATATTAGGAAAATTAAAGAGCTGCTAGTCAAAATAGCAAATACAATGTTTGAAGTTATTAAAAAAGGAATTAAAAACGAAACAGAAAATGCCAGCATACCACTGTATAAATCTATGGCTTGATCACACTGTAAATACTGTATGCAGTTCTAGTCGCCCACCTCAAAAAAATTACACCATAGGACTAGGAAAGGTACAGAAAAGGGCGATAAGGATGATCAGAAGTATTGAGAGGCTTCCATCTGAGGAGAGACTAAGTAAACTAGGACTTCTTAGACTAGAGAAAAGCAAGATGACAGGATGATTGTTGGGGGGGGAGATATTAATATAATATAGCTCTTAGCCTTGAGGAAGTAAAAAAGGTCTTCCTCTTTATTATCTCTCTCAATAGGGAACTAGGGGACAGAATCATTAGGTGGCAGATTTAAAATGAATAATAGGAAACTCTCACGCAACTCTAACTTATGACATTGGTTGTTGTGGAAGCTGGTAATTATAACCAGGTTAAAAAATGTATTGGATAACTTTATGGAAAATAGGTCCAACATAGGTATTAAAAAATGTGGAAGTTAGGAGGTACAACCTCAACTTTAGGACTGACTTGGTCTGAACACAAGGCTGTAGGAAGAAAGCATAGGGCTGTCTGCTTAAATGCTCTTCCCCTTAGCACCACTTTCTGCCACTATGAAAGGATATCGGACTACCTTTGTGGTCCAACCCAGGATTTCATATCTTGTTATAAAGAAAAATTGTAGAAGAGTGTACTCATCTTCATTCTTAAAGGAATGATTATAGTAATATAGCAGAAGGGCCACACTAAAAATCTGTTATCAAGGCACTGTATACAAAAAGCTGGAAAGGATCCCAAAGCAACTGATAAAGATGATAAAAGCGGGTAAAATGCAAGCCATATGAAGGAAGGTTGCAGGAACTAAGTACAATGAGTTCAGAAAAAAAGATTAAGGAGACGAGCCTGGCAATTTTCAATTATTTGAAAGATTCCTATAAAAAGAGGGAGAAAAACATTCTCCCTTGTGCAAGGGAGGGCAAGAAGCAATGGATTTAAATTACAGCAAAGCAGATTTTTAACTCTTAGGAAAAACTTTCTACTTGTTAAAGCAATAGGACAACAGCTGCCTAGGCAAGTTATGGAATCTCCTGCACTGGCAGTTTTGAAGAGACTGGATAAGCATCTTTCTGAACTGGCTTAGGAACAGTGGATCAATCCTGCATCAGTGCTGTGGGCTGGAATACATTACCCATGAGGACCCTCCCAATTCTATGGGCCTCTTTCATCATAACTGTTCACAGCATCTTAGAAAACTGTTTTTATACACTAAATCTTGTTCTGGATGACAACTCAATAGTTATTGAAGTGAGATAGTTAAAACAATTTCATGCTTAAAGGGCTTTGAAGATCTACCTTCTGAGGAGTCAGATTAAACCAACATGATCACTCGCCTAACTAGCAATACAGTTATATTACCATTCTCTAGTACTGGAAAGACATAAGTTCTGCATCTGAAGTCCTGCACTTTTCAAGAATCAGCTCCAGGCAGCTCTTTGCTGTCTCTTTTGCATGCTCAGTGTTTTGAGGTCTGTTAATAATATACTTCCTGTATATAATAAAAATGCTTCCGATGTCAAAGGGTAGCTAAACAAAGCTGTCCATCTTTGCTCCCTTTAGTTTCTCTTGTAATATGCACGATCAGTTGTACCAGCATCAGATTACACTAGTATTGTTTGACGTTTCACCTGCTGCAGTCTACAAGGAACAAAGGAAATAGGATGCAAAAACATTTAACAGCTGCTGTTGGTGTAGCAGTAATGGTGGGATACACAGAAGTCCTCAACTTTAGCTTTATTACTTCAGTGAAAACACAATAAAACTGTTCATTTCAGTGAGAACAGAGTTAGCCTAATCCTAAACACATTCTAGTTTTCATAGATTCATAGATGCTAGGGTCGGAAGGGACCTCAATAGATCATCGAGTCCGACCCCCTGCATAGGCAGGAAAGAGTGCTGGGTTCAGATGACCCCAGCTAGATGCTCATCTAACCTCCTCTTGAAGACCCCCAGGGTAGGGGAGAGCACCACCACCCTTGGGAGACCATTCCAGACCTTGGCCACTCTAACTGTGAAGAAGTTCTTCCTAATGTCTAGTCTAAATCTGCTCTCTGCTAGCTTATGGCCATTATTTCTTGTAACACCTAGGGGCACCTTGGTGAGTAAAGCCTCACCAATTCCCTTCTGTGCCCCCGTGATGAACTTATAGGCAGCCACAAGGTCGCCTCTCAACCTTCTCTTGCGGAGGCTGAAGAGGTCCAGGTGCCCCAGTCTCTCCCTTCATAGGGCTTGGCCTGCAAGCCCTTAACCATATGAGTGGCCCTTCTCTGGACCCTCTCCAGGTTATCCACAACCCTCTTGAAGTGCGGTGCCCAAAACTGCATGCAGTATTCCATCTGCGGTCTTACCAGCGCCCGATAGAGGGGAAGTATCACCTCCTTGGATCTGTTATCGTGCATCAGCAGATGCATGACGAAGTGCCATTAGCTCTTCTGATGGCTTCGTCACACTGCCGACTCATGTTCATCTTGGAGTCCACTAGGACTCCAAGATCCCTTTCTGCTTCTGTTCCACCAAGCAGGTCATTTGCTAGGCAGTAGGTATGCTGGACATTTTTCTTCCCTAGGTGCAGCACTTTGCATTTCTCCTTGTTGAATTGCATTCTGTTGTCTTCTGCCCATATGTCCAACCTGTCCAGGTCTGCTTGTAGTTGTTCCCTGCCCTCCGGCATGTCCATTTCTCCCCACAGTTTTGTGTCATCCGCAAACTTGGACAGAGCACACTTCACTCCCTCGTCCAAGTCGCTGATGAAGATATTGAAGAGAATCGGTCCAAGGACCGAGCCCTGCGGGACCCCACTGCCCACACCCTTCCAGGTCGATAAGGACCCATCCACTACGACTCTCTGGGTGCGACCCTCTAGCCAATTCACCACCGGACTATGTAGTCATCTAAGTCACAGCCTCTTAACTTGTTTATAAGTATGGTGTGGGATACTGTATCGAAGGCCTTCCTGAAGTCTAGGTATACGACATCAACCCCTACTCCTGCGTCCAGGCATTTTGTAACCTGGTCATAAAAAGAGACTAGATTAGTCAGGCATGATCTACCTGCTACAAACCCGTGCTGGTTTCCCCTCAGCACAATTTGTCCTGCCGGGCTCTTGCAAATGTGAGCCTTGATAATTTTTTTGAAGACTTTGCCTAGGATGGAGGTGAGACTGACTGGCCTATAGTTGCCTGGGTCCTCATAGATAGATTCATAGATGTTAGGGTTGGAAGGGACCTCAATAGATCATCGAGTCCGACCCCCTGCATAGGCAGGAAAGAGTGCTGGGTCTAGATGACCCCAGCTAGATGCCTATCTAACCTCCTCTTGAAGACCCTCAGGGTAGGGGAGAGCACCACCTCCCTTGGGAGCCCGTTCCAGAGCTCCTCCTTCCTCCCCTATTTGAAAGTGGGGACCACATTGGCCCTTTTCCGGTCCTCCGGGACCTGGACTGTGTGCCACGAGTGTTCAAATATTACTGCCAGTGGCTGTGCAATGATGTCAGCCAGTGCCTTCAGTACCCTCGGATGGAGCTCATCTAGGCCTGTCGACTTAAAGGCATCCAGTTCCTCCAAGTGACTCTGCACCAACTCAGGGTCTACGCATGGCAGTCTGGTGCCTTGCTGCTGCCTTTCTACAATCCCAATGAGAGCCTTGTCCTGCCCCTCACTTAGGAACACTGAGGCAAAGAACTCATTGAGGAGTTCCGCCTTGTCCCCCCTGTCCGTCACCAATTGCTTCTGCCCATTTAGTAGGGGTCCTAGTCCACCCTGGGCCTTCCTTTTACTCCCTATATATCTAAAAAACAATTCTTTGTTATCATTTACTTGGGAGCCATCCTCAGCTCCATGGTAGCTTTGGTCCGTCTAACTGCCTCCCTACAAGTGCAAGCAGAGGAGGCATACTCCTCTTTGGTAATCTCTCCCCATTTCCACTTTTTATATGCTCCCCTTTTAGTCCGCAGGCTGCCCTGGATTTCTCTGGTCAGCCAAGGAAGCCTCCTGGCCCCTTTCCCTCTTTTTCCTCGCATAGGGATCGTCTCCCTCTGTGCCCGAAGGATCATTTCCTTAAGGTGCAGCCACCCTTCCTGGGCTCCCATCCCTTCAAAACTCCTACTCTGCAGTGCGTCATTGACTAAACACCCGAGTTCATTGAAATCAGCTTTCCTGAAGTCTAGCACTTTTACCCTACTAGTTACCTTACCCACTCAACGTCTTATGATGAATTTTATTATTTGGCGATCACTATCCCCCAGGTGACTACCAATCTGTAGGTCCCCTACCATATCATCCCCCGTTGCCAATACCAGGTCCAGTAAGGCATTCCCCCTAGTGGGACCGTGTACCTCGTGCATCAGGTGGAGGTCCTGTATGCAGGATAGGAATGTGCGTGAACAGTAGGACTTTGTTGTCTGACTCTCCCAGCAGATGTCTGGTAGTTTAGGTCCCCCATGACTACCGCCTCTTTAGTTTTTATGGTCTCAGAGAGCTGCCTCAGGAGTCCCGAATCTAGTTCTTCCCCTTGGTGTGGGGGGCTGTAGCAGACCCCCACCGCCAAATCCCTTTCTCCTTGCCCCCCATGTAACTTAACCCACAATCCTTCTACTTTCTCCTCCTTCGATTCCGTCTTGATGAGGGTCGATGTATATTGCTCATTGACATAGAGCGCAACCCCTCCCCCTTTCTTCCCCACCCTGTCTTTTCTGTACAGCCTATAACCCTCAATATGTACCGCCCAGTCGTGGGAAGAATCCCACCAGGTTTCAGATAGCCCTACTAAGTCGTAGGTGTTTTCTGCAAGCAGGAGTGCTAGTTCATCCTGCTTGTTCCCCATGCTCCTAGCATTAGTATATCGGCACTTGAGCCCTGTGACTGGTGCCTTTTTTGGCCCCCAGCTCTGACTCCCAAAGGGCCCCTTGTTGCTTACTTGTGCTGTATTGCTGTCCGCCCCATGGATTGCAGGTTCCCGATGTTCTCCTTCTTCAGGCTGGGCTGTCCTTGTGGGTGCCACATGGCTTGGTGGTCAGCATTTTACATCCTCACTCTGTCTTCCAAACCAAGCCTCTCAGGCATGGGCTTATCAGTCTTAGATAGGAGGAGTAGGTTTGTCATAATTATCTTAGCTGATAACTTAAATAACTGACCCCTTTTTATGCATTTTTTTTTTTTTTTTTTTTTAGAGCTAAACCAAAACCAAGAGAATACCCCTTTTTCCATATGCAAGGTGACACCTGATCTGATGATGTATCACCCCTTGCATAAACATACCCCTTTTTCCAAACTGGGGGCAGGGGGAGTGGGGTTGTAATCCAGAGACCTAAATGTCATGGTAGGTATGTATTCCAGTTTATCCTAGAGAATAAAGATCATTTTGAATACCTTCTAAATAGACCGAGTGAGCACTGGGCAAATATGGGCAAAAGTCTGCATGGATCCAAGTCTTAACTACAGTAAACTTTTTCTGCATTTGGAATCAGTTACAAAGATGTCTTAAGTGAGAGGTTACTTTACTCTTCTCCTTCTAATGGATACCATCCCTGTAATTGTCCGTACTCATTTCTTATCTGCAGTAGTTTGTTGCCTGTGAAAGCTCATGCCTCTCTGAACCAGTTAAGAATCTAAGACACATGGGTGGGCAAAATGGTGGACCTGGCCCGTGGCTGGACTCCATTTCCTAGCAGCCCCTGCACGTGTGGCTCCCAGCCAGTCTCCACAAAGACCCTGGGATTGTGTGATCCCAGGGCTGCAGAACTGGGGGTCTGTCCCAGCCCTGTGCTGTCATGGCCCCGCAGTCCTGGAGTCTTCTTAGAGACTGGCCAGGAGCCACACCAGCACAGCACACAGCTGGGTGGGGAGCTGTTCCAGGGCTGGGATTGTGGGATGGTGACAATGCAAAGCCAGGGCAGAACCACGCTCCACTCGCTGCACACCCCTATCCACAGAACCTGTGTCCATCCCAGGGGCATGTGTGCAGCACATCACAGCTCTGGCTCAGCCCCAGGTCTGCACTGTCACTGCTCCAAGATCCTGGGTCCCTGCCCATGCCTGTCTGTCTTGCTCCCAGCCAGGGCCCCATCACAGCCATATGGCCACACATCTGGCTTGCACGAGTCCCACACCCAGCAGTGGGTGTGGGGTGGATGGGCTAGGATGCCCAGGCAATGGAGCTGGGTCTGGCAGTGGGGCTGAGGCTGGTGGTAGTAGCCAAAAGGAGTTGCTGCCAGAGGGACTGCTGGGAAACTGAGTCCGCTGTGGGCTGGATCTGGCCCACAGGCCAGATTTTGCCCATCCCTGCTCTAAATTCATCATCCTGCCCTGTCTTCTGCTTGACCTCAGATTAACACAGCTACCCTCCTCTTATCTAGGCACAATAATATGCAATAGCTCTGTGCTTTGACTTGCTATCATCAGACTGGCAGAGGCAGGCTAGAACAAAGCATAATCAAGTTGTAGTTTAAATTGCCTTTGGTCCAAAAAAAATTATGCTGATCATGTGCATTTAGTACGTTTCACCAGAGAGACTTTTTCATGCCAAAAAATCTTGTATACTGCCGATCCTAATTCTTGCTACTCACCTATCAGAACCATAGTTTTAAAAAGGCTAAGCTACAATTATTCTGTACGTTAGCAGCTGCAGTGATATAGTGTGTGCATTTGTGTATGTGTTTAAGATAAGAGTGGGCACATCTGCACATGATGTTTATTGCAGAGCTGACTAACTAGCTCTTCAGTAAACATCTCAACATCTACACATGCACCCCCTATTAGGACGCAGAAAACTAATAAACTCCACAGCAGGGTAGGACTTGTAAATACCCTGCTGTGAGGTTTTTTTGTGCAGCATCATACATGTAGATGCTGACCCAGCTGGCTGGGGCACAAGGGTGCTTTAGTGCGGGGGCTGCCTGGCAGCTAGTCCTACATCCTTGTGCCCCAGTCCTCCACAGCACACTGAGCCCAGGCTGGCCCCCTATGAGCCAGGGCAGCTCCAACCAGGTTTCACGTGCTGCGCGTGAATAAACTCTGGAGCAGATTGTGCCTGAGCACATGTTCAAACAGCATGCCTGGGTGTAAAAAACTCCAGAGCTTATTCATGTGCGCTAATTGCATGTGTAGATGCACCCTATGTGTAATACATTTTTAAAACTGCCAGTATAGCTACTAGGCATGTCAATTTCTGTACCAAATGTGTCAGTATTTTCCAGTTTGAACCCCTGAACTAATAAAAGGGAAGCAATATTTTAGTAAAGCCTAGAAATTTTGATAGACAGGTTTAAAATGGTTTATAACAGACAGGCATGATTGTTAATGCCTCAGGGAGCTATGCGTTTTGGTTTAGCATGAGATAAAACAGGCCTAGAACCTACCCAAAAAACATGGGCAGGGACTGAAGCACAGGATTAAAATATTAGATACCACATGAACTAAAATGCTATTGGACTTCTTGTAGTATTTTGTTTTTGTATCTTGGCAGGCAACTATTTCTTGGATCTCCTGAAAAGGAGCTCAGCCTTGTTCAAATAATTTCAACTCTATGGAAAATATTTTCCACAAAATGCAGAACACATTCTAGCTAGTTTGTGTGGAATTTAGATTCATGCCTCAACTTGAAGAAAAAAGGGTGTCCTTAATCAATCAGCGTTACTCTTGACTATTTGCAAGTAGGGAACAGCAGGAAATTTAGTTACCTCAAATCATTTAACAACATAGTTAACTTTAACTAACTTGTGCTTTCTGTTTTGGTATTTTTTTATGGCAGTGATTCTCAGCCAGGATGCCATGACACCCTGGGGTGCTGAGAGATCCTTTTAAGGGTACCATACAACATTAGCAGCATTAGGTGTACAACACTTACACATAACTTACAAGATAAACCCCAGAAATTGTGTGTAGGAACCCATTGTATTAAAAGCGTTCTGAGCTGTTGTGATCTGAGTTTATTGCCACAAAATATAATTGCTCTTATTATTTTTTCCAGTCAAAAATTGCAAAACCTAAGAGCTGGTATCTTCAGAGGGACGCCTTGAATCTGAAAATGAGTCTCAACTCATTGTTGATTACATGTTAGAACAAAAATGTGGTCCCTGTGAGCAGAAATGCTCAGACTCCAGAAGAAATGAAAGGCTACCTTTGCTCTGCAGGCAGTTTTTCAAGCCACTAAAATATTCACTTACTATTTACCAGTATTGAAGGTATTTCCCCCCACAAAGTATTCTGATATTGCCTTTTGTTTGTTGAAATGCTTTCACATAGCAACTGCAGGATGCTGTAGTAGACAGGCCCTCAACTCTTTATATGCCTAGTCAAGCACATCGAATAAGATCTTACATATCCAACTTAGTTTATAGTTATAACAGATATTCATTGTTTTGATTAAATAGGTGTTTTACATGAGGCAGCTTCTGTGTTCTTGCTCGCTGCTGTGGTATGGATGATAGTCTGGGAACTGGCAACAGGCAGATTAGCTCTGAATAAATTAAGTTAGAAACATAAACTCAGCTATTCCAAAGCACCCTGTCATCTTCTCCAATTTTAAGAGGGCAAAATGGTTTATAAACTAACATGCTGGAATTAAAAATTATAACGCATACAGTCTTAGTAAGCCACAGTACACCATACATTTAAAATATAAACACACAGAATAAAAAATTGTTTAACCCTCTTTTTGTAGGAACATTTCTGTATCAGCAAGATGCACTGTATCACACCATGCATTAGAAAACATTTTCAAAGCAGAAGTTTCTGAAAACATGACTCATAATACCTTAGTAGGCACTTTAAAAAAAAGCTGTCCTAATTCCAGAGGAAGTAAGTAGATGTCAGTTACTCAATCACTCTATAAATCAAAGAAAAGCACTAACAGAATTGAGCCCAACTTATCAAGCAATTTTAGGCTGTTTGCTTCCCTTCCTCTTTCAAGGGAATAGCGTACATTAGAATTCCACAAACAAGTGGAGTAAAAAAAAATTAAAACAGAACCTGAAGTGAAAGTTGAAGTCTTAGCAGAGACACGGGGATTTGTTGCAAGTTATCAGTAAGTCTGATTGATACACGTACATTGAAAAGGTTGCCATAGTAGCTCAAGGAATAGACAT
The DNA here is from genome assembly GCF_030867095.1 of Alligator mississippiensis. NCBI lineage: Eukaryota > Metazoa > Chordata > Crocodylia > Alligatoridae > Alligator > Alligator mississippiensis. The sequence continues at coordinate 128,152,778 of NC_081825.1, read as the reverse complement.
GACAGAACTGGAAAAGACACTGACATGGAACTCATTGCTGGCTAATCTTCACAAGTGGTGCTTAAAGTTGAGCATCAATAAAATCGATATTGTCACTCTTCCACCTGGACAGTCGCTGAGCCAAGATCATGCCAAAATATCAGAGTAGGTTACTATATCCTTCCCCATGAGTATACCCCAACCTACCTAGGAGTTTTATCAGGCCATTGCCTCACCTATAAATGTCACATCCAGAAGGTCAGTAAAGTTTCTGCATGGGTAGTTGTCTTAAGATATTTAGCCAGCCTGACATGGGGTGCCAACTTCAAAGTGCTAAGAACCACCGTACTTGCAATGGTATATACCCCAGCAGGATATTGTGCTCCTGTATGGTTCAGAAGTTGTTACATTAAAGAGCTTGACATTCAACACTACTTAACAGTGCATCATGACTCACAACAGGCTGCAAAACCTAACATATATGCAGATGTACTCCCCATATTCTTGAGCATTAGAACAAGTGATATAAGACGACACACCCTAACATCCTTACTGGCAAAAGAGGCAAGAGATGATGAAAAAGTCACCTACCCCATGTTAACTGAAGACTCAAACAGATGGAAGATTAAGAGGCTTAGAAGTCACAAATCATTTGTACATGAAGTCCGGAAGCTCCTGGAAGATATTAAACTGAACCTATGGGCAGCAATGGAGTAGACCTATTGCTAGAAAAGGTTACATCTATTCCTACAGTATATTATACCAACACCAAACAAGTCCTCCATCAGGTACAACCTTGACAGAGAAGCATGGGTCAAGATGAACAGACTGAGATCTGGATGATGCTTCAAAACAACACTTTATAAAGATGAACATCTTGGACAGCCCCTCGTGCAAATGTGGTATCCAACAAACAGCACAGCATTTAATCAAAAGTTGCAATCTTCACAAATGCCCAAATGGGGTCACACATTGAGCAATAATACCTGATAACTGGTCATAGATTTGGAAGTTGATATCAAACACCTTACAAAAGACAGAGTCTGATAGCTGCAGATAAAAAGAAATATCATAATTTCTTGGTGAAGTTCTTGCTTTTTAAAAAAACAAAATAACCTACTACAGATAGCTCAGGTCGGTTAAACTAAATAAGCTGTTTATGTCCCAGAGGGAACAGTTAGGAATCAAAGATCTGTTAACTCTGTAGAAGGAATACAATTACATGAAGATGTCTTTAGCACATTTGTCCAACTAGATGGAAACACTGAGACACTGCAAGTTATGAAACTATTTTTAATTTTTTATGAAAAAGAATATAGATAAGGTGAAGAGTAGCCAAGAGATGAAGACAGTAACATAGTCAACACAACACAAATATAAATCACCCTCTGAACAGACCAAGATGTATCTTTTGCTATGTATAAACAAATATACCTGTTACAAATAATCAAATATAATTACATTTGATCTAAAAATACCATCTATTTGAAATTAATTATGAAATTACAGCTGTGTTTCAGCATCACCAGATCAAGTGTCACCTTGCATATTTTTCGGCTGTAAACTGTCCGGTTTTGCAACACAAGCTTTGAAAGTATCCCACATGGATCTGAGAAGTGCTGCAGAGTAAGCTGGGAATATAAGCAGACAGTAAGGCTCTTTGGCTTTAGTTGTACGTCATCACTAAAGGGTTTCATCTAGTCAATTCAAACATGGCAAGGTATACAATCAAAGTAGAAAAACAGAAGTCAGTTAATCACAGTAATATTCCACCAACAGCTTAAAAGTGCAAAACATTTAAGATCAAATATTGAACTCACAAAATCCTTTCAAAGATACACTAGACGTTTAAGGCCTGCTTAACCCCCAAATTTGACCTATTAAAAAAAAAAAAAAAAAAAAAAAAAAGCCTGAAGTCTGTACTGTTTTCACGTTCCCAATATATTTCTCACCAAATGTGTGCAGAGTTGTTGTAAGTAAAAAGGCATCAGTAATTTTCAGTAGCATTCAATCAACAGCCCTACCAGAAGCTTGTGTGGAAGTACAGAAGGACGCTGCTTTCAGTACCAAGCTTCAAGAACGGACGGCTTAAGCAGACACAAGTTTTAAAATGAGGGAAAAAAAAGACCCAATGTCCCTGTGAAAACAGATCCACTTTCATACCAACATTACACTTCACAAAAATGAAATAAAACAGCTTGTAACAAAATGCTGATTCTTTTGCTCGGGCTGAGCCTTTCACACAATTCTAGTTCGTAAGGTTTCTGGTATCTTCTTTTAAAGGTCTCTCTTGTCCTCATACTGGCACATACAGGCAGCTCTCTGACTATCCAGGTATGGTTTACATCCTAAATGTATAACTGCATCAAACACCAGCTGAACGGTTGATTCACAGGCTGCAAGACAAAGGGAGATCAGTTTACTATAGGGATTAAACATGCTTCTATAGTGAAAAAATTAAACAGCTAGGCTGCGTACAAAAGTTTAGGCAGCCTGTAGGGGAGGCACTATAACCAGGGTGGTTTACACAATGCAACATGAGTTAGAGCGCCATTGAACCCAACACACGCTTCTCCGGAGCTGGGGTGGGGAAAGGGGGAAATGGAGCCCCCCTGGCTTGCAGGCCCAGCCTGGCTCCCCTGAAGATCCCAGGAGGGATAGCCAGGCTGGGCCCGCGAGGCCAGGGGGCTCTGTTTCCCTTGCCCCAGCTCTGGGCACAGCAGCAACAGCTGCCACTGTGCAGACGCTCACTCAGGGGCCGAAGGGAAGGGAGCCCCCTGCTACAGAGGCCCAGCCCAGCTTTCCCCAAGACCCCAGTAGAGGAAGTGGGGGGAGAGAGGGGGCATGCATGGCAGAGGGGGCTCCCTTTCCTGCACCCCCACCCCCAGTTTTCTGTCTCTTCTTTGTGACAGGCCTGCAAAGCCACATAGGTTGTGGGCAGAACTGCCTGAAACTAACCCTCGTGAGGAACCTGCATATGCAAGTTCCCTAAGGCACAATACCCTACAGTACCTCTGTCTGATACTACATTAGACAAGGGTTAAATATCTGCACAATCAACTAATTTAAAAAAAAGCACTCTGCAGCCATGAATGTTTGTTGTGTTATGGCTATAGAACACTTTTGGGAGCTTCATCACGTGAAAAAATGCAACTTTGATAAACACCCAACTTAACACTTTTCTGAGTCTCTTGTTAAGACTGTTTATGGGTTGCCTAGGCCCACATGTGAGTATGGCATGTTACAGGGACTAGAGAATGATCATACATTCATTTAGGTTGTCTTTTCAACATCTAAACCCACTTTTATTGAAAGTTAGAATATCAAAACAAAGTTAACCTTGACTGCATTCACTATGTATGGAAAAAAAAAAGTTCTTGAGTAAGCTAATCTTAGGTATACAGCTTCGTGTTGCTGTTTTATGTCCCACTTTTTATGCAGAATATCCTCTGACTTTAATGGCAGCTCTGCGAGGATCATGTCTTTCACAGTTCTAACAAAATGTGCTCATGCATACACTTAATTGCAATCAAAGACCTCTGCAAGATCCAGGTAAGGGTCCACTCTGCAGCCAGACTGCTCTCAACAGGAGTACTCACAGTAGGAAGCATGATGGTTCTGTTTCTTAGGCATGTGTTTGTCAAATATTGATACAGGTTGTGGGGGTTTTTGTCTTCCTCTAGTAGGGGGCATGGGCCATCCACCTGGGATCTCTTGAGTGTATATTAACATATGTTTATAAAACCAAGACACTGGCTACCATGGATCCCCTGCCTTACCTGTGGCAGGTTAGGGTGTTATGTCTTGTGTCAGGGTTGATGATAGTTTTGTAGAGTTTAGATTACTGATTACATGGGATGGCTTGGATAGGGATGATCCCATCTCAGGCAGAGGGTTGGACTAGATGAAATATGGATGTCCCTTCCAGCCCTACTTCTCTATGAAGTCTAAATACTGATCATTTGCATAACTGGACCCCTAACCAGAAAGGAGTCCAACTTATGCATTCCCACTGAAATACCTACACTACTCACCAAAATAAAAAGCATGCTTTAAAGATAATTATACTGTATGCTATAGTTGCTCAAAATAACTTTCTTCCCCCATATCTCAGGGAGTCTAATCTATACCTCAGTTATGTGGATAGGTAACATCTCTGATATTACTCTAAACAGAGTGGGATCCAAATTCTATTACAGAAAAAAAAATGTAAAAGGAATTTGCAGATAAAATTTACAGGAGTGCATATACAGCACTGTTTTCTACCTACAGTGTCATTATACGTCATTTTAAGATCTTTATTTTGTAAAGGGAAGCAATTTCATATATGCATGCAATTTACAGTAAAACCCTTCTAGAAGATGAACCACACCCAATGCAACAATAAGTATTTATCTTCATTACTGTACAGTGCAAATATGGCTAATCATTAAACATTTATTTTTATGAATGTGTAGTACTAGTTTTCATAAGCATTAAGGGGGAAGGGGAGGAAGGTAGGAACCATGCATTTAATGCAAAAGAATCGATATCTAGCATCTAAGTAAGTTGTTGCCTACGAAAGTTTATGCCTCTAAGCCAATTAGCCTCTAAGGGCATTTGTACACATGCTGGTGCTGCAGCGCAGACATTTGTATAAATGGCGAAATGAGGTGTCAGCACTGAGAAAATGGCGGTGGCGCACTTTTGAACTAAAACATATGGAAGGTATTTTAGTTCAAAAGCACACCACTGCCATATTTTCAGTGCTGACGCGCTTTTCACCACTTATTCAAATGCATGTGCTGCAGCACCAGGCACGTCAACTCACGTACAGAGCAGACTCAGTTAAATCGAGCCTGCTCCAATGTGCTGGATTATCCAGCGTATTGGAGCAGACCAATGTATGTGTATAAATGCCCTAAGGTGCCAGCCTGGAAAGATTCAACAATTAGCTTAGTGCTTTTCACAGACTTTTACTTGCATTTCATTGCAAGGCAACATATTTTAGGGCTTTTTACATGCAGGAGATCAATCACTAGTTGTTTAAAACATGCAGGAAAAAAAACCAACCCTTTTCTCTTTCTTTTTATTAACTTTACATATATAAGAGCCTGACACGCATATCTCAGGCATATTCTCTTCCCATAAGAATACTGGAGGAAAAGTGAATTCACATGAATTTGTTATTCCCCGATTACTGTAATTTACACAGTTCATACAAACGTACACATTTAGACCACTGCTGTCTTGTTCTGTACAGAACTACAGTAAAGATCAGGTCAGTATATCTTGCATTACATTTTTTTCAGCCTTACCCTGTACACTTTCTGATATTCCCAATGTTCTCTGTACCTCTCTGCAGATTTTGGAAAGACAATACTGAAACTGTTCATCACACTCGTTTTTCTTACTGCCACAGGTATCATAGCATCTATCATGTTGATTACAGCACTTTGTCATTGAGGGGATACCAATGTCAAACTATAAAGAAAATTTTCAACGTTAGTATTTCAGCCGCCAAAATAGTCTATTGCATCCAGTGATTATAAAAATGGTGTGCTAGCCATACAAAGCAACCCATAAAGAAGGCTGGGTACAGCTGTACCATCAACATGTTACTTGTACTCCAAAAGGAAGCTAAACACTAATAATATGGAAAATGTAAGTGGAAACTGAACCAGGAGATTATCTTAGGGCAGTTCAGGGTGCTATCGCTGGAGCACTGCAAGGTTTTCAGAATCTTCCCTGCATTAAAAGTATTTAATCCTTGATAGTGATCATATCTTCTGAGCATAAATAATGAGCGCCGATAGGCATCCTTATTTGTAGGACATTTAAAAAAAAGTCTGCATTAGGAAACATCAAGCTGGTAGTCTGTCAATTAACTAGCCTCTTTAAAATGCTTCCAAAGTACACCCTGAAGTAACATGCGCACACATTGTTCCTATTTTTAGAATGGAAAGTTCAAAGAGGGCATGTTTTAAGTTAACTACTAGTAAGATTAAATACGGAAGACTGAGTAAATACGAAAAATGCTTGAAAAAAAAACAAACAACTCACGTGAACTCCAAATACTGGTGATCCACATCCATTCGGTGGTGAAGGCTTATATCCATAACGTGGAAAAGGCTTTGATCCTATAAAAGGGAATTTAAAATACCCTAAATAAGTTTTGTTTTTGTTTTTTGCTTCAGTTATAAATTAGGTGCATCTGCAAGTGCTAAGTTCCTTTTTTTTAAAAAAAAGCAAGTTTTATTCAGGCATCTATTTTATGCACTCAAGTCTGAACAATTTTGGTTCAAAGTTACACGTATATTCTAGATCAGCATTTCTCAACTCATGGGTCACAACCCAAAAGTGGGTTGCAAGAATATATGAGAGGGTTGCAAACAAACTTTAAAAATGGATCAACAAACTTTTAAAATGGATTCTCCTCTAAAGGAGAAAAACATGGGAGATAGTAGCTTTTGCCTTGCAGGGTGGAGACTTCCAGGCTGCAAAGGGCTGTCTGGGACCACCCAATGCCCCACACACTTGAGGGCACTGGGTCCGGAGTCAGAGGTACTGGGTCAGGACTGGCCATCAATGTTTACAAATGGGTTCTGGTACAAAAAGGTTGAGAACCGTTCTAGATAAAGCAAGACTCCCTGTCTGCAGGAAAAAAAATAAAATAAATTTACTTCAGCTTTTTAAAATGTTCCATACTTTTTACCTATAAGCAAAGCAGCTGTACTAACTTCCTTTCTAAGGCATCACACCTACTAAACGGAAGGGAACAGGACACAAGTATTTTTGCTAATTTTTACACGACTACAAAATGAAGAGCTCCTGCTTATTTGTGAAACCCCTGTTCATTTTATGAAGAGTGCACAACAGAAAGAGCCATAAAAGATACTTGTGTGTATATAAGAATAGGGAAAGTATGGGGTAAAACAATGCAGCTCAATGTATTTTGGGATCTGAGACCAAACCATGAAAAACTTTCTAAAGGAGGGATTGTATGGACAAGGTGCATATAATGAATGAGGTGGGAGTAGGACACACTTCATGGTGGCCTGAGATATGCCAGAGATCACCCTAACACTTCACCACCAAAAAATCTGCATGTACACCCCTTGCACCCTCAGTTTCACCCTCAAAAGGAGCTTCACTGAGTGAAAACAAAAAGGTTACTTGGGACTTAGTAAGTCTCAGCTTAGACAATCTTAAAAGATATGTTTTAATAAATTCTATTTCAAAAAACTTTCCAACACAATCAGACAAAACACATTATTAGGTAAGACTACCATGAGAGAAGCCTAGGCCAAAATATTTTACATCTACAAATAGTTTCTAGAGCTGCCTTTGCACTACTCCAGTTATTACCGGTTTCATGCAGTGGAAAATCATCAGGGGCTAAAGACATAAAAAGTGAATCCCTGCATATGACACACTACCAAATGTAGTGTCATCTAGGTGGGGGTGTAGGGGGTGGGAAAAGTCCTTCCTGACCTTCTCAGGCAAGTAATGAAGCCCACAGCACAAAATTAAATTAGTTAACCTAATTCTCACACAGTAAATAACATATGTGAATTTAAATTTCTGATTAATTCCGGTTACATATTTTTCTTCCGTTTTTCAAGTTTACACGAAAATAGTCTCAAGTTGTGAAGCCTGCATTTGTGGCCGAAGTCATTTACCTGACTATACTGAGGGAAGTTTCAGGCAATTTAATAACATCCTAGCAAAGCCAATATCCATTCTCAGATTAGTGTTTATTCCCGGAAGTATCCAATCCTTCTGTAATGAGATGCTTGAAATCATGACAGTACTGAATTACACCTGATGCAACCAGTAACAGTGGGAGTACAATGGTCGCTTTAAAGAGTGTTGCAAAAGACTGCCGTGTTACTACATAACTGCACTCACTTGGGGTTGCTGAACTAGAACCAAGTAAACCAAAGGATTACATGTCAGTGTCATATATAGCAGAAGCTTTTGTGAGCTGAAGTTTAATCCCTCCAATACTGTGAAAGGACTGTATAGAAAGCAGAATATAAGGAGACAGAAATCAGAATACAAAAAGAAGGGGAGAGAGCTTTCTACATTCCCTTCCACAGTATGTGAAGTCAGCTTCAGCTCCAGAAAGCTTGTGCTACATATAGATCTAATTTGGTTAATCTAAGGTGCAAATTCACCCTGCTTTCTCATCAGCTGTCCCAAGCAATCAATGCCTTCACTTGGCCTCCCTGATTAAGGGAGGCTTCTAGTTTCCTTGGCAAGCCTAGGCCCATCTTTCTCTGGGCATAGCAAACAGGCCTGCCTCCCTGACACAGCAGGGAAGCTGTGCAAGACAGAAGGCCAGCATCAGAAAGCAGATGCATCTAATCCTATCTGCAGAACCGCCAAGGCACTGTCAGGGGCAAGTGGCTACTGCCACCTGCATCCCAACACACCACGCAGGCAATTTTTAACCAGGGACGCCGCCACAGTGGTGTGTACAGTTGGCAACTGTTTTGCAGTCCCCAAAATCAGCTCGAAGATGCCTAAAAGGCCCCTGCTACACACTGCATATCTTATGCAACTGACTGGTCTATCATGCAATAAATTCAGAACGGCCACTGTGCAAAGTAATTGTCACACAATTCACTGGTTCATCACGTAATACTTTCAGACTGGTGACATGTGCAAAGCAATTATCGCAGAAGTCTGGTCTTATAAACTGCCACACATACAAATAAATATCACAATGGCCCCTATCACATGTTACCCAATCAACTGGTCCATCATGTAGTAAATTCAGACTGGATCCTGTACAAACTAATTATCACACAATCCACCGGTTCATCATGTAATGTAATCCTACCAGCCACACATCCAAAGCAAGTATCATACCGCGGTCCCTACTACATTTTACATATATTACGTAACTGACTGGTCCATCATGCTTTAAAGCAGGGGCGGGCAATTATTTCGGTCGGAGGGCCAGTTACTGAGTTTTGGCAAGCCATTGAGGGCTGCATGACAGGCAGCCAGGGGCAGATAAATATTAATTTTTTAAAGTTTTTAGGGGCCCCGCGAGCCAGACAGGTTGGCCTGGCAGGCCACATGCGGCCCACAGGCTGCATTTTGTCCACCCCTGCTTTAAAGTCACACAATTATCGTGCAATTCACTAGCCTGGCATGCAATACATTCAGACTGGCTACACATGTAAATGAATGATCACATGACAGTCCCAGCCACATCTTACAGAGCGCACCATTTCATCCTGCAATAATACATTCAGATCAGCCACATGGGCAAAGAAACGATCATACCATTCACTGGCCCAGTGTGCAATAAATCCAGACTAGCCACACATGCAAATCTGATCACACACCAGCCCCAGCTACATATTACATAGAAAGCACCATTTCCTCCTGCAATACATTCAGAGCAGCAGGGCTGTCCCTAGAAGGGGGCAAATTAGGGCAACCGCCCCAGTCCCTGTGGACAGTGCTGTACAGGCCCCGTAGCAGCTGCTGCGTACTGCTGGCTCGCCACCCTGGCCCTGCATGGGCTATACCGCGGGCACCCTTAGGGAGGCTCTGCAGATCGGTCACAAGGGCAAAACAACGACCACGCCATTCACTGGCCCAGCACACAACTGGCAACACGTGCAAAACAATGATCACGCAAGGGCCCCATTACATTACAGAGAGCGCACCAGTAACACATTCGTACTGGCCACACGGGCAAAAGAGGATCACAGCCACACCTTACACGGAGCCCGCCGCTCCCTCGTGCACTATTCAGATCGGGTACACCATTCACAACACCTTGAGACTGGCCACACACGTAAACCAACGATGGCACGCAGGCCCCGTGCACACGCTACACCGAGCGCACCAGCCCCACACACACACACACACACACACACACACACGGGCAAAAGCGACGCTCCCGCGCCGGCCCCGTGCACACGTTACATGGAGCGCGCCACTGCGCCGCGCAATCGACGCAAACGGGCCTGCCCGGCCGCTCCGCCGCCCCTACCGTCGCCGCACTTGTACTGGCAGAGCCCGTCCTCGCCGCCCAGCAGGTCCAGGGCGGCGTTGAGGTAGACGTCGATGCGGTGCACGCCGTTGCGGATGGTCTTGAGGGTCATGCGCCAGTCCGGGGTGTACGGCAGCTGGCCCCGCGCCCCCAGCGCCGCCAGCGCCAACAGCACCAGCAGCCGCCCTCCCGCCATCTGCCCCCATCCCGCGCTCCGCCCCCGGCCCCGCCCCCGGCAGAGGGGCAAGCAGCGAGTGTCCGCGGTTTCTCGGGTGGAAATGCACGTTCGTGTTTGGCAGGAGAGCTGCAGATGCGGGTCCTGTTGTTCATGTGCTCATGCACAAAGCAGCGATTCTGAACCGAATTGCCACAGCACCTCATGAGCTCTCCAAAGGTGCGGCGGGGTCCCACGCATTGTGAAGGGTGTTAGGTGTGCAAACGTGAGCTGCAAGATAAACCCAGAGTTGCAAACAGCAGTCCATAATTGTGGGGTTTTTTTGAGTTCTTTGGAATAGAAAACTGCTCTATTTTTATTTATTTGTTTATTTATTTATTTATTGGAATAGGTCATTTTTGTAGGCACAGAGAAAGGTTAAAAAAAAAAAAAGCCTTTTTCCCTCAAAGTTGTCTGGTGGCAAGCAGGATGTAGAAGCATATGTCCTTCTGGTTGTGAGCTTCATATTTCACAGATGAGAACCCTTGCAATTTACAATGTACAGGAACCCTTCCTGTTCATTGAACCCTTACAATGTACAGGAAGAGAAGACCCCCTTGTATGATCAAGAATAGTAAACTGCTCAGAACGTATGATAGGCAGACTTGGTTCTTTGGGTAAATCTGACATCTTACATTAGACCCACTACAGTAGTTGGGAATGTGCTTCTTTGCACGCTTTCAGGCACAAGCACTTGGGTGATGGGTCATGTTTTCATAAACCTCATGTTTGGGAAAACATGACCCATAAAACCTTAGTAGGCACTTTAAAACAGTCCTAATTCCGAAATAAGTAGACTTCAGTTACTCTATAAGCAAAATAAAAGTACTGACAGAATTGACCTCAACTTATCAAACAATTTTTGGGTACCTGAACATGTGTAAAGAAGAATGTTCCGAACTATTGTAGTTGGCCTAATAAAAGATATCAGATTTACCCATAGAACTCATCTGCCTGTGCCCTTCTAACACAGCTACAGCCAATACCTCGTCCCTGTAACACAGCTACAACTGATACTCCCAAAATGTACAATGATTTTCGAGGCAACTGATTAATGCAGTGTAAGCAAAACCCAAGCTATTCTTAGGGGGTGCCGTTACACATGCCTCTTTTAAGTGGGCTTAGTCTAAAACTACCATTTTTAAGGCACATAAATGGCATGTGTCTACACACTCAGGGAGTCTTAACTGACTCTCTGGGTGTGTCGTCAATGCTTTCTTATAACTGCTTGCCTCAAAATAAAGAATTGCTTCAACTTTGACCCAGTTTTCACTCACCCACTGCTGATTACAGTGCGCATTATAAAGTAAATACAAAGACTTATTTGCTTACTTATTTGCATATTTTTCTAGTATTCAATTGATACGATAATTTTGAGCTTCCAAGACAATCATTTCATATTAAGACCTGGCAATGCTGTTCTGGACAGCTAATCTGCACGCAATTCAGGGCTGGGAGTAATGTAAGAGTGAGACAGGCTGAACAGTTAGACTGTCACCAGCAATGTCGCTTTGCCAATACAGATGTCAAATAATATCATGCATCAAGTATACTGCTCCTGTCAGGCCAGGCCTCTCTTGGCTGGCTCTCTGGTACCATGTAAACCAGTACAGCCTGTTCCGTGGTCAGGTCATCAGCGACTAAACTGGTGCCCCCACTTGGGCTAGCCTGGGTGAGGAGGAGGGTATGTGGACACCCAGCAGGACTAAAAATAAGACCTGTCAAAGGGCGGATGAGCTCCCTGTGAGCCAATGCCCATTCGTACCTGGAGAGGAGATAGGCACCACCAGGTCATTGACTGAAGAATTACTAATGATGCAAAGCAACTCAGCTGACCTCATAACGGATCAGTCGAGGCCTGGGCCTACCATGACTACGTCCAAACACAGGGCAGAGTGGAGAAGGGTTGTTACAGCATCTGAGATAGCCCAATGGTTGCAGCAACATCGGGGCTGACATGACAAGTACACAGCCCTGAATACACCTTAGATGAAGCTGGGATTATGAGACAAAATCCTTTTCAGGCCACCCCGAACCACACATCTCCCCCACCAGGGGCTGCTTCTGAATGACTCACAACCTTGAGTTGTGTCCAAATTAGCTTTTAGAAAGGAACCAGGAACCAGGAATAAAGACCTGGAAATAAGGAATCAACTTCAGCCTCATCCTCAGACCCTGATCACCCGCAGGCTGAGGGTGCCACCTGTCCTCTCCTTGGTGCAGCCCTAAAGAAGGGCTACTAGCTGGGGCAGAGCATAGGTCCATCTTGCCCCTGTGTGGATTCTGTGAAAGGTCCTCAGCCAGTTGAAGGAGGTGAAGTAGGCTGTTTCTCAGGAAAGCTTTTGCCCCTCTGAAGGAGTTATTGAGTCATAGAGAAATCAGGCTGGACGGGACTTCCAGAGGGCATCTAGTCCAGCTCCCTGCCTCAGGCAGGATCATTCCTATCAAACCATCCCGTATCGTCATCATCTAAACTCTACCTAAGATATACCCTCAACCCTGACACAACACAGACCTAACACCCTAACCTGCCACAGGTAAAGCAGGGCAGCCAGTGTCCTGCTTTTATAAAATGTAAAATGCCTCAGACTCCCTTGAATGCTGCCAGCCCTTTCTTTGGTGTGGGCCTGAAGAAGGGCCGTTAGCTGGGGCAAAGCAGAGGTCCATCTTGCACCTTCCAGCCTTGCTTGAATCCTACAGGAGCCAACTGGAGGAGGTGAAGTAAGCTGTTTCTTGGGAAAGCTTATGCCCCTCTGAAGGAGTTGGTCTCTGAGGTGGCAGCCTGCTGTCTAAGAACCCAGGAAAAGAAAGCCATCGTTTTATGTGCTTCCTTAGCCTAGGTGGCATCTGCTTTTGTTCCCAGACTTGAACAATGGTTTTCAGTGCCCAACAAGTCTGTCCAGCATCTCTCCCACCTATATGTATGGCCTGTACAGAGCTGGAACACATGGGGGTCACTCTGCAGCCAGCTCCAGCAATCTGGCACATGCGGGGTCACTTTGTTGCTGGATCCAGTGCGTCAACTGTATGCTGGATGTGGCCCACAGGCTGAACCTACCTATATGATTCAGCTTGCTAAGTCTAGAAGGCAGATTGTCACTGCTGTAGACGATCAGTGTCGCTAAACTGGTACAAGCTAATTTGTAGCCAGGGTTGAAGCTAGACAGCTTTAGGAAGCACCTACCCTGTCCCCTGGCATCAGCTGATGCACAATTAATGACCCCCTCTAATAACAGGGGGAGCTAGCAGGTTCTTGCTGAACTCATACTCGTGGCTCCTTGTGCATCAAATAGGCCCGTGTTACACAGTGGCAGAGAGTGGATGCTGAGAGGGAGAGTGAACAGGGTATGACCAGGGTTTTTCTCATCATTCCTTTCTCCTTTGTAGCCTGCAGTATTTAAGTCTAGGAAGTCTGATTCAAAACACTTAAATCCCTGAGCAGAGCCCCTAACTACCACGCTCAAAAGCTACAGATACAGCTTTCCTCCAAGAATTTGTCCAGTCCCTTTTTGAATCTGTCTAAACTGTCAGCTTTCACAACATCCAGTGGCAATGAATTCCAGTGTTGCTACCACTTGTTGCACCATCCAAAAGGAAAATCAGTTGGATGACAAAAGGTGGTAATAGGCTCTGCTGCTTTATTGCAGCAGATACCTATGAGCTCTGTGGTGGAAGAATACAAGCACTCTTCTGCCACTCGAGGCAAGTGCTTTGGACATTTGAGGGGTGCTCAAGTCCCTAGAGCATTTGTCCACTTTCCCTGCTTACACAGGGGCATTTTGGGGAACCTCAGAGTGCCTCCGCATAAGCAGGGAAGTCAGGGTTCCCTGCTCAGTCAGACCCACACCTCTGGTCTGGCTGGGTGGAGAAAAGCCTATCTCTGCTTGGCTAGTTCTGTGCCCCAGGTCTGGCTCACCTGTCTCTGTTCAGTCAAACCCATGCCCTCAGAAAAGCCCCACTTTCCCTACCTAGCCTTACAGAAAGCCAAGCTCATGTCCTGCATTATGTTAATTCACACTTTGCCTTGAAACAATAGGGGCTAGTTTGACTTAACTGCCATTAAACCTAGTCTGTAAATGGTTATACAGTGTCTGTTTTGGTTACCCTGGCCTAATCCCACATTTTACAACTGGGGAACTGAGTACCTGCAAGATCAAACCGGTTCTCTATTTTTAGCTTGAGTGGGCAGGAGATTAGGTTCTCTCATTGCTTGGAGTCTCAGAACACCAGAGACTATGCCTGAAGAAGGGTGACTGGGCCTGAAAGCTTGCCAAGAACTTTTTTCCAACTACTCAGTTGGTCTAATAAAAGACATCACACCTACTCAAAGAACCTTGCCTGCCAAGAGATTGCAGAAAGCTTAGTCCTGAGGTGGCAGCTTCCATGTTAACATCACAGCACACCCTTTTTTAATCACACGGGTCCTGTTGTTCATGTGCTAATGAGTAAAGCAGTGATTCTCAACCAAGTTGCCACAGCACCTTAGGTTACCTTAAGAGCTTTCCAAAGGTGCGGTGGGGTCCCACACAATGTTAACGCTGTTGGATGTGCAAACGTGATTCACAAGATAAACCCAGAGTTGCAAACAGCAGTCCATAATTGTGGTTTTTCTGAGTTCTTTGGAATAGAAAAACTGCTCTATTTTTTTTGTAGGCAAGGGAAGAGTGAAGACGAAAAGACCTGGCATTTTCCAAAGGTTGCTCCAAGTCTAAAAAGGTTGAGAACCACTGGAATAAGCCAACGTACAATCCCATGTAGCGAAAGATCTCCCAAGTGCTTTACACCTGCAGAGTGGTAATATGCCTGGCCACTGTCATTTCAACATGTGTAAATTTAACTTTCCTAGGACTAATCTGTTTGTTTCTCCTTGCTTCCCTGAGCAAACAGGAGCTCTGGAGCCAGTACATTTAGCACTTGTCTACTTGAAATCAGTGTGCTTGCCTTATTTACTTGAAATCAATGGAACTGTGTGACTGTGGCCAGCAGGATTTGGACTTTTATCTCTTAAAGCATGCTGATTTGGAATATGCGAAGGTAATACAAATATTGTTATATTTATTTCTTTTATGTTAGCTTGTAATTTATTTTGATACTGCTAATGTGACAGAAGCTGATTCTATTTCTGAATCATCCTATTTCTGTTACGGGAACCTCTTGTGTAAGAAAGGGCTAGAAGGTAGCACCCTGATATAAAGGCAATATGATAAAAGAGCTAGTAACTATGAAGAGCCCAATCCTCTTTTGTTGAGAATAATCATGGCCCACTAAATTAACAGGAATTCTAGAGTTTTGGGAATTTTTTTTTTTTTTTTTTAGTTTAAATACCTGAGTTTGAGTGGGATAATATCAGAAGAGATATCTAATCCAGGGGACTAAGAATCAGGTTTATGATTTGTTTTGGGTTTTTTGTTGGTTTGTTTGTTTGACCACAACCTGTAAAAGTATTGTTTGGGGAATCTTCTCTGTGAGTTTTTTCCCATTATAATCCACTTTGAGCCCATTGGATAGGGTGGGAAATATATATATATATATATATATATATATATATATATTGCAAAAAGCATCTTTTGAGAAAGCACCCTGAGGCATACATGACAACTGACCCATAGTGGTTGAATTAAATAGAAACAGAAGGGGGAGCTCTCTCCAAACCTGCTATAGAAGCACTTCCCATACAGGATTTAAGCATGTGCTAATACCTCACTTAGCTAAGAAGGGGTGCTTTCCTGATTTGGGCTCCAGAAGAGCACATCAAACTGTAATCCTTTTCTCTAATTAGTAGTCATTGACAAATAAAAGGTGGTGGAAGAGGAAGAAGAGCAAACCCAGGAAAAATAAAGTACAATTTAAACCAGACTGCTGTTAGTTGTAAATTAGAACTGTGCCATCCTATGCTGTCATGTGGACCCACCTTATACCATTGTTTAACAGGAGAATTAAGCCTCAGAAGCTCTGAAAACTTGGATGAATTGGTTCTGATGTTATTTGGAAATTTAATGTTATGAGAGTAACACTAGCCCAAGAGGTAAATTCTGGTCCTCTTGGTTTGACCAGAACACAGATGCTGATTGCTGTAGGCTTCTGTTTTGAATAGCCCTTTTTCTAGCTCCAGTCCTAGGCACATGTTTAGTTTTTTCTACAAATTATTCTCAGATGTAACTATATTCTACTTGGGAGGGAGTTTCCTTCAGCATCCATGCCACAGTACCTATTGCCTCTCCTTTTCGTCTGGTTTAGAGCAAGATTTTGGGTGCGTCTACATGTGCAATTAATGCAAAGCAATAAACTCCGGAGTTTATCATGCCAGAGTTTATTGCTCCTGTGCATGCCATTTGAATGTGTGCCAGGGACTGCAGCGCATTGAGTTGGGTTGGAGCTGCCCTAATTGGCAGAGGGCCTCAGGGGTCAGCCTACCAGCCTAGGGCTGCTCCCCCCTGGCTCAGTGTGCCGTAGAAGAGCTGGCTGGGGCATGAGGGTGCTCCAGTGCAGACCTAGCTAGCAGGCAGCCCCTAAAGTGAAGCACCCTCATGCCCCAGCCATGTCAACATCTATAGGTGAGCTGCTGCAGAGTAAAACGCTTGGCTGCAGGATAGTACTTGTATTTACAAGTACTATCCTGCTGCAGTGTTAATTAGTTTGCTCCATTCTAATAAGGGTGTACATGTAGAAGTGTGATGTTTACTGCAGAGATAATTAGTCTAATCCACAGTAAATGTCTCATGTAGACGTACCCTCTGTCATTAAAGCAGAGTAGCTTCATCACAGATTAAAGGTGAACCAGAATTGAAGTTGAGTACCTCTGTACTCTACTTCATTTTTGTTACTGACCCCTAATTTTAATTTGATTCTGTACC
This sequence comes from Alligator mississippiensis, assembly GCF_030867095.1. Taxonomy (NCBI): domain Eukaryota; kingdom Metazoa; phylum Chordata; order Crocodylia; family Alligatoridae; genus Alligator; species Alligator mississippiensis. The sequence continues at coordinate 128,135,734 of NC_081825.1, read as the reverse complement.
TACTGAAGTCAATTGCACAGCTCCCATTGATTTCATTGTTCAGAATCAGTCCCTAGCCTACTTTGTGGATGATGGTATCCTTTCCTTATGTGGCTTCAGTCCTCTGTACTTGGTGTGGTAGGACCAGGTTATTTTGAGAATCTGTTGTTTTAGGGCTTTGAGCATTCCCTCAAGTTCTGTAATATCTGTTTGACATGACACGAGTTCCTCACTATAATTTCTGCCAAGTTTGAATGGTGCCTCTGTGCTCACTTTACTTTCAGTGTGGATTTCCATTTTAAACTGACAGGAAATCTCAATGCAGACACAGTATGACATGATAACACTTGCAAAGCATCACACATTTTAATTTCCTTCTAATAAGCATGCATTTTTAGTGAATCTTGCAGGCGATTAATTGCAGTACAAAACACTATTTCCACACAAATCACAACATTTATAGGAGGCTAATTGCATTATCACAATGTGCTTATTAAACATGTGTTTTAGGAGTTACTACATGACAACTTCTGATCATAACATAGAACTGAATCTTTATTTTTGTGTGTAGGTGGTAACAATGGAGCACTTAATTTCCAAAGCTTCACACGTTATATTTAGAAATGAGGGCCCTCCCCACCTGATGGCTAATCCAGTCAAAATAACTTGCCACCTTTGTGTAAACACCAGGGTAGCCAGCCACTCCACAGTTTTCACCCCAGCTCACAACACCCCACACATAGGCCACATTATTTGAATCAAAACAGATCAGAGGTCCTCCTGAATCACCTTTACAGCTGTCAATGGACCCATCATGTGTACCTGAAGGAATAGAGAAAGCGAGAGAGAGAGGGAAAAAAAACATGAGAATTTATTGGCAGGCAGAAGGGGAGGTTCTTACTGTGTGGACTATAGAACATTATTTTCCCGAGAGAGAGGTAGTTAGCCCTGTTAGTCTAAAGTGAGGCAGAAACCAGGGCAAAGTGGCACCTTATGAACTAACATGTTCAAAGAGGCATGAGCTTTTGTAGGCTACTTTGTCAGATGCTAAGTTATAAAATTATAGATGGCAGAAATCTTTTCGTTTGCATTAGTGTAACTTGATTGATGCTCATTAGCTGAACCAAGTTATTCTGGTGTTATACCTGTGCAGTAGCACAGGATTCAGCTCTGTTGTATATCATATTTCTTTTTGAAAAGTAATCTAAGGAAACTGACTGTGGGCTACTGAGAGAGGTACCATTGTTTCTAATTAGGTGAATGTAGTCTTTGTGAAGAATGGATCAAGGGCAAAGAATGTGAAGATACCATCATGTAGAGATATTGTTATAACGCTAGGGCATTGCTTCTAGCTTTACCTGTTCTCTTGATAATAGGGCTTCACTCTCTTCCATTCTTACCGCATTTTTCCTTACACTTTCTAGCAGAATGTTTCAATTAGTGTGGGAGGAACCTGTTGTAACCATGGCAGGAGTTTATTCTCTGTGCTCAGCATAAGATAACTACTTTTTTAAAAAATTGCCCAGCATACATATTTGTAATGTGTTTTGTAAGCTTGTGAGAGGCAAGCATTTTTTTAGGATGATATCTTTTATTGGACCGACTGCATGTTGGGATAGAATTAGACAAGTTTTCAAATGCAAGGCATCTTTCATCAGGAACATTTTGGTACTTGACTGAGAATATTATTGTGGTATGTAGTTTATTGTAGTTCAAGCTCTAAAAAAAAATCAGCTCGTAGGACTATGGATATTAGAGATTTAATAGTGACACAATAAATAGTGATGAAATTAATACTTGCCTGCACATTCCATTCCTTTAAAAAAACGGTCCTTGTAGATTTCAGTACAATTTGACAGTATATCAATATAGCCCCATTTGAGGACAAATTGTTTGGCACTGTCTAAAAAAAGAGAAAGAACAAAGCTCTGTAATATGTCAAATTGCATATGCATTTTAAACATACTCTAATATAAAGCAGAAGTTGTACATTTGCTTTTCCTTAACATGACCTGAACCAATGTATTCACTTTCTTCTGCACCTTTATGCGGTTGAGTTCTGAGGACAGAACAGAGTTTAACGTATTTAACTTTAAGGGAAAATAAAAATAGGATGATGCAGACTCTTTAGGATCTTTTGCTGTGAAATGTGTCCAAGCTTTTAACCCATAAAAAATATCATATACAGTCAGTCCTAGACTTACAACATTTCGAGTTACAACGTTTATAAATCGACACCCTGTTTCAACTTTACAATGCCAGTTTCAACTTTACAGCACTTGATCCGATGCGACGCCACGCCAGTGAACAAGTTCACTGTGTCACTCATCTCACTGGAGAACATCTGTCCAAACTTCCTTGGACACTTTCTTTAAGAAAGCAGACAAGTCTCCAGAAAAACCTGCAGCCAGGACTCCTGAGAAGACTCCAGCCAAGAACCCTTCAAAAAGTCCAACCAAGAGCCTTCCAAAAAATCCAGCAAAGTCACCTCAAAGAAGTCCTTCCAAATCAATATGATTGCTATTTACAATATAAATACATTAATGTAGCTATGTTACTCATCTATAATTGAATGAGTACAAAATTCTGGGTCATTTTCGGTGAAAGGAGGGTGTTGGGCTTTGGTTTAGGAACTAGTCCCCAATTTATAACATTGTTTCTTATGAAAAAATTGATTCCAAGTTACAACGTTTTGACTTAAGAGGTGGTTTTCAGGAACCAATTGTGTTGTAAGTCCAAGGACTGCCTGTACTCCATTAATCTGTGTATATCAGTATATCAGAGTGTTACTTTCTGTTTGTCTTTGCCCTCCCCTGACTGCAGCCCCTCAGCTGCCCAGCCTTCTGTCCTTTACATACACCTCCCCCTGCCCCGTCTTATTCTCCAACAATAAAATCCTCCTTCCTACCTGGATTACCCTATTTTACTGACATTTAAAGACATGTATATAACATGATGTATCCAGGGTCACTTTGGACATGTTTTACCTGCATTCCCAACCCTTTCCTGAAATGTATCTATAATATTTTTAGATTGTTAGCTTTTGGGGACCAGAACAATTCTTGCTAAGTGTTTTCAAGGTACCCAGCATACAAGATTTTGGATCCTGACTGAAGCCTATGAGTATTACCATGAGGTGAATAAAAAGAAAATACATTAATAAACTATCAATCAAATACCTCTTTCTAGTCCCCATCCAGAAATCTTGCATCTATGTCCAGGTTTAAACATATATTCTGACCATGGGACACAGGCAGGTGTGCTGTATGCTAACGAGCATGGTTTTCCTTTGTCCATACTTTTCATCTCCAGCAGAGCAATGTCATTTTCATATGTTCCAGCATTATACTTTTCATGGATTATCACTTTATTCAGCTTAAAGGTATCTATTTCTCTATTATACTGTATTGTGTCCAGCAAACCAGACCATATTCTATATTGATGAACTCGAGTTGCTCTGGAAAGAAAAATGAAATACATTTTGCCAATAAATACACAAATGTAAGCTCTCAGTTGTAGCCAACTCTGCCATTTTGCAGAGTATCAGAATTTCTGCAGAAAGAATTAATATTATGTATTAAAGAGTTGTCCTATTCTGAACCAAGTTGTCCAGAGCTTCCTGAAATGTCAGTGAAGATCGACTGGGCACTTCATCTGATGTGGAGAATATTTTTTACAGCAAAAATATATTATGGAGAGCACTGAACAGCAAGAGAGCAGGTTCCTTTTAACTATTCCTCATGCAAGGTGGTCACAATGCCCTTTTCTGCATGCTCAGCAGTTCACTGAGCTGCCAATGATTTTCCTTCAAAAACGTATGGTTTTACTTCTACCCAGCACCAAAGACTTAGGCAGCCTTCCTGCTATTCCTGTCCAGTAAAGTCAAACTTTGACAAATTAAGGCCCCTATGTTGTCTACAAGTGGGGAAAATGAAATGGAGACACTTGACTTGAGAAATTACAGCAAATGTAATTTGGGGCTGCATCAGCCGGAGTATTAGACATGGGAGATAATATTGCCACTCTAGTTGGCACTAGTTAGATCTCATCGAGAATATTGTATGAAGTTCTGGCCTCCAAGCTTTAAGAAGGACATGGAGAAGTTAAAGAGGGTCCAGAGGTGTGTGACAAAAAATGATAAAGGAATTGGAGACGAGATTGTCATCATATCTGGACTTTAAAACAGCCTTTGATCTGGTGTCCCATTACCTCCTCATAGAAAAATTGGCCAACTGTGGCCTCGACTAAACCACAGTCCAATGGCTGGGAAATTGGCTCTGAGGTCGAACCCAGAGAGTAGTGGTCGATGGTAGCAAATCATTATGGTGCTCTGTGACCAGTGGTGTCCCCCAAGGCTCTGTCCTTGGACCGGTTCTCTTTAACATCTTTATCAACGATGTGGACATTGGTGTCAGAAGCGCACTGGCTAAGTTCGCTGATGACACTAAACTTTGGGGCATAGTGTCCACACCTGAGGACAGGCTAGTGATCCAGGCTGACTTGGATAAACTTAGTAAGTGGGTGGATACAAACCTGATGAAGTTCAATAACAATATATGCAAGGTACTCCACCTCAGGAAAAAAACCCCGCAACATATTTATAGGCTCGGCAGTGCTACACTTGCTAGCACCACTGCTGAAAGAGACTTGGGGGTCATGATTGACCACAAGATGAACATAAGCCACCAATGCAATGTTGCAGCTGGTAAAGCAAACAAAACCCTGGCTTGCATTTATAGATGCTTCTCAAGTAAATCTCAGGATGTTATCCTCCTTCTGTACTCGGCTTTGGTTAGGCCACAGCTGGAGTACTGCATCCAATTCTGGGCTCCACAATTCAAGGATGTTGAGAAGCTTGAGAGACTCCAGAGGAGAGCCACACACATGATCAGAGGGCAAGATAATAGGCCTTATAAAGAGAGGCTGAGAGCCATGGGACTCTACAGCCTGGAAAAGCGCAGGCTCGGGGCAGACCTGGTGGCTGCTTATAAGTACATAAGGGGTGTGCATCAGGATCTGGGGGAACATCTGTTCACCAGAGCGCCCCAAGGAGAAACAAGGACCAATGATCATAACCTCCTCCAAGACCATTTTAGGCTGGACATAAGAAAATATTTCTTTACTGTCTGAGACCCCAAGACCTAGAATAGACTCCCTCCAGATGTGGTGGAGGCACCTACTCTGGACTTATTCAAGAAACTTTTGGGTGCTTATCTTTCTGGGATCCTTTGACCCTAGCTTCCTGACCCTGGGGCAGGGGGCTGGACTTGATGATCTTCAAGGTCCCTTCCAGCCCTAACGTCTATGAAATCTATGAAATTGGAAATCAAGCATTATTAGCAAAGGTTGAGAGAAGCAAGCATGTTTAGCTTGGAATAAAGGCAGTTAAGCGAGGACATGATAGGAGATTCAAACATCTGAAAGTTTGCCGTAAAGATGGAAGAAAACAACTGTTCTCCATTGCTGCAAAGGGCAGCAATGTGGAACAATGGTTTTAAGCTGCAGTGAAGTGGAATTCAAATGAGTACCAGAAAAAAATTCCTTACTTTAAGGATAGTATAGCAGTGGAATAGACTACTCAGGGAATTCATGGATATTTTCATTGGAGCAGTATATCCTAAACTCTTGATACCTGGGGCACAATTCTTTTCTAGATTAAAACTGGTGGCATGCTTCAATCTTATACCCAAAAAGGGGAGCAGAGAAAAGTGGCAGCATCAACATCAGATGTTCGGTCCTGGCACAGCTTCCTAGCAGCTGGAAGCTGCACACATGCCACAACTGGAGAGCCGGGGGGCAGGGGGGTGGTGGGGGGAGGGCTGGGAGAAGTGGTGGCAGGGCAGGTGTGGGGAAAACCCTTCCCAGGGGAGGCAGTGTCAGGCTGAACCAGGGCAGCAGCCTCTCTGACAGGGCTATGGAGTTACTCCACTGTTTGCCCCAGGACTGAGGAGGGGTTGTAAACAAAATCTGTGCTTCCCTGGGAAGCCACGGTGTGCAGGTACAGCTGGAGTGGGGATGGGGTACAGGGACACTTATTGGCAAGGGCTCCCCAGAGCTCAGCAAGACAAATACAGGGGCTGGGCGAGAGAGTTCCCCTGCCTACAATCAGCTGGACCTGGGAATGGAGGGGAAGGAAAGGGTGGGGACCTGAACCTCCCTGTCCTGTGGAGGCATAGCATGAATGCAGAGTGTGGCATTAAGCATGGCCATGTTTGCAGATGTATGATCCTGGTGTGCCATTGCTTCTCCCAGACCCCTGCTTCTTGGCTATGGTGCATGTGCAGCTTTCAGCTACTGGGGAGCTGTGCTCAGACCAGCTGCTGCCATACACTGACTACATCCTGGGAATACAGCCATGTCAAGCTGTGCTGCACCTAATTCCAGGCCCCATTCAGTGCACAAGGCTTGAGAACAGGCTATGTGATCTTGGTCTTTAGCACATTTGAGAACAATGGGGAGCACCCTCTGAGCGTCTTCCCCCCGACCCTCCTCCTACAGACTTGTCTCATCATGCTCTGGGCCTCCGCTTCTCCCCACTCACTCCAGTCCCTGCTGCAGCGGCCCTGGGAGCAGCCTACACCACCTGCCTGCTCCACAGGATGGCACAGCCCATGGGCTGGGGCGAGTGGGGACAAGTGGAGCCCCGGAGCCAATTGCATGAGTGAATTTACCTCACATCTAATGAATTTGGGGTATAAAAAGAGTAATTTCATAAGAGTGAATTTGCATATACAGGACCCACATAAAATTGAGGGAAACCTGTACTACAAAGAGGTACTACACAGAACTTGCAGCCCCACAAAACTGGGACTATTATGGTGGCTTTACGACTGTGACTAGTATAAGACAAAGTGCTCAAGCTGTCAGCTACTGTCTGCAAAATTCCCTTCCACAAGGACTGAAAATGAGTTGGTCACCTTTAGGGTAAACTGTAAGATGAACCCTTTTGCCATAATGCTAATTTACAACAAACAGGAAAATAATCCCAAATCCCTGCAACAGTTTGCCCCTGGAGTAGAGAAAAGTAAACTGAAGTGAATTTGTACGTTGTTCTACCTGCAGGATCTCCATGCAGAAACAGGCAGAATAGTCATTTTGAAGGATTCCACTTGGAAATCCTATGTGGTAGAAGTGAGCAGGTTCCATACGAACCTGAGAGAGCTAGAGCAGATCTGAGAATAGTCCAATGGTACTGACCAAGATCTACCTAATGTTGCTAATAAGAAATTTAGAAGTTTAGCATGGGAACTTATGCTCATTTTGACTCTCTGCTTGGGTTCTTTCATGTGTTGCATTATAATAATTTTTGGTTCAGTGACATCTGTGGCTCAATATTTTTTGCTTCTAGGAGTCAGCAAATAAGTGGATGAGAAGCACAGTCCCCCCCAGCAGTTACGTTACCTTGCAAGTAGTATATAATTTCCAAACTGTTTCTTACCTGACGCAATGTGCAGCAGTTAAAATCCAACAGCCACCGATATAAACCCCTCCACAGTACACTGAAGGACCTGTACCACCTTCTTCTTTAATTGCCACTTGCCAAGGGAATTCACCCTATTAAAAAAAAATTCTGCATAGTTCATATTATGCAGAGGATTATATAGGATTGCTTTATTTTTTACTGTATAAAAGGTAGCAGAAAGTCCTTTGCACCCCCTTCTTTTCCCTGGTTATCTCTAACCCAACTTCTGCAGTCCAAGAAGTACCTGTAAATCTATACTCTGCAAAAACAGAGGAAGTGAATTCCAACACAATAGTTGCCATGACTCTGTGCCCAACATAATGTCTTCACTACCAAAAGTCATTTGCATCTACCAAAGCAGGTGTGGAATCTGTGTGTGATCAAATATATCATTCTACTCAAGAAACAAAGCACCCTTTCTAACTACAATGGTCAGTATTTTTCTGAATGATTTGTTCCAGTATTTTTCTGGTTTATCTTTAGGTTGCTCTTGTTCCATAGTGCTCCATTACGTAACTATGGTAGCATAGTTATGAGTTTTGCATTTCTTTACAATGCTGAGGCTTAAAACCTATACTGTTGTACAGAATACGTTTGTGTACTTCCAGTTAAAATAGTTTAGATAGAAATGAACCTGCCTAGAGCAGGGACAACCTCTTGAGATCCCTTCCAGCCTTATTTTTCTATGGTTTTCTGATGTCACAGCTAGTACCTTTATGTCGTTTGGTCTTTAAAGGGAAAATACATTTTAAAATTGTAAGTTGTGAAGACAGTTTTAGGGTTAGTTTAGTACACTGCACTCTCAACTTTCATTTAAGGATTAACATTTTTTAAAGAAATCTTAGCAGTTGCTTTTTGCTGATTTAATCTGTGTTTAAACATGCAAATGTATCAATGTATGTATCAATTAGGTCTGCATTTATTATGCTTTAAGATAACACTTTTGTTATTACATCAAGGTGCTCTAAAGCTAAAAACAATAACATCAATTATAATTGTTAATAAACTAGGTCACATTGGCTTTACCTTTGCAGCTGGATTTCCTCCTACAATTCGCTTACATCGAGTTACAGTGTGGTTTGTAATACCACACTTTAACTCAGGTAAAAATGTCTTGATTGCCCTCCGTTCTATAAGAAAAAGGAAAAAAAAAAAATCATTTGGATAATCAATTAGTTTCTACAAAAAGGCTCCTTTGAAATATAATTTGATTCCTATGGCCACTCAGTTCTTTCATAATTGTAGGAATGAATTTCAGCCCAGGAGAAACTGCCAACTAACTGATCAAAAATTATTTTGAAAATACAACAGCTGTGAGATACTTAGTTTGTTGTGTTCAGGAAAGGGTAATTTGACCAGCAACTTTGTGTGTGTGTGTATGCTATATCACCTGTTGCTTAACTTCCTATATTTTATATTCCTAGTTTAGCTTAATTTCCCACTTATAGCATTCATTCAAATAATTTTAAACATATTCTCTCAAATCTGTTTATATTTGCCTGCACCTTTTCGCAAAATCAGCAGAGGCAAATCTATAAGCAGTGTACACTGTCATAGTACCACAGACATTAGTCACACAAAGACAGTTTAAACCAGGGGTGGGTAATTATTTGGGTTCAAGGACCACATAGGGAGTTTTGATGAGCTGTTGTAGGCTGGGCCAGCACCACCTTCCCCCACCTCCTCCCACAACAACTCACCAAAACTTTCTACGGGTTTTGGTTGGGCAGGGAGCAGTGCCTGAGGGTGGGCAAGGCCAGGATCATGGAGCCATGTTACAGGGCAGTGACAGCTCAAGGCTGGGGCCCAGGCTGAGCTGTGATCCACTCCCTGAATGCCCCTACCCTGTGTGGAGGGTGGGAGGGGGCATATGTGTGGGGGGATGCCTGGGCACTAGGTCCTGGGAGCCAGCTGGGGGTGAGGAGAGGGAAGGAGGGAGGGAGAGGGAGGCATGGGGTGCATGCAGCAGAGCTCCGATGTGGTCCACAGCTGCCCCCATAGTGTTCTGCCCAGGACAGCCTGCACTGCCCTCCTGTCTGTGCCTTCTAGCCCTGACCCCGGCCAGTGTGCAGCTTCTGGCAGGGCTGTTCTCAGAGTGGCTGCAGCTGGTGGGGCTGTTCTGCTCCCCTTGCCTCCAATGGCGGCTCCCCCTCTCATTCCTGCCCCTGCTGTGCCACTCCGGATAGACAGGAGGGAAGCTTTACCTGGGCAGCTCCTGCCCCAGTGTGTGGGGTTTTGGATCTAGCTGCCTATCACTTGCTCCACCTGCCTGCAGCTGGCTGCTCATTGTGCTGGGTGGGTGGAGCAGGTGGAAGGAAGCTGGGAGCTGGAGCTCGAGCCCCATGCTCTGAGGCAGGAGTTGCCCAGCTGAAGCCCTCCCCTGACCTGGAGCAGCACAGCAGGGGCAGGAGTAGGAGGGGAAACCAAAACTGGAGGCGACAGGAGCAGAGTAGCACCTGGCTGGTAGGCACGGGCAGAAGCGCGGTGAGAACTGCGCTGGGGCACTGAGGGGGTGGCTGTGAACTATATTTTGCCCACCCCTGGTTTAAACCATCTGAGCATATGCCCTGTAGTGCCCAAATAATTGGGAATTCAATTAATTGTACTTGATTTTAATTTTACAACATATCACCTAAATAATTCAATCAATTATTGTTGCCTGCACTTGCATGCATTTTTTAAATTTTTTATTTTTTTTTTCTATTTTTTAAAGCAATGTGAATGCTCAGTTGAAAAATGTAAGTTTCCTTTGTAAAGTTTGTCTTAATATGTAGTATCTAGCTAAAATGTTGCACTCTAGGGAAACTTACCTTCATCTGCATTGTAGTTTGGTATAACTTCCTGTGCTGTAATAAGATAATGAAATATTAGTACTCAGATATTTCCAAATATTTTAATTTACCCTGTCAATTTAAACATCTATTTGTATATAAAATAACAGCAGGTTCTTAAAGAATAAAAGCATACCATTTCAAACATTAATAGAAATACTTTTCCATCTTAGGTCTTAGAGGTGTTGTATCACAAAACAAACTAGGCACTGTTAGGGCATTTTGACTGAAAAGTGACCTGTAATTAGCACATGACCTACGTCCGATATATGTCATATAATCAACTAAACAAGATTAGAATTTTTTTTTTCTGAACATAAATAACTACATAATAAAAACAGTTTCCTCCCTTTCTTATCCTGTTCTCTTTCAATATAAAGTCTCCAGGCTTTATATAAATTCCCAAACTTTGGAGTTTCCCTGGACAAAACCTTTTATTGTGGGATCCTATACAAGCCCATTATCCCATCCTAAGTACATGTGAAGCACTGAGATAACACTTCCCCCCACCCCAACACACACACCAAACTGGAATTAATTCCAATTAACTGCCATGCAAGATGCATGTGTAAGACTGTCCCTCTCCACGCACCTCTCTCCCCCTTCTCCTACCCTCCCCTTGCCTGTTTTGATGCAAGTCAAAGTCAGGACAGTCAACTCAGGGATAAATCCAACTTGTCTGTTTTTAGCACCCATCTAATAAAGCTTTCAGGAACTCAAAAAAATTCCTTAGTCTAGATGACACCATTAATGACAAGATGAAAAGATCCTGAGATAACAAAATCCTGAAAAAGTTGGGAGAAGGGCTGGGTGCATGTGGAGCGGGCTTTGTTGGCAGGGGGACTTGTGGGGCTGGGGCAAGGAAAGATTTGCTCGGTGTTTTTGAGCACCCTGAACCAACAGGCTGCTCCCAACCAACCAGGTTTTAGAAACCGGACCAGGGAAGTGGTTCTCTGTGGGCACCTGACCAGACAGCAAAGGACCCCGACAGCTTGCTTCGACCAGTTTATATCCTACTTCAGGTTTGCACTGTGGAAAGCCAGGAACCTGCTGGTAAACTGACAGTCAGACCTTACAGCCGAGGACTGTATTAAAATGGGACTAAGTGAAATGTACTGGTACTACAGGAAGATAGAAGAGGATAACAGGAAAGAATGGCATACCCCATCTCATGGAGAGGGGTCTGGCATAGACTTTTTCAGGTGTAGACCCTCTGAAGAGGGCAGTGGGTGTGGGCATGAACGATGAGTGCCCCTGATGGCTGGGGGGGAGGGGGGGAGGGGCATGGCAGTGGCAGGAGTGAGCGCTGTGGTGATGGCAGGAGCGTGGCAGTGGTAAGCAGGAGCTCCCGCAGACGCCACCAGTGCTGTTGGCAGTGGGGGGTGGCGAGCGCCAACCAGCAGCAGATGCCACCAGCAGTGGCAGCAGCAGCCAATGGGGATTGCTGACAGCCCACAGACACCACCGGCAGTGTCAGCGGTAGGGGGTGGTGAGCTGCAGCCACGCACAGGCACTGCTGATAGTGTCACCTTTTTGTATGGGGTGCACTGCCATGCTCAGGGGGTGCATGTGCACCCATGTGCACCCCCTACGTATTGCCTCTGGGTGGGGGTACAGGTATGGAGAAGGGCGGAAAGTTGTGCAATGTGAATTGTGTAATGGGTTTTTAGTGTGTTTTGAGCTGCCAAGTGAGCCACAAGGGCAGAGTGTTGCAGGTGGAGATAGATAAATAGAAAACTTTTTTTTTGCAACTCCTCCCCAAAAAACAAAAAACCCAACCACAACATTTGGTGAAAGCTGTCTGATTATCCCATGATTCTGGGCTTTGCTGCTCACCAGGTGAGGCCAGGAAGGAATTCCTTTTCTCTCCCTATATCCTACTGGTATCTGGTGGGGTTTTTTACTGCCTTTCTCAGAAGCATTGTGTGTTGGTCAAAGCTAAGGCTGGGGATTTTGACTGGGGTGCAGGTACCCTTGCTGGGACTTAAATCATCTAGAAATTCCTGGCTAGATGGTCTTATTCCTTAGCTCAGGGCCAGATCAATCATTGCATTTGGGATAAGGAAGAAAATTTACCCTACATTCAGTATAACACAGAATGTGGGGGGTTTTTACCTTCATCTGGGGATGTGGGCAGAGGGGTATGCTGCTCTTCCTTGAATCTCTAGAGCTTTTTTTTTTTCCACAAACTACTTCCTGCCTTGGCAGTGGCAGGACATTGTCAGTGCCCTCATCCTCCCACTTCACCTATAGCAAGTTAAGGGACATTTTTGATATTTCAGGCATTATGCCTGCTAGTTGTGTGTGAGGGTTGTTCTTGAAGTTTTTAGGAACAGGTCAGGAAAACAGGTGTCTAGGATAGTTTAGAAAGGGATAACCCTGTCTTGAGCAGGGAGTTGGACTAGATGACCTCCTGAGGTCCCTTTCAACCATATTTTTCTATGATTCTATGTTCTGTATTTAAAACAAACAAACAAACCCTAAACCCTTTAAGAATGAGAATTTTGCCTATATAAAGATTGAAGGATTGGGCCATTTTTGCCAACTGCACATCAGAATATTGACCTTGAATTTCTGGCTTTAGAATAAAATGTAAAAAAATACAACCTGAACAGACAGGTTTAGAGGGCTTGCTTTACCAGGGGCACTTTAACTCTGGGCTCTAAATAAAGTGCCCAGAGCGTCTCATGTATCAGCAGCCCCATGCTTAAAAATGGCGGCAGGGTGCTTTATCTAAAGCTCACTGAATAAGCTTTAGTTAAAGAGCCCCCACTGCCATTTTAAAGCATTTTTAAGCAAGCACACGTGAGTGTGTAATTACCACACTCCAGCACACTTGGTTAATTGTGGCTCATGTATAGGCCCCCGTATGACTAAAATTTGTTGATGATTTCGCAAAGTTGCCTCAGGTGCAGCTGCTGAGAAAGAGCTCTCATTATGTGAAATGAGTTTGTTTTTTAATTTAATTCCAAAGAAATATAGTTACGTTGATACACTCCAGGCACAATGACTAACTAAAATGAAATCTAAAATTAATAAAGGTAAAGATGCATCAGCAGGGGAGACATGAGAAATCGATTTGAGGACAAATGGATTCTGCCCTCTGCTCCTATTAAAGTCACTGTATAGTTGAGGGAAGAAGAATGCACAGCTAATTCATATCACATAAAACTCTGCCCCCTGTACTTATGCTTCTCTCTACATATCCTCTTCAACTGCCCTGCCTGGGCATTTGCCTCTTATCCCATGATTACCTTTGAGCTTCTCCTTCCCTCCCCCTTGTACATGGAGAATCTTCCCTCAACTTATACAAAGAAGTACGACCCTATCTTTTATATCCTTTCTAAAGACCCACTTCTATTGCAAAGACAACTAGAAATCTTGCAATTTCCTGTAGATAATGATGACTACAGGAAAAATACACTTCTTAAAAGTGCAATGCTATGGGCCAAAATCAAATGGCTAATTGGTATAGAGAACTCTGCACAGTGCCAATGCCTAATTAAATATGCAAACATATTAAACATTTTACCTTTCCCTTTTGCTCTTGTGCGTATTATCACTGGGAATAAAAAGCAAAGATATTAATATACATCAAATTTTTTCAGACTACCTCAGGTAAATGTTTTCCAAACCTTTAAAATGTTTAAAAGGGAAATATGTAATATAATTCTGTGATAAGCATCATGAAAATGCCTATAAATATGTTAATAACATTATCAGAATATTAGCATCATGTCCTTTTGCAGTTCGTTTACTGCATATTTTTCCTTAAAAAGTCTTTCCCATTTGCACTGATTTTGCAGTTAGGAAAATGATCTTAAGAAATCTTGTCTTAAGACATTCTTGCCACCTTGAACCACTAATTATTTAATGATGGGTGGAAAAAACATTTCTAATGTTTTTATTAAGTCAATTTTGTATTTCTATATCTGAAGTTTGCTGATGACTTTGCCAGGTTTCAGTGGATACAGCTTCTGGAGAAAGAGCTCTCATTATGTGAATCAAGCATGTTTTTGACTGAATTCAGAAGAAATATACATATCTCAGAACATTACAGACATAACCAGAACATGCAGCATCAGGCTGATTGACTAAAACACAACCCAGAGCCAAACTAAATAATGACAGAGGTGACTCACTAGGTAAGACACTGAAAGAGCTTATCAATTAGAAATAGTTTCAGGAGCAAATGATTGACCAGTTCTGGCCTTAGATACCAAGTTGTAGATAAGGGGGTGTGGGAGTGGCAATGGGCGTGGTCCACCAATTGTTCAGGGGACAAATAGCAGATGTCTTCATTTAATATAACATTGTTTGGAGAGCTCTACCATCATATTTTTACACCTTATGCAAGGTACTTTCCTTTCACAGAAGGTGCCCCTCTCACCTCCCTGAGCATTGTACTCACAGCATTGTGGTTTCTACACTGGGCGTGCCTATAGCATGTCCGGACACCTTTGGACACCACCACAATTCAAATAAGATAATACTTTTCTAGTTTTCTGGTATAAATCTCATTTTATTTTCCTTCATCTGCTTCTGGAACATATATAACATGTTCTGCTTGAAAGCTGTCAAAGAAAATCTCTAATCAGAAGAGAATTGGGGGTGGTTGGGGGTGGGTTTGTCTGGACTTTGGAGGAAACTGGCAAAGGGATATGTTGGTGTAACAGTTACTTCAGGAGTAAGCACAATAAAATTAAAAGAAACAAAATTAAATTTAATCTTTTGGAAGTGCATGGAGCGCCACAGCTAAAAGAACTGTAATTACAGCGTGTGGGAACGGTGTCCCCGCACGTCTATAGGGACCCCTTCTGCCCTGCATGCTGCTAGTCTTTTCCTCTTATGCAATTTAATACATGGACAATCCTTATGTTTTAGTTTAAAATTATCAGAACACGGGAAATAATGCTATCTAAGTTTAACCTCCAAAACAGAGAGCTTTTCCTACTCCTATAATGTCTGTCCTGTGGGATACTTAACATTGAGCAAGAGTTATTGGCAAAAATTAAATGGCTAACTGGCATGAAGAACTTTGCAGTACAGGCAGTCCTCGCCTTACAACGTTTAGACTTACAACGTTTCACACTTACAACATGTATAAATTGACACCCTGTTTCAACTTTCTGACATCAGTTTAAACTTTACAACACTTGATCTGATGCCACTCCATGCCAGCAAACAAGTTCTCTGCGTTGCCCATCTGCTGTCTGTCCAAACTTCCTTGGACACTTTCTTTAAAAAAGCAGACAAGACTCCAGAAAAACCTACAGCCAGGACTCCTGAGAAGACTCCAGCCAAGAACCCTTCAAAAAGTCCAACAAAGTCACCTCAAAGCAGTCCTTCCAAATCAATCTGATTGCTATTTACAATATAAATACGTTAAAGTAGCTATATTACTCATCTATAATTGATAGAGTACAAAATTCTGGGGTATTTTTGGTGAAAATAGGGTATTGGGCCTTGGTTCAGGAAACAATCCCCCATTTACATTGTTTCCTATGGGAAAATTGGTTCCGAGTTGCAACGTTTCAACTTAAGACATAGTTCTCAGGAACCAATTGTGTTGTAAGTCTGAGGACTGCCTGTGTACAAAAATAAGAAACTAAAAAATGTACCTTTATGGTCTGCTTCTTTATTACCTTAGAATAAAAAAGAAAATCATCAATTACTCTCTCTTCTTCTGACATACAAATGTAAATGCTTTCCAAACATTTTCAGCATTGCATAAGGAAATAATTAATATACTATCCTGATTAACCTAGTAGAAAAGACAATGAATAAATATATAAAATTAATGAAATACCAAAATATTGACCTTGAACATCTGGCTCTGGACTTTGTTCACCTAGGAATAAAATGCAAAAACATCAACAAACTCCAAATGATCTCCATCTTTGGACACTTCATATAAATGGTCTCCAAACTTTTACTGCATTGGACAGTGAAATGTGTAGTATGCTATAGTGGCATGCAGCAAAAGAATGCCTATAAATATGTGAATAAAAATAATAAAATACCCAAATATAGGCCTTAAATCTCTGGCCTGGGCTTTGTTCATCTGGGAATAAAACATGAAAATATCAATAATATACACAAAATATACTCCCTCCATTTATAAATTTGGCGCACACATAAAAATATTCTCTAAAGTTTTACAGCATTGCATAGAGAAGTATTCAGCACACTTAGTGATTAACATAATAGAAATGCCAATATCTACATCTATATCTGAAGAAAAAAAATTAAATACCAGACTGTTGACCTTGAGTCTCTGTCTCTGGATTTTGTCCTTCTAAAAATAAAAACAAAAATATTAATACACACCAACATCTTCTTTTCACTCTGGTATACACATATACTTTCCAAATTCTTACAGCATTGCATGGGGAAGTGTTCAGTATACTATAGCAACTAACATGATAGGAATGCTGATATTTGAATCAATAACTATAGCTGAACAAAAACATTATACCAAAATGGTGAACTTTGATGTACACTTTGTTCAACTAGGTGTAAAACACAAACATATCACCATAAAATTTCCGTCTCTCACTCTGGCACATGTGTCTCTTACAAATGTTTACAGTATTGCATAAGGAAATACCTATTATACTATGTTGATAACATCATAACAATGCCTGTGAGTATATGGCTAGAAATAACAGAATACAAAAATGTTGGATATGCACATGATCACCAGGCAGCCTGGAGAGCAGTTTCTCTAGGTCAGTCTGTTGGGGTGGGGATTGAGGCCCCCATAGGAAGGGAGGGAGGGAGTTGGGTAAGGAGCTGGGTAGGGCTGGGGCTGTTGTCCAGCCAGGCAGTGCTTGGGGCTTGGGGTCCAGGGCTGGAATGCGTGACTGCAGAGGTCTGGCAGGGAATGGGACAGGGCAGTGGGCAGCTCATCTGGGGGGTAGGAGGGCCTGGTTCCCTGGCCCTGCGTGCACTTCTGGAGAGGGCAGGAGGTGGCACATGCCCTCCAGATTTCTGTGCGGGGCAGGGGCGTGGGCGGGCTGCCTGCTGCAGGCTCAGGGCTCCCCTCCCTGCTGCCCTTGCCCCAGGGCCTCCATAGCCTGACGGGCAGCTCCCCAGTGTGGCAGGGCAGAGCAGGGCTGGACAGGGAAGCTCTTTGCCTCTAGGAGACCTGCACCACCCTCGTGAAGTGACCCCTGCTTGCCCAGCAGCAGCAGGGGTGGCAGCTCAGAGTTGTGCCCCTCGCTGCTGCTGGGCTGGCAGGGGACACCTTGCCAGGACAGTGAGGGGCTAGTGGCAGGAACAAGCTTCCCCGCTGGTCCCATTCTGCTCTGCATGCCCACTGAGCTGTGAAGGCCCCAGGGGGAAGGCAGCAGAGCAGAGAGCCTGAGCCCACAGTAGGCAGCCTGCATCTGTCCTCCCTGATGGTCTCTGCTCTGGCTGTGCTGCCCATGTGGGAGGGGGATCTGAGCACCACTCTCTATTCCCCACTCGGGCCACAGCAGCTGCCATCTCCCATAAGTGGCAGCCAGGGCTCAGGTGCTGCTGCAGGGGGCAGGGGGTATGGTCCTCCATCCCTTACCTCGTAGCCCTGGCAGCTGGGGATCCCCTCCAGCAGGGCTGGCGGGGTAGGGGGCTGTGGGTGGGGGGGATGAGGGTCACCAGCAGAGCCAGAGGGCTGTGGGTGGGGAGTGAAGGGTACCTGCAGGGCTGGGGATTTGTGGCTTGGGAGTGAGGGGCCTGGACCTGTGCCCTGGTGAGCGAAGGCGGCAGGAAGAGATCTGATTTTCCATGATAAAAAACCCAAAATCAAATACCAAAATGGATAGTTATTTAGAATTAATTTTATTCTAGTGATTGAGGCAATGATAGGTTTCCAAACTGCTTTAAAATTATAAATATATCAATAAAACATTTGGTTTTATTGATATATTGGTCTTTGGTTCCAAACTTTGTTCATCTAGGACTAAATAAGAAAATATTTATCATGCTATGTTCCTGACATCATAACAAAGTCTATGAGAATAGAGTTAATAATAACATAATACCAAAAAGTTGATCTTGATTCTCTGGACTTGGACTTTGTTCACTTAAAATGAAACACCAAAACATCAATATATAACAAATTCTCTCTTTTCCTGTGGCAAACACATGAAAACTCTCTCTAAACTTTCATATAATTGCATAGAAAATTGTTTAGTATACTATGGGGATTAGCATCATCAAACATTAAAATAATAGAATACCATCATCTTGATCTTGAGTTTCTAGTTCTACATTTTGTTCATCTAGGAATAAAACATAAAAACATGAGTATATACCAAGTTATCTTTCATTCTCTAGTATACACATGAAAATACTCTTCATACTTTCACAACATTGCATGAATAAGTATATAGTAACAGCTAGTAATTAACATAAAATTATGAAAATAATAAAATACCATCAGGTTCACCTTGAATTTCTAGTTCTGTCATTTTTTCACCTAGAAATAAAACTCAGTATCATCAGCATACCACATACTCTCTCTTTCTTTGGCATGCACGTGAAAATGCTCTCGCAGCCTTTCACAGCATTGCATCAGGACAGAATTACTACACTAGGGAAACTAATGTTATAAAAACACCTAAATGTATACATATAAAATGCCAACATGTTGATCTTGAATTTCAGGCTCTGGACTCTTTTTTATCTAGGACTAAAACACAAAATCATTAATACACTTCAAATTCTCCCTCTTTCTCTGGCATACAGTCCCCAAACTTTTATTTGCTTACACAGGGAAATATTTAATATGGTAAATAACACTATTGAAATGCCTAAATAAATACATGCAGCACAAACACCAAAACAATATCAAAATATTGACCTTAATCATTGGCTTTACAGTTTGTTTACCTAGGAATAAAATTCAAATAGGATAATATAGAATGAGCTAACAGACTTACTTTACATTATTTTTGAAAAGGTGCCAACTCAGGCACTTAGCTGAATTTTCAAAAAGCAGTTAATAGAGTAATGTTACGATAGCTTTGGAATAGGTGAGCAGAATATTTTTATCTTTTTATTATCCTTATAGAAGTAGGTTTTGTAACTCTGTAACTAAAATTTGTTGATGGTTTTGCAGCTGTTGGAGAACATGCTCCAGTTATGTGAATGAAGATTCTTTTTTATTGTATTCGGAAGAAATATAGCCATCTCAGTACTTTTTTGGCATTACCAGAACAGGCAACATCAATCTGATTAACTAAAACAAAACCCAGAGCCAAACTAAATAAGGGTAGAGGTGAATCAGTAACTGAACTACTGTTGAAGAGCTTATAAATCAGAAATAGATATGGAAGCAAATGACTGAACAGTTCTGCCCTGAGATTTACAAAGGTATCTGATCATGAAACCTCTAGCAAGAAAGGGAAGAGCAAGCTCAAAGCAAAATAAAAGAATGACTCCATTAATAATTGTTTGGATTCCCTTTGCATACATAGGGTTGAAATAGGTAAGCATTCTTTATGCTTTAGTTTAAAGTGATCAGGACAAAGCTATCAAAAAGCACCTTCACAGTTCACTTGTAGTTCATCCTCTCCTGTAAGGCAATCAACTTCCTTGTTACAGAGGTACTTCTTTGGAATACATACACCTGAGTTACAGAGAAAACTCTTGTTCTTGCATTCTGTAGAGGAAAAAAGAATACCATTTATGTGGATGGGGTCAAATGGTTCAGCAGCTTAACACATGGCAAGAGTAATATGTCCAAATCAGATGTTCATAACTATATGATGACACCAGACACTGTAAACCTAAGATGAAATGGATGCCGTTAATTCTGTATACTCTCTATTTTTCAGTTTCAAGGATACAAAAATTTGGCAGTAGTTCCCAAACTTGTTGAGCAAGACTACTTGCTAATTTTTTCCAAAAGTTGTGTTCACAACAACCCCAGCTAAACATCACTCAACTTCCTCTCTTGTTAGCATTTCTGATTTCAGTAGAGCTTTAGGATGCTCCCTGGAGTAGGGCTAACATTTTCAAAAGCAGAAGCCTAAACTATGCTTCTAATGCCCCCTCTACACATTAAAGGTATTGTGCAATTAACTGGTTAACTGCCCAATTACCGGGAAAGCAGCTGTCATACAATAAACACCCCCAACCAGCTAGTTAGACCTTGAAAAACGGTACTGACTTTATAGTTGGTTGCTACCGAGCTTTAATTTGCACATGTAGTAGGGTCTCCCTTGCAGCTGGGAGCCCTGTCAGCTGACATGGCTCCTAACTCCTGGGTGTACCATGCCCAGTGCAAAACCCCCAGGCCCAGGGGATTGAGACAGCTGTGATCCCCAGAGCTCAGGGTTCATAAAACCCCCAGGCCTTGAGGATCACAACTACCATTATTCTTAGTGCCTGGGGGTGCGGGAAACTCCCAGACCCTGGGGATCATGGTTACCATGGTCCATAGGACTCTGGGGTACAGGAAGCCCCTGGGGATCATGTCTACCGTGATTCCTTGGGCACTGGGCTATGGGAAACCCCTAGGGCTGCAGGTTTCCTTCACCCCAGAGGCAGAGGGATCACCCCTGCAGTGATTTTCCACCCCCAGGGGTTTCATGCATTCCCCACACCCTGCCTCAGGAGTGCATGGGGCACCCCCGTGGCTGGGAACCCCTCAGACAGGATGCGTGGGGCTCCCAGCCGTGGGAGCTTCCTTTTTGCCAGTGCAGGGGGAGTCCAGGACCAGGCTCCCCCTCACTGGCAATAAGGTATGATAGGATCTCATGTGTGATCCCACAATCGCACCTCCTGCCATGCACATGTGGCATGGCAGGAGGTAAGAATTTGTGAATTGTGCACGAGATCCCATTGTGCCTTTGCCTGCACATGTAGAGCGGGCCTAAGTAACTTATAAGTAGGCCTGTGTGAGTTGGCAGTGATCCGATTTGGCTTCGGATCCAGCCACTTCGGATGGCCGCAATCCGATCCGGAGCTCTGGACCAGATTTCTGCCTTGATCTGGCCGAAGTGGCTCCGAAGCTTGGAGCCGCCTCAGAGATCTGGCTATAATGGGGAATCAATTAAATATCTATAACTTTGTTGTTTTTTGTCTGATTTGGATGAAACTTGCAGGGATCGTAGCCTCTGCTGAGAGCATGAAACCTGCCAAGTTTCAAGAAGATTGGTGCAGGGGCTTGGGGGGGAACTGTACCCCCAATTCTTGAAAGCCAAACTCATGTCACGGCTGTCTGTTACACCACAGGGGGGTCAAACCTGCAGGGGTGGTAGCTCTTACTCAGGCCACAAAGCCTGCCAAGATTCAAGATTGGTGCAGGGGTTTGGGGGTAACTGCCCCTCAAACTGCGGACAAGCAAAAACACTCGTGCCATGGGTGACATTGTGTGTTAAGGCACAGCGGGGTGACAGCTGCAGGGATGGTGGCCCCTGTTGAGGTCACGACACCTGCCAGCTGTGGAGGAGATGGGTGCAGGGGTTCTGGGGCCTTGCACCCCTAGCTGCTGACAGACAAAACTCCTGCCAAGACTGTGTCTGTCCTGGGGCAGTTGATTGTATTGATTCTTTCCTCTCCTTAGCCTGGTTTTGTAGGTGCTAATTGATGCTCGTTAAGTCTTTATGTAGTAGCTAGGTCCTGTGTATTGAGCTGGTCCCTGAGTCCCTGGTCCCTGAGTGAATCATGATGGATTGACTGGTAACTGGGAACACAGCAGCTTAGCAGCCAGGCCTGCAGCAGTGTCTCCCCTCCTTGCCCCAAGACAGACAGTCAGTTCCACAAACACCCATGGCACCAGTTTTGCTTGTCCGCAGTTTGAGGGGCAGTTCCCCCCAGAGCCCTGCATGGATCTTCTTGAAATTTGGCAGGTTTTGTGGCCACAATAAGAGCTACCAGCCCTGCAGTTTTCACTCCGCTATGTTGTAACGCCTAGACATGACATAAGTTGCTTTCAGGAATTTGGGGTACTGTTTCCCCCAAACCCCTACACTGATCTTCTTGAAACTTAGCAGACTTCATGGTCTCTGCAAAGTCTACCATCCCTGAAAAGTTCATCCAAATCGGACAAAAACCAACAAAGTTATAGATATGTTATTTTTTCCCCATTATACCCTATGGCTGGATCTCCGAGGCGGCTCTGAACCGCTTTGGGAAGCCAAACGAGGCCAGCGCTTGGACTCGGATGTGCTGCTTTGGACCCCGAAGCGTCCAAAGCTTCTCCGGATCCAAAGCTCTGTCCAAAGCCTTGTACAGCCCTACTTATAAGCACACGTTCTGTTAAGTAGCTTAGGTGCAAGTATAGGATTAGAAGAAAAAACATTTTTTTCTGTGATTTTTACCTACAGTTTATTTGTAGACTTCACCTAACCTGTAAATGTGCTGGTACAGGGACCTTGTTGTAAGCATAGTTGTCTATAGTTATAAGCATACCTATGTGAAAAATACAAAGCCAAAATGTATTTGGCAGTTTTAAAATTTGGCCAGATATATTCATTATGTTTTAATAAAAAATTACTTTTGAATTTGTTTGCATCCATTATTAATTCACTTTCTATGAATACTCTAGCAGACAAATTTATTAATAGGAACACTAATAAGAAAACCAAAATCAGGATTATTTGTGGAAATGAATTTTGAATTTGTAAGCATGTTCTGCTTGCTTCTGTGTAGCACATTAACCTCATTTTAAAACTTATGTCCTCCAGTTCAGTTATTTGACCTGTTTCTACTCTGTTTTCAGGCAAACTAGCCACAGCTTGAATTTCAAATGCTGAAGAAAGCGACTTGTCATGAATGATCTGCAGGTCAGGAATCATCTTAGATGTATTTTTGTGAATAATATTTCATGAGTAATACATTTGAGATGATATTAACTTTGTTTAAGGACAGTTTGCTAACAGGAAAAGATGCAGATCTATTTTTACTATCAAAACTTTCCTATAAATAGTAATCTTTTTTAATTCAACCAGGCAAACTAATTTTTAACAACAATATTTTTCTGCTTCCCAAATAATGCCACTCTCTCTCTCTCTCCTAACACTCTTAGATTATCTATGCAAGAGGGGAAGTTACATAAAAGAATGTACATTGAGGCAGACTCAATATTATTACCTTTGCAACACAATTCATCACTTAGGTCTCCACAGTCATTTATCCCATTACAAGTTTCTGTCAGAGGAATGCATTTCTTATTGGCACAACAGTATTCCTGTGGTGTACATTCTGTAAAACAGGAACAAAAATTAACTATATGTGGAAGTTTCTACAGGTCTATAAATGTACTGGGCAATTTCTTATTTATAAGCATACTTTTGCATTAGCTGCTCCCCTCCCTGCTGCATTTTAGGCCTTCATCCAAAGCCCAGAGAAGTCAGTAGGTGTCTGTCCATTGATTTCAAAAGGCTTTAATCAGGCCTTCAGTGTGGCCTCCCGGTTTTTTCCCCTCTCCACCTTCCAGCTACCTGGAAACCACTCTCTTTGTTAAGTACTCAGATAAAAATGTTAATCAGGCATTTTACTCAATGGTATTAGGGATTAATGTGATGGGCACTCTTCCTTGTAAAGGAGACATCATGTTCAGGAGTATCCAAATTTTTGCTTTTGTGATTATATCAAAAATAGAGAAGATTATAATCTGTCCCAGCCAAGTGCATCTCTCTCTGATGCTACCAAAATAGCTGACAACACCAGAACCCCCAAAACCTGCAACCTAACTCCAGTCCCTCAAAGCCATTTATCATCATATTTTACATATACAACAAAGAACTATAAAAAAAGCTTCAGACAAGGACTGGGTCACTAGTTTACACCAGTAAAGGAATTAATTATTTCAGGTTCAGTCATTTGAGGTGATGGACACCTTGCAGAAAGCACTAAGAATTCATACAATCCAGCTCTGGATTGCTTACCATGCTACTGGTTACTTAATTTCATTGCATTTTCTTCCTGAAAAGAGCAACGGCTAGGAGGATCTCTCACCTGGGTAAGACAGAAATTATCCAGAAGGATGCAAGATTGTCAAGAGAAGGAGTTTAGAGCTGCCTTTCTCGATTAGGAAGTGAATGCAATTGGGGGTAAAATATTTTGTCTTTTTTGAATGTCTTTCAGAGTATTTTGGGGACAAAGGTTAATTCTTGTTTATTATTGTTATTTAAACAACTGAAAATCATCATAAATTTTACAAAAAAGCAAAAAAGCAATTCAATACACATATATAGGGTACTGACAGACAGTCACTCCCCACAGTAACTCATGGTGCTTTGCAGGAAGCACCATGAGTTACAGTGATCCCTCGGACCCAAATGACTTTAACTGTTGGGTCTGGGAGACTGGTGGATCAAGCTCCAGTTTAGAGTGGCTGCTTTCAGCAGCCGCCCTCCCCTAGCCCCCTGCCC
This sequence comes from Alligator mississippiensis, assembly GCF_030867095.1. Classification (NCBI taxonomy): domain Eukaryota; kingdom Metazoa; phylum Chordata; order Crocodylia; family Alligatoridae; genus Alligator; species Alligator mississippiensis. The sequence goes on along the minus strand of NC_081825.1, from coordinate 128,111,093 downwards.
CCAGCTCCAGTGCTGTCTTCATAATGGGAAGGGGGAAGAGAGTGGAGGGGACTCAGTCTGGGGTTTCCTCAGCCTAGGCTGGAGGGTGGTGCAGGTGGACTGGAGCCCTCCTCCTACCCCAACCTCCAGCACAGGCTGGGGAAACCCTTGACCAAGCTCCTTCCCCTCCCTTCTCCTCATCCCATTCTGAAGACAGCACTGGGGGTGGAGATGGGCTACATCAGTCCAATCCTGCTCCTGGCAAATGCTGACATAAGTTAATGAAGGTACTCTGCTCTGGAGCACCTTTATCTGAACCTTCATGCAATGAGGGTTCAGATTATTACACAATCAATCAGTTTTTAAGTGCTCTACAGCCATGCACTTCTGTAAGGGCATAGCTGTAGAGCACTTCAGGGACCCAATTGCACAACAAACTGTCACTTCTGTCAGTGCCCATGGTATGTCTATGATAGCATGCTTGATAGTACAGCTTAAAATGAAGAAAAGAGTGTCTAAAAAACCCTCTTCTTTTCTTTTTCTTTTTTTTTTTTTTACCAACCTCTCTGGAATTTATGGCATGCCACCGTAGCAAAATTCTTTACACCACCTGGAGGTGATCTTTTAATTAATTTACATTCAGCTAGGCTAGTCTCTTCCCCTCTGCATATCACTTGAAGACACCAAGATGAAGTGTTGTTATGTTCTGGGACAGTGAATGTCTTTCTGTGATATTCAGCACCCCTGTGAAGATACAGTTTAAGAAAACAATTGTTATAACACAGAATACACTTCCTTTTATTTTGTGATATAGAATTGATTTGATTCCCACCCACCACCACCACCCTGCTGCACAACAGGGTGAGAAGGAATAAATACACCCCATCTATAAAATGGTGAGTCAATAAAAAGGGGTAAGTAAAAGATGTCTCTTTTGGGAGAAAAGATAAAATAAAACGGGGTTCTTAGTCTGCAAATTGTTCAATACAATTATTCCCTGCACCCAAGTATATCCCCATCAAATTCACTGTGCCTCATCATGGGCAGAAATTAAACATGTAGGGTCCAACCTTTAGTTGTATGTAGACTTTATTAATCAGGAATTTGGGGAACATCCTGCATTATGCTAAGTATCTTTGACTTCTCCCAAATTGAGTGAAAGCCAAAAGTGGTGAGATCAGAGCAAGATTGTGCCCTTAATAAAATTATTTTTTGGTAGCCTTATTCTTGTTTTAATATTGATACTCTCCTGCATTAAGAAATCTGTGTCAAATAAATAAGCAATTACAGAGGCTTGTCATGGCTAAATATGTAATGCTCAACCAAGACTCACTGTTCTGTCTTGGTACAAGTCCCCACCCATGTTGATTGAAAAGTTAATGGCCAGGACTGGGAATTGAACTCTCTCTCATAGTTATTTTGTGGGGCTCTACTGCAGGATAACAGGTCTCATGTAGCATGAAGTTGTCACTTAGGTCTTAGACACATGTTCATTTGCAGTGCTACAAAGTGCCTCAGCACTTTGTAGTGCTACAGAATGGAGTGTTATAGGCATGGACACATGTGCAGTGCCCCTTGACTGGAGCACTACAAAGTTGCTTCAGAGCATGCTCTCTAGCCAGGGGGGCAACAGGCTCCCTGGCAAACTTGACCGATAAACTCTTGCCATCACAGAAACAGCTGATTGGGTTATCTGAAAGCTGCCCAAGATGGCAACACTAACTGGGGGTCTCCTCTGCCAACCCAAGATAGCAATGGCTGATCTTGAAGGCCCCCCTGCTTGATCAGTTGTGGCTCTCTTGTCTGAGAATGCAATGCCTTTCTGGGGAGTCGGGTGTCAAAGGTAGTCCCTGGCCACCCATGTGTGTAGAGCAAGTGAAGAGAACACTGTCTCTTGGTCCTGCAACAGTGGCTTCAAAAACAAACCTAGGGGTGTCGGGAGTGGCAGCTCTTTCCACTACCTGGTGGTGCCCTGTCAACATTGGTTTCCCTATGCAGTATTTCCCTTTTCTATACAAAGACCATACAAAACTTACGCTTCAAAGCCACGGTGTCTGCAGGCTACATTTGCTTCATTCATACTCCATTTGCTGTTACACAGAAATAACTTCTCAGTGTTGTTCACAAGCTTTACTTGAATTACACCCTCTGACTCTGAATCTCCATAGTTCAGAGAAACATCAAACTTCTCTAAAACAAGCAAATACATAACCCATAACACTGTTATTCTTGCAGAAGGGTATTAAAGGAAACATGAGCTCAGAAAAAATATGGAAGGGTTAGACAAGCAGTGGAACAGATTATGTAGGGAGGTTGTAGAATCTTATCAAAGGAGTTTTTTAAGAAGAGTTTAGACAAGGGATGCTCAACCTCTGGCCCGCAGGCCAAATGCAGCTCACAGAGCCTTAGAATCTATCTCGTGGGGCTCCCCGTGCCTTGGCAGTGGGGAAGCAGTGACAGTTAATACTACCTCCCCATCCCACTGCCAAAATCTCAAGCTCCACGTGGTGGGTCAGAGCCAGGCCATAACCCCCACCTCCCATGGCCAGATCAGGCCTGGGTCACACTCCCTTCCTTCTACATGGCCTGGTTGGAGCAGGGCCATGCCCCCTTCTCTCTCAGCAGAGTTGGGCCATGCCCCTTTCCCTCCACTTGACCAGGATGGGGCTAAGCCATGCCCCCTTCCTCCCGGGGGCCAGACCATGCTTCCTTCCCCCCAGCCTAGTCAGATTGGGGCTGGGCCATGTCTCTTTCCTCCCACAGGGCTGGGTCTTGCCCCCCACAACTGGACAGGGCTGGGGCTGAGCCATACCCCCTTTTCCCTCACAGCTGGATCAGGGCAGGGCTGCCCCCCAACCTCCCACTATGCAGCCAGATGAGTCCCTACCATGTATGCTGTGTGCCAGGATGGGTCCACAAGCCAGACTCAACCTGTGGAGGGAGTGGGCAATGCCCATCCAGCTCCACAGACAAAAAGGTTGAGCACCATTGGGTTAGACAGAAGCCTTTAGGAATGGTATAGCTATAGATGATCCTGCCTTGGGGCATGGGCAAACACTAAGTGGCTTTTTGAGTTTCCTCCCTTTGCAAATAAATGAACATAGTTTTTAATCCGTAGAGAGTGAAGTACCTATAAGTTATCAATATACGTTTGGAAAATAGGATTCTAATACCTCCATGTATGCAATCGCCTTTACTCATATACTTTGCTTCTGGGCGCTGACATTCATAGCTCTTCAGCTGACAGTAAGTTCGGAATGTTTTTCCATTAATAGAAGACACTGAGGTGCCATTCTTCGGGCACTGGTAGGGAAGCTTGCAAATACAATTTCCTGACACACATCTCTTCCAGGGCAGACAAAAAACTTTCTCACACGAGTCCTGTGTGTATTTCTCTTTTAAACATTCTCCTACCAGGTGTGTCTCCTTGTGAGTTGGTTGAACCTGCTGAACTGGTTCTTTATTGTACTCAGAGGTCTGGTTCTGGAAGACCTAAAATAAAGAAAAAGAATGAAATAACTCTAGGAAGCAAATGAGCTGCTATTTGGGCCCATTTCAAAATCCACTGAAAGTACTGCATGTCCTTCTGTTGATTCCAGCTGGATGTTATATCAGGCCCATCATTACCCCTTTTCTTGTATCAAAAAGGTTTTTCACATCAGGTGTTTTTAGTATTATATATGGTCACCCCACACTATCTTCTTCCTCTTCCTTCCTTTTAAAAAAAAACTTATTTGGGGTTTGGTTAATCCTCTTTTTCTTTTTGAATCTCTCACCAGGGTCTCTTCTCTCTGATTTCTTGCAAATGTAACAGTCTTGCCTTTTCAATATGTCAGTTTTAGTACACAGCAGATTAGAAAATTTTAACCCAGAAATTGAACACATTAAAAATGGTATGATGAACTGACATTCAGTGGGATTTACAGTAAATTGCTATAGGGGTGAGCGAAGCAGGCTGCATTCAATTTGGATTCAGATTTGGCCCAAATCAGGAACAGTGATTCAATTTTTTGATTTGGATCACTGTCCCTGATTCAATTCAGCTGAATCCGAATCGGAAGATTCGACGCTGATGGATTCAGCCATAGACACAGCTTTAAAAGTTTTTTCTACATACCTTGAGGTACTAGTATGGCTCATGAACGCTGAGATGCTGGGGTGGATGGAAGATGCCACAAGAGCATGGGGGACCCCCCCATGTGCTCGGTGGCAAGTACTTTCAGTCCACTTCCAGGCCTGCTGGGGAGCATGCAGGGGAGCCCCCCCATGTCCTGCTGGCTCGGCAATCAGTCGCAAGGGGACCCCAGGTGCCACCCCAGACCCAGGAAGCAGGCAGTCACTGAGCTGGGAGGGCATGGGGGGCCTGCCCTGCATGCTCACCAGCAGACCCTCACACTCCTGTGGGATGCTGCATCTGCCCCAGCCTCACAGCATTGACGAGCCGCTTGGAACCTTGAGGTATGTAGAAAAAACATTTAAAGCTGCGTCTTTGTCCACATCTTTGAATCTTTCTGAATCTCTCCAAATTGATTTGGAGGGTTCTGATTTGATTTGGATTTGGAGATTCGGCCACTGAATCAGGCCAAATCTTTGCTTAATCGAATCAGGGACTGAAGCTTCGCACAGCCGTAAATTGCTACAAGCAAAATTGCAGCTGGATGCTTCAGAACAGATGTTCTTTTCTGGACTAACTTTCTTTGATTTTAAGTATAACCTACACATTTTTAAGGAGACACATGTGAATTAAGTAAATTAAGTGAGAGAGACATATGAATCTAAAGTTTTCCTTTAAGGTCTGCAGAAGCTGCAGAAACAATTATGTATAATGAAATTTTTGCAAACTTGAACATTAAACACCAGTATATTTCATGGCCATATATTTTCTTGCCTCGTGCACAAAAACAAATTTGTTGGTTGGTGGCCCTGGCCCATATGAGTTTTGTGTTGATTTATACCTATACTGACACAAAGCCCCAGTAATTTCATTCAGGGCCCGATTAACGCATAGGCCAACTAGGCACATGCCTAGGGCCCTGAGCTGAGTGGGGGGTGGGAGGGGGGCCCAGGAGATGCATTGTGGTGCGAATGGTCCTGTCCATTTTCCCTCCTCTCCTCTCCTTTCCCTTCCCCTGGATGCCTGGGGGGAGGGTGCTAGTAGGTAAATATAATTTTTTTCCCAGTATTGACCCAGTTCGCATTCACTCGCTGGCCAGCCATGACAGCAATACAAAACAAACAATGAGACTCATTTGCATACCTATCTTGCAAATACCAGGACTATGCAAGTAAAATATGCAAATGAGTCCTCTCCTCATTTATACTACATTGCCCATGGTAACTTGCTAGTGAGTGAATGAGAACCAAGTCACACACCTCCGCAATGGCAGCACCAGGAAGGGAAGGTGTTCTTTTCTCTGCTGTAGCTGCTCTAGAGGTGGGGAGGCCTTTGCTCCTGGCCTCTCCCATCCCTGCCTAGGGCCTGCTAAATAGTTAATCTGGCCCTGATTTCATTGAAGGTTTGGCATTTTTCGTTGCTACTATTTGAGATAAAAAGTATGTTGAAACATAAAAATTACATCAACAGACTTCTGCATACAGATATAAGAAAAAAGTTAGTCCCCAGATTTGGCTTGGCATTCTTGAACGGGCTTGTTAAATCAATACAATTCAAGTCTAAAGTACTACAGTGAAATCCTGATCTGCTGAAATAATGAGCACTTTGTTCCAGATTTGAATGGAAACAGGATTTTACATAGAAATTTTACCCTGTTGTGTAATCGTGTTAAATTTGTTGTCTTATTTATGGGTCAGTACTTATTCAATTAATTGAACTATATCCTTATACAATCAAAACAATGAGACAGATCCTATTGTCCTCATTCTGGCTTAATTCTTATATTTCACTGGAAGTTTTGCCTGAGTATAACCTGAGAATAAACAGAAGAATTTGGCTACCTGGGGCCCTATTTCTGCAACTGAATCAAGTTAGGAGTACCCCTGAACCCATGTGAAACTCCATGCAAATTTGGCCCACTGACATAATACCCAACTAGAATAAATAGAGGAAAGAAAAATATACATCAAGATTCAGCTATTCAAGGTTGGAATAATTATATCAGTACCATTAAAGGAAATTTAAAAATCATCTATTTTTCCCAGTCAGTATTTAAGAAAAAACAATTAATTATTTCATTTAAAATAAATGAAATTCTTACCTTTCCTCCATAAGTACAAAAGAAGACACATGAAAAACCCAAGAGCAGCAATAGTTTCATGATGAAGAGTTTTTATCCTTCTTTTTTAAAAGAATTTCCCTGGCTAGGATTGTTTTTAACCTCAGATATTTGTCTGTGTTTAATTTTTAACCTTTAGTAAAATATTTAAAAGTTCGTTTAGAAACAGAGTGCAAGAACCTTCACATTGACTGATAAATCTGAGCACGCTGTAAGTATACTGTCTCAGTTTATCTGGTCTTACGGTAACAAGAGAAGATAACAAAAGTAAAGTCTTTAAAGTAAATTATTAAAGGGAAAATCCCATTAGGAATTCACTTTTCGAAGCCCTAAACATTGCTGATTTTTGCTAAGAATACCCTAGAAATTCTCAGGAAATTCTACTCTAGTTCTTAGTTGGCTTCATGTATGTCTCTCTAAGTACTTCTGGAACAGAATACATTTCTTCACAACAGATGGAAGAAGTAGTACCAGGAAGTATCATGCATCAGTTTTCAACAACCTAGAGGGTCATCATTCAAGATTATGTTTGGTACATTGCTCAACACTTTGGCAAGTAGTACAAGCAACATTGTGCTCTCTACTATGGGAGAGGCAAGGTGCAGGAACACTTTTTTAATGAAAAGAAAAAAAATAACCAACATAAATCACTTCAGATTCCAAAAAGCCAGAAATAACACAATTGCTTTTGCATATAAAAAGAAAAAATATCCTACATAGTATGGTGCTGACAGGGTCACAGAAAACTAAAGTTATGACTTCAGATGTGCTGAAGTCAAGCAACATAAACATTCTCTGTTATGAATAGGAGCTTCCTGGTGATGGCATGCACAGACATGAAGAAAACATGATTGTAGCAATGTGGGTCTCCCCGACTAGCCACAGTGCTAGTTTACCCATTTGCCTTTGGGCACACCACCCACCTGACTCGTCTGCCACACCTTGTTGTTAATTAGTTAGGGTATTAATTAAGGCGGAAGGCTGCCCATTCTTGCCCCGATGCCAGGGGGTGCTATCTGCAGCTTCGTTCCTCCCCTACACTGCAGCCCGAGCCTCACAGATGGGATCCAGATGTCACAGTAATCCCAGCCTACAGCCGGACCAAGCTTAGGCCTCATTGTCAGGCCTCAGACACTCACATTCATACCGCCCTCCTCTCACTAGGGCCTCTCACAATCCACCCTCTCTCACAGGGTCTCTTTCATGCGTCGACAACTTATATTGCCTTGCTCCCTCTTGGAGTGGGCTCCTTAGGCCTGGGGTGGGAGAAACCTCCCTAAGGTCCGTTGTCTAGCTGTAATTTGATTGACAGACAACGCGGGTAAAGAAAGACAGCTGTTTATTTGCTCGAGCAAAGTCCATAAAGCCAGCAAAAGGCAAAATGGCCCCCCCTCAAGGGTGAGGCGATCTTTTATACTTCTTATAACAAAGCAAGACTATATGGTTAACAAAAAGCAATACTTGGGGCGGTGCTCTACAAATCTTTGTAACAGCATATTTCTATTAAGCTGAACTAGCACTTTTAAAAGCTAAAAGTTAAGTAACAGTAACATTATGTTAGCAAAACCTTACACAGTAGAAGATACTTCTCAAGGACACAACCAGTAAGCTCAAACAATGGTTTCTCTGTCTTATCTTACTTCTTGCTGTAGCTGATTTTTTTTAGCACACAGACACAGATTCACTTTTTAACTCAGAAAATGCTTGGTGCAGTTAAAATGATTACTTGACACAAGCAAAGGCCTAGCTATCATTCTGCCTTGTGGTCAGCTGCATTGCTAGGCCACAGGTTATGCCTTGTATTCAGCTGTAAAGCTAATACTTCTTAATAATCCAAGTTATTGTAAACCTAACAGTATGCTTTCAGAAAACTATTCTATTTCAGGGTAATAACAAACCTGCGCGCTACAGGCCATAGGCTTTAGCTAGCTCATACTTGGGTGGCAGATGTACCATCTTTTGGGCCTCTCCCATGACCCTCACTACAGTAGTGGCCAGCCAATTACCCAACCAGGTCTAAGTTTGCCCTGGCCCCTTTCGGGGGCAACTCTCTCTATATATAAACATACTGGGCTCTCAGTCCTCTGGTTTTCTTCACTTCACTGGGACTCCACATCTCTGCCCCTCACTGGGGCTCCATACCGCCCCTCACTGGGGCCACCCCCTCACTGAGGCTACTCATCTCTGCCCCCCTCACTGGGGCTACGGGGCTTCCCCTCACAAATCTGTTGTGGGGGAGAGGCATGGGGGAGGGAGTGGGGCTAGGGGAGGGGCAGGGGCTGCTCAGCCAGGGCAGGGCACCAGAACAAGCCTTATGAGGGGGGCGGCTCCCACCACTATCTGCACCTCAGGAAGGCATGCGGGGGGTGCCCCTGGATCTGCACGAGAGGCAGGGTAGGCTGCTGCTGTGGGCTGGGGCTGAAGCAGCATCAGGCTCTTCCTGGTGGTGGCACTGGGAGGGGGCGTTGGGAGGGCTATGGCAAATTCTGGAGTGGGTGCAGCCCCCCCCCCATAGCCCCACTCCTGTAGGCCCCCATGGTGAGGGAGGGAGTGGGGCTGGGGCAGGAGCAGGGGCAGGCACTGCCTAGCCAGGGCAGAGTGCAGGACAGAGCCGCAAGTGGCTCATCTGGAGGGTGCTGGGGAGGTGGCAGCTCCAGCTGCTGCATGCATCCCAGGAGGGCACGGGGGTGTGTGACCCCAGATATGCATGCGGGGCAGGGAAGACTGTACGCCGCTGCAGGCTAGGGCCAAGGCAGCACCGGGCTGTTCCTGGTGGAGGTGTTGGGCCAGACTGCACTAGAAAGAGGTTTGTGGGGGCTACAGTGAATTTTAGGGTGGCTGCAGCCTCTCCTGTAGCCTCCTCACAGTGCCACCGCCGCCCGCCCCGAATGCAACCTGGCCCAGACCCCACTGGGAAGAGCTTGGCACAGCCCACCCCACATGCAGATCTGGGGGCACACGCCCCCATGCCCTCCCAGGGTGCATGCCCCGCTCCCCATGGCCCTTCAGATGAGCTGCTTGTGGCTCCATCCTGTGCTCCACCCCAGCTGGGCAGCATCTGCCCCTGTTCCAGCCCCAGCTCCAGCTCCAGCTCCAGTCCCAGCTCCACTCTTGCTCTCACTGCAGGGGACTACGGGAGTGGGACTGCAGCCACTCCAGAATTTGCTGTAGCCCCCCCCAACTCTCCCTCTTAGCACTGTCGCCACCCACCCCAAGTGCAACTCAGCCCAGGCCCCTGCCAGGAAGAGCCCGGCACTGACCACAGCCTGCCCATGCCCTGCAAGCAGATCTGTGGGCACACACCTCCCACACCCTCCTAGGGGTGCGCATAGCAGCAGGAGCCACCCCTGCCACGTCGCTCAGTCTCATGCCCTGCCCTGGCTGGGCAGCCCCTACCCCAGCCCCACTCCCTCCCCCACCACTGGGGCCTTGATCTGTCCCTCCCCTGCAGTGGCAGCCCACCCTTGCCCCAGGTGCAGATCAGAGGGCAAATGTCTCCATGGCCTCCCAGTGTGTGTGCAGTGGTGGGAACCACCTTCCTCACCCCTCCATGCACCCCCCAGATGACCCACTCGTAGCTCTGTCTTATATCCTGCCCGCTGTGCAGCACCTGCCCCAGCCCCACTCCGTCCATCACCACGGGGGCCTTGATCTGCCCCTCCCCACTTAAAAACAAGAAAAAAATATAAAGGGGTACATAAGCTGAAACTTTGAATCAGAAGGGATACACTTGTTAAAAAAGGTTGAAAACCCCTGTACGAATGGATGCTGAAACCCCAGAGATTCCAGGATAACAGCCTAATGATGAAAGCTGAAATGTGTTGGATAACTAGCAGTGAGATATAGCTCTCCATTTACTTGAAGCCAGCCCAGGTCATTACCTGGCTATAACTGTTACAGGCTATGACATTACAGGCTATAACTGTTTTGTAGGCTCCTATGCATAATAAATTGTCTGGCTCCTATCATAATAAATTGTCGTGGTACAGTTCACATCTCAAAAATTAACATCACAACTGGCACTCTTGTTGGTTACCTTGGTATTTACAATTGTGTGAAGGAGTACAGCCACTCTTCCCATCTTCTTCCACGTCAGTGTTTTAAGTATGGAACACTGGGTGTGTCTACATGTGCTTTAGTTAATGTGCATTAAATCTAGTATCTCCAGGCACCAGTACATGAGCATGGAGGCTGCTTTGACTCAATTAATTGAGTCTGCTGGAGCGTGGCAATTACTATGCTCCAGCAGCCTCGTGTCTTGCGTATCAGTGTCCCCACACTTAAAAATGGCAGCAGGGGCACTTGAGCTTTAGTTCAATGTGCTTTAGTTCAAACGCACCTGGCACCATTTTTAATCACGAGGACTCTGCTACACAAGACGCAGTGGCACTTTAATCAATGTGGCTCTTGGAGCTGCTCTAAAGTGCCACCTCCCCACTCCATCCCAAGAGCACGTGTAAAAGTGTCTTCCACTGTGACGTACTAGGAAAATGCGCATTAGTCTGTCTTAATGCACATTAACTAAACTGCATGGTTTTAAAGTGATGGTTAATGTGCATTAGCTTATTTTAACGAGCATTTACTAAATGGTGTGTCTTTAGTGACACTTTAGTATGCATTAAAATAGGCTAATGTGCATTAAAGTGCACATGGAGATACACCCATTGATGCTTATTTTGTAAGCAAATGGCTTCAGTTTCCTGGTTTTTGTTTTAATGAGATAGCTCCAATTCACAGATATTAAATAAATTGCAAAGTAATTTTCCTTCTGCTGTTTATTTAAGACAATGCAAGAAAAAGGATTTCTTAGGGTAATGTCTTAGTTGGGATAGAGTTAGATGACACATTTTTCTTCAGGTCTAAGGAGTAAAAGCCAGCACAGCATAGTAAAAAGCAGCTAGAAGAGGAGGGAGAGAAATTCCTGGGGTAGTAGCCAACCAACTACCAGAAGACTTTTAAGAGGCATTTATTCCAGGGAGGGTGACAAATCGGGGCCAGTAAAGAGCATGTACAGGTTGGCCCGAAGATCTGGGCCTCATGGACAAGGCCTGGGCTCATGGCCTGCAAGGCCTGCCCGTACACTCTAGACTAAACAAAACAACACACAAAAAACCCACAATGAACATTAGGACTATTTACATATTTACAGTTCTGCCAGCGGGGACACCCATGGAGGCCTCAGGGGTCGACCCGCATGAACAAAGTCCAAGGCCTCGGCCCGCTGGACGCGTCTCTGCAGCTTGAGCAGCCGGTGGTGTCACAGTGCGAGGATCAGGCATCCCACCTCGACTTGGCACAGCGCCCCCTCGAGGGCCCAGCGTTCCTCAAAGGTGGGCACTGTCTGCCGGAGGACAGCGTGCTCGAACTCGAGCGAGAGGCGGGCCCACACCAGCAGGCGGAAGAGCTGAAGGGCGTCGACCATCCCAGTGCCGGTGAGCTGGTTTCACTGGCTCTTCAGGGTGGCCATCTTGGCCTGGCCCAGCAGGAAGTTGGCCAGGCTGACCGTGGCCCGCTCGGCCGCCTGGTACGGGAAGGAGTAGATGTAGATGTCCTCGGAGAAGTCCCAGCCCAGCGCCCGAAGCAGTGCGCCCAGGGCGGCAAAGAGAGGCTGCAGCTGGGGGCAGTCGAGGAAAGCGTGGAAAATGTCCTCGTCCAGCACCCCCGGGCAGAAGGGGCAGGCTGCTGAGGCTGCTGGGTTCAGATGACGCACAAAGGCGCCGGTGGCCAGGATGTCGTGCACGAGTCGCCACTGCAGGTCGCCGGTCTTCTTGGCGGTGGGCGCCTTATACAGTGTGCACCATGCTGGGGTCCCGGGCCGCACCAGGAGCTGCTGCCACACGGTGTCAGGGCGGCCGGCAAGCACCTGGGTGTGCCGGGTGCGCACTACCCACACGTAGAGGCCCTTGCGGGGCTGGGTGCCAAAAGGGCAGCCCGTATTGCTGCTGGGGGGCACCGGGAGCCTGAGCATCGTGTTGGGCCGCTTGGCCAGCTCGCTGGGTACCGCTGGGATGACGGGGAGCGGTGGGAAAGCGTCTTGCGCGGCGTCTGCGGCGGAGAGGGTCCGGCGAGTCTGGAGATGGACTTCCAGGGCGGTCGCTGCTTCCATCGGAAGGGCGGCCCTAACGGCCCGCAGAAGCCAGCCCGCAGCGCGGACGGAGCGCATTACCAGAAGAAAAGACAGTGATTACTGGGAAATCAAGGCCTATCAAAAGGGAGGAGAGTCATTATCTCCTTTTATGTGTGGGAAGAATTCAGGAATCGGATTATAATGCGTCATAAAACTAATATCAGTGTCAGATCCTTGGCTTTAGTGGCCAGCCAAGTTTGCCTTTTAAAAGGGTTAGTTAGATTTCGCTTGAGCGCAAAGGTAGTATGGTTAGAGAGCGAGTGGTTGTTCTGTGACAAATGCACTCCTAATGGTGTATGTGTCTGTCCTTTGTATTTTTTCTGTGACAGTTCATCCTGGTGAGTAGTTGCTGTTTAGTGTCAGCCATGTAGAAATGTCATGAGGGCATTTGGTGCATTGGATTGGATATATCACATTTTGAGAAAGGCATATGTAGGAGCCACAGGGCATTTTTACATATGTTGAGAAATATGCTGGGTGCTTTTAGTAAGCCATACTAATTAAAAAGACCCAGCGTCCCTGTGCTGAAAAAATGATTGTGGGGCACTTTGAACTAAAGCTCATAGAACATGTTTTATTTCAGAGCACCCTGCCACCATTTTTTTAGGGAAGAGACATGCGGGGACACTGACACGCTGAGTCTGCTCTGACACGCTGGATTTCCAGTGCATCGGAGCAGGTTCCATTCATGTGTGTCGGTGTCCACAGATTCTGATGGTTTTGTTATTGGGGGCTGCTGGTTGTAGTAGCAGTGGAGATGTGTTAACTTGTTAAGCATTTGCTGCTAAGGCAAGGTCGTGTCCCACTTGATGTTTGTTGGATAGGGGCAGAGTTTGCATCTAATGATGAGGTGGGTAAGGTTAGGGGAGTATTTGAAAGCCAGAAGCTGAAGGGTTGGGAATCCTTCCCTTAAGGAAGGTCATACATTTGTTGAGTATAAGCTGTAGTTTGATCAATGATGACTCTTCTGATCAGTTCCAGTGTGGGATGGTAAGGATCACCAGAGTTGTGCAGTCACAGCAGGGTTTCTTTTTGTATTGTAGCAGATTACTGTGTGGTATCTGGATTGCTTTTTCAAATCTACCGTCTATTTCTCTTAAAGTGTCCTTGTTATATAAAGGAAGATTTTAGGTTGGCCAGGTGGGTATTCTTCTCAGAGCAGGTGCGGTGGTATCTGAGTGCCTGACTAGATTACAGCTGTTTTGGTGTGCTTAGGATGATCAGTAGTTTTGTGGACATAAGCATGGTTTTTTGTATACAGGGTTTGTAGGGTGCCATCCTACAATGTGGTGCCCATTTTTAAGAAGGGGAGAAGGGATGAGCTGGGTAACTTTAGGCCAGTCAATCATACTTCTATTCTTATGGAAAATACTGGAAAAAATCATCAAAGAGCGCATTTGTGAAGGCCCAGCAGGGGAAATGATGCTGAAAGGAAACCAGCACGGGTTTGTCACAGGTAGATCCTGCCTGACAAACCTCATAGCCTTTTATGACCAGGTCACACACTGCCTTGACACAGGAGCTGAGGCTGATGTCATCTACCTGGACTTTAAGAAGGCCTTCAACACAGTTTCGCATCCTATTCTCATAGGGAAGCTAGTAGGCTGTGGAGTGGACACTTACACAGTCAGGTGGGTGGCCAACTGGCTTAGGGACTGCACCCAGAGAGTGGTGGTGGACAGGTTGTTCTCGGCCTGGAAGGAGGTAGGCAGGGTTCGGTCCTTGGACCGGTGTTATTTAATATCTTCATCAGTGATTTGGACGAGGGTGCGGAGAGCACCCTTTCCAAGTTCGCAGTTGATATCAAGTTATGGGACAAAGTTAACACACCGGAGGGCAGGGAGCAGATACAGGCTGATCTGGACAGGTTGAATCAATGGGCAGAATGAAACAGGATGCAATTCAACAAAGATAAATGCAAGGTACTCCACCTAGGGAGGAGGAATCCCCAGCACACCTATAGGTTGGGGGATGGCTTCCTCAGCAGCTCAGCGGCTGAGAGGGATCTTGGAGTCATAGTTGACTCCAAGAGGAACATGAGCCAGCAATGTAATGAAGCCATCAACAAGGCCAATCGCACCTTGTCATGCATTAGTAGTTGCATGACCAACAGTTTGAGGGAGGTGATGCTCCCCCTCTATGCAGCACTGGTCAGGCCACAGTAGGAGTACTGTGTTCAGTTTTGGGCACCGCATTTCAAAAGGGACATGGAGAATCTGGAGAGGGTTCAGAGGAGGGCCACTTGCATGATTAGTGGCCTCCGTGAAAGACCCTATGAGGGGAGGCTGGAGGATCTGGATCTCTTCAGCCTTCACAAGAGATGTCTGAGGGGAGACCTTGTAGCCGCCTATAAGTTTATCAAGGGAGGACAACAGGGAATTGGAGATGCGCTATTTACCAGAGCGCCCCAGGGAGTAACTAGGAATAATGAGTAAAAACTAGTGGAGAGTAGATTCAGGTTAGACATTACAAAGGAGTTTTTTACAGTAAGGGTGGCCAGAATCTGGAATGGGCTTCCAAGAGAGGTGGTACTATCACCTAACTTGGAGGTCTTCAAGACAAGGCTTGATAGACACCTGGCTGGGGTCATCTGACCTTGGTCCTCTTTCCTGCTAGGAGCACAGACACAATGATCCTTTGTGGTCCCCTCCAACACTACAATCTATAAATCTATAAATCCTGAATGTGGATTATGGTACCTAGAAAGTTGATTCATAGATTCATAGATTCATAGATGTTAGGGTCGGAAGGGACCTCAATAGATCATCGAGTCCAACCCCCTGCATAAGCAGGAAAGAGTGCTGGGTCTAGATGACCCCAGCTAGATACTCATCTAACCTCCTCTTGAAGACCCCCAGGGTAGGGGAGAGCACCACCTCCCTTGGGAGCCCGTTCCAGACCTTGGCCACTCTAACTGTGAAGAAGTTCTTCCTAATGTCCAATCTAAATCTGCTCTCTGCTAGCTTGTGGCCATTGTTTCTTGTAACCCCCGGGGGTGCCTTGGTGAATAAAACCTCACCAATTCCCTTCTGTGCCCCCGTGATGAACTTATAGGCAGCCACAAGGTCGCCTCTCAACCTTCTCTTGCGGAGGCTTAAAAGGTCCAGTTTCTCTAGTCTCTCCTCGTAGGGCTTGGTCTGCAGGCCCTTGACTATATGAGTTGCCCTTCTCTGGACCCTCTCCAGGTTATCCGCATCCTTCTTGAAGTGTGGCGCCCAGAATTGCACGCAGTACTCCAACTGCGGTCTGACCAGCGCCCGATAGAGGGGGAGTATCACCTTCCTGGACCTATTCGTCATGCATCTGCTGATGCACAATAAAGTGCCATTGGCTTTTCTGATGGCTTCATCACACTGCCGGCTCATGTTCATCTTGGAGTCCACTAGGACTCCAAGATCCCTTTCCACCTCTGTGCCACCCAGCAGGTCATTCCCTAGGCTGTAGGTGTGCTGGACATTTTTCCTCCCTAGGTGCAGCACTTTGCATTTCTCCTTGTTGAACTGCATCCTGTTGTTTTCTGCCCACTTGTCCAACCTATCCAGGTCTGCCTGCAGCTGTTCCCTGCCCTCCGGCGTGTCCACTTCTCCCCATAGCTTTGTGTCATCTGCAAACTTGGACAGAGTACATTTAACTCCCTCGTCCAAGTCACTGATGAAGACATTAAAGAGTATCGGTCCAAGGACCAAGCCCTGCGGGACCCCACTGCCCACACCTTTCCAGGTCGAAACCGACCCATCCACCACGACTCTCTGGGTGTGACCCTCTAGCCAATTCGCCACCCACCGGACTGTGTAGTCATCCACATCACAGCCTCTTAACTTGTTCACCAGTATGGGGTGGGATACCGTATCGAAGGCCTTCCTGAAGTCTAAGTATACGACATCCACCCCTCCTCCTGTGTTCAGGTGTTTCGTAACCTGGTCATAAAAAGAGACTAGATTGGTCAGGCACGATCTGCCCGCCACAAACCCGTGCTGGTTTCCCCTCAGCATAATTTGCCCTGCCGGGCTCTCACAAATGTGAGCCTTGATAATTTTTTCAAAGACTTTACCAAGGATGGAGGTGAGACTGACTGGCCTGTAGTTGCCCGGGTCCTCCTTCCTCCCCTTTTTGAAAATGGGGACCACGTTAGCCCTTTTCCAGTCCTCCGGGACTTGGCCTGTGCGCCACGAGCGTTTGAATATTCCCGCCAGCGGCTCTGCAATGATGTCGGCCAGTGCCTTCAGCACCCTCGGATGGAGTTCATCCGGGCCTGCCGACTTAAAGGCATCCAGTTCTTCCAAGTGACTCTGCACCACCTCAGGATCTACGTATGGAAGTGTGGCACCTTGCTGCTGCCTCTCTACAACCTCAGTGAGAGACTTGTTGTGCCCCTCACTTAGGAACACTGAGGCAAAGAACTCGTTGAGGAGTTCAGCTTTGTCCCCCCTGTCTGTCACCAATTGTTTCTGCCCATTTAGCAGGGGTCCTATTCCTCCCTGGGCCTTCCTTTTACTCCCAATATATCTAAAAAACAATTTTTTGTTGTCTTTTACTTGGGTTGCCATCCTCAGCTCCATGGTAGCTTTGGCCCGTCTAACTGCCTCCCTACAAGCACGAGCAGAGGAGGTATATTCATCTTTAGTGATCTCACCTTGTTTCCACTTTTTATGTGCTCCCCTTTTGGCCCTTAGGCTGCCCTGGATTTCTCTGGTCAGCCAGGGAAGCCTCCTGGCCCCTTTCCCTCTTTTGTCTCGCTCGGGGATCGTCTTGCTTTGTGCCCGAAGGATCGTTTCCTTAAGGCACAGCCACCCTTCTTGGGCTCCCATCCCTTCAAAACTCCTACTCTGCAGTGCGTCCTTGACTAATTGCTTGAGTGCATTGAGATCAGCTTTCCTAAAGTCTAGCACTTTCACCCTACTAGTTACCTTACCCACTCGACGTCTTATATTGAATTCTATTATTAGGTGATCACTGTCTCCCAAATGGCTACCGATCTGGAGGTCCCCTATCATGTCATCCCCTGTTGCCAATACCAGATCCAGTATGGCATTCCCCCTAGTGGGACCATGCACCTCCTGTGTCAGGTGGAGGTCCTGTACACAGGTTAGAAACCTGCGTGAGCGATGGGACCTTGCTGTCTGCGTCTCCCAGCAGATGTCCGGGTAGTTTGGGTCCCCCATGACTACCACCTCTTTAGCTTTTATGGTCTCTGAGAGCTGCCTCAGGAGCCCCGCATCTATTTCTTCCCCTTGGTGTGGGGGTCTGTAGCAGACCCCTACCACCAAATCCCTTTCTCCTTGCCCCCCATGTAGCCTAACCCACAATCCTTCTACTTCCTCAACCTCGGATTCTGTCTTGATGAGGGTTGATGTATATTGCTCACTGACATAAAGTGCAACCCCCCCCCCTTTCTTCCCCGACCTGTCCTTTCTGTACAATCTATAGCCCTCAATATGTACCGCCCAGTCATGGGATGAATCCCACCAGGTCTCTGTTAGCCCCACTAAGTCATAGGTGTTTAGTGCAAGCAGGAGTGCTAGTTCATCCTGCTTGTTCCCCATGCTTCTAGCATTTGTATATAGGCACTTGAGCCCTGCGACTGGTGCCTTTGCTGCCCCCCCGCTCCGAGTCCCAAGGGGCCCATTGTTTCTTACCTTCTTGTTTCGTACCTGTTCTGTAGTGCTGGTCTCCCCATGGCTTTCAGGTTTCCAATGTTCTCCTTCTTCAGGCTGGGCTGTCCTTGTGGGTGCCACATGGTTTGGTGGTCCACAGCTTCCCCTGCCCTCGTACTCCCCTTTCCCCCCGATGAGCCTAGTTTAAAGCTCGCCGGAGGAGATCCGCCAACCTAGTAGAAAACACACGCTTAACCTTTGGGGGACAGGTGAAGCCCATCCCAGCTGAGCATGTCCCTCGTCGTGATGTGCGGGTCATTGTCCAGGAAGCTGAAGCCTGCCTCGAGACACCATTGCCGAAGCCGCCAGTTGGTTTCTCGGATGCAGTTCTCCTGCCGTCTTCCTCATCCGGTCACTGGTAGGATGGAAGAGAGAACCACCTGTGCACCGAACTCCTTCAGCACACCACCCAGAGCACTGTAGTCTGCCACCAGGTGATCGGGGGTTCTCCTGGCTGCATCATTAGTACCCACATGGACTAGGACCATGGGGTAGTAATCGGTGGGCTTGATCCTGGCCTTCATTACCTCCGTCACATCCCGAATCTTTGCTCCAGGGAGGCAGCATACTGCTCGTGCCGAGGGGTCATGGCGACAGATGGGTCCTTCCGTACCTCTCAGGATGGAGTCGCCTATGACGAGCACTCATCGCCTCCTCCTCTGGGTCCTCGTGGATCTCTTGATCTGTTCGGAGTGTGAAGAACGTGGTGTTTCTTCTTGCCCAAGGGTTTCCTCCTCCCCTTCCATCTCCTGCAGGGTCGCCAGGGCCTTTTACCTGTTCACCAGTCGGACTAGAGAAGCTGGTACCGGTTTGCTGCGAGCTGCTCCGGTCCTGGCTGTGACCGTCTGCCACTCTGCTGCGGAGGGCACTCCCCGGGCTGCTTCTTCCTTGGGTGCCTGGGCCTGCAGGGAAAGGAAATAACTGTCAATTTCATCCTCCGCCTCCCTGATCCCCCTCAGCCTGCTAACCTCCTCCCGGAGCTCCCTCACCTGCGCCTCCAGAGCCCTAAGATGGGCACCTGCTGGACAGGTGTGGGGGCCCCCAATCTCTGCCCCCCCTGGCCCTGCTGGGGATCCCCCACAGGCCAGGAGGTAGGGGGACATCAGCTCCCCCATGGGCTCGGTCTGGGTGGAGGCCTCAGACCAGCCCCGGGTAGCCTTGTCCCCCTGGGCAGAGGCCCTAGCAGCACTCCTCGTAGACACCATTCTATAAGCTGCTGTTTGTAGACCTGTGTGGTGTCTACGCCCTACCCCTACAGGAGTCCCACTCCTGGCCCTCCCGGCCCGCCCGCCGGCGCGAATGTCTGCGCAAACGCCGGCGTGCTCTTACAGAGCGCACCTGTTTGCCTGCTCTGTTCGCGCCGCGCGGCTTGGGAGCGCGGCTCCCTACCGGCTCAGCTATATGGGACCCGGGGGGCTTCCCCTCCGGATCCGGCTCAGCTGTGCCAGGTCCCTCCGCCCCACTTACCTTCGGGGAATCAGCTGCTGCTGCCCCCGCTGCCGATTTGATGTTAGTTATTCCAGAGAAAGTTTGATTTAGGAGTGATAGTTGTTATTAACCCTGTGGTCAATAAGTGAGTCCAGTTGTTCAGTCCAGAATATTATTTTATGCAATGCAGGTATAGTACAGGTTTGATGGTGCAGTTTTCTAGAATTTTTTTCTATAGGTGGCTTATGAAGAGGTTGGCATATCCACTTCACCCTCACCCATAACAACTTAACTTTCAACAATCATCACTTCTTCCAAACCATGGGCACAGTTATGGGCACAAGGATGGCTTCTCAATATGCCAAACTCATCTCTTAATTTATTTCAGGTACTACCCATATTACAGGCTAAGGTCAGAACATAAGGCTTAATTTGAAATTTCCTGGGTTTTGTTATAGGTTGTCTTCAAAATATGTAGTACTTTAAATAGAGCAGTTATGTTTTAATACTCAGTTCACAAACATTTAATGTATGGGAAATAAAAATATAGGTTATCTACACATATTTGTCACTGACTTGCTTCTCAGTCATCTTGAATACTAAGAAAACATTGAGAAATCAGCTGATTTGTATTGTAAAGAAGACCATCCGGCTTGTGTAAGCCAATTCAGTTACAAAATATCTTAAAAGGGCAGAGGAAGAAAAAGAGCCAGACATATGAAACCAGCAGATTAACACTTAAGCTTTTTCAGACAAACATTAACTATTTTTTTATATGCTTCCTTCCCTACCACCCAAACAATTGGCCTGTCAAAAACATCAGTAGTTTAATTAGTGATTTCTACAACAAAGGCCCTTCAGCAAGTGGCAACGTCAGTCTGACTGCAGTACTGCAGGTCATAAACCAGGGGTTGGCAACCCCCAGCCGACTGCAGCCAGGAGGCTGCAAACAGCTGCTGCCTCCCTGCCCTGGACCCAGTGGGCCCAGTGACAGCACCTGTTGCCTTCCCAGATCTGGGGCTGGGGCTGGGGCTGGGGCCAGGCGGGAGGACAGCAGCTGTTTGTAGTCTCCTGGCTGCAGCCTGCCCAGGTTCTGGGTAGCTGCTGATAGCCACAGAGCCTGAGCTGCTCCCAGCAGCTGGTTGGAAGGATGGAAGCCCTACTGCAAACAGCTGCTGCCTCCCCAGCCCCGGCCCCAGCCCCAGCCCCAGCCCCAGCCCCAACCTTGGCCCCTGGGAAGCAGCTGGGGCTGGGAGGCATGCTCCCCACTGTGCTGCCTTCGCCACCACCGCTTCTGCAAAGCAGTGTGTGGAACCCGGCACAGCAGGGAATGGGGGGGGCGGTGGGGGTGCAGAAAGCGGCCTGCCACTCCAAGCTCCCTACTGCCCTAGCCACACTTCCCTTGCAGGCAGGGGTAGCAGTAAGGGCCACAACCCTGCGTGCTGCCCACACTGCTCCCTTGCACACAGGAGAAGTGTGACTGGAGCATCGTGGAGCTTGCAGCAGCAAAAAAGTGTTGCATGGCAACTATGTTCTCTGGCTGATGCTGAATCCTGAGACTTCACAGAACAGCCACTGGCTAGCAGGAGGCTGGTCCACCCCAACAGGATTGGGGCCTTCACACACAGGCTTTTTCACTAAGGTCATTTCACTTAGCAACAATGGAAGAAAACAAATTTTTAAAAACATGATAATATGAGGATGCAACTTCTGTGGGGGTAGGGATAGAAGTCTAGGTTGCATATGCACATCAAACTTGTTACTAAAGATTTATTCCATTTGTCTGTGAGAGCTTTGCTTTAAGTTTCAAATTGTGGTTTGAAGATCACACTGGGTCCCATGAACTTTTATAGTGCTTTCAATGAAAAGTTTGATAATAAAGGCATATAGTGGCACAGGAGACATTCTGAAGGCTGACAGTGATCCAACATTTTTTTAAACTACTGCTTTAAGAGCTGCATTTGTTGGGCTGGTGTCCTCAGATTCCTGCGTCTAATCGTTTGTGTAGGAGTAGGAATACTGTCCTAATCTCAGCTGTTTCAGGGGGCATTTGTACACACCATGGCATTTGATCCTCATTAATTTACTGTGACTTTAAAATTTTAACCCGGGTTATTTTGGTATGTCATATTTGTCTTTGCACGTCTCGCGCTTTCAAGCGAGTTAAGTCCCTTGTGTCATTTGCCGCAGATTCCAGCAGCGAAAGGCAAATCCCAATCTACCCCCAGTAATGTCTTTCCTAAAGAATTACAGCAGGAGGCACATATAAACCAGTCTCCACAGTCCCCGCCTCCTGCCCCCACTGGGAGTCTCCTGCTAAGTTTCCCCCCCACCCCCTCACCTGGGCATCATCACCTCAAAACCATGCCACTTGCACCTGCTTAGGCTCAGACCAGTCTCCCAGTAGGCAACCCCATGGTGATCCCGAAAAACAGGCATGTGAATCATCCTCTCCCATCCCTTCCCACCATGTTACAAAGTAATGAGAATTTATATATATGATTTAAAAAACCCCTATATAACTGATATGATATCAGAAATGTACGGGGTTGTGAGTAGCAGGTGGGTGCTACTGCCCCAGTTGGTTGGCGATTGCGGCTGATGATGGTGGCGAGCTCTTACTTTCCTGGCTTTTTAGGACTACATTTCCCAGCATTCCCAAGCTGCCATAGCTTGGAACAGTTTCCTTGGGGAATATGCCCCCCCTACTCAATCAGACTATGAAGCTGGTGAGCCAGGGCTTTAGGTGGGTAGGCAGTGTTCGCTGTCTTGGAGACTGGGTGCATAATGTCTTTTCTCCACAAGGCCAGGGAGTAGGGAGTTTCTGAACACACGTGTGTCATGCACGCTGCCAGCCTACCCTGTAAAAATGTTCGTGAACCAGCCCCAGCAGTCCACTGCTGCTTGCAGGATCATGAAGACAAATCCCTTCCTGTTTGTGAAAGACCTCCCCTTTCTCCAAGGGGACTGCACTGGGATGTGAGTGCTGTCTAAAGCCCCCATGCAGTTAGGAAACCTCTTTTCACTGAAGCCATCTATGACTTCCTGCAGATTTCCCAGGCAAATAAATTTATTTGCAGCAATATCCTGCAGCAGCTGCCATACCTCTTGAGTTGCCACCCCAGCCATGCAGGGAGCCACGCCAAACTGGTTCACGACGTAGTGGAGGCTGGACAGCGTGGCCAGTTTCACAATGCCACTCTTTTGTCTGGCAGGATGGCCTGACGCCTGTTAGCATTCTGCCTCACAATTGGTGTCCCCAGTATTGAGAAAATATGATAAAATGTCTCCCTGGTTATTCAGAACATCTCCAGCCACTGCTGATCATTCCAAATGGTTAGCACGATTCGCTCCCAGCAGCCCAAGCTGCTCTCACAGGCCCAGACCGTGTGGATGCTGCTCCTGAGGTTTCTCAACAGAGCCCAGTCATCTTCCACTTCTTTGCATGCCTCTTGGTTTTCCCACTCCTTGGAATATCTTTATTTTCTTTTTCGCAATGCTTGTAAAGCTTGGAGACACGCTAACGCTGAATATGCTGTTATGCTTATCCAGTGGTGCAGCATATATTGTTATATTGTGTCAAGTATGTAGTTGAAGTAGCCCCCCTACCAAGAGTCTTTGCTTTTCCAGCCGCTCTCGGTTTCAGGGTAGAAGTGGTTATCTCCTTTTGTTTCTGACTGGCCTATTGTTTTCTCTTTCAATAGAGAAGCATATTTATTTATTTATATCCCCATAGGACCTCAGTCTGTTGACTGATGTCAGGGATGAGTCCCAACTGGAGATCCACACACCCATGTCCTTGCCTGCCACAACTTGGTGTTTATAGGAGTAGATTCAGTACCTGGGTGTGAAGTTCTAGTTGGTTGTTGTCCACTGTCCTATGTTCCTGAGGGCTCCACCATCCCCTACACCCTCGCCTGTTCCACTGGTATCAAATCATCCTTTCGTCAATGTTCGCCCGTCGGGTTCTCTCCTGGGGCCTCTGTCAAAAAAAAAAAAAAAAAAAAAGAAACCAAGTGCTCCTGTCCTGGATTATTGTTCCCCCATCTTTTTTGGCAAAAAACAGGAAAAAAAAAATATATATATTCAGTGAGGTCACTTTCTCCTTCACCTGTTCCTGTCTTTATGGCAGCTCTTCATGAGCCTCTTATTGGGATCATTACAGTCCCCTCACCCCACTGGGTCTGACATTGATAATTTGTTCTTGCATCCCTTTTAGGGTCTTTATGGTACCTTTCTTCTGGAGTGCCCCTCTATTAGGGTTTTTACGGTACTTTCCCCAGCCAGTGCAAGTTCGCAAGCCATTCCTGGTACTGCCACTCCACCACACCTTCCTCTAAGTCTTCTCTGGGGAGCTTCCTCTCTTCAGGAGCCTCCTGCCGGCTCTCCAGGTTGCTCTCAAGTTTTCCCGCAAGGTTGTTCAACCTGGCTCCTCTCCTTCCAGTCCTGCGCTCTTTCTTCCTGCCAGCTCCGGGCTCTCCTTTATAGTGAGGTTTGAATTCCTGGCCCCTCCCCTCTAGAAACACCTGGTTAAGGAGTATTTCTGCTGGGCTCTTTGGGGCTTGGGCAGCCACTTCTATCTTTGGCCAGTGCTCCTTTGCCCCCTGTGGCTCTCTCTCTTTCACATAGTGTATTACTTTCAAGGCCAACAGTAGTTCCATTAGCAGCACTGTCAACTCCTCCTCCTGCTCACCCATGTCCTCAAGATTCTCCATGTCAGAGGAGTCTTCACTGCATTGTTCTCCATTCTCCACTTCCCATTCCTCATGTATTTCATCCTGATTCTCCATTTGGCCCCTCTCCGTCATCAGCCACTTCTCAGATCTCTGCGGGGGGAGGGGAGGAGAGGGGGTGTTGTGGTCTGGAGCTCTGTCTAGCTGCGTTCAATAGATGACCACTGCTTTTTCAACAAGTAACCCTGGCGCACTGGGCGCTTGCGCAGCCTTTGTTTGGTCCTGAGATAAGAAGCAACAGATGTTCTGATGCATCAAGTCTTGGTTCAAGACAACTGTAATCGTTTCATAGTTGGTAGGGTCGGAAGGGACCTTGACAGACCATCAAGTCTGACCCCCTGCCATGGCAGGAAAGAGCACTGGGGTCAAATGACCCCGGCAAGGTGTTCATCTAGCCTCCTCTTAAAGAACCCCAGGGTAGGAGCCAGCACCACTTCCCTTGGAAGTTGGTTCCAGGCCCTAGCCACCCTGACAGTGAAGTAGCGCCTCCTGATGTCTAGCCTGAATCTACCCTCTGCCAGCTTGTGACCATTATTTCGAGTCATTCCTGGTAGTGCTCGGGGGAACAGGGACTCCCCCAATGCCTGCTGGTCCCCTCTGACTAGTTTGTAACAGGCCACTAGATCCCCCCTCAGCCTTCTCTTGTGGAGGCTGAACAGGTTCAGGTCCCTTAGCCTCTTCTCGTAGGGCCTGCCCTGCTGCCCCCTGATCATGCGAGTGGCCCTCCTCTGGACCCTCTCAATGCTGTCCACATCCCTCCTAAAGTGCGGCGCCCGGAACTGGATGCAGTACTCCAACTGTGGCCTCACCAGTGCCGGATAGAGGGGGAGGATCACCTCCTTGGAGCTGCTTGAGATGCATCTGTGGACGCATGACAAGGTGCGGTTGGCCTTCCTGACCGCGTCCCCACACTGTCAGCCCATGTTCATTTTGGCATCAATAATGATTCCAAGATCCTTTTCTGCCTTTGCACTGACAAGAAGGGAGTTCCCCAGCCTGTAGTTATGCTGCTGGTTCTTCCTCCCCAGGTAATCAAGCTTGCAAACATAAGATTTTGCCTAGTCTTCTCCTATTAATGTAGGACCAGCCAGCTGAATACTTTTGTGAGGTCATGAAAACAGATTGTGCTTCTGCAATAAAATTATTTTATTCAGCAAGAACAAAATGGCCTTCACTGTGCACAAGCAGGCAGGTGTGATCGATTTTTGCAACATTCTGGGTCATTGAGCAGCCATCCCAACAGACAATGGCCTTATTTAGCTCATGCTCAAGCCCATCACCATGTCTTTGTTGGTAAAAGGGTTCCTTCATTACCTTTGGGTGTTGTAAGACACAGGTGATGACTTCACAATCTTTGGAATTTTCCAAGATCCTCATGCAAGGACAGCATGTATATAAAGCCAACCCCCAAATTATGCCTTTCGTGAATCACTTGCTGTTGACCATGAACTGCTTTGCCATCTCTCAAAGTCAAGGCCAGCAGAATAGAGTCAATGGAGCAGGAGGCTGATACCTCCAACGCCCGTGGACACAACTGGACTTGGGAAGAACTGCAGGACTTATTCGACTTAATGGTTGGAGCAAAGATCATAGACCAGCTGGAAAGTAGGAGGAATAAGCCTGTTTATGTCGCTATTGCAAAAGCCACACAGGCGTGAGAGAACAATTGTGACTGGACCGAGGTCTGGTGCAAGATCAAGGTCCTAAGATCTGCTTTTTACTCTGCCAAAGATGTGAACTCCAATTTTTAGCTCCCATTCCATTGCTAGCTGCATGCTGCCCCCAGAGCAGTAAGAGAAGAGGAAGAAGAGGAAGAGCCTGACTCCATTTCCTTCAGCATTCTCTCAACTATTATATTGTTATATATTATAATATGTTTTATACTTATAGTAGACTTTTATTATATAGACTTATATATAGCCTGCTATCATATAGACTTACTTTATATAGACTTATAATCAGTACCATAGACTTATATAGTATTATACTATTATATATTACAGTGTTATTATAATACTAATAATCATAACTTATAATACCAGTGCTCTGGGCACCTCATGTTGTAATGATTGTGCACCTTTGTAGTTTGTGGAGTGCAACCATCTCTGGTCTGGCTTTAATTTCCTTTAACCTTCCAGTTGGCTTAATCCAGTTCTACTATAGTATCTTTCAGCTAAAAAGCAATCCTTGGTCTCTGCACATTTTCACTGGAAGAAGCAGCTTTGGAGTTAGCAGTCATTTTCTCTGAATTTCCTGCACTGCAAGAAATTCTTTCCTCAGGTCTGAAACCAGGTAAATCTGTACCAGGAAAGGGCCTCAATCCCTCTTCCCTGCTCTAGTTCCTTTCCGCCTGGAACCTCTTCCCTGCTGCATGTCTCTCTCTCTCTCTCTCTCTCTCTCTCACTCTCTGTCTTTCACCCCCCCCCCCGCGCCCTGCTCCCCCCCCGCTTCATGCTGGGGAAAAATACCTCCCTAGCTGCCTGTTGGCCCATGACTGTAGGCGCTTAATACCCGGGGTGGTGTTTTAAGGACCTGCTTTCCGGTTACTGGCTATGTCCCAATTTGGAAAGTAAACTCTGTGATATAATATTATTGTCTTCACAAATAAAAAGGGTTTTCAGCCAGGTCCAGGCTTGGCTCTCTGTGAAGACTCTGTCCCACCAGGCAGATCAACTACTGACAGGGTGCTTTAAACCCTGCTGTACTGAAAGCTTTAGAGAAGGAGGCTCGGGAGGACTGAGGTTTCAGCTGCTCCCTTAAGCACATAATCAATAAAATTAATAAAAAATGTAAAAAAATCCAAAACCAATAAAATGTAACTCCCTGCCTAGCTACCCTTTGGCCCGTGGCTGGTAGCTTTTAGCTGATTGCTCTCTGGCCATGTCTCCACAAATGAAAAAGATTTTTTCACTTTACTGCAGATCCTGATGCTGCTGCAACCTTCAACTGTTATTATCAGTCTGCTGCAACCTTCAGATTGTTATTATCATTATTATTATCATTCACCACTTGACTACTATCAGCATTGTTTATTAAAACATTGTCTGTACACTAATACAGTAACTATACACTATTTTCTAGAGGACACTACACAGTATACACTACTTAGTATACCCAACTCAGGTCTGAAACATCTTAGGGAAAAATTCCCTCCCTAGGTCCCTCTCTTTCCATGGTTGGGGACTCTTATCACCCGGCTTCTGGCTAGGGGAAAATTCCCTCCCTAGGTCCCTGTTGCCCCATGGCACACTGCGTTTTTCTTGGGTAACCTCCCTCCCTTACACATTGTAATTTTTGAATTGGTGCTGGCCACAAAGCCTACTGCTGAGGCTACTGTAGAGGCCTGTCTCCCTATTGCCCCATGGCTGGGGACCCTGCTTCTGGCTGGGGGAAAGTTCCCTCCATAGGTCCCTCTCACTCTGCTTCTTGCTGGGGAAAAAAATCCCTCCTCTCTAGGTCTCTGTTGACCCAGGGCTGGGGCCTCTTAGCACCCTACTTCTGGCTGGGGAAATATTTCCCTCCATCCATCCCTAGCTGGGACATGGCCTGTAACTAGGAAGGGGGATTCCCTCCCTCCCTCCCTAGGCTTTGTGACCAGCAACAATTCAAAAATTACAGTATGTGAGGGAGGGAGGGAGGGAAAAATTCCCTCCCTAGCTCCCTGTTGACCCATGGCTGTTTGTTGCTATGTCAAAATACATGCACATATTGCATACATGCACACACTCGGCAATCCAGCGGCGACACGTAGGGGTGCACGTGCACTCCCGGAGAGTGCTGGTGTACCCCCTGACAGGCCGTGCTCCCTGCTTAAGCGATGGGCAGGGAGGGCAGGTGGGAGCACCGGTGCTCCCCCTCTGAGTGCCGTCCGGGGAGTGGGAGTGCTGGATGAAGTGTCACAGCCACTTCTGGGAACACCGCAGCCACTTCCCGGTCAGTGAGATTGGCTGTGGGGGGACTCCCTCCCCAGTTGCTGATTGGTCGCTGGGGGGCGGGGCACATACCCCCCCTGCCAAAACCAAGATGGCACCAGTCACCTATGCGGCAATCCATACACACATTCTCCAATCAAGTGATATCTGTGAATAAAAACTCTTCCCCCCACCCCCCTGCTAGTTTACTTGCAATATTTGCAGTGTGTTTATTTAGAAGCAAATGTACAAGGACATGTTAAATATCTAATATTAAATACATTATTATTATTCACTACCACTTGACTACCAACAGCACTGTTTATTAAAACACTACTGTCTATACTGTTTTAGCATTTAGATAGCATTTCAATTTATTGTGAATTCCCAATCAAAATAGATTGCATTTCAATTTATTGTGAAAAACCAAATGACACAAAGAAAAATTGCTGATTTGTACTTGCTCCCCTACCTAGGTCCCTCTATCCCTATGGCTGTGGCCTTATTATGCTGGTTTTGGGTGAGAGAAAATTCCTTCTCTGTCTCCCTTTTGCACCCTGGGCTGAGGCCTCATCACCCTGCTTCTGGTTGGAGGAAAATTATTCTTCACCACTTAACTACCAATGGCATTGTTAATTAAAACACTGTCTGTAGACAGTGTAGACCAGTGAAAACCAAAGAACAGAAAGAAAAATAATCTCCGATGCTCTCAGTTGAAATATTGTAAGTAGTCAATGCTAGCTATTAACATCAAGTCATGAGTGACAATTGTGATGTTGTCATGTAAAAATGGATTAGTATTGCTTGGGTGGGATCCCTGTGCCAAGGCTTGGGGGGCTGCAACCACCCCACCCTATGTTATTTTTTGGCCTGCTTGGGTGGGTGGGTTTGTGTGTTTTCTCAGTGAATGCTTGGATTCACTCATGGTTTTGCTATTGAAAATAAAAATATAAGGGTAAATAAATACAGTAATGGATTGTTGAAAGACAATGATTCCTGTGACTTTGCCTCCTTTCTTTTGTGAAACTGAGCAAAAATTTGCAAAGCTGTTTCTGAGCTGCTGCAACAGATGTTGATGAGGACGGGGAGCCACCACCAAGTGTTAGCCTCCACCAAGTGTTAGCCTCATAATACATGGAAGAGTTGCTAATCAAATCACCCTCTTTCAAATGTGAAGGAAGGCTCTATGCCTGTTGAAGTATTGCAGTTTGCCACTTTTTTTCCTTGTCTGCTTGCCGCTGTGGGTGGTGTTGATGGTTGGGGGGGAGGGGGGGAAGTAGTCTTTTTTCTTGCAAAAAATGCTGGCTGCACCCCAAGGCTTGCCTGGATCACTGTACATTGGGATGGAGGGGAATAATACAAGCACTGGACAAGCATTTGACCTTCCATAACAGTCCACCCTGCAACTTTTTCCAGTAATGCCATGACTCCATAAACGCCCCCAAGCAAAGGATCCCCATTCTAGCTGAGGCAGGCGGGCACTGTCATCACCTCTCCCAACCCACCCCCACCCCACCCCACCCACCCCCAAACCACACAATGCCATGCATGTCAATCTCCCCATGAAAGAAAACATGCCACACATATATACAGACAAAAAAGTTACAAAACTTTATTCAAAAAGGGTGGTGCTTTTCTTTTTTATCAAAAAGGCATAAGTAAAAAAAGTATTTACATAATAAATAAACTAAAGAAAATTTAAAATAAATAGGAAAATCAAAAAATAGTATAAAAACAAAAAAAGTCAGGATTTTCCTCCCCAGCACTTATAAAAACAGCTTTGTATTACATTATCTATATACAATAACTAAACACTATTTTCTATATAATTCTATACAATATCTATCGATCTACCTATACACTATTTAAACAATATCTATTGAGATCTTTATCTATACACTATACACTATCTATAAATCTGTACATTACTTAACTAAACTATACAGTGTTTTCTATAGGAGATTACACAGTATACGCTAAATAACTTGCTGCTTTTTATCCTTGTTGGTCTTGGTCTGTGATTTCCGGCCATGAAAGTTTTCTGCAGGGAGGGAAAGAAAGAAGAGGATGGGGTTTTGGACCACAGTCCAAAAACTGCCCTCTTGCCCCCCAGCCCCACCCCGCACAAGGTCATTTGGACATTTGGATATTACCTATGTATCACCTGAGATGCTGCATCTGGGTGGTGGGTCTGGCAGGCAGTGTCTGCCTGGACTATGTATTCACTGTGGCTCTGGAATGGGAATGTCAGTTATAAGAAATAGGAAGGTTTGAAATATTCAAGGAAGTCTTAGGGGTTAGCATGCTCCAAACTTTTATAGTTGCAAACTTACCATTCTGGTGATGCCGCTGTGCTCTGCAATTCTCAACACTGCGGTGGGCACAGCAGGGAAGGGGGTACATGAGCACGGGTGCAGGGGGCTGGGTAGCACATACACTACAGGTGGCGGCAGTGGTGGCAAAGGAAGGGCAAAAATTATCAGGGGTAGTATATTACATGTACACCACTGGGTTGCTCCTCCATGTCTCTTTATTCCTGTCTATACCATTATGAGCTGCCATGCTGCACCGTGCCCTGACTTCCTACCGTCAGCCATGGAGTAGGAGAGAGGGGAAGAAACGCCCCCCCCCCCCGCCCTTAAAATAAAATCACAGTGGCACCTACTGCATAAAGGCCTGAATTACAAAAATAGCACAGTGCCACCTGGTGGCGAAGGAGAGTAATTACAGGTCTTTGGGTCATGTAGTGTTTGCACAAGAATCCATAAATAGGGTGAGGAGCAGCCGCGATGCAAAATAAAACATGTCCGAGCAGTGTTAATTGAATGCGCCAAAAAGACTTTTAAAGCGGTGGGAAATCACGACTGTGCAAACACAACGCAGTTGTGACACCCTAGACAGGTGTCCTCTTTTTTGAAATTAGAATATAGTAACCCTAGTTTATCATCAATACCTATTTCAGTTAAAGGCACTTTTACATGTGATAAAGGAGCAAAAGAGGACCTTGTCCTCTTTTTTTAAGATAAATTATCTTCAGTCTCTTTTAAAAGGGCAGCAGTATATGTATTGACTGCATTGATGCCAATTCTTCTGAGAGCTCAACATTTTCAGTGATTCCTGGATTGAAAATCAACAACTGGAGCCAGTGCCTCCTGTCCTGTTCTGGTTGCCAGCTGCAAGCCTGGACCTGCATGTGGGGCAAGGAGCCAGTCAGGGCCAGCCTGGCAGCACCTGGATCCCAGCTACAAGGTTGGGACCTCATGGCCAGGCCCATCCCCTCCCAGCAAGGGTTCCTAGCTGCAAGGCAGGGGCGGGCACCCCACAATGCAGCAGAAGCCAGCCCAGCCTGCCCTTCCCCACACCTGCATGGCAGGACCCGACTCAGACCCTCCTTACCTGCCGCCAGCAGAAGCTAGCCCAGCCTCCCTTCCCATCACCGGCACTGGTCACCAGACTTGTCCCACAAGACAGGAACCATCCCACCCCATCAGGCCCCAAACGGCAAAAGTGGCCAACCCCCCCACCTTTCCCCTCACTGGCGCCAGCATGACCTGGCCCATCCCAGCCCATCCCCCTCCCCCCCGTGACATGGCAGAAGCTAGCCCAGGCCCAGGTTCCCCTCACAGCGCTGGCTTGGCCCCCTCCAGTGCTGCAGGACCTGTCCTGTCACAAGCTGCAGGCAGTTCAGCCGCGGCTTTCCCAACCCAATGCTGGCCTGGCTAGTCCTGTCCCGTCCCAAGCAGCATGGGGCCGACACTGGCCTAGCTGTGGCTTCCCCACGTGCTGCTGAGGATGGGCTGGGTCGGCACCGGCCACCAGAAGTGGCGGCTGAGCCATGTGCGGCTCAGGATGGGATGACCCTGGCTGGAGTGGCACATGGCTCAGCTGCACCGGACGGTCCCAAGCTACTTGCTCTGGCCAGTCCCAAGCAGCAGGAGGTTCCACCACCGCTTTTCCTGGCTGGTGCCGCGCTGGCTGGGCCTGGCCGGTCCCCAATGGTATGCTGCCGAAGCTGGCTTCCCCACATGCTGCTGGGGACGGGACCAGCCCAGCTGGGTCAGCACTAGCCAGCAGAAGCAACAGCTGAGTCGTGTGCTACTTGGTGCCAGCCCAGCCCAGCTGAAGCTGCACGTGACAAAACCATGGCTTCCCCTTCCTCAGCTGGCCCGGCCCTGCTGTCCCAAGCAGCACGCAGCTCAGCTGCCACATCTCCTCCCTGGTGCCAACCCAGTCCAAGCTGCACGTGGCAAAGCTGGCCCAGCTGCTGCTTCCCCTCCCCGGTGCTGGCCCAGCCTGGCCCAGCCCGAGCGGCACAACGCGGGGAAAGTCCGCCCAGCAGCCGCTTTCCTGGGCTTATCCTGAGCCGCTTTCCAGGCTCATCCCATCCTGAGCCGCACATGGCTCAGCCGCCACTTCTAGTGGCCAGTGCCGACCCAGCTGGGCTCGTCCCATCCTTAGCAGCATGCCAGGATCCTTTCCAGTCTTGTGCAGCAAAGCAGAAGCTGGCCCAGGCACGCTTTCCCTTCACCGGTGCCACAGGACCTGGCCCAGCCCACCCTGCCCGTCTCAAGATGCAAACATGGCCAGAGCCATGGGCAGGGTGAAGCCAGCTGGGGCAGGCTGAGGTTGGGGTTGGCTGCCTCGCAACCAGAGCCTAAGTAAACAGCACAAGGTGCTTGCAGCCGGCAGCTCATGTCGCCAGCCGCCGCTGGAGGCTTTTAGGCAGGCAGCCACTATTACCTGGGTGTTGATTTTTGAAGGGGCTCTGCCGGCTGGAGGGAAGTGCTTGGCGGCCTGTGGGCCATATTTTGCCTGCCCCTGGCTTATGGACTTCAGGTGTTGCTAACTATGGTCAGCAAACAAAATTACAGTGTGTGTGTGTGTGTGTGTGCGCGCGCGTGCGTGTGCGCGCACGTGCATGCGTGTGTGAGAGAGAGAGATTTAGGGACTGGTACCTATGAGATTGCAGCTGGAATGGAAAGGGTACTATTTGATTGAGAGGTTTGCTCTGAAAAGAGCCATGCTGGGTTTGGCCAAAATGTACCTTCCCTTTCCTAACCAAAATTTTGGATCAAATTTCAACATGATTCTAAATGGCTGCAGTTGACAACAGAAGTTTTGAACAGAAGAATGACCTGTAAGTTTGCTGATGCTCGAGACGACTGGTCTTTCACTTTCTCTCAGATATTGGTTAGATACTTCAGCCACATTTTCTCTCACTCAAGTGAGGTATTAGTTCAAATACTTCAGTCACAGAGCCCTTCCAGAGCAATGTTTCTTTCCATCTTCCCTCCTTCTGTTTTGATGTAATTGCAGGGAGGAAATAAAGGTTGAGTTCCTGTTGCCTGGCCAGTACACAGTAGGAAATTAAAATAGTAAAGGACTAATTAAGCAAAGCAAAACAAACAAAACAGCAAAATTCACCACTGCAAGAAATGCCTACACAGTGCTAAGATGCAATGTTAGCCACTGTTCAGGTGCTTGTTTCATAACAATGTCATTAAAAATTCACAAAGGTAATACAAATTCCCTAGGCTCCTTGTCAATAGGAATGTCTCTTCTGAGCAATGCCACTTTACTGAATAGCTCCAGTAATCTGAGTGTAAAAAGATGAAACATTGCTAGATACTGTGAGGCCTGGTCAAAGATTTTTGTGGGTGATTTCTTTTATTGGACCAACTGTTAAGGGAAAGGTGACCTGAATAGTGTCTTTCTGGAACAATTAGTCTCTTGAGGAACATGATTGCCATCTATTGTTTTCTTTAAAACTAAAAGGAGGGGGGACAAAGCAAAACCACAATTGTATCTTTTTAACCATTGGAAAACTGAAAGAGCAAGACGAGCTTGATCTAAAGTCCATTAAAACCAATGTGAGCGTTTTCAATCACGTCATTTGGCTTTGCCTGAGGGCTAACTGATATGTGATTAAGGGTGCAGACAGAATTTACATGTATGACACGATCGGCCCCCTGAAAGCACTCTACAGCCATGCCAGGACACATGTGCATGGCTGCAGAGCACTTTAAAAGTGGCTGATCATGTGACAAATTAACCCTCATCGAATGAGGGATCAGATGAAGGTGCTCCACTTTGGAGTGACTTAGGGAACTTCTGTTCACTAAAGTCAATCTGTTGCACCACTCCCAGTGCTGTCTGCATGAAGGGAGGGGGAGCAAACTGTGGGCTAGTATTTACCTGGCCTGAGCTGGAGGGGGGAGGCAGGTTGATTGGAGCCCTCCTGCCTCAAGCCCTCTAGCTCCTCCTCCTCCAGCTCAGGCCTGGCAAACCCCAGTCCTTAGCTTGCGCCCCTTCCCTTCTCCCCACCCCCTTCCTGAAGACAGCACCAGATTTGGGTGGGGGCAGGCAGGTCTAGGGAAGAGAGGCTGCAGGCAGGCTCCTCCACTCTATTGGCTCCAAAGTGGAGTTTGGTTCCCCTCAACCCTGATCCAAGAGATGAATGTCTGTTGGGGTGGGGAGGGACGGGACACTCTATCTAACTCATGGTACTTTATGTAAAGTGCCACGAGTTAGAGCAGGGGCCTGCATGTCTGTCAGCACCCTAAATGTAACCACACTTTAAGCATGCCCATTGTTATTGGATGAATAGTGGATCTTTATAAAAGGGAAGAATCAAGGATGATTTGGAATATATAATGTGATTATTTGCCATGAATACTTAAGATGAACAGAGGATAGAGCTTGCCTATGAGCTACTGTCTCATCACCTTCCATGTTCTTCCTCTGAAATTCTTAACATTTTAAATGGAGAAGTCCCTTAGTATATATACATAGTAACAACCTTAATTTACATTTAATTTTTGTTGTCAGCTTTCATAATTATTTGGCATAAAAGAAATGATGGCTAGGGGAACATCCTCCTTATTTTCCCTTTTCAGGTTAAATATCCAAATCTGTTTGTAAATTGACCTAAGTATGATAGCCCTAACTCTATCAAATCCTGAAGCAACTATAGTATTACATATTCTAACATTTATATGACCAAGGCCTAACGTAGCCTTCAAAGATGAAGTGAAAAGGAAGAGATAGAGAAGAAAATAAAGGTGGAGAATTGAACAGTGAAAATTTAAAATGACACAGCAGAGGTGAAAGAAAATCCTGGTGTTGTCCCAATTACACCTGGCAAATTTCACAGCAGTGTTATAGTGGCTCTAGAGCTAGAAAGATAAAATCCTGCTGGTGCACAAGCAGTGAAACTTCCCAGGACAAGTTCATTATTTTCCACTGCCTTCCACTTTGGGTACTCATGTGCAACAGGAATACTAACTAGAAAACATTATTCTCATTTCGTAGCATCATAAGCAAGTGCAAATAGCTTTTATTTGATATCTTCAAGCTGCACAAAACATTTGTGTCGGTGACAGCAGCGCTGGGCACGGAGGGGAGCCTCGAACAACTGTCCTCCCCTCGCCGCAGCAAGAGCCGCCTACAGTGCAAAGGGGCGAGCAGCACTGTCCACGGAAGGCGGAGACCCTAACCTTTCTGCGCATGCGCCGCCGGCTGTGAGTCAGCTCTCCATCCCTTGCAGCTGTTCACAGTCCGGAAGAAGGGAAGGGGGAAACGTCACGTCTCAATCAACCCCCCCAGCTTCCCTTTAGGCATATTGCTCATGCGCCCTAAGCGAGCGCTGCCTTCTGCCGCAAAACGGCAGTGGGCAGAAAACAGGCTGCTATGTCCCCTCCCCCGCTTCCACGTTTGCGACGAAACGTTTCGCTTTACGGCCTGCTCGCCCAGCTCTGCTGAGATTGGCCGGGCGCGTACGAGTGACGACATCGGAAGTGGCCGCTGGCGCGAGGAGGGCTGCCACGTGTGGCTCGTGTCGGTGAGTGACGGCGCTCGGCTTCGGCCCGGAACCCCCCGGGCCCCTCCTCCGTCCCGCGCTCGTTCCCCCCTCCTCCCCCCGAGCAACGGCGCCAACAGCCTCAGTAGGGGCCCCTCCCCCTCGGGGCGGTGCTGGCGGGCGATGTGCGGGGCGGTGGGGTTCGGGACCAGCTGCCCGCCGTCCCCTAGTAGAGCTGCAAATCCAGCCCTCTCACCTCTTGTCTTTCCTGGGCCCTCAGCGCTACAGGCTCACTGCCCTGCTCCTGGTTGTCACTGCCAGAGAGACAGACCTGCCTCCTGAGACACCCATGGCTGCCTCGGCACCTGTTTTGTTAAATCGCCCTATCTCCACTTGCCCCCTTGCTTGCATCGCACAAACATGTTTGTCTAGTGTCATTTCCCACAGCTGAGAATAAAGCGGGTGGGCATGTGCCTGCCTAAATACAGCCCTCCTTGTTTTATGCAGCTCTGGTGGGAGATTAGCCAGAATCCCTTGCACAAAATTGCAGGACAACCTTATTTCATACCCCAGCTAGTAACATCAAAAGAAACAATTTAAACAATTTCAAAATGACACACCAGGTCACGTTAGGTCATTCATATTCCTTGTTCTTCCCTGTGTGTTTGCTACATGTGGCTGTCACGGTAGCTTTAATTTTAGCTGCTTGACCAGCAAGGATGTTGTGAAGGTTCAGACCATGTGAGTTGGGGACAGGAGGAAGAGGGGAAAGATGTGAGAAGGGGCACACCTGAAAAACCAGACCTGGGAACATGTAGTAGGGAGAGGATTTGAAATGTAGGCCCTGTGTTTGGTCAGGGAACAAAAGCTAGCACTGAGTTTACCAAACGTTCAATGTGCAAACCAGGGTGAAACTTTAGCTTATAAAGCAAATAAGCAGTGATGTGTCCTTTGGTTTTGTTTTTAATCGGTATTTCCTCATCCCAATTCAACAGGTAGCGCAAATGTCTTTTCGAGGGGGAGGAGGTAGAGGACGAGGAGGAAGAGGGGGCTTCAATCGTGGCGGTGGAGGGGGCTTCAATCGTGGCAGTGGAGGGGGCTTCAATCGTGGCGGACGAGGTGGCTTTGGACGGGGAGGTGGTGGACGCGGAGGCTTCAACAGAGGATATGACCAAGGACCACCAGAAAGCGTAGTTCGTAAGTTATCCCAAGAGCCCTCCCTGTTTGTTTTAATTTGGGATGAGAATTCAAGGTTTCACTGTAGATTTAAAAAAAAAAAAATTTATTGCAGTTTTGGGAGAGTTCATGCATCCCTGTGAAGATGACATTGTTTGTAAATGTACGACGGAAGAAAACAGAGTGCCTTATTTCAATGCACCTGTATACTTGGATAACAAAGAGCAGATCGGCAAAGTGGATGAAATATTCGGACAGCTACGAGACTTTGTATCCTTCAGAAGTACACTATTTATGTTCGTGTCGGTTATTAAATAAGGTTGTTCAGTGATTTTTAACAATAGGTTGTCTTGTCTATGTATGAGAGATTTACCAGTTAAACAAACCTTTGTAATTATGCAGGTGTATTTAAACTGATGAGAGATTATGCTAGAGTATCTCTCAGTATAGATTCTTGGAGTGCTTTTCTTCTTGGTTTAGCTTAGACTTTGTATAAAGCAACGTAGGTGAGAATTAGTGTGCGTCTGTAAGTGGAGTCTCTTGTTCTGGATATTGTTAATAACAGTGGATCATCCTATGGTTTTCTCAGTTCATAAACACTCAACCAGCCCTATTCCTACCTTCTCCCAGAGAACAACTGGTGTGTACAGTACTTGGGTATCTGAATTTCAGGCATTGGTGGTAATGAGAGTTAAGTTTGGGCTTAAGTCATTTGCCACTAAGTGCATGACTTGGGGAAAAAAATCCTGATTTCAGTTTCTCACCTGTTCCATGTCTTTTACTTCCATATCTCTTGGAAGTAAGTTCTCCAAGAGAGCTCTATAAAGTTAAGGATTACTGCCTATTTGACCATCTTAAAAGTGATCATCAATGATGCAATAGTTTTCTTATATCTATACTTTACAATTGTAATGTCATTGCATTAAATGCCATTGCATTAAAATACTGTGTTCAAGAAACTATGCCAGTGTGTGTTACACATCATTATGGTATGCCAAATGGTAGACACTCTAGGATGGGTGCTTCTTTTTTTCATTTATTGCTGTTTATGTTATTTGTAAGAGGCAGAAAGGAGGTTTGGTAAACAGAAGAATAAACAGCAAAAGCGAGTTTGACAAGCTTCTTCTTTTCTCAGTATGACTGTTAAATCTTCTCCCTACTTTCTCACTTAGGACAGCTGCTCAATGTTAAACTTCTACATATATTTGAAAATCAGAAAACAGGGACTTAGGTCCATATTTAGGCTCCAGATTTTTGGACCTCATTGTGGGGATGTTGACTTGAATGTAACTTGCTGATTTGCTTTTTCATCTTCAGGATTATTTTTGAATTTTCTTTTGATAAAACGCACGTTCCTGGGGAAAAAGTGAACCAAGTTGATTCTGTAGTTCATTACTCCTTCTTTGTCTCAGACAAGTTAAAAGCCTACATTACAGGATAGCACTCAAATTTGTGGTTTTGTAATTGCATTTAAGCTTTTCTAATAGATTTTTATTGCTATGTTAAGGTTTAAAACACAGAATGGAGAAAATGTAGTTACAGTAATGATAGCTATTGCTTGGGATAGTAGCAAAAATTCTGAGAAGTGGTGTTTAAATAGTTAACCCACAAATAAAGCCAGTGCCTATCCATTTCTTGAGATAAATTATAATTTAAGTCACTGTTTTTTATAGTCCTTAAAGAAAGTCTCAGTACTTTTCAGTTAAGTTGTCAGAGAACATGAAAGCCTCCTCGTTCAAGAAATTACAAAAGGTGAGTTTATTTTAAGCTGCAGTAAAACTGATATATTCATTGAGTGATTAGAATTCCATTTTACAAATGTTTTCATAATTTTGTATTTTGAAATTTTTGGTACTGCACAATTTGGATAATCCCTACCACAGTTAAAATCCAAAAAATGACATTGTTTAATTAGGACCTTTTAAAAATGCTGTAAACAACTTTGTATTGTGCATTTCTTTAATAAACACTTTAATCTCAGTTTAGAAATTTACTTCTCTTGTTACATGAAACTGTAACCCACCTTCTTTAATATGCTAATTTCTGTGATTTTTAGTACTCTGATAAACTTTTCCAGGTTCCTAAAAACATTGTATCCATCCTTATTCTCTGCTTTCACAAGGATTTTGTTCCCCCCTTCCTCAGGTAGGGAAGGGTATGGTGAACAGAAGAAAAAAAACTTCACTTTGAAATCTTACTCTGCTTTCTTAATTGGAAACCTTTATCTTTCTGAAGGCTATTTTCAAATATTTTGTCCGTGTTATGTAGCTCTTTGCAAAGAAAGAACTTAAAATTGATAGCATAAAGAAAAGATTAAGATCAAATTATGCTTGTGTACAAGTGAGAGAGAGATGTCAAATATTAGGTTTCTTTGGCATTCCTAAAGCCTAACAGTGCTGTTTCTCTTCCAGTTTTATATTGACCCAGCAAAGTTGCTGCCCTTACAGAGGTTTTTACCAAGACCTCCGGGAGAGAAAGGACCTCCAAGAGGTGGTAGAGGAGGACGTGGAAGAGGAGGTGGCAGGGGTGGAGGAGGTCGAGGTGGAGGTAGGTTTCTATCAAGTAAACAGTTTCTGTAATTATTTTGTTAAGACCTACGGCCAAGCAAACACTCGCATGAGCAGTTGGTTCGTTAGCATGTTTTTAAAGATGCATAGAAGACTTGTAAAATCTGTATTTCATACCCTGATATCTGTTATATCCATAGCCAGCTATAAGTAAATGTAGGGACCTTTTGAAGTCCTGGGATCACATGGGCAGGTCTAGGTCCCTTCACAGCCAAGAGCCTCTTACTTCTAGGTTCTGAGGAAGGGCCACAGAGCCAGCACTCTAAAAACTAGTGTGTACAAGGCAGAGTAACCAAATGTAAAGGCCACAGAGTTTAAAAAAAAAAAAAAAAAAAAAAGCATATTGAATATCAGGGGAAACTTTGTTGCAGGAAAGTCTTCTGAAAGTAGTAGCAGATGCTCTATTTTGCAGTAAAGCCTAAGCTGAACAGTATCCTTGATAATATAATATGTGATAAGCTCCTGTACTGAGAAATGAAACTGAATGAACTATTAGAGGTCTTCCGCCTCTGCTATAAAAACTTAACTTTAGCTGCTTCCCAGAAAGATTGAAACTAGTTCTTCATTAAAAGCCTGATTTCCCTTCCCCCCCACCCCCCTTTAATGGGTGTGTACCATGCCCAAAAGAAGAATTCTTCTAAAACTTTTTATTGTGCGTTCCTTCTAAGATAACAGTTTTTGGAGATACTTTGTAAAACATCATTTTTAAAGTTAGGACTTTGACATTTTAAATGGGTTGGGTTTTTTTTAAGATTCTAACATGTTTTAGATTTTGTGATTGTTGCATCTCCCCATGCCTGAAGAAGAAGGATGTTTGTGCCTGAAAGCTTGCAAAGAACATTTTTTTTCCAATTTAGTTGTTCTAATAAAAGATATCACATCTATCCAAAGAACCTTGTTTGCCTTAGTCTAGAAACTTTTAAATTAGCTTTGTATTCCATAAATACTTTCTAGTATTTTGGGGATAGTAAGGAACACAAGGAGCCCAGGAAGGAACTGGAGGTAAGACTTTGAGAAAGAGGCCGAGAGGAGTAGGGTGTGACGCTATACATTCTGGTAATGCTGATATGATGCTTGTTGCAAATTTTTCATGTGGAGGATGTTTGTTACATTCTTTCTTGTATACTGATGTCTTAACTTAATTTCTACTTCCAGGTGGCTTCAGAGGAGGAAGAGGTGGTGGAAGTTTCAGAGGAGGAAGAGGCGGTGGTGGAGGTTTCAGGGGTAAGTGGGCTATAGCTTAAGTCTGTGTAAAAAGTAGTTTAGAATATCTAAATCTATTATTAAGTATTAACAGTATACTTTTCTGTTGCTAGTTTTACAAGGAG
Source organism: Alligator mississippiensis (assembly GCF_030867095.1). NCBI lineage: Eukaryota > Metazoa > Chordata > Crocodylia > Alligatoridae > Alligator > Alligator mississippiensis. The sequence goes on along the minus strand of NC_081825.1, from coordinate 128,070,159 downwards.
GTATACATTTGCACTAGATTTATGAAAAAATAAATAGTCTGTGCATCATGATAGATACTCTAATGTCTAAATTTCTCTTTTCCGTGTTGTTTAAAACACAGTCCAGTGTCAGTACAAATAGTTTAGGACAAATAAGAGTGGATTTTACAGTAGCTGGGTTTGTTTTTACATTTATGTGCAGACACTGTACATAATAAAAGCAGACACTACTTCAAGTAAAACCAAAATGTGAATTACTCTCCATGTTTTTCTCTTTTTCAAAATAGGCAGAGGACGTTAAAAATGGACCTCCAGGTTTCTGGCTTACAATATGATCCACAGAAGTGAAGAGCAAGAGGAATTTTCTAGGGGACCTGAAAAATAAAATTTGATTGTAAAGACATCAAAATAGTGAAACATTAGCAATTGCTGTTGTGAGTAATGGATACCTAACAACGATGAAGCGGAATGGGTCACTGATGAATTGGGGAAGCTCTTGATTCTTCACTTGGAATGTACTTGAATTTTTTTTAAAGCTGCCTTAAGCAGTTTTTATATTTTTACATCCTTCATTTCTTACAGACTGTTTTAGTTAACGTGTGACTTCATGTTGAAGTTGAAAAGAAATGATATACTGAACAAGTAAAAAGAAACTGCAGGTTCACTAAATGTAAAGATACAAGCTGTATTTGCAGAACTGAAGTCTTATTCTTCCTGTCTTTTTTATTGTTGAGTCTCTCGGTGCTTTGTATGTGTTGCATGCTCTGTTTAAAACAAGCACAAAAAAAGTTGTCCTTGTTTTTTACAGAGTACATTTTTTAAATAGTTATATTTTAAAATGGGAAGAATTTGTGGGGAATATTAAGAAATATGTCATTTGATTTGTATAAATCTTCATGAAAACTAAAATGTGTCAGTAACACCTTTTGGGAAAGCCATTCTTTTAACAAGTTATTCAAGGTAAATACCCATTACTTTTGTATTGGTCACCTAAACATGAATGCTGAAATGGATGAGAGGTCTGTTCTTGGCTCTCTTCTTTTTTTAAATTAATGTTCAGAATGGCAGAAGCAGTGGCATAGCAGCACTATGTCATTTAGAAATACTTGATGGTATTACAGTAGAAGAAAGTGTTACCAGATTTGCCCGTTACTTTGTGGAGTGCTCATTTATTAGGGGTACGTTTCTAGGGTCTTTGTAGTTCTGTCAGTGTGTTACTTGTGTTTCTGTAAGGAGCTGTATCTCTCCCTTCTGTAAGTCCTCACCCCCAATGGAGCCATCTTGTAGGACTCAGTTTCAATGGGACTGGGTTCCTCCTTCCACCAATCAGTCAAATGTGCACACACACTAATGTGACATGCCTGATCTGGCAGGGTTGATTAGCATGTACAAGCTGACACCCTCATATGCCAGAAATCAGTTCATCAGGGCAACAGTAAAATGCAGTCAGACACAAGCACACAGGTGAACAGAATATCTCTGAATCAGGCTGGGTGTCCAGCTGACACCCTCGTGGGCCAGCATTCAGTTTATTCTGGCATGTCTGAGCCAAACTGGGTCAATCAGCCTATACAAACTGATCCCCTTATGTGTCTTAAACTCAGCATGTCCCGATCTTTTGCCTTAACTGTCCTAGTAGTGGTAACCTCTTGATGAGCAAACCCCATGGTATTTTTTGGGGCTTTACAGGGATCTTTGGCTTAGGTAAAGGAAGTGTTGCTGCAGAGCAAGTGAAGGGGAAGTAGAGAAGGAAAAATTCACCTAGTTACCACCAGTTTGACTGTAAAAATTATTTATTGCTAAGTGTATGAAATTTATGATGGTGCTACTAGTAGTAGAAATGCATGGGAAAACCAAAACAATTACAATATTACCCTGGTTCAATTGAGTATTTGGGGAAACCGAGCTCAAGCTTAACTAATAAAATTCAGGTTCAGAAAGCTATGCCTAGAGAGAAAAAGAAAGAGAGGGAGAAAGAGAGCGAGAGCTGGGATCTCACCATTCCAAGGCACTTGGATGGTTTGTTGATGGGCAAAATTCCTAGCATGATCATTGAAGGTTAAACAGGCGACAGAAAGAGATGATCTGTTTATCCCAGCTTTCTGAGAACAGTGGATGGTGTCAGAGAGATTTCTCCCTCTTGAAGCACACTGCTGCTTTACAGCTTTCTTGCACTCTTAGTCTAGCCTCTTCAAAGCATTATTTTAATTGTGTAAATCAAGAGGGTCCCAAGCTGTAATTGTTTATATAACAGGATTTCCCCTGTCAGTTTCAATTTTTTACTGAATTACCTTTATCAGTGACTAGCTGGTTTGGAACATTTCAAGCAACTGATTAACAACCAGTTTTAAGGAGTAACCAGACACCTAGGAGCCAGCTTGAAATTATTATGAATATAGAAGATGTACTGGAAGAGCTTCTCAGATGGCCTAGCTATGCTTGCACTGTGAAGTCAGCATCGGTGTTTTGTATTTTACCTGTTGTGAATAAGCTGCAGTTTAGCATAACATTCAGATCTTACTGTAGTTCTTTAACATAAGGGGATTACTTGGAGTGTTCATAAACTTTGTGGGGAGGACTTTCACCACAAAGGAAAAAATTACAATATTACCCTGGTTCAATTGAGTATTTGGGGAAACCGAGCTCAAGCTTAACTAATAAAATTCAGGTTCAGAAAGCTATGCCTAGAGAGAAAAAGAAAGAGAGGGAGAAAGAGAGCGAGAGCTGGGATCTCACCATTCCAAGGCACTTGGATGGTTTGTTGATGGGCAAAATTCCTAGCATGATCATTGAAGGTTAAACAGAAATCCTGTTTCCTTTTTCATCCTGGGAAAAGTATGACAGCATTTGTGATCAGGGCTCCAATGGGCTGGACGTTGTGATGAACCCTTAACCATTGTTCAGATGTCACCCGTACCCCCTCTGTCTCAGTTTCTTGCCTTAGCATTCCTTAACGTGACAACTGAGTTTTAGTCAATCAAGTTTAAATAGGCCTCCCATACTGGGACCGGGGAATGTATGGCCTGAGATGCCTATTAAACTTTTCTTCTGCTTAGTTCTGGTTAGATGAGGGGTATGTGTGTTGGGGGGAGGGGGATAGCAAAAGTCCTTTGTAAGTCCAGTAAGCTGGGTGCCAGGGCTCCCTCAGGATCACAGAGCTGGCAGGTAACAAAAGTAGGACTATAATCCAGGTTAACTTCCCCTATAACAGGTGCTGCAAGTAGTAAACAGGTTCATAGCATCCCATGTAGTGCTGACATACATCTTGTGGACCTCCATCACTTAGAACAGTGGTTCTCAAGACTTCATACCGGACCCACATTCCCCTGGCCCTGCTGGTGCCTAACCTGCAGTCACTTGCCCTTCTGCAGCCTTGGCACACCTTCCCCCACTGCTGGTAGGCACCTGCCCCTCCCCACACACCCATCCCCTCTACACATGCACACTCAACCCCAGTGGTCCCCAAACTGGTCTCCATACACTTACCTTCATCTGCCTGCTGGGGCTGCTCCCATGATCCTGCCTGGCTGCATGCTGGCTGTGTCCCAAGCAGCCCCTTGCAGGCTGGAATGCTGTCAGCCTGGAAGGGGAAACCCGCACTTTTGTGTATTTTTCTGGCACTTGCTCACAGCCCTTTGAAATATTCTTGTGACCCACTTTTGGGTTGTGATCCATGGGTTGAGAAACATTGATTTAGAAGACACCAGAATGGATAGACTGCTAGGTGGGATGGAATCCTAACCACTGTGGCTCTTTGAATTTGGACAGGACAATCCATGTTGTGCAGCCCTACATAAAAAAAACAAACCAAGGCTGCAAAAAATCTACTACACAGAAGTGAAATAAGATAATCTTTCACTGATCCAAGGAGGCTCATGGCACTGCAACTTATATCATATTCTGGGAACATTTTAGAACTCTATGAACTGAAGAGAGAGAGTTCTTTTGTGTGACATTTTCAGTATGGAAGAAGATACACTTTTAGAATAGAGCATACTTCTTCACAATCTCCTTAACTCATAAGTATAACACTTTGGACCGATTCAATAAAATATTTATCGAATGTTTGCTATAAGAAATGTCTCAGAGAGAGAGAGAACCTGAAAACTAACCCTTCAGGTAGTTGAAGGCTGCTATTAAATCCCCTCTCAGTCTTCTTTAGACTAAATAAGCTCAGTTCCCTCAGCCTCTCCTCAGAAGTCATGTGCCCCAGTCCCCTAATTATTGTCATTACCCTTTGCTGAACTCTTCAATTTGTCCACATCCTTTCTGTAGTGGGGGCCCAAAACTGGACACAGTAGTCCAGATGTGGCCTCACCAGTGCCAAATAGAGGAGAAGAATCACTTCCCTTGACCTACTGGCAACACTCCTACCAATGCAGGCCAATATGCTGTTAGCTTTCTTTGCAACAAGGGTACACTTGCCTCATATTCAGTTTATTGTTCACTGTACCCCGCAGCTGCAGAGCTGCTGCCTGGCCAGTCAGCCCCCAGCCAGTACTGGTGCATGGGATTGTTCCATCATAAGTGCAGGACTTGGTATTTCTCCTTGTTGAACCTCATGAGATTCCTTTTGGTTCAATCTCCCAATTTTGTCTAGGTCATTCTGCATCCTAGCCCTACCCTCCAGTGTATCTACTACTGCCCCCAGCTGGGTGTCATCTGAAAACTTGCTGAGGGTTCACTTTAAGCCATCTTCCAGGTTGTTGATGAAGGTATTGAACAAAACTGACCCCAGGACTGACCCCTGGGGCGTGCTACTTGATACTGGCTACCAACTAGACATCAAGCCATCGATTATTACCCTTTGAGCCCAATGCTCCAGCCAGTTTTCTATCCACCATATAGTCCATTCACCTAGCCCATACTTCCTTAGCTTGCCTACGAGAATGTTGTGGGAGACTATTGAAAACCTTGCTAAAATCAACGTATACCACTTATAAGCTTTTTGTCATTTACTGAAGAGTTCCCTACTAAGCCAAGCAGGTCTTTTGCCATACTTGCTCGTCTTCCTACACATAGGGGTGGTTTGTTTCTGCACTCTCAGTAAGGCTTCTTTATAAAGTACAACCAGCTCTCCTGGACTCCTCTTCCCCTCAGACTGGCTTCCCAGGGGATCCTACCCATGAGTTCCTTGAGCAGGTTGAAGCCTGCTTTTCTGAAGTCCAGGGTCCTTACTCTGCTGCTCTCCTTCCTTTCTTTCCTTAGGATTCTGAACTCAATCATCTCATGGTCAGTGCTGCCCAAGTTGCCATCTACTACTACATTCCCACCAATTTTTCCCTGTTTGTGAGCAGCAGGTCAAGAAGAGTATGGCTCCATGTTGGCCGGTTCAGCACTTGCACCAGGAAACTGTGCCCAGCACTCTCCAAAACCTTCAAAAGTCTATCAATTAAGCAGTTTTAGAATGGCTCCAAGTGCATGCCCCAAATCTGCTTTCTGGGTTGGGAGTGAGGTGCACTGAGTATATGCTCAAGTCCCATTTAAGCAGTCTATTTTGCCTAATTAGTTTGAAGTGTTTCCAGACTCAGGAGGGAGGTGGTCTAGACATGACTTTAATATTTTTTTAAATGAATTTGACACCTAAATCTTATTGATTTTCATTCTGTTCATTTTGAAAACAGAACTTTGCTATATTATGACCAGATGATGATGATGATGATTTTCATGAGAATTTTGATGCCTGAATACCTTTAAAACTCTGGTCCCTTTATTTTTGCAAAACTGAGAAATGTAATACTGAAATACAACTTTTGAATCAGCCTATACCTTGTCCACGTACAGAAGGTTGTCATTACAATTATTTTAAATCATTTTAGATCTGCATTAGATAAATGGTACAGCTCAGGTATGAGAGGGTGAGGACACATCTTAATTTTCTTATTTGATAAAGTAGATAACCACCAGATACAGGTTTAAGAAGCTAAATTTGGTACTGGTTGTAAGGAATGTAGCAGGTTCCTTGGAAGCACAGATTATATTAATTTTCCGTTAAAAGAAACCTGTGCTTTCTATTATGTCTCTCATTTTGGTCAGGAAAACAAAAATATGTAGCTAATGCCATCAGTTCCTAATTTGGAGTTGGCTCTTAGAAGTTGCTTCTGCAGTGGTTCTCCACCTTGATTGACTCAAGGCACCCCCCTGGAAAATGTTAACTCTTAGTTTTCACTTGATTTTTTGGCTACAGAAACACAGTAGAACAATTCTGTAGCAAAGAATTCAGAAAGACAGCTAGTCAGAATGCTTTTAACACTATGGATTCCTATTTGAAATAGCTGGTTTTATCCTATGAAACACATTTGCACACTTAACAGTGCCAACCTTGCATGGCAGTCCACAGCACTCCCTGAAAGGATTTCAAGGCACCCTAGTTAAGAATCGCTGAGCTACTGAAACTAAACTAGTTGAATTTGCTGGTGATTTTTTTTTGGGTAGAGAATCAGATTTCTCTATCTAACAAGTGTGCATGTATAGCAGAAGAATTATTCTGGAGAATTTTTTAGCATAGGATTAAAGAGGTGTTAACCTGTTTTTCAAGAAAAATGCTACTCGGACCTCAGCAGGGATAGGTTAAAAAAAGGGTCAATGTGGCCCTCTTGTGGTGAGGCACTGAATTGTTAATGTGCTTTATATTCAAATGATGGTAGTGCTGGAAAGATTGGCAGATTGGATAGTGGCAGGTCTTTTATTCAAATAAATTGAGTTAGTTTAATAAAGCTAAACAATTCTGTATCAACATCACTTCTAAGTGGATCTATTTGATGCACATGGCTACTCTTACAGCTCCCCTGCACGGGACCACTTCTCAAGGTTATAAGGTAAATTGAGTCTGCAGGTCTAATTCAATTATTTGTTGTGAAAAGCTGCCAGATACAAACTGGTTTAATTAGCTCAGTTCGGGGGAGGTCCCTAATAGCTATAAAATGGAAACCAACTCTTGTTCATGCTGATCCGGACAAAAATAGAGCTATTTGAGAGGAAAAGCTCCATTTCTTATAGTCATAAGACATGTCACTGGTATTACACCTACTTCAGTAGGCATGCTTCACATTTTACACAATAAAAGTTGTGCCATGGCAAAGGGTCTTACAAAATTGGATTTAAGAACACAAATTGGTAAAGCATGTGGGGATGGGGACTCAAAACTGGGAGAACACAAAGTGATTGCAGTTATGTATTTCTTGTCTTTATTCCTATTTGTGTTTTTAACAGTTTTCAGATGCATGGAGGGAGGCTGTTCACCCAATATTACTTGATTGAAAGTGAGTGCTAAACTACCCCTTGTCTTTGCAAAGTTACTATTATTTTAATTTGGGAATATTGACAAAGATAATGGTTGGAAGGGAGGATGATGGTGAAGTCTAGCTATTTCAAGAGGAATTCAGACTGTCATGTTCAGGAGGATGTATTACATAATGAAAAAAGGGGTGGCTGCTTCTATAAAAGACAGGTTTTCATGTTCTTGGTGCACATTGTTGCAAGAGTTTCAGCACTTCTGACAATTATACCAAAAATATAGGGAAAGAGAAAATCACAGCAGATCGCAATCACGGTTTGGCCTGGCAAAATATAAGCAACAGTGTGCGGAAGGGAAGTGGATTTATTCCCATCTACGTACATTCCTTTCCACACTGTCTCCATGCCAAAGACTAAGGCTAAGGCATTACATCTGTAGCTCTATATATGCTCTTGTAGTGCTACAAAAAGTGAATATACAGATGTACATGCTGTCCATAGGGCTGCCTGCATGCTTGGCTTCCTATGTGTTTGTTTGGTGGACTGTGTGTATGTTGGGTGTGTGGTTTGAGAAGCTGGGAGTGTTTCTAGCTGAGTGATTGCTGAGTGATTGCTGCCTGTGCCTGACAATAGCCCTAACGAGGGGGCAGAGCAAGACCAGGCCCAGCAGGGTATAGAAGGAGACTCCATGAGTGACCAGGGAGCAAGCAAACGGGCAGCAATTTGCAAGTTGGTTTGCCGCCTCCCCCCTCTCTTTGAAGGGGAGCCTTTAAGCTTGGTGAGAGGAAGCAGGGATAAAGGAACCTTTTGGGACCAAGGAACAGTAATCAGGCCAGCTTACAGGGGAGTTTACTAGGGAAGGTCTGCTTGGAAGAAGGGCAGCAAGAAGGAGGTAGCAGATTGAGACCCAGGGAAATGGATTCAGGATATTGCAATGCCAGAACCATTGCCACTGCCTCTGCTTGCACCTGTGAGGTGTCTGTGCAGGCAGGACCACTCACCGTTGAGTCTTCTACCCAGGTCCTGGTTTGGTATTGTGGAGACTGTGGCTTGCAGGGCCCTTCTGGTGATGGCCAGGTGGGGGAGTGCCTGCAATGTCAGTGGTGCCTCCTGGTGGTGTCCCTCAGGGAGCAGGCAAGACAGCTACAGGAGGATGTTGCAAGGCTCCCTCCACCATGAGGACGTTATTGATCTGGTGCTAAAGGAGATCTCTAGGACTGTGAAGGAAGAACCGCCAAAGGCAGCATGAAAGAAGGGAGAGAGCATCTAGTTGGGGTGTTCCTGCTTTGAGTAGGGGGTTGGACTAGATGACTTTCTGAGGTCTCTTCCAACCCTAATTTTCTACGATTTTATGGCATAGACTCCCAGGAGGGTGGAAGCTGGAAGTTTGTGAGCTCTGTCAGCAAGCAGAAATCTTCATCTTTACCTGCATCAGTTTGCCTGGAGAACAGATATGGAGCCCTAGCAATAGAAGAGACAGAGAACATTCTATTGGTGGAGGAGGACAGGCCAGGCCTCCTGAAGGTGAGAAGGAAGGAGATAATCACCACCAGGACGAAGCGATGGGTAGTTGTGGTTGGAGACTCCCTTCTGTGGGGGACAGAGGCATCCATCTACTGGCCTGATCTGTTGTCTCAGGAGGTCTGCTGCTTGCCTGAAGCCCAGATCCGAAATCTCATGGAGGCATTACTGAGATACATCTGACCCTCTGAATACTACCTCATGCTGCTCATTCATGGGGGCTCCAGTGATACTTCTAGGGGAGACCCTGAGCAGATCAAAACCAACTACAGATCTCTGGGTGCAGGGGTGATGGGGACAGAGGCTCTATTCTCCTCAATCCTTCCACTTAAGGGGGAGGGCCTGGGCAGGAGCCAGCACATCCTGCAGGTCAATGCTTGGCTGTGCAGATGGTGTCACCAGCAGGGTTTTGGTTTCTTTGACCATGGGATGATGTTCCAAAAAGAAGGATTGCTAGGAAGATATGGGAACCACCTGATGAAGAGAGGGAACAGCATCTTTGCAGCCTGGCTCGCTAACCTAGTGAGGAAGGCTTTAAATTAGGTTTGCCGGGAGATGGAGACCAAAGCCTGAGGTAAGTGGGGAAGTGGGTGGCCTGGATGAAGTGCAAGCACAAGGGGGCAGCAGAGGAGGCATTTTCATTCTCCCTGAAAAAGTAGGGCAAACAGCTACTTACCTCATGTGTCTATACAAACGCAAGGTGCCTGGAAAATGAGCAGGAAGAATTGGAAGTCCTTGCAACTATGATGTCATTGGAATAACAGAGACTTTGTGGGATAGCTTGAATGACTGGATCACTGTCATGGATGGGCATAACCTGTATGTCCACAGTCATGGACTGGCACAAACTTTATGTAAAAGAGCTGTATGATTGCTCAGCGCTACAGTATGGAACTAGAGATAGGCCTATTGAAAGTCTCTGGGTTAAGTGTCAGAGGGGAGAGCAACAAGGGTGATGTCATGGTAGAGGTCTGTGATAGATCTCCAGACCAGGAAGATGTGCTAGATGAAGCTTTTTTCAAGCAGGTAGCGCAAGTTACCCAATCACAGCCCCTGGTTCTCATGGGGGACTTGAATCACCCTGACATCTGCTGGGAGATCAATACAGCAGTGCACCAGCAATCCAGGAAATTTTTGGAGAGCGTTGGGCACAATTTTCTGGTGCAAGTGCTGGACTGGCCAACTAGGGTTTGTGCTATTGACCTGCTGCTCAGAAACAGGGAAGAATTGATGAGGAACGTAGTAGTGGATGGCAACTTGGGCAGCAATGACCATGAGATGATTGAGATCAGGTTCCTAAGGAAAGGAAGGAAGGAGAGCAGGAGAATAAGAATATTGGATTTCAGAAAAAACGACTTAGACTCACTCAGGGAATTTATGGGCAGGTTCCCCAGGGAGGCCAATCTGATAGGGGGAGAAGAGTCCAGGACAGTTGGCTGTACTTTAAAGAGACATTACTGAGGGTGCAGGAACAAACCATCTCAAAGTGCAGGAAGACTAGCAAGTATGGCAGAAGACCAGCTTGGCTTAGCAAGGAAATCTTCAGTAAACTAAATCACCAAAAGAAGCTTATAAGAAGTGGAAACTTGGACAAACAACTCAGGAGGAGTATAAGAGCATTGCTTGGGCATTCAAGGATGAAGTGAGGAAGCCCAAACTGCAACTGGAGTTGCACTTAGTAAGGGATGTGAAGAGTAACAAGAAGGGTTTCTACAAGTATGTTAGCAACAAGAGAAAGATCACAGAAAGTATGGGTCCCTTACTGAATGGGGGAGGCAACTTAGTGACAGAGGATGCAGAAAAGACAGAAGTAATCAATGCCTTTTTCACCTCAGTCTTCACAGGCAAGCTCAGCTGCACCTGGCAGCACAGTTTGGGGAGCAAGTAAGCAGCCAACAGCGGTGAAAGAACAGGTTAGGGACTATTCAGAAAAGCTGGACATATACAAGTTCATGGGGCCGGATGGGATGCACCTGAGGGTGCTGAGGGAGTTGGCTGATGTGATTGCAGAGCCTGGCCATCATCTTTGAAAATTCATGGCGATCAGGAGAGGTCCCAGATGACTGGAAAAGGGCAAACATAGTGCCCATATTGAAGAAAGGGCAAAAGGAGGATCCAAGGAACTGCAGACCAGTCAGCTCACCTCAGTCTCTGGAAAAATAATGGAACAGATCCTCAAGGAATCAATTTCTAATCACTTGGAGGAGAAAAAGGTGTTTAGGAACAGCCAGCTTGGATTCAAAAAGGGAAAGTTATACCTGACCAACCTGATTGCCTTCTATCATGAGATGACTGGTTCTGTGGATGTGGGGAGACCAACGGATGTGATATGCCTTGACTTTAGTGAGGCTTTTGATATAATCTCCCACAATATTGTTGTAAGCAAGCTAAGGAAGTATAGGCTGGATGAATGGACTGTATAGATAACTGATAACTGATAGAAAACTGGCTGGATCCTTGGCCTGAAGGGGTAGTAATCAATGGCTCTATGTCTAGTCGGCAGCCGGTGTCAAGTGGAGGGCCCCAGGGGTCAGTCCTGGGGCTGGTTTTGTTCAATATCTTCAGCAATGACCTGGAAGATAGGATGGAGTGCACCCTCAAGTTAGCAGTTTGTAGATGACACCTAGCTGGGGGTAGTAGTAGATAAGATAGAGAATAGGACTAGGATTCAGAGACACCTAGACAAATTGGAGGATTGCACCAAAAGAAATCTAATGAGGTTCAGTAAGGAGAAATGCAAAGTCCTGCACTGAGTAGCTAGCCCCTTGACAGCCCACCAGGAGGAGTGTTACAGCCAGCTGAGACTTGGGGCTTTACCTCTGCTCCCCTGAGCAAGCTATTGCAGAGCCTGCTGCTGGGACCTTGCTGCCACAGTGGTGGCAGAGGGATCTCGTGCTGCTGCCACCGCGATCCTGGGGGCAGCTGGAGCTCCAGTAGCTGCAGCTGGGGAGAGGCCAAGCTGTCAGTGATTGTGCTCCCTTGCAGGCTTCCCTGGGACAGGGAGAGCAAAGGAGCAGCCCCTATTACAGGGGTTAGCAACCCTTGGCATGAGTGCCAGAGCATGGCATGCAAGGCCATTTTGTTTGGCTCACCACAGATGGCTTGGGCTCTGGGCAGCTCTCACTGGCCATGGAGCCTGGGCCGTTGGCAGCAGGTATCCAGGAGGCTGCAATCCCTGTTGCAAGCAGCCTGGGCAGCTGTGGCAGGCAGCCAGGAGGCTGCAAATAGCTTCACTGGGCACTGGAGCCCCAGCTGGGCTCCATGGCGGTGGTGGGTACATGCCTTGGGGTAGATGGCAGGGGAGGGGCTGGGGTTATACTGCCCCAGGTCCCTTCTCAGCTGTGTTCCCCAAGGCACACATGCACTCACCCAGCCAGGACTCTGCAGTCTGGTGCAGCTGTTTGCAGCCTCCTGGCTTCCTACCATGGCTGACTTGGGCTCTGGGCAGCTGCAGCAGGCATTGGGCAGGCTGCAAACAGCTGCACCAGGGTCCAGAGTCCCAGCAGCAGCTCTGTGGTGGCAGCAGCGGCTGCACACACACCTTGGGGCATACAGTAGGGAAGGGGCCAGAGCAGCACAGCCCCAGCCCCTCCCCTGCTATCTGCCTGGAGGCACGTGTGCACTTACTGCCAGTAATGAGGATCAGGCCCTTCACAGGTCCCCTGCTATCTGCCTCTGGCATGCCAAATTGAGGTATGGGTGGAGGTTGGCATGTTTTTGGCACTCCAGCCAAAAATGTTGCTGACCCCTGTGCTATCACTCAAAGGGGCTGCTTCGAGTGGAGAGGATGCTTCACCAGCACGCAGGGTGACAAGAGGAAGGGAAGCACAGGTAAGTATCAATGTCCGAGGAGCAGGGGGCCACAACTGTCCTGGGAGTGGGAGGAAGGCATGAGCACCCTCAGGAGGCCTCAGGTGCCTCTACACTAATGCTCATAGTATGGGGTGTAAGCAGGAGGAACTGTGCCTCCTGATTGCAAGTAAGAACCCAGACTTAGTAGGGCTCACAGAAACCTGGTGGGACCCAACGTACGACTGGGCAGTGGGCATTCGGGGGTACACCCTATATAGAAGAGACAGGACAGAGAGGAAAGGTGTGGGGGTTGCGCTCTATGTCAAAGAGCACCTCACATCATCAAGGACTAGCTTCGGGTTAGAGGAGGGTCGGACAGAGACACTGTGGGTCAAACTACAAGCGGGGTGTGGCGAAAGGGACCTTACAGTGGGTGTCTACTACAGACCACCCAACCAGGGGGAAGAGCTAGACCAGGACTTCTCCAGTCATCTTATGGAGGCGGTTAGGTCAAGGGATGTTATTGTCATGGGTGACCTAAACTACCCAGACATTTGCTGGGAGGAGCAGACAGCCCGGTCTGACTGCTCGCATAGGTTCCTGGCTGTATGACAGGACCTTCACCTTATCCAGGAAGTGCACAGCCCCACTAGGGGTAACGCCTTGCTGGACCTGGTCCTGGCCACGGGGGATGACCTGGTGAGGGGACTGCAGGTCCTTGACCACCTGGGCAATAGCGATCATCACCTGCTGGATTTCACTATCCAACGCAGGGCGTCTAGGGCTCACACCAAAGCTAAATCCCTTGACTTCAGAAGGGCAAACTCCAATGAGCTTAGGAGACTAGTGGGGGAGGCACTAAAGGCCCGGAAGGTAGAGGAGATGGGAGCCCATGAGGGATGGTCGTACCTTAAGGGGGCAATCCTCCAGGCCCAAAGGGTAACAGTCCCTGAGAGAAGCAAGGGGGGTAAGAGTGCTTAGAAACTCCCTTGGCTCAGCAAGGGCATTCAACAATGCCTGAAGACTAAAAGAGAGGCGTACAACCCGTAGAAGGGAGGAACTATCACCAAGGAGGAGTACTCCTCCTCGGCCTGTGAGTGTAGGACAGCTATTAGGAAGGCCAAGGCAGAGATGGAACTCAGGCTAGCGTCCAGGATTAAGGACAACAAAAAGTCCTTTTTCAAGTACATTGGGAGCAAGAAGAGGGCACCAGGCAATGTAGGGCCCCTGCAAGACACAAACGGTAATCTGGTGGCCACGCCAGACAAGAAAGCTGATATTTTTAAAAGTTTCTTTGCCTCTGTTTTCCTGAACAGGGACCGGGATATCCCACCTACTAGAGGTAGGGACAATCTGGGGGATAGCTCTATCAAGCCTTCAGTCAGTGCAGATGTAGTTAGGAATCTCCTGGAAGGGCTAGACATTTTTAAATCTGCAGGTCCAGATGCCCTCTACCCAAGGGTGTTGAGGGAGCTGGCAGGGGTCATCGCGGAGCCCTTGGCCCGGCTGAATGAGCATTCATGGTCATCTGGCCAGGTGCTGGGGGATTGGAAACTGGATAATGTGCTCCCTATTTTTAAGAAGGGGATGAAGGAGGACCCAAGTAATTATAGGCCTGTAAGCCTCACCTCGGTGCTCGGGAAGCTCTTGGAGAGGATCATCAAGGAGCATATCTGTGGGGGGCCTGCAGGGGAGATCATGCTCAGGGGCAATCAGCATGGCTTCACCAAAGGCAGGTCCTGCCAGACCAACCTGATTGCCTTTTACGACCAGGTAACTAAATCCTTGGATGATGGTGTCACTGTGGACGTAGTCTTTGTAGACTTTAAGAAGGCCTTTGACACTGTCTCTCACCCCATCCTCATCAATAAATTAAGTGACTGTGGCATTGATGCCTGCACAGTTGGATGGGTAAAAAATTGGCCGATGGGGCGCACCCAGAGAGTAGTGGTGGACGGGTTGTACTCAACCTGGCGAGATGTGAGCAGTGGGGTATCCAGGGCTCGGTCCTTGGAACCGCACTGTTTAACATCTTCATCAGCGACTTGGACGAGGGGGTGGAAAGCACGCTGTCCAAGTTTGCTGATGACACTAAGATGTGGGGCGAGGTGGACAAACTTGAAGGGAGAGAGAGGCTGCAACTAGATTTAGACAGACTACAAAAGTGGGCAGACAAGAATAGGATGGGGTTCAGCATAGACAAATGCAGGGTGCTGCACCTTGGGAGAAGGAATCCACAGCATACATACAGGCTGGGGAGTTCCCTTCTTGAAAGCACAGAGGCAGAAAGGGATCTTGGAGTCATTATTGACTCCAAGATGAACATGAGCCGCCAATGCCAGACCGCAGCCAGCAAGGCCAGCCATACCTTGTCATGCATCCAAAGGTGCATCTCAAGCCGGTCCAGAGAGGTGATACTCCCCCTCTGTGCTACATTGGTCAGGCAGCAGTTGGAGTACTGCGTCCAGTTCTGGGCACCACATTTCAAAAGGGATGTGGCCAGCATGAAGAGGGTTCAGAGGAGGGCCACCTGCTTGGTGAGAGGGCAGCAGGACAAGCCCTATGAGGAGAGACTGAGGGACCTGAACCTGTTCAGCCTCAGCAAGAGGAGCGTGAGGGGGGACCTGATGGCTGCCTACAAGGTCATCAGGGAGGATCAACAGCAAATAGGCAGAGCTCTTTTCTCCCCAGCACCACCTGGGGTGATGAGGAACAATGGTCATAAGCTGATGGAGAATAAGTTTAGGTTGGAGAACAAAGGCAATATTTTACAGTTAGGGTGGCCAAAATCTGGAACCAACTTCCCAGGGAGGTGGTCCTCGCCCCTACCTTGGGCATATTCAAGAGGAGGTTGGATGATCACCTGTCTGGGGTCTTGTGAACCCAGCATTCATTCCTGCCTGTGGCAGGGGATCAGGCTAGATGATCTGTTCAGGTCCCTCCTGACACTAGCTACTATGGTTCTATGATACTATGATCACTTTCTAGCTGGAGAATATCCCTTTGCAGTGACTGTGTGATAGCATTTTAATTTTCGTAGTGCTACAAAGTGCTCGGGCACTAGTCATTGTTGGCGATCAACGTAGTAGTACTGGAGTGGTACATGTGTCCAAGGCCATGGTGAAAATTCTAAAAGAAATACCATTTCAGCATACAAGTAGTCTTTTAAGTGTGTTATAAAATGAGTGTAAATAAAATGAATCTCTTGTTTCCAGAGCAGGGGTGTCAAACTTGGGCCCCATGGATTGGAACTGGACTGTGGGCCTTTTCACAGGCCAGGTCCAGACTGTGAGGTTTTCCATGGGCCAGATGATCTGTGAGCATCAAACCAGAGGGGATTAAGGCTGCCACTGCAGACACCAGTGATGAGCCATGTCCACAAGCTCCATGTGTGACCCCCCCCCCCCCCTTGTTCTACAGCACACAAGCTGACAGCTTGGTGATCCAGAATCTGCTATAGTATTTGTTCAGCTGCGCAAAAGCAAAGGCAAATTATTTTTAGGAGGGAAATGTGGCAGTAAATGCCCTATTTAACCAATATTTTTTGTAGTGAGTGAAACTGCTTACATATTAAGCCCTTTGGGGCATATTTGTACAGCCCCTAGCAGAACAGCGACTTCAGTTTCGTTGCTCCAAGTGCTCTTATGCTATACATTTTAAATGTTAATGTTTAATGTTAAAACAAAAAAAAATATATTAACAGTGGCCAAGATTTTGAAGAAATAAGCAGTAAGCATGGGTACCTCAAGTTTTAACTGTCCAGCTTGAGCCACCTTAAAGGAGCCAAGCTGTCATAAAGCACAGAGTGCTTGCTCTGAAAATCAGTCACTTTTGAAGTGTTCCAGCATCAACAGCCCTTGTCACTTTTGAGAAAATTGGAAGCTGAGTTCCTGATTTTAGACCGTAGCTGGATTATTTAAATCAAACTAACAGACTCCTATAAAGTTATTGTAAGAAGGAATTCTTAAGGATTTGTAGTTTAGGCGTACCTGGCTTTTTTTTTTTTTTTTTTTTTTTGTTAGATTCTCTACTGTGTGTTTCTCTTGATCATTAGAATTCATCCCGGGCAAGGCTGAAGACCAACTGACTGGCCAATTCTTGTCTGGATTTTCCAACATACTGTGCAAGAATTTTGAAGTAAACATTTGGAGGCATGTGATGCTTAATCTTGTTAGCAATAAGACTATGAAACATAAGCATCTTGCTGGAAATGCACACGGTTTTGTGCGGGTCTTTGTTTAGCTAACAAGCTTTTCCTTTGCCTAGGCTGGGAATGTGCCCTCCTTTGCACTTTAGCCCAATTAAATCCTGTTAGGAAATAGGACCCTCTCAATAGTGAAAAGCGCTGTTTGTTTGGGTTTTTTTGGTAAAGGTAATTGATTAATGACTGTTTCATAGTGATAGAACTAGCTTGAAAGGGTCTTGTGGTTTATCTCTCTGTCTCCCTCTCTCTCTCTCTCTCTGTGTGGTTGAAGAATTACCATGGAGAATGTACCCCAGTTTTCTGCCTAAAATGTTTTGGAATGATTCGGCCAATTCCTCAGAAAGTGAAAATGAAGCTCATTCAGCTTTTACACAGACTGAACACAACATAGTTGCCGCTTATTTAATAACAGCAGGTATGGATATTGGCAAGTTATATTTTAACATAGGAATTTAATTTGAGTATTTCTTCTGTATCAACATTTTGCTAAAATTCTTTCTGTGTGTGTGGGTGTGGAGTCTGTCGGTAATTTTTCGACCTAAAATTTATTTTCTGCTCTTTTAGTTTTTCTACTTAAATTCAAACAGGTAAGCAACAGCAAGTCTGTAAAATGTGTAGAAACCTGTAAAATTCAGGGCTATATATCTCAAGGCTGAATTTTATTTATTTGTTTGCTTATTTAAGTGTTCTGCTCACATGCCATTATAGAGGAGAGACCATTTAATTTCTGCCAGTTTGCAAAAGGGGTAAAAACAGGACAGGGATGACTCATCTTGGTGGGTTTTTTGTTTTTTTGTTTTTTAGTGATACGCTTGAAGCTATCTTGATGCTTCTCTCTGGTGATATGCTCACCACAGTATATGTATAGTTCCAGTGTGGGGGATTTAAGCAAAGGGTTTGGACTGCTAGTGAGAGGGAAGGCACTGGTTATTAATTAGACAGAAGAGCAGATTCTAGTTTCAGCTGTATGTTTCACTTATTATGATGCATTTTAGGAAAACCATCACACATTGATCCAATGTTAGTGTAATCCTGTTGATTGCAATGGGCTTTGTACAAGACCTGGATGGCCTGACATCCTTTTCAAATACAAAGTAATATGAAGTGTATTTCAGTGCTATAACTCTTGTTTAAAAAAACAATGCTTTAATTCTACAAAGTAATGCCTTTAAAATATGCCCCTTTCTGTCTACTTAATTGACAATTTAACCAGTTAGGGTAAGTTATTCCTAGAAAATATTTTAAGGTTAAAGTACATTTTTTCAGCTAATTTTAGTGGTATTTAGTGCTGAATATTTTCAGCTAATATATCTGAAGTTACAGTGTACCTACAATAGAGACTAGAAAAGTCAATATTTACTCAACATTTAATTGACTGTAGATGTGGGTTTTTTGTATAATGCTGAAAGTTCAAACATCTCTAATCTTTTTCAAGTTCTTTTGTAGTTCTGTTAATACTCATAGACTAGTTGATTGTATTTCTAGATAGTGGATGTTTATTGAAACATCAGATGTACTCTAATAGTAAGTACTAGCAAAACATTTATAGATAATTGGATAGTTTTGGCAACCCTAAAATATAGGTCATTTGTTCACGTCCACACCAAGTCAAGAAACTGCATGCCATGGTCTGCAAGTGGGTTTGCTGTATGCACGTTAGAATAGAGATCTGCAGTATTGGTCTCTCAACTGAAGAAACACCACCATTCTAAACTGCATATTTCTGTCTGAAAATGTTTTACTTTATTGTTAGGAGTAATATCTGAGAACTAGAACTGAAAGAGACTGGGGAAAAATATTTTTCTATATTTTTACATGATATAGTTACTTTGTCTTTACATAATTGGGAATGGACAGATTTTTAGTGTAAACACATTTCTAACCCCCCCTTTATAAAAGTAAATTTGTGTGTGTTCACATATTGAGGATGTTGGTCATATTATTTGGTTTGCCACCAAATAATTGACACTTTAATCTAATTATATTAATAAGCAGATAAAGGCGATGATAAAAAATGAAATGCAGATACTGTGGTCACCATTAAGCGATCAATTATCTGCAACTTCATTATCCACAAACATGAACTATGTAGTGTGGCTAATACTGTGGTAAATGTTTTGTTTTAATTTTTAATTTTATTGGAAATCTGAGATACCCCAAAAAGTAGAAATGAGGGTGAAAAGTTTTTGAAACATCTTAACATAAAGTCTTTTGTGATTAGAATAACTTTCTTGAAAGTGGAGAAATAGGATTATAAGGGAATGTGGATAAAACATGGTATCTGCTGGTAAATAGGATGGCAGTATATCAGGGACCTCACCTAACAATAAACAACACATTTTAAGCAAGTGACCTACTTTGTGTTTAGACTCTGTCAGAACACAGGATGACAATATAAAGGAAAAAATTAAAGGAAAAATGGAAGCAGTAAATAGAGTTTACTTTGCATTGTACAAGCTCCTGTCATCCCAGCTCATCCCAAGGAAAACTAAGCTTCAAGTTTCTAAAACCATAGGGCCTTTGTACACAACACATTTTTTGCCATATCTTGTGTTGCAACGTTGTGAATGTTTGCATGAGTGGGTTTTCTGGATGCTTTAAAAGTCTTTCTGGTGCATTAAAGTAAAACTCCTCAGGCGTAGTTTGGTTTGGCTTGCCACAAATTAAAGCATTGCATTCATGCATTCATTGTGTGCAAACACAAAGGCACTCAAAGACCTATAATGATCCTCTTTTTCCACCAGAAGGTGATTTTTTTTGTAGTTCACCCCTTCAAAATGCTTTTCCTTTTGAATTGCTTTTGCTTTTTGTGTGTGTGTGTGGTTTGCTGGCTTCCTACTTTGACAGCTGTGTGGCAGGGCATGGGGTGGGGGGCTCTGAGCTGGGGGGAAGCACTGGACCATCCCGCTTTCCTGCACTGCCGGCCGGGGAGCGGGCCTAATTCGTTTGAAAACCTAGTGCATGCAAACACTGATGCGATGCTCCAAAATAAACAAGTTAAAATTTTATAAACCTATTTAATTTAATGAAGATAAACCCCATGGTGTGTACTGGCACCCATAGTCAGGCCATGTACAACCTATGACAGTTAAACTTGGGTTCTCTCCCAAAGAAATGAGATATTACTAGATTATTTTGAAAGAAAGATTTTACAGAAAATCTTTGGGGCACATTCTGATCTTATAAGACAAGAATGGCACATAAAACCAATAATGAGCTATATCAGTTGCACAGAGACCCAATCCTGACATAGGAAATCAGAGTATGATGGCTACAGTGGCTGGGCCACACTGAAAGAATGGAAGTAATTGGCACCAACAAAGTACTTCTCAGGGTGTTAGAGGAGAGAAGGCTGTCTGGATGATCAAGATGACAATAGGTAGATGATGTAGTGTCAAGACTTACAGAAATTAAAAGTGGCCTACTGGAGGACAAAGGTACACAACAGAAAGGAATGGATGACGATAGTGAAGGCAGCCAAGGGCCTCTGAGTTCTATAGTGCTAAATCATCATCGTCATCATCATCATCATCATCATATTAACAATAATAATAATGCCAGAGTAGTAATAGTAATAATATGTTGTTGTTATATCACACATTACTATTATTATTATTATTATTATTACTATTATTACAGTGGAGTGTCACTAACAAATTGGATGTTTCATATTTAAAACATCATAATAGAGTTTACAATCTTTTAAATTACTCATATTTTACAGCTCATTATAATAGGGTTCTATTGTATTTTCTTAATGCCTATTGCTAAATAAAAACCGTATTTAGTTTTCTTCCCTCTACCATTAAGCAAATAAGTATTAGCAGCTTTTCTGGCAGTCTTGATTAAAATTTATAAAAGGTCTTGGTATCCTGACCTTGGCAAATATCACAGAATTTAACTGTAATATCCCAAGATTCCTTGCAGACCAAAGTGGCAGCATCTATATCAGGGGTGGGCAATCATTTTGGCTGGAGGGCCGTTTAACAAGTTTTGGTGAGCTGTTGAGGGTCACAACAGTAGTCCCGCCCCTTGAAATGTGCCCTGCCTTAGTTTTTATAGTTGTGCTGACACTTCTGGTGTGAAGCTGTTTCCTGGGCTGCACTTTGCTCTAAACCCCATGCAATCCCCCTGGAAACATGGGCAGAGATGGCAGAGCAATATAAAATGTTTAAAAATGTAAATATTGCTTATTTCTGTAGTGATCAGTGGGTTCAATAAACACAGGAATAAATGAATAAGAACTAACCAGCAAACTATAATTGGGGAGTAGCAGGCAACCTCCATAGACTCTTTGTCTCATGCTAATGAATCTGACTCAGGAAACACCTCCTAATTTCCAACCTCTGTAGTCTTCTACGTAAGGGAGTATCACTAAATTATAACTTAGCAGGCTCATGGAGGCCACAAAAGATCATGAATCCCATTCAGTGTTGGATCCAGGAAGGAGCAGCAGAGAAAGTTTCAGGGAAGTTCTTTGCTCTTGTGGGTCCAGAAATAAATGAGGTACTTGGGAATATAAAGGGGTCATGATTATGCTAGTTCTGGGGTCCTGAAGAGTAAGAAACAACCAAAGGTGGGATCTTATTTCTTTCCCCAAGTCAGAGAAGGCATTTCACAGTGTGAATAGCATAACATTCAGTCTTCACTCCATCCTATTTTATGACCCAGTTTGTGTATGCAAAAGCACTTTGCTTGTTCGTAATTAATACTCAAAGTTAAGACCTCATTAAGTTTTAAAACTCTGTTGAAGCTATTGTTTCAGAATTGCTAGCTGTATCAAGGCACAATATACAGTCATTCACTCATGCTTATTATGAAACTACCCCGGCTTTGATGACTAGAAAGTTTGGGTGTTTTTTCCCCTCACTATTTCTTTTCTTTTTCTTCTTTTACACTTTAATTGAGAAACTGAGGAATTGTAAACTTTTCCCACATTTCCACAGGCACAAATTCAGTGTCCTTTAGCTGTGATCAGGCCAT
Organism: Alligator mississippiensis; assembly: GCF_030867095.1. Lineage (NCBI taxonomy): Eukaryota > Metazoa > Chordata > Crocodylia > Alligatoridae > Alligator > Alligator mississippiensis. Next base: position 128,048,444 of record NC_081825.1, on the reverse strand, counting down.
GGTTTCAGTATGAGTTGCAACTTACTCAAGATCTCAAGGTGTTTAGGAGACTCCCACAAAAATGTTTATTAATTTAGCCCTGGACTCTGCCCAGTTGGTTATTGAATATGATTATTTGGGGAATCTCTGTACAGCTTATGAATTCTGTTTAAAATGGGGAAAGCTGTTTTGAAATTACTGGATCTTTTGATGTTTCTTTGTGGACTTGGATTCCATCATTTGCTGACCAAACCTATGTTTCATCAGTTCATCAATCCTGGTACAATGGAGAGTTGCTATTGAATGAGGGGACCATAAGGTGGATAGAAAACTGACCGGATCATTGGGCTCAAAGGGTTGTAATCCATGCCTCTATGTCTAGTTGACAGCTGGTATCAAGTGGAGTACCCCAAGGGCCAGTCCTGGGGCTGGTTTTGTTCAATATCTTCATCAGCAACCTGGAAGATAGGATGGAGTGCACTCTCAGCAAGTTTGCAAATTACTCCAAGCTGGGGGGGTGAGGGGAGTAGTAGACCTGGGGGTTACAGTAGACAATAAGCTGAATATGAGCCAATAGTATGTCCTTGTTGTGAAGAGGGCTAATGGCATATTGTGCTGCATTAGTAGGAGTGTTACCAGCAGATCAAGGAAAGGGATTCTTCCCCTCTATTTGGCACTGGTGAGGCCACATCTGGAGTACTGTGTCCAGTTTTGGGCCCCCCACTACAGAAAGGATGTGGACAAGTTGGAGAGAGTCCAGCAGAGGGCAACTAAAATGGTTTGGGGGCTGGGACACATGACTTCTGAGGAAAGGCTAAGCGAACTGGACTTATTTAGTCAAGAAAGGAGAAGACAGATGGGGGATTTAACAGCAGCCTTCAATTACCTGAAGGGTGGTTCCAAAGAGGATGGAGCTGGACTGTTCTCAGTGGTGGCAGATGACAGAACAAGGAGCAATGGTCTCAAGTTGTAGCTTAAAAAGGGAAATTTAGGTTAGATATTAGGAAAAACCTTCTCACATTAGGAGGGTAGTAAGCACTGGAATAGGCTAACCTCCATTCTTGGAGGTTTTTAAGACTCAGCTAGATAAAGCCTTGGCTGGGATGATATTTTTTGGGAAGTCTTGCTTTGAGCAAGGGGTTGGACTAGATGACCTCCTGCAGTTCCTTCCGCCACTAATTCTCTGTGATTCTATGAATATAATCTGATTAAACCTGGGTTAGCTGCAGCTTTGAAGAACCAGTATACTCCAAACAGCTCTGTAAGAAGTATGCAAAGAATGGAAAACTATCTAGCACAGGGCAAAGATACTTCATGTTGACAGACATACAAATAAAGTGACTGCTAGTGCTGTACAGGAAACTGGGCAGAGAAAAGGAAGACAAAAATATTCTTTCATAGGGGAGAGCAGGAGAAAGTGAACATTTCTGTCACTCAGCAATATTGTTTTGTTTGAATGCACAATGAAACTGTCCTTAGTGGAGAGCAAGAAGTGAGGTTGTAGAAGGGCTTTTCATATAGAAGCTACTGTTGGACCTTGTGCCACAGTATCAGATCCAGCTGTTCAACAAACAATTTTTTTTCTGCTAGCCTGCCCGCGCTCCTCTTCATTGCACTTCATTGTTTTGGCTCATTAGTAGCAACACATTGTGCTCAGTATTGCTTTGAGTAGTTCTGCAGACCTGAGGTCTTAAGATCAAATCTTAAGAGAATGCTAAATGCTTGCCATACTTGCTGACTTTGTATAGTCCCTGATTCAGCAAGATATGAAAGTACGTTCTTTAGGGCTCTTTAAAATTATGTTCCTTGCTCAGTCAGAGCTGAGTCATTATATTAGGAAAGCTCTTTTCTTTCTGTTGCATATAATCTTTTCAAAATGGCATTTTATTAAGATAATTCTTCAGTGTTTATATTTGATTAATTAATATTTAATCAATATTTATATAATTTATAAAGCTCTCATTTTTCTTTATTTCACAGGAGTGATAAGCATTCTCAGTAACATAGTTGTATTAAGCATCTTTGTTAAATACAAGGAGCTTCGGACAGCCACAAATGCAATTATTATTAACTTAGCCTTTACAGACATTGGAGTCAGTGGTATTGGTTATCCCATGTCTGCTGCTTCAGATCTGCATGGAAGTTGGAAATTTGGAAACACAGGATGCCAGGTATTTGAGAATGTGGTAATTAAACCAGAGATCAGAAAGTGTTAAGCATTTAGAACCTGAGTATATGAAAGATTCCTTTCTCTTGAGTTTTAATTTTCTTCAGAGATGAGCTAGAGTGGCAAAGTATAGATTCTGACCTGGATCTGAATTTCCTTAAAGTTCAATGATATTGGATGTTGGGCTTGGTTTGGACTAATCTCAATTTTTTATATTTTTTTTGACTTTTGAATGGTTACTGAAGCGTTCATTTGTATTTGTGAAAAAAGCAATTCTTAAATATCACCAAAAAACTAAAGCCTATAACCTGCCATTATAGAATGAATAAGTGCCTGTGATTTTTCAAAAGTGTCTAATGATTTTGAGTGCCTTGGTTTCTCAGTTATCATACTGATGTACCTTAAAAGATCCTTTTTGCACAGTATGAGAGCTCAGCGTTTTCTGAAATTCAGGATTCTTTATGAGAATTTATTGGAGTATGTAAAATGGAGGCACACAAACTCATCAGTTATGCAAAAATCATGCAAAGAATTCAAAGAAATAGGCATTAGGGATGAGAAGCTTTGGTTGCTGACTCGATTGGGTAGAGATTCGGCCCAAATCTGAATCGAATCAGGAGACCCTTTAATCTCTCTGAATCAATTTGGAGAGATTCAGAGAGATTTGATGATTCAGACACAGCTTTAAATGTTTTTTCTACATACCTCAAGGTACCAGGCTGCTCATGAATGCTATGATGCTGGGGCGGATGGAGCATCCCACAGGAACGTGGGGGGTCCCCAGAGTGCTTGGCGGCAGACCCAGAAGTGGACCAGAAGCAGTTCTGGTCCACTTCTGGATCCACCGCGGAGCATGTGGTGCCCCCCCCCCTCCCAGTTCAGTGACTGGTGTCTCCTGGGTCTGGCGGGGCACCTGGGGTCCCCCTGCAGCTGATTGCTGAGCCAGGAGGACACGGGGGGGCGGGGGAGGGGGCGGGCGGTGCATTTAGCACACTTGGTGGCGGATCTAGAAGTGGACCAGAAGTACTTCCAGTCTAGTTCCAGGTCTACCACTGAGCATGTGGGGGGCCCCACTGTGCTTCTGTGGGATGCTCCACCTGCCCCACCATCTAAGCATTCACAAGAGGTGCCTGGTCCTCAAGGTATGTAGAAAAAACATTTAAAGCTGTGTCTATGCCTGAATCACTGATTCTCCGAATCAGCATTGAATCTTCAGATTCAGATTTGTCCAGATCGAATCGGGACAGTGATCCAAATCAACTAATCGAATCACTGTCCCCTGATTTGGGCTGAATCTGAATTGAATATGGCCTGTTTTGCACACCCCTAATAGGTATCTTATTTCAGAGTTTTTGAATTTTCACTTTTCGCATAAGCTTGTTTGTTGACTGTGTGAGTAGTGATCAAAATATGATTTAAAAAAAATAAAAAGGATTTTTGAGTTAGGATGACCAGGAGATGCTTAGAACAGTACTATGAAATACATACCCTGAAATCTTTTTTTTAGGCAAAACTCTAACAGGACTGCATGACCTGGGCCCATTTTAAGTATGCTTACTATGTGATCTGAAATGACACACTCCTAAGTAAATTAAATTTGAAAAGTTAATTTCATACACCTAATTTAGACCTTTTGTAGCAGCCAACCTGAGTCCACTTTATTTGGATCTATATTGTGATATATTTTTGTGCTGAAGTTGGGATTCATATCTGACAACTTCAGCTGTGCTTTACTTTTGTGGTCTTAGGGATTACTTGAAGCACAACTAAGGTAAAGAAGTCCTGTGATCTGAGACAGTAGAATGCCCTGTGGTTCTGTTACAATTTCTGCAGTTGTTAAAATAAAATGTTGCTGGTGAATTATTAACATCTATCAAATAGTGTTAGTTAAAACAAAATACAAGTCTTTTCTTTTCTGTAAAACTTTCGTCCCAGGATTTAAAAAATGCATGTGTTAACATTAAACAGTCTTATTTTTTCAGTCTTTTAATTACAACCCCATTTATCTTAAAATCTTTAATTTTAATTAACCAACTATAAATTATTAATAATACATTAAACAAATTGGTCACAGAACATATGCTGTATTCAGCTGAATTCTTAACACAGACTCTGATTTAGACTGAAACCTTTAGAAGCATTTATACAAATGGGTATGTTATCTTCTTAAATTTCAGATATATGCTGCCTTAAATATCTTCTTTGGAATGGCAAGTATTGGTTTGCTTACTGTTGTTGCAGTTGATCGCTACCTGACAATCTGCAGGCCTAATATAGGTACAGTACTTGTGGAAATAATTTATCAGTTGACATCTTTTAGCATATTCAAGAATCTGTATAGTTCCTTGTGTGAGTGCCCAGGTCAATTCCTACCAATGCTTCTAAACTTTGGGTATTTTCCTGCAGTAATTAGCCTTGTGAAAGGTCCCAGTGATTTCTGTGGTACTAAGTAAAGGTTACAGAATCAGGGTCTTCTGTTGCCTTCTGCCTTAGTCAGTCTGAAACCTGCATTTTGATGTGCTACGACTAATCATTAGAAGCCTTGATCGTTGATTAATTATATGCCTTCATAGCTACCAAAGCAAATGAGGACTGCTTGCAGCAGGTTTCTGACAATATCTCAATGGACATACATGTCTAATGTATATGTGTGCATGTTTTCTGTACTGTAGTTTGTCTGATCCTTTATATTACAGGTCTAAGATCATGGTTTCTAATTCCTTGTGTACATTTTCTTTTGCATGGGATCAGAAACATCTGCCCTCCCCTTGCTAAGCTTTGCGTGGGAGCAGGGTGACAGAACTAAGTAGCACTCAAGCACTGTTTCTGGGGGTGCTTACGTGGTATTTATCTGTGACACAGAAGAACTTTTCTACTTAGTGTGGACTTAGTAATTATTAATGGTTATTAGTAGTGCTTTCAACATATGTAGGTTGGTTGGGCACATTGTGGGTTCATGATAAATGTCAGAAAAATCAAAATAATAGTTGTTTAAAAGAGATATCTGTGCTTGGTAACAGGAAGAAGAATGACTACCCACACCTATACCATGCTGATCCTTGCTGCTTGGGTAAATGCAGTTTTCTGGGCCTCAATGCCTATTGTAGGTTGGTCTAGCTATGCTCCAGACCCCACTGGAGCCACCTGCACAATCAATTGGAGGAAAAATGATGCGTAAGATTTTAAAAACTTTTTTTTAACTTTTATATATAAAATACCACTTATCTGTATCCCTGCTTCAGTAAGCATTTCCCCCACCAAAGTAAGAATGAGTAAAAGGCACAGGCATCTTAGAAATAAGATTGAAGTAACCTATAATAATTAGAAAAAGTTGTAAGGATTTATTTTGGAAAAGGTGAGGCACTGTAAAAGTAGGTGTCATTGGCACTAATAAAACTGAACAAGCCAAAGGAATTGTCCTCACCCTTTGAAAACATTTTGCAGATTGCCACATAAATCTTACACTAAAACAAGGTAGTTTTCAATTACTTTTCACAGCTGTATGGTTGCAATTTTTTATATTAATATTTTGTCTTACAGGTCCTTTGTTTCTTACACCATGACTGTAATCGCTGTAAATTTTGTTGTGCCTCTCTCAGTCATGTTTTACTGCTACTTCAACATTTCTCGAACAATGAAACAATACACTGCCAGTAACTGCCTGGAGAGTATCAATATAGATTGGTCTGATCAAGTAGATGTAACAAAGGTATGGTGATCTGGGCCATGTTACCTTTCAAATATATTTTTCTGTAACGTACACTGTATCATATTAACAAAGGAAGCTTTCCATCCTCTCTCCCCTCTTCCTTTTTATTTGAATAAACATAGTGTTCTTGAAAAATGCTGGATTGACAATGTTATATCCCACCCCCCTTTATTTTTATTTCTAAAATAATTTTTAATATGCTACTTTTTCCCACACAGTTGACTCTACCATTGCCCAGGAACATTATACACTTTTCTGCACTGTCCAGCATTGTATCTCAGTAGTGGCAACTCACGGCCAAACTTTAAGGCTAAGGATAGACATTCAAAAGGCCTGAGCCTGAATTGATTCAATCTTTGCAGGTTAGTCTAACCTGCCTAGGTTGAACTGGTTTGCAACTGCACAGAGATTCTACAGTATGGACTAAAGAAATGTAGGCACATGCTTGCAGTGGCTCAGGCTAGAAGCTGGGGTGCTAGAGCAGCCCTCCCTTTCCTTCTCCAGTGCTGAGCTGACAGGTGGCGTGGCCAGGCCCCAGCAGGATGCTCTGATTAGGGAGGGGTGTAAACCCCTACCCTGTCTGCATCATCCCAGTTTTTTCCCCGCTTGCTGAGCAAGGGGTGGTAGTGTTGCCAGACCCCAGCCCTCGGCTAGCACTCTGAGGCAAAGAGGGGGTGTGCAGTGCATGCATCTGTTGATGATACTGAGCTTTTCAATCTCCCTCTCCCTGCTTCTTCATACTGTCTGCAAACCTGACAGGTAAGGGAGCCAGCAGGGGGCTGATAACACAGTGTTTATCAGCCCATCAATGAAAGCCTCTCTCATTAGTTCAAACTCTCCTTAAACAGCTTTTTCCAAGGAAGGAATGGAGGAACATTACCAGCTGACCTGTTGATTAGCTCCAACATACCTTAAGTAGACACCGTTTTGTCTACCAGTCCCAGTGAAATTGGAGATGCACACACACACACACAGACACCTCTCAGCATTAGCTAGCATACTACATGCCTAGGGTCCATGGGGCTGGGGTCTGTGCTGTGGGAGATGGGAGTGGGGGGATCTCTGCTTGAACAGTGAGCAACAGGGGCCAGGGGGCTGTGGCAGGGGGAAGCAAGGCAGACCCTGCTGTGCCTGCAATCTCTGCCAGAGCTCTGGCTAGAGAGCAGAGAGACAGGGCCAGCCCTGTTCTCTGGAGCAGACAGCACAACCCAGGGCTGTAAAGCATCTGGGATGCTGGGAGACTCTGGTTTAACTTAAACCAGAAAGGGGTTTGGGACACACATTGCATAAACTGGTTTCACCCAAATCAGTTAAGTCTGACCTCTCCCACCACTTCCTCCCCTCCCTCCCCCCCAACCCTGGGCTTAGTTGGCTAACATTGTATTTTCCGCAACCTAGTTGCATTCCCCTCCTCACCTCCATCCCTCTTATGTTAGTCCCTTGCTCAGGTGCTCTGTATTTCTCTACTGACTTTGTCATCTTTTTGGTTCATGTTTCTTTGACCCAAATCAGTTAAGTCTGATACTACATTCAACCAGCTTTATCTTAAACCAGTTTCAGCCATTTTGAAACTAGTTTATGTGCACTGAACTTATGTTCTGTTACAGGTTTAAACCAGTTTCTGATCACTTAAATTGGTTTATGTGTAGTGTCTGCCCCTAACCTAAGGGAGAGGAGGTTAGTTTCCAAGCCTGTAAACTCCTTAGTTTTTTGGATGGGTTCACAGCAACCACTTCAGATCTGAGCTGGTGCTCTAGATATGAAGAGCTTCATATCCCTTTAATCAAGCTTCCATAAAGTTCTCCGTCTTTGTATTTCAAAAATTGAATGGGGAACTTGGCTCTTCCCCTGAAACATTTGCAAACATAAGTTATGATGAAATACTGGACCCTGCCAGGAAATTGACATTTTTTGTTATAAATATCTAACAGTTTACAGACAGATTAGTTAGGGCTGTGCAAAATTTCGGCAGCTGTTTTGTTTTGGAGGTGTTTGGGGCCATTTTGGCAGCCGAAACACCGAATCTGATTTGAAACAGAAGGCTCCATAACAGCTCCGAAATGACTTGGAAGGCTCTGAAACATTTTGGAAATGTTTTGGAGAATGTTAGAGTTTTGGAGCTGGGCTTGCAGGGAAATAAAAATAAGAAGAAGGAGGGGAAAGACTCCTCTGATACTGACATCTAGCTCCCGGTTCGACTCCTTAGCTCTCTGATCAGTTCCCTAGCTCTTCCTGCAGGGTGCAGGCTCCCGATCTGTGCATGGGGTTTCAGCAGGCTGCCTCTGCAGGCTGGGGCCAGCGGTAGCTGCTCAGTGCAGCCCGTGCTGAGAAGACTGTGGTGCTGCCTCTGGCCTCTGACCCCAGCTGGCCTGCTGTAACCCAGCACACAGATCCAGGGGCCCGTGCCCCCCAGAAAGAACTGGGGGAATGATCAGAGAGCTGGGGAATCAAACTGGGGGTGGGGGAACCAAACCGGGGGCTGGGGAATCCCTGCCGCGTGAGCTGGCTCCACAGACAGCAGAGATCCATGCTGGGTCTCCTTACCACCACTGCCTGCCCTGCAGTGCCCCACCTCATTGGGGCAGCACAGGGTGGGCAGAGGTGGTGAGGAGACCCCCAGCGCAGATCTCTGGTCCCTGAGGAGCTGAGTCGCGCAGCAGGAACCAGCAGGCTTGCTCACTGCTCTGCACTGCTTCCCTGCCCTGCGACCTGGCGTGACAGGGATCAGAGATCTGTACCTCCTTGTCTGCCTGGAGGGCAGCAGCCTTTGCCCTTGCCCTCCCATGGGTGAGCCACCCACAGCTCCTTCCTGCTCCCCGCTGGGGCCCTGCAGCCCCTGACCTCAAGCCCTGCCTGGCTAGGTAGAGCTGTGCAAAGCTCCCTTTTCAGCCCGTTCAAAACAGATTCGGAGGAGATTTGGCAGAAACGAAACAGGACAGTGATTCAAAACACCAAAATGAATCACTCTCTTCTGAAATGGCCGAATCTGAAACCGAATCAAAACACAGCTGTTTCACACACCCCGAAGATTAGTAGTACAACTGCTTTAAGTGCAGAGGTATAATTTAGTGGTGATAGAAACAGCATGAGAGATTTGAGAGCTTTCTCATTCTATCTAGTTCAAGACAAGCTCCCTGTTTTACTCCTGCACCCACAATCTCTATTAGCATATCAAGACAAAGTTTACAAACTTTGCCATTCTTTTTCTAAGGATATAATGTATTGTTGTAGTCATTTTCTTTAGCAGGTTAAGATTAAGAAAAATAATTCAGGATGGATTCTTTTTAAGCATTAGCAATGAAGTCAGCTAAGTAGTAGCTACAGTACTATGTTCCCTGTTAAAGTTCATACATTCCTTGTATGAGATGATATTTTCAAGTATTTAATTTATTTTTTCCTGGATACAGACAGCCATCCTCTGCTGGATGGAATCAGAAGTGTTCAAATATGTGTTATATTATACAGCTAAAGCAATGCCTTGTGGAATGAGCTAGTCTATAACTTGCCACACTGCTCTGCTTTCCAGCTAAAGCAATGTAAGGGATTATAATTTGATGTCAGTGGTCCTGCCACTGGTGTGCAGTCAAGCTTGAAATATTTTTTTTCTCTTTGTCAAACACCAATGAAATTGGCAGTTCTGCTTGTCACTGTGAGAAGTATGAGAAGTGTTGATACATCACAATGTTTAGCAGCATGTAACTCTTAAGTTCTGCACAAGACAGAGAGACTCAGTTCATCCCTTCAAAGTTAGGGCTGTTTTGTTTGCTTGTTTTTTAAATATATTGCATATATCTTAGAGTAGTTGCATTTTAAGGTGTGGATGTACTGAAGTGATGGGGTCTTCATTTTGGTCTTTATAGATCTATGTGTGTGTATAATAGGTATGAATATTTAGGCTTATGAAATTTCTTCTTTTATTTCACAGATGTCTGTTGTGATGATCATAATGTTTTTGGTGGCTTGGTCTCCATATTCCATTGTATGCTTATGGTCTTCCTTTGGAGACCCAAATAAAATTTCCCCTGTGATGGCCATCATAGCACCTCTGTTTGCAAAGTCCTCAACATTCTATAATCCCTGTATTTATGTCATTGCAAACAAAAGGTAAGTGTCCTCTTTTTTAATTGAAATGCTGCATTTGCCTTATAATTATTGTACATTATAGCTGTGCATAAAAATCTAATGTAAGTCAGAATATGGGAGCCTATAGGCTCTCTGGGTTTTTGTTGTTTATCTGAGAGGTGGGTATGCCTCTGTCGCTGCACCTAGCATTCCTTCTTTTTTAAAACGATGGGTCAAACTACAGAAAGGCAGGCTCAGGTTAAACCTCAGGAAAAGCTTCTGAAATGTCAGAGCAGCTAGGTACTAGTACAAACTGCCCTGAGAAATGACAGAATCACCTTCACTGTAAGTTTTAAAAGGTGGCTATATATGCCACCGTTCGAGGATGGTATGATACAGCAGCCCCTTCTCCCCCCACCTGTGAAAGAATTAGACTAGATGACCCTTGAAATCCTTTCCAGCTGTATGATTCCAGAAGAAAATATTTTTACAAAGATAAACTACTGCTGCCTTATCTTGGATGGGTAGATGTCCTTCTTTAAAAAGAAGGGAGTTGAAGCACACCATTGTGTGTTTGAAATAGAGAGATATTTCAGTGATTTTTTTCAAATTGGAGCAGCACTGTCATTTTATAAACACTTTTAAATCATGTCTTCTACTAAGATAGATTTGGGCTGGAATTTTAGTCCCATCAGAATATAGAACTGTTTACATTTAATAAAAGTGGCAAAAATGTATAGCCCATAAGTCTCAGGGGTATCTTTGGTTGATTTGGGATTTGCAATCTGGATTGGTAGGGAGGCTTGAGAATCTTAATTAATGCATACCGACAAGTCACAGCTACCTCTTCTTTCTACCACGGCTTGAGAATTGTAGTATGGAACAACTGTTTCTACTGCTACCATTGCTTGAGTATGAGTATTTTATTGCCTAAGAATGATGATTTGGGTAAATACCTAAGGCTCATGAACACATTCAGGGCCTGTAAGTTAGAAATACAAATGTTGTAAAGAAAGGTACCTTTTTATTCCCTACCCATAAATTGCCAGCAGCTCTTGAGATACCCAGACAGAAGAGGGCTCAGTAGATGATGATGGAGTTTGACACTTCTCCCATCCTCTGGGTTTGGATCTGTACTAAGATAAGATGGTTAGCTACTGGTGGAAAAGAGGAGAGGGGAGGCAGCAGAGGAAAGCAGGGAATAAAATGGCAGACAAGGTTCTTTGGTGACAGAAGACTGTTGTTGGTAAAATGTAGACAGGTTACTTGGGGTTATCAGAGGGCAGGCAGGTTATAATGTGCCATAAATCCATTGTCTATATTTAGTCCATGTTTTTTTGTATTCGGTAGATTTATGAAGTGAAGTTCATAGGCTCATCTACAAAAGGTGTTTTGTAGGGCTGTGCGAAACAGCACCATTTAGTTTTAACTTCTGTTTCGTTGTTTTGACTGGACAGCGTTTTGTTTCAAGTTTCATTTTGTTTTGAAAGCACTGTTCCATTTTGTTTGGTCAAAACTGTTTCGCTATTTCACCCATAGGCTATAATGGGAAAACATGAAACTGCCTATAACTTTGTCATTTTTTGGCAGATTTGGATGAAAATAGCAGAGATGGTAGATCCTTCTGAGGGCATGAACTCTGCCAAGTTTCAAGGAAATAGGCACAGGGATTTCTGGGAAATTGCACCTCAAATTCTTGAAAGCAAAACTCATGTCATGTGTGTATTGTTAAGGCACAACAGGGTAAAAACAGCAGGTATGGTAGCCCCTTCTGAGGCCATTAAGTCTGCCAGGTTTCAAGGAGATAGGTGCAGGGGCTTGTGGGAAACTGCATCTTAAGCTGCTGACAAGCAAAACTCGTGACGTGTGACTGTGTGTGTGCGCGCTAAGGCGTGCCTTCACTGATGCTGGGGCCTCTACATGACACGGTAGTGTGCCCCAATGAGGTCTCCTCCTCCCCTACAGCCTCAGTCCAGTCTGCCACTTTAAATGACAACAGGTAATAACTTAGTAAGCAGCACAGTAGAATCAGCAGCATCTCAGGCAGCCAAACTGTCACAATCAGTATCAGAGCAGTCCTTCCCCCCTCTTCCCCCTCCCTCTCCTTACTTCCTGTTTCCCTGCAGGCAAGCCCAGCTTTAGCTTCAAAACTCAAAACAAGTTGAAATAGCATTGAAACGAAACAGTTGGCGAAATTTTGCACAGCCCTAGTGTTTTCTAAATTCCCTTTGAGGACTGGAACTGAGAGATTGGAGAGAGAGTGGTTGTCTTATGAGAAGTATGCACCTACAGATAATTTGGTATTTTTGTCTGATAGATTTTTGGTGTGTGTTCATTCTGGTACGCAGTTGTTGTTTGGTTTCTCCTACATATTTTCCATCAGAGCATTTAGTGCGCTGGTTGAGATATATTACATTTCTGGAGGTATAAGTTCCAGAAATGGTGTAAGATCCAGGAATGGTGATGGTTCTGTTCTGAGGTGTAGTTATTGTGGGGGTGGTGAAGAGGTGTTGGCAGGTTTTACATTTTTTGTCCCAGCATGGTCTGGATCCATTTAGTGTGCTTTGGGCCATAGGAAGTTTGCTTCTGGTGATGAGGTTGGCAATGTTTGGTGCTTGTTTAAAGGCTAGGATGTGTGGTTCTGGAAAGATCTCTTTAAGAATTGGGTCTTCTTCTTGTATGAATTACAGTTGTTTGAGGATTTTCTGTATAGGGTCCAGGGAAGGATGGTATGTCATAACTAGTGGTGTGTGATTTGTGGGGAGTTTCTTTTTGTTCTGCAGCAGTTCTTCATGTGGTATCTGAGTGACTCTTTCGACAGTACAATCTATATCTCTGGAAAACTGTCTTTGTTGGGCAAAAGCCCTTTTGAGATTAGCAAGGTGACGGTCATGGGTATTCTTCTCAGTGTAAATTTGGTGGTATCAGAGGGCTTGGCTGTATATTACAGCTTTCTTGGTGTGTTTAGGGTTATTGCTGGTTCGGTGTGGATATGTATGTTGGTCTGTGGATTTCTTATATATGGTGGTTTGTATTTTACCATTCTGGATATTGGTCATAGTGTCTAAAAAGGAAATGTCTGTGCTGAAGTATTCAAGAGAGAGTCTGATGGAGGGGTGATGGTTAATGAATTTGTGATGGAAATCAATCGGAGACTGCAGGTTTTTGGTCCAAATGATGAAGAGATTATCTATATATCTTAGGTATAGCATGGTTTTGATGGTGCAGTTCTTGAGGAATTCTTCTTCCTGGTGGGCCATAAAAAGATTGGCATATTGTGCGGTCATTTGGTGCCCATAGCTGTGCCCATGGTCATAGATTTCATAGATGTTTAGGGTCAAAAGGGACCTTAGTAGATCATCAAGTCCAACCCCCTGCCATGGGCAGGAAAGAGTGCTGGGGTCAGGTGACCCCAGCCAGGTGCTTGTCCAGTCTCTTTTTAAAGACCTCCAAGGTAGGGGAGAGTACCACTTCCCTTGGAAGCCCTTTCCAGCTTCTGGTAACCCTTATTGTAAAGAAGTTCTTCCTGATGTCTAATCTAAATCTGCTCTCTGTCAGTTTGTGGCCATTGTTTCTAGCAACTCCAAGGGGTACCCTGGTAAACAGAATATGTCCTATTCCTTGCTGTCCCCACTGATGAATTTGTAGCTGGCCACTAGATTCCCTCTCAGCCTTCTCTTGCGGAGGCTGAAGAGATCCAGGTCCCTCAATCTCTCCTTATAGGACCTTGCCAGCAGACCCCTAAACATCCAAGTAGGTCTCCTCTGGACCCTCTCAAGGCTTTCCACATCCCTCTTGAAGTGCAGTGCCCAAAACTGAACACAATATTCCAGCTGTGGCCTTACCAATGCTACATAGAGGGGAAATATCACCTCCCTAGACCTGTTCATGATGTACCTGCTAATGCATGATGGAGTGCAGTTAGCTTTACTAATCACTTTGTCACATTGACGATGTATGTTCATCTTGGAGTCGACTATGAGTCCGAGATCCCTTTCTCCTGCTGTGCTGCTTAGGAAGTCACCTCCCAATCTGTAAGTGTGTTGGAGATTCCTTCTTTCTAGATGCAGCACTTTGCACGTATCTTTGTTAAACTGCATCCTATTCTGTTCTGCCCACTTTTCCAACCTGTTTACTTTGCCTCATAGTTTGGTGTCATCTGCAAATTTGGACAGAGTGCTTTCCATGTCCTCATCCAGGTCACTGATGAAGATATTGAGTAGCACTGGTCCAAGGACTGAACCTTGGGGGGCTCCACTGCCCATATCTTTCCAGGTCAATATTGACCTGTCCACCACCACTCTCTGGGTGCATCCCTTATACCAATTTGCCACCCACCTGACCAGGTAGTCATCTACATCACAATCACTTAGTTTATTTATAAGAATGGGATGAGTCACCTTATTAAAGCCTTTTTAATATCCAAGTAAATGACATGAACCTCAACTCCTGCATCTAAACATTTTGTGTCCTGGTTGTAAAAAGAAACAAGATTAGTTAGGCAGGATTTACCTACTATGAATCCATGCTGGTTGCCCTTCAGCATTATTTTTCCTGCTGGACTCCCACAAATGTAATCCTTAATAATTTTTTCAGAGGTTTTCCCCAAGGATATAGGTGAGACTAACCGGCCTACAGTTACTCAGATCCTCCTTCCTCCCCTTCTTGAAAATAGGGACCACATTGGCCCTTTTCCAGTCCTCTGAGACTTGTCCTGAGCACCATAAGTGTTTAAACAGTCATGCCAATGGTTCTGCTATTACACTGGTCAATTCCTTTAGCACCCTTGGATGAAGATCATTTGGGCCTGCTGACTTAAACACATCCAACGCCTTCAAGTGTCCCTTTACTAGGTCAGTGCTAACTCTTGGTGGGTTGGAGTCCTTCCTGTGCCTGCCTGTAGTCCAGTTGGAAGATTTGTCTTGATCCATGTTCAGGAATACAGAAGTAAACAAACTCATTGAAGAGCTCAGCTTTGTCCCCTTTATTTGTCACCAATTGCCCTAGTCTGTCCTGTAGGAGTCCTATGTTAACATATGCCTTCTTTTTGCTCCCTATATTATATACCTTAAGAAGGACTTTTTGTTGATTTTATTTTTTGTTGCCAGCCTGAGTTCTATTGCTGCTTTGGCCTTTCTAAATGACTCCCTGCAAGTGTGAGCCAAGTAAATATACTCCTCCTTGGTGGCTATAACCTCCTTCCACAGTCTGAAAGCCTCTTTTTTCATCCCTAGGCTTTCCTGGATTTCCCTGTTCAGCCAAGAGGGTTTCTTGGCCCTTTTGCCCCATTTATGTAAAGTGAGATTGTCCCCTTCTGTGCCTGAAGGATTGTTCCCTTGAGGAACAACCACTCTTCCTGGACTCCCATCTCATCAGTGCTCTTGTCCTTCAGTGCCTTATTTACTAATCTCCTGAGCTCATTGAAGTTAGCCTTTCTGAAGCCTAGCACTTCCTCTTGGTCTGGAGGAAGTTATGGAACTGAGGTTGTTGTGTGTGAGGATAAAGTGTATAAGTTAACTAATATCTTCAGGTCTGTACTCTGAGTTGTAATCTTGCTCTTGTAGATATCTAAGGCAGGATTGCATGCCATCCTCATGTGGGATGTTGTTATATAAGCTGGTAACATCCCTGGTGGCTAGGATGGTGTCGCTGGGAAGGTGATCTATGTTTTTAAGTTTTCATAGAAAGTCTGTTGTGTCTTGGACCAAACTCAGTCTTTGGGTGACAAGAGGTTTTAGGATGGATTCGATGAAACCTGATATTTCCTCATATCCATGGTTGGATATGATAGGTCTGCCTGAATTTCCTTGTTTGTGGATTTTAGGGAGCATGTAAAAAGTCCCTGGATTGGGTAGTGGGGGGATCAAGTTTTGTAGTTTTCTTGTAGCTCAGATGGAAATGATGATGGTGGTTTTGAGTTTTAAGGTGAACAGGGGAGTTGGATCTTCCTCTAGTTTTTCATAGTAGGTGGTGTCAGAGAGTTGTCTTTTGGCTTCTTTGATGTAGTCTTCATGGTTAAGGATAACTATATCTCCTCCTTTATCTGCTAGTTTTATTACTATTTGGCAGTTGGATTTTAGAGATTCTATGACCCTTCTCTCTGAGAAGGAGAGGTTGTTGTGGTGGTGTTTGTTGTTGATAATTTAATTGTTCATTCTTTCCCCGAAGCAGTCAATATAGCAGTTGAGGTTTGAATTTTGACCACTGTGAGGTGTCCGATCTGATGGTTTTTTTTAATTTTTGGTGTTAAAATTTTCCTTGATGTTGTCACAGGATGAAGTGTTGTTGCAAGTGGATTCCTTTTGGTTGTGGAAATATTCCTTGAGACAGAGGCTTTGGAAAAAATCTTCTAGTTCTTCACATTGTAGTATATTATTAGGGTATTTTTCCAGACAAAACTTAAGACGTTTAGAGAGGACAGATTTTTTTTCAGCTTTGGTAAGTGTGCATGGAGAAATTGATAATATTTGAGGGTTGACTTGTTCCTTCAGATTCATCAGGTATGAGGTTGGAATGTTGTATGGTATTGGTGGTGTTTCTCTGATGGTTGTTTAGTGGATGGAAAAGTTGTTCCCGTGGTTGCATTTCTTCTTTATATTTTGGATGGATGTTGTAAAACATCTTTGGTAGTCTTTTTGTATATGTTGTGTAATGTTTGGGAAGATATCTGGATTTATCTCTTTTAAGTTGTTGTAGGATGTGTTGATTTCCTTCCTGAGTTGATTTCTTTTGGAGTAGGTTATGTGAAAGACATGACTTCTAAGTTTTTCTGATGTTCTCCTGCATAGTTGTGCAGCATATTTAGAGTTGTGTGTAGAAGTCAGAGGACTGTAGATGTTCAGTCCTCTGGGAATGATGTTGTGATGTTGTAGGAATGATGTTGTGCCAGCATAGGCTTAGAAAATATATGTTGCTGTTGAGTATGGCTTCTTTCTTCTTCATATTGTGAAGTTTCCATTTCAAATGGCAAAATTCAATATCTTCCTGCCATCTGATAACCCCAGGTAACCTGTCTGCATTTTACCAGCTACATCCTTCTATCATCAGTTCAACATTTCCCCTTTCCTTCTGCCCACCTGTCTCACACCTATTGTCTTCCACCCCTCCGATCCTCACTGCCACACATTTGCATTTTTACAGACCTGAATTTTGCATTTTGGCTTGTATTCTACCCAGGAGGGCACACAAGTCACCAGCAGACTTTCTATATGCCTGAAGAAGGGTGTTTGTGCCCAAAAACTTGCAAAGAACATTTTTTCCAACTATTTAGTTGGTCTAATAAAAGATACCACATCTACCCAAAGAACCTTGTCTGCCTATGTCCTTAGACCAACATGGCTACAACCAACAACCCTAAAGCATAGAATAAAATGGAATATTTAATATGTCCTGGTTTAGGGATCTGAATTCCTGAGGCAGGTCAATGAAAAATGAGTTTGTCCAAGAAAAGAGTGGGGTGTGAGGTAATTTTAACAAAACTCAGTGGGCAGGAGCCTTCCCCTTCTGATGATTTCAGAATGATGTACTGATTTATGCTGGGATAAGAAGAGAGTCAAGACTCACTGAATTCCAAAGGCATGGCTTTTTAATTTAATTACTACATTAAAATGGAAAGTGGTATCATCTTAGCACAGTTATTTCAATCAATTGGCCTAAATTTTCCTCTGCATTTGCTTCTTTTACTGTCTATTCAGTGACTTGAATTTTTGCCTCCTCTCACCCTCATTCTAGGTTCCGGAGATCAATCTTGGCAATCGTGCGATGCCAGGCTCAGCAGGAGATAACTATTAACAACTCCTTGCCAATGAATGTGTCTCAAAGTCCATTAAGATAATACTGCTGGAAAGCACTGCTATAGAATTTAGCCACACAGTTTGTTTTGTATAGTAAATGGAAAGAAGTCAAATCTTGGCCATGGAATTGGCTATGAAATAATAATCCACCCTATTATACCAGCTGTTTTTCTCTGTCGTGTTTATTTTTTTTTAAAAGGATGGACTTTAGTATTGAAGACTAAGCCAGTTGGCCTGACATATGTTCCTGTGACAGGGGGCCATCTCGGGGTTGGGTCTCAACCTTGGCCCGCCTGCCTGTCTAAGTAGGGAAGTTCGCCCAGTCTTGCCTGCCACAACTTGCTGTCCCCAAAACTGGTGTATAAATACAGGAGGCTACCCATTTTACTGCCTTGATGCCAGGGGACACTATACAAGACTCTGACCTTCCCTTATAGTGTTCCATTCCTCGCAGATGGCATCCTTGAGTTGCTCTTTGCTGTGGCTTTTGGCTGAGCAAAACTCAGCCCCTTGCTAGCCTCATGCACTTGTCCTTTCACTCTGCCCTATTGGACCTCATTCATACTTCCCCCCTCTCACTGGTGCCTCTTCCACTCTGCTGTCTCTCACCGGGCCTTTTACATGCTGCCCCTCACTGGGCCACACCGAACCTGCCCTGCTTTCTTGAGTGACCACGTAGGTCATCAGGCCTGCCTACTCTCACTCCTTGGCTTGCAGGCACACAATCTCTTAGGCCCTCTTGCAACCCTCATCTGAACAGTGACCAGTTAATTCATCTTGCCCTTGGCAGAGCTCTGACACATGCCCCTCTCTGGGTAACTCATCACTCTCACCTCCTCATTAGGACCAGCTATTCATGCAAACTTCTTCACTTCTGACCCAAACTCAGCCTCACCACATCTGAGGACTTACTGGGGTCTCAGCCTCTGGCCCAACTGCAGCCTCACATGTTCATAGATTTACCTGGCCTATCTGCCACTTTCCTGGGGCTTTAACTTATGCCCTCCTACTAGGGCCCTCTTGCTAGGGCCTTCACTTTCACATATGCCCTCTCACTAGGGCCTTCCACATGTGTCCAGAGATGTGCTTGGCCCCTGTATCTGTTCCTAGGTGTGGGTAACCCACCAGGATGTGGGGGCTGAGGTTTTAAGGTGCCCCTACCTGCCTTTCACCGGGGAGGTAACTGGCCTGGCATTTCTGGGGGATTGTTCTGCCACAGACAGCCCCACCAGACCACCCTTCCCTGGCAGGGTGCAGTTTTCAGTCTTACCCAGAACCAGTGCAGGCCTACCTGACTTGGTCTTATCCCTACTAGGCTATTTGTTGTTCCTGGACTGCTGCTGGCTGCCTCTCACTGGCCCAACTATCCAAATCCCTCCTTGGATGCCTCCCATCCAAAGGCTGAGTTTCAGCCTCCTTCATTTCAGCCTGCTGTCTCGCTGAGCCTTTCTTCCTCTAGACAATTACGTCCCCCCATCGAGGGGACCATAAGCCTCCTTAGGCTCTGGCCCCATCTCCAGCCCAGTCGGGGTGTCAGATAGCCCATCATGGCCCAGGCCTGCCCCGGGCTTCATTTGGGCTTCATTGCCCTTTGGCCTTCTGGCCCTTGCCCTCTTGCATTGAGCACCTGAGGTACTCTGGTCCTAGCACCGCAGCCACTGACTTCCTTAGGCAGCAAGGGTCCCCTTCTGGCCCCCACCATATAGCCATCTCATACTGGGCTTATGTAGCACCCTAGGGATCTTAATAAATAGCTCTAGTCTCAATCTGGCTCACCTGAGCCCCAGGCCTCACCCCTGCCTGTTCTAAATCAGGAGCTTGCCTAGCCCCTGTGTAGGCCCACAACTATAAGCCCCTTCTCAGGTTGGGCCTTGTTCTCTTTAGGCCCAAAGCCTTCTCTCTGGGGCTTGGGACCTCACTGGGCCCTTAGGAACCAGCCCCATAGTTCCTCCTTTACCACCAAGGTGTTCGGAGCAGCAGCTCAACCAGGTGTTGTTGCTCCCCGGCTGCCAGCAGCAGACTGCTGGCTTAGCCCTGAGGCCTGAGCTATAATGGAAGTTGCTCAGCCCTCTCCTCCAATCACATGGTCTGGCCTGCAGTCATGTGACTTTCTCATCAAGGCTGGCCCATACCTGCTGGTTGCTCTGCTGTCTGCTCTCACCCTTAAAGTGGCAGGCACTGAAAGGTGCTCTGCCACAGTTCTTAAGATGCTCACTAAGATCCCTCTTAGTGAATGCTCCTTGTGTTTTATTTGGTAGCTATGTTGGTCTGAGACAAAAAGAAATGCAAAACTCTAGAACTCTTGGTTCAGAGAGGATACATTTTATTAGACCAACTAAGAAATCGCAAAAAAAAAAATCTTTCTTTGCAAGCTTTCAGGCACATACACCCTTCTTCAGGCTGAGGACAAATCCAAGATGGTAAACATCCTCTTAGGTAGAAAATAAATTACATTTTCTACAGGGGAATACATCCCTGAAATACAAATACATCCCTGAAACATGGAAGATGCATATTTTATCTGATTTTGGAAATATAAGCTTCATTGCTGAACAAGAAGGAGAGATTTGTTGAGCCTCCCTGCCTTCCTGCCAACTGACATCTCCAGGGGTGAGAACAGCCTTATCTGCACATCAAGGAGCAACTCACACAAAAGACTCTCACAGACCCAGGGGAACAGTCTTCTAGACTCAAAATTCCTCTGTTCAAAACAAAGTTTATTTTCTACCTAAGAGGATTTATAGATTTCATAGACATTAGGGCTGAAAGTGACCTCAGAAGATCATCGAATCCAGCCCCCTGCCCCAGGAGCAGGAAGTCAGCTGGGGTCATAGGATCCCAGCAAGATAAACATCCAAATGTTTCTTGAAGGTGTTCAAAGTAGGTGCTTGAACCACCTCTGGCGGCAGTCTATTCCAGACCTTGGGGGCTCATACAGTAAAGAAGTTCTTCCTTATGTCTGGCCTGAAACGGTCCTGGAGGAGTCTGTGACCATTTAATCTTGTCATCCCTTGGGGTGCTCTGGTGAACAGACGTTTCCCCAGATCCTGGTGAGCACCCCTTATAAACTTATAGGCAGCCACCAGATCACCCTTAAGGCTGTGCTTTTCCAGGCTGAAGAGTCCCATGGCTCTCAGTCTCTCATGATAAGGTCCATTTTCCTGACCTCTGATCATGCGTGTGGCTCTCCTCTGGACTCTTTTTACCATCTTGGATTTGTTCTCAGCCTGAAGAAGGGTGCATGTGCCTGAAAAGTTGCAAAGAAATATATATTTCTGTGATTTCTTAGTTGGCCTAATAAAAGGTATCATCTCTGAAACCAATAGTTCTAGAGTTTTGCATTTGTTGTGTTTTATAACTCAGGTGGTTGGATAAGGTGAGATGGGAGGCAGGGAGAGTAAAGCAAACCTTGTTTCATTAAACAACAGTAACAGACATTTTCTGTCTTCAGAATTCCACTGGAACTTACATTTTGGCCTTTAAACTTTAAATATTTTTCCAGAATTTCTGGCATGATAGCATTCTGATTCTTACTTGTGTCAAAATTATGAATACACACGTGGATAACATCTTGCAGAATTTGTTTCTGAGTACTCTGAGACAGGAACATCTATTGAGTCATAGTAATCAGTTATCACCAGCTCATGATTTTGTCACCAATTTCATGATATTTGGTGCATTTCTCAAGAGTCAGTTTCTAGCCCTTGTAGAGAAAATCCTAATGTGATCAAGACTCAAAATCCAGAAAACAAATAATATCCCTCAATGTCTTTACAAATCCCACACAAGCCCCCTCATGTCTTCTAAAACTGTCTCAGGATTTTGAGGTCTGATTCATGGTTTTTGAATGTAGAGTATTGATAATGCTAGGAACCAGTTTAGTCAGGATTGAAGGAGAGTGTTTTTGTTTGTTTGTTTTTTAGAGATTTGGTTGCAGAGGGTGGTACACTTGATCTTGATGTTCTTCAGGTGTTAAGAATAAATCTCTGCTGTGGCTGATTATACAACATAGGAAGTGCACCTGGAATGACTTTATACATACTCCCCTTGAATACTTTGAGTTTGTCTATACTGGCTCTGAGCCACTTTTCAGGCTGCCAGTAAAAAGAAAGCTCCTCCCACCCGTTTCTGGTCTGTATGTGCCAAACCTAGAACTGGGGGAGTGAGGATATTGTGGGTTGCTGCCTGGTGCTGCTCTCAAGATTTCTGTCTCAAGAGTGGAGTGAAGCCAGTGTATAGATATGCTTCCATTTTCCATTTCCTCTGCGTGTCTTAAATGCCACAGCCCCTTTTGGAATGCTAAAAGTTGTACTCTTAAACTTAATTTAAAAAGTAGTGTGCGTAAATTGCTCTGAAATCCTCGAATCTAAAAAACAGATGTTCTGTTGCTTAAAGGAAAAATGAAGAATATATATTTAAAACTCAAATGGAATTTCACTTCACAAGACTTTTAGGTGCTATCAGTTGATAATCAGTAGATGGCACCAATAATTAGTTGATCTCTTTGATTGTAAAGAAGTGTTATTAATATTGAAGTTGTATTCACATTCATTTGTTGATAGAAAGGTTTTCAGCATGCAGGCTTTGTTAAAATATTTATGCTTTTTCTTTTTTGCTAAATCTGTAAACATTGGATTTATAAATAATTTCTAAATCCTTCTGCAGTTCTGCTATTAGTTTTGTACTTTTAACCTTTAAGCAAGGGTACTCCTTTACCATGTGTGTACCTGCTGTACCTGATGTGCCCCTTGTGAATATGTTGTTTAGTGCTATCTTGATATGTTGAATTTTCTATTAAATATTGCCTTATAGGATCTTGGAGTGCTTTGCAGGTGTTAACTCAAACCATACAATTCTTCTTAGAAGGAAAACAATATCTCACTGTATATTTAATCTATATTGAGAATATTTGAATGTTAAAATAGTCTTGATTATATGATAGATATAATTTTAACTAGAATGTGTTCCTTTGACATAATGTAAAACAAGCTGGTTTAACTTGATCCCTTACAGGATACATTTGAAGGTTAAGTAACCACAGATCTCGGTTAATCTGCTGTAATCTGCTATTACTAAATGGAGGTCTGCATTCACAGTCATAGCATACAGCACATGAATGTCTGGAAATAAAAGTTTTTAGATTTTATTCAAATCCACTTTGGTGGGAGGAAATCATGTATCTGTTGACCTTTCTATACCTCATGATTAGTTTTTTTGAAGAAGTGTACAGTTTTTGTCCTTCACAATGCACTTGCATTTACCATGGCAGAAGTGATGGCACTGGAACAAGGTATGCTTTTTTATTACCATTCTGCATTGTAATTTGAGAAAAGATGGCTAGTAAGTGTTAGACTAACACACTTTGCAAATGATCATTACAAATTGTGTAGTATGCGTTTGTTAGCATGTGTGCATTTTAGCAATATGAAGACATTTTTTAACATCACTGTTACACAGTAAAGTATGTTAATAATATTAATAACATGCCTTGATGTTAATAATAGATAACATTGGTGTCTTGTCTCATTGGTTTTACATTTAGCAGCTGGTCACATTTAAATCTTCAATTTTTCCACAAAGAGACTCCTTATTACATTCTAACTTGCTCCAATTAATACTGTTATTAGCTTGAACACTGTATTTGTAAAACCAGTTGTCCATGGCAAGGGAATCCTATTTTAAATAAATGCAATAATTTCCTTTAATCTGGAATAAACTTCATTGTTTGCCAACAGAAAAAGTCATGATGTTGGGTGATAAATGAACAGTTTCATCTCCCAGAAACACTTCATCCCAGATGCTCTGCACACTGTGCTATTGCTCATTTTGGGAGTTATAATTTTAGCTGGTTTTATACTTGCTGCATATTTGGTACAATGTTCTGGTGAGAAGAAAGGAAAATGGATGTAGAATATTCTTCTTTAAATCAAAATCTATATGGAAAATATTGAGAGAAAATGAAAGGCAAGATGATTGGCCAAAACTTTCAAACCTGAGACAAAAGACTCTTAAAGCTTCCATATGTAGGCACCTAAAATGATAATGTCTTGGTTCTCAGAGGTCCTAGAAAGCTCAACTCTACCGAGTCAGTGTGAGTGGAAAATGGCTAAGGATCCCTGAAAATTAGGTCACTTCTACATAGGTGCCTAGCTGTGGATTTGGAAGCTTAATTTTAAGCACTCAATTAAATGATTTTGACATTTTTCTGTAATCTTCAACCTGCTTCAACAAGTAAAACTTCACCAATATATACACAATATCTTGAATCTGAGTCTGGAGTTCATGTGGCATCATCACTGATATTTTATGTTCATTTATACTTCAGAAAGAAAGTCCAAGTCTTATCTCTGTAACCCTTTCACATAAAGGATGTTATTATAACTGATCTTCTTGTGGAAGTTCTAGTGGTGAGAAAAGTATTAACATTTACTTCTGTATTTGAAATGGCAAGTTTCTGATAATGCAGCACAGATTTCTTTTTGTTTGATGCTAGGTCTGTGCTTTGTAATGACCCAGATATGTTTGAGATCCCTGTGAATGTTCCTGTGGATACTGTAAAGCTTCGAGTAGAAAAAACTGTTGTACGAAGGATCCCAACAGAAGCCTTTTATTATCTGGTGGACCTCAAATACCTGTGGGTAACCTATAACTGTGTAGCTAATATTGATGTCAGCAGTTTTTATAATTTGAAACGGCTACACGAGTTACGTCTGGATGGTAATTTGTTGTTGAGTTTTCCTTGGGAGTCTCTGGCTGAGATGCCCAACTTACGGATCCTTGACTTACATAACAACAAACTTACAAGCATTCCAGCTGAGGCTGGTAGATACCTGAAAAACCTCACCTACTTGGACATATCCAGCAACAAGCTAACCACTTTGCCATCAGACCTAATGGATGTCTGGCCCCCTTTCTCAGAAACCACACCATCCAAGAACATAGAGCGTTTTGCAACACAGAGAATCATTATAGGTAAGTTCATGAGCATGTTGTGTTCTGTAACCTGGAGGACACTTGGCTAGAAGTCAGGAGATCTCAGTTCTAATCCTGCGGCTGGCCTGCTTTGTGGTCTTGGGCAAACCATTTATTCTATCAATCAGCTATAGTGTCAATTTATGCTCTTCAAAATATATTAACTCTAGATAAAAAAGCTAGATAAATATTGGTACACTCTTTTTTCTGCAAACAACACGATGTAAATAATCTTCAACAGTATCACAAACTTTTGTAATATCATTAAGGCCTTTAAAAAATATTTATAATGAGATTTCCCTTATCATTGTACTTGGTGTAGCTTTATGCATCATACCACTTCAGGTGATTTCACTGTTGCCCAAAGTAGTGACAGCTTTGATGAGTATTTCAGTGGAATGCCTCCATGGAAATAGTGTGATACGTAGTATCAGGGCACCAGTAGAGGGTTCTTTTCCCTCTTGTATGAGGGTCCCTGCATGGTGACCAGGGGCTGGGAGGAGTTGTCTTCCAGATGGCGCACTGAGCCAATGTCCTGAACTTTGAGTGCCTGATTCTTCTTTCATGCTGCTCTTACACTGGTGTAACGTCCATTAGCTGGATTTCTTAAGCTCCCGAGATACTTTTCATAACAATAAGGCTAATGGGGCCAACTCCTATTTTGCATAATTATATTCTGCTGATCTATAATGTCCAGTAGCACAGTT
Organism: Alligator mississippiensis; assembly: GCF_030867095.1. Taxonomy (NCBI): domain Eukaryota; kingdom Metazoa; phylum Chordata; order Crocodylia; family Alligatoridae; genus Alligator; species Alligator mississippiensis. The sequence goes on along the minus strand of NC_081825.1, from coordinate 128,023,055 downwards.
TCCTGAACATTTACATAATCTAGAGCACATATTAGAGTGAGGGTCCTGTGGCCTTTCTGAATGCTGTAGGAGCTGCAACCTTAACCTGCAACCTTAATTTTCTCTTACTTTTCATTGCACCTAACTCCTCCACCTGTTTCAGGTCTTGTGGTACATCTCTTCCCACTAGCAACTGTAGAATACCCCTGCAGCAACAATGCCAATTGTTTTCTTTCCTGATATTATCTTTCTATGTATTTATATACCTTTAGTTGTCTTTTTAATGCAGCTGAATTAAGGTAGAACTTGTATCATGAGAACAACTCTCCACAGATAACCACCAAGAGTGCTGTGCATCATTATACATTACAGTTTAGGAATCTCTGCTTTATACTTGTAATTGAAAAGAGTCTTTTTTATTTCTTATTTTAAAATCATTCTGTAAATGTTGTATTTAGCTACTGTGTTCCACGACTAGTCTGATCCTACATACTCATATTTAGGTTAATAATTCACAACTGAATTACAACCCATATAAGCAACATGAGCACAAACACATATACATATGAATAGACTCAATAAATTACTTGCATAAATAAGAATATGTTGGATTGAGGCCATGGATATTAGTGAGCCCTAGATATTTTGCATATTTATAGCACTCATTACTCTGATACAATGAGTACTCAGGGTAAAAGGTGGTAAAATATGCAAAATATTGTTTTACAAATGGAAAAAAATAGTATAAACTGGTTGATCCATATTAAAAATGTAAATCATCTACTTGTACTATGCCGATTGCTGCCAGCAAATATATACTAATTTTAATATAATAATATAAAATAAAATATATACTAATTTTATATATTTTTAGTATTAACATTTGAAGATGAGAATATTCTACCACCATGTGTAGTAATGCATTAGTATTTTATAGCATCACAGAATCAAAGAATATTAGGGTTGGAAGTGGTCTCAGGAGCTCACCTAGTCCAACCACCTGCTCAAAGCAGGACCATCCCAAACTAAGATCATCCCAGCCAAGGCTTTGTCTAGCGAGGTCTTGAAAACCTCCAAGGATGGAGAGTCCACAACCTCTCTGGGTAACCTGCTCCAGTGTTTTACTACTTTTCTAGTGAGAAAGTTTTTCCTAATATCTAACCTAAACTTCCCTCACTGCAACTTGACACCATTGCTCCTTGTTCTGTCATCTGCCACCACTGAGATCAGTCTAGCTCCATCCTATTTGTAGCCATACATCAGGTAGTTGAAGGCTGGTATTAACTGCCCCCTCTCCCCCAGTCTTCACTTTGGCTAACTGAATAAGCCCAGTTCCCTCAGCCTCTCCTCCTAAGTCATGTACCCCAGCCCCTTCACCATTTTAGTTGCCCCCTGCTGGACTCTCTTCAGTTTGTCCACATCCTTTCTGTAGTGGGGGGCCCAAAACTGGACACAGTACTCCAGAAGTGGCCTTATCGGTGCAAAATAGAGGGGCAGAATCACTTACTTCATTCTGCTGGCAAAACTTCTACCAATGCAGCCCAGTATGCCGTTAACCTTCTTTGCAACAAGAATACACTATTGGCTCATACTTAGCTTATTGTCCACTGTAACCCCAAAGTCCTTTTCTGCAGAGCTGCTACTTAGCCAGTCAGTCCCCAGCCTGTACTGGTGCATGGGATTGTTCCATCCTAAGTGCAGGACTTTGCTCTTGTCCTTACTGAACCTCATGAGATTTCTTTTGGTTAAATCCTCCAATTTGTCTAGGTCTCTCTGAATCCTAGCCCTACCCTCCAGTGCATCTACTACTCTCCTCAGCTTCATGTCACCTGCAGATTTGCTGAGGGTGTACTCCATCCCATCTTCCAGGTCATTTATGAAGATATTGAACAAAACTGGCCCCAGGACTAACCCCGGGGGCACTCCACTTGATATCAGCTGCCAACTAGACATCGAGCCATTGACTACTATCTTCTAAAACCAATGATACAGCAGGTTTTCTATCCACCTTACAGTCCATTCATCCAACCAACCCATACTTCCTTAGCTTGCTTGAAAGACTTTTGTGAGAGATCATATCAAAAGCCTTGTAAAGTCAAGGTATACCACATGAACTGGCCTCCCTGCCTCTGCAGAACCAGTCATCTTGCCATAGAAGGCAATCAGGTTGGTCAAGCATGACTTGTCCTTGGTGAATGCATGCTGACTGTTTCCAATCACTTTCTCATTCGGGTGCTTAGAAATTAATTCCTTGAGGAGGACCCGCTTCATGATTTTTCTAGGGACTGAGGAGAGGCTGACCGGTCTATAATTCCCTGGATGTTTCTTCTTCCCTTTCTTAAAGATGGGTTCTATATTTACTGCTTTCCAGTCATCTGGGACCTCTCCCAATTGCCAAGCATTTTCAAAGATCATGGCCAGAAGCTCTGCAAACACAGTGGCCAGCTCTCTTAGCATTCAGGCATTGAGTACTTCAGCCGTTTCTCCATCCTCTGTCACTAGGTTGTCTCTCCCATTTAGTAGTTAAAGGACCCACACTTTCTCTGATCCTCCTCTTGTTGCTGACATACTTGTAGGAACCCTTCTTGTTACCCCTCACATCCCTTGCTAGCTGCAACTCCAGCTGTGCTTTGGCTTTCCTGACTTCATCCCTGCATGCTGGAGCCCCCGAGCAATACTTTTATCTCCTCCTTAGTTGTTTGTCCAAGTTTCCACTTCTTATAAGCTTCCTTTTTGTGTTTTAGCTTACTGAAGAGTTTCCAGGTAAGCCAAGCTGGTCTTCTGCCGTACTTGCTAGTGTTCCTGCACTGTGGGATGGTTTGTTCCTGTGCCCTCAGTAAGGTTTCTTTAAAGTACAGCCAGCTGTCCTGGACTCCTCTCCCTGCATCAAACTGGCTTTCAAGAGGATCCTGACCATGAGTTCCTTGAGTGAGTTCAAGTCTGCTTTTCTGAAGTCCAGGGCCTGTACTGTGCTGCTCTCCTTCCTTTCCTTGGGATCCTGAACTCAATCATCTCATGGTTGCTGCTGCCCAAGTTACCATCCACTACTACATTCCCCACCAATTTTTCCCTGTTTGTGAGGGAAGCATGGTCCCTAGTTGGCTTCTCCAGTACTTGCACCAGGAAGCTGATCCCAACACTTTCCAAAAATGTCCTGGATTGTCTTTGCACTGCTGTGTTGTTGTCCTAGCAGATGTCAGGGTGATTGAAGTCCCCCTGAGAACCAGGGCCTGTTATTGGAAAAATTCTGCTAGCTGTTTGAAGAAAGCCTCATCCACCACTGCCTCCTGGTCTGGTGGTCTATACCAGACAGCCACCATAACATCACCCTTGTTGCTCTCTCTTCTGACCTTAACCCACAGAGTATCAACAGGCCTGTCTCCAGTTTCATACTGGAGCTTTGAGTAATCAAAAAGCTCTTTTATATAAAGCTTTTCTTCTTCTCCCCTTCCTGTCTTTCCTGAACATTTTATACCCAACTTGTGGGAACAGGTTACCTAAGGACATTAGTGGAATTCCTGTCAAACCTACAGGTTGTGAAGAAGCCAAAAAAAATTGTGCTCCAGTCATGCGAGCTAGCTCACCAAGTCTCTGTTATTTCAATTATGTCATAGTTCCATGATGGTGTGAGGACTTCCAAAGAAGAGAAGGTTGCAGATAATAAAGATTTGTATGCAAGAGTGAAAGCACCCTGAAAGTAAAGAGGTGATTTCTTTGTAGAATATACAGTCACTAATGTACCTTTGCCTAATTTAACTGCAAATGATTGACTTAGTTTCTATTCACTGCCAAAACCATTTATCTTGAGTGCATCACAATGATGACAAGTTAGGATTGTTATGCAATAAATCATAAATCTGAACAAGAAAATATTCTCTTCCTCTGAAGTTTAATAAGTACTGTTGGGCTGTTATGGTTCCATGACAGGATCATACTCCCCTCCCCATTGAAGTTCAGTAGTAGCATTTATTACTTCTACCACCATGATACCTAGGTGCAGTCTTTCAGACCCATTGCTTTAGCATTCCTCTCATGTCCATGATGTTGCGTAATTACTGCTTGGTAGATGTGAGGATGACAAGGTATGTAAAACACCACCCCAGTGAATTTCTTTTGCTTACTGAGGAGTTTTGGGGGCTGGGATAGGGAACTAAAGAGAAACTGTTCAATGTGGTCTTTTCCCATACCCAAGAGTGAAGAATAGAATTGTAGAAATTCAGGGTGGAAGGGATTTTTAGACCATTCTGACAGTTCTGAGGCAGGATCAAGTATACTTAGACCACCCTGACCAATATTTGTTTGGCTTCACAACTTGTAGGTTTGACAGAAATTTCACTAATGTCCTAGGTAACCTGTTCCAGTGCAGGCACCCTTTCTGCCACCTGAAACTGAACTGAGTGCCATGGGAGCAAAGAAGAGAAATTTGGACTGACTTGTCTTGTACATATGAATCTCACTCCAGACAGTCCATTAGCAGCCATGCTTAAAGGAGAAAGGGAAGTGCTGGATTTCAGAGCGCTATCTGTCCCCACTTTCAGTATGTTTAATGTGAAAGGGAGAGTGCAAGGTCTTGGGTTTTATCAAAACCAATGCTTCCAAGTGACTTGGGACCAAGCTGTCTTCAAGGTCATCTTAAATAATGATGGGATCTTGCTATTGCCAACATCATCTTTGATTTCCTTTCCTTTCTAAGTTACTCGCTTTATTTCTCAGTCCATTTGGATTGTAAACTCTTCATGTTATGGACATCTCATTCTCAAGGTGCAGGCATATTACATCACACAATTACTGTGGAGTAATTTACCCCAGATTTCACACCAAGGTAAAGGTGTGAAGGTTTCTCTATATTAGGGAATTTGCACATAGCCATTAGTCCCAAGCTGGCTCTCTGTGGTAGGTTCTATTACAGTGTCCAAGTGGTAAGAGGTGTGAAAACTTATTTGTATTAAGCAAATGGTTACCCTGGGATTAGTTGACTAGGGGAACAGACACATGACTAGTACATTGATTTAAGTTCATTATGATTCGGATGATGTGACTGAATACACACTTCGCAAATTTGTGAATGAGTTACAGTTGAGTGCAGTTACAGACACTCTGGAACATGAAGCCAGGATCCAAAATGACTTGGGTAAACTAGGATTTCAGGGAGGAACAAGAAGAAATCCTGCTATTTAGGGAAATTCAGCAAGGACAAGTGCAAAGTCCTGTACTGTGAACAGAATAATTGTATGCACAAATACAGAAGGGACCTTGGAAGATCATCAGGTCTAGCTGCCTGCACCAAGCAGGAAAGATAACTATGGGTCAGGGGACCCCAGCAAGGTGGCTGTCCAGTCTCCTCTTGAAGATTTCCAGGGTAGGTGATTGCACCATCTCTGGAGGGAGCTTATTCCAGATTCTGGTCTCCCTGACTGTGAAGAAGTTTTTCCTAACGTTGAGCCTGAATCGATCTTTCAGGAGTTTTTGGCCATTACTCCTGGTTTTCCCCTTGGGTGCTCTGGTGAACAGTTGTTCACCGAGCGTAGCGGTAAGCTGCTACCAGGTCCCATCTCAGCCTTTTTTCCCTCAGGATGAAGAGTCCTAGATCCCTCATCCTTTCCTCGTATGGCTTACCTTTTAAGTCCCTGATCACATGGGTGCCTCTTCTTTGGACTCTCTCAAAGAAATGTATGGGGAATGATATGTTTGAAATGTATGGGGAATGATTGGTTAGGCTGCAGTACTGCAGAGAAGGACCAAATCCATTTTTTTAAGTGGTATTAGTCATCTCTGGTAGTAGTGAGCTCAACAGGTTAGTAAGAGTAGTTTAAATGCCCTCTTGTTAATTAGCATACATCTTCAAGTTTACATCTCTTATGCTGGTAAACAGTTTTGCAAAGATTGCTAGGGGTTACATCATTGTAAAACAGAGAAGGAAATAGTCCTGATACAAAAAAAATGCAACTGAAATAACACATTCCCAAGAGATTCTTAGCTTTGTGCTATTACAGCTCATTTCATTAAGTTCTTTCTTTTTGTGTGTCTAATACACAAGTGTCAAAGATATGGTTCATGCAGCATGTGGCACATGGAGCCAGTCACAGGCAGCACTGTGGCCTGGATCATAGTGCTCCATGGGCCAAATCCAGCTGCAGGCTGTATCTTTGACACCCCTGATCTAACACATTGACCATTTTATATGGGAAGAGAATATCTCAGAATTCAAGTAAAATGATGGGACATTCCATCAGGAGAAACACTGTTTCTTCTCTCAGTCTGGAATACTTGCCTTTCTGAATGCTGTAGGAGCTGATAATTCAGTAGAAAGCAGCCAGTAGGCAAACCTAAATTGGTTTAATTGACAGTCTTGCCATGACTCTTGGTAGGTGTCCTCCAGAACATGCAAAGGGGCTGGGGACATTAAGTAGATAATATAAAATTAATTCTCTGTACAGAAAAATATAGCACTGACCTGATTTGCAAGTAGGATGTTGGGTGTGTATGTGGTCCCTGCCCCCACCCCCTACTGAGTGGCATTAATATGTCACACACTTCATTGACCTAGTAAGAAGTATTATCCTAGTCACAGACAGATCTGTAAGGAATGAATTTGTGTTAAGAAGCTCATGTATACATGGAGCCTTAACAGTAGGAGCACCTGACTCTTAAACTGTTAATCCTGCAACCTTAACTTTCTCTTAACATAGTTTTCAATAGAACAATTTGTGTGTGTGTGTGTGCAACTATAGATTAATTTTGTTCACTCAGTTATGGTAATGAATAATCAAAGGGCCTAACCCTGCCAGTCGTTATTGACATGAAGAACTCTATTGAATTCTTTTGGTGAACTGCTCCCATGAATAAGACTTTGCAGAATTCACACATTTCTATTTCTACTCTATAAATAAGATTCTATTTATTGTAGTTAAATACTTCAAGAGTTAAAACTGTCCAGAGTCAACAATACAAAAGTATTTCAAAAGATGAGAAATGGAGTTGTTGTTTTTTTAAAAGTTGGTAAGTAAATCAGTTATACCCTCATCATCTTCACCTGAATGCTATTCCCAACATCTTTTCATTGCATATATATGGGCACAGTACTTGGAACCACCGACATAAATTTTTCACAGTGAATGAGCTTTGGGACACTGGTATGCTGTCAGTCTGAAGGGGAAGGCAGTTCAGTTTTTAATTTTATGTATGACAGAAATATACACATACCAAAAATAGTGTGAGATAGGCTAAGACACTGATCATCTCTCTATCTCAAGGACACAGCTGAAAAGGTAACCTGCATTAGCAAAAAACTTGTTGATATTACCATTCTGTTTAACTTGCAAGGAAGTCTTAAATATCTCATACAACCTGATCACTCTAGTGAGCTGCCTGCATGTGCAAAAATATTGGAGACTTCTTTGAATACAGTAGTTGAACCAGCTTTCTTGGATTCACATAGTACTGGTCTTGTGGGCAATAATTAGTGAATAGATTTGAAAATGATTCGTGTGCCTGGAAGGAGTAAAATTGGATTGTGATCTCATAAACTCATAGTCAGGGAATCTCCTCAGGTCAAGTATTTTAAATCATGGGATTAACAAGATGTTACCACTCTTTTAACCAATCACCTCATGCTTAAAATTACTTGTTTTGTCAGGTGATAAAAGAAAGTATTGTTAATTATTTGGGTATTTCTACATTACAAGTGTTTTTCCCCAATGGTATGAAGAGATTAGAAACAAATGAAATATTAAAAATGGGAAAATTAAGTGTTATTACAATAAAATAATTTTCAACCTTTAATTATTTCTAAAGCAAAAGTATTGTTTTGCATCATGAGGTACAACCAACAGTTATTTCAGCCTTTTTTTTCCTTTCTCTTTCCAACTGGATGTAATTATTATAATTTCTTTGGTAAACAAATCAACATATCCAATATATGCAGACCCTCCTTACAAAGTTTCAGCTTTATTTATGTCTATGCATTTCTAACTTACTTATTATCAGAGTATTGATGTCCAAGTTCATATCTCATCTTGGAATAGATCTATTTACTGTTGTTATTTGAAAGGAAAGAACTGTTGATGATGAGAGGTATGCAAACACCTTAAGTCAAATCAGAAAATATTTAAAGGCATGAATACAATATTGGATTGGTCATACCCCCTGGCTGGTATAAAGTCATTAGAATTGTGCTGGTTTATACCAGCTGAGGATCTGGACTTGTGCTAGTATACAGTGTTCATTGTGATTCACCTAAAAACAAATTTACCAAGAAAAATAAGTCCCCTCAGTTGTTAGAATAAAATGCAAATACTGTATTGGAGAGGGTCAGGGCTCTTTATATTTATGACTTTTCTCCTTTCTCCAAAATTGTTTTTAAAACATTGAAGTAAAATCCCGGATCTGAAAATCCCAGAACACTGGGAAAATTTAAATCCAAATCTAAACTTCATTGATTTAAAACCCCAACCCTTTCCAACGACAGTTCAAGCACCGAAAAAATTGCATGGCAGGAAAGAACAAACTAGAAAACTTCATACTCTGGAAACTGCAAAAGATCTGGATCCTACATACCTCATGGACTGCCTTCTCTTTAATGTTCCACTGATAGAACATTAGTGATTCCTAATGTCAGCTGAGAACTAGTGCCTGCAAGCACCATCATTGTGCCAAGTTCACTTGGTGAAAACACAGGAGGTTGTTCTCGGTAGTAGCTTCCCTGATCTTGAATTCTGTCCCTGTTGTGGCTAGCCAGAAGCCAAGACATCTTCTGGAAGAACCACAAGTCTTTTTATTTGGGCAGGTTGAGTTGGAGTATTGTTTGAGGAGTCAGTTATATCCCTTGCCTATCATATTTAAGATTTTATCTGCTTTTATAAGTTATTTGCCTTTCATAAATTGCCCTGAGCCTTTTTTTGGGAAGGGAGTTATGTCAATCTAAGGGTGAAATTACAAGTTACACTTTGATCATACTAAATATGTGGAATGTTAAGCAGTGTTAAATTTAGAAAGTGCTGTGAGTAGTCACACATTAAGGGTTAATACCTCTTCTTGCCTGCACAGCTCTGACTTGCCACAAGAGGGCTGGCAAGCAGGGCCATAGCTAAGAACCAGGACACCTGGGCTCCATCCTAACTCTGGGTGGGGAAAAGTGGCTGGGAGTGGTACATCCCAAGAGACTGTAAACTGCTCATTTTATCTCTGTGGAGCAGATTGAAGTTACCTTAACACAGGGGTGGGCAATTTTTTTGGGCAGAGGGCCGCTTACTGATTTTCGGCAAGCCATCAAGGGCCGCATGACAGGCAGCCCAGGGCAAGTTAATATTAATGTTCTAAATTTTTTAGGGGCCCTGCGGGCCAGATAGAATGGCCTGGTGGGCCGCATCTGGCCCCCAGGCCACATTTTGCCCACCCCTGCCTTAACACAAGCATGGCCAGAGTTAACCCTTGCCTGAAGCGGTGCACCTTTGAAATACAAAAAGGGAACTTAGCAGAAGTTAACAAGCCTTAAAGTTTGAATGGTCATATTTTAATTGCCCCTAGTATGGTCTAAATGTAACGTGTAACTTCAGCCTTAAATCTAATAAACAGGGATTTGGGTTTTCCATCTGATGTGGAAAAAAGAGTATTTTCTAATTTGAGAAAACCAAGCATTTTCCCCATTAAAGGTGAACAATGTAGGAAACCATGGGATTCCTCTTGCAGGCTGGCAGCCTTCTAGTCTGCAAGGAGTTGCTTGGGGCTAGGGGGACCGGGGGCGAGCAAATGGAGGCAGGGAGTGCCATGTGCAAGTGCGTAATATAACAAGGCAGGGTGGAAGGAACAGCCCTGGCAGCTAAATCTATCGGGGGCAGGGGTTGGGGGCCAGGGCTTGGGGACTATCCAGGGGGCAGGGGCTGTGGGGGTGTGTGGGGCATGTGTGTGTGTATGGCAGCTGTGTGTGGAGGGGATGGATGTGTGAAGGGGGACGGGTACCTGCTGGTGCTGGTGGAAGATGTCCAGGTGCTGGGGCTGTGACAGAGCCAGGGATCTGATGCACCACTTGGTGCCACCAGTGAGCCCAGCTCTGTACCACCACTGCCAGCAGGGCCTGCCTGCAGGTGCCTGCTTCTCCAGTGGGGAAAGGGGGAGGGATGTCCTTTGGGGGCAGCAGGGAGCTACATGGCTGGTCTGGCAGCACCAGGGCTGGTGCCAGTGCTTTCAGTGGCAGGGGCAGGAGTGGGGCAGCTGGCAGATGCAGCTGGGGTGGGGGGGGGAGAGCATGCCTATACTGCTTGGCATGGTACAGGAGCCCAACCCAGGGTGCAGGGTGCCACAGGCTTCCCCTCCTTCCTTCAGCCTGTGCCAGAGCCAGACTTGCTCTGCTGCTGCCTGCAAGAGTCAAAGCCTCTGCACTCTGGCCTGGGCAGGATGGGGCCTGGAGCCCCTCACCCTGCTCCTGCTGCCTGCAGCATGGTGGGGCTAGAGTTGTGCTTGGCTTCATATGAAGCATGTGTGGTGCCACAGCCATTGCCTGTGGTTTGCATGAAGTGCACTGCATGCATCTCATGCTGAAGGCTATCCCCACTGTGAGGCTGACCACCATCCTGTGAGTTTGTACAGGGCTGGGCAGGGCAAGGGAAGGGGCAGCTGGAGCCCTCCCCTGGCAGGGATGGGGGATTAGGGGGTGTGTATTGGGAGTGAGGGGCACTGTCAGGGCTGAGGGGGCTGTGGCTTGGTAGTGAGGGGCACCAGGGAGGCAGGGGACTGTGGGTCTGGAGTGCAGAGCACCGGTGGGGCCAGGGGGCATCAGGTCAGGAGTGAGGGGCACCAGCATGGCCAGGGGGAGGTTGTGTGTACAGTGCTGTGGGTTGGGAGTGGAGGCACTGGCAGGGCCAGGGGGCTGTGGCTTGGGATTAAGGGACAACGGCATGGGCAGGGGCAGGGAACCAGCATATCAGGGCTGCTCAGTGCCACAAAGCAGCAGAGGGGACAGGCACAGTTGGATCTATGTCCTGGTGAGTGAAGGTGACAGGAGGAGTTCTGATTTTCCATGATTAAAAAAACCGAAATCAAATGCCCAAATATATAGGTATTTAGAATTTATTTTATTATAATGATTGAGGCACTGGTAGGCTTCCAAATTGCTTTAAAATTGTGAATATATCAATAACTGTATTAAATTGATATACACACACATAATATCTATAATGGCATTGTGTGTGTGTGTGTACACTCACACTAATATATAATGACATTTCATTTTAATTGGAGAAAAACACAGATTTGGGGGTTTTAATTCAGAGAACATTGGATTTTTATTAGAAAATTTGCAATTTTTAAACAGAAAACCGGGATCCCTGCTAATAAATAAATAAATAAATACTCAATGAAGTGCTAAGAGCAGAGGAAGGGAAAAGGAAGACTTAGATGTTAGTATAGTCTGAAAGATAGACCCTGAAGGCTCTGATGAAAAGCTAGATGCAGCTGAGATACTGTACTATCTTATTTAACACTTTATTACCAGTAATTGTTCCTAAAATAAAAAAGATGTGTTGGCCTGCTTTAGCATAGGAGATACCAACTTGTCTATCATTTTTTCAACAAGCAGCTGCGGGGAAAGTATCTAGTTTATCAGACATTAAACAGCAGCTGTAACCTTTCTCCTTACAAAAAACAAAACAAAACAAAACAAAACAAAAAAAACAGTTTTAAAGGGAGAAAAAAACCTCAAATAAATAAAAGACCTTCAAAGAATCTCACAACCCTCTCTATTAATGTTTGGTAATAATCATATATGCATTCTTGTCTCACTGTCTGAATATAAAATCATGTTTTTTCTGCTTAAGGTTTGCAGGACAACCCATGGTTTTGTGACTGTCGAATTTCAAAGTTAATTGAATTTTCCAAAATAATGGACACCTTGGTTATACTTCTTGATCCTCTTGTGGCATGTAGTGGACCTGAGAATTTGGCAGGTATCTTGTTCCAGAGAGCAGAACTGGAACAGTGTCTTAAACCATCCATAATGACTTCAGCAACAAAAATCACATCACCTCTTGGAAGCAACGTTCTGCTACGCTGTGATGCCACTGGGTACCCAACGCCACAGCTTACCTGGACCAGGTCTGACAATTTGCCAGTGAACTATACAGGTATTTAACAATTTTTACTAAATAATATGGGGGTCTAGAAGAATTGACATCTTGTCCATAGAAATGGTTTTTTGAATGGTGCAAAAATTGCAACATGCACTTATTATGAAATTTCCAGTAATTTGGGATAGAATTTCATGTGTGGTGCATTAGAGTTAATTTATAACTGAATAGATAAGCCAATCTGGAGATGTTCCAAACCAGAATTTTATAGAACTATTCAAAACCAGGATCCCAGAATTGAAAAGGTTAATGTGACCTTGCAATTTAAGTTTTGGCTCATTTTGGAGACTAAGTAAAAGTTAATAAAGCCAGTATAGCGATCATTGAACGATTTAAAACCAGCAACTTTTATTAAGCTTTGTATGGTATAACATTTTAATTAATATTTTTGTTATGAATGCCATTTATTGCCACTGATTGTCTGACATAATTTCTGCCACTGCCATTATTTAGCAGGGCTGTGCGAAGCTTTGGTCACTGACTCAATTTGGCAGAGATTTGGCCCCTTTCGGTGGCCAAATCTCTGAATCCAAATCAAATCAGGAGACCTTTCAATCTCTCTGAATTGAATCGGAACCCTCTGAATCGATTTGGAGAGATTCGGAAAGATTCGACGTTTTGGACATAGACACAGCTTTAAATGTTTTTTCTACATACCTCAAAGTACCAGGCGGGTCATAAATGCTGAGATGCTGGGGTGGATGGAGCATCCCATAGGAGTGTGTGTGTGTGTGTGTGTGTGTGTGTGTGTATGTGTGGGTGGGGAAGCTTCTAGTGCGCTCAGCAGCAGACCCAGAAGTGGACCAGAAGCACTGGCAGTCCACTTCCAGGTCTGCCGGGGAGTGCATGGGGGGCTCCCGTGCCCCCCCCCCAGCTTGGTGACTGGTGCCTCCTGGGTCTGGAGGGGCACCCAGGGTCCCCCTGTGGCCAATCACTGAGCTGGGAGGGTACGAGGGCCCCCCCCCGTACGCTCAGCAGTGGACCCGGGAGTACTTCCAGTCCACCTCTGGGTCCATAGCCGAGCACGCGGGGGGCCCCCCCCACTTCTGTGGGATGCTCCATCCACCCCACCACACCATCACAGCATTCATGAGCCATGCCTGGTACTTTGAGGTATGTATAAAATACATTTAAAGCTGTATCTATGGCCAAATCGGTGATTCTCTGAATCAGCATCAAATCTTCAGATTTGGATTCGGCTGAATCGAATGGGGACAGTGATCCAACTCAATGAATCAAATCACTCTCCCTGATTTGGGCCAAATCCAAATCAAATATGGCCCATTTCGCACACTCCTATTATTTACTAATCGTTGAGAATTTTGCTAATTAACAAAGTGCTCTGTTTATGAAAGAGATGAAATCTGAAATCTTATTAAAACTTTAGTGTGTGTGTATACATATACATATATACATACACGTATTATATATGACATAATATAATATACATATTACATTTTGAGAAATTTTTTCACCTTTAATTTTAAAGTCTTTTAAATCCCTTTAAACAGGGGAAGCATAATAATGGAAATAAATAGCTACAGTTATCTCCAATAGTAATATTGGAGGCTGCCAGTAGGTAGCACTAGAGTCAGTGTGTGTAAGAACTACCTTCAGGTATGAGGATGAGATAAAGTAGCTTAGAACTGGGAGACAAGAGTAAGTTTTTGTATAAAATTTATGATGACTAAGAACGCCTGGAAATGGAACTTGTTTTGTCATTTGTTTTAAAAGCTGAAAAGTATTTTGTTGATTGTATATATTGTACCAGAAGATTCAAGCACCGAAGCTCAGGGTTAGGGGTGTGGTGCGTGGGAGAGTTGTGTACAAAATCCAGTGTATCTTTATTCTTCTTATTCCTTGCTGCTCACAATAATGAGTACTGAATACATAGACAGTAAGAACACTGAAGCCTCTAGGGTCAAGGTGTAATGCATTACAATTGCTTTGTTATTTATAGTCACCATTCTTTGCTCTATGAACTTCTAATAATGACTATATTGCTAACAATAAAATCTTACATAATGGAAGTAGATATCAATTTATTAATTATTTATCTAATTTTTCTCCTTTTATTTTTAAAGTGGCTTGTGTTAAAGATTCTAGAGTGACAGTTTTGGAGCGGGTTCTCTGTCCATGACACAGAGTCAGCATTGGTAGCACAAGCTTCTTTGCAGTACCCCGGCAACATGACTGTTCTGATCTGGTGGAAGAAGGCAGTTTGATTTCCATTGCCCATTTGGGCTTTGACTTCTTTTGTGGAATAACGTACAGTGTTTCTAGGATTAAGTTATGAGCATAATTATTCTTGTATTACATAAACGCTCCATTTAGTTCAACAAGTCATCTCAGACAGCTGCTTCTAGCGCAATGTATTTCTGAGGACGATGTTTTTCCTTGGAATTCTTTTCTTGCTAACCCCAAGTAGTTAGCAGTTACATTTTGACATAAGCACAAAATCTAATGGATACAATCTTCAAGAGCACTAAAGAGACTCAGTAAGCAAAATCCTGTGTTTCAATGAAAATCAATTGGAATTGAGCTCAAAGGCAGTGCTAGTCAGGCTCCCAAATAACTTTAAAAAGTATCTATTTATACTGTTCTGTTTTATCTAGTTGAATGGTGGAAGTATTCTTATTATTTATTTGAAGGTTTAATTCTATTTTTTAACCTTTCTAAGCTATTTTTTCAATAATATCATGCAAATTGCACAGTTCATATGCTTTAAAGAGATATATGCAATTTAGATGATTCCTTTCTAATATAACAAAAGTGTAGATAAAGTAGTGTGATAGCCTTTTCTTTGTTCTCAGTTTACTGTTATGATTCTTTATGATATGCATTTTATGTTCCTTTAGTAATTCAAGAAACACCAGGAGAAGGTGTCAGATGGTCCATAATAAGCTTGACAGGAATTTCATACAAGGATGCAGGGGAATACAGATGTAAAGCCAAAAATTTAGCAGGAATGTCAGAAGCTGCTGTTACTGTCACTGTGGTTGGTGTTGTAACCACAGCCGTGTCACCTCTAAAATATTTGAGGAAGTTTGAAGTGGACAATACGCAGGAGCAAGCGCAACAGAACAAGGCGCAGGAGCAAGTGCAACAGGAACATGAAAAATCAACCACTACCTTACCTGCATCATCAACAACCACTATATTGGCTACCACTGATAGACCTACAAGTGCCAAGATAACTGACAGAAAACAATCCAAGTCTATGCCTGATGGAAAGAAGAATTCAACAATAGTGACAAATGGAAACAAAACGCAGGCTGGGGATGTAAGCAAAAAAGCAGAGACTTCACTGAATGCAGCAGCCCTGGAGGAAAAAGATGTTACCGTAAAGAACCTAAGAGTGTTTAGTGAAACTGATGGAAGTGTGACCTTAACTTGGAAAATTGTCAATGCCACAAGTAACTCTGCAATGACAGTGCTGTACTCAAAGTATGGTGAGAAAGACATGCTGCCTTTGAGTACGGATCCCAGCAAAAACAAAGTCACAATAGATGGTTTGCAGCCTAGTACTCAGTATATGGCATGTGTTTGTCCCAAGGGAGTCCCACCTAAAAAAGATCAATGCATTATTTTTTCCACTGATGGAATAAATGATGAAAGCAGTTTTGAGTTTTCTATTTCGGTGGTGGCAAGCAGTGCATCCTGCTTGATTGTTTTACCTTTGATATTTTTCTTACTCTATAAAGTTCTAAAACTTCACAGGAAACCAAAAGCTTCCAGAGAAGCTGACCTTGCAAAAGAAACCTATATCAAATTTGAAACACTCTCTCTTAAGCCCCGCTCGGTAGGTGCAGGAGGAGAGCTCTGGACCCGAAGGGACACTGAAGAATCAGAAAGACTTCTCCTTTGTTCTAGATCAAGCATGGATTCCCAGCTGACCTTCAAAAGTGAGGGTTCTAGGCCTGAGTACTTCTGTTGAGTGTTGTATCCAATGAACAATATGAAAAATACACAAACTGTTGAACTAATTTTAAAACTGCAAATGTGTGTCTGAAATTGGGTCAGTTACAAAATGCCACTAACAGCTATAGCACCTGATCAGACAAAAACTCTTGGGGTGGGTGGGAGAAATTATGCCTTTCTCTCTTTCTCTCTCTCCATATCTCTCTCTCTCTCTATATCCATATCTATATATATCTATATCTCTCTCTCTATATAGATATACAGATATAAATTTAACACCCTATGGCTTCTATTATAAAGTAATAACATTTTTGAAGGATAAACACAATACAAATATATCATGTTATTTTCTGTTTTTTATTCAAACATTTATATTTATCTTCTGATTTTATGTATACATTATATAAGTCACATGTATCAAATGTTATTCATGTTTCTTTTTAAAGCTGTGTATTAAGGAAAAATTATAGCCATATAGCTTAAACTTTGTTTTTGCATCATTCAAAGATGTAGCCACTTTAATTAAAAACACATAATTCCCTCTGACATTAGCTTGTGTTCAAACTATGGTGCATTGCATAATGTATTGGACTGGGCGTGATCTTGGATTCATTTAGACTGAAGTCAATTATCCAGAGATCCTGGACTTTACTTGACATGCAACATATTATGGAGGCTTTTGGAAGAGGTTTCTTTGCCCTTGTTATCTTAAGGTAAAGTTTTAGGTGGCTTTGTAAGGGACATGGCTACTTACAAACATTAGAATACTTAGTATGTCCTTACTGGAATAGCCCAGTCTTGAAATAAACTTGGAATCCTCAATTTTAAGAAATCTCTGTGACAACAAATGATATTTGTCATGTTATAATATAATATAATATAATATAATATAATATAATATAATATAATATGTAGCAGACAAATAGGGCCAGATCTCACTATCCTTAATGTCAATAGTAAACTCTTATGGACTCATAATGGTGTACGTGCTGGCTCTATAGTAGGGTGATGTTTTCTTCTCAAATTACTGACGTCAAGGTATGTGCAACACAGTCTCCTTCTAATCAGCCCCAAATAATTTCTTCTGTGTCTTTTGTCTTCTACTGGAAGCAATTGAGAATCTTGATATAATAATTATTTTGCCATCTGTATCTGAGTTGAGGGATACCTTCACCTAGGAGAAGACCCACTGGTTCAGTTGGACCTGTTTGCAAAACAAAGTACTAACATAGGCAAAGGTGGCAAAATCCACTCTGCTTATGTAATGGCTGTGATTCTTATGCATAGTTTTGTCTTCTTTCTGGAAGACTAGATGGAAGAAGACATGACCATTCTGTGCATCAAACTTCTGATTATGTAGATGTCTTCCACTGCTTGCTGAATTATCTGTTCTGAGCCTTCTGTTGGTCTCAGTATATCTTAATGAATATTTAATCTTGGTTTCATTTTCATGTTGTTCTTTATACTCCAGGAACACCATGGCATGAAGGCTGGAATTATTTTTTAGACTGGACAATCATCTGACCACTGTGCTAGATGAAATGTGAGTTCTGTTAAAGGGCACTTTCCCCCCAAATACCTCAAAGTTCCCCTTCAATCATTTTGTATATAAAATTGAATAGAAATTCACAGAAAACATTATAAAACACATTACCCCATTTTTTTATAGAGAAAAGGAGTGGAAAAACACTAACAAATATTGAGAATAATTTTAGAAGACTTTTTTTTAGAAGAAACTATTTCAGTTTTAGAAGAAATTTTGAGAGTGGGTTTGTCCAACCTTTAAACAGAGTTGTAGAAAGGGTGGTGAGTTAAAAGTTGGTTTGTTTTTGTAAAACATAACTGGCAGTCTTTTAAAGGTCTTGTCTCCTCCTGCTTCTTATATGACTATATGTTTCTTGTCATGTTTTCCCACTTTCTTAGGGCTATTCATCCTGTGTTTTGCATAGGATGCTAGATTTATTCCTTATATACCAACTAAAAAGGATTTTCAAAGATGAGTGGTTATGTTTAAGTTATTCTGTAGACTGATTTTTAGAAGTTTTTAGACTCCATGGCTCCCAATGATTGTAATGGGGCCCAGTAGCTCTTGTTAGACAACTTATGAAGTGCCTATACATGGATTTAAAAGTCTAGTTTTAGGTATCTATTTTTAAAAATCATGGCCATTATTTTGTATTCTTTTAATCATCATCTCTGACTACTGTGTGGTATAGTCTTCTATCTTAAAAGTATAAATGGGTTATTGTTTGGTAGGAGAAAAATTTTACATATACACAGTGAAAATGTATAAGGACAGGAAAAGTTTTAGAAACTGAGCTATCTTTCAGAGAATAAAGAATACTGATCTTATTAAAAACATTTAAATACTTTACCTTTAAAAGTAATTCAACTAGTTTGTTGTATTTTAAGATATAAAAATAAAACATTGTTTTCATACATAGCTAATTGCTTGTCTGATCTTTTTAGTGTAGCTTATTAGGGCTATGCGAAGCTTTAGTTCCTGATTTGATTTGGCGGAGATTCGGCCTATTTTCGTGGCTGAATCTGTGAATCCAAATTGAATCAGAGGGCTCTTTAATCTCTCCGAATTGAATCAGAACCCTCCGAATCGATTCAGAGAGATTTGGAATGATTCGGCGGTTCAGACATAGACACAGCTTTCAAAGTTTTTTCTACATACCTCTAGGTACCAGGCGGCTTGTGAACATTGCGATGCTGGGGCACATGGAGTGTCCCACAGAAGTATGGGGGGCTCCCCAGCTTGCTCGGCAGAAGACCCAGAAGTGGACCCAGAAGCACTTCTGGTTCACTTCTGGATCTGCCAGGGAGAACGCTGGGGGGCCCCCTGCACCCCCCTGACTTGGCGACTGGTGCCTTCTGGGTCGGGGGAGGTACCCAGGGTCCCCCTATGGCCAATTGCTGAGCTGGAGAGGTGCGGGGGGGGGAGGGGATGGGGGTGGCCCTCAGTGTGCTCTCCAGTAGACCTGGAAGTGGACTGGAAGCACTTCCGGTCCACTTCTGGGTTCACTGTCGAGCACATGGAGAGTCCCCCCGCACTCCTGTGGGATGCTACATCTGCCTCAGCATTGCAGTATTCACAAGCCATGCTGGTACCTTGAGGTATGTAGAAAAAACTTTTAAAGCTGTGTCTATGTCTGAATCGCCAAATCTTTCCGAATCTCTCTGAATCGATTAGGAGCATTATGTTTCGATTCAGAGAAATTAAAGGGTCTCCTGATTCAATTCGGATTTGGAGATTCAGCCACTGAATCAGGCCGAATCTCTGCTGAATCAAATCAGTGACTGAAGCTTCACACAGCCCTTCTGTGTATACAAACGTGTAGGAAAGAATTTGACTGGGGTTTAGTCCCAGAATATTTGAATATAATGGATTGTGGTAGATTCTAATTTTCCTTTGGTAGAACCATTAATAACAACAAATTCTGCATATGTATGGCTGGAAAGGGAAGACTTATTGACATTCCTACCTGGGTACAGAGGAGGTCCAAAATGGTTTTCAGAATGACCTAGCTGTTAATAGATTAGACCAGTGGTGCCCAATCTTCTGGCTCCACGGACCAGATGAATGGTGCTGGACTAGTTCATGGGCCAGATCCAACATGGGGTTGGTGTGGGAGGTCATTCTGTGAGTACCTTGGACAACCGGTGCCACCTGAGTTAGGGGGGGCACATGACCCCCTTCCATAGCCAATCCTGCCAACTGAGTGGGGGGAGTCCCTCCATGGCCAATCTCACCAATGGGGCGGGGGGGGGGAGAGTCCGATGGCCAATCTTCTCAACCGTAGAGGGGGATGATCATGCCAGCCAGGAAGCATGAGTGGCACTCCTGGAAGCAGCTGAAGCACTGCCAGAAGTGTCAGCAGTGCTTCATGTGGTACCCCCACTCTCTGGCCAGTGCTCGCAGGGGGGCATTGGTGCTCCTGCCTGCTCCCCCTGCCCATCATCTAAGCAGAGAGTGCTGCCTGTCAGGGGGTACACCAGCACTCTCAGAGGGTGCACCTGCACCCCCATGCAACACCCTGTGCGTCACCACTGGCAGCTACAACCCTGCTTGCCAGCCCCACCCTGTGTACTGGATGCTGCAGCCCAATCAGGCACATGAGGACAATTCATCCAACCCACAGGGCAGAACATTTGGTGATAGGGAAGTGGTGGAAGCTGCAGCAGTTAAGGCTGCCATTGCTCCCTCACCACCAAATTTCTGGATTTGTGGGGAGCCCCGTAGGCTAGGTTTGTCCTGCAGGACAGAAGTTGAATGCTACTGGATTAGACATATTTTGACCTTGATATCACCTGATTACACTTGAGTTATGTTATCATTCAAATGTAACTCCAATAAGAAATAGGAATTTATTATTACAAGTAGTTACTAGTCCTCTGCCACTCACTCATTCTATTAATGGTCAATGAATAACTAGATCAGGGCTGGCAATCACTTTGGCTAGAGGGTCACTGTGGAGCTGCGCCCCGCTCCGCCTGGTCTATCGGGGTGTTGCCCCTCCCCTCAACTCTCCTGCCACGACTTGGATGTAAATATATACCTTAAGAGGGGTCTACAGTGGAGATCTTTATCCTGGGTGGGGCTTCCCAATAGACGGTGTTACTCACGGTCGTCTGACACGGTGGTCCACGGGGCTCCGCCTCCCCTACACCCCGTCCACGCGCCAACCACTGGGTGATGCATTCAAGATGTTTCCAGGCCTCGAATGACAGCCTCAGACCGGTTCTCCGGTTCCTGGTTGTTCTCCCTCCTTCTGGGAGCAATTTCTCCTTTCTCCTCTTTTACAGGAAATACTCCTTTGAGTTAGGAGCAGCTGCAGGGTGATTCCCCTGATTCCAGCTTCCTCTTGGAGCCTCCACTGTCTCCCCTCTCCTACCAACAGCAGAGCGCTCCCCTGCCTCCTGAGCATCAGCCGCTTCAGGAAACTGAGAGAGTGCCTCGGCTTGCACTCTCTGTCTACCTTCTGCTCTGCCTCCCATAGAAGGCTTACAGCTCTCTGCTAAGCTGCCTGCTTGAGACCCGCAGGCTGGGTCCTCTCCTCTCTGTGCCTGAGCTCGCAGCACAAGCAGCCCGCCCGCCCGCCCGTACTCTCTCTCTCTGGCTCCCCCTCTCTCCCTGTTCTGCCGGCGTTTTTAAACTTTCCCGTAGCTGCCGCTATGGCCTCTGGGATTGGCTCAGCTGTTCCCCGCACCGGGAACAGCTGTTGCCACAGCCGGCGTAATGGCGGTTCGCGCGGCTATAGCCGCGAACGTGGCTCCTGCTCCCGCTGCTCTTCAGCAGGTACGTACGCCCCTCTGGGGGCTTGCTCTTGGGGTCTGTGCGTCCTCCTTTCTCTCCCTCGAGAGCCTGTGGGGGCACTTCGCTGCCACAGTCACTTACTGAGTTTTGGCAAGCTGTGAAGGGCTGCATGGGTAGCCCCACCCCTTGGCAGGTACCCTGCCCCCAGTCGCCCTCTTGGGACTGGAAGTCCTGCCCCCTAACCCCTGACTTTTGCCACCAGAAGTTCCTCCTCTTGCCCCTGGAAGTACTCCTTTCAGCACAGAGTTTTGGCATCTCAGAACCAGAAAAATACCAAATTATATTCTAAAAAGGAAATGTCTACAACATTCATTAATTTGATGGATATAGGTTTGTGGGTATAGGTGGGTATAGGTTTGTGGGGGGCTGTGGGTATGTGGGGTGAGGGAGCATGTGGGCGTGTGTGTGGATATGTGGGGTGTGGGTGGGTGTGGGGTTTGTGGGTGGCTGTGAGTGTGGGGGTCTGTGTGTATGGCAGTGTGTGGGGGTTTGGGGTACATGTGTATGGTGTGGTGTGTGTGTGGTACTTGCCCTATGAACACACACACACTTCCGCTGCTTATATGCACAAACACATACACTGCCCCTGCCGCTCCTACACACCCACACACACTCTGCCCCTGCCTACTCACACACTCTCTGCCTCTGCCTGTGCATGTGCACACTCCCCTGTACTGGGAGGGCCCCACCCCTGTATTTTGCCCACTGCTTGCTGGATACCTAAATTGAGAGAGAACCTTACAGGATTTCTCCAATATATATCTTAGATACAGCTGGAAAATTCAGTTGACTCTGCTACATATTTTGGGATTGTTGTGGAAATTAGGAGTTAGCACTTTTGATTTTCTCCATTAGAATAGGTTCTCTGCCTACCTGTGCATGTGCACCCGCCCCCCGCAGTGGCGGAGCCCCATGCTCCCCAGTCCAGCGATGCAGGCTGGAGGCTTATATGCTTCCAAGGGAGGTGGTACTGTCCCTTTCCTTAGAGGTATTTAAGAAGAGATTGAACAAACACCTGGCTGGGGGTCATCTGACCCCAGCACTCTTTCTTGCTCATGGCAGGGGGTTGGACCTGATGATCTAATAGGTCCCTTCTGACCCTAAACTCTATGAAATCTATGAAATAGAGCATCTCTGAATGGAAGCACTGAAGGGTCAAATTGTAGTGAGGCTAGAGCAGAGCTCCAGACCTAGCCAACCACAATCAGGGAGTTAAGGCAATTCATTTGCTGAACAGGTGTCATTTGCAGCAAGCCCAGGACAATGCCTTGTTCCCAGCCAAATTAAGTGAGGCAATCCCCTGAAGCCACAGGCAACAGGCTCCACTAACTCCAGTCCTTAAAAGTCAGGCCCAGTCTGCAGTATCCTTGTCCAGGTAAAGGTAAACATTTTGGCTCCTGACCCTCCCTGTGCTTCCTTGCTTGTTCTCTGGTTTTGACTCCTGGCTCCCTCTCCAGCCTCTGATTCTGGTAGGACCCTTGGCACCCCTGGTTTTTTGCCCTTGATTCTGGTTTGACTTCCAGTTTGAGGCTTTTGGTTTCTGATCCTGGTTAACCCTCTGCTTACTATGTCTCCATCTCTGGCTTTTGACCCCGCTCTGTGTTGACCTCAGCTATGGCTTCCAGTTCTAGTTCTGGCACCAGATCCCTCTGTAGCTGTGCTTTAGGTGCCTAACCACAAAGCCATTCTGCCTATGCCCCTGTTCCTAACACAAGTTCTGCTTCCTTTCAAATCAATGGCAAAACTCCCTTGGCTTTATGAGGCCCAGGATTGGCCATTGATGCAACAAAGTAATATAACGTTTTAAAATATATACCATTTTCCACAACTAGAAAGAGCATTAGGGTGCATGGAGTCTTTTTCTGAACAATAGCAAAAGTCCATCGTAAATTCCTTTCTAGCAATAATGAGAATTCTTCTAACAATGCCTTTACCATATGTCATTAATCAATGTCGAGCAGTATTCTTTACATCCATTGATACAAGGAAAAGACTTGAACAAAGAAAGACTATCTGTATCAAGACACAAATAGTATTCAGATAAAGAGTGCACTTTTTAATAGTTTCTGCTTGACCATGAAGTAACGGTACCTTCCCATCCTTGTTTCTGGAAAAGAATAAGAAATTACTTCTTTGTAGCCAATTTGATAGCCCTACTGAGACACAGATTGATGTAAGTCTACGTATGATGTTATTGGAAGAACTGAAGTTATTCAACATCAGAAGTTTATGGGTGGAGTCTATTGTGCAAATAACTATATGTTGAGCCTTCCTTAGTGGTCAACCCTTAGCTTCCCTACAATATAGATTGCATCCCTTTGCAGAACCTTTGTTGGAAAAGGGATTAGAGAATTGTTACAAGAATTGTCAAGGGCATAGAAAATATTTAGAGAGAGACTGAAAAAACTTGACTTATTTTTCTTAGAAAGGGGATAAATAATAATGTGTATATAAAATACCTGAATAGTTCAGAAATGGTAGGTCAGAAATATAGTTTCATTTTGTTTCATAGCTAGAAAATGAGGTATATAGGAAGCAGATTATTCAGCATCTGTCCCATATTGGTTTCTTGTATTTCTGAAGTGTTTGGTATGGGCCACTTTCTGACAAGCCACACTGGACTTAGAGAATCTACAGATCTGATCTAGAATGGTAATTTCTATATTGACTTGATACAAGTTTATTTTTAATTCATTTGGCTAGTTATTAAGTGCATTAAATATTTCCTAGTTAAGTTAATATTTTAATTCTATTAGACAGACATTTATTGGGATAACATTAAGGGCCTGAAACAGCTGCTTCTTTCTCTGCGCCTCCAAAATGAAATGAAAAGCAAATCTTCAAATCGTGTTATTGTTCACCTCTCTCACTTATTAGTCATAGCTTTATATATTTTTTGGAAGCAAGGAATAATGCTGCATTTGAGGTTAGCCTTGCATTTTTTTTTCTAGTCTCTGAAATAATTGCACCTTTGTTGGTGGGAAGAAGGTTAAGTCCAATGCACACAAGTATTTGCTTTCATAGGAAGCCGATTTAATTAATGACACTGAAGTCTAAATTTCTTAACACAGCTAATGCTATGGGCTGTTCAGGTCAACCTCTGAGTCATGTGTCTTGAATTTTTTAACTGCTGTGATTGGGCCAAGCATTTGAGCCTCCAAAAATAGCGCCTATCAATTGTACTCTTTATCTTTCATGGCACAGCCATTTGCATTCAGGATTAAGTGGGAGTTTGAGCCCTTGAGAAGGAAAAAAGCAATAATGCACCAACGCGCTACATCAGTTCACAGATTGCGGTTCAGAATGTGTGTGATCTCTGCAGTTGCTGTGGAATACATTAACTGATTTGACTTTAGGTGGAAGCTTTTGTCTGTATTAAAGTAAACTCTCAGTATGTTCCTGGCTTCAGATTACAACTGATGGCAACATCCTGTGTGGGTATTCTTCCAAAACCCATGTGTTGGCTGTGAATTTTCCTAACTTTCTCTTTGACTGTTGCTGAAAAACAAGTGTATATTTTTTCTACTTTCTAGCTGCGATAGCGTGATCTATAGAGTCATTATGTTATGTTCTAGTTCAGTAATTCTCAGCCAGGGTGTTGAGAGCCTTTCAAGGGTGCCGTGCAATGTTAGCACTGTGGGTGTGCAAACATGATTAACAAGATAAACCCTGAGCTATCAAATAAGATTTAATAGCATTAAAACATTCTGACCTGTTGTGAACTTTCTGAGTTCTTTCTAACAGAAGAATTGCTCTATTATTTTTTCTGTTTACATTTTCAAAAAACGAGTGAAAACAGAGAGCTGGCATTTTCTGAGTGCCTTGATTGTCTGGGGCCCTTGAGTCTAAAAAGGCTGAGAACCATTGTTTCAATGCACTATCGAAGCTGACTTACGTCTTGCTGTTTTGGGTGGTATCACATCCTATGACAAAGTAGGCTGTCACCTAAGAAAGCTCAAGCCTCTCTCAGAGAATAGTTTCTGCCTTGCCTTCTGTCTGACTTCAGAGCAACACTGCTAGCCACCTTTCCTGGGGTGTCTACAGCCATATCTGCTCTGATACATGAAGCGATCACTCCCAGAGTTCTAGTCTAGTGCTTCCTACGCTCAGTGTAAAACTTCAAAGAGATTTTGTGGGAGTGGAGTAGTTTCACTCAAGTAGTTTTTTAAGCATTCGGAAAGGATTATTTAGAAATGCTCAGTATGAAGAAGAATGGGAACACAATGGATTATTTAGCAGCTCAGATTTTCTAGAAGAAGATTTTGACCTGCCTTCAAAGACATTTTTTCAGAGGTGAACCCGTGCCCAAAGCTGGGGGAGCCCTAGATAGTGACCAGTTGTTCCATGGCACTTGTAAGAAGCTTGAGTCTGTTCAAAGTTCTTATAACCCACCAAGCAAGGAACCATTCATCTAACACCTGTGTTTATGAGACCCTGAAAGAATGACTACTTTTGAGATGAGTCTCATCTCATACATGGGAAAACCTGGAACAATGTTTGGTGGAGAAAGAACTGGACAGGACAGAAAGAATACCGTACCCGCATGCATAATTGATCTGACTAGATGGCGTGCTCCTATGGTGTTTATCACAACAAAAATGGACTCTCCTCTATCTTTCTGAAACAAGTAGGTTCTGTGCTTCTGTAATAAAGCATAGAAACATGTTTGGAGGATCTAAATAGTTAAATACGGACCTAATCCCTAGAACTGGCATTTAAGGTTGTTTCCAAGTTTACAGACATTTCAGCAGATGCCGGAAGCTAACAACTTGTTGGAGTGCTGCTTCAGTTACAGTGAGATGCACCCTGCATCACATTGTTTGAGGTAGCCTTCAGATACTGAAAATGGAGAAAATGTTTGGCAAGTGTATGAGCATGTGAGAGATTCACAACATATTTTCAGGGCCTCAATAGTTTCAAGATTGTGACAGACACCAAGCCACTTGTTCTATTTATAAGCAACAAAAGTCGAGACAAGGTGCCCTGTAGGATGTGTTCAAACCTACTGCAAAATACACACCAGGAAAGTCCCAGTGGGTAGCTGATGGAGGAGCTCTATTGATCCTTGGATTCGCAGGATGATTCAGAAGTATGTGTGGGTATCACTTACTATCCCATTAGCTTTATTATACAAGTTAAAACTGTTTAAGTAACTACTAGTTTGCACACGACTGCACGTTTTTAAAGGACAGTTGGACCAACTACTTATTATTTATATTTAAGGATATATCCACCCTGTGGCTTCTGTGCGGTGGGAGGAGAACTTTCTGAAGCAGAAATTTGGATACTTTATGTCAATCTCACTGTCGTCCTACAGTTCTTGCATGAGTATGGTAAAGAAAAGGATAAATGAAACAAACTGGGGCCTCATGAAAAGCTAAGAATCAGCCTGAATGTTAGTGTAATACCTCAAGATATGGCAAGCCTTTTAACATAAGGAGGAATCTTGCAAGCTTTTACTTCTCTGAATACACTCAAGAAAAGGAGAGTGAGAAGAAAGAGACTTGCTGCTTTGGCATCCACTGACTTTTTAGATGCAGAAATTCCACCTCTCACTGAGGTCGCAGGTCACCTGGCCACAGCTACATTTTATAAGAGGCATGATCCAGGTTTTGTGAGCTCAGAATTTTACACTATTGGGAAGCAGCATGATGCAAGCATATTGCCCCCAGCCCTCACCTTCTACAAGGGAATGAAATGATGAGTAAAGAATTAGACAACACCACATCCCTATGTTCTCTCTGCTGAGCTATTGTACAACTTCTCCATCAGCTGTTGGAGAAGCCCACCTTGTTTGCGCATGGATTAAATGTTCAGAATAATTCTGCCAACCTTAGAGATAAATCATCATATGTTGCCCAGCATTAAGGGAGTGAAATTCAGACATGGGAAGTCTCAGAGCTTTATTCAGTCATGTGAATCTAATCCAAAGGTATAGTAAAACCAGGGGACACAGTCTTACTAAAAAAATGATGGAGGAAAATATAGACAACACCATTGGATGTAGCTGTACCCTCAGGTTTAACTAATAACTTAGCATTTCTAAGAAGGTATTCTGTTCCCAACCCCTTCCATTCCTTTTTGATTTTTTTATCCTTCCATATTTAATGGCATTTCCCTTCTCCATCATAGGCAAAAATGCTACCAATGAATGAGGTGCCAAAACTCTAGTCAGACAATTTGAGTTTTTTTTGTAATTATTTGTAAGGGGTAATTTTCATGTTGGGTAACAATAACTAAATGATGATTTTATTGGTTGCAGAGACTAAAAATTTTGACCACAATTGTTTGTTGCTGCAGTTAGTGTACCCTCCCTTTATAAATGACAGAAATGTAAAGAAATTATCCTGTGATAATCATTGGTGCAAGTATAAAATTATATGTGGCAAGGCCAAATCCTGATGTCTTAATCTGGTTTATTCAGTTGTTACTCTGGCAAAACACTTCCTAACTTCACTAGAACTGTTTGTTGCTAAGAAAGAGTAACTCTTTCAGTTTATGGGCAAATATGATTCAAAACTGTTACAGTTTTATATATATTCATATTATATTATATTAAAAACCCTAGCACTGAAACATATTTTTCTACAAGGGCCTGAAAGATTCCCAGCCTAACTGAAAAAAGCATTTACTTCAGTGAAGCCGTAAGGATTTATACCAGCTGAGATTCTGTCCCTTTACTGTACTTCGGCCCTGCCCTGTTCTCACTGAAATCAATTGGAGTTTTGCCGCTGACTTCAGTGGGCGCAGGATCTGTTTCTATGTACTGTATAGAGGCAAAAAGCAGTTTCGCTAGGTGCTTAATCCTGGAACATGAAGAGCAACCCATGCTCCAGCAACATGATGAGAGCCAACGCCCATGGGTCACATGTTTGCAGTTTTGAGAAACTCTGAACATTTGAGAATTCAAGCAGGAATCAGTTTCTGCAGCTTCCATGCCAACAAGTGTAAGGTAGGTCCTTAGATATGCCTATCTATAGATGTGCAGATATTATTAGAATTTTACTATTTGGCCCAGGTATTTTAGGTATTTAATGGTTTTTTTTTGACAGCATGTTCTGCATTGCCTGTGAGCCAAGCTCCAAATAAGGCAGTCACACTCCATACACACAACTGGAGAGGTTTCATTAGTGTCGGGAAACACATGCAAACTCTCAGAATAGAATTTCCCTACTCCTCTCCCCTTACTAGAGTCTTGTTTCATTTTGGAAAACTGGACACCTAGGGTTAATTTTCAAAGCATTGCCCATGAGGTGCACCTAACTTTTTCCCAATTCCTGGCTGAACAGGATTTGGGTGGGTGACTCCAGTTTGTAACTATATGGTAATGTCTAGCCCGACTTTAAATATAAGGATATTCTACACAGTGCTCAAAACTTCCTAGCAGTTCTATAATAGATCTGGGTAAGCCTGGTTAGAAAATAGTGTGTTTAGATCTCTTGTTGTTCTGTTTTAATTGCAATATCTAGGGACATGATGGGAGAGAATGAAATGATTATCTACATGGTGTACAAGCCAGAAAGGTTTTCAAATTAGGTTAGTTTGGTACATTTCTACAGATGTGGTGTGTCAGGTTTATTAAAATCACAGAAGACTCTTCTGCATTTTGCCTTGTCTTGGCCTATAGAGGAATCTTACATAACAAAGTCCCTTTTCTATGTGATACGTAAATGTTTTCATATGCATAGTTTTCATATGCAGTATTGTTTTTTAGTACGCAGTAAAAATATGTATGTATCTCATATGTAAAGTATAGTAAAATATTAATTTTTCTATACAGAAGTATATTCAAGATAACATTTCTTGGTTATGGAGACTTGCACAAATAACTTGAAAATATAACAATTACTTTATAAAATAATTACTGATGAATTCTTCATCATGACTTGTTCCAAATTTAAGTATATTAACAATTTTAAGTGGATTTTTTATGTTTGTTTTCCCTTCTATTTTATGTCCTATTTTCTTCTACTTAATATAATGTTAGTCATAATGCATTCTTTGCACTCTTGAATAGCACTTTCAATCTGAAGATCACAATATTTGGTACAAACATTAATGAATTAAGTTTTTACTCTCTTATGAGACAGGGGAATATCAATACCCTTATCTATAAAAGAGATAAAAAGGAACAGATCTTAAGATCATGCTGGAAACCTGTGGCAGAGATGAGAGCAAAATTTAGGTATCTTTGAAGAAGCAGTGTGCATGGGCCGGGAGCGGTTCGAGGTTTTCGGGGGCGCGCGGCGCGGGCTGTGGCCAGCAGCCCTGGCACGTGGGTCGGGGAATGCAGGCCGGCAGACTAGAATTAGGCACGGACGCGTAGCGGTTGATTAAAGATTATTTTACTTACACCGTAGATGGTCGCGGTGCAGGCAGGAAAACTTGCTTGCGTTGCAGTTACAGACAGACATGTGGAGTTTGCTAGGCTCCACAACACGAACTCGAACAAGACCCACAGAAAACTCGAGCCTCTTGAAATAACTCAGACAGAGCTCTGGATACACACACTCATGAAGCTTGCTAGGGTCCGTGGAACAAGCGCTCAGGGAAGGGGTTCGTTGAGGGATTGCGCTCGGCGACGGGGAGAGGCCAGAGGTTGATCAGACCCCTATAGCCTTCTTAAGGTACACGCTGGGTCCGTTAGGCTCCGCAGCGCTTAGAGTTTTTCACGAGAAGTGAAGTCCTCCTCCTCCACGAGATGGTCATGGAGTCCTTCAATTTGGGCGGAAACCGCTCAAGCCTCTTATACGGCTAGCAAGCCAATCGCTAGCCGCCACGTGGGAATAATTTAGAAACAGCCAATAGTGGGACACAAATTTGCATGCGGGTGGCAGGAACTCCTTTGCACCGGGGTTTTCTCTTTGCAACTGAGAAATGCACCCTGCAAAGAAAGCTCCTCGTGGTGGGAAATAATTTAGCAGTGCCGAAGCGCGCGCACACAAAATCACACCCTTGGGTTGTGACACAGTGTATAGATGTAGTTACAACAGGTTGAGAATTACAGGTTGTAGAGTTTATATATAGCCTTGCATCTTGTATACATTGTAGTATATACTAGCCAAGTTGGGCTTGATGCCACCTTCTCCCTATCCCAGTTGTCAGTTCAGACACTGATGTAACAGGGTGCTGTAACTCACACTGTCCTTAGGGTCTGCTTTGTCAGCTGGGGATTGCCAGAGTGCAGTCACCCTCCTTTCCTGACTTACCTCTGGGACAGACAGCTGAGAGGTTTAGAGCAGTGTGTATTGGGTGAGGGTTCTCCCACACCAGGGGAACCCTAATTTGCCCACAGAGTAATAGTATTAGTAGTTTATTTGCAGTTTTCACTGAAACACTACAACTGACAATAATATTTTATATAATATAATAAAATGATATAATTTATAGTTATTGAGAAAAGCATGCAGTATGATTATACATTTTATCAGTTTATACAAAATTAAAACAAAACATAATATGTCATGATACAAAAAGTAGACAAAATAAAATAAATATTTTTCCACAGAGGTATTCATTGCCTGGGCCTGGATCTGGCTCAATACATCTCTAAGGACTGCTTTCAAACTTAGGTTATGTAGGTAATGTATGTTGCCACGTACATGAATAGATGCTTTGCAAGAACGTTGCTGATTGATTATGGCTACAGTGCTGTGCTGTACATAACTAACTGTACTCCTGGACTGTAATATGATTTCCCAAAGTCCTTTAGTGTTAAATCCTGTTCAAGTTGCTCGCATGACTAGTCCCCAATAAAATCAATGATCTACTTGTTTAATCCAGGAAGGATTTGCCTGTAGGATGTTTAGCTGCATGAAAAACACTTTTTGCTAACTCCTAGAAATACTCTCATTGTTGGTGTACCACACAGTTCCTATCCCATTGTGCAAGGAAGAAAGTAAAATACAGCTTATTTAATTTTTTCTTCCAAAAAAAACAATACCCTCAGGTCTGAAAGAGTTGTACCTAATCACAGAAGGTCTGAATTTGAGCCTTTGTGTTCAAGAAAACCTGCCTAAGTAAGAGGCCTGTCTGCAGAGCTGAAATAGGTATGTAGATTATTTGATAAACTATTAATGCCCTTTTTATAAAAGGCAAATATAATGTGTGCTTTTGCCTGCCCTGGGTACCTCCTCCTTTCTTCCCACTGTGCTCTCTTCTTGTCTTTACCCAGGAGGAGAATCGACAGCTGTGGCCTCAAACAGGGTGTGTTTGGTAGCTGCAGGACTTAGATGCCAAGTTCTGGGATATCGTTCTCACAGTGGCATTTGGTCTCTGATAGGCTCTTTGGCATTGCTCTTCTTGCAGCTGTGAGGCTGTCTCTGAGGTGGTGTCGGGTCAGACTGCTTCATGTATGGCTGGGCCCCTTGCCGATCAGATGCCACTTCCCCTACCAACTGCTTCCTGATATGGTATAGGAGATCTACATGCATGACCCTTATGGTCAGTAAAAGAAGGTTCTAAATGACCATGTCTTTTTCACCTTTGGTCTGTGCTGTGCCTTTAGTTACTTTACATGAATAAATTACATTGCACCTAGTGTTGCTCATTTTTTAGTACAGCGCTCTGCTTTAACTGGATCTCAGGCAAATTCTTCAGAAGGCCCTGTTTCTATAGCATTACCAATTCACTAACAAAACCAGTCCCTTCAATACCAGTAGCATGTCATAACAAGGGAAATGCTAAATCAAAGGAAAGCATTTTGCAGCAGACTGAGAGAATCATCAACTAAATCTTGTTACATCAGGGGTGGCCAACCTGCACAAGTGATATGGCCACATGGCAGACTGGGGTGGAGACAAGCAGCACAGCAGGACATAGGATGGGAAACAGAAAACAGAGCAGCTAATTGGGCAGGGGAAGAGGATCAGAGTGGCTGTCAGGGAGGGTGCAGGGCTAATTTCTGGCATATCTGCCAAAAAAGGGTGGTCCCCACTGGGTTAGACTATAAAATTAAGAAAGATAGTTTGCCACCCTCTGAGAATGTCTTGCCATCTTCCCTACTGAGTTTGACACTCAGGGATTGACAAAATCTAAGCCAACCATGATGTGAGGGTGCAGACAGATGACTAATTACACTGCTTTGAGGGGAGTGGGTCTAACTGTTCACAAGCATGTGTCAACTGATCTGTTGTAATTGTTTCATCTGTCCATTTCTATGCCACAATAAGAGAACCTAAACTGCAATAATTCACCCCCTGAATGAAATGGATCAGATTATTTCTGCTGGTGGTCCACTTACTGCAGCATAGAGTGGAGAGAGAAAATTTACAATGGATTCAGGTAAACTGCCAAAAACTGCCTTCTTTCCACCTTTTTAAAGGGATTTAACGGTTTTATCAGTCCACGCCCTAATTTCTTGGGACATATTTATACAGAAAAACTTAGTGTAGATGCTGATATTTGTTTTGTAGAAAGGAACATCTGAAGAGGTCTGTAATTTGAAGACAGAAGTTGGTTTAAATAGTTATATTCATTATTCATTTCCCAGTGAGAACTGAGGAGGAAAAGATGAAGAAGGTACTAAGAATAGCAAAGCCTCTGATATTTTGTCTATGGTGTAAAAACCTATGGCCTGGTATTTCAAATGTCTGGGCACTACAGCTCCTGTTGACATTAATGGAAGTTGTGGGCTCTCAGCAGCTCTGAAAATCTGTGCCGAATTTCATTCTGAAGGATCTTACAACCAATTAATATTCAAATACCTGTAACAGGAATAGTTTTACCATGAATGAAATGCAGGTATTGCTGATGGGAAGCAGAAGGCATGCAGTCATCTGGTCCATAGGAAAGATTCATTTTTGACCATGGACAGTGAGGTAAATCTGCTCCCATGTGATATAATACTAGCCAGCCAAACAGTCACATATTCAGTTGTTAGTGGTGACTCTTAAATATCTTCATTTAGCACATTGCATGGATCTCTAACTCAGAATGTTGCTTCAGTTTTAATCACCTGTCTATGTGGAACACAGGGATATAAAAAACAATACTTAAATGATTAGTTTATGTCTGGTCATACATGAGGGTCTAATTCATCACTTGCCAAAGTGACAAATGGGTTCTGCTAGTGTTGTAGGTAGATTACTAAATTGTTTCTTCAGAATATTTCTATATTGTCCTACATAATTGTCTAAATATTTTTATTACCTTGTTAAAAATTGTAACTTGTAGAAAACACACTCTTTCTGGTGTCTTCTATCCAATGAAGTAAATATGGCTTTATAATAGTTTTCCTCTATCACAAGCATCAGGTGAAATGTATGGGCATCTATACATGTGCTCTAGGGTGGAGGGAAGGGGGAGCTTTAATTAGAGCAACTCTAAGAGCCAATCTAATTAAAGTGCTTGTAGTGTCACTTGTATTCAGTGTCCTGTGCTTCAAAATGGTGACAGGGCGCTGTAACTAAAGCTCCTTCAATGAGCTTTAGTTAAAGTGCCCCTACCACCATTTTGAAATGTGGGGATGCTGATAGATTTCATAGATTTCATAGACATTAGGGCTGGAAGGGACCTCGGAAGATCATCGAGTCCAGCCCCCCGCCCAAAGGGCAGGACGTCAGCTGAGGTCATAGGATCCCAGCAAGATAAGCATCCAGTTTCATCTTGAAGGTGTTCAATGAAGGCGCTTGAACAACCTCCGGTGGCAGGCTGTTCCAGACCTTGGGGGCTCGGACAGTAAAGAAATTCTTCCTTATGTCCAGCCTGAAACGATCCTGTAGTAGTTTGTGACCATTCGTCCTCGTCATCCCTTGGGGCGCTCTGGTGAACAAACATTCCCCTAGATACTGGTGGTCACCCCTGATAAACTTGTAGGTGGCCATCAGATCACCCCTGAGCCTGCGCTTTTCCAGGCTAAAGAGCCCCAGGGCTCTCAGCCTGTCATCGTAGGGTCTGCTTCCCTGACCTCTGATCATGCGCGTGGCTCTTCTCTGGACTCTCTCAAGCTTCTCCACATCCTTTTTGAATTGTGGAGCCCAAAACTGGACGCAGTACTCCAGCTGCGGCCTCACTAAGGCCGAGTACAGGGGGAGAATGACGTCCCGGGATTTGCTTGAGAAGCATCTATGGATGCAAGCCAGCGTTTTGGTCGCTTTACTAGCCGCAGCATCGCACTGCAGGCTCATGTTCATCTTGTGGTCAATGATGACCCCCAAGTCTCTTTCTTCCATAGTGCTAACCAACATAGCACTGCCGAGCCTATAAGGATGCTGCGGGTTTTTTTTCCCAAGGTGGAGAACCTTGCATTTATCGGCGTTGAACACCATCAGATTCTCATCCGCCCACTTGCTGAGCCTGTCCAGGTCAGCCTGGATCATCCGCCTGTCTTCTGGTGTGGATGCTTTGCCCCAAAGTTTGGTGTCATCAGCAAACTTGGCCAGTCCGCTTCTGACTCCAGTGTCCACATCATTAATGAAGATGTTGAACAGTATGGGTCCAAGGACAGAGCCTTGGGGGACCCCACTGGTCACAGGACACCACGATGAGTGACTTCCATCAATTACTACCCTCTAGGTCCGACCCCGGAGCCAATTTTCCAGCCAGTGGATCGTGGGGGACCCAAGGCGACAATTGGCCAGTTTCTCCAAGAGATGATCATGGGACACCAGATCGAAGGCTTTTTTGAAGTCAAGATATATGACATCAATCTCTTCTCCCTGGTCCAGGTGATAGGTCACCTGGTCGTAGAAGGAAATGAGATTGGTCAAGCAAGACCTACCCGCAACAAACCCATGCTGGCTATCCCTTAAGATGTTGGCGTCAGCCAGTCCATTAAGGATGGCCTCCTTAATAAACTTTTCTAAGATCTTCCCCGGGATAGAAGTCAGGCTAATGGGCCTATAGTTAGCCGGATCCACTTTCCTCCCTTTCTTGAAGATAGGCACCACGTTGGCCTTCTTCCAGTCTTCGGGCACTACACCAGAGCGCCAAGAGTTTTCAAAGATCCGCGCTAGAGGCTGGGCTATGATGCTCGCCAGCTCCTTGAGTACCCTGGGGTGAAGATTGTCAGGGCCGGCTGACTTGAAGGTATCCAGCTTCTCAAGATGTTCCTTCACAAAGTCAGCATTAATGGAGGGCAGGGGATCACCCTCACCCAGACTTCGCGGCCCTGTAGCGGGCACGGGCATCCCATGGGGCTGATGAAAGACCGACGCAAAGTACCTATTTAATAGGTTGGCTTTTTCCTGGGCGTCAGTTGTCAGTTGCCCCATCTGGTTCAGCAGGGGTCCAACGTTGCCCCTGCTTTTCCTCCGGCTCCCCACATATCTGAAAAAGGACTTTTTATTGTCCTTGATGCTCAAAGCTAGCTGGAGTTCAGTTGCAGCCTTGGCTTTCCTGGTCTGCTCCCTACAGGACCGGACCAGTGCAGAATAATCCTCCTTGGAGGTGACTCCCATCCTCCATCCTTTGTAGGCCTTTCTTTTTAGCCTCAGGAGGTCTGCTAGGTCCCTGGAGAGCCAGGGGGGCTGCTGTGCCCTCTTTCTACCTTTCCTCTGAGATGGAATAGACTTAGTTTGTGCATTGAGGATCGCTCCCTTAAGGAGCAACCACTCTTCTTGAACTCCCCTCTCCCTGTGGTCACAGTCCCTTAGGGCCTCACTGACAAGCCTCCTGAGCTTGTCAAAGTCGGCTTTCCTGAAGTCAAGGACTTGCGTGTTGCTGACTGACTTGCCAGCTTTTCGGCAGATGGTGAAGGTGATCAGCTCGTGGCCGCTGTCACCCAGCTTCCCATCGATCACTAGGTCGCCGACTAGGTCCTCCCCAGTAGCCAGCACCAGGTCGAGCAGCGCTTTGCCTCTCGTTGGCCCATAGACTTCTTGAGTCAGGTAGAGGTCATCCATGCACGAGAGGAAGCTCTGCGACCGCTCAGATTTTGCTGAGCGATCCTCCCACGAGATGTCTGGGTAATTGAAGTCACCCATGACAACCATGGTCCTGGAGCAAGCTGCCTCAGCCAGTTCCCGGGCAAACTCCTGGTCTAGCTCAGGACTTTGGGTGGGAGGTCTGTAATAGACTCCCACCATTGTGTCCCCTGTGCCGTGTTCTCCACGGATTTTAACCCAGAGGGTCTCCAGCCGTCCACCCTGGTCGCCAATATCGGCTTGCAGGGACGCGTAGCTTTCCTTAACATAGAGAGCTACACCCCCGCCCCTTTTCTGTACACGATCCCTCCTGTACAGGGTATAGCCATCTATCCCCGTGGTCCAGTCATGGGTGGAGTCCTACCAGGTCTCCGTGATCCCTATGACATCGTAATTGTTTGTACTGAGCAGGAGGATGAGCTCCTCCTGCTTATTCCCCAAGCTCCTGGCATTTGTGTACAGGCAGGCAAGTGCCCCCTGCGGGGCTCCTTCCCTGCCCACAGATTTTACCAGGGCTGGGGCTGGGGTGGGCTCCCTTGAGTGCCGTGATCCGCTGGCTCTGCAAGGATTGCTCAGCGGGCCAGCAGTGGCGGTAGTCCCCCCGTCCCCCAGCGGGCTTAGTTTAAAGCCCGGTGGAGCAGGTCAGCCAGTCTGGCTGAGAAGAGCCTCCTCCCTAGGGGAGAGAGGTGGAGACCATCTCTTCCCAGCAGCTTGCTGCCTCTCTCGCCAAAGAGCGGGCTGTGGTCATGAAAGCCAAAGCCTTCCTGACGACACCAGCGCCGCAGTCTTTGGTTGACCACATAGATCCTCCTGTCCCTTCTCAGCCCATAGCCTGAGACTGGGAGGATCGACGAGAACACCACCTGTGCCCCCAGACCCTTAAGCCCCGCTCCCAAATCCCTGTAGCGCCTCATGACCTGGCTGGGAGTGCTCCGAGCCATGTCATTGGTGCCCACATGAATAAGGAGCATGGGATAGTGGTCTGTGGGTTTGAGGAGCTTGGGGATCCTCTCTGCAATGTCCCGGATGCGGGCCCCTGGGAAGCAGCAGACTTGCCGGGCTAAGGGGTCAGGGTGGCAGATTGGCCCCTTCGTCCCCCTCAGGAGGGAGTCTCCCACAACAAACACCTTACGTTTTGTCTTGGGGAGAGCAGGGGCGGGAGTTGCAGTTAGGCCCATGTTGCCTGTGGGGGCCGGCAACTCAGCAGGCTCTGCTGGGGCAGCAAGAGGTGCATACCTGTTGCTCAGTTCTGGTGGGGCAGGGGCCTTGGTGCGGCGGGCCTTAGGGCCCTTGACCACCTTGGTCCATGCCCCTGGCTGGACACAGCAGGAGGTCCCAGAGTCCTCCCCTGGCCTGGAGGGAGACTGTGATCTACCCTCTGCCTCCCGGGGGAGAAGAGCCTGGCAGTAGGAGTCTATCTCCTGCTCGCAGTCCCTGATGGCACGCAGTCTGTGGACTGTGGCCTGGAGCTCCTCCAGCTGGCGTGCCAGAGACCCCAAAAGGAAGCAGACCCCGCAAGGGGAGGTCGCCATGCTCCCAGGCCCCAGAGCCTGAAAAAGGGACAGGCAGCCCCTGCAGCCGAGAGCCAGGGGCTCCATCTGCGTGGAGCCCGGAACCAGGGGCTCCGTCTGGGTGGCCGTCTCTGAGGTGCCGGGGGGGGGCCGCGGAGCCCGAGGGGACCCTCGGGGTGCGGTGCGTGCCCATCTGTGTCATGCCTCTGGTAGGCTGGCTACGGCTGGGGCTGTCTACCCTGGGGGGTGCACAGGCAGGGTCCGACGCCCACCTGCACGCCCTCCCGCGCGAACTCCGTGCTAACTCACGCGCCGGCAGAGAATGCGATGTGATGCGATACATGTGATGCGGAGCCTGCTGGAGTGCGGTAATTAGCATGCTCCAGCAGACTTGATTAATTGAGTCTGCTCCAACATGTGCTAATTAGCACAAGTCAGAACAGAGGTCTGTCATATGTGTAGGTGTCCTCTAAGTTCAAGCTAAAAAAATGAATGTACCAAAGTGCTAGTTCTGGGCACTGCACTTCAAGAAGGATGTGGATAAGCTGGAGAGGGTACAACGAGGGGCCACCCATATGGTTAAGGGCATATAGGTCTTATAAGGAGAGACTCTGGGAACTGGACCTATTCGGTCTAAGTAAGAGAAGGCTAAGAGGTGACTTGATAGCTGCTTACAAATACGTCAGGGGAGCATCAAGAACTAGGAGAGCAACTCTTCAGGAAGGCACCTCAAGGGAGGACAAGGACCAATGGGCATAAAATAATAGAGGGCAAATTCAGGATAGACATAGGGAAAAACTTTTTCTCTGTCAGGGTCAATCACCAGAATCTGGAACACACTCCCAACAGAGGTGGTGCAGTCACCCTCCTTGGAGGTGTTTGAGATGAGGCTGGACAGGCACCTTGTTGAGCTCATCTGAGCCCAATAACTTCCTGCCCACCACAGGGGACTGGACTTGATGATCTTACAGGTCCCTTCTGTTTCTATGTTTCTATGATTCAAAGCCTGGCAGTATAAATTATAGTTACCTCCCTGGTTGCAGAAAGTGTTTTAAGGCAGAAATCCATGACAAATGTTAAGAGAAACTTCCTTTTGTAATAGAAAATAATGTATTTGAGGCAGAAAAGATACAGAATTCAAGTGGCAAAGAAAAGAATCAAGTTAGATGATTGGCACATGATTTATTGTGAAATGAAGAGCAGTGAAAATAAAGAAAATACCCAGAATAATATTGAGTTTTTATAACATTTCATTATCAAAAACCTTAACAAAACTAACTATTCCTTCTAGTATTCCCAAAACTGAGTTGAGCGCTAACTCTAGTTTATAAGAGGGAAAATTGACACCAGTAGTTTGGAGGGGTTTGTGTATATGGCATATGATAACAATATGCTGAGTAATGTTTTGCTAGGTCTGTTCAAGTTAGTTTCTGAACCAGAAGCAGAGTAGCGGAGAATCAAAGTTTTAGTGGTCTACAGGCAGTACTGCATGAATGCCACTAATGCACAGAACCTTGTGCTGTACAGGCATGCCCAAAGTAGCATGACTTGGGACACAAAGGCTAGGGACAGACATTCAAAAAGCCTGAGCCTAAATTGATTCAGACTTTGCAGATTAATCTAACTTGCAAAGCTTCAAGTGATTTGGAGGTGGATAGACATTCCCTTTTCATTCCAGAAATGCAGGCACATGTCTGCAGTGGCTCAGGCTAGAAGCTGGGGGATGCTAGAGCAGCCCTCCCTTCCCTTCTACAGGGCTCAGCTGAGGGGGGCGTGGCCAGGCCCTGGCAGGACACTGTGATTAGGGAGGGGTCCCCCCCCCACCCCGTCCTTGATAACAGAGAATTTATCAGCTCTGCTATCTGCGTTTAGCACCCCATCAGAAAACAAAGCCTCACTCATTAGTTGAAGCTCTTCTTAAACAGCTTTTTCCAAAGGAAGGAATGCAGGGACATTACCAGCTGAGCTGATGATTAGATCTGAAGAGCCCTAAATTGACACTGTCCCATCTGCCTTACACAGCATTAGCTAGCATACCACATGCTGGCTACGGTCCATGCTGTGGGAGAGAGGAGAAAGGTGGGGGTGCTTAAGCAGCAAGTGGTGGGGGGGGGAAGAGGGGGGCACGGGGAAGCCAGCAGACCCTCTTGTGCCTGCAAGTCTCTGCCAAAGCTCTGGCCAGGAAGCAGAAGGGAGGGGCCAGCTCTGCTGGGGAGCAGAGAGCCCCGCCAAGCCCAGAGAGCATGCAGGGATGCTGGGGTTATATGGTTTAGTTTAAATCAGCAAAGGGTCTGGGACAGACATTGCATAATGACCCAGATCGGTTAAGTCTGAAACTATGTTCAACCAGGTTTATCTCAAACCAGTTTCAGCCATTTTCAGATTGGTTTATGTGCACTGCATATCTGTTCTGTTACAGGTTTAAACAGTTTCTGATCACTCAAACCAGTTTATGTGTAATGTCTGTCCCTAGCCAAAAAGATGCATTGCCATTTCCCAGGTTTTAACATGAGTGGGGTAAGCACATTTACATTCTGCACTTCCACGTATAAACCATTCGCTGCATATTTTCAACTTTTTGATCACGTGACCAATAAAATGTAGGGAAGACATAAGTACGACTTAGAAGGGTTTCCAACACTGTTACATCAGTAAAATATGTTTTCTACAGGAGAATAATTCCAGACACTGTGAGACCCATGTCAGCTTCAAGTGAGGAGGCAGACGCATGGTTAACAAATGAATTAGCTACTTTCCCTGGAGGTTTCCTTTGAAGTTTTGCCTCAACCTGTTGGTGACTGCAGTGGAGCAGTTCCAGTGGTAGAACCTTTAAGAACTAGGCTTCAATAGGCTATGTGTTTGTGGAGCTGTTAAGTTATGGCCAGGAAGCTAACTTCTGGGGATTTTTTTTTCCATGACTGTTTGTCACTGTCTCAAGGGTCATTCATGCTTTATATCCAGGCATTACATAATCTGTATCCATTGAAAATGTAATAATTTAGGCGACGGCCCACAGAGAAGGGAGGATCTGCTTACAACCTGTCTGCTATGTTGTTGTATCATTCCTTTTACACGTGCTAAGGAGTAGAGACATTCCTAACAATAGGATGCAAGGACAAAGGTCCTTGAATGGACAAAAATAATGCCTTTGGAAAGTATCTTTTACTCTTGTGACTCATATTGGCCTGATCAAATTCCCTTCTCACTGAGAAAGATCCACTTTGGACTCAGCAAGTGATGGACAATCTATTTTCTCAGTTGTTAATGTTAGATATTTAGGTCCAGAATTATTGAGGTATTTAATCCAGGTGTGTTGCACTGAGTCGGTTGCCTAAGGCTGGATTAACCCCTTACCATTGGCACACATCCCCAGTAGGGCTTCATGACCTGGAGTTTTGCAATGGGCCTCTTCCTCATTTATCTCAAATTCCCAGAGCCTCTGAGATCCCCATGGACTAGATAACACAGCTCTGCAAACTGGATCTAGCCTGCAGGACATCAGTTTGATACTCCTGTTTTAATAGATCTGGCCTTTAGCTCTGGCCTCAGGCAGATTGGGTTATTTGACCCTAGCAGTCTTTCCTGCCCAGAGCAGGGGAGCTGGACCCGATAATCTCACAAGCCCTAAACTTCTGTGAACCTGTGAGATCTGGAACATCCCATTATACTGTGCATTGCTTTCCAAGCTTCATAAATTAACAAGACTTTTCTGAAGCTGACAGGTAATTTTTGGCCTCTACTGTTGCCTAAGTGCACTGTATGCACTACCTCCCAGAAAAGAAAAATTGCCTGGTGCTGGCTGGATAAACTTTGTTGCCACGTCCAGATGAGCAAACACATGCCTGTTGCAGTGCCTCAAAGCAGTTTGAGATGCCATGAGAGGCATGCTAAGAATGAAAAATGTTCCCTGTGTTGCATATTTGCAGTGTGGGCTCTAAATTTGATACCAGGAAATTCTGGCATAAAAAATTAGCGTGCTGGAAAAAAGTGGTGTAGGAGACTGGATCTTCCAAGGAGATACTCTGGCACCCGGCCAGAGCATCTCTATTGCCCCATGCCCCTGTTCCCTCAGCATGCTGCCTCAGTGTGCTGGTGTAAATAGAAGCAGGGCAAGGCTGCAACGGTGGCTTAGGCCTGGGCTCTGTCACAGGTAAGTAGGGATGCGGGGGTGGGGTGATGATGGGCTGGGGGGGGGGACTGTGGGTGGATGGACCATGTGAGGATGGGGGGGACAGCTTGGGAGGGGTGGGTCCCCTTCCTGCCTGCTTCCCTGCATGGCACATGCCCCCCACAGCAGCAGCAGCAGTGGCAGCAACTGTCAGGGTGCTCATGCCTGCTCCTGGCAGGGTGTGGGCCCAGCCCATTTGCACGGCCCCTCAGGCAGGACCAGGCCACTT
This sequence comes from Alligator mississippiensis, assembly GCF_030867095.1. NCBI lineage: Eukaryota > Metazoa > Chordata > Crocodylia > Alligatoridae > Alligator > Alligator mississippiensis. The sequence continues at coordinate 127,980,941 of NC_081825.1, read as the reverse complement.
TTGCTGTCAGCTGGGGTTCCAGCACCACACGCAGAGGCCGCGCACTTAGGACCGGGTCGTGCCTGCATGGAGCCGGCCTAGCCCCAAGGTGCGTGGGGCACATGCAGGCAGGACCTGGCTTGGTCTGAGGGCACATAGCCCCTGCATGTGGTGCCAGGACCCTGGGTGACAGCAAGAGTGGCCCGGTTCTGCCCAAGGGTGTGCATGAGTGGGCCAGGCCCATGCCCTGCCAGGAGCAGGCATGAGTGCTGCAAATGGCCACTGCTGCTGCTGCTGTGTGGACCCCTCCCCCCCCACGCACTGTGCCATTTGGGGGGGTGGGGAGGTGAGGGACCCACTCCTCCTGAGCAGTCTCCCCCCACACAGTCCATCTTCCCCACACAGTCCCCCCACACCCACAAACTCCCCCACAATCCACCCGCAAACCCCAGACCACCCCAAACCTCCACACAAGCCCCACACTTCCCACACAAACCTCTCCCCCACAAACCCTACATCCACCCCTACACCCACCCACAAACCCCCCAACCCTCCACAACCTCCCCCATGGCCCTATCCCCCACCCACCCTCCCAGTCTCAGACCCTGCATACCCAGTTGCCAGATGAGATGGGGCAAGACCTGCTAGCAGGAGACACAGTTGCAGAGGCAACTGCCATGCTACAGCCCTGCCCCATGCCCACACAAGTGCTGGTACATGCAGCCCCAGCCTGGGGGAGCTCCTGGTCCTAGGAACCACTTGTGGTGGGGTGTAATGGGCTGGGGGGAGAGGGGGAGGTGGAAACAGAGGTGTGCATGTGAGAGAGAGAGGTGGGGGTCAGGGATAGTGGAGAGCTCCAGGTAGGAGAGGCTACCAGAGCCAGGCTTAGAGCCGCCTTTTGCCCCTAGAGCAGTCTGTACAGGGGGAAACCAGCCTGGAAGGGAAGGGGCTTGCCCAGCCCAGTCCCTGAGCCCCAGTCAAAGGTTTCTCAAGAACAGCGTGGGGATCTCTGGGGCGTGGACACAAGTGCAGGGAGCAGAATAGTAAGGGCTGGCACTGCTCAGACCCATAAAGCAGTGGCTGAAACAGTTGCAGCTGGACTCCTGTCGTGGTGCTGTGATGGAGCTGCTACCAGGAGGGAACTAGTGGGCTGCAGGCAAGGGTTGCCAGTCAGGAATGAGGGGCACTGGCGGGGCTGTGGGTTGGGAGTGAGGGGAAAAGGCAGGGGCAGGGCACTGGCATATCAGTACTGTTCAGCACCCCACATCCTGATGAGCAAAGGGGGCGGGGGCAGCTCTGATTTTCTATGACAATAAAACCAACAGCATACGCCAAAGTGTGTAGATATTTAGAATCCATTTTATTATGATGATAGAGGCACTGGCAGGCTTCCAAATTGCTTTAAACTTGTAACTATATCAATAAAACATTGCTGAACTGATCTCTCTATAGACAGTGGAGTTTCATTTTAATAGTGGAAGAACATGGATTTTGGGGTATTTTAATGAGAGAATTTGTGTTTTTTTATCAGGGAATTTGCAATTTTTAAAAAGGGAAACTGGGATCTGTGCTAGTGAGGCAAGTCATGGGACCCAGGCAGAGGAGCCTGTTCAGGGCCATCACTGGGGATGCAGCTGGAGGGCAGATAAGGTGGCTGACCTCCTAGCTATTTGGGGCCAGGAGGACACCTGTCGACAGTTTGAAGCAGGCCACAAGGAACACATCTTCTGGGTGATAGCTGCCCAGATGGCAAAGCAGGGACACCAGAAGGCATGACAGCAGTGCCCCCCGAAGGCCAACTGTGCAGCCATGGCCCACTGGCAGCTGGTCCAGAGGTGCAGGCAGCTGTGCTGCAGTGTCCATACCAGAGCCCAGGTGGCTGTGCAGTCCCCGTCTTGGTCTGGCAAGCGTGCAGCCATGGGGCTGCAGGTTCAAGGGGGTGGATGCTGTTGCAGGTGCGCAGCAGGTCACAGCCAGGCAGCAGCCCCCACTGCCAGACTGCTGCAGTGGGTAGAGGGTGCAGGGGCCACTCTAGGTTAGGGCTGCTTAAGCATTCCTAAGGGGTAGTGTCCCCAGATACCAAGTGGCTGGGCCTCAGAAGCTCCTGAGGGCAGGTAGCCCTGAGCTGCTCACCAGGGCAGCTTTTTATACTGCTGGGACCAGCACAGGTGCTGCCCTGGTGAGCAGCTCAGGGCTACTTGCCTCTGGTTGAAGATCTGGGAGGAGCTGCCTCTGGTTGAAGATACTACCTTCAATCAGAGGCAGGTTGATCCAGGAGGAGCTGGGCAGGGTCATTTTGCCCCAAGTGGCGCAATTTGCCCCACACCAAAGTGCATACTACTTTGTCCCTGTTACAGTTGCTTGTATCCATGCACGTGTGCTGAGGTACAAATCTCTGGCACAAATTTGTGCCTCTGCATTTGAGCTGCTTGCTTTCTAAGCAAGTGTTTGGATGTAAAGAGGAAGTAAAGAAGTGGGGTAAAAGACAGAGGAGAGATTAAAGGACATCTTGTATGGGGAAGGAGAGATGGAGGGCACATGTTTCCTGAGGAATAATGTAAGATTTGCCCTGGAAAAGGTCAGAGCTTCTCCAGGGAGGCCACTCTCACAGTTTGGCAAATACTGCTGTGCTGGTTACTCACGGGTAAGTGACACATTCCTTTTGTGCTGCTCAGTCACCATACCCCACGCCCCCAACTTGAAGAAAGAAGAAATTTGTGGGGAACTCATAACTAAAGTTATTTTGTTAGTGCAAATGTGAATGCTTCATGATTTATGGGCCAGATTCTTCTACCTCCACCAGTAGTGAATGCTACTCAGTAGGCCTGCTGAATTCAATGGGACTTTTTGCATGAACAAGTGCTATTCAGTATGCGTCATAGTTGCAGAATCTGGCTTTGCATAATTTGCATTACAATTGTTGTGTTTTATAGAACGCAGTCATGAATCCACTTCTGAACAACTTGCATGAAAACTTGGCTCGCCTTTGTCAGAACAGATTTAATTAGTTGCTTATCCCTGTTGGAGCAATAAAGGGAAACAGATTAAGCTGGCAGAACGTTACTGTGCATGTGCATAAACATCAAGAAACAGTTTCGCACAATTGCTCTTAGCAGAAAGTGATGCAGCTTGTAATCAATGTTTCATGCTGCTTTTTTTCAATCAGTCCAAGTCCATGAGTCTTGTCAATTCAAGCAAATATAGAAAAAATTCCCATGGATGGACTAACCTACAGCTGTGTTGGGTTCTGGTGCTGCCAGTGTTCCCAGCTGTTGCATTATCATAATTTATTCCAGCATAATGTTGTAACAATAATATACCTATAATATGCAATAACAACAAAACACCTCACACTAGGCCCTGGTTCAGTCAAGCACTGAAGCATCTGCTTCATTTAATCCATTTAAAAATTAAGAAATCATATGGGCATGTATATGTACAAGTGCCTTACAGAATTAGGCCTGGCAAGATTATATGAAGGAGGATTTCTGCAGTAGCTAGAAGATAGTGAGCTCATTGCATCACTGCCTTGCACAAATTAGATATAACCACTAGAACAGTAGTTCCATTCACTTTCTCTGCATGGATACCAGTGACTGTAACAGGGACAAAGTAGTAGAGAATTGGACCATATCTTGTCTTTAGAGCCTGATAGTAGATATCTTCCTACGATTTCAGAAGGGCCAAATCCATGCCTTGATGTAAATGGCTGCAATTCCAGTGAACTCAGTAGAATTGCAATCACTTGCCCTAATTCTGAATATTGGCTTCTGCAGCTGAATATATAGGAGAAACTGGAGACATTTGTTCTTCTCATCTGTATGCAAATGTGTATTTATGATGAAGTTTGTGCCTGCTCATGAAACACACAATGTTTTTAAAATGAATGTGAGTGGTGATAATTATGACTGTACAGACACAGAATAAATCTTTGTACAGCCTCTCAGAAGCTAAAGCCTGGCCCGAATTCATCAGGTACCTCCTAGGAACCGGAAGAATTTTTTTTTAAATGCAGAGTATTTATTATGAGCGGCTGCATATCTGCACTTTGGCTGGCTTCCCTGCAGTATGGAGTGACCACATTACTATTTGCAACACAAGCTTTGATCAGGTGGCACTAAAAAGAAAAGAGGTGGGGCAAGCAGAGCTTTAAAAAGGAAAGGAGAGTGGTTTCAAGTTTGTATATAAAGAGCAACTATGTTTGGGGAAGGATGGTGCCTATAGAAATCACTCATGCTCCTTCCAGGACTCTGGCAACAAGTTGTATAGGTTTTCTGCTTTTAAGATTTACCCAGCAGCTTGTTGCAACGGAATTTGCAGTGATCCTTGTGAGCTTTCCTTTTAAACTGTGTTAAATTTGTGGCAAGGGTGTCAGGCATTTCATACTTGGCTTCCAGAAAAAGAGAGAGAGCGAGCACAAGCAAGTGAGTGAGCAAGAATGATGTGCGTGGGGAAGAAATCTTGCTGGAATTTCTTCAGAGGTTGTAGCTGGACATGGTAAGGACAAATGTGACAAGAAAAGCAAGGTAGCAAGAGAAAACCGGTATTGCGAAAAGATGTCCCAGTGTAAGAAGCAAGCTGTTGTAGAAACGCTCTGGGATTACACATGTTCTTCTCATCCTGGATATGACTGAATACAAGCAAGTTGCTCTTGATTGACAGTTCACAAATCTCAAGATTATGTTTCTCTTACTTGCTGCTTTTTTGTCAGTGGTTTTTAAAATTGGTTTTGTTAACCTCTCAGCTCTACAGCACTGGAACTGTCCTAGGGGATACCGATTAGGGAGTGAAAACTCCACTTGTATAGGTAAGTAAGCAACTTTAATGTCACAATATTCAAGTGTTAAGAAAGCTGTATAGGCTTTTAATTTAGCTAAGAGTTTTAGTCACTTAACTTAGTGTTTAATTCTGCCTTTTACATAGTATATATATACATTAATATGTTTGCATTGATACATCAGCTTTTATCTAGCTGCTGCCTCGCACAAACATCAGGACTTTGCTAGTACTTTTATATTATAGCAAAAGCAGCCACTTGACAATTCACCTATCTGAAAGTAAAAAGTAAGAAAATGACGAATATGATTAATCAAGAGATACAGATTGTTCTCTGGGTATTGCTATTCATATATATGGATATCTGTAACATATATGTGTGTATAAAACCCCACTTGCACGCGCGCACACACACTCATTTGTGTCTATATATATATACACACACACACACTATACATATATATGTATAGTGTACATGCACACACACACACACACACACACATATATATATATATAATATATATATATAGTGTGTCCATGTATTCATTTATATACATGCATATATACAGAGAGCTTTTTTTAATGGCAGCAAGCTATGTAATAGAAATATATTGCTTCTCATGCTGCAAGGACCTATTTGATATCATATTATGCTAAAAATATATTGGTAAAATGCATTAAACTAATATTATTGTGCAAACTCTTAGTGGTTTGGTTCTCTAGCTGTTGCCTCGCATGACCAACAGGACTTTGCTAATACTATTGGAAATAAAGATTTATAACTCAGTAGGAAGAAAAGTGAAACAAGGCCTTTCTCTTGACAGCCTGAAATTTGAAATTTTGAAAAGGCAGAGCCAATGATGTACTATACAGAAAGGCAGTGAGGAAATGCTCTGGATGTCTTTAAGGACCCCTAATATTAGAGGCAAGCACTTTGCTAGTGCTTCAGAAGTTCTGACTCAAGTTTTGACAGGATTCCAGTGATTTAATAACAGGTGCATCTTGGTGAGTTTTGTCAAGAAATAAGTCGTAAACAGAACAAGAAGTATGCATGTTAAATACCTTACTATTAAAAGAAAAGGAACAAGGCATTTTAGTCTGCACGCAAGAAACTTAACTGAGAGCCTTTCAGAGAGTGTTTTGGAGAGTGCAAATTTGGGAGAGCCTTGATGATTATGACTTCCAAGTATGTTGTAAAGGCTCAGTTGTGTCCTCACTTATACTAGGATGACTTCATTGATGCAAACTGGCTTGCTTAGCTGTAATTTAGAACAGTTTGGCTTCTGAAGGATCAGTGCAATTGATGGGTATCACCTTCATATTAAAATTACTGATGCCCAGAACACTGAGATATGCATTCCAATGGTCTCTCTCCTATTCCTTCCCATAGAGAATGAGAGAGACTCCACTGCATTTTTATACTACATTTGGGAGCAGATTTTTTAAAAATCACCTAAAACCAAGAAATAGACTGGCCAGTATGCCACAAGGAATTGAGGAAAAATTACTGCAATCTGTATTTATATGGTCTTTCAAGGCAACCTAGTTGGCATTGGGAATTTTGTGCAGTAACAATATGAACTCATAGATAATGCGGGCATGTGTCTTATAACATGGAAAATGAAATGTGCTGAAAACATCCCTCAGTTATGGGATGCATAATGTAATGTAGAGCAGAATTTGGCCCAGTGTATAAAAGTGTGAAGAGTCCTTCTGTGGAATGAATTTTATAATTTATAAGAAAAACTTATAAAGTCCTTTCTTTATTTGACTCTGTCCTAAGATTTCTCTTATGAGCATAGAACTGCTAATAGTTGATATGAGTCCCAAAATAAGTACACAAATCTGCTCAGCATATAAGGGTACAGTTGAAACACATGCCAGGAAGCTGAGGGCAGATACTGAAGGAAACTGAAGGCCTAAATGTGGGGAGTGGGTGACATGACTCATATAGAAAACTTTGTGTAATGAAAATCACCTACTGAAGCTCAGTAGATATCTTTGGTGTTTGTAGGTCATAGCAAATATACCAATTAATAATAAGTGTTCCCAACATAGTTTTTCCTATTACTTCATCAGGGCCATACTAGCTGTAATGGTCTTCCCCAAACTGAGAAGACAACTGCCTATGATAATAACAGAAAGGGTGCTTCAAGGAACATTTACCAGAAAGCATATGGGCTTTTCTAGATTTGTTTCTAACATTACTAATTAAAGACCAGAACATGATATACTTAATTACGCCAAATAATACTTTGCTCCTAATACTTCTTGTTCCACTGATTTCAAGGGATATTCAAAGATCAAAGCCTTATCATTAGGGACCTAATTAAATCATGGAAACTGTGAAAAACAACATTGTCCACGATTGCTGGGAAATCCAGCATTGGCAGTTATTTCCCATGAAATCAATCAACAAAAAAAAGCAGTAGTGATGAAGACTGAGTGTAGGGGACCAATCAGTGATGAGGGGCAGGGCTGCCAGGGCCCCTCCACCAATCAGTGGTGAGAAGCAGGGCCACTGTGAAATGCCCAGAAAATCATCAATGTCTGCTGCAAGCAGGCCACAAAAAAACCTTTATCTTAATATGACTTAGGTAGGTCCCTACTTATGGTGAGAAAGGGGAACATAACTGGGCACTATTCGTTTTAAATTTATGTTGTGATCATGAAAGCCATCTATTTAAATCCTGATTAGAGGGCAAAGCACACCAAAACAAGAAAGGACGACCCTTTCTTACTGAGGAAGAAACTAAACTAAACAGATTAGTTAGTCTCCCCGCCTCCCGCTGCTGGACAGAGACAGGGTTGTGCTCCACCTCCCACCACCGGGCTGAGTACCATGGGGCTGTGGAGCTGCTTGAAGCACAGCCCTGGCTCTCCCCTGCCTCCCGCCACTGGGCCAGATGACGGGAAGCTGCCACTGCTGCCTGGGGCAGGAGTAAAATCAGTCTTCCCCAGCGCTGGGCACGGGCTGTGCCCAGCACCAGTCCCAGGCAGCAGCGGCAGCCTCTTGTCTTCTGGGGGAGATCCGAATCCCTCCTGGGGGTGCAGGCCCCTGGATTTGTGCCCTGGATGATGGGAGGCTGCTGCTGCCAGCAAGTGTCATGAGTTTTTCATTTAGGAATTTGAGGTGCAGTTTCTGAGAAACCTTTGCACTTATCTCCTTGAAACTTGACAGGATTCATGCCCTCAGAAGGGGCTACCTTCCCTGCAATTTTCATCTGAATCAAGCAAGAAATGACAGTTTTAGGCATTTTCGTGATTCCCCCTTATAACTTATGGGCGAAACGTCAAAACAGTGAAAACAGATTTGATGCAATGAAACAGGACGGTGTTTCAAAATGAAACAAAACCATGAAACAAAACACTGTCCCTTTGAAACAGCGAAACGGACGTTGAAATGAAATGGTGCTGTTTTGCACAGCCCTATTATATATGTCCCTACAAGTTCAGAATTAGGCCACTATGGTAAATGTCAATGCAAATGCATAATCAGGCATTATCCTTGCCTGGACAGCCATTTCTGGTGATAAGTGAGATATGAAGGTGACTGGTGGGGTTGATACAAACATATTTATATTATACTTGTTCTTGATTAGAAAATACCCAACTCCTCTACACCCAACAGAATATGTATGTGGTGTAAATATTCTAGGGAGGATTTACTGAGCAGAATGGACAATCATGTACCTGCAACAACCATAGTTTTGAAAGAAGCTATGGTGAATATACTATTGCATATATTCATTTCCAAACATTTTCCCCCAGGGAAGGTGGACTACTGGACATTTTTTTGGAATCTTGAAAAGGCTGTAGCTCAAAAGAATCAATGCATCAAAGTTTGTAACATTAACATTTTGGAAAACAAGGGAAATAATTGCTAGGAAATTTAAAATTAAAAAAACCCCTCCTCTCATGAATCCCATCTTTGAAGGACATAGTGCCCTAAAATCATGGTGGCTTCCAGGAATACGTTACTGATCAACAGGAATGTCAGGAGCTACTTTACTAGGAGTAGATCAGTAAGACCACTAGAATGAGGAGGCCTAGAATGGTTTTGTGCACCTCAAATACTTGGTGTCTAACTCATGACTATAAAATGCTGAGCTATTTCCAAAAGAAAAAAATAACAACAAAAACAAAATGACATTTATCTTGGAAAGGGTCAAGCTAATACTAGTAGTAGCAGTAATGATAATAGTGGTAATAATCATAATATTATTACTAATACTATTATTAATAATAAACAAATAATTAAAAAGTTAACAGCACATTCATGAATGAGAAAATTTTGGAAACGGAGAATCATTCAATTTGAATCACAGCTTTTTAAAGTTGCTTGAATATAAATTGCTGGACACTAGCTTGCTCTTAGAGATCTTTTCTGGATCCAGTCCAAAAATGAAAGCAGTTTATTTGATTCTGATTTAGACATAACCATAGGATGGAGATATGGGTTTAAGACTGAAGAAGTCTTAATAAGTGCATTTTACCTCTGCCATTTTTGGTTGGGTTCCCTAACATAAGCTTCTGAGATTTTGGTAACATTGACACCAAACTTCACACTCAAACCAGCACCCAGTTGGTTAACTCAGTTTTCATTTATGAATATCACAACCCTCCCACTAGTCCTCCTTCTCCTCTCTCTCCAGATGTAACTCCATAGAAAAAGTCAAAGTGTGTGGATGATCTGTGTCTGTTATATGCGCATTTCTGCTACAGCACCTGAGCACTTCTGCCTTTAATGCTTTAACCTCACACCACCCCTAGGATATAAGGAAGTGCTATCATCCTCATTTTACAGATGGGGAGATCAGGCATACAGTATTTTTATATGACACAAAATACCCCCGTGCAGAGGTGCTATGAGCTAATTCTACCTAGTAGTGCCAGAGTTGGAAAGATTATGTCTACATTTGTGCAGTGTTGTACTGTAGCGATTGGCTGAGGGGGGACCCTGGGTGCCCCTCCCAGACCCAGAAGGCACCAGTCACCGAGCTAGGGTGCACTCCATGGCGGACCCAGAAGTGGACTGGAAGTGCTTCTGGTCCCCTTCCAGGTCTACCACTGAGCGTGCAGGGGACCCTGCCTGCACTCCCATGGGATGCTTCATCTGCCCCAGCATCTCAGTGTTCACAAGCTGCACCTGGTACCTTGAGGTATGTAGAAAAAACATTTAAAGCTGTGTCTATGGCCAAATCATTGAATCTCTCTGAATTGATTTGGAGGCTTCTGATTCGATATGGAGAGATTTATGTGTCTCCTGATTTGATTTGGATTCAGAGATTCGGCTGCCAAATTGGGCCAAATCTCCTCCAAATCAAATCAGCGACCAAAGCTTCACACAGCCCTACTAATTAGCTCTGTTTTATCTGGTGTTGACATATATACACCCCCTCAGGACCACTTAGGGGAGCTGCTGTGAGGAAAGCCATGTCTACTGTTTGCATGCTGTCCTCTGCCCATTTCCTTCCCCATACCAAACTATCTCCTCTGCTTTGCAAACAATCCCCTATGCTGACCATGGGCTAGCTAGTAGAGGAACCAGCTGTAGTGGCTTTGTACCTGTGGTGAGCCCCTTTCCTTTAGGGGACTTCTTTGGTGCCTGAATGATGTCAGATTGGAACTAAGAAAGTGGCTAGTCCTTTACAGGTTAGTCAGCAACAGCATTTGTTTAAAAGTGCATGCTTTTTTAATTTCTTTCCATCTTCTGGACTATGAATAACATATTTTAAGCATCAGAGGAAAAAAGCATAGTCCCTTGGTTGGCATTCTACTCTTTACTCAGATTAATTTTATGATCACTCTTGGCAATACAATTGTGCAGAGAATAGATGTATTGGGTTGAGTTTGCTCATGGTTATAAATTCACAGGAGCCAAAATTCAGTGAGGTTGCATGAGTATAAATAAAGGGAAGCGGGCTCTGACTCACTGCCTTCACACACTCACTATTTCTATGTAATCCTGCCTGGCATACTAATACTTCACCTTTTGAGTTCAGAGCATTTCTCTGGACTTTCAATCAGTTGGAATATTTGTGTTTAAGAGCATTGAGGACTGTCAGCATCACGATGACATGATTCATCGTTTTCCCTGATTCTCAAGGCATTCTCGGCATAAAGACGCCTTTGAGCACTAAGCAGAACCTTATTCTTCCATTCAGTACTGCTTGTCAGGACTCTGCAGACACAGCCTTTGTGTTCACTAAGCCAATTTCTTTCACAGGGAAAAGTTCTCATTGGGGAAGTTGTTGCTGGGATACAGAACGCAGCCACAGCAGGATGGCAGCTGCACTTCACTTTAGTGCAGAGAGTGCAGGTGAAAGTGAATACTTAGTTATACCTGATGGACAGTTTTATGGGCAAATTTGTAGAGACCTTAAGAAACCACCTTTCATTTTAAGCTTTGCAAGGAAAGGAGACAACATATTAAGTACTGGGTTCCCTTCCATTGTTCATACAATAAACCCAGAGAACCAATAAATTCAACAATAACTCTGTACTATTGGGTCTTCCTGTTTGCAGCTGTGTTGAGCATTCTCTGACTGCAGAGGCGATTGCCATTTTGCCTCTGATTTTTATGTTGGACAATTATTCTTTTACTGTTTCACTTTATCATTTTATCAGCTAGTATCCTTTCTCAGTCATTAGTTTGAGTGGGCTTTTCTTTAGCCCATCTGAACTTTAGGGCCGGCAGACTAACAGCCCTAAATAATAAAACCCACAAAACAAATACAACAATAAATTCTTTCATACTGTCCCATCAACGTGCCTGGTCCTGAAGGACAGCTTCATCGATTCAAGGCCAGAAAGGACCATGGCATCATCTTGTTTAACCCAGGCCATTACACTTCAACCAGTTACTTTGGTATTGAGCCTAATAATTTGTGCTTGACTTCAAATCTCTTGATTCAAAACCAGCAGGAGATGGAAATTGTATCACTTTCTTTGGAGATTTATTGGTTAATCTCTCACACTGTTAAAAATGTGTGTCTAATTTTAGCTCCTCTGGCTTCAGCATCTTGCTACTGGTTCTACTTGAACTTTTCTCCAGGAGATTAAAAAATCCCATTAGTATTTGATTAAACTTGAACTTTTCTCCAGGAGATTAAAAAATCCCATTAGTATTTGATTTTTTTTTCTTGTGAAGATACTTATACATTGTAATTAAGTCACCTTTTATTCTTCTATTTGATAAGGTAACCAGATAAAATTCCTTACATGCCTCATTGAGGTAATCTATATTAACCTTGCTCTTTTTAAATAGCCTTAAAAAAAAGTGCCCTCCCTGGACTGAGGGGGACACTTTTGGCACAACACTCATACTCTGCTGACATTAGAACTTCTGATGATAAGATACTTATGTTGTCACCATGTCCATTCAGTCCATGGTATCTCTGTTAAACCTGACACTTGTGATGATAGGGGACACCTGTATACCAGGAAATGGAGGGAAGTCACCAAAGCCATTCCACACAAGCCGTCCAACAGCCATCAGATGTCAATGAGTTTCAGTCATCAAAGACAGCATAGGCTAGATTTGAATGGGAAGCTTAATGCTCAAAGGTCCTATGCTCCATTACCAGTACCCCAAGACATTTGAACTGCCACAGAGGAGATTTACAAGAGTTATTCTTGTTAATAATGGAAATCATACACCCTCCCACCTCTTAACTGCATCTGTAAGAGATACAATGCCAGGGGTCATCCTTGAAGAATAACATAGTTTAGAATTGTAGTTTCATGGGACTGAATTCCTGAAATTCCTCCCCTTCTCTCCTCTATCACCCTTTAAAAAATAGACAGTAGTTTACCTTTTGGCTATGTTGTACAACCTTCCAAGATTCCACTGTACAGAAGATGGATTATGGAGCAATTCTGGGGAAAATATGGAAATGTTACTTAAAATGGATAAACAGGTAGATCTCTGTCTATATGCTTACCTGACAAAATTCCTTTGGAATAACATATTAGGAATCAGAGAGATCACCAAACCTTTCCACAATAGCTGAGATTGAAATGAGTCTTAAGAAGGCTGAAGGATCTAGGTTCCACCAAATATCTATGGGATTTGGTTGCCTTAGCTCCCTTCAGTTCCTTTAGAAATCTTATCCTAAAGGATAAGTTCTGTTCATAGTGCTGGAATGAATCATGAATTATATTGTTGGCTGGACATGTCTGATGGGGAAACAGCAAGTTTTGGCACCAGACTTAGTTATAATTCTATTTTGCATCTACCTACTGTTCATAAGTGCCTAATTTAGTATGTCTGGTATGTGATGTTGCTTTACTAATGGCCCTCTAGAATGAGTCCAATAGAGTAGTTACTTTGACTGATAAGGTAAATTTTTACATGATTCAGGTTTTTTCATTTTTATTTTGATGGCATTTGATTACTCACCAGGAATTTCATTTTGGTGTATAAGAACTTTTAGCTTTCTAGTCTCAGACTCGTACAAAGTTTGTACTTATACTGTGGCAGTGTTTCTATTTAACGTCAAACAGCATTATCTTGGATGGCAAAAGGGGTGTATTTGATCTTAGTTCTTTGAAACCTTACAATGACAACAGGAGACAGAAAAACAGAAACAGTAAAAACAGTGCATAGAGGCCCAAACCAAGAACCCTGAGCTACCCACCCTGCATGGAACCACGTACCTGTGCTGCAACCCAGTCTGCAGATCCCAGGTTGGCCTTGTTATCTATCTTTGGATCCACAGATAAGACAAACATGAAAAACAATCATCCTCCACTGCGAGGGATTGCTGATGATGATGTATTTGCTCTGTGTACTTTATTAAAAATTAGATTGAAATTCACTCTAGCTGAAACTGGTAAACATTCCACTTTGAAATTCTTTCTTTCCTGTTATTTTCTATTTACTGACTTCATAGGCAACCTTAGGACTGTAGACAACGTGCAGTTTCTATGCGGGTCTGTTTAGATCCTCGTTTTTCTCTAGAACATCTATAGTACACTCTACTTTCCCAACAAACAGGGATCCATTGCTCATGGCAGTCGTTGTTCTATCTTCAAAAATGTTAGGACTGCCTGCAACTGGCTATTGGTTACTGTCATGGTGGTTTACTTCACTTAGGAAGAGGAAGGTCATGGCAAAACAAACAGAAGCTGCTGCTTATGTCATCAAACATAGACAATTGCAAATGCATTACAAGCAGTTATTTTGCCCCCTCTTACTGTTCTTAGGGCCTCTGATGTTCTGTTTCTAGCAAGGTAGACCTTGGCAAGACAGGACAATTATTTGTTTTTCACCTCTGCCTTGCAGATACATGTTGCCCTGATAAGCCAATAAAAGCAAATATAGTCCTCCTTGATTCTGTCTGCAATGTAGACAGATAAGTGGATCCTTCCAAATCAAAGCCTCAGAGCCTAAATTTGGTCTAAACTCTCACTGACTTTTAGTGAGAGTTTGACTGAGGATTGCAGAATTTAGCCCTTAGTGGCAGCTTCTGAAGAGCTGTAATACCTATCCCATGAATCTGCGGAACAACATATTGAAAGTAATCTGTTAAGATGCCTCTTATTTCAAATTAATTTCAGTGCAACTAGTAACAATGAATCTTCTTGATATGGGTTAGCTCTGTGATTTTTAGGAGAAATTCAATGCAAGACATGTCAATTTCTCCCATCGCTGATGAACAGATTCTGTGAATTCAAAACAAACAAACTCAAATGATGCCACTAAATGTGTTCCTAGTTTTTGTGCTGGTACAGAAAAGGGAAAAAACCATACATATTCCCATCCATGGCAGTGATCCCTCATGGTCAAGGGTGAATTGAACACTCCTACAGGTCAAGTAAAGGTTTGTAAATGAGTCCATTGATGGCTAAATGTATTCCATCCCTCTGTTGTAGCCTCTGCCTTGTTCCTTGCCATTACAAAGGTACCTAGAGTAGATAGCATAGATAGGTCTAGGTACCTAGAGCAGTTAACACAAAGGCTACAACTTTCAGTGTTTCAGTTACAGTAACAGTTGTTGGCATGAAGTAACTTGCCAAAAGGTTCTCCAATACTTTCCATGCCCACCATGCCATAATGGAGAAGCTACTCTGTAGACAGAGGCATTGGCAATCAGTTTTGGGCCACCATGGATGTAACAAAGTGTTGGTGCTAATCTGATCAGGATGTGAATTGACAGAGGAGAAGAGGTTTTCAAAAGACAGGAGAAATAGTCTTCAACCACTTTCACTGTTTTCAGGTTGATCTGTATACCATGTACTTTATTTTTAAGTAAAGGGTAATAGTGTTCAGCAACTCTCATGCAAAATGTTGGTGTGGTCATATGATACAAGTGTTACATGTGCCTGAAGAAGTAAACTAAACTGGAAGGCTCACACCTTCAGTTGGATTTTGTGGAATATGCAGGAGTTTTTGGGGAACATTTAGGGAGGCAACAGTGGTTTCTTGGCCTAAACATTTTTATCAGGGGGTTCTCAATGTTTAAGGGGTATGAGCTGCAAGGTCTGTACATGGAGGGTATCCATAGAGGTCTAAAGCTAGATTCAATGCCTGAAATCTGCCCAGCCCTAGCAAACAAAGGGCATGTGGTATTCAAATATCTGGATCCCATCACAGCTTTCTGGTAAATGTTAAGGAAGAGAAGCCCAACCAGACCTGTGGTCTGTGAATAAAAGGAATGTCTTGTATGGTTCCTACTAAGTAATTATAGAACTTTCAATAGGAGCTGGGCATGTGGTTTATCATTATTTGTCAGTGATATATTTCCATAAGGATCTTGTAGACTAATTCAGGTACATAATATTCACTGTTTAAAAAATTAGATAAAGACTTTGGAAGGTTTTGTGTCAGGAGTGTATTTCAAAGAGGAAAAATTGCATATCACAAGAGAAGTGGGAGGCAATTCAAAGTATAAGGTCAAGATGGCCAGACAGGGTATGAAGCAGAGCTGAGGGAATTTTACTCAGGTAAAAACTTCGAAAAGTTAGAGTTCAAGCCGCAGAAATAAGGAGAAACAAGTTTGGATTTTCTGGGTTAAATTTTCAAAGAATCAGGATTTGGCTGTCATTTCTGCACACCATTACTTGTAAGCATCAAGTTGATGCGTTATTACTAGTTCTCACTACTTACAAAATTCGCAAATGCATTCAGTTTGAGCACAATGACTACTCTTAGCTGGGCCACTCTAAAAGAGTGGAAGCTGTCTGGACATGAAAAAAAATGCTCCTTAGGGTACAGGAGGGGAGAAGACCATCTGGCTAGATGATGTAGTATCAGATCTACAAAAATTAAATGTGGATGACAGGGGGACGAAGATACAGAATAGACAAGAATGGACGAAGATAGCAGAGGCAGCTAGGGGCCTCTAGTGCTAACTTATTAGTAAATATAATTATATTAAGAATAATAATTATTATTATACAAAGTAATACTGTGGAAAATTGAGCGTGCAAATTATTTTTGTGCACATGTTTATACGGAAGTCACATTTTCAGAAGAGTAGCTTCTCCATTATGGCATGGTGGGCATGGAAAGTATTGGAGAACCTTTTGGCAAGTTACTTCATGCCAACAACTGTTACTATAACTGAAACACTGAAAGTTGTAGCCTTTGTATTATCTGCTCTAGGTACGTAGACCTATCTATGCTCTAGGTACCTTTGTAATGGCAAGGAACAAGGCAGAGGCTACATTCGCCAGTGTCTGAACTGGAATTATTCAGGAAGGAGCCAATCAAATAGTTATAGTTGATCTGTGGAAGCAACGTCAGGTGCCAGTATTAAATAAGTAAGTTCATTCTATAAACAAAGAATAGAAAAAAGGAAACAAAAACACCTGATACTGATCTGTTAGATCTGGTTTTACTCGACCTAAAAAATTGGAAAAAAATATGCAAAAACAAATACTTTGTGAAAAACTTGGACCTCTAGCACGGTGTAGAGGTCATCAGCAGTGTCTTGAGCTATTTGGAGTGTAAGTGCTGCAGCTGCTGAACATTTCTTACATCAGGTCATGCACATGTCTTTGATACTTATTGTTTCTGTTTGATAGAAGTATTCACACAGCACTTACAGAACTCCCAAAGCTCTATGTCATTTTGCACTAGGCTCAGATTTTATGTAGGTTCTCTAAGGACAGTCTCTTTTTGGTTGTACACTTTGGTCAGGAGCATAGAAGGTAAATTCTCAGAAACCTGTGTTTGGATTACTGTTCTCTGAGTGGTGCACTGAATTTCTTAGGAAAATATTTTTGGTCATGAATAGGCATCTATTTTTTATTTGCAATTGATCCCATGCTTTTTGAAATTCCCTCTTGCTTCCTTCTCTGCTTATCACATCCTGATTTTATTAACAACATCCAAACCCAGAAGTCTTTGTGATTTTATATATAATGGACACAAACTTGGATCTTATGCAGGCTAAGAGTCATTCATTAAGAACACCTTCTAGGTCTAGGCCAATCAGTTGCCTCTGTTGCAAACACATACCACAAGAGCAGGAAGCTCCCAAAAGCAGACCACCTCCGGAGAGTTGCCATCAGCTGCCTTTGGTTTCAGTGGGAATTGAGGTTTCTCTGTATGTCTCTGGATGTGGTCAACAGCTTGCAGGATTGGTTCTTAAGTGCTTAAATCCTCCTCCAACACACAACCCAAATAAAACCTTCTCTTCAGAAATGACCTTCTTCACCCCTGCAGTTACTGCGTCAAGCCGTAATAATACAGTGTAAATACACCAAGCATCTTTTTAATTCTTAACAGCTCTAGGCTAATCCAGCAGTTAGAAGTTGGTATTCTGATTTGCTGGTTGCACAGGACTGGTGTTTAGTTTGAACAGTTGGTGCTCAGGAAGCAAAAGGTTGGGGCTCTTTTTTAAGACTCGACTGAATCTAAACTATAGTTGTTCCATTCATTTCATTTTGAAATAAGAATGCCTTGGCATTTTTTAATAAAGCCCAGTGATTTATTTGTGAAATTCCTGTGGGGGTAGTGAGGGGCAGCAAAGGGAATTGCACAAGAAAAAAGAGCTTGCAGCAGTAAACTGAGATAAATTCTGTGTCCTAATCATTTAGCACGTAATGATGCAAGCCACTAAAACAAACAGAGCATTCCTTCTGTCTGCAGGGTTATTAAAAGGTACTTTAGACTACATAGTCATTAGACAGCTGGGTGGTTTCTCTGATTATTTCCTACATCTAAAATTTATTTAGGGCTTTTGTAAAAGCAGGGAATAATACAATATCTCCACCTTGCCAGTTTAAAAATGGGAGATTAAAATTGTAGCCAACATGTTACCTAAGAAGTGCATTTTATGTTGTTTTCTGTTCTTCTCTTGCATTCTGAATTGTCCTGACCTGTACATACTTGCATTTCAGATATCGATGAATGCCTTCAAGGTGGCCTGGGTACCTGTGGCCAAATCTGTGCCAATGTTCCAGGGTCCTATATTTGCTCCTGCTTGCCTGGCTACACACTGGATAATGACAAGTGGTCCTGTTATGCTGATGGTAAAGTGATCCTTTTTTAATGGCTGAAAAGAGCTTTACAATTTTCTCTAGCTCTTAGCATCAGTTTAGTGTGGAAAGAGTCCACTATTTTGTTCAGAGCAGACTCAAAATACCTCAGTTAATGGACAGTGCCTGGCCAGTTTCATTCACTTTCTGTACAACTGCCTCTTCTAACATAAAAATCAAACGGATGGTGAAAGTGGAATGGGCTGGTTCTCTGGTTTAGTAAGTTATTGTTCATACTTCATGGATGTCATAGGTATGGTTGTGGTAAGAAAATGAGCATCTAAGATGGGCGCTTCTTTATTAGCAGACTTACTCCCTACCTGTTTCAGGGTCATAGCATCCATGGACGATGAGTAGGGGATGTATATGGGTGCATGTGTACTCCCTGAGTGGGGCGGTGCACCCCTTGCAAAAAGGCGCCACCAACATTGTCGGTGGTATCTGCGAGTGGTTGCCACTCACCAACCTGCCACCGACACTGCCGGCAGTGTCTGCAGGCAGTCCATGATTGCCCCTGGTCAGTGCTCACCGGCCCCCTTCCTTGCTGCTGACAGCGCTGGCAGTGTCTGTGGGAGCTCAGTACTTAATGCTGCTGCACTCCTGCCGCTGCACTCCTGCCACCGCCAGTGCAGCTGTGCCCCACCAGCCGCTGGGGCCATGTGCCATTCATGATAGCATCTCTCTTTCTTTCTCTTCTCATGAGTGTGTGTGTGTGTCTACTGTCCTCCTAGCCTTCCCCTAACCATTCCCATCCCAAAACAATCATGGCACTCACAAGACATTTGCTGCCTTCATATTGTCAAATCTGGTGTATGTTATCCCCCTTTCTGTTACCCTGCATTTATCTTGTCTATACCTGCACTGACTTTATGAGCTAGTTTTGGGTACCTGAAGTCGTCTGTTAACTCTGGCAGCGCAGAACTGTGTGAAGGATTATATGCTGTGCTAAAAAACAAGTGTGTGTTGTCATCATTGGACTGCTTTCAGAATCTAATTATCTTCCATTATCTCACCTTACAGTCCCAATAGCTTGCTTAGCTCTAGATCAAGGCTCTCCATCTGACACTGCTATCTTCTGTGTAGACATCTTTAGAGTGCAAGTCCTTTGAGGGATAGACTTTCTACTGCTCTGCACACGTACAGTGTCTAGTAGGGCTGTGTGAAGCTTCGGTCACTGATTCAATTTGGCCCGATTTGGTGGCTGAATCTCCAAATCTAAATCGAATCAGGAGACCCTTTAATCTCTCTGAATCGAATCGGAACGCTCCCAATCGATTCGGAGAGATTCGATAATTCAGACATAGACACAGCTTTAAATGTTTTTCTACAAACCTCAAGGTACCAAGTGTCTCGTGAAAACTGAGATGACATATGAAGTGTCCCATGGGAGCACCGGGGTGGCGGGGGCGGTGCACGCTCAGCAGCGGACCCAGAAGTGGACCAAAAGCACTTCCATTCCACTTCTGGGTCCACCGGGGAGTGCACGAGGGACTCTTCCCTGTCCCCTGGCTCAGCGACTAGTGCCTCATGGGTCTGGGGAGACACCCAGGGTCCACCTGCAGCCGATCGCTGGGCCAGGGGGGCGGAGGGGGTGGTCCCCTGCACACTCGGTGGCAGACCCAGAAGTGGACTGGAAGTACTTTTGGTCCACTTCCAGGTTCACCGCTGAGCAGATGGGGCCCCCGACATGCTCCCGTGGGATGCTGCATCTGCGCCACTATTGCAGCACTCATGAGCCACACCTGGTACCTTGAGGTATGTAGAAAAAACATTTAAAGCTGTGCCTATGGCCAAATCACTAATTCTCTGAATCAGCATCGAATCTTCAGATTCGGATTCGGCTGAATTGAATCAGGACAATGATCTGAATCAATGAATCGATTCACTGTCCCCAATTCAGGCCGAATCCGAATCCAAATCAAATACGGCCTGTTTCGCACAACACTAATGTCTAGCACAGTGAGGTTACTAGTCACAGCTGTTAATACTCATCTCTCTGTTTCAGTCTCTTGGGTTTCCAGTGCTGTGGTATTTTAGCACATGACCAAAGCACATTTTAACACTTTTTTGCTGACATATGTTAGCCTTCCCGTGTCAGTATATTTAAGGGGGCTTGAGCCTTATTTTGCTTGGCTCACAAATAAACAGAATTATTAATTCAGTTCTGGTTTGGGGGCTATAATTAGAAAGAACCAAGCTTGATGTAGGTATGCCCCACTGAGTTTACAAGGCTAGCCCTTTAAAAAGAAGCATTCTTTTATTTTGGATTTATTTCTAAAGAATGTACATTTGATTTGAACATCAGTGGGGTGAAAGTTAACATGTAATCTTCCAATACTGTTTGTATATAGATGTTTTTCAAAGAACAAACACACACTACAGAAGAAAAGATAATGGAGGATATTATTGTTTTTATAAAGATAGCTCTGAGATTTAAAGGAGTGCCCCAGTAGGGTCTATGGTACTCTTGTTTGGGTGACTGTTTGTGCTTCTCTGCAAGAATAATGCAAATATTACTACTTTATCCACTTCTATCAGATATAAACATTTTTTATCAGATGTGGTCCTTATCTTCAGGGGTTTTTCAGTACAGGGGTCTACTCTTCACTATGGCCCCTACTCTGGGTATAATTTCTACAACAGGAAGTCCACCAAACATATTTTCTTCATATTTTATAGCTTTTTGGGGGATTGCTTATCTGTTTATGCAGATACAATGTGTTGATAGCATGAAGCCTCAAATCCGGTTGGGAGCTTCTAGGTGATTCTGAATTATAACTATTAAATGACAAAGGAAAACCCAAACAATACAGAATCCCTAAGTATATTCAGTGCCATTACACTGAGAGCCTTCAGTTTGACTCTCCTAGTGTGAAATTCATTGGCTGGAAAGGACAAAAACAAAATACATGTAAGCTCTTGGTCCAGGAAGTAACTGGCAAAAATACCAGCAGTGCAGCTGTCAGACTCCTGAGACAAATCAACCTTGCTACAGCTCAACATTCATTTACTATTTACGTAAACCAAGTCTACATAGTTCAAATATTCTCACATGGAGATGTTCAATGCAAACAACAGCAGAAAAAAAGAGTCACCAATGTCCTAAAAGCAGCTGTTATAATTGGATAATACCTTGAAAACTCCAAGTGCAGCACAACTTATCCTAAAGATAAATGTACTGGTGAATTTCCTCTTACAGAACATTAAAGCATATCTTGTGTATTGGTCAAAACCTGATGCCTAACTTGCTTTATGAAAGGGGACTCAAACTCAATCTTGAGGTGTGAGGTTTTCCATTGTTCTGATGGGAGATGGATCAGACCTGGAGGTTTATTATGCCGTCACCTTGTAGGAGTTTGTCCATCTAAAGGTTGTCCAGTTCAATTCAATTAAATGTCAATTTATTTCAGAACCCAATCTTATTTTGTTGTGCAAATAAGAACTTTTAAAAAACTTTTCTCAAAATAGTAAAATGGGTGTACTTATTCATACTTGCACATGCTAAAAGCACATCAGTGAAAGCGGGTGGTAGGGTATGGGTTTGATTGATCTAGGAGTTCTCTTTCCTTGGAAACAAAATCCAGCAAGTGATTGGGTAGTTAGCTATCTTCTGTATCTATCTCACAGCTGCATTTCATAATAACTTGATTAAATAACATTTATCATGAATCTCTTATCCCTTCATTTGCTAACTAGTCACAGATAGACATCTCATACAGGTACAAGCTGCTACCAAAAGGTTTATGGCTTTCACCTCGGAAGGTGGGTTTGTCAGAAAATTGGTGATTAGTCAGTGGAATATTTTTTCCAAAACATTTTTTTTTTTAAATGAAGGCCAAATTATGACAAATTAGCCTTTTCTCTTGCAAGCATACTCACTCAGTGGGCAGGCAGAGTGTGGCTAGATTGCACTATCAGAATGAGAAGTACAAGTACTGGCACTGAGGATGTCCAAGTACAGCACGTGTCTAATTGGGTGTATCAGGGCAAGAGGATGGGGGCAGAACGCATCTTTGAAAGAAATCTACAAGCATGTTAAGGAACAAAAATGCAGAATTATGGCACTCAAAGAGCATTACATGCTCTGGCCTCTAATGACACCAGGAGAGCGGTGAAAAAATTCTAATGTAAATTTATAAACTGATTTAGTTTAATCTAGGACCACAAAAGCTAAAATGCAAAAAAACCCAGCTACATAGTAATTGCCCTGTCTCTACCTAAGGTTGTCTGGGTGCCCAAACTGCATTTCCACATGTCTGGATTCCTGGGTTTTGGGGATCATTTGAATATACTTGGGATGTACTTGACACAAAGCTGATGAAATGTACTGTCACTCTTAACTCTTCAGTAACATAATTTTTGTTTGGGAATTAATCTTAATAATTAATTGTTATTATGATTAATAATAGTACAGATATTAACAGTTGGAACAGTTTGTAAGGGCATCTGCTTCAATTCTATGATCACTTTCCAGATGCTTCTTCCTGTTAAAAGCTTCAATTTCCTAGTCTGGGGAGATGACGAGACATTAGAGTTGCTCTAGGGCTGGGGCTGTTCTCACCAGATACACACAGCTGGGAGAACTTTAACCAGAGAAACATAGACTAGTGCAGAGGGGGCCTTTTTGGCAAGCATGCCACAAATTTGCCCCACATCCTTACCGATTGTCACTCCAATCCCCTTCCCCTGCTTTATCTGCTGCTCTGTTTTCTGCTTCCTTCCCTGTGCTTATTGTTCAGTCTGCTACTTGGCTTTCTGCTCCCTGCTTTATTTGCCACTGTGCTGCCTCCTCACTTCCTGGTTTGCCATGTGCCACACACAGGGTGCCCATGCCACTTATGGCACTCATTCTGTAGGCTGGCGACCCCAGGACTAGAACATTGTTCTCCTCCCCCCTTCACTTTTGACTATAGTATGTAGAATTAGATACAGATGACCCTCACCATTCTCAGGGGATATGTTCTCATATCCCCCATGAATGGCAAAATCCGCAAATAAGGCAATGCGTTCATGAACTCCATCTGCGTTCATGAACTCAGTGCCCCCCGGTGGCGGGGGAGGGAGGCACAGCTGCTCTGGCAATGGCGGGATCATGGTGGTGGTGGTAGGAGCATGGCGGTGGCAAGCGTGGAGCTCCCGAGGAGCTCCTTTAAGCGTATTTAAGAAGTGGGTTCGGCATTCGCAAATATTTGAAACAGCGAATGCCAAACTCGCGAAGAGTGTGGGTTTCCTGTATTTCCTCTTTCTCCAATCTCAGTTTTATTTGTGAATTTTTGTGGTAGTTATTTTTCCACAATCAAAGTGAGGGAACATCAACTTTGTGTGACACATTGGTAATTATGAGACTTTTATGGGCAATGACACAAAATGCATAACGTTTGAGTATTAGGAGTATCATCGGTTTCTACCTACTCTATAATTAACATGGAGATGAGAGGAATTTAGTCCCATAAAAGTACAATAGCTATGAACACATCTTTTTTTCCCCTAGATCCTGCACCATTTCTCATTTTTAGCCATGGAAATGCCATCTTTCGAATTGACAGTGAAGGCACTAATCATGAGCGAATAGTAGCCGATGCTGGTGAATCAACCCTCATAGATTTTCATTATGAAGAAGAGAAAATGTATTGGGTAGACACCAAAAAAGGGCTTCTGCAACGAGTATACCTAAATGGCACAAAACAAGAGGTAAGGTAATACAGTAAATTTTGGTTAATTTGCCTATGGGATAATTTGCCACTATGATTTAATTCATCGTTGTTCCAGATCCTTGACAGTCCCCCATTGTCCCCCATTCTGAATCTCTGATAAATGGTCACTATTGGATAATTTGCCATTATTTGCATTCTCTATGGAATTTTGAACTAACTCGAGATAACTAATTTTGACAGAATTCTCTGGGATACCAGGTATAACAAACACATCAGATATGTGGCTGCTCCTCACATCTCGTGTTAGCAGTTTATACTTATTGGTTTGCTCCCAAAGTTTTAAAGTATGAAATTTTGGCATAATGGCCACAGCACAAACTCAGAGAACTGTGTTTAGTAGACTGTTCTATTGGCATTCAGAGTGTGCATGCCTGCTACGGTGTGAGTAGCTGGAAATAGAATGAAAATCAAGAAATTCAGACAAACCAAATTTTGAAGGCAGCACCAATTTCTACTGGCTTTTAATATTTATTACTCGCATTGTGAGACTTTTCCATCTTCAGAAACCTAAATTAAAAAGATCATACTCCCTCACATTTTTTGAACATATGAACTCCCCTATTTCATGAGGGATTAACTCCCTCACATTTTTTGAACATATGAACTCCCCTATTTCATGAGGGATTAACTCCCTCACATTTTTTGAACTTATTAAATGGTTTATTGTGACCTGGAGTCACAATAAACACTCCTTTCAGCCTTCTGTTTTTGGTTCAGAAACAGCTGCACAGTACGTTCCATTTGGTGGCAATGGCTAATGTATGTTGAAAGATGGCCAGCACTTCTAGAACTTTTTTTCTAGTACTGACTGGGTGCATATACTGGCACCAGTGCCATTAATGGATAGCAATAAACTGTGGAGCTAATCGCTTTCAGGTGCGTGCTTTACATGTGTGCCTGGAGCATAGTACATTGAAGCAGATCGTAGCAGCCCTGGCTGGTAGGGGATCTAGAGGGTCAGCTTGTAAGCCTGGGGCTTCCTTGACTGGGATCAATGTGTTGTGGAGGGGCTGTCTGGGGTACAAGACTGCTTCAGTGTGGGGCTAATCAGCAGGCAGCCCCCGCACTGAAGCACCTACGTGCCCCAGTCAGTCGGCTCAGCACCTAGACATGTGGTGATGCGCATGAGAAAACTCTGTAGCAGGGTAGGACTTGTATTTAGGGTCATGTATAGAGGCTGAGACATTTACTGCAGAGTTAATTAATCAACTGCACAGTAAATGTCTTACGTAGACACACCCAGTGGGTGCTACCCAGGCAAACGCCTCTGCTCCTGCAGACCTGACTAATTTACTCTGAGTGTTTGAGTTTGAAGGATCTTGGACCTTAGAGTAGGACTGAGAATCTCAGATCTTTTATGGTGAGTGCCTGCAGAGTAGCATGTTAGGAAGAAGGAAAATCTGGACAGTTTTCACTGGAGAACAGGTCATCCTAAGCATCACTTAACTTAATGGTTTGCATTTATAAATGTAGGTGTGAGTATAAAGGCAGACATGGAGAAATATAGAAGAAATTAAGCTGATTAAAGTCACAGGTCATCCTGTACCTAGTGACACATTAGATTAACATGGTAAAGGCACAGCAGATCACAAGAAAGTGATATGGCAAACATGACATTCCCTTAGATCCCACACCCTTGCTCATTTTTAGCCATGGAAATGCCATCTTTTGAATTGACAATGAAGGGACTAATCATGAAAGAGTTGTAGCCAATGACTTTGATTGTTCAGTCCAAATGCACAGCTACCCACGTACAGCTGGGTTGACTGGGATAATCCTGGCTCTTACCTCTGGAGGTATAATTGTTGGCTACAGAGGACCAAGTCACGGGATCATAATAAATTCTAGTTTATTGGACGGGATGTGAAGTTACCAATAAAATCATAAATGGAAACTGAGTTATGGGTGGTACAGGTCACCTTAGCACACACAGACACACACACACATGCACTCACTCATTCAAACCCATGTCATTCAGACCCATGTAGTATAGTGTATAGCAGCTGCTGTAGTGATTGTGAGAGCACCGGTGTCAGTATATCTACCTATCCGAGGCCCCCGAGTCTGCTGTTGATGGTCAGCTTCCTTCAAGGTGATGTTATCTCTAGAAGGGGGTTGCCTGCTTGTCCATCTGTCTTGGTTGGTCAGGTGCTAGATGAGAGGGTGCCACTGAGGGTCACACTTCACTGCCTTTTATCCCTTTCTGGCAGACTTGTGTGATCCCCCAGCATCATCTTGGCTATCAAATCCAGAGGTTGCTGTCCCATATGGGTCTTGAGTAGTATCTGGCAGCTCTTAGTCACAGAGGTCTTGCCTGCTGGTAGTGCAGTTTTGGGAGTCAGTTTGTGATTTTGATTAATTAACAATGGTATTGTTAAGGGTTGCAGGAATAGTCAGTAGGGTAGGTGCTGAGTTCCAAGAATCAGTTCTTTAGCTTGATTAGTTTAAAATGGAGTTCCTTTGGCTAGGCTATTGTCTACTGATGATCATCATTCACTCGCATTCACTCAAGGGACTGCCCAATATAACAGTTTTTATCACTTTAGAATTACAATTTTAATGCAGTTTTAACAATGGTCCAGGGTGTAACTTCATTCTACAGGGAGTACATTCCTTAAGCATTTAAAAGTATAAAATGTAAAATATAAAATGTCATGGTAAGATGACACAGATGACATAAAAATGCACTGTGAGAAATGTATAAAAATGCAACGTGAGGTAGTGAGGACCAAAGGCTACTGAGGACAGTAAGTGAGTTAACACTAGGATATATTTGCAGTCTTTGCAGTGGATATTTTAGTTCTTTTGTTTTCTTTAGTGGCAGTAATATGTAGGTGTATTTTCTAGGTTTCTCCTACAGAAAATCACTTCAGCTTTCTGGCTTGCTCTGAGCCTTGCCACACCCATGCAATGAGTGTGCTAGGTCTTTGCCAATACTTAGAAGAAAAGGAAATGTGCAATATTGGGCAGGGGGAAGGGTGCAGGTAAGAAGGGGCTTCTGTTATATCCATGTCCAGAAGGGAAATGTACAAGGGGGGCTTTTGCTACATAATGAGGCACTTGGACTGTTCTGCCTTATGACTAGTCCCAAGAGAGAAAATTCTATGTATATGGTGCTATGAAATGAGGTGGAAGCCTTTATGTATTTGTACCTTATCCAATTGTATTTGTGGATGAGTTCAGTATGATAATTTTGGCTGTATTTTTATTGGCGTGGTTTATTTTGCTTTTTACAGAGACTCTGTTATGTAGGAAAAGGTGTTTCAGGATTTACCATCAATTGGATAAATCAAGATATTCTTTGGGCCAACCAGCAGAAGGCAACCATTGAAACAACCAATATGAATGGAAACAACTCCCGAGTCCTTTTAAAAGATGTAGGTCATCCCACGAGTATTGCTGTTGATCCTGGAAAAAGGTAACTCTATATGGGTTTATAAATTCACAAAATAAATGTAGTGCTTTTGTTATTAGTTGTAGGCTAATGGGACACAGTCTGTGTGCAGTAGATTGATTCTAAAGCCAAATAATGTTTACAACTTTGACAAAAATATAATGAAGAGTAATTAGCACAGAATTAAGAGTGGCAGGGGGCAGCAGCATGTTGGACTTCAGCACAGAAACTCAACCTCTTAGCTCATTAAAGCAACAGGGGGAGGGCTGTGATTGCAAGGCAGAGGAGAAATGAGAATGTTATTCACTGCAAGGGAAGGGCCAGACAATGAGGCTTCAAGAGAAGGAGGTGGAGGTAAAATGGTAAAGATGCCTGAAAATCTTGGGAAACCATGGTCTATACCACAGTCCTGATTAAGAACTTAGTGTTTATTTAGAAATAGGCAACTTTTAAAGCAGCACTAAATATATGTGTTTTTTTGTTCCCCTCTTTTAATATATTGCCTCTGCTCTTGGTTAGCTTTGAATATTTGTTCTGCAGCTACTGTTATTGCTCTGAATGCCAGGTTGCTATTTGTTTGGGGTCACCCCATCTTCTACTTATTGGTAAGTTTGCTGATTTGGAAGTCCCCACAGTGCTTGAACTTTTGCAGCCTAAAACCACATAAAAATATTTTTATGAAGAATATCAACTTAGCTAAACTGATAAACTCTGTGGACAGCTTCATCATGGATGCATTTTAAAGTACTATTCATATACATACCAGTCGGTCTCATGAATTAATAATAAATTGTTAAGAAAGCAGACTTCTAGGAGGACTTGGTTTATTATTCTTATGTTATAGAATATTCTGTCCTGATGCTTTTGTGTATAATATAAATTTAATTGTCAAGTAGTGAATAACTTTATTTGTACTTTTGGATTCACCAAGAGCATGTCATGCCTGACCTACCTGATTACCTTCTATGATGAGATGACTGACTTTGTGGATGCAGGGGGAGCAGTGAATGTGATATACCTTGACTTTTGCAAGGCTTTTGATACCGTCTCCTACATTCTTGCAAGCAAGCTCAGGATATGTGGGTTGGATGAATGGACTGTAAAGTGGATATAAAACTGGCTGGATTATTGGGCTCCAAAGGTAGTAATGTCTAGTTGGCAGCTGGTATCAAGTGGAGTGCCCTAGGGTTCAGTCCCAGGGCTGGTTTTGTTCAGTATCTTAGTGATATGAAGGATGGGATGAAGCAAGTTAGCAGATAACACCAAGCTGGGGGAATAGTAGCTATGCTGGAGAGTAGGTCTAGGATTCAGAGAGAACTAGGCAAATTGGAGGATTGGACCAGATGAAATCTGCTTTTGTCCTTATTGGACTTCATGAAAGTCCTGCACTTAGTACGGAACAATCTCATGCACCAGTACAGGCTGGGAGCTGACTGGCTAAGTATCAGGTATGCAGAAAAGGACCTGGGAGTTACAGTGGACAATAAGCTAAATATGAGTCAACAGTGTGCCCTTGTTGCAAAGAAGGCTAACTGCATACTGGGCTGTATTTGTAGGAATTTTGCCAGCATGACCAAGGGAAGTGATTATTCCCTTGTATTTGGCAGTGGTGAGGCCATATCTGAAATATTACGTCCAGTTTTGGGCCCCCACTACAGAAAGGATGTGGACAAATTGAAGAGAGTCCTGTGGAGGGCAACAAAAATGTTTACGGGGTTGGGGCTCATGGCTTCTGAGGAGAAGCTGAAAGAACTGGGCTTGCTTAGTATGGAGAAGAGAAGACTGAGGGGATTTAATATCAGCTTTCAACTACCTGCATGGTGGTTCCAAAGAAAATGGAGATAGACTGCTGTCAGTGGTGTCAGATAACAAAACAAGGAATAATAAATGCTTTCAAGTTGCAACAAGGGAATTTAGGTTAGATATTAAGAAAAACTTTCTCACTAGGAGGGTAGTAAAGCGATAGAACAGGCTACTGAGAGAAATTTTGGAATCTCCATCTTTGGAGGTTTTTAAGACCTGGTAGACAAAGTCTTGGCTGGGATGATATAGTTGGGGATGCTCCTACTGTAACCCGGGGGTTGGACTAGATGACTTCCTGAAATCCCTTCCAACCCTAATTTTCTATGATTCTATGATTGTTGTACCCATTCGTTTTCTGTAAAAAGTTTAGACATGATCAAGAAATTGTAAGAGAGCACACTTTCGTTCAGCAAAGGTTTGTGAGTCACTGGATCTGGTTTCTGCATCTTATTCATGCCACTGACTTCTTGCATAATCTTGTGCAACTCACCTGTGCCCAATCTAACTCCCACCAAAATAAGAGAAAAATTTCCGTTGACTTTTATGTGGCTTCAAAGTACACGCTTGTTCCTTGGCTTTCCCATTTGTAAAATGGAGATTAATTATAGTAGTTACCCAACCTTTTAAAGCATTAGATAACAAGTAAGAGCTATTATTATTTCAGTGTTTGAAAACTGTAATAATATCCATCTTGAATTGTCTGTACTAAAACATTTTTTTATCCATGGCTAATTGACTGTGACAGTCATAGAATGTATATCAGTAATTGCATTGTAAGCCTCTTGAGGCTTTTGCCCTTCTTATTTTCCATATATAACAAGTTTACCTTTATTGTTTAACTCTTTATTTTCTTGTTAGTCTTCTACATTACACATGAAGCTTTCATCTACATTGTATATCTCTATAACAGCCATTCTCAACCAGCGATATGGTAATATTAGCATTGTACTTGATTCACAAGGTGAAACCAAGAGAATTGAAATAGGAATCCATAGTGTCAAAAAAATTCTGGCTTGCTCTTTGCAACAAAAGAATTGCTTTATTATTTTTCTGTAGTCAAGAAACAAGTGAAAGCTAAAAGCTGGCATTTTCTGAGGGGTGCCTTAAGTCTAACAAAGTTGAGAACAACTGCTCTATCATCACCTGAAAACAAATGAAATGATATTATAGGAACCAAGAGGCTAAAAGTAAAGATCATAAAGGGGAAGCAGTTGATTAAAAAGTATGACCTCCTTTTATGTTTATGATTTAACTTTGACTTAACAGCAATAACTAATGGACATTTTGAAGTGAGAACTGACTATGTACAGCTTTCAACTGGTACTTTCTCCAGCAAAATTGGGGTTGGGGAAGAAGGAGACTAGATATGACATTTCTGATACTGCTAAAGAAAAAATAGGAAAGTTTTTTGTGTTTTTTAAGTGATTCTGGTAACCAGGACCATTTGCCCACAGAACTCCATCCTAACAACAAAAAGCATTAAAGCCTGCAAGTCTCAAACTCCTCTAACAGTTGTAAAGCAAAATGGCTAGGGGTGCACCGATAGAGACTTTTTGGGCTGATACCAATGGCTGATTTTTAATGAGCCATATCAGCCAATACTGATCCGATTGTGCTGTGACGGGGGCTATGGTGAATTTTGGGGTAGCTGTACCCCCCCCTCCCACGCAGTGCTGTCGCTGCCCACCCTGAGCACAGCCTGGCTCAGCCCCCCCACCAGGAAGAACTTGGCACAGCCCTGGCCGCAGCCCGCAGCTTCAGCCTGCCCTTGCCCCATGCACAGATCCGGGGGCAGCCCCCTCATACCCTCCTGGGGCGCGTGCAGCAGCAGGAGCCATCCCCCCTCCTCCTTGTGCCACCACTCTGTCCAGCCCTGGCTGTGCAGTGCCTGCCTCTGCCCCAGCTCCATTCCCTCCCTCACCACAGGGGCCTTGGTTTGCGCCCCTTCCCTCCCCCCCGCCCCTTCCCACACAACACAAGCTGCTCTCCAAGCTGCCAGGCTGTGTTCCTGGCTGCCAGTGTGCTGCACTGCAGCTGTGCACATGCACGGGGCATTTATTGGCAATATTATTGGCCACATCAGCCAAAAAAAGCCAATTGCCGATAATATCAATTTTCCATATATTGGTGCCGATATGATATGGGACTGATGTATTGGTGCACCTCTAAAAATGGCAACGGTGTGTCAAGAGTAATATTCAGATCCTCTTAGGCATACGGCCTTGGCAGATTTTCAGGTGTTGCTGAATTAAGAATCCAAGAAGAATATCTTGTAAATATAGTTTTTAGGTTTGGGTTTTTGCATATCTGGTTTTTCCTTTATGCCACAGCTATCTTAGTGAGTATTGCACTTCAGAATGAGGTGATTCAAATCTGGGCATACTGAATAAAGATGAATAAAAGTGAATGAAATCTGGGTTAAATAACTTGTATCGTCTCCTTCACTGACTATCAAATTACTTTTCTAAAATATGGCTCTC
Organism: Alligator mississippiensis; assembly: GCF_030867095.1. Lineage (NCBI taxonomy): Eukaryota > Metazoa > Chordata > Crocodylia > Alligatoridae > Alligator > Alligator mississippiensis. The sequence continues at coordinate 127,949,304 of NC_081825.1, read as the reverse complement.
TTTTGCTTTTAGATTCGTATTTTGGTCTTCAGACAGTGCTCTTCCCAGCATTCTTAGGGCAAGGCTTGATGGAACTGACATGAGAGGCATTTTAAGGACCACTGAAAAAATAAAGGCAATCTCATTGGATTTTGCTGATGTACGAATTTTCTGGGTTCAGTATGACAGTGAAGAAGATATTTCACATGTAGGATCATGTGACTATAATGGTGGCTCTATTCATTTGCTCAAGCATTCTGCACAGTAAGTTTTACTGAGCCAGACAGAAAGAAAGAAAATATTTTCTTAGGCTTTGAGAGAGAAATTCTTCTTCTTCCCACCCTATTTTGTGACTCTGGAAAACATTCAGGAATATAAAATAGATATGGAAAATGACAAAGCATTCTCATAACAGCAGATATATAGTTAGAAGATGACAGGAAAATAGAACAAACAGAACCCATTTCCATTGCTGCCTGGGTAATACCACCTTTTGGCTCATCTCTTCAGACCCTTAAACAATCACAACTCACGAGTCCTTAGAAATCTTCTGTGGAGGATTAGGAAGAGAGGTGTAAGTGGCCAGTACTGCCAGTACTGGGCAGTCCCCTGTCCTTCCTTGTCCCTCTGCTTTCCCCCCAGCTCTGGCACTGGCTCTGGCACTGGCATTGGGAAGGGCAGAAGAGCAGTGATAGCACAGAAGTAGATATCACCTAATTTTTTTTGTTGCTGACACACATTGAGTGACCAAAGCCACGAGTTTTCACTAGGGAAAAAAATGAGGCAATGTCTCCCAACATCATTGAGTCTCTGTCTCCTTCTGTCATTGCTGCTGCTCTGGCTTTCATGCTTCCAGAGCTGGACTCAAAGCCACTACAAGGAAGGTGAAGGGGAGGATGAGGGGGGACACTGTGGAAGGGGAGAGGGAAGTGGAAAGTGGGAAGTCCAGGGGAAGGCGAGGCACCTTGGCTTAGCTCCTTTTTGACACCCTCCCTTTAGGCAGTGTCAAGGGCTCATGTCAAACTTGCCCAGCCATCCTTATGATACCATTTTTTAGTTTCCATGTGTTCCCTGAGGCAGCATGACTTTCTCCACCTGTTTCTAGGTCTTTTATCCCAATGGCATATGGGCTGGAACACAAAAGTCAGAATCCTGGTTCTTTTTTACCCTTCTTGTTCAAGGTGAATGCATAGATTTATGGCCCCCTTTGACTCCTCCTAATCTGCACTACTGAGGTGTGCAAAGAGATTAACACTCTCCAGTGAGAAGGGGAGTACATTTCTATAACAGAGCAGGGCTTCTAGGGAGATGTCAGGTATTTTCTCCCGGGTTATTAATTTCTGAGGGGGCCAGTACCAGGCATTTGAAGTCTTCCAAGGAAATAGGGAAAGTTAGCTGGATTGGTTCCTTCCACAATGTTGTACATCATGATGTGCTCTCTATTTAAATCCTGGGTTCAATGTAATTGGACAGAATACCAGGATTTTCTCTGTAAACCTGGAGAGTCTCTATAAACTAGTCATTCAGCCTAAAGATAATATTTCTATTATTTTTTTGCTGGCCCTACTGTGTTTAAAGTTTTTGGGGTCTATTTTATCTTTAGCAGTAGTTTTATACCTTTTAATCCTAGACCACTCAGCCATGAGTTCACATTTTTGTAATTTGTGATAAACAAAAAATGTCAGGGTATTCAAAGTAAACATAAGTGATATAGAAAAATGAGCCAAGCTTTGATGTTCTCGGGATAAATTTACGAGCAGGTGAATGAATGGCAATGAAATAACATGTCACTTGTTATTTTCTTTCTGCTCCAGACCACATTTGTTTGGCATGTCTCTGTTTGCTGAGCACTTGTACTATACAGAGTTGAAAACTGGTATGATTTGGAGAGCCAACAAATTTACTGGCAAGGTTACAGTCACAGTTAGCCTGAAACCATCTTATTTGCCACCAGCAGATATAAAAGTGGTGCATCCCTTTAAACAGCCTGGTGCTAGAATGAATTCTCAAGATGTTGGTAAGTCACTGCATAATGGCATTTAATATGTACAAGAATATATATATAACATACTATGTTTGCTTTTTTGGGGGGTAGATTCTCACCCAGAGTGCCACCTCACCCTGGGATGCCATGAGATCCTTTCAGTGTACCCAGGGGTGCTACATAATATTAGTGCTTTTAGGCACGCAAACACCTATGCACAAGACAAATCTAGAGATCTGAAGTAGGAATACATAGTGGGTGTGTCTACAAGAGCATTAATGCACCGTAATTACAGTGCATTAAGTTTAGTACCTGTAATGACAGGTACTAAATACACTGTAATCAGTGCTACAGTACATTAACACTGATGAATAGTTTTTTTGTGACGCTGCTGCACATTAGACTAAATCTACTGTGCATTAACACATTAGCATGGGCTTTGCCCACCGCGCTAATGCACAGTCGAATTAGTCTTCTGCTCATTAAGCATCTCATGTAGGCATGCCCACTGTCAAGAACATTATGACCTGTTGTGTTTCTGAGGTCTTTGCAACAGAAGAATTAAATTATTATTTTTCTATAGTCAAGAAATGAGCAAAAGCTAAGAGCTGTCATTTTCTGAAAGGTGTCAAGAGTTTAGCAAGGGGTCTAAAATATTGGAAACCACTTCACCTGAGATTCTGCTGTGGTAGTTCCAAAACTTCCAGGGAAAATAAAGATCCATGAAATGAAGAGTAGTTTAAGGGGTGAAAATGGCAAGCTATGAATATCTGGACAAACCCTTGGGCACTTTTCAAGTTTGAATCTCTTATTTTCCTAATAAACCTCCATCCCCTTTATTCCAGTACACACCCCTCACACCGTCACAGTGATCTGTCTTCTGCTCTTCCTGTGTTGTGGGGTAGGTGGTAGAAACTAAGATTTTCCAGAGGGATCTCCCCTGGAAATACCTCAGTTTCACTACAGGCATTTATTCTGCTTCAGCAAAGAAGCTGGTAACTAAGATCTAGGGACAGACATTGTACATAAACCGGTATAAGTGATCAGAAACTGGTTTAAACTGTAACAGAACAGAATCTCAGTGCACACAAACTACTTTCAAAATGGCTGAAACTGGTTTAAGATAGACCTGGGTATATATATCAAATTTAACTGACTCAGGGTAAACCAGCCTATCAAACTTGTGTCACAGATGCTCTCCTGACTTAAGTTAACTCACAGTCCCCCAGCATCCCAGGATGCTTTGCACCTCCCCTACAACCCCCCCTTTGCAGAGTGGATGGGCTAGGCTTGGCTCAAGCTGTCTGCTCCCCTGGGCTGTCACAGAGCTGAGGCAGCAAAGCCTCTGTTCTGCAGCCCTGGTCCTGCCTGTACCTGTAAGCCTGGTGGAGGAACAGAGCCTCCTGTAGCCCCAGCCAGAGCCATGGTCTGTTAGGGTCTGCCTTCCTCGCCCCCACGGTCAGCGTGAGTCACGGGTGCACAGGTGGCAGGGAGCAGTTCCTCCAGCCCAGGAGTCCAGATCCCTGAGACTCAGTGGGGGTTCTTCTGCCCCAGTCAGGGTTCCCAGAGCTGATGCAGAGAGAAAACTCCCTCCTCCCACCCCTCCACGTAGGTCTGGCTTAGTCCCCAGCCCAGCAGGTGCTGGGGAAACAATTCCTCTAGCCTGGGGCTGAGCTGGTGCCTGGCATCAGCCCACATGGGGGGATCCCTTTGCCTCAGTGGGGGGGAAGAGGGATTCCCACTCCATGCATTGTGGTCTGAGCCTTTCCACTGGTACAGAGGGGAAATTCACTCCTCCCAGCCCTCAGCATGGCCCAGCACCAGATTAGCCCTGCCCCCATGGATGCGAGGGAAAACAGTCCTTCCAGCCTGGGCCCCAGCTGACACTGGTCATCAGCCCACACGGGGCGAATCTTCTTTCCTAGGCAGGGTCCCCTGAGCTCTGCCATGGTGCAGAGAGGTGGAATTTCCCCCTCTCACCCCTCTCTGTGGTCCAGTGACAGCTTAGTCCAGGGGTGAGCAATTATTTTGGGCAGAGGGCCGCTTACTGAGTTTTGGCAAGCCATCGAGGGCCACATGACAGGCAGCCCAGGGCAGATTAATATTAATTTTCTAAATTTTTTAGGGGCCCCTGTGGGCTGGATAGAATGGCCTGGTGGGCCACATCCAGTCCCCGGGCTGCATTTTGCCCACCCCTGGGTTAGTCCCACCACTGCAGGTATTGGGGAGGAACAGTCCCTCCAGCCTGGGGCTGAGCTCAGGGGACCCTTCCCAGGGCAGGGGAACCCCCCACTGAAGCCTGGCGATCCCCCTCGTGGGCTGATACCAGGCACTTCCTTGGCCCTGGGCTGGAGGGACTAAGCTGGCACTGGACCATATTGAGGGGTGGGATGGGCAAATTCCCCTTCTGTACCAGCTGCAGGGTTTGGAAGACCCTGACAGGCCAAGAATCCCTGCTGAGGTCTGGGGGTCTCCCAACATGGGCTGGGCCCTGGGCTGGAGGGACTGTTGTCCCCACTGTGGGGGTCGGGGGAGCAAGGAGTTGGGTGAGGCATGTGCTGGGCAGTCAATCAGGGATGGGCCCCACTCAGCTGCATTCGGGTGCCCTCGCCAGTGTCCAGCAGGCTGGGAAGCATGCTCTAGCACCCTGTGGCTTTTGGCCTGGGCCACTGGAGGCATCTGGCTATCTTTCCAGATTCAAAAGTGAATGTCAGTTCATTTTAATTATCAGTTCAATCTACACAGCTTAGACTAACCAGCAAACATTGAATCAATTCAGCCTCTGTCTGTACTTAGCCTAAAAAAATAGTAAATGCTTTCATGAATATAAAACATACGTTCATGACCTCAGGGAGCATGTGCCTTTATTCAGAGGGAATCCCTGTTTCTGTATATTTATATAGCAAATCATGTAAATATTTAATGCTACAAACCTAGACAGTCTTGTACATACATATTAGCATTGGCATTATGACTAGAGTGGACTTGTGGTGCAGATGGTTTGTGGTTTTCACTGCCTGCTGCAGTTAGGATATCCATTTGGAAAGCTGACAACCTTTCACATGTGTTCTGCACAAATGATGTCCTTGGACTTAACCTAGATTCAACAGATGACATGTTTATAAATCCACTGGAACCTGCCACTTCTACTTGTGTTTCATAGGATGTCACCATTGTCCTAGCATTTTACACTGATTTTAGCATTTCCCCTTTATAGATTTTAACTGATTAACTGATTTTAGCAGTTCCTTCTATTCTTGCAGATGCTGAGTTGCTTAAGTGGATATTAGCATCAGAAGGAAGCTTAACCCCAGTTTTAGGTTTGATGACCAAAATATTCAAATGCTAGTGTTTGGCTCCTAAATTCACAAAACCTAAATCCATAAATCCTAAATTAATATTTGGATATCTAAATAAAAGCATTTTGAAACTCAAGGTTGTCCATTGACCATCGAAACAGAAATAATAATTAAAGAAGGGCCTATGTGATGAATCAAAACTAATTGAGACTGAGATATTTTCATGATATTGAAACTGTCCCATGACAATGCTTTGCAGTGTTGCTGACTCGTAATTTTACTTAAAAAGTTACAACATGACTTTTTTCTCAAAGCTCCTTCTATTGGAGTCACTGTTCCCTGAGAATCTCAGCTTTCATTGTAAGAAAGTAAATTTCAGTTTCTCTTGGTTGTGAAGAAAAGCTTGAAAATATGAATCCCAAAGTCTCCAACATCAAAAATCAAAGAAACAATATCTGTTCTTTTTTAAATCTCATAACTTTTAAGCCAATCATATAGTATTTTAGGGTCCAGCTAAGAATTTTCATGTGAATTAAACAAATAAATGGCAACCTCAGCAGTGATTACATTGCTACACTGTAGCCTTTTTATTATTTATTATTGGTAATACTAGTGTCTATCGAAACTCTAGTAATGGACCAGGACCTCACTATCTCTGACGCTGTATAAACACAGAACATGAAGACATATCCACAGAGCATCCAGTGTAAGTGTAACACAAATAACTTATGGACATACAGACTGACACGGTGGCTCTCAGTACATAAACTGTTAAGTGTTTTGCAGGTATTGGGTTAGTGCATGAGAACCTGACTTGAACATTTTCTCTGACTGAAATGAGAGAAAAACAGAAATTAACAGAACTAACAATGACAAGTAAATCTAATTTTCTAAAATGTCTTCAGCTTTTGGCCTCTTTTTGTGGGCATGGTTTTGAACCTGTACATAATTGCACTCATGTCATTGTTATGAATTGTGGGCATAAAGGGAGAAACTTAACTGTTTTTTTCTTTTCTTTTTTTGTCTGCATCTAACTGCTAATATTTACATTTTCAGTTCTCTATGGCCAAAAAATATGGGTTCAGTTTGTGAATACTGCAAAAAATTGTGGCTGTAGGAATAGAGTCTGTATTAAAGCTATGATGAAAATCAAGCCTTTAATAGTCTATTATCTAATTAATTACATAGATAATGATATCTCTATATATTTATCTAACTTTTTTTGTTTAACAAAAGCTATTAGACAAAAGAACAAAAGAATAAATCTGTGCCAGATCAAATCCTGAAACTTGGAACCAAATCTAAATTTGGGTTCTGGTTTTCTTATTTGATCAAATAACTTTTAAAAAATGTGTCATTCTACTCATTTGGCAGGTATCTCCCCTATTACAGCTAATAAAATGTAGCCTGTGAAATCCAACTGTAATACTGTTGAATTGAGATGGTTAATTGAAAATAGCACAAGATAGCTTGTCCATGTGGTCTGTGTGGTCACAGGAAGCCTTTTGCACAGCCAGGCAGGATGAAGAGGGGAGACGGGGGTGTGTGTGTGTGCATTTGTTTGCATACTCATGTTCAGCAACAGCAGCAGCAGGCTATTCTTAGCTGGATAAGGGGGCAGGCAACCCCAGAAGAAGATTAGGAAGATTAAACCAAAAATAAGAGTTTGAGAGACAAAAATAAGACTGAGAGCATTGACTAATAACTACAGAAGCACAGCTGCTGAAGAGAGCTAGGCCAAGCCAGCCAAGGGAGTTTGCAAACCCTTCCTGCTAAAAGAGCTGTTTGGATAGCTATTTTTAATTTGGAGGGAGAGTGATCCCGGGGGGTGTTTTGCTTAGCTTTCTATTTATTTTGCATGTATTGTAGGGAGCAATAAAGACTTAAAGTTGTATGGGCAGTGCATAATTTATAGTACTTCTAGTTATAACAATCCAAAAACTAAAGCCCAGATTAGTGAAAGAGTTCTGTATTAGACTTAGGCAATCCTTTCTGTCTAAATAAAATGTTGCTGGGCTTATTTGGTTTATCCAACCAGTTTTTGTGAGCATATAGGACATAAAAACCCTGTTCTGCTACATATCCCCAGTATCCCCAGCTGGCCCTGTAGAATGTGAGGAAAACAATGACTTTTTCCAATGCAGAAATGCATCTTATCTAAGGGTATGTTTGGGGAGGTTAGATTGAGTTAAAAATGGCCACCTGATCTAAGGAAAGTCAGGATGGGGGGGCTAGTGGGGAGGCTTGGGGGAATTGGGGAGGTAAGCAGGCTCCCAGGGAGGACAGGCAGGGTCTTCAGGGGGTTGGTTATGTCTGGGATGGTTTGAGGGATCAAGGGAGCTTATGGGGTCCATGGGGAGGTTTGGGGGGGGGGGTGGGAGGGCTCTCTCCCACGCCCTGGGACCAGGGGCTATTTTTAGTCCCCTGATCCCTACCACCCAGACAACCAACTCCCCCCATCCACCTGCCACTCCCCTTTCCCCTCCTCCCCTGATTTATTTCCTCAGCTCCTGGAGTTGGCAAACACTAGTAAAACTGACACTGGGAGATGCTTATGGTATGAGGATTTGGTGGGCTCAGGATGGGGGAGAGGTGGTTGTCCATCTGAGAGTGGGGGGAGGAGCTGAGCCTAAGACTACCAGTGTCAGGGAGGGGGTAGGAAAAGAGTGGCCCTGGATCTGGGGCCATTGGCTAGGCTTTCCCAGCTCTGGGGCTTTGTTGGGACCTGTACAGAAGTTCAGGACAGTTAGATCAGTCTAAAAATGGCCGACCCAATCTAAGACAGTCTCAGAGGTCGTATTAATTTAGATTGGGTCAGCCATTTTTAGACCAATCTAACTGTCCTGAACTTCTGTGCAGTTCACACTTAGATTGATGTAACTAGAGATCTAAGTGTAAAGTCCACACCTCGTCAAACTAATTTTTAATTTTTAATATGATCAAACCTCCCTCTAGCTTCCCTAAACTTCTGTATATAGCCTTATAGTTTCATAGTTGTTAGGGTTAGAAGGGACCTCAATAGATCGAGTCTGCCCCCCCTGCCCTGGGCAGGAAAGAGAGCTGGAGTCATATGACCCCAGTCAGGTGCTTGTCCAGTCTCTTCTTAAAGACCCACAAGGTAGGAGAGAGCACCACCTCCCTTGGATGCCCAGATTCTGGTAACCCTTACTGTAAAGAACTTCTTCCTGAATTTAATTTTACTTTTTCTAACAAAATATTAGCTTCCCCACATGGTAAGCAAGGCTAAATCCTGATTGGAAAAGTTCACCTTAATAATAATAATATAATTCTCTGCCACAATAATGTGGCAGATAATCTGCCACAATAATGTGGCAATAATGTGGCAGATTAATGTGGCAGATTAATCTCCGTGTTTCTGACAGGGTAGTCAAAGCCTGAAGGACTCTTATTGTGTCTTCTTCTGCAAGAATGTAGCTGTGGGCAGAGGTCATGATTGTGAAGGAAGGGTAGTGGAAGATCACCATCTTTTAAGTAGATAGTAAGGCCAGTCCCTTAAAATATGAACACTGGGACAGATTTTTGAACAGGACTCTGTATCCAAGGATGAGCCAGCACAGAAAGCAAAGCACTGAAGTGATGTGTTCACAACAACTGTGTATATTGTTACAGTTGTTGGTTTTGCAGGATATTTGATTTTGTTCCTGGATGTCAATTGCAGTAATCTCAGCTGGAGATATGCTGGGATCACAGTGGCCTGTGTCCGATCAGATGGATATGGAAATTGTAGCTAGAAGTGTTTTTTGCTACTGTGGCCCTTTGAGCATCCAATAGCTTTCTAGTCCAAAAGGAGCTCAGGCTATGGACTGAATTAACAATGTGAGGGCAGATTCTAGAAACTGACTTTCAGATGTTAATACCTTTTGATAACTGGATTTCCTTGCTATAGTGCTTCAGTGTCTTTTGGAACAGAACCAACAATTATTATATGATTGTAGCTATTCTCTACTTGTTATCCACGTTCTCAGACACCTGGCCAACCTGTTCCTTAGGGCACTGACAAAAGTGACATTAATTGCATGATTGACCCCTTGAAAGTGCTGTACAGCCATGTGCTGACAGAAGTGCATGGCTGCAGAGCGCTGTAAAAGTGCCCGATCAAACGGCAAATTAACCCTCATGTAATGAGGGTTCAGATGAAGGTGCTCCAAAGTGGAGCACCTTCATTAACTTGTGCTGTCCCTGTGCACAATCCTGACTGGGCTGATGCAGCCCAGCCCTGCCCCTGGTGCTGTCAGCAGAAAGGGAGGGAGAAAAGGGAGGGGAGGGAGCTCTGGGCTGGGGTTTGCCCAGCCTATGCTGGGGAGGGGCTCCGGGCCAATCCCATACAATTTTGGATACAATAACAATGAGAACCTGATTGTTTACTGTAAATATACTTTCAAAATAGCAGTCCTCAGTGTGGAAAATGGCAATCTCTGCAATGAACACAAACAAAAACTGGCAGATTTTTCTAAAAGACTCTTGAAAGTTCTTTTCTATATGTGCAGTACAAATATATTGAACGTATATATATACACCACATGTGAAAACTACCTCAGGCTTTATATCAGTAATCAGTGGAATCTGCAAGGAACATGACAGCAAATTCAATGTAGGAAATTAATCTTGCATGGTTAACATGAATGCTTGTGCTCCAGTTCTCCTACTGCAGGACACAGGGAACTTGCTATGGGAGCTGAGTTGCTCATTTCTGAAAAGGGAGGTCAGACCTCAAGATGCTCCCGGCAAAAATGCCAGATGTAATGGGATAAGAACTGTAGTGTAAGCTCTGGTGTCTCCCCCAAGACACTGGGAAACAATGGAATCTTCTTGGAGAGTCTGCTCTTATTTCCTAAAGGCATGAGTACCATGATTCAACCTAGTTGAGAAGAGCAGTAAAATCAGTTCCAAATTTTTAATATAAAGGAGTTGATTTCTTTAATAGATATAGGACTCTCAATAGTGCTGAAAGAAAGGAGATTTCCCAGTGTTGCATATTTAACCTTTCTGAATCCTGGACAACATTATATTCAGAGACTTTCAAGTGATACAAAAACAAACAAGTTGAGAATTAGTCTCTTGGCTCAATGAGAGAAACCTTTCCAAAGGAAAAAATCAGCAGGGGATATTTAGTAATTGTTGTTATGGATAAACTGATTCCAAAAGGTCTTTTTTTCTTTTTCCCTTTCTTTCTTGGGAACTAAGATGCTACAGCAGTGATTCCCAAAGGGTGTGCCACAGCACACTACTGTGCCACAGGAGCAAGAGAAGTGTGCCACAAAATCCTCCTGTGTTAGGCAGTAAATGTTCTTCTCTCCTGTCTGGCACCCTGAGCCTGCCACAGCTACTCCAGCAGTACCTGCAGCTGCTCCTTGGAGAACTGTCACCCCCAGATAGCTCTTGTTGGCCCCCCCACCACGCTCCCAGCAGCATATTCTGCAGCAAGCAGGTGGAAAGGTGAACAACAGAAGGAGCTGTGCTTTGCAACCCTGCTCATACTTTCCACTCTTCCTATGCTCCCAGGGCCAGCGGGAAGTGCCATGGTGGTGGTTGCTGGCATTTGGGACCCTGCAGGGCCTCAGCAGTGGGGTTTGCCCTTGCCCCCTGAGGGTATAGATAAGGGGTTGTGGGGGGAGGGGGGGGAAGGGGGAGGCATTGAAAAGTGCAGTGTGTCCCTCCTGCTGTTAAGTGGCACCAGCTAGATCAGTGAGTCTGAAGTTTTTTAGCCTCAAGGCCACCCTCCATAACTTTTCAGAATGTGGATCTGTCTCCATGATTTTAACTGGGGTGCTGTGAAATTCAGAAAAATTACAGAGAGGGGTCTTGAGGCTAAAAAAGTTTGAGAACCTCTGGTGCAGAGACTAATCCTTGCTTAAAGAAAGATGTATTTGGTGTCCTTTTTCTAACTGTAAATCTCAGCACTGGTATTATTTCCTCTGGCTGGAGAATGGGGAATATGTTATGTTTTGTAAAAAAAACAAACGGATATGTGTGTGTGTAATATATATCATATCATATCTCTCTATATATATGGATAACATGCAGACATGTACAAACCTTTATTGGGTGTAAGAGTGATGTGTTCTGCAAATTTTAATCCAGAAAAAAGTGTTTTCTGGGTATCAGAAGTTTGGGAAACAGTGCTAGAGGAAGATGCTCCTTATTGTTGATACTGTGTAATGTCCCTTAGGCAGCTTGCTTTGGCACTGGTACTATAGGTTGCCTAATAATGCTTTCTGGGGGAGCATAACCCCTCTTCAGGCTGCATCTCCATATATTGATTTGTTGGTTTTTACTGGAAACTGATTACCAAATTCCATTCCTTTTGATGTTGGGTGTTTGTCTCACTTGGCTCCCTGCTCTGGCCAAAGTGGATACAAAATTAGTTCTTGTAGAGATGTCTACAACCTCATCTGTGTAAATGGTAGAACTTTGTTTTACAGCAACTAATTTCTTTAAGCACGCTCCCTCCCCTCCCCCCGCTTCCCCGAAGCATACACCCTTTGTAATATAGATAGAGAACACCTCTACCTGTGGCTTTGTCAACTCTTAACTCCTATTTCCTGGCACAGAAAGCCGTCTTGCACCTGTTAGTAAAAAGTTGCAAATGTGACAGTATAAATAGTGTATAGTAGATAAGGCAAACATGATCCCCACCATCCAAAATGACAGTTAACATGACAAGGAAGATAATCGTCATAAAATTTCCATAACGTCCATTCAGCAGAACAAAGTAGATGGTTAGTACCAGTCATGTGATTAACAGAAGCAAAGAAATGATGTTTAATATATAAAACAAGAGTATACCATGCACATTTTGTTTGCAAGGTGATAAGCCTGGTGTGAAGGGACTACTCCCTTGTGTGTGAACACATGGAGGGGAGAAGATGCAGTGGTGTGGGGTAGTCCTGTATTTGTCACATACAAGTCTCAGCATTTGGGCTTTGACAATCAGCAAAAATCACCTTGTGATCTTTTAATTGTTGCCCGTGTGCCCCTAGTGAAACCAGTCCTGTCTCTGCTCCAGATGTTCCCAGGAAATACTTGAGCTGACAGGTGGCCAGAAAAGATCTTTTGCAGTCATGCCAACTAGACTATTAATACATAAGAAGGTTTCAGTACTAAGTACTAGCTCTCTGACCTGTTGTTACCATCAGGAAAAGAGGGTTATCTTCCCCACCCAAAAAGACAACTGATGAGAAGAAACAGTTAGGGCCCAAGCATCACTGCTCTTTGTTGACAGGATCAAAATCATACTCTACCACAAGAGGAGGGATTTCCTTGAAACTGGCAAATGAATGCAATATGGGTTGACAAACCTTTACATCTGCATACTGGAGATACCACTACACTTCCCAGGTCTTCCTGTGATTGATGGGGCCATTAAAGCTGCCTATCCCTGACTAAAAGCAAGGGAATAGCTGTGGGATGTAATCCAGGAGGGCTGGGGGGGGACACATTAGCTTTGGAACCAGCGCCCTCCTTTGGTTACAAATAGCATCCATTTGTTAGCTGTCAATGGAGGCTGTCAAGCTTATCTAATAGCTGGAACTTTGGGGACTGTCTTGTGGCAGAGAAGTTTAACTGGAGATCAATTAAGTTCAGATTGGTGATCAGGGAGGGGCAAATTCTGATTAATCATATGTTTAACATGCCTTTGAATGGCTTTGTAATCCCTTCCATGAAGGGCCTAAATTGGGCAAACCTAGAAGGTAAAGATAACAGACAAAGGAAGATTCCAGGAAAAGGGGGAGGGAGATAAAGATAAACCAAAATCCATATCAACTTTAACAGCAAGAAAATCAGGTAAATTCTGTTGTTTTCAAGAATAAATGAAGGCAGAGCAAGCATTGGGACTAGGACTATCTTTTTGTGTCGTGTCAGTTAAAATGGGGCTCTGATTCCTGACTGTGCTTAAAACTAAGCATAAACCACAGAAAAACCCGGAAAGGAAATGATCATTGGGCAACAAAGTGACCAACATGAATTCTGAGGTGGACTTTAGATAAGGAGAGGAAGGATACTAGTGTTCCTTTCCAGACTTAATAACCTAGGTCTGATTCTGTTGTAGCTCTCGGTGGTTCCACCCAAGAATCGACTCCAATGTTAGTTTCTGTCTAAAGATAAATTTTGTATGTTACGAAAAAGTCTCCATCTTAGAAAATATTTTCTTTTTCCAGAACAACGATCCTGCAATTTTAACAAAGAAAATTGTAAGAGAAGAATCTGCAGGCAGGACTCCAGGACCCATTGGTGCAGATGTTCTAATGGATTTGCTTTGAGTAGAAATAAGCAATACTGTGAAGGTAATGTATAAATTCAAAAGATGGGATGGATGAACAAGGGGGCTAAGCTTTCTTCCTGCCTTTCCCCTGTCCTTGAATCCCATTGAAATCAATGAATAGGCACTTCTGAAAATCACACCAGGTGCCTATGCATGTCCAAAATACCTTTAAAAATCTGGCCATTTTGAATTTAAAAAAAAACCTCATACCCTTTATAGTGATAAACTACTACATTCACTAGAGAACTTTTAAAGTATGTTTGCATGGACTCTATTATCCTGCTTATTATAATGTCAGACCAGCATATTTTTCAAAATGATGCACTGTGTCTTTGAACAACTAAATATGAATTTCTTCTTGAACTTTGTGTTGGTTTAATTTCCATGAGAGAGCAGCACTTGTATGTATTGGATTTGGTGACCATATTCTGATACACAATTCTGTTTTCTTTTGTCAGATGTCAATGAATGTGCCTTTTGGAACCATGGTTGCACTCTGGGGTGTGTAAATCTCCCTGGTTCCTATTATTGCACATGCCCAGGAGGTTTTGTTCTGCTGCCTGACAGGAAAACGTGTCATGGTAAGTAGTAATAATAGATAAGCATTTGAGGCCTGGATTGTGAAAGTTCTCACTTGCACATCATGACCTGTGATTATGGTGCCGTTAGGTTTCTTTCTTCTTATGAAAGTTAAATTATTTCACTCTTGTTGACCCAAATGCATAGTTAAAGGGATATAAGTTGCGTGTTGGCAAGCAAGTGTGAGAGTCACATAGCCAATAGGAGCCCAGACTTTGAGGTACAGTTTCTCCAAAGCCCCTGCACCTATCTCCTTGAAACCTGGCAGGCTTCACGCCCTCAGAAGGGGCTACCATTTCTGCAGCTTTTATCCAAATCAGGCCAGAAATGACAAGTTATAGGCTGTTTTGAGCTTCCCCATTATAGTCTATGGGTGAAACGTCGAAACAGTGTCGAAACAACAAAACTGTTTCGATTAAACGAAATGGAACAGCATTTTCGAATCAAAATGAAATTCAAAATGAAACGCTGTTCTGTCAAAACATCAAAACACAAATTGAAATGGAACGGTGCGATTTCTCACAGCCCTAGTGTCTAGCTCCCATGCTTAAGGAAGCAAGGACTCAGAGGGACATTTTCCTTTCTGGTTTCACAGAATTCTTACTCCCAAATGAAGCAGGGCTGCAGACCCTGATGCGTTTGGGAGCACAGCAGGCAGGTGTACAGTGTTTGCATATCTACCTTCTAAAGAAATTTTGTATACATTTGCTCAAAGTACAACCTAACACTTCCCTTTGTTTGGGGCTGCCCACAAGCCCACTGGTTAAAAAGATGAAAATCTTTTCATTATGGATTAAGTTCCTGGGAATATGGCAGCTTCAATAAGATTAAGACAATATAGCATTAATTCTTAGCAATGAATCTTGCCAGAAGCTTTCTGAACAGGTGACAGGCAAACTGAAAAGTATGTACTAAATCATTGCATGGAGACACATCCTGCTTTAGGACCATTATAATTAGTATTCCCTCCTATATCTACACTACAAAAATAACCATGTTTTGAACACAAGTGTAAAATTATATTCTCTTTTTTTTTGTCTGGGTAGTCACTCATAGCTGGTAAGTAAGTACTAGATTTAGAGAATAGCCATCTATACAGTTGCAGATGAGTTTTGGAGATACCAGGAAGGAATCCATTTAAGCCTGGTTTAATGTGATTGAGCTGAGTGAATAGACCATAGACTGACCAATAGATCAGTCGTCCTGTGATGTTTGGGGGCCTTGTGTTAGCTCTGGTAAGAATTAGGCCTGAAAGTTACATCTTTACTTCTTCTGCTGGCTGTAGCTTTATGTATATATACAATTTATAGCAGAATCAGGCCTTATAGTTCAGATTTTCATAGATATTTAGGTATCATAAGATGCAGGTCAGCTGGTGTTTTCAAGAGTCCCTTGGTACTTAACTCATATTGATTTCCTACTGAAAGCATTTGGAAGTATGGACCTAAAATGTAGTTATTAGTGAGCTCTTTAAATAAGTTTTATTATTGGCTTGATTAGGATAGGGATTTCTATGCTCTGTGAATCCTCACCGCTACCTATGATATGTTCATTTTTAGACAGTAGTAGGAAAGTACTTTGCCTTCACATGCTACAGGTATTTTACTAGGAAAGAATAATGTGTGTGCGTGTAGTTTCTTTTGGGATGTAGTTGTGTGGTGAAACTTTAGTACCATATCTATTGCTTGGGCAGATTGTAAAGGGGTTTTATTTAACTGACAGCCCCTACTACACATTACATATATTACAACATTAACTGGTTAATTGTGCAATAAATTTAGACTGGCTACACATGCAAAGTAAGACTGGCCACAGAGGCAAAGTAATTGTCACAAAATTATCTGGTTAATCACTCAATACATTTAGACCAACCACACAGCGAAGTAATTGTCACATGATAAAAATGATTATCTGGCTATAAAAGGAGCCAACCAGCTATGAAGTTAGTGCTTGAAAATGTGTAATGATTCTATAGTTGGTTTCTAGACAGCTTTCATTTGAATGTGTAGCAGGAGTCTCAGCTCAAAGAGTCATGGGCTGAATTGTGTCATTTAGGCTCAGGCCTGCATTGGTGTGATAAGAACCCCCACTGCCCTAGGAATAGCATGCCACAAAAAGGCAAAGTCCCATTTTAATGTATAATGAGGTGGGGAAGGCTATACCATGATGTTCTAGGGTGGCACAGTATGTTTCTGCTGGTGTGCTTGTCTTCCTCCATATTATAGAGGAGTTGCAGTAAAATGCTAGCAGTATACAGATGGAGCTGTTCCCATGGGTGAGAACTGCAGTTGTGCACTGAGGTAGAAAGAAGATTATTTCTGCATCTTCCCTAGCACAATATATCCCTCTTTTGGGGTAATCTGCTGAATTTTCTGACACCACAACTAGTTGGGATAGAGAACACTTCCAATGCTGCTCATCACTCCCTAGGTCAGTTGTCTGTCAATAATCTTACTTTTCCAGGCACCTACCCCTTATTGTCCAAGTCCTGAGCAGTAAGGTGAGGATGACAAGAAAGTAACCTGCTTTTGGCCCAGGTTTAGAGTCAAATATTGATAATGTAATTCTTCATTTACTTCCATAACTTCTGTAATAATGTCTCCCACATCAGAAAGTGTTCACATAACCACAGCAGCAGTTTATTGTCTCAATCCAGAACAGAAATGTAGGCCACACAACAGCTTGAAGCTTTGATGACCCCTTATTTATGACATGAATCTTTTAATTCTAAAGCCAAGAGGCTTTACTGGACTATAAAGGGTATAAATATGAGATCAGTTTCTAGATCTCTTTCTTGATACTTAAGAGGTCGGAACAACACAGTTCACACTGCAGTTGCCTTGGAGAAGGAATATTTATGGCAGCTTTGTACCATTCAAGCCAGTACATACTGTTGATTCAAGGAAACAGCTGTGGGAAACCTGTATTTGATCCAGTCTCAGTCCCTTCTAGCAGGTGTTGCCATATGGCACTTTGGGTTGTACAAGGAAAAACAGTGTTATAGCAACATGTTGGTTGAAAGGAGGAGACCTAGGGTTTGTTTTCCTGGCTAGTTGTTTGAAATGAGGAAGAAAATTAAATTTAAAGACACCTAAAAAGTAGCTGGAACTATCAACAGTTGTAAGGGGAACTAAACACTGAGCCTCAATGGATGTTAACTGCCACACAAGAATTATCCACTGATGAGTTAAATCTCGTCTCATCGGAATTCACCTCTTACTTCCATTGTCTGCAGCAGAGTTGCCTTATATTAGGTGATGATCTGGACCCGCTGAAGCTGAAAGCTGTAAAAGTAGTTCTGTGTTAGACTATGTAGTTGTGGGAAACCTATTTTATTGCCCTAGCTATATATAATGGACTGCTTTTATATATGTTATGTATTAATAAATACTTGCCTATGTTGTAGCCTCTGATGAGGCTATAACTGAACACAATAAAAGGGTTATAATAACAAACAGTTTGCATACAGTGAGCAGTGTAACAATTTTTGAGACAGGCAGAAGGCAGGGCAAGGTAGCACCTTAGGGCTCCTATACAGTGGAGCTTGGGGGTGCAGACCAGCCGGACCCAACACCCACCAGTAGTGGGGGTGGTGGCGTGGAGTTGTGCCCCCTCCCCACTGTCGGCACTTATATGTCATCTGATGTAGTTATTACTATAGTAGCACTTAGTGCTTCACTGGGTGAGGCTCTGTATTTACACACAGTTAGAGATTGTTCCTGTCCTGAAGAGCTGATGGTCTATTTTAAGGTTCAGATTCAGGATTCCTCACCCTAAGCACACGAGTAGTTCAGTGCTTACATGGCTGTCAGAATTTTGACAAAGCAAAGTGTGCAGGAAACAAAGTGAGTGCTATTATCCCTATTAGACAGATAGTGAGCTGAGGCACTGGGCAGGTTAAATGACTTCTTCACGATGTATGTGGCAGAGCTGGAAACTGCATTCATATCTCTTCATTTAAAGTTACACTATTCTCAGTGGTGACATATAACAGAAGAAGGAGCAATGGTTTAAAGTTGCAGCAAGGGAAGTTTAGGTTAGATATGAGGAAAAACTTTCTCAGTAGGAGGGTAGTAAAGGTTACCCAGAGAGGTGGTAGAATCTCCATCCTTGGAGGTTTTCAAGATCTGGCAAGACAAAGTCTTGGCTGCGATATTATAGTTGAGGATGGTCCTGCTTTGAGCAGGGGGGTGGACTAGATGACCTCCTGAGGTCCATTCCAACCCTAATTTTCTATGTTTCTGTGACGTATTTGCTATTTAATGCCTTACGCATAAGACCATCTCCACTTATACAGGCAGTCCTTGGACTTACAACACAATTGTTTCCTGAAAACCATGTCTTAAGTCAAAACATTGTAACTCAGAACCAATTTTCTCATAAGAAACAATGTTATAAATGGGGGATTGGTCCCTGAACCAAGGCCCGATACCCTATTTTCACCAAAATACCCCAGAATTTTGTACTTGATCAATTATAGATGAGTAATGTAGCTGCATTCATGTATTTATATTGTAAATAGCAATCATTTTGATTTGGAAGGACTTCTTTGATATGACTGGACTTTTTGAAAGGCTCTCGGTTGGACTTTTGGAAGGGCTCTTGGCTGGAGTCTTCTCAGGAATCATGGCTGCAGGTTTTTCTGGAGTCTTGTCTGCTTTCTTAAAGAAAGTGTCCAAGGAAGTTTGGACAGATGTTCTCCAGAGAGATGGGTGACACAGTGGACTTGTTCACTGGTGGGGCGTCACATCGGACCAAGCATTGTAAAGTCGAAACTAATGTCATAAAATTGAAACACAGTGTTAATTTATAAATGTTGTAAGTGCGAAATGTTGTAACTCGAAATGTTGTAAGTTGAGGACTGCCTGTATTAACTTTTCTTAAAGTATCAGAGCTCCTGTCTGTTCAGTTATTTGGTAAGTTTCTCATGCAATAGGTGAGTGTGTCTCAATTAGTTTATAAAGGTGTTGCTACTTGGCTCACACCTTTTAGTAAAGTGTCATAAAGTTTCAGATTGCAAGTTTAACAGCATCAGAGCACAACAACTTTCATCTTTTCCTTTACCATACATAGCATGGAGTGATTTTGAAAAGCAAACTAGAACTGTTATACTGTCTGTCACTTAATTAACAAACCTTTTTTGAGCTGCTAAACTATGAGTTTTTCTAAATCATCTTTTTTTTTCTCTTCCAAATTGCTATAGAACTCATTTCTTGTACAAATAATTACACTGAATGCAGCCACGGTTGTCTTCAGACTTCTGAAGGGCCACTTTGTTTTTGTCCTGAGGGATCAGTGCTTAAAGCAGATGGCAAGACATGCATGGGTAGGTATATTATCCTATTTCTTGCTCTAGTAGCCGCCAAGGTCTCCATTTGTTGTTGGTGCTAAAAGCCAAAACTGAATAATAATATTTCACACTCATTTTGCACAGCTGTAAATGACTGTATGTCAGGCAATGCAATGCAGAATCTTTGACTTGATCAGCAGAACTCATCTTTGTCACTTAATTGGCATTTCTTGCTTGTTACAACTGAAGAAGGTCTCTTAGGCTGTCTAGCTTTGCAAGTGCTAGGCTAGGCATTTCTTCTAGAGAACACACTTAAGATTCAGAGGACTGAAGGTGACCTAACACTGTCTTTACATGCTCTGGATTCTGGGCTGTTTTATCATGCAGAGGTCTTACCTGGGCTTCCTGTGTGCTGCTTTATGCTATTTCTACATGCTCACCAGCACATATCCCACTCCCAGCATATCCTCCATGCCAGGTACAATAATTAAGAGACAGTCTAGGCCTGTTTATTCTAGCTCCCTACAGCTCTTGTGCCATGGGAATACCAGAGCCATTGTGACCCTTTCACAGGTTCTCTCTGCATTAGACCATAGTTTACATGGGATAGATTAGTCAGGCACAGTGCTAGGTACACAAGGTTCAGTAAGTTAATGTAGTTAATATCCTTACATGTCCATGTGGGGAAGGAATAGTCTCTTTGCTATGAGTACAACTGTGTAATGATTTTAAAACGATGTAATAAAGCCCTCACACTTTTCAACTCTGGATATTGCATGAGCCATTATCCTAAAAAAGCAGTGTGGGTAAAATTAAACGTGAAGATCTCGTCTGTCAATTGAGAAGACTCCTAGATTCCTTTGTGTCATTATTCTAATCCATTTTACCTTCTGGAGGGAGAATGGCTTTCATTGGCCCTACTATTGCACCCAGTATGGGTGTTCAGGAGCAGATAGAAATCATTAGTTCCCTGTAGGTTGGACTGGATTTTTGCTGACTAAAGTGAGCCGCCGTAATAATCATCAAATGTAAGCTCAGTTCATATGTCTTACTCCTCTCTGGTGTACATTGCCATGAAGGGCTGTAACAGTTCATCTTCGCTCATGTGACTAAACTCCAGTAATTAATGCCAATTTCCTGAAATTAGTATCAGCTCTAGTTCGCAGCTGTGTGATAGATTACTCTGTGGTTTATCCTTATGCTTTTTTATGACATTTTACCTTAGAACTACAGGATAATTTGAAACAAAATGCTCTGTTTAAGGTTGTACGTCTCCAGATAATGGTGGATGCAGCCAGATTTGTGCCCCTTTAAGCCCATACTCCTGGGAGTGTGCTTGTTTTCCCGGATATAAGCTGCAGGAAGATAAGAAACACTGTACAGCTATAGGTCAGTATTGTAATATTCTTGGATACCCTTAGCAACAAAAGTCAAAAGTTCTATTGTTGTTTAAAGTAGATTGTATGTTCTAGATCAGTCTTTCAATTTTTTTTTAATTGCTTGGGATGAATTTGGGCAATATTGGTGGAATGAGTACATAAAAGCTAATGGAAATATTATTGTGATGTACACAATGTTACAGTTCAGTCTCCCCCACATAAGATTCTTTCTTTTAGCCCATGTCCATATTTATCTGAGCTCTTGATTCTGCACTGGGGAGTGTAGGTTCACACAAATAAATGGTGACCCATATATGTCCAGCAGTCTGTCCACATGCTATGTGATTTAATATGGGGATTTAGGCTTTTATATTTGAAGGTTGGGTAGGGCAAAGTCCTTTGAGAGCCCTTTTCCCATAATTTGTTTCCCTCACCCCCCAAAAACCAGAATTGTTGAGTGCATATCACTATGACATGCACATGGGTTTCCTCTGTCACATTTGATTTGTTGGATGCACCTTTACTTTTAGATTTTTAGTCCAAATGACATGGTATGATGAACATCATACAGAAATACTTTGTTTATTTTCTATTTGGTATCTTAAACACGTGTATACTGTATGGGCAAGCACCTGGCACCCACCAGTACACACCAGGCACACAGCAATTCGACAGTACAGAACCGTACTGTGTAGGTTTTTCACAGTGTGTCTCTATGGATCTGTGGTTTCTTTGCTATGTTCAAGGCTCCTAATCAACACACACTCTCACATAAACTGGATTGTGTGGTAATGCTGTGATGAGTTTAGAGTTAGACACACACTATGTAAGAAGAAGTTTTGCTGGTGTCCACGTCACTTGGATTGGGATTCAAAATCTGAGAGCAATTCCTGACTTTACCACAGGCTTTCTGGGTGATACGGAGTAAATCCTAAACTTCTGACCCTACAAATTGCTTACGCATGTGCCTACCTTTACTCTTATCTGCACACTTGCAATTTGTACTTTAATCTCTCTGTGCTTCTGTTCCCCATCCTGTCTTTCATCCTTGTCCATTTAGATTGTAACTCTGTGGGTCAGGTACTGCCCCCTACAGCGTGTTTGTACATTGCCCAGCACAATGAGACCTTAACCTCATTTTTAGCCTAATAATAGAAACAGCAACTGTAATTAGTTTGGTGGAGGCAGCCAGACTAACTTCATTGGTAATCTACATGGCATTAAAATGCAGGACCTGTGGCTGAAAAGCAAGTGCAGTAAAATAAAGCATTGACTCTTTTTCATTTTAATTTGTTCATTTCCTGGTTCTAGAAGTGCAGGGATTAGAGCATGGATTTCAGTTGATGTTTGTTTTCTCTTTTATTTTATAATTCCCTTTATAATTTTTTATCAACTGAAATCCGTCTGGCTTAGTTTTTTAATACTGGGCTTCAAACTCTCTGTCCTTCCTGAGACAAGCCCTGCACTAATTGTGAAGTGCGCTTGAGTAAAATACTGAGTAATCACTAAGTAAGGACATCATGATTTGGTCAGCCTAAGCCTAGTATCAGTCTTCATTCCATGATGTAGAAGAGATAAATAAATGCCAGTTAAAACATAGCAGAAGAAGGAAAAGAGGCTACTGCTTCCAGTAAAAACCATTAGCTTTTTTCTGTCTTCACTGAAAAATCTTGCTGGTTAAGGAGGAAAAAAGAAGAGGAGAAACAAAGAGGAGAAATATATACTAGTTGTTTTTCACACTTAAAGCATCCTAACTACAGATTATGTTGGACCTAAAAGAATCTACATGTATAAAACTTCATTAACAGGTCCCAGGCCATTTTTGTTATTTGCAAATGGTCAAGACATCCGACGCATCAGTTTTGATGGAACAGATTATTCAAGTTTACTCGATTGGCAGATGGGAGCAGTCTTAGCACTGGACTATGACCCAGTTGAAAATAAGGTAAGGCATTAAAAATGAGAGGATTTTGAGGTGTCACAAGGACAAATGGATTTTGTTACCTTATGCCTTAGAGGTTTTGGCTGTCAGTGATCCAGATCACATGTTGGACTTGCCATCGTTCTGATGAATATCCAGCAGCACGAGTGACTTATTCTTGTGCCAGGTGTAGTGTGATAAAGACAAGCTGAAGGGTTAATCTTCATTTTTCCTTTCTGCATTTCATTTAATGTGGTTTGTAAGCAAACATGCCCCAGCCGTCATGAGCTGGGAATTTGCATTATTTTAATGACTCCATTTTTACAACCAAAACATGCATGTCTAATCAACTCATTTTTTATTTTAGATTTCAGAATAATTTTCTGGAATATATGATATGCTTTTATTGGGCAGTCATAAAAAACAAAGGCATCTCTACCATTGATATGTACCACAAGCCATATTATGTGTAAAAGCTATTTTAACAAGATTTACATTCACATTCCCCAGTGTTATCAAACAGACTTGCTGAAAACTTGGTGGACTTCTTATCCTTATAAAATATAATCTTCACCCTACCCCTTTTAGAAACTGTTGTTTGGTCTGTTTAGAGAATTTGGACGAGGAGTGGTTAAATGCTGCAAAATCTACTCTATCCTCTACCTATTAGGCTGTGAGTTAATAATTACACTGTAAGATTTTAAAGTACTTTTGTTTCCGAAGGATTCCAAGTTGCTTTATAAAATTAATAAAGTCAATGTCAAAACTACACTGAATACACCTGGAAATTCCAGTTATAAAACTATTTTATATAAATTTAGTTTTACATATTTTTTCCAATAGGGAAAAATAAGAGTAGAGAAAAAACATTTTAGAATTTGAATGTAAAGATTTCTGAATTTATCTAAAGCATTAAAAAAATGAGGATTTTTAAAAAACCAATAACCGACAGGAGAAAGCAGCCTAGATATGTACCAGAGGGCTCACGGTGGACCACATCTACAGCTCACTGAATTCAATGTAAAAACCTTCACTGAATTCAGTAGGCTTGAGAACAGACTCTGGATGCCCAAAACTAAGTTAATATAAGTGTAATGGTTCTATAGCAGAGAAGAAAAGAGTAATTTATTCTGGAATGTAGCCACCTTCATCATAAAATAGAGCTCCTTATTAGACCTGTGTAATTGGAAGTTATTCTATTCAGTGGGACAGGTAACTCTATTCTTCTGCTGAGACATACCTGTGATTTTATCACCATAAATGTGTCTACACGGCATGCTATGGTGCTGTACGGTGGTACCTAGGCTGGTATCTAAGGTACCATAAGCAGTCTAGTTGCAGCAAAATGGAGAGGAAATTGTCTTACATGGAAATTTTCTTGCTCCAAGCTATCACAGCTATTTTGCCCAAGCTAGCTTGTTTAGAGCTGGCTAGGTGGGGTTACCAACTGCCAACATTTACAAAGTCCATAAAAAAAACAACCCAGAAACTTGTCCATAAGGTTCCAAAAAATGAGCTGTTTATTTAAAGAGAGAGAGAGAGAGAGAGAGAGAGAGAGAGAAGAAACCATGAGTTTGTCTGAAGATCTGTCACCTGAATGAGGCTGGATGCAAATGTTGATGGACAGCAGTGCCAACTTGTGACTGAATGAGAGTGCAGAGCTTGGGGCCCTGCAGGGAGTTCTCTGTCAGAGCTTTGTGGCCCATGGGTGCCTCCATAGCACCTTCTTCCTCCCAGCCGTGTGCTACTGCTATGTCCTGTGGGTCATCCGCTGCCTTTAATGGCTGCTTGTCTCCAAGGTAGGCAGGGCTGTGTGGCTCCAGGCAGTTTGAGGCATGGGGTGACACAGATATGGGGGTAGTCTGGTTGTGATGGAGC
This sequence comes from Alligator mississippiensis, assembly GCF_030867095.1. NCBI lineage: Eukaryota > Metazoa > Chordata > Crocodylia > Alligatoridae > Alligator > Alligator mississippiensis. The sequence continues at coordinate 127,924,711 of NC_081825.1, read as the reverse complement.
TGGGAGGATAGAGAGGCTGCAGGTGGGGGGTCTGTGCTGGGACAGTGGGAAATGAGGCTGGCCAGAGTAAAACTGAGGGGTTGGTTGGTTGGGTAGCACAGTATAGGGTTTGATCAAGAGTATTGTGGTATAGGGTGAGTAGGGGAAGTTTATTCACTTTATGACGTCCAGTTAAAATTTGTTTTCCCAGGTTTCTGGGGCTTGAACCAGATTTAGAAAGTTGGTGTTAAACCCCTAAATTTGAACCCAGCCTTTGTTGCTGCTGTCCAGGGCCTAATGGAAGGATTACATTTACATTTTATAAAACATATGTCAGTAAGAAAGTTTGGTTGGTACTAACAGTTTGCAGATTGTCAGTAAAAATATTTCTTGGGTTGGCAACCCTGTAGCTAGGCATTATCTGCACTGCACCACTATGCATTGTAGACATACCCAGCACTTCTTTGTGGGTTCATCCTGGAAGGTCCTGAAGACTTTGGCCCTGATCCAGTGCAAGAAGGCCCATAAAAGTGGGCTTGCTCCAGGGCTGAATACTCAGTATTTTTCAGGATGGAGATCTAATTGGATACTTGTAGTAGATACTTAGTGTTATGGAAATGATAAGATGGCAACTGGAATGGGTTATGTAGAGAGGTGGTGGAATCTCAGTCCTTGTAGGTTTTTAAGGCCTGGCTCAACAAAGCCCTGGCTGGAATGATCTAGTTGGGGATGGTCCTGCTCTGAGCAGGGGGTTGGACTCAATAGGTGACCTCCTGAGGTTCCTTCCAACCCTTATTTTCTATGATTCTAACTGAGATTTTCCCCAAATACTGAGTAGTAATAGAAAAGGTCTGAAATCCTGATTTTAAAAATATCAGCCTTACATACCTTTGCATATAGCAATTTACATATGCACACACAACTGTAAGCATTGAGCTCAAAAGGGCAACTCACGCTTAAAACTAAACCCTTTTATAAATCTTTTAAGTTTTGCATTATGCGTCATTGTGTACCTGCCTTGGGCCTGACCCTCACTCCTACCAGAACACCCATGAAATTAATGGGATTTTTACTTAAATTGAGTTACAGACCAGTAAAGAAAAAAATTATTCTTGATGCAAAGGTATTTGTTTTGTTGGTTTTAGTATTTGCAGTGAAACCCTCATTTTATTTTGTATCGTGATTCCCACTGACACCAAGTATAAGATGGCATTTTCCTCTCCCATGAAAGGTGAAACTATATGTATGTTTATACCATGTCCCCACTGCTGTTGGGGAGATACACTGTCAAGCTTACACACCTACCGATCTCCTCTCAGTTGCATTCACCAGACCTGGTGTCACTGGTGATATGGTAAAGCTACTCTAGCAATGTTCTTGGGAGCCACTTTCAAGCACAGGGGAGACAGAAGTCTCAAGAGCAGGGATGCCCTTGAAGGGGATTCAACTCTGCATTTCTGAGTGTGGGATTTGTGAGTGGGAGAAGATGAGCTGGAGCTGAGAGCTCTGGAAATGTAGTGTAGACTTACCCTATCACTCCTGGCAATTATGAACTTCAGATTGAGGTCCCAGTTTTACAAGATTTTCTACGGGGTAAAGTTGGGATGCTTGCCCAAACTGATTACTTTGTAAGATCGGGACATGCTATTTAAATATTTAAAAACAAGTACTGCTGAAAGATATGGAACAGGAGCAAATTATGAACATGCCACACCAATGCTTTGTTTTTTAAAAATAAACTGGTAGCTAAATGTTAATACATTTCCTTTTTCCTGCTCCTACTCATTTTGTTTTACAGTCTGTTTCACATTAGGATATTGATGGCTGAAAGAAAATCCTAGGACATTGAGGAGATAGTATATAGGGCAACTAGGATTTACTGCTAAGCATGTTCAGCCTGGAGAAGTCAGTCTGGTTGAAGGATAAGTATATGTGAACAGTAATCACTGGTCACTATTTTATAAAGAAGTGAACAGAGACATAGCTAAAGAGAAAACCAGGGAAACCTCCTGGAATTTATATATACAATAATCAGAAACCCCCTAATTTTTACAGATTTATTTTGTAATCAGAAAAAACACTCATGTCTTCTATTTACAGATTTATTTTGCCCACACAGCCTTGAAGTGGATAGAACGGGCTAATCTGGATGGCTCATATCGTGAAAAAGTTATGCGTGAAGCGATAGATATACCTGAAGGGCTTGCTGTGGACTGGATTAACCGTAAATTGTATTGGACTGATAGAGGGTATGATCTTTTTGCTGCACTGTTAGATTTCATATAAAATGTCATAATATATATGGAATAAATGAACTGTGAATAACAACAGTGATTGTTTAATTTTTTTTTTTTTTAATATAGAAACTGAAAGTCTGTGCCCTCTGAAAAATCGATGCCCAGGTGCTGGGAGCATATAAAAAAAAAGTACTTTGTGGCTGCGTCTACACATGCGGAGGACTGTGCAGCTGTTACTGTGCAGTCATTTAATACTTGCTTAGGCTATTCAGCATAATGGGGAAAATCCTTGATCTTGCTTATGCAAGTACTAAATGCAATGAGCTACTACTGCGCAGTAACGTTACATCATGGTTAGTGCCTGGCAATGCTACTGTGCAGTAGCAATGAGCTACAACGCAGTAGCAGTAGTCCTGGGAGTCTGATATTGTATGGCTTATACAGGCAAAATCCACACTGATTTCAGTGGGTGTTTTGTCTTTGTGAGGAGGGCCCAGTTGTAGTGAATATGTGCTGTGTGTAAGAATCCTGGGTTAGAGCTAGGATATATGTAGGGCACATCTGGATAGAACTTAGGATCTTTGGTGTGAACAGACAACCGATTTTACTGCTGTAAAAAGTGTATGTTGGGGGGATGTTCTGACCAGGAGCAGGTGTCAGCAGCATGCTGCATGCTATGTAACTGTTTTTCTGCCTGCTCCTATCCTGTAGTAAATGAAGCCAAACTGCAATGATTTAACCTGAATGAAACAGGTAGTAAAGTGTTGTTGTTTAGGTACTACTTATTGTGAAATAGGTGAAATGTTTACAGTGGATTAATTTAGGCATCGGTGAGTCTTCCCTTCTGTTGTTAATCAGTATAACTGTTTTGTCTATCCAGATCTTTTCATTCCCAACACAGTTGTTTTCAAGCTAAATCTTCCTTACTGTGCTTTCACAGGAAGGATTTTACTGCATTTTCTCACATACACCTGAAAAATCAGTCCCCTAAAATTGGGGGTGGGGGGTTTTAAGCAGGGAAAAGTGAATTTACCTCACATATAACAAATTTTTTATATAAAAATGGTCTTCACATAAGAGCGAATTTGCACATACAGAACCTGCATAAAGCAAGGGAAACCTGTATTTTCGTCTATATTTGAAATATGATCCACTACATTTATTAAAGCAAGCAACAGGGTAAAAAATAAGTGAATATATTTTGCTAGAGAAGGTCATGGAGCTATTTGCCTAATAGATTGAGCTGTATCATGTACATTGCAGGAAGTCACACATTGAGAGGAGTGATTTGAATGGACTGTACAGAGAAGTGATGGTCAAGGAGAACGTCTTCCAGCCACGAGGCATTGCTGTTCATCCACTTGCTAAGTAAGATGTAATAAGTGCTGTAAATCAAAGAGTAGGTGATGCTGAAGCGTTATTTAATCAGGATATCAATGTTCCTTCAGTCACACAAACTGAGTTTGTTGATCTCTTCGAAGGATATTTGTCTACTTCCCTTTGTGGGCAGCCTCTGCACAGGACTCCAACAATGGGATGTCATAGATGAAAACTGATTGAGTTGGGTGGTTTAAGCTTGCAGACCACCTGCATCCTCGTCTGTCCTATCAGTCCTCCAATAGCTTGAGGACCCCTTTAGAAGACTGTTCTTTAACTCGGCTTCCATTTACCTAGTGTGTGTGGGAGAAGGGTGGGGGGCAGGGGGAGGTGTATATGTATATGTATGTGAGTCTATATCAGTCTTTATATTTGTCAGATTTGCACAGTCTATGTCTTCTCCCTGTTTTTGTGGGGAAGGAAAACTTCTGCACTGGTGGGAAGCTGTAACGGTAGGAATCTAGAAGTGTAGAACTATTTATATATTCCTTTTGGCTGCCTATTGTTACTTGAGGGGGTGGTCAGAGGACTAATTTTGCAATAACATACCATATTTACTCAAATATAAGATGAAGTGTTTTTCCCCCAATCAGCACAGGGGAAAAAGGCTCCTCATCTTACATTCGCATACAAGGAAACCTCATTAAATACATTGGCTATAATTAAACTGCTGCCAAACGCTGCCAAAAGCTCAGTAATGGAAACCAACTATGAAGATGATTAAATGCAGCCAGCAGTGAGCATGACTATAAAACACATGTTCGATATTGGGCAAAATGGTGATGGGAACCTTTTATTTGTGTGTGTGTGTAGCCCTCTAAAAAAAAATTAAAAAAAACAGGCAGGAGGAAAGGAGCATAGGGCCTGGAAGTCCTGCAATACCAAGGTACTGTACTAGCAGGCCAGCACTTGTAGAGGTCAGTGCTCTGACACCCTCCCCTGGTGCCAAAAATGCTTACAGGAACCTTTTTATTTTTGGGCCTGAAAAAAATGGGCAGGTGTTCCCTCCACAGGGAACTGGCACTGGGCCTAGAGGTACTGCAATACCAGCACCAGCACCGGGAGGGTAAGAGTCAGCCCTGACACCCTCCCATTGGTGCCAAAAATGTTACATTTGATTGGCCAAAAGGCTGAGATACTGATGACTGGCACTGGGCCTGGAGGTACTACAATACCTGACCAAGAACACTCAATTCTAGTCTTGAGTGGGGGGGGGGGGGGGGCATTTAGCGCATGGGTCCCCTTTGGTGTGTGTGTGTGGGGTGGTGTTTCTGGAGCACATGCACATCCTGAGCAGTGCTGAGCTGTGGGGTCACGAATCCTTGGAACATCAGTGATTCTGTTAGGGCCCAGCACAATGAACTACATGGTAAATAATTAGCCATTTGGCTTTGAACTAATATCATGCATAGTCTGTACTATATATAAGTATAAAAGTGCTTCTTTAAAGTATGTTTATGGAATACCAGTGTTAAAACTTGCACCAGTTTTAAAAAAAAGTAAAATACATCAATTCTGGATGAACAAAGTGTATGGCTACCTATAGTAATGTACATATAGGCAAATTACTCCAGGCATGTTTATTTCAAAGTCAGTGTCTTCAAATTTGCTCCTCTCTTCCATGTGCTCAGGGAGAACAGGGGCTGATAGTAAGGAGGGGAGATGGAGGATGCAGATGGGTAGAAGTCTTGGGGGGCTGAGGGCAAAGGGGCCACCTGCCTCCCCCCAATTTATTTCCCCTGTTGTAGTAGTGGGAGGGGGACAAATTCAAGGCAAACCTAGTTTTTATACCTGGAAAATTATAACAAAGTTGTAAATTTTCCATATACAGAATCTAATTATGGGGGGGTAATAATATATTTATATATTTACTAACAAAATGGAAGAAAAAATTTCCTTTCTGGTTTGCTTACAAAAATGTGCATTTAGGATTCTCTGTGAGAGCAGTTGTTATCACAATGCTTACTGAAGGAATCCCTCCCTTTGTTATGGTTTGTTATAGCATCATTATCTCTTGCAGGGGAAACAGAGGCTTGGAGTCACATGGGTAACAAAATTGGGAGCTATTTTTTTCAAAGGTTTTGCTTTAAAAGGCAAAAGATAGGACTATATTAAAATCTTAATGTCGGTATCAAAAAGAACATTTTATTATCTGCTGTGTGCCTAGATTGCAGTCTCCTTTGCTAGAACTCCAGAAAACTAGACAACAGTGAAGGAAATACATTTGCTTACCAATTTCTCGTGTGTTTTGCTTCCTAAAGGAGATTCTTCTGGACTGATTTGGGGGCCAGGCCACGGATTGAAAGCTCTTCTCTAGAGGGCAATGATCGTCTGGTTATTGCTAGCACGGACCTGGTTTGGCCTAGTGGAATAACTATTGACTACTTAGCAGACAAGTTGTACTGGTGTGATGCTAAACAGTCTGTTATTGAAAGTGCAAATTTGGATGGTTCTAAACGCCGAATACTTGCACAGAATGATGTAGGTGAGGTTTTGGGGTTGGTGAATTCCTGTTTTGCATCCATATACGTGTGTATGCATGCTTGTAGATGTGAATGATGAGCCAGATTCTGCACTAATTTGTAACTCATGTGACTGCATTGCGATCAATGGGGTTGCAGTCAGGATAAGTCAATGTGGAATTCTGCTGATTCAGCAAAACCTGCCTGTTTTAGGCACCCTCCACTTTTAAAAGACTATTGTAAACTGAATACTGCACTGAATACTGCTCTCCCTCTTCTAAAAAGATCCATCTCCACTTAGAAGGCTGTTTTTAATTCCTTTTTTGTAGTTGGTTAAGTTTAATTCAGGTTTTGCTGCAGACACATGTCAACGGAGCAATACCAGTACAAGTGAGAAAAGAAGGTTATGTCTGTATTACCAACTTGTTGTGCCAGGTAGTACTATGATGTCACGTGCCCTGTGGCTTCCAACATGCTAGCTCCCAAACTGAAAGCAGAGTAGCTGCATGTCACGCACTTATTCTGCTTTGCAGTTAATTAGTAATTGGCTGAAGGATCGTACTCAGAGGGTGGTGGTGGACAGGTCATATTCGACCTGGGGGGAAGTGGGCAGTGGAGTCCCCCAGGGCTCGGTCCTTGAGCCTGTGCTGTTCAATTTCTTTATCAGCGATTTGGACGATGGGGTGAAAAGTAACCTGTTCAAATTTGCTGATGATACCAAAATATGGGGAGAGGTGGGCACATTAGCAGGGAGCGAGAGACTGCAGAAAGACCTGGATAGGTTGCAGGGGTGGGCTAACAAAAACAGGATGCGTTTCAATACTGACAAGTGCAGGGTGTTGCACTTGGGCAGTAGTAACCAGCAGCACACTTATAAGATGGGAAACTCCTTTCTTGAGAGCACGGAGGCAGAAAGGGATCTTGGAGTCATTATTGACTCCAAGATGAACATGGACCGACAATGCGAGGTCACGGTCGGCAGGGCTAACCGGACCTTATCGTGCATCCACAGGTGCATCTCAAGTAGGGCCAAGGAGGTGATCCTCCCCCTCTATGCGACACTGGTCAGGCCGCAGCTGGAGTACTGTGTCCAGTTCTGGGCACCCTACTTCAAGAGGGATATGGACAACATTGAGAGGGTCCAGAGGAGGGCCACCCGCATGATCCGGGGACTGCAGGGTAGACCCTACAACGAGAGGTTATGGGACCTGAACCTGTTCAGCCTTCACAAGAGAAGGCTGAAGGGGAACCTGGTGACCATCTATAAACTCACTAGGGGGGACCAGAAGGGTTTGGGGGAGACCTTGTTTCCCCTAGTGCCCCCCGAGATAACAAGGAATAACGGCCACAAGTTGTTGGAGAATAGGTTTAGATTAGACATCCGTAAGAACTACTTCACAGTTAGGGCGGCTAGGATCTGGAAGCAACTTCCAAGGGAAGTGGTGCTGGCTCCTACCCTGGGGGTCTTTAAGAAGCGGCTTGACGCCTACCTGACTGGGGTCATTTGAGCCCAGTTTTCTTCCTGCCCAGGCAGGGGGTCGGACCTGAAGATCTGCAAGGTCCTTTCCGACCCTACTTCTATGATTCTATGATTCTATGATACAGCCACAGTGCCAAGCAAATGTGTTTACACTGCTTCAGGAAGTAAGGTATGAAGACCCGTTGCCATTTAGATACGTGCCCTTAATTTGCCTTATATTGGGCTAATGCACATTAAATGTGCATGTGTAGACACATGCAGAATATAGCTAATGGAAATTTTTTTATGGAACAGGATGGTGGTGATAGAGGTGAAATGTTGTTTGAGACAAGATAGCATCAGCCTGTGAACCAGAAAACAGAAGTCTCATTAGAAGGTAACTGGCACTGTACCATGAATAGATTTAACAAGGTGTTCATGGCTAGGGACAGACATTTAAGAAGCCTGAGCCTGAATTGATTCAATCTTTGCAGGTTAGTCTAACCTGGCTAGGCTAAATCAATTTTGTAACTAGACAGACATCCCAGAAATGCAGGCACATGTCTGCAGTGGCTCAGGCTTGAAGCCGGGGGTCACAAAGCACTGAGCTGAGGGGGTGGTGTGGCCAGGCCCCGGCAGGCTGCTTTGATTAGGCCAGCAGGGAATCGATAACAGTGTTCATCACCTCACTAAGAAAACGACAGAGGGACATTACCTGTTGATTCTGCCTTTTGATTCTACTTGTTGATTCAACAGGGAGGGTAGTCAGCATGTGGTCTGCTAGCTAATACACAGACACCTCCTTAGCAAGGCAGAGGGGAGTGGGGAATTCTTGCTTAGCAAGGAGTGGTGAGGGGGAGAGGGGAAGCAGCCCGCAGTCTTGCCGGAGCCGCAGCCAGGGAGCAGAGGGGAGGGGCCAGCCCTGCTGTGGAGTAAAGAGCCCCTCCCAGCCCAGAGAGCATGCTGGGATGCGTGGGGAGTCTGATTTATCTTAAACCAGCAAGGGGTCTGGGCAGACATTGCATAAACTGGTTTGACCCAAATTGGTTAAGTCTGATACTACATTCATCCAGGCTTATCTTATACCAGTTTCAGCCATTTTCAAACTGGTTTATGTGCATTGAGCATCTGTTCTGTTATAGGTTTAAAACAGTTTCTGATCACTTAAACTAGTTTATGTGTAATGTCTGTCCCCAGCCCAAGTGAATAATACTGACAGAAGAATTTGGTAGGAAAAGTTGATGATGTTAAACATTTACGTATTATATTTTACTGGTGACCACATATATTTTGTAGTTTTGTACTCAAACCACAGTCCAGATGAGGTTCCAATAGAGCTCCATGGGTAATGACCACACTGCTACTTACCTCATGCTGTTGCTGTTCTACCAGAGATTACATATAAGCAGCTGACTTACAGTCCTTGGTAGCTTTGGTTCTCTGGGGTAGCTCTTGTGATCTTCTGTGCCAGATACGTCACCACAAATTTACAAGCCATCAGTACTGAACCCCTTATAGTCTGCTGCAAGTTTCACTCCACAGTCAGTGATAAAGGGGAAGTGTTGCCTGGGAAGAGAAGCAAACTGGGGCAAAAAGCAGCATCAGAAGCAAGCATTGGTGATGCGTAGGGGATGCATGTGGGTGCATGTGCACTCCCTATTGGCAGTGCACTCCCTGAGATTGGCTGACACTGCTGGTGGCACCTGCATGCGGTCACTACTCGCCACCCCTTCACCCCCTGCCACCTATACCGCCGGCGGCATCTGTGGGCAGTTGCTGATCACCATTGGCTGCTGCTGCTGCTGCCAGCAGTATCTGCAGGTGGTTGCTGATCACCGGTCGATACTCACCACCTCCACCCCCCCCCCACCGCTGACACCTCTGTAGCCACCTGAGGAAGCTCCCCACTCCCTGCCGCCACACCCCTGCCGCTGACACCACTGCCTGCGGGCGGTCACTGTGCCCCCCCCAGGCTCAGGAGGCACACAACGTTCATGGAAACAAGAGTGAAGGAATGGAGATGGGTCTGAGATGAGAGTATGGGTGTTGGGGAGCAGAGGGGAAAACCAAACCAAGGTGTGAAGATGGGAGAGAAAGAGAGGAGGTGATCTTGAGTGCAGGAATGAGAAATGAGAGATGTAACATGAAATCTTACCCTACTGAAGTCAGTGTGAGTGTTGTTATTGAATTCAGTCCAGCCAAGTTTTCACTTTTGGTGTTACAGGTCATCAAGAAAGGAGGCAGGAAAGCTTGTCTTTAAAAGAAGCCAATGGAATGTTTTCCTAGTTGATTTTCTTTTAAAAAATGTCTTCCTGAAAATGTATGGCCAGAGATACTTTTAGGGAATTATTGTGTGTGTGTGTGTGTACACACACACACACACACACACATAATTACTATACATTTTCAAAAGGCATAATGCTTTTATGGGCAAAGCTGCACCTTGGAGCATGTCAGGCAAGATTAATACAGCATATCTAGATCAAATATAATCGCAAACCTAACCAACGGGATCTAAATAGACGTGCTTGACTACAAGCACTTATTCTTATTACTATAGCCCCACCTACTGCCACTGTGGTTACAGCTCATTTGTGGGCAATGCGTGGAATTTATGGACATCCAACAGTGGCTGCATACAAAGCAGATTCCTTTTTTCCTAGATTTGCTCTATTGTTAATCCTGTTTTGTAGGTCTGAGTAAAAGCAACTGGCAAGTGTGTGGTCTAATAGGCTCCAATTGCTTGTTCATGCAATTGGGATATATACAATCCTGCTTAGACATCCGTGCAGGATGGATCATCATCTTTTATTTTTGATCCTGTTTTTTCCTTTTATTTTCAATTTTTAAACTGAAATTATAAGTGAAGATGTGAAAGCTAAACTACTAATGTCAGAACTGTGAGGGATGCAAATTAACATAATTGGGATGTAAATTAACATAATTGCAATAGAAAAGAAGCAGGATCTAGGGTAATGACGTCTTAATCAAACTTCTTACAATGAAAGAATTGCAAATCATGCTTACTAAAAAGCCAGATACAGAGGATTTAAAGATGAGTGCAGAGGCGTCCCCCCAAAAAATTAAAAGAAATTCAATGGCCTTGTTTACAACCATGTATGGATGTCAGCATGTGTACAACATTGCTACCCTGCTAGAAAGACATCTGTGTGGATACTTATTTCAGTTATGTGCTAAAGGTGTGAATATGTAAGGAAATATATTTATAGCGGTATAATCCCCTGTGTCTTTTTAAATTTAGTTTATTCAGTGCTTAGGAACGTTATATGTCACTTTACTTGAAATGCAAAACTTTTCCATATAGACAAGGCTTTCCCCCAAATGGAAAAACAAAAGTTTAAATTGTTTTCCTGCAAAAAGTGCCTCTCACACAACAGCGATGTTTTAAATTACAGAGGCATAAATTGGGGGAAATTATTCAAATTATGGAAAAACCAAAGAAGAGGTAAGAACATTTTGTTCTGAAAGCTTCCCCAATGAACACTCCTAGAACAATTTGAAGGTTCTGTATGTGTACCTAGTCTTTGGGTTGTTGCAATTCAGGATATAACAGAAATGTGAGAATTGATTTCTCTGAATGCAGAGGCCTACAGCAAGCTAACACCAGTGTCTTACTCTGACATTGATATTAATTTAGCCAGGATGAGACAGCAGGGGTCAAACATGTCCTTTGAACTCTCCTGCATTTTTGTTTTGAAATCAAACCCTAATTTCTAAATTTTGAAATTTAGCAAAATTGTTGCATGGTGCACTTTTGAGCTAATGTGTGATGGAATGTCTTGTGTAGGCATGTGTATATAAATATGCAGGCAGGCACACATCACAGTCTATGGGATAGAGTTAGCCCAGCTCAGATGTGGATACCTTTGCCATATTGGTAAAAGCAAAAAGAAAATCTTGAGGGACATGGACCTATGCTTTCAAAGCAGGAAGATGTGCTAATACATCAATAAAAGTGCATGCATGGATATCTGTGTACAGCACTGCTGCCCTGCTAGAAATAAGTTTGTGTGCGTGAATACTTATTTTAGTCATATGCTAAAGTTCTTAAGTTGGGCAATTTACTGTCTTCAACTTCTGATCTTTTTAATCACTTCCTAGGTAAGCCGTTTGATATAGCAGTGTTTGAGGATCACATTTGGTTCTCTGACTGGGATAAGCCATCATTAAGGAGGATGGATAAGAAGACCAGCCAAAACAGGGTACGTCTTCGAGGCAGCATGCTGAGACCCTCATCAGTGGTTGTAGTTCATCCTTTGGCGAAACCAGGTATACTGCAAAGTTATGCAGTTATTCCCTTACCAGCTTCCTTTTTTTTTTCACTGATGTCAGTAGAATAAGATATTCTTGGGTAAGAATGTTCATCTTGTATGGAACTTCGAAAAACCTCAAAAACACAATGAGACTGACTTTTTGAGATCATTGGAAATTTGTCATTGTTGTATGCTACTTCTTAACCCCATGAACATTAGCAGATTTGTTCTCAGCTGGATGTATGCTTAGTTGGACATATAACTCCCACAAAGACAAAGAGAACTTTATATATAAGTTGCTTTCTTCCAGCTAAGGAGGTGGAATCTGTATCTGAAACCTGACTAGTTGCCCTAAAGCCATCAGACTTTTTTTTTATAAAGACCTCAATTTATTTTTCTTTAGCACCCTTCTCCTAAACAAGTAACTCTATTGGATAGTAATTGAAAACATCTTTTAACATCCATTAGTTTGGGGCTGAAACACTTGTTTTTCTGTAAGGGCAAACTCCATCCAGTAGGAGAATTTGCAGGACACTTTGTCTACTGTGCCTGCCTTACTGAAGTGGCTATAGACTTCAGGTAGACTATTTTTCTAATCAGTAGTGATAGCTATGTGTGGGTGAGCTGGGTTTCACTGCAGGTACTGACTTAGAGAGTATGCAGGATTAGCAGCTACCACCTACCTGGCTGTCATTGCTGTTCCAGTGCTGTTGCTGGCCAGGGCACAAAAATTTCTGTTTGCTGTCACAGTTTGGACCAGCTTTCCATGTCCTTCTAGAGGATTTCTAGATGTTTACTGAAAAATTCAAACACATATTTAATACCTATATCTGTATTTGCTTGAGAGAATGCAATTTTATATTTACATTTACATTACTTCACTACCACAGATCAAAAGAAACATGAATCCTTTACTGAACAGGTCTATCTGTTCTGTCAGCTCCAGTTTTCTAGATGCTCCATATCTGTACTACCAGGAAGATATTGGCTGCAGATTCCACTATTATTTGGCTGTTCCCCACTGAAGAACATGTATTATCTCTCTCCTTTAGGGGCAGATCCTTGCCTTTATGAAAATGGAGGCTGTGATCAGATCTGTGAAAATGGCTTTGGAGTTGCTCGTTGCTTGTGCCACAAAGGCTTTTTGAGAAAACAAGATGGGAAAATCTGTCAAGCTCTAAATACTGCTTTTACAACACCAGGTATGATGTTACTAATTTTAAAAGTGTCTTTCAAACTGTCTCTCATATTATAGATGAATACTTTCATCTTGCTCTGCGTAGTTTGTAGTAATTTCTTACATAGTATTCATTTTCCTTCATAAATATTTCCTCACTGCTTCAAGCTTCCCCTCCCTTCCCTTCTCCCACTCTGGGGTTTGAACATAGGTCAAATCAACATGGCTTCTGTATGATTTTCCATGTCATTTAACCTCTTATGCCTTGTTTCCCCATCTCTGGTAAGTGGATAATGATGCTTGTCCATCATTATGCAGGATGTTTAGATCCATTGAGGCAAAGTGTATGATATATGTTATTTAATGCTCTCTGTATGACAGAGCATCACTGAGTTTATAATCAAGCTGTCCCCACATATAGTTCCTGTCCATACAGAAGGATGAATACTATATATTACTATACTGTGTTTCATCTCTGCTTGTTAGCAAAACTATTACATGATTACCAGGTTCTTCAGACTACACAGGAACACCTATCTATGCTGAGAAACGTTCTGACCTTTTAAGTCTTAAGGCCCTTGACACAGGTTGCACTTAAGCTGTGATTAACTAGTTAATCACATCTTAAGTAGTGACCTGGCCACATGTTCATTCAATGGTATGATAAAACGAGGAATAAGCAACAAAGTTATTACATAAAAATATGTATAATAACGTTGTGGCTGGTTCCTATTACTCCTTTAATTGAACATATGGCTTGTGTTCCTAGCCTCCAGAACACTCTTGTGCACTGTAGGCTAGGAGAACTAGTCAGCTGATCAGGGCTTTCAGCTGGGGGAGCACAATGAGCTGCCCTGGCTGGGAGCCCCCATCAGCTGACAGAGCTCCCAGCCACAGGAGCACATGGTCTCTCCTGCAGCTGCGAGCTGTCATGCAGGTGTGGCATGACAGGAAGTGTGATTGCTGGGATCGTGCATCAAATCCTAATGTGCCTTCTTTTTAACATCTATCACTGACCTAAGGCAATCTCTGTAAGTGCATTGAAGTGTGTGAAACAGCATTAGTGGTACCCTAGCATCAGTAGATGAGATATCTGAGAAAACTGATTATTTCAGAATGCACTTATATGTAAGGGTGATGTAGTATAGTAATGTCTGGAGAAGCCAACATGGCTGACAAATTAGCTGAGCTGAAAAAAAAATACTACTTTGTTTCCACTGAATCCTGTTAATTGTAACTGTTGGAATATTGTTACATAAATGTGGTCCTATTCTCAAATGCAGGTAGGACCTGCATTTAATAGCACAATTCAAATGAAGAACTAGAATTCACAACATCTGGCTTGGAAAATAGAGCTTTCCCCTAATAAACTTAAAAAAGCAGCTCTAAAAATTAATCCACTAAAATTAAGCAGAAAGTCCTTACACACTAATGCCCTGTAGGGAGTAATGATTCCTGTTCATCCACATTTATTTATATTGCACTAGTATATCTATAAAGAAGAGCACAATTCTTCACCACCCTCCTTAGGATGGATTAGACAAAAAACTTGTAGTCACGCTCACTTGAACAAGCTACTGTCTCATGAAGGAAGTAATACCGTTAAGGGGAATTTTCAGTATACTAAACCTTGGAGAACTGACATATGCATCTGACCACTTTTCCTTAACATATTGATATTGATGCTCATAAGAGCAAAGAAAATAGTCAGACAATGAGTTGAATTCCTTTCCCTTTGTATTTGAGAAAATCAGTCAGTGATGGCATGCTAGGTGGCACTGAGAATGCCAGAATGCCAACAAACTGATTTTTGAAAATAGAAAACCACAGGTACTCTGATTCTTGTGAAATTATATATGCATGACTAAAAATTGGAACTCTGACTTTATCTACTTCAACCTTTTCTACAACATTTTCTTAAGGAGTCTTTGTACATAAAGAGGTGGAACCAAAGAATCAAACAACAATACTGGAACCCTTGTACCAGAGCCCACTGGATAGTGGGGATACTACCAGTGATGAGAAGGAGCAAACCCAACATTTGCTGATGGCTGAAATCATGGTATCTGGTAAGGTGCATAGTTCCCTGGTTCACATGGGTTATCTCACTCAACTGAAGGTGCAGTTCTGAGCAGGATAGAAATTAGCTTTTTCATTTGGATCAGAGAAGAGTGGTGGAGCTTAGAGGAAGAAGGGAACTACATTAATCTGTAGCATTTACACTGAATATTAAACCAGCAAAAAGAAGAAGAAGAACAAAAGAAACCTATATTATAGTGCAGGAATGAATGATATGACCTTGGGAAGTATGTGAGCATCAACAGTCATTATTCCTTAAGAGTTTCTCTTCACTAGCCATCTCCCCCCTCAGATTAATTGTTACAAATATTTATATTTTAAAAATCATTTCTCCAGTGCAGTTAATGGTACTTTGGACATACTGTAGACAAAAGGTATAAGCACACAAACACTTTGCCATGAAGTAAAAAAGCCACCCTCTTTACTGTATGTTTGTGGCTCCTTGGTAGCTGCCTACAAGCAAGCTCTTAGCTCATGGCAAGTGGAAGCTAACCCACAATAATTTACCTCTCTTTCATTGAATGCTAAGTTTCCATAAGTTAGCTTCTGCTTAGTGCAGGGTAACAGCATACACATGGCAGTTACCACAGAACAGATGATATGTAATAAATCCTTACCCCTTTGTGGATTAGCCTGTACAATAAATCCTACATCACTTGGATCCAGGTGGTCTGGCAACCTGCTGTGCAAGTGGGTGGCAAATTAACATGAACCTCTCATTGGTTTGCTGCAGCTTTTACTTCAGAGGGCTCTGTTTCTTTACTACACTTCAAAGAGAGCTCATCAGAGGGTCCCATGCAGCTGGTCAGAGAAGCGGTGCTTTTTGAAATGAAAGCAGCAGCAAACAGCTGGAACACCTCAGTGGTTCTGTACAGCTGTTTACTGAAGCTTATATGCATTCATTCACGTTTTAACCTCTCATGTTTGCAGTGGGTTAAGGAATCTAACCTTGAGAAGTTTGTAGGTTCTACTGTACTTATTGCAGAGTAAGAGCATGCACACCAACAGTTATCACAGGACAACTACCACATGGTAAATCCCTCCCTTTTTACCTTGTGGTAAAAATCCATATCCAAAAATAGTCTTGGGTTCAATAAAAGGAGTACTTTTCCCTTAAAAGGCCTTGCTGCTTGAGCATGCCCTCTAGAAGTAACACAGTTTAGTTTTGGAAAAAGAATTATTTGGGTGGTAGGGCTAAATTACTTCCCTGAATTACATTAACTGTAAATTGATTCAACATAGATAGAATTTGTCAGAATAGCTACGTGCAACAGCTAGGTGTGTAACTTTTTCACGCTCCTTACTGACATAGTTATGTTAGCAACACTTTGTACTGTTCACTTGGCCTAAAATGAAGATTATTACATTTGTAGCCTGGAGCAAACTTATGATGAGTGTCCACTGTCCATGCCAGACCATACAATTGGGTCAAGTAGCTTCAGCTGGGCAACCCATTTAATCAAAGTAAAAGCATTTACTATAACCTGAGCTGACTCCTAGCCCAAACCATGACCACTTTGTCCTTAATCATCAAACTCCAGTACACTGATGATGCTATAGTGTGTGCTTACTTAGAAGCAGGTCTTCAGTCAATCATCAATGTCTTCACCAAGGCATTGATGACCAAGAAATTGTGACTGAAGTTTAACAGTCAGAAAACTAAGGTCTTCCATCAACAACTTCTTCATGAGCAGTCCCCAACTCTGATCATTCAGATTTACAGCAAGACTCAGGACAACATTGCGGATTTTCCATACCTCTGAAGCCATCTCTTATAGAAGGTTGACTTCAGTGAAGAACTCTAACATTGCCTTAAACGTGCAAGTGTAGCCTTTGGACACCTGAGTAAATGGGTGTTTGAAGATCACAACATCGGGAAACCAAGCTCGTGGTTTACCAAGCAGCCATGATCTTTACCTTACTGTATGGAGCTGAGACATGGACAATGTATAGGAGACATCTCAAGTTGCTGGAGAAGTATCATCAGTGCTGCCTGCGGAAGATCCTTCATATCCGGTGGGAAGATAAATGCACCAACATTAGTGTCTTGTCTCAAGCAAACATCATGAGCATTAGGGCTGTGTGAAGCTTTGATCCCTGATTTGATTTGGTGGTGATTTGGCCCGATTCGGTGGCTGAATCTCTGAATCTGAATCAAATCAGGAGACCCTTTAATCTCTCCAAATCGAATCAGAACACTCTGAATTGATTTGGAGAGATTCGGAAAGATTTGGAGATTCAGACATAGACACAGATTTAAATGTTTTTTCTACATACCTCAAGGTACCAGGTGGCTTGTGAATACTGCGATGCTGGGGTGAATAGAGTGTCCCACAGGGGCACTCAGCATGGGGGGCTCCCCAGGGTGCTTGGCAACAGACCTGAAAGTGGACCAGAAGCACTTCTGGTCTACTTCTGTGTCCACCGGGGAGCATGCAGGGGGGCCCCTGTGCTCCTCCTAGCTTAGCAACTGGTGCCTCCTGGCTCAGAGAGGCTCCTGGGGTCCCAGGACCCCCGAGCTGGAGGGTGTGCTCCCTGGTGGACCTGGAAGTGGACTGGAAGTACTTCTGGTCCACTTCTGGGTTCACCACCAAGCATGCAGGGCCCCACCCATGCTCCTGTGGGATGCTCCATCCACCCCAGCACTGTAACATTCATGAGCTGCACCAAGTACTTCGAGGTATATAGAAAAAAACATTTAAAGCTGTGTCTATGGCCGAATTGCTGATTCTCTGAATCAGCATTGAATCTGTGGATTCCGATTCGTCCGAATCAAATCAGGGACAGTGATCCGAATCAACAAATCAAATCATTGTCCCTGATTCGGGCCAAATCTAAATAGAATACGGCCCATTTCGCACACATCTAATGAGCATCGAGGCAATGATCATCCAACATCAACTTCTCTGGGCCAGCCACATCATCCAGATATCTGCTTCCAGACTCCCAAAGCAAGTTTTATTCTCCCAGCTCAGTCAAGGCATATGCTCAAAGGAAGGCAGAGAAAGCACTTCAAGTACATCCTCAAGGCCAGCTTGGAAAAAATGCAACATCGACATCAACTCATGGGAGACTATCACCCAGGATTGCCCCAAATGGAGGAAGAGTCTGCTGCAAGGATCTCTGTACTTTGAAACCTAATGCTGACAATAGGAGATGGAAAAGTGGGAGTGGCAGAAACAGCGTGTTGCAGACCGAATCAAGAATCTGGATCCACCCACCCACGTGGAAATATGTGCCCAAGTTGCAATACAACCTGTTGATCCTGGATTGGCCTTGTCAGCCATCTTTGACCCACAGATAAGGCAATCATGGAAGACAATCATCTTTGACTGTGAGAGATTGCTGCTGATGATTTACTATAGACAGTTCTAAATGGCCCTGTGACAGAAAGTAGTGAATACTTGTTACAGTCTATAATTTTGCTTATTTGGGAAAACCAGTTGTTAAACACCATATATGCCTCATGTAGACAGACCAAGAGCATTATGTTAGCTGGTCGTTGTTAAGTCTAGTGGAGCTTACATTTTAAAACTTTGGCCCAGTATGCAGTTTTGTTAAAATCCGTCGGCTCTTTGAATCAGTAGAACTAGCAATGCAGTTAATATGACAGGTTTTAATTTTCTTTCTACGACAGATCTAGATGACTGTGCTGTGTTAGAGTGTAATACCAATGCCCAGTGTGTCTCACTGGAAGATGGTGCTATGTGCCAGTGTTTGGAGGGATTTACCTGGGAGGGGAAATCATGTCTTGGTAAGAACAAAAATGAAATACAATTTTCTGGAAAATTATAGAACTGAAAGAGTTGCTTGCTTTTTGCCACATATCTGTTGCAAAAGCCATCACAGAAAGACTGATGAGACCATTTGTGTTTAAACTCATCATTTTAGTTGCAAAGGATGATCAACAGAGAACATGTGAGATGAAATATCTAAGGGATGCATAGATTATATTCCCTTGAGTCCTGAGTGCTAATCCTATTAATATTAATGAGTGATGCACTGGGAATAATAAAAACACAAATGTATGTATTAATAAACTAAATCTAATTATAAAAGCTCAAGACACATAGAAACTATACTTGATGCATAATTTAGACCTGTGAACTGGGGATTCTTTTAGGCCTAATATAACGTTTATGTTGTATTTTTATAAGAGCTCCTGTGTCTGTCTGTCTCTGCTATTAGAACATGTTCTTGGATACTCCTGCAATAAGACCAAGTATAGTACAGTTAACCCATTCTTGGACTTGCAAAAACAGCAACTGGAAGCGCTTTGGCATATTACAAATGTCTAGGGGAAGAAAGGGACAAAAATAAAGCATAGACAAGCATTTGACTGGAAAACACAATGGTTGCCTAGATCATTATTTAAAGAACAACAATTGGGAAGAGAAACTGCATCTCACCACATGTGCTGAACCATTGCACCTTTACCTCTTAATCCTTTAGTCTGAACTACATCCTCATAATCAAAGCATATCCTTAAATTTCTTGAAAAGCCAGGCACTGTAGATTGGCAGAGAGGCTATATGTCAAATACACGTGTATATTATGCATCTTTATGGGACAGCACCCCTTGTAGTTGAATTGTAGTTTCAGAAATAAATACTTTACCCTGCCTTGTTCCATTTATGGCTCTTTTCAGACAGAAACAAATGCGTTCAGGGAAGTATACCACTAAAACAAGTGGCAGACAAGGTTCTTTGGGTAAATGCGATATCTTTTATTAGACCAACTAAATAGTTGGAAAAAATGTTCAAAAAAAGAATATTTTTTCCAACTATTTACTTGGTCTAATAAAAGATATCACATTGGGTGATATCACAGATCACCCAAAGAACCTTGTCTGCCTATGTCCTTAGACCAACATGGCTGGAGCCAACACCCCCTAAAACAAGTAGTGTTTTCTCAAAATATGCTTTGTGCCCCCACTGAGATCAACAGGACTGTGCAAGCTGACAAAAAAGGAGATGAGGGTACTGGTAGAACACTTTCTACCTTTGCTCACCTACTTGTGGTACAAAATGGCCTCCCACATGCTCTGCAGATGCATCTACTTTAATTGTCATATAAGGAAGACTGACTTATTGGAACGTGTCTCATTGGAAATGTGTAGTTTTGTGGGTTTTTTTTAAATTCACATGATCAATGATTAGGTGAAATGTTATAACATTTAGGGATAAGTCCTTCTGCTTTGAAAGATTTACATTCTAACATCTACAAGTATTATGCTTTCAAGAGTTTGTCAATGGAGGTCAGAGCTATGGACTGGGGAACTCTTTGGAGTGAAGATTTCCCCCATACATACAGTTTTTGATAGAAATTAAAATTTTAAAAAGTCTGGGATTCTTAAAGTAGCTAAGGGTCAGGCATCTGGGTGAATGGGATCCTTTAACTATCTAATTTAAATTCATACTCAGAAGTAGGGACACCGCTTCCTTATTTCCCCATGCTTTAGAAGTAGAAGGTACAAGTAATAGTGTAGTCTGAGGGTGGATCACATACAAGTATCTCTTTTCTATCATTTAATCCCTTGACATACCAGTAATTGCTTCATGGCTAATGTGCCCCTCGGCTCCTAACTCTGTGCTTTTCCTCATAGATGTCAATGAGTGTGCTATTAATATGAACCGCTGTAATAGAAACTTCTCTGAGTGCATCAATACTGAAGGTGGCTATGTCTGCAAGTGTCTAGAGGGCTACAGTGGAGATGGACTTCATTGCTCAGGTATGGGAGCTTGTGAGGGTGATACTGCATTAGGTAGAAACAGAATATGTGAGTAATAGAAACATGTCTAATGAGTCTGACCAGCCATGGATCAAGATGCAAGAGAGGTATGTCACTTGTCCATGATGATAATTTGTTTCAGTTCTTTGTGAAAAATGGAGTAAGGACCCGTGTACTAATAGTAGTGTAGTAAGTTCTACAAGGCAGTTGACATTTATCATCTTTTCCTTTTTGGCTCTTTCTTTATTGTTTGAAGTATAGGAACATCAGTGCCTAATCAATATACAAAGCCTATAGTTGTCAATGGATACTCCCTCTCATTGTTTACACTTTCTTTGGCACATATACTCAAGGAAGAAATGGATGAATGAATGGCGATTTACTGGAAATTGTTTCCATGCATATAAATGAAAGTATTCACTGAATGTGTTATACTAAGCATAATGCTATGTTAGCTTAATAGACATGAGATTCAGGGTGTTGACATTTACAACGCGAGTCCATTTCAAACCATGTTAATAATAAGATCCACTGATGCTGCTGGCCAGAACTTTGATTCTGATATCACATCTTCTGTTCATTTCCTATACTTTAATTTTTTTCTAGTGCATTTTTAGCATTAAAATAAGAACCAAGAACATCAATCTAAGAGTAGTAACAAGCTTCCTGAAAGCTCCATGTGAGTTTCTTTTTCTCTTATGTCCTTTTTCTGTCTCTTTCCTTTGTGACCCAAGTCAAAGCACATGGAAGTCAATGGGGTATTTGTCCATTAACAGACCTGGGATTAGGTCAGATTCTTAATGCAAAATAAGATTACTAAGAAATAAAGGGCTGTCTCCTGACTGACAGATGATAGAGGGTAATGAGTAGAATAACTGAGGGGGGATGACAGGTCAGTACCTCTGGTGCCACTTTTATGGGGGACCCAAAAGCAGCTGTTGCCACAGCAGTCACTGATTGGGCTGCTGCAATGGGCATAGCAGGAGTTGGTGCTTCTCTGGGTGTCATGCAGCTGTCTGGGGTGCTACTATGCCTCTGGCTGTACCACGCTGGGGTAAGTGTTCTGCAGGTATTTTGTCTGCACAGGTCGGAGGCAAAGAGAGTGCTGCTGATGGAGTGAAGACCCATGTGGTAATTACTTATGGTAATCACATGCTTCAGAACTTTTTCAAATGGGGTCTAATTCCTCATTGAGATTTGCTTACTGAACCTAATACAATTATTTGAGAAAGGATTAATTTTCTCCCCAAAGTTTTTAAGACTACAGTATACCATTACTTTTTTATTGAAATATTCCAAGTGATAGAATCCTGATGTCAACAAAACCGAAACGACTTTTAACATTTAACAACAACTGGAAATTTGCCAATATGTTAAGGGACACTGCAGAATTCACCAGACATGTTTTGTCGCATTCACATTACTGAGGATATTTTCCTGTAATTTGGTTTTTAAAGAATTACTTTGAGTTTCCCGTGATATTTTAACTTTGATCTAGTAGACTTAACTCAGGCAAAACTTGGGAAGATTTCAAGAAGAACTTAACATGAGTTAGGACTGTGAGATTAGGTTCATGGCCCCATATTAAACTTGATATATGCATTTTACTGCCAGCTGATAGCATAAAGTAGTGATAGATTCACCTCAACGTTCAGGTGTTAAGTCAAAGTGCATGTGAACTGAACAGGTCCTTAGACTGTGTGACATTCTGTATGGATTTAAGCATTTCTTGGTGCACTAGCTCCCAGGTTGTTAAACACTTTGGGTGCCTGTGCAGGAGCACCAAGGCTGTGCTGACGCACTGTAATTACTCAATTAATCGAGCCTGCGGGAGCGTGGTAATTACTGAACTCCAGCCAGCCTCCACGTCTCATGTATCAGCATCCCCATGGTTCAAAATGGTGGTGGGGGCGCTTTAATGAAAGCTTGTTTGATGAGCTTTAGATAAAGCGCCTCCACTGCCATTTTGAAGCACAGGGATGCTGATACACGAGTTGCTCCAAGCACTTTAATTACAACTCCCCCCCCCCCCCCCCACTCCCACTCCCAAGCACATGTAAAAGCATCCTGTCTAACTGGATTAGACAAGGTCTGGACAACACAGGTTTACAACACCAATGGCTTCTCTACCCTAGTACTCTAGTTGTTACTAACGATCACTGGTGAAGCTGGAATAGGCATAGCAGTGATGGAAAATATTAAGAGAAAACATTCTTGTACAGACTGCACTTTAAAGTCTTCTCCTACCTCTCTTCTTGTCTTGGTCCATTACCTTTAAGGGAGATGCTGCTTCTTTCTTCCCGTTGTGGAAGAGAATCCTTCCTTCAGCACTTACTTCACTCAAGGTGCAAGCAAAGGTGTGATTACCTAGCCACCTCACACTTCCAGCTATTTCATTCCACTCACTGCTAAAGGTAGTTTATGGAGGAAAACTGGAGTATTTTTCCTGGTGGTAGGAAGCTGTAAAGCTGAGGCCACTGTTAGACTGATTTTTTGAGGCATTCATTCTTCTAATCACAACCTGTTTGGGTAACAGATATTGATGAATGCAAACTGGGGATCCACACCTGTGGGGAAAATACTATCTGCATAAACACTGAAGGAAACTACACCTGCATTTGCACCAATGGGTTGTTTGGAACTGGGGCTGACTGTACTGGTGAGTAAAGCTAGTAAATGAGACAAATAATGTGGTTCTTGATGAAGGAAGATTGAGTGCTCAGACAGATTAGTTGCACTGGGAAATTCAAAAATTGCTGAATAATAATACATCAGGCAGCAAGTGAATCTAATTGGATTGGTTCTGGATGCTGCTGTTTTGCAAACTGCACATTCCCCTGCAGAGATGGGCTGAGGTGACCAGGTTTCACAAAGCCTGGGATTTGATTCCTTTTGTTTGAAACCATCAGTGCTGATGATCAGATCTTATTTCTATTCTCTAATTTTAATAATGTGTAACTAATGCTGTCTGTAGTCTTTTTAGGGGTAACACTATGCCCCTTTTCTGAGGTCAGCTCAGATTCACTGTGCTAAGTCACTTTTCATGCTATCTGTGGTTTTTGACCTTCTGCAGAAGGCCTGCAAAAGTCTGGCATATCATTTTAGCTGCCATCCCTGCCCCCCAGAACAAGCAGAATTTCTTGGCCAGATTTTCATGTGAGCTCCGTTCCCATTAATTTACCAATATAAGTGGCCAGATTTTCAGAAGAGCTCTGTGTCTTGGCTGCTAAATTGTTCAGAAAAATTGGCCATACATTTCACAAAGGGAGCCGATAAAAGCTGAACACTTCCTAATATGTGACCCTTATATAGCTGGGTAAATGAAAGCTGAGCTGTTTTGAAAAATATGGAACTAAATGATTCATTGTTTTTGTGCTGGCACTCTACAGCCATTTTGCTGGTATGCCAGAAAAAAATGTGTAAAACTCTCAAAAGTCTATGCCTACAGTGACCTGAATGAAAGTTTTAATGTAGGATACAGTGCAGGATCTCATCCCCTCCTTCAGGGATTTAATCTTTCAGCTGTAACTGAGAAACTTTGACTTGAAATAACATCTAATTTAGGAATAGTGTTTTAAAGACTACAAATTGTCAATTTGCTCTAATATGTTGGTATGTTCTAACCTGCTATTTTACATGCTTATTGACTGTGAATATTTTTGTCACCCTTTTTAATCACACATGGAGCCCAAATGTAGAAATAAGTTGTTTCTTTCCATGTATGTTCTATGCCATGACTACTTTCAATTTAAAAAAAATCATCACTGCTACTACAGACCGCATTGCAAAAACCCTATACTAAGTCGTAGATGTTATCAAGTACCTGTGCTGAAGTAGAGCTATATAATGCTACCCAATCATATCCTTACACCTACATTAAAATACAAGTGCGATCTCCATATGTATATGTTATGAAATGAATGTAGGTGAGGAGAAAAGACACAAAAATATATTAAAACCAGTTCTCTGGCAGCATGGGTGCAGATCTGTGTTTTACAAGACACACCATATTCACAAGTGCTTGACAAACTATGCAGCTGCCTGGGCAATGCCTAAATTTATTATATCACTACTACAACACCTTCCATAGAAAAATAATCTTCACATAGTAAATGAACCCAGAATTGTAGTCCTGGCAGTGTAGGTGTGATCACAGCTTATGTAGACTTATCTGAGCTGGCTTTAAACTGGTCAGCCTATCCTGTTACAAGTGTAACAGGAAACTTAATGTGGACTGCTAAGGTAACCCTGCAAGTAGATATTTGAGTGGTTGAACCACATAGAGCTCTGCCTTGCCACAACTATACTATTATTGATGCTTTGTATCTTAAAAAAAGCTCAGGTATGCAAGCTCCAGTGATACTTTTGACTCTAGTATAGATTTACTTGAGAAAGAAATGTAGCTTTCCTGTGAAAATTGGTAGGATGAGTCCCTTAGGTGTGAAACACACAGCCACCCCGGTGGAGTTTGTCTAACTTCAAGACATCATTCATGATGGAAATTCATTATAGTAACTGTAGGTCCCTCTGTGACTGTTTCTGGTGGAACATGACTGTATGGTGATTTATTTTCCCCAGTTGCCTGACTTAATTTTCTGGAACCAGAGATCCAAGGTATATTGACACAGATGCAGCTAGTATGTCTTCCACATGTATGTGGAAGTACAACCATCCACCCAAATGAATCTGTTATTTATACATATGGGCTAAGTACAGACAGTCAAAAAGTCCGAGGCTGAATCAATTCAATTTTCACAGGTTTGTTTAAGCTGCATGGATTGAACCGATAAGCAAGTGAACATTCACTTTTGATTTCAGAAATGCAGCCACATGCCTGCAGTGGTCCAGGCCAGAAGCTGAAGGGTGCTAGAGCATGCTTCCCTCCTTGGCTGGAGCAGACAGCTCTGGCTAAGGCTAGCCTGCCCACCCTGCAAGGGGGGGTTTGCAGGAAGGTGCAAAGCATCCTGGGATTCTGGGGGACTGTGCGTTAATTTGAATGTAGAGTGGATCTGGGACAGAATTTCAATAAACTGATTTAACCTAAATCAGATATGTTTGAGCCTACTTCCATCCAGGTTTATCTTAAATTAGTTACAGCCATTTTGAAAGTAGTTCATGTGTTCTGAAATTCTGTTGTGTTACAAATTTGAACTGGTTTCCAATCACTTATACTGGATAATGTGTAATTTCTGTCCCTAGGCATATACACATCAATATACTCTGTTATTTGAGAGGGATCAAAGCAAACATAATAGCATCTATAAAGTGTGGTATCTCATCCAATGGCCCTTACCTCTTAAATCTTGCTCAGTGGTGTTTGACAGGGCTATGTTAAGGTAACAAAACAGCACCGTAAACTACAGTTTTATCTTTATCATGTGTTACGTTCAAATCACAATCTCTTAACTGAGATGAGTGCCTTACTTGTTTCCTGAGGGCTTGTAGTAAGCCATTTTGTCAGTTTAACCAATCCCCAAGATATGCATGCATGTAAATCCTGTATTTCAGAATCACCAGTGCCTTCTACTTCTAGTACCAGGGGTATTGCCACTCCCACTGCGCAGGATGAATTTATAGGCTGTCCATCGTCACACGAGTCCTACTGTCTCCATGGGGGAATCTGTGTTTATGTTTCAGATCTACAAGATTATGCATGCAAGTAAGTACTGGCCTTTGTTTCATCTATATGAATGAATAGCAGATATTGCCATGTGCACTTGGGAGTTGGACAACATGACGTTTGAAGTCTCTTCTAACCCCGATTCTGTTTCTGGCTGTTAACAAGCAATAAAATATTTTACTTTGTATGTCCTGTGCATTACTGATCATTGCAATTGTTGTCTTAGTCTAACCTTTATTCAGTTCACACAAGAGTTTCAGATGATCTGTGAGGAGATGTGTGTGTGTCTGTGTGGGGCAGGGGAGATGGGTAAGTGGCTATGCAGCAGTGGAAGAACCTCTCATAATGTCAGAAGTAGCTTCTATAGCCCTAGCATAACCCTCGGAGTGAAGTGTCAGAAGGTCCATCCACAGAAGGATCTTTTGTTCTCTTATTATTCCTCCTTTGACACCTCCCTTTACTGCTCTCCAGACACCCCTCTGAGTGGTCATGCAGGGAACTTCATGGATTTGGGCTCTGGACCAGGCTTTTCCTGGATGACCCTTTTAATCTGAAACCCTCCTTTTGCTCAGCTGACACATTCTCTGTGTTAGCAGAGAGGGGCAGCTGTACCCCTCTGGACCACTTTTGGGTACTACAAGGTTAAAATAAGAAAAGGGAAAGGTGTTTTTTTTTTAGTACCTTGAATTGTATCCTATGAAGTGAATGTCTTGTACTCTGGCCCATTTTGAACATGCTGCATGGAACTATAAAGGAAGATGCAACAATATCAGATATGTATATTCATAACTGATATTTGCTTTTATTTTGTTACAGAAGTGAAAAATCCTTCAGAGCTATATTTTCTCCTTCTAGGAATTTCTATTAGATTTATTAAAGAAATTTCACTTTTCATTGGGTTTAGTTTGGATTTTATCCAGAGTTTGCCATACAGTGAAATGCCTGCAATGTACATGTTCTTCAAAACTGCAAAACAAAATGGGATGCATTTAATGAATTCAAGTTCCACTGTGCTCAACTATTAGTTTATAAGGCATCCCTCTGCCTTACCTTCTGCCTGACTTCAGAGTAATGTTAACTCTCTCCATATATCATCTGGCAGAGTTTATTTTTAATGATTATTTTTTGCACACTAGATGGCAGTATTCATTCACATAGGACAATGGTAGTATGAAATATAAAAACAGTTGTGGAGAAATGTGTTATTTAGCAGTAACATACCAAACATTTTAATTTGATAAAAGTGCTCATGGTTCAAAGAGATTTGTTTGGCTTATACAGAATATATTGTGATTCTACATTGAAAACATTTTGGTATTTTCTAGTTCTGAGCATACACTTGTCATATTTTTTGACAGAAACAAAGTGCATGGATTTAGTACATGTTTTTAGGACAATTTCAGATCAGGTGCTACAGGCCAAATCCTCTTCACTTCACTTATATGACTCTAGTAACACTAGTCATTTAAATTTGCAGAGTAGGATTCAATGCTACATCATTAACATTGAAATAATTCTAAGAATCTAATTTCCCTTTCACTGTTTGTATTGCTTTCTTCCTTTTTTTTGCATATCACACAGTTTGGACAATGAAACCAGACTGGTGAGATTCCCTTTTATTTGTCTATTTCTATAATTTTTGTTTTCAGATGCTAGGAATGTATTTTTGTGTCTGTTTTCACAACACCGAAGGGGTGTCTTAAAAAGCAAACCAAAAATTGTTGGTTAAAACTAAGGAAAGGCCCAAAGTTAGTTCTATCAGAGCTTCTGCAATGCCTCGTTTCTTCTTTCTCCATTGTCTTGAACCAAAAATTAAGTTTCACAATGAAGCTGGTTGTCAGTGTTCTTTAATTAAATTATTCAACATGTTCTTATTGCCTTGTCTAGTTTGCAAAACTTTAAGTTGAACTTCCTGTTTGGTAGATGCTAATTGGAAAGCCATGGGGGACATTCTGTTGTAAAGAGATCCTATTCATTATCCAATTCTATAGGGAGGTTTACAGCAGTTTCTGTAGAACCTTTTTTGTGTTGTGCCTGTTAAATTCTACAGGCCATTTCCCTCAGGATTGATGAATCACTACAAAAGGTGACTAAAACAATGACATTTTCCTTTTCTGTCATTAGTCAGTAATCTCATTTGCCTTTGACAGCTGTGTGGCAGGTTATGTGGGAGAACGCTGTCAGTTCAGTGACTTGGAGTGGTGGGAGAAGCAACATGTGGAGCAAATGAAGGTGCGGAACATCACAGTTACAGTTTGCATAGTTGTGCTGCTCCTGCTGCTCTTCCTGGGATCTCTTTGTGCCTACTGTTACAGGTAAAACTTCCCATCCCAAACTTACATACCAAGAAACCGCTACCAGCTTTTGCATATTATTAATGGTAAAGTATATTGGCCAGTCATCACCAGGCATAAATTGGTGTAGCACCCTAACTATTTTTTCTTCTAAATAATTTAGTCTATGAATTACTCACAAATATTAGGCATCTCCGTTGTTTGTGGTACTCACACTGGTGTTAATGAGAGCTGCACGTGTCTAGGGAGATGGAAACTAGAACCTGTTAGGTTTGAAAAGGATCCATAATTTGTATTGATGAGAGAGTTCAGGAGTCATGTCTTTAATGCATATATTTTCTAGTGTTCTTCTTAAGTACTCCAGTTCTGTAAAGCAATTGGGAGGGCTTTACCTCTTCTCTGACAGCAATCCTTTAGCTTTTTGTTGCATCTGAGGAATTATGCTGGAGGACTTCTTAGCAATGGAAAAAAGATTCATTCTTCTTTTGCCACCAAGACTGTTCAGTGATAGGTGCAGCAACTTTCCAGATATTAAAAGCAGCAATATCAGTAACACGAGCATAGAGTGTGCCTGTGGCAAAATTCTTCCATGGATTTTCCATGACACTAAGGAATGGACATGAGTGAGCTTTCTCTTGGTGGAAAGATTCCTTATGATCTATCTTTTATTTATAAATATGCTCTTCCCGTGTATGATAGGAAGACCCAATGTTGTGGCATATTGATCACACTCATGTTCCCCTGATATTATTAGGAGCTGACTGTCTTCAGCACCAATTGCGTAACTAAGTCAGGGGTGCAAAAATAGCAGTTGCTGGAGGTGCTGGCTGCCTGCTATCTCATGCACCACTACTGCCCAGGGTGCAGAATTGCCTGGTTATGCCTCTGCTCATCACCTCATGGTATTAGGCCTCTAGGTAAGGGAATCCTCATGCAAATCCCTGAAATTCAAGGACCTCCTCTGCCAACTCCTCTCTGAGGCTAAGGTTAATTGTGCCCTGTGTTAGTACTTGAAGAAAAATATCCAGCAGCTAAATCAAGACAACTTCCTGCTGCATATACTAGAAGAAAGGAAATGTACCTTCCTACTCATTTTTTAAAGATCAGTATCCATTAGGCTCAAATAGCCATGGAAGTTACTATAATATTCTTTATTCTTATTTAACAGTTCATAGCATATTAGGCCACAGAGCTGGAAGTGCTGCCACATTTCTCATGTTCTATTGACTGATTTTAGAGCTCTGGATTTAAAGCTAATTGCAGGTTGGTCTGTTCTCCTGACTTGGGATTCAAAAGCCAAATCAGCTGAATGATGTATATGGAATAAATATACGAATCTCAGGTTTCTTAGATTCTTTATGTATCGTGTATTGAAACTAAAGCCAAATATACAGCTGGCTTTAAGGTATAAGAATGCCCATTCACACACTATCATTTTCTGCCTCCTTTTTTTATTCTTTTTCGCTGAGCTTCATCTCCTTAAAATCCCTTTTGTCATTTTGCCCTGATTTACTTTTCTTCTTTAGGAAATGGTTTTGATCAATATAACTGTTTACCTCAACAGCAAGTTTTCAATTACATGCTTGACTGAATTTGTACTACAACTATTACTAGCCTAACTAGATCAAAATGAAACTGCTGATATGAAATCCCTATTTAACTGGAACCTGGAAACCAATATTTGGATTGGAATTGCAATTTCACTTTTGCTCATTCCCTAGTATATTTTGAGACATATTGACTAACCTGGTGACACCCTGACCCTCCTCCCCAGATGCAGACTTATCTCTTGTTTAATAGGATTCTTGCAAGAACCTAAATTAGAATATCCATATTGGCTCATTCCAAAAATGTACAATCTAGAAACTACAACAACTGGTATATGGGATCAATATGTTCAGTGGATCTAGTCAAGTAGAATAGAATTATGATCAATGATACTCCATAGCTCTTTACATTTCTAACATGATAGGAGGTGGATAAGCCTCCTGTCCCCCTAGTGAAGCTGGAAAACAATATCCCTCTTTTCCAAAGGGGGAAAAACTAAAGCATACATAAGAAAAGGGACTTGGCTAAGGTCCTAGAACAAGTCATTGGCAGAGCTAGAATTAGGACTGAGAAGTGTGTGGCTCATAGCCCATTCTCACTCACCTGACTCTTCCTGCTTCTTCTCAAAGTTACACATAGAGATCTCTATTATTATGTAGACATTATGTGGCATTATTCTGTGGCTATAAAGTGTTGACATGACTAGAGAATTTAGTGGTTCACTTTTGCATGTCTATCCTCTCTTGGGGCATGCAACAGCTTTCCAGGGTTGAGCTCATGGGTGTCTTCAGCAAACACTAGTGGGGAGTGGCCTTAGTTTTTTAATTAACTTCCTTTGATGATATAACAGAGACCTGGTTTGATGGCATTTATCATTAGGTGCAAGACGCATCTACTTAACCTCCCTTTTTATCTCTAGGCTGATCAGCAGTTATGATCAGGAGGTACTTATCAATGGTGGAGATGGGTTTTTCTCATCTCCATCAGGAGCCAGTTCTTGCTTCATATTTAACTTATATAAATGTAGCAAAATATGACAATTCTTGGAATGGTTCATTTATCTAATTCATATATAAACTCAGGATGAAAATGAAGAGGGACATTTTCATTTTCCTTCATATAGATCAACTATTAAATTTCATCATCAGGAGAGTTAACCAAAGGCAGTTAGAATCAGCCTCAGTTTCTGCTAGAGCTAATTGGGAAACATCCTGAATTACATTTTAAAGAAATGACGATTAAATTAGTTTACATGGTTGATGATGTAAGTGTGGTCTATCACACACACACACATATATATATATATATATATATAGCCTATAGTCCCAAGCCCTCCCTTATGGATGTTTTTTTGACTTGTCTCCATGTTAATCTGCAGCCTTGTACTGTAGAATTAGCTTCCAACTGCTAAAACAACTGCATGTCTGAACTTTGAAACTGACTACTTAGATCTGCTTACTTGTATCCTAGTTTTGCCTCTTAATAGTATTGTTGACTCTTTTTTTGAATTAAACAGTTCTCCTCTTATATAATTATCCATGGTAGGCTTGCACCAATTTTAGTTCTTAGAATTTTGAGGATTCTGTATTATTTATGTTTTCCTTATAGGATTTTCAGAGGTTAGTCATAGTTTTCTATGAATAACCATACATCAATAATTGCAGAGATGGATTTTCAGAACTGCAAACACTCAAATGAGTGTGCAGGATAACATTTGGATTTGCTTTTCTGAGATGCAAGCACAATTTCTGTGACAAGACACAGTTATAACATTTGCATATGGGTAGCTCTGAATATCTTAATGAAGGGGAAAATGCCAAAATTGTAAGCAACCAAATTTTTCTATCTTAACTGTTCCCTTCCATTTCCTTATCAGAGTTTTCTATTTCTTCTGTAAGCATAGAATCGTAGAAAATTAGGGTTGGAAGGGACCACAGGAGGTGATCCAGTCCAACCTCCTGCTCAGAGCAGGACCATCCCCAACTAGATCATCCAAGCCAAGGTGTTGTCCAGCCAGGTCTTAAAAACCTTCAAGGTTCCACAACCTCTCTGGGTAACCAGTTCCAGTGTTTTACTACCCTCCCAGTGAGAGAGGCTTTCCTAATATATAACTTAAACTTCCCTTCTGCAACTTGAGATAATTTCTCTTTGTTCTGTCATCTACCACCAC
This sequence comes from Alligator mississippiensis, assembly GCF_030867095.1. NCBI lineage: Eukaryota > Metazoa > Chordata > Crocodylia > Alligatoridae > Alligator > Alligator mississippiensis. The sequence goes on along the minus strand of NC_081825.1, from coordinate 127,892,304 downwards.
TGAGAACAATTCAGCTCCATCCTCTTTGGAACCACCCTTTGGGTAGTTGAAGGCTGCTATCAAATCCCCCCTCAGTTGTCTCTTCTCCAGACTAAATAAGCCCAGTTCTCTCAGCCTCTCCTCACAAGTCATGTGCCCCAGCCCCCTAACCATTTTCATTGCCCTCTGCTGGACTCTCTCCAATTTGTCTACATCCTTTCTGCAGCAGATGCCCAAAAGTGGACATAGTCTTTCAGATGTGGCTTCACCAGTGCTAAATAGAGGGAAATAATTACTTACCTCGATCTGCTGGCAGTGCTCCTACTAATACAGCCCAGTATGCCATTAGCCTTGTTCCCAACAAGGGCACAATGTTGGCTCATATTCAGCTTATTGTCCACTGTAACCCCCAGGTTCTTTTTTGCAGACCTACTGCTTAGCCAGTCAGCCCCCAGGCTGTTCCAGTGCATGAGATTGTTTTATCTTAAGTGCAGGACTTTGCAATTTTCCTTATTGAACCTCATAAGATTTCTTTTGGCCCAGTCCTCCAATTTGTTGAGGTCACTCTGAATCCTAGCCCTACTCTCCAGAGTATCTAGACCCCTGAGCTAGGTGTCATCTGCAAACTTGCTGAGAGTGAACTCCATCCCATCTTCCAGGTTGTTGATGAGACCCACAAACAGCACACTATCCATGCTGCATTGGTACAAAACATTTACCTCTGTACTTCCTGTTGTCAGTACATTCTACTATTGTGAACTCCATTTTTATTTAATCATGAATTTGAAATTAGCAATAATGTATAAATTGATCTGTTTGACAGAAAACAAAATATATCCCTTCATTGGCAAACATTTGCAAAATATTACCCTTCACCAAAGGAATAAAACATAAAAGCAAAGCTACATCTGTTTTTCCAACAGCAGTTAATTTGTCTGAGCTTTTCTTCTCTTGCAGAAGTCAGAACTTCTATAAGAAGAATCTCTATGCAGAAGCGATAAGAGATGCCAGCAGCAGCAACAGCAGTGCTGACAGTGAGAACGTGACACCTACCAGCAACAAGCCTCGGGTAACTACATTAATATGGACTGGAGAGGGAAGTAAGAAGGATCAAAGGACATTAGGGATCCACTTGAGATTATCCATCAAATAATTCACATCTTAAATATATTAAATGACTGCTAGAGTCATCAAGTGCTTTGCTGTGAACCCTAGTTCATCTTACCTCATTGTTATCCCTCTAAGTTCACAGCTGCCTGAATGTATTGCAACCATTAGCCAGTGTTATTGTTAGCTTTGAACACAACAGTTGGGGCACTGTGTTCTAAATTAAGGAAATGGCAATGTGATGACATGGCATATCACTGAGATATTTTAACAGGAAACTATGCCCTCCCTCTACAGTGTTTCTTGGAAGCCAAGTATTCTGCATGCTATGTGAGATGTTGAATTTTATTTTGGCGTTTGATGCCACTAAATGCCTTTGTATTAGAAGCAGCCTCAGAAAGAAGAATAATCAATATATTATATGGTGACTTTGGTGGCAAGGGAGAGAAAATATAATATATGCTTCTAATCCTTTTGTCCTAACGCAGGAGACAAATTCTTCCTGTGATCCATCTCTGTTGACATCTGTGGGGTTGAATTCATGTCTGAGAAAAACTTTGGCCCCATAAAAGCACTATTTTATAGGTCTGATTAGCCTGCTTATAATGTTTGTTTTAAACTATTGCCCCAAATCTGTAAGTCCAGAGAGATTTCGGTTTCTTCATAGACTGATATATCTGTGAAGGGATGAAGCATTTTAAAGAGCATGTAATGCGTATATCCTGAACTGTGGCTCAGAATATTTTTAATCAATGCCAGAATGATGTTTTACAAATGGACTGGCTCAAAGGTCTGACTGTATTTTTAACTGGGTGGTCATAGAAACATGCAATCATATATATGCAAAGAGTATTGAATAGACTTGCCTAGAGTTGTGGTATGAAATAGTTCCTTAGTTGATGAGAACTCCTGCTCCTGTGGACCTTTTATTACCAACATTTCAGCTGCCAAGCCAGTCAGCACTTTGTTCTGGCAGGTATCAGATAACAAGTATGATGAATCTTAGCCATGCCAGCATTTGTTCATGGGGGAGAAGAAAAATGAAGTTTGCAAAGTATCTCATGCTTAGGAAATCAGAAACATTTGTTGGAACTGAGAACAGCGTGGTGGCTTGAATCTGTGCAATAGAAAGCCTACAGCTGATCAACACTGCCTTCACTAGCAGTTGTCACTGCAATTAATACCAACAGCTAATGACATTTTTATTGAGTATGGGTGTAATAAAGCAGCTAAACAGTGGACTGAGACAAAATTGAATCTGACCAACTCAGCTGTTATATACATTCTAGGGAAGAATTGCACCACCTGCATTTTTATCTTAGGGCATTGTAAAAATATACTAATTTAAGTAACTCACTGCAAATGACTTGTTGCTGGCTCAGATAAGCAATCACTGATATTTTATTGATTACTTTACAAGAAATCGATTAATTTGCATCATGCATAAAGTTTTTTCAATGGAGATGTGGTGAAGAGAATTAAATACCATGGGGTCTTCACAAGCACTTGGGACTGGAATGGCATTATTGCCAAGAAAAGCAGTGGGCAGTAATCCCTTTCCATGGTTCATTTAAAGCAGTGATTCTCAACTATGGTGCCATCGCACCCTGAGGTGCTTGAAAATCTTTCAAGGGTGCAGCAGGGTGCCTCACAATGCTAACAGTGTTAGGTTTGAAAACACAACTCACAAGAACTCAGAGATTTCAAATAGGGATCCCTACCAGTGGCCTTTCTGAGTTTTTTGCTACAGAAAATCTACTCTATTATTTTTCTGTAGTAAAAAAAAAAAAGAAAACTGAGAGCTGGCATTTTCCGAGGGGTATATCAAACCCATCCAAGGGGACCTCAAATCTATCCAGGGGTTCCCTGACTTCAAAAGGCTGAGAACCATTGACTTAGAGACTACTTCTTTATCTGTGCTTATATGATAATCAGAGTTTGTTAGCTAACTAAGGGATGAACAGATGAAACATTTAGACCAAGGTAAAAATAGGGAGAGGGAACGATTTAAACCACGGTAGCTAATCCAAGATAAGTATTTTGTGTGTCCATTCCATCCCACAATAAGTAGAAGTTAAATCAGGGCAGTTTACCTATGAATGAAATGATCACTAAATTACAATTATTGAGCTTTCACTTATGGCAGGATAGAACAGAAACATGAAACAGCTATAATGGTTCATCTTAATAACTGGTAAATCCTCCTGCACCCTTTTAATTCAGTAGGACTGTTTGGTGTTCCTGCACCCAAAGTGAAGTTTAGGGGATGGGATCTACACTCTGATTTCAAGGCTAACTGCAAGTTGGCTTCCATCCTTCTATCACTATTTGGTCATGTCTTACAGCTCACATAAACCTGATGAGTTTGCAGGTGTGCAAAGGGTTTAGTGTTTGCAGGTGTGCAAAGGGTTTCCCCACCACCTCAAATCAGTTGCCATATAATCAGGGACTAAAACTACCCCAATAATGTTTTCTTAGTGTTTTGTCACCAGTGAGTTATGTATTTTTCTTACACAAGCTCTGTTTTCTTACACAACTATTAACTGAGCCAGGGTCATTCCAAGCAGTGGCACAGCAGGACAGTAATATGCCCTGGGCAGCGGTAGTTCATAGTGCAGGATCAGCAGCCAAAGGATCACTGCTGTGGGAAACATGTTGCTTCCTTTTTTTCCATTGTTGTGCATTGAGCAGCCATTGAAAACTGATTCTTGGTGGCAAAAAGAGAAGATAACTTCTAGGGCTGTGCGAAATTTCACCGGCTGTTTTGTTTTGACGCTGTTTCGACTCATTTTGAGCTCAAAACAGCGAAATCGAAACAAAATGAAGGGCTTTGAAACAGCCTTGAAATGAAACGAGGGCAGTTGAAATATTTTGAAAGTTTCAAAACATTTCAAATTTCCAAGCTGAAGCTGGGCTTGCCTGCAGAAAAACAGAAAGGAAGGAGAGAGAGGGGGAAGAGGGGGGAAGGACTGCTCTGATAGTCACTGTGACTGTTTGGCTGCCTGAGATGCTGTTGGTACTGCTTACTAAGGTATTACCTGTTGTCATTTAAAGTGCTGGACTGGGATGAGGCTGTAGGGGAGGAGGAGACCTCATTGGGGCACACCACCATGCCATGTAGAGGCCCCAGCACCAGTGAGTGCGTGCCTTAACACACACAGAGTCATACATGTCATGAGTTTTGCTTGTCAGCAGCTTGAGGTGCAGTTTCCTAGAAACCACTGTACCTATTTCCTTAAAAACTGACGGGCTTCATGGCCTCAACAGGGTCTAGCATGCCTGCAGTTTTCACCCTGCTGTACCTTAACACATACAGACATGAGTTTTGCTTGTCAGCAGCTTGAGGTGCAGTTTCCCAGAAACCCCTGCACCTATATCCTTGAAACTTGGCAGGTTTCATGCCCTCAGAAGGGACTACCATCCCCACTGTTTTCATCCAAATCTGCTGAAAAAAGGACAATGTTATAGGCAGTTTTGTGCTTCCCCATTATGGCCTATGTCATCTTCCTGGACTTTAGGAAGGCCTTCAACACAGTTCCTCACCCTATCCTCATTGGGAAGCTACCAGACTGTGGAGTGGACGCCTACATGGTCAGGTGGGTGGCCAACTGGCTTAGGGACTGCACCCAGAGAGTGGTGGTGGATGGTTCCTTCTTGGCCTGGATGGAGGTGGGCAGTGGGGTCCCTCAGGGTTCGGTCCTCGGACCGATATTATTTAATATCTTAATCAGCGATTTGGACAAGGGCGTGGAGAGCACCCTCTCCAAGTTCGCTGATGATACCAAGTTATGGGGCAAAGTTAGTACACTGGAGGGCAGGGAGCAGATTCAAGCTGACCTGGACAGGTTGGATCAATGGGCAGAGAGAAATAGGATGCAATTTAATAAAGATAAATGTAAGGTACTCCACCTGGGAAGGAGGAACCCCCAGCACACCTATAGGTTGGGAAGTGTCCTTCTCAGCAGCTCGGAGGCAGAGAGGGATCTTGGAGTCATAATTGACTCCAAGATGAACATGAGCTGGCAGTGTAACGAGACCATTAACAAGGCAATTCGCACCTTGTCATGTATTAGCAGATGCATGACTAATAGATCAAAGGAGGAGATGCTCCCCCTCTATGCAGCACTGGTCAGGCCACAGTTGGAGTACTGCGTCCAGTTTTGGGCGCCACACTTCAAGAGGGACGCAGGGAATCTCGAGAGGGTCCAGAGGAGGGCCACTTGCATGATTAATGGCTTTCGTGACAGACCCTATGGGAGGAGGTTGACAGAGCTGAATCTCTTTAGCCTTCACAAGAGATGGCTGAGAGGAGATCTTGTGGCTGCCTATAAATTTATTAGGGGAGGTCAACGGGGAATAGGGGAAGCACCGTTTACTAAGGAGCTGCAGGGAGTGACTAGGAATAATGGGTATAAACTAGTTGAGAGTGGATTTAGGTTAGATATTAGGAAGAATTTTTTCACAGTAAGGGTGGCCAGGATCTGGAATGGGCTTCCAAGAGAGGTGGTGCTATCTCCTAGCTTGGAGGTCTTCAAGAAGAGGCTAGATAATCATGGCTGGGGTCATCTGACCTCGGTCCTCTTTCCTGCCAGGGGCAGGGGGTCGGACACTATGATCCCTTGTGGTCCCTTCCGACTCTACAATCTATCAATCTATGAGTGTCAAAACAGCGTCAAAACAGCAAAACAGTTTCAACAAAATGAAACAGAACAGTACTTTTGAAATGAAATGAAACTCAAAATGAAACACTGTCCCATCAAAATGGCAAAATGGAAGTCGAAACGAAATGGTGCTGTTTCCCACAGCCCTAATAACTTCTCCCCCCTGCAACAGCAGACATCTGGCCATTGCTCCTGCACTGTATGCTACCACTGCTGCTCTGCCCTCCTCAAAGGCAGAGCTGGTGCTGCTTCAGGATAGGTAGAGGATACACGGGAAGAAGGGGAGAACAAGAGGGTGAGGAACCACCCTATCTTCATTCCAGCTTCCCTTTATGTGGCATCCTAGGGTTCGTGGTCTGCTTGCCACTGTTATACCACTGGTTCCAGGCTTGTGGGTGGTTTGGCAAATTTCTGGATAAGCCTGTCCTGGGTATTGAAGCTGCCCTGAGGCCTGTCATCCAGCAATTTTTGTTTCATGTTACACAATTGCAGACATTTTGCAAGGCTGTTGTTGTGTCACCTTCAGAGCTCATCATGTCTGTTATAGTTGGCTAGGCTTTAAGGCCAATGAGTCCATGCAGGTAGACCACGCACAATTCTCTCTCTCTCTCTCTCTCTCTCTCTCTATATCCTGATACACCTGCATGGTCTTTGCATTAACTCATCAATTTGCCACTCAACGTGATAAAATTATCAGCTCAACATTTCTCAGCATCTTTGCGTACCCTTTTTCTCCCAGGCTCACCTCTCTGATCATCTTTTCTGCCCCTATCAATTTCCTCTTTCCTCTATATTTTTGTAATTTTCCCTCTTCAGTTCACTACCTGTCTTCCTTTTATGCTCTCTGGGTCTCACCCCCCTATTAAGGTTAGTTGGCTCCCTTGAGACTGCCTTCCCTTTAGAGCTTTTATTCCCACAGGGTATGTTTTGAAAATTGCTTTTTTCCCAGCCTACTCTGAAAGATTTCCACCCTGTTCTGAGCTGCAGCTTGTCTGCTTTGGAGAGCTGTCTCTGTAATAGTGAGCATCTGAAGTATAGCTTTCTAGAGAAAAGAGAGGTGTTACAGTCAGGTTTATAAAGATATCTAGGTAGCTAAAGATGCAGATGGGCACCTAATAGTATTTTTAAAAAGCCTACAGACATTTATAGATGAGCTCCAGGAGGCAGGGGGGTGCTTCAATTAGCAAACTGCACTAATTAAAAGCTCCTGAGCATCATGTGTATCAGTGTTCCTGGGCTGAAAGAGTGACAGCGGGGCACTTTGAACTAAAGCTCATTCTACAAGCTCAAAGTGCCCCGCCTCCATTTTTTAATGCAGGGATGCTGATACATGTGATCCTGGAGGCTGCAGGAGTGCATTTATTTCTGCACTCCAGAAGACTCCATTAATCAGGTCTGCTCCAACGTGATGGATTTACAGTGCATTGGAGCAGCCTCCTGGCATGTGTGTAAGTGCCCTAAGTGCTTAATTCTGAAATCAATTGGAGTTGGGTGCTGGGTCATCTCTGATGGTTTCTGTCTGCATTTTGGGTGGGCAAATACTTAACAAAATATGGATTCAAGCCCTTTTAGGAGGGCAGAGCCTCTGGGTGGTTTCCAGGTCCAGTCTTGTCAAATCCTGAGAGGCTGAGTAAAAGTAGAATCTTGTGCATGGGATCAACATGCAGGGAGTATGCTGGCTAAATCTTGCATGTCGGATACAGACATGTGCTGGCCTCACCACAGACCAGTGATCTAGTACACAGGGCCATGTTATTTGGCCCGCAAGGCTCCCTACAGTCCAGAAATTAGGAAGCAGGGGAGCAGCAATTGACACTGCTGCTAGTCCCCCGCTGTCAAATTTCTGGACCCACAGGGAGTCTTGAGAGCTGGATATGGACCTGTGGGCCAGGGCTGGAGGTTGGGCACCACTCCTCTAGGTCATCAGCTCATTTCCTTACTTGAAAGGGGAGAGGATACTCCAGAAGAAAATAGGCATTTTGCTCTACCACACAGACTGAGTATTCTGCTACCCAGTCACAGTGGAAGGGTATGCTTCACTGTATGTTACATCAAGAAAAATAGCAGGCTGTGTTACAGGAATATTTGTGTTGTTTTTTTCTTGCAGCTCATTACAGTGACAGCCTGCAATGGATACAAGGGAGCAAGAGCTGTTGAGTTAATTGAGTGTGAGACAGCAGAGCTAGGACCCTCCTGCGTTTCAGAACCTGGTGAGTGGGATAGTTTTTCAGTCTTTGAGAGCCTCTTAAAAAATCCAGTGGATATGGAAGTAGAGTATGACCTGATGAAAATCTAATTAAGTGTAGGACATTACATTAGTAGTTAGACAAGGAGGAAAAGGTCATTTTTGGCTCCTAAGCAAGGCAGCTTTACATTTCTGTATCTTCATGGACAGCTTGGAGTTGTAATATAAAATATTCTGGCAAGCACAGTCTCATTTGAGGTGCAAGCACCATCTTTCTAGGTGAGAGAGGAGTAAACTATTGTTTACATTTTAAACATTTTAAAGTTTACAAGTTCAGAGGGGGGTCCTTAAGTGAGATGCCTACTGCAATGTGAATATTTCAGTCAGTAAAATCGCAAGGCAAGCCTTCTTGAAACACTCCATTAAATCATTAGTTTCTGGATGAAAAAGTGCATCAATTTTACCTGCAAACATACCATAAACCTTGTTCTCTTATTTTAACAAAGGCCACTTTTCTTTTTCTTTGATGTCACTGATGCTCTTTCCCAGTGGTTTCATATCACTCCTTTGGGTCCAATAACATTTTCTGTAGTGTTAGGAACACTGAACCTTTTATAGCTATATATAAAAATATAGCTATAAATACATTCTCTGACTGATTCTCCACTAGATTCAGGTGCAGCATTCGAAGTGGCCTGGATGCATCTCCTTGATTGCTGCCTTAAACAAGGTGTAAAGTCCCTTACATCAATGGAGTATGAAGAATAGTTGAATTTGGCTCTTTTACAAACCTTATTGATCTAGCATAGTGGTGCTCAACCTCCAGCCCACAAGCCAAATGCAGTCAACAGAACCATTGCATCTGGTCCGTGGAGCTCCCCATGGGGCAGGAAATTTGGTGGGGGGGGGGAGGGGGAGTGGTAGCCATTAATATGGTTGCCCTTCCCTTGCCAAAAGCCCAAACCCCAAACTTCCCACTGCTGGTCACAGCTGGGCCATACCCCCTCCCCTACATCTGGATTGAGGCTGGGCCTTTCCCTTGCAGGTCTGGGTTGGGGTCAAGCCATGGATTCCCTAACCGTTGACTAGTGTTGGATATTAACTGGTGACAGACAGAGAACAAGCTTCATATACTGTAGTAGTCCTCTTACTGTCCATATTTTACTCATACCTACAGCAGTGATCAGGGAACCTGATTTTCACAGCAACTATAGTTGACACTCTTTGAGCAACACAGCATGATGGCACTGACAGATTGTTACTAACAAGTGTAGAATGTTTTTATAAAGATATGGCTAAATTTTCAAAGGTATTTTTAGTGCCTAGAGATGGCTCCTTGTGGGACTTTCAAAAGTGTCTGGCACCAGGCACTTCTGTGCAATTCAGTTAATCCATCTGGAAAATGGGAGTGATGCTTATATACTTTTCTTCTAGTGTTTTGAGAAGTTTGGATGAAGGACTGTATATACAAAGCATTCTTATTCAGTATTATAGATAGATCTAGTAGCATGGTCTACAGTTAGGGTACCTTACACTTCCCATTATAATACCCAGTTTTCAGAAACTTATGATGTTATCAGATTTAACTATGGGTCATTTTGTATGCTAGGTTTTGGGCTTAGGGTGAATATTTTAAAAATATAGCTGTTTCAGAAAATGAATGAGATTCATGAAAAATAAATGTGCTTGTGTTAAAGTAAAATTTTTACACTGTATCATAGAGTAGATCTAATACTTTCAGTCCAGAGCAGAGATTTGAAATTTGGCAGGTAAGAGGCCTTTGAATCAGGGATGTGCCTTTTCCTATTCTGGTGGGAAAAAACTCTCAAAATGTGGCTAAGAAATACAACTTTGAAAAGTCACTTTAAAAAAAAATCTCAAGAATTTCATAATTATAGAGTGTATGGCTCTGTGGCCTTTCAGGTTCTTTTAACATTGTTTAGTTCACAATTATATACAATATTAGTAATTTTATTTTATTTTATTTTAGTTTTCAAAACTTCTTTCTCAAGGTTTCTACCTGTCTTGCTTAGACATATGAAAGTTATAAATGGCTTTAAATGAAAGGTTTCTTACTTTATGCAGCGCATGTGCAGCCTCCAACGTATGACAAAGAAGCAGAGATGTCAGCAGAAGAGGGACGAGAGCAAGGCTGTGCACAACAGCTTTTCATTGAAAGGGAACCACCGCAGTCTGGTGATGCAGAAAGGAGCCCTCACCAACTTCACTGGAACGTCAGCTCCATTCCCTTGTTGGAAAGTGAGCTTCGTACCCCAGCACCATCCAGCCTCTTAATGCAGCCAGATTAAGGAATTCTTGGTCTGAGATGGCAAGGCAGGGCAGAGTGGCTTCAGTGGGAATTGAAGCTTACAGACTACTGAAGGAACATTTTCTTTAAAACTGTGCATTAAATGAAACAAAACAAACAAGCTTCCTTGCTAGGCTTTCTTCATCATCTCTGCTTGGAAGTATTAATGGTGAATGTACCATTGCTAAAGAGTCTCTTATATTTTTAATGTCACTTTAAAGGTCAGTACTACTAATTTCAATACCTTGCAACTGAAGGGACACTCAGACTGATACTTATTCATTAGAAACAATTATATTCTAGATGATTTTGTTGCAATTTGGGATATTTTGTTCTCTGTTTACATAGACAAAAAGTCATGAAAACAGCTTAGAGCAAGGACAACCAGGATGGAAGTGCCTTTCTCTAAAGGAATATGATACAGTAGAATGAGGTAATTTTTTTTTATCAGAATACTGTTGAGGGACACTATGGACCTGTTGGTCCTCTTCCCTACGCTTCTTCCTACCAGTGTAACTCTTCAACTTCAGTGGAGTTACATCTTATATATACGTATGTAAGTGAGAGCAGAATGAGGCTCTGTATTTTTAAGACTGTAAGAATGTTTGTGAACATATGGTTCAAATGAGCCTCAATTACACCCAACAAAGAAGGTGCAACCTCAGCGGAGAAAGCTATTTCATTTATTAAATCTTCCTATCTACAATCTTCAAAGCCCTTCAGATCTTTAAATGTTTTGTTTCTGGAGTGAGACAAAGGGCCAAATTGTACACTCAATCCTAGCAGCAAACATGTGCTGGAGTTATTCTCATTTTCCAATGGAGTCTTGACAGTAGAGTGAAGTTCATTATGGAGGGTTTGGCATGTGAAAAGTACCAGTTCTCATGTCGAATATATACAATTATTAAAAAAAATATAAGATCCGATTTGGAATAATTTCCATGTAAACATATACAAGGATTTTTTTTTTATTTGTTATTGACATCAAGTAGCTACACTTCACTTCTTATTTACCACCTAAGTAAAACTAACATACTTACAAAGCTCTTTTCTATAGAAAGTTGATTACAATCTCAAATTATTTCAATTCAAAATTGCTGGGATTGTTTCTAAAGTGTCTCTTGTTTTACTTACAATATAAATATTCCCGTTGTGAATCCTTTCTCCTTTCATGCAGGCATCTGGGTACTGGCCATGAAAACCAATCCTCTTTTTCTGTGGTTTTGCTGTCACTACTATAGAGCCTCCTCTCTATACACTACTTATTTGCTCATTACTAGTACTGCCTGCAGTTTCTTGGGCCCCTGGTAGATGTTCTATGTGAGATGTGATTAACTAGTTAATCACCTCTTAAATAGTAACCCAGCCACACATTCATATAATTAACAGCATGATAAAATGGGAAACAAGCCAGAAAATTATTCCACAGAATATGTGTAATAATTTTGTGGTTGATTTCCATCAGACCTTAAAATTAAGGTGTGGCAGGATCACTGCCATCCAGCCTGATGCTCACTGTATGATGGGGCTCTGGGACTAGCCCCAGTGTGGTCCCAAGGCTAAACCCCACATTCAGCTGATTAGCAGTTCACAGACAACTGGCCTTCTGCTAGTATGTATGGGGGAGCCCAGGATCTTGATCTTGGGCTCCCTCCACACTGGCAGATAGTAATGGTACAAATGGCATCTGATTCCTGATCCTAAAAGCACATGTCCCATGCATGTGTGGCATGACATAAGATGCAATTGTTGGGATCAGAGAATAGATCCCATTACATCATTAGGTGAAAGTGTGAAAGGCTCAGTGCCTTAATCTGGACATTACCTGCAAATGTCCTTGTTGAGATACATCTCAAATCTTTTTTTTTAATTATTCCTGCTAAGTAGGTAGGATATGCTGCCATCTACCATATTTACTTGAATCTAAGATTACCCTGAATTTAGAATGACCCCCACAATAATTAGATTCTACACATAGAAAATGTATACATTTAGTATAATTTCCATTGTACAGAATTGAATTATTGGAGCGTCATCTTCCATTCATACTTCCAACTGCTGTAGTGGGACAGGTTATGTGAGGAGGCAGGTGATATGGGGAGATCAAGCAGCTTGCCCCCTACTTATGTTTGCCCCTACCACTTCTTCTCTCTGCCACCCCGCTTGCAGTCTTGGGTCTCCTCTTCCCCCTCTGTCTCTGCTCCCCCTCCTGCCCCTCTGCCCCCAGTTTCTGCTCCCCCTTCCCCTCTCTCCCAGCCTTTGATCGAGTATCCCCGCTTAAGCTTGCTCTGTGCTGGCAGCAATGGAGTTCCATGCCCCATTGTATCCTGGGCATGGAGCACAGCCCCAGCGCAGCCCCTATAGCAGCCATTCAGGCTGTGTGCCACTGCTACCGGGCTCAGCTGTGGTTAGGGGGGGGACACTTCACCTTACAATCGAGTATTTACCAACTTGCTAGTGGTGCTCTAGACAGTGCTTGGAGTTTTAAAGGTTTTCTTCTCCTCTTGCTCACCTGGGTAACTTTGCTGGCTTCAGCAGAATTCCTTCTGTTTTATATTACTGTAAGTAAATGGAGAACCATGCCTGTGAATCTGAATTACAACAAGTACCCAAGTACCATGCCAGGCCAGATTTCAGTGTAAGATTCTGAAAAGTACATTTCTCACAATTTCTCAACATTAGAGCTTTCCAGTTCCAGTTTATAATATTCAAATATATTTCCCATAACAGTTCATACCTGCTGTACACAACCACATGAACAGAAAGACCAGCTGTTCCATTTAGAATGAAGTGTCTTAGGACACTAAATGATATTGTGTGAAGGAGCAGCTGTGTGTTGAGCCACAAGAACTCAATGCACAGATTGGATTGTAAAGTCAATAGTTAACTGACAGTGTTGGGAGCTTCTAAGTTTAGGAGGGATCAACATCTGAGCTTTCCTAGTTCACTTTGGTGATTTTGCACATTTGAGTAAAAAGAGAGGCCAGCTACAAAGGCTCTGATTTAGGAAAGAATTTAGGCCCAAACCATTAAATCATTTCAGTTGGAGTTAGGTGCCTATGTAGGAATTAGACACCTAAGAATCTTTGTAGATCTGGGCCTTAATCATGGTCACGTTGGCTTCAATCAGACCTGCATACGTGCTTGAAGTCAAACATGTACGTGTGTCATTGAATCAGGATCAAAGTTTGGATCTAAGCTGTCTGGGGGATATTGAGATTCGTAGGGTTAGACCATCTCTGAAACAAAAGGTGATAGATTCTTCAAATTCTATCCCAGACTTTTTGTCTATTTTTGTTAACATGTCTAGTTTCTAATTTAGTAGTTTTCACTGGAGAGTTTTTGAAAAGTAAAATTGTATATGTTTTTAGTCAAAGGTGCTGGTGACAATGAATTGAACTTGTTTATGTTTCTTAAACTCACGTAGATCGAAATACAAATGCTTTTAGTGCTAAAACTTTGAGGAAAATATCTATTTAAATATAATATATTTGGTTTATATGTATGTTTATAACATTTGGGATTTATAAAATAAAAAACCCTAATGTCTCCATTGTTTTTATAAGATAGAGTACAAAATGATGCCTCCAGCTTAATAGGTCATGCTTACTGATAACTCTAAAGGGTTTATGGCTGTAAAAAGTAATGTGTATGTAAAGCATGCACAGACATCATGGGACCTGTTCGTTTTTGACTGTTTAAAGGGGAGTCCTCATTAATGGAAATCCTCCACACCTCAAGATTTGATCCCAGCCTCAGTATGTTACAAACTAAATGTTCAGTGGGCAATTTAGGATTTTAGCTATAGAAATCTTATAAACCATGTTAGAAGCTGCATAACTAATTTCCTGTGCAATGCAAGGAATATTCGCTCATTTCTGTGTGCGTGGAAATGTTTGTAATATGATCTTGTTAATGGTCTTGGGGTAAGACTTGAGTCTCTGAAACTTATGCTCCAGTCAATGAAAATGACATGGCTAGACCTCTGCAGATCTCTTTTTGTAACTGATTTTTAGTCAATGTGCATGTAAATCCTGTTAAGGTTATGGGATTTATGCACATGGAGCATGAAAAATACAGGAATAATCTTTGATGTTATGAGGGGAAACTAACAGGTATCACGTAGAAAGAGGAAGTTAAAAATAAAATGAGGATGTTATTAAAAAGAGCCTCAAGTGAGAAAATGATAAATGAGACAATTATGATTTTTTTTTGCAGGGAGCAGAGGTAAAATCCTGGCTGCATTAAAGTCAATGGTGCAATTCCCATCAATTTTAGTGAGACTGTGGTTTCACATAAATGAATGAGAGAGGCTATTAACTATGGACTGTGCAGGTAGTGATGCCAATAGTTAAGGTTTCCTGACCCTTCCCATTACAAACCTCTTTTTTAGTTGTTTATAGCTTGGACAAACTTTAAATGTTCAGTCTGGAATATTTTATGCTTGCTGTCTGCCTCAGGATGAAAATATTTCTAAAAATTTCACCAACAATGCTCCCGTGGTTTCCTAGATTGGCACAAGGAAAAATACATAGTTTTGACCACACTGAAAAATGTTACTGCTGTTTCCATGAGAAGCTTATCTCATGTGCTGATGTAGACCCAAGTTTTGAGCCAAATGTTCATGTGCTTGGCAGTAAAAATCAGTAGAGTTTGGCAGCTAACCTCTCCAAAGACTCTCCAAAGGAGTGAGCATGCTCTAGGAGCTGCAGGGAGCAGTTCCCTGTCATTGCCCCTCCTGACAGTGAGGAGCCCATTTGGTATGGAAAACAATGAGTTGACTGTATATCTTGTGCTGTCAGTACTCAACTGCTGGGCACTCAGGTAAATAAGGAAGGAAAGAAAAAATGGAATCAACCAAATTCAAAGGTGGAGTAGTGAGGGAAATGGCTTAGGGAGATGGCAGCATTGGTGAAGACTAGTTTTGTGGAGCTGGAGAAGCAGGAAGAGCTGGGACATGAATACAGAGTCAGGCCTGAAGCATGGAGATGAGTTGGGAATAATGTGATTTTACCTTACAGGGACATTGTAAAAATATACTGGTAAAGTGCTGTGGTGCTATAATGGAAAAGTCCACAAGCAAATTAATAATTCTCTTATCAGAGTAGGATTTGAATACATTGTGCTAAGTAAGTTCTGGGGTCACACATTGAACAAGAAGAACAAGGCAGCTCATTCATTGAACACTGATCATTCTGTGCACTGAACGAGGTGTACGTCCTATTAAAAAAACAGAGGTGGTCATGTAATTAAACTCTATAATAATTGCGTATACAAATGGTTGGAATTAAGTTTGCATAGAGAAGTTTCACTTTGGGACATCATAACAACTGAGCATTTGATCTTGCAAAATTAATGTTCCTTTCAAATAATTTTTGTGTCTAGTATGACATAGAGACGGTAATTCCTTATGATACAAGAAGAGGATATTCAATGACATATAAACTGTGGAATGCATTGGCAAAAGACATCATGAAGCCCAAGAGTTTGATAGGATTCAGAAGGTGACTCCTTTGCTATGAACTAAGAGTGCTGAAGCTCTGGCCCTCAGGCCAGATCTGGCTCGCATCTCCATGTCATCTGGCCCATGGGGCTAGATATTTTGCAGCAGAGAAATGGTAGCATTGGTCCCCTATTGCCAAATCTTTGGACCCATGGGGATCCCCATGCCCTGTGTGCTGGACCTGGAACCTGATCTCAGCATGAAAGGCAGAAAGGGGCAGTGCCAGGCCCCCCAGACCCAATCCTATCATGCAGGAGGTTGAAGGGGGTGGCAGTGGACTCTAGGGCCACTCATCTAGCCCGTAGGGTGAAAAGGTTGAGCACCGCTGCTATAAACAATAGTTATCATGAGAACATCCATGGTTTCCCTAGAAAGAAACTACAAATGACACAAGCTCTTATGCTTTAGGGCAGTGGATATCAAACTTTTTTGTCCCAGGACCCATTTGTAAACATCAATGGCCAGTCCTGACCCAGTGCCCCTCTCTCCCAACCCAGTGCTTCCTGCCCCCAGCCCCTGCCCCCCCCCGCCCAGCGTGTGGGGCAGGGGGTAGGTGCGTGGGGAACTCGGAGCCCCAAGAAGCCTCTCGTAGGCTGGAGCTCTCCTAGCCTGCAAGGGAAAAGCCAGAGTTTCGCATGATTTTCTCCTTTAAAGGGGAATCCATTTTTAAAGCTTCTGGATCCATTTTTAAAGTTTGTTTGTGACCCTTTCATATATTCTTGTGACCCACTTTTGGGTCACAACCCACAGGTTAAGAAACACTGCTTTAGGGCATAAAACAACCAGTTGCCAATGGAGATCAATAAATATCTTTCCCTATGTACTAGTTATTTATGATTGTCAACTGCAGTTGCATCTTTCTGGGAAGTATGATGACTTTCAGGTGTAGGATACTAGAATAAATTGATGTGAATAATAGGAACCTCTGATCCAGTCTGGCAATTTATAGTTTCCTAATGCACCCTCAGTTCTAAGGCTGGCCAATGTGCAAATGACAAGTGTCATTTTATCTCTTATATTACTTCAATAGAATGGTTACAATTCACAGTTAATTTTGAGCACACCTCTTGTGTTGTCTTACTGCCTGATAACTTGCCCTCTTTCTCTCTATGTGAAAAAATTAGACAATGGCAGCCCCAAACCCAACCTGGAATGGGTGTTTTTACTCAGTCTCTTCTGAGCTTTCCTATTGAGACTGCCACTAGACACCAGGGCTGAGACCAACTAGTTTCACAAAGGTTATTTATTCAGCAGATTAACTTTAATCACTACTCAAGACCCAGCTGGGTTGGATTCAAACCAGTGTAAAGCCTTAGGACTTTACTACCAAGATTAGGAGCCATTAAAGATTTTTCACATCCAGGGACCCAGAATTAGACTTTTGAAGTGACCCTTTCTCTACCTTCAGAAATCTTTGGTAGAACTTTTGCTTCCATCTTCCTTTGCAGCATCTATATTAAATAAAAGCAGTTATCTTCTGTCTGCCCACTCCTCCACTGGAAGGGAGGGTTTTCAAGCTACTAGCTCTAGCTGAGAGCCAAACCATAGCATAGGAGGTGCTTCTGTAGTAAACTTAATTGACCAGAACACTGTAGCTCAGCAGACCTCTACGTTCAAGGTAAGAAACAAGTCTATCATTCTACCAAACTCTTTTGAGTACACCTGAGTGCTAATCCTTTGCTTTTTTTCACACATACTGTTGCCTTCCATCTGTTCTCACTCTTGGGCTAGGGACAGAAGTTACACATATACTGGCTTAAATCATCAGAAACTGGTTTAAACCTGGAACAGAACAGAAGTTCAGTGCACAAAAAGTAGTTTCAAAATGGCTGAAACTAGTTTAAGATGAACCTGGTTGAATGTAATATTAGACTTAACTGATTTGGGTCAAACCAGTTTATGAAACTTCTGTCCTAGACCCCTTCCTGATGCAAATTAAATCCCAGCATCCCAACATGCTTTCTAGCCCTCGGCTGGGCTGGGCTGGGCTGGGCTGGGCTGGGCTGTCTGGTCCAGCAGAGAAGGGCTGAGGGGGAGGGGTCAGGCAGGGACTACACCCCCAGGCAAACCACAGCTGGGGTCTGGGGCCAGGGGCAAGGGAGGGGAGTTAAACTTCCCTTCCCCCAAGTACAGAGCTGCCCTGCCCTACCCTATTAAACATTTACTGCTGGCTGCGACTGTGGACTACAAATCCCAGAAGCACCTGGAAGCAGGAAGAGGAAGTAATGAGCAACCCTGCAGAGTCCTGCTGCTGTAATTCTGGACTGGAAGTCCAAGAGACTTTGAGGACAACAGGAAGAGGAAGCAAACTCACAGCCCATGCTGGAAATGTGCCAGAGAGCTGTGCTCTAGTGCCCCCCAGCTTCTGGCCTGAGCTACTGCAGGTATGTACCTGCATTTCCTGAATTAAAACTGAATATCTGTCCAGTTGTTTCTCAGTCTAATCTCTGCAGTTTAGACTAACCTGCAAAGATTGAACTGATTCAGTCTTGGGTTTTTTGGCTGTCTGTACTTAGCCTTGAGGGCCAGGCTTCCCACTTCCTCATCAGTGGTCTGGCTGACAGCATAGTCCATGTTCCACCTTATTAGTGCCTTTAATTTGGTTTCTCTGCTCTGACCTCCTAGATTGTTGGTGCCATATGTGTATTGTGGTGGTATCCCTCACTTTTCAGTTCTTTTGGTGGGGTTCACATCACCCAGATATGTGTTATCAAAACCAATTTGAAATAATTTTAAGGGAAGAATGTAGGAGAAAGTAAAATAAACCATATAAAATATGTCTCACTTTTATGTGGTTCACCAGGAGCTACTGAACTCTTGATCTATGACTGAGGCCTTAAGAACTAACAGAATACTAGTATTAAATAACAATAATTAATAACTTATCAAAGAATTGACTAGTCTTGCCCACACAGCAAATTAATTTCCTTTTTTTCTTTTCAAATTAATTTCATGGTTTATCAGTCTCAAACTTCTAGCACTTTTTCTTGCTACCATGGGCGTGTTATTTATTTTAAAAGATATTCAGTCTATAGAAAAGCATGCCACTTTTTAATGGACATTATTTCAGTTAAGTATTGATTACACAAAAATGTATTTGTGTATGTCATAATAAATGCAGATATTGCATAGCAGGTATTTTATTAATCTATTAACAGAAGTGACTCATCATTTATTGGTTTTGGAAATTATTCTGCATAGAAATATATTGATTTCCATTCTCAAGAATGAAAAATTAGTATGAACTACTATCTTTTTGGCAGTGGAAAGAGAGGTTTGATAGTAATAGAAAAAGTAAGCATGTTGCATTTTAAAAGTAATCCTAAACACTGCCATGCTATAATATGATTCAGTTCAAATACTTTGAATTTAAATATCAACATCCATCTAACCATTTTTTCTCTCTCTCATTGTACTTAAAGTGATGGTGTGAAGTTGTTAAGTGAGAAAAAATAAAGCCAAAAGTGGAATGTGGCCTTAGTATGTGGCCTCAATCTGCCAGCTCTCTTGTGAGTAATCTTTACAGGGTATGTTTGTCTGTAAATAATGGGAATGTAAAATAGGGGAGAAACACCTATTTTATCTGACTCTTGAATGTAACCATTTTAAAAGTAATCAATAAGCTAAATACAGTCAGATGCAGAACATCTCACTGGAGACCTAAAATACTAACAATTATGGGAGGTTTGAGGTTCTCTACAGTATCCGTATGGAATAATAATAGAGTTCAAACTTGTTTCCGCTGACCTCAGCGTTGCTCATTAATGGCTTTAGCAGAGGCCTGGTTGCAGTCACATTCTGGTTAGGTGTTTGGAATTAAAATGCTGATAAAAGGAAAAAGGTTAATCCAGGTCAAAGGAACAGGCCAGAACCAGGATTGTGTAAGATTAGGGTGTCTTTCCCTCCTTTCTCTCATGGTCAGTAGCAGTTGGTTTTAAGTGCTACTCTTTTCTGCATTAACCTCCCAGATGAGGGCTTAAATACAGTATTAACGGGCTAATTTATGGCTTTGTGATTATCCTTAGGGTTGCAGTACAGTGGTTTTGGGTTTTGACCCATGAGAATGTTTTTGTTTGTCCAAGGAGCCAGAAATGTACTAAATGACACTTGAGTGGTATTGACACATATGGCAAATGGAATCCCCTTAGCACTCTTGCACAAGGCAGCACTAACTGCCATATGTACCTTACAATTTGGGCAACATTTTTTTTTCATTTCCATTTTTTATAGTTAAAAGCATAATGGTGGAATGAGCATATCAAAATGCTGCATTATCCAACGTTCCTGGCTACCTAGGGAAGCATGACCTCAGATGTGGACACTGTTGCATTTTGAGGCAGGTCAGAGCTGAATTGTTAATGTCATATTTTGTGGCTGACTGCTTTTAGAAGTCAGACCAAAAATGTAGTCAAGTTACTATCCCCCACCAAAAAAAATCATATCTAAGCATTGTGATTTAAGCTCTGTCTGGAGAAGAACGATTGTAGACAGAAACATAGTCGTAAGGTTGTTCTGTTCCCAGCTCTGCTTCTGACTCACTATGTGCCTATTTACAGTCATTTAACCTTTCTGGGCCTCAGTTTCCCCACCCTGGTGGGAATGGAGGCAGATTTAGAAAAGACCATGGATTTGAAGAACTGCCTTTACCACATCCCTGAATTCAGCCCTCATTTTCTGCATTCTTATATGCTTAATGAATGATTTCTATGTGAAGTCTGAAGTTACCACTAACTTCTTCAAAAATTCATTTTATTTTCAACTGTTGTAGTTAGTGGTGGACCATGGGTCTCCAGCACCCAGGGGCCAATGCTTATATTTGCACCCCCCCGTCTATGGCTGATTGCGGGGTGGAGGGGAGCAGTAGCCAATCGCTGAGCGGGGAGGGTCCCCCAGCAGCCAATTGCTGATCCCAGAAGTGCCAGCGGTGAAACCAGAAGTGCTGCCAGGGACCAAGTACCCATCAGAGGGCCCAGCCAGCACCACCCCCAGGGGCATGGCCTCCCTCCCCTCCCTCATCAGTACGCCACTGGTTGTAGTCCAGTCTTCCTGGATGAAAACCACTCCTCTGCACATGGCCCAGTCGCCACACAAACCCCACCTAAAAGTTGTTAAATTGTACAAGCCATCTGCCCAGAGGTGAGTTTTACCCTGTGAATATGTGTGCACATTAGTAGACATTCTACAAATTTAAAACACTTTACAGGATGCAAATGACTGGGGCTATCCAGTGCAAAAGTTCAATAAGCAAAGTATAAGCATGTGCCTATTCTAGAATGCAGGGTACATTCATTACATTCACCGGGGCACACCGTTTTGATCTCACAACCACAAAAACATTCAGTGTGAGGTCCATTCAGCAGTCTTTTCTAATTTTAACCTAGACCTGCAAAGTATAATCTGGCTTATGTCCATGTGCTTTATTCCATCTAGCTAGTCATAGGTATGGAATAAAAATTGAAAGAATTCAAGATGGCTAGGTTCCTTAAACAATAAGGCCTAACACTCTGAAGTCTTGGGAAAATGTGTAGGCCTGCATTAATTTTGGCAAAAAAAAAAACAGAAACAGATACAACCAAAAGTTGGCAGATTGCTTCTTAGAATATAAAGAAAAAGAAGCTGGGAATAAAAAAACTAGGTGTTATTCTTTCCACATGTGTTTGTAGAAGAGGGATATATTTCAAGTTTCAGCTTCTTCCATGTTAATGTATATATTTTTTTTCCTTGTGTTGATTTCACTGCTTATTCTGCCCTCCATTATTCCATTACAGGTCACTTGGCTTTTTGCTCAGATGGCTTTATATATTGCACTGAAAAACCTCTCTCTCAGATTTGCAAAATCAAAGGAATGCAAATTAATACATCCTTAAGGATTTTACATTTGATTCCTATGTCCTGTGACTTGATAACAATTAAGAATAGTCTCCTCATCCCAAAAAGGTAAACACATGTCTAAGAAGGAAAACTGAGTGAGGCTGGCAGATTATGGGACTTACTCATAAAATAGAAACGAAACTGGCAGTTTATTTGTAAAAATATTCAAAGAAAAAATAAATACAATTATTAGTGTTTTCTTAGAAGGTGCTAGAGCTACTTAATGAGAAAGGTACTCTCTATAAGCAAACAGAAATAATTTTTACTATACATATCATACAAAAGAATCATGTAATGGATCTCTCCTCCAATTATTTCCCCATGTGAAGCCATTGTTTCCAGTGGGATTGGTCCAAGTAATATGGAACAATTTGGACTGGATTTGGCAGCTAATATGTGAAGACTTACCGGGTCAAATTTGTACGTGCTTCGAGAGGGGTTGCATTAGTATAGTATATGGTAGAACTGAGTAGTAGGCCTGTGCAAAGTGGCTAGTATTCACTTTGGATTCGGATTCGGCCAATTTGGGGGACAGTGATTCGATTTGGTGATTTGAATCACTGTCCCGATCCAATTCAGCTGAATCTCTGAATCAGCCAGGCCCGGCCCATCCCCCATCCCTCTCCCAGCCTGGCAATGGCTGCCCTGCCCTCTCAAGCTCCTGGCTCTTTGGGAAAAAAAAGCCCTGACTCACCGGGTGCTGCTGGGCAGGGGGCGATCCCTGCTTCCCCATGCTGCCCTACATTTTGTGGAGGGCTCTGCATGAGCCCCCTGACCCCCTCTCACTCCCCCAGCCTGCCCCATGGGTGCCCCACACAGGCCAGCTCCAGCCCTTTAAAAAAAACAACTCAAAAAACCCCCAGGACTCTCCACTCCTGCCAGTGGGGGGCAATCCCTGATGCCCCCCACACTGCCCTACGCCATGTGGGAGGCTTTTCATGAGTCTCTGAAGCCCTGAGGTCACTCCAGGAGTGGTGAGTCCTGGGGCATTTCTCAGCTTTTTTTTTCCTTAAAAGGCCAGAGCTGGCTTGGGCAGAGCACCCGTGGTGGGGCTGGGGGAGCAGGGGGTGGTTGGGGAGCTTGTGGCAGAGCCCCCCCATGCAGCATGGGGCAGTGGGGGGGCAGCAGGGATCGCCCTGCCACCTGGCAGCACCTGGTGAGCACTGGGGCTTTTCTTTAAAGTACAAAATTGGGGTTGGGGGGCAGCCATGGGTGGGCTGGGGGAGCAGGCAGGGGTTGGGGGGCTGGAGGAGCAGGGGAGGTTGGGGAGGGCTGGCAGGGGTCCCCCCCATGGTCCCCTTCCCCCTCCCCCAGGCCCCTGTCCCCCGCCCCTAGCACTTACCAGATTGGAGTCAGCTGCAGCTCCCTGCTGCAGCCACCAGGGACTGCCCGAATCATCAAAGCTCTCCAAATCTTTTCTGAAGATTCAGAGAGGTTTGAATAAATTCGTACCTTTTAATTGGTTCCCTGATTCAAGTCGGATTCAGAGATTCAGCCACCGAATCGGGCTGAATCTCCTTTGAATCGAATCACCACCCGAAGCTTCGCACAGCCCTACTGAGTAGGTCTCCTGTTAGTAACCAGTGGATATAGTAGAGAAACTTCACAAACCTGAACATGTGTTGTATAGTATTCTTTTCAGTGCCACTTCCAGAGATAAATAGTCCTTTTTGTATCTGTGCTGTCCTAAGAGTATGGACATTGCCTTTATATTCACTCCCATATGCCAGCTATTTTTGTATGGATTTGGAAAATAGGAAAGAGCCAAGCTGAAAAGATGGATACTTTCCTCAGCACTGTCCCCTAGCAACCTTATAGAAATTTCGGGCTAGATTGTGATAGCTTTATTTACACTGAATAGCAGTTTCCACTGCATGTTCCCAATGGTTGATAGCAAGTACAGGCCAGCTTCTGATACTATTGAATACTACCTTACTCCATGAATCATCTATGACACATGAAATCATGTGTGTGTGTATAAGGTACATAGTCATTCCAGTCTTAGCCGCAAACACGCATACACCTAAACTGGAAACTTTAAAGGTTCATAAAAGTAGTTTAACTATTTTTACATTTACATTGCATTTTTTATCTTCTCTAGGCCTTGTTTACAAGAAGGTGGCACACAAGGTAAGTGACATGAGAAAGGGTTGAGAGCTTAGTTCTTCTAATCGTATTAACACTGTTAGATGAGACAAGGGCCTGTCTCTCGATACTCTTAAGTGTGATTCCTTTAAAGAAACTTTTAATTTTCTTTTGAAAAGCAAATCTGAAATCACATTTCTAATTAATTATAGAAACATACAATATAAATTATAAATCTATATCCCTATATTATGATATCTAATATCATATAAATCATGTTACTTCCTGGCTTAAACTAGTCCTGGAAAGAAAAGCAACAATAAACTATTTGGAAATGTGGCTGCTGCAGCATTGCAAGCCCGCTGGATGCAGGAAACATCACAGGAATTATGAAGGCTTGATAGTTTTGCATCGTTTCCAGTCATAGGTCTGACTGGGGCTGAGTACATTCAACTTTGTGATTTTCAAGGCAGTCAGCACACTGCAAAATAAATCCTTGGTTTTACAGAGCCAACAGCTTTAGCTAAGCTTCAGATAGGCATCAGAACATGTGGTTTCTTATCTGAACAGAGGTATTCAAAGTTCACTTTAAATATATTGCTGAAGCCACAGGAGTTTGTGGCTTTGCAAACTATTTTTTTGTTGTTTGAGTTCATAAAACTTTCTTCCTGTACCATAAAACTATCTTTTTTCCTACAAACCTTTTTATTTAAGAAAGCTTGTGCTGCATAGTAGAGGTTAAACAATTCTACAAAAGACAGATTAGCATAGAATGACAAATATAAAGCATAACATAAAAAAGCTAAATTAAAAGGGAGTTATTTACTTGCAAAGTTGAGCACTTGAAATTTAGGAAGTACTAGATTTAAACTTACTTGTGAAATCTCAGATCAGCCCCTTTATGTATAAACATTATGATCAATTCTGCAATGAATTACCACATACTGTTATTTCCTTTGGCTCATACAGTATGCAGAGCCTATTCGGCATAATTATATCAACAGAACATTGGTACCTGTAAAGTTTTAATGACAAATACAAATTCACATTCACCAGATTCAATCTTGTCCAATTCTGGAAAAGTTCTCTTCTTGACCTGAACTTTTTAATGTGGTCCTATCTCTAGTACCCTTCTATATTTCATGTACTGTTAGTCACTGATACTTCATTCTCAACCCATTGTTCTTTGTTATTTCTGATATGGTCCTTTGTCACAAAGCCCCAAAATTATGAAAGATCTCTGCTATATAAGCACAGCCCCAATCCAACATGTTGAACTGCGGCAAACCTTTAATTCAAGTCATTGGGATTTTGCCCTGAATAAAGACTGCAGGATTAGGTCATACACGAGTTGCAAAACTTATAATACAATGGGCATGTCTACATGAGAAGTTTACTGTGCAGTAGACTAATTATCTGTGCAGTAAACATCGCACATTTACATGTGTACACCTATTAGGCTGGAGTAAACTAATTCACTCCACAGCAGTATAATACTTATAAATACAAACACTATCCTGCTGCGGAGTTTTTTACTCCTCAGCAGTGCACGTGTAGATACTGCCCTGACCGGCTAGGGCACAAGGGTGCTTTAGTGTGGGGGCTGCCTGCTGGCTAGCCCTGCACTGAAACACCATTGTGCCCCAGCCAGCCCCTCTGCAGCATATTGAGCCATGGAGAGAAGCCCCAGACTGGCAGGCTGACCCCTTGGCCTCCCTTCCAGCTAGGGCTTCTCCAACCCATCTAAACATGCTGCAGTCCCAGGTACATGTGAAGACATGGTGCCCAGGAGCAATAAACTCCAGCACAATGTGTGCCAGTGCTTATTTGTGCACATTAATTGCATGTGTGGATACACATAGTAAGTTTAGGAAAGGATGGAGCTATACATGAATTTCCTGACTTACAGTTGAAACCAGATGCTTAATACTGTTATAATGTAGTATTTTATGTATTTAATGGGAAAATACAGTGATAGTTTTTTACATTGACCCTAATGTGAATCACAAAGTACAGACGAATCACAATCAATATTTTAGTGTCTCAAGGTGGCATATTAAACAGAAATATTTTGCACATGACACAGTTGAGGTGCAAATCGACATGCAATGACATTCTGTAATGAATCAAATGCACTAGGAGAAACACAAGCTACTGTCGCTGGAAGACATTTAAGGGCCCACTATAATCTCTTAAGGGACCACTTTACAGATCAATTTTCCATGGCTGGGGAAAATAAATGTAAACATTCTTGTGAGAGTCTGTCAGCATTTGTACCATTGCATTATGCATAAATCTTGCACGTACTATGCATAAACCACTCACAGAATATCTCCAGTGAGTTCCATTTAAGCTTTTCAGTTTTAGGTTGCATAGAGCTGGCAACATTTTCTATGTTCTCACTTCAATGGCATTTCAAGGAAAATGCTGTCAGTTTCACCACTTTTCTTTCACAGAGTGAAAGTGAAACAAGGCACATCAAAGTGCTCCCTCCCTTCCACATTCTGAAAGGAAAATTCCTCTTCCCTTTCCCTGAGAATTTATGTGGCCATATAGTAGGATTATCAACAAGGCTGAGGCCAGGTACAGACTTTACACTTTTACTGGTATAAGTGATCAGAAACCAGTCTATACCCATACCAGAACAGAAGTTTGGCACACAAAGTTGGTCTATACCTATAACAGAATAGAAGTTCGGCACACACAAAATGGTTTAATAATGGCAAAATCCAGTCAAAGTTCTGCTCTGCACCACCAAAGGATGAGTGTGTGTTCTGTTCGCTACCAATCTAAACTATGCCACTTCCAGAAAACCGCATAACTTAGATGAATTACAATTCTACCTCAGGTTTTTTGAATGTCTGTATCTAGCCTTAGTGACTTATGCAATGCTATTATTTAAGTCAGGGACCATCAGGAATGTAGGCCAGTCCTTGTCTTAGTTCCCAGTCTCCTAGCCTACCCATTACATTATGTTATCTCTGTTGTTGCCCTGGGTGAACTTGTGGTGTCCTTATCACTCCAGGTAAGCTTGTGTAGCCCAGGTAACTCCCCTTCTCCAGTTGAAGGGGATTGTTAGGTGGCAGGTGTGCTGTGGGGGAACTGCAGACCATTCAGTTTCCCTCCATCCCTATAGAACCAGGCCAGGACAGTCAGGGGACTTAACTATATACACATTTATTTACATTAACTTATCACAAGGAAAAGAAACATGGATATAAACATATGTACTCTCTCTCTCTCTCTGTATATATATACACATATGTACTATATATAATATATATATATACACACACACATATACATATATATATATATGTATGTGTGTGTGTGTGTGTGTGTGTGTGTATGTGTGTGTGTATATATATATATATATATATATATATATATAAACAAATAAGATAAACAATACCCTCTGGGTAAATGCCATAAAACCTTATACCAGTGCTCCAGATACAGGTAAGTCACAGGTAAGTATCTGATGTGAAACTGATAAACCCCAAAATAAACATAATCCCAAGGGGAAACCCCAATGCCCTTGGGCTTTTTCCTAGCCCTACAAGGAAGCTGGTACTTTAGGGGGGGACCCTCCCAGTGGGATCTCCACTTTCAGGAGCCCTAACTAACCAGGGGGGGACTCCCCCTCCTCTGTGGAAATCCTCTTTTCCCTGCAACTCACAGCTCCCAGGCCTGGAGGGTGGACCCTCATCCTCTGCACCAAGCTGCTCTCTCGCCTGCAGTGGGCTTCGGGGGGGGGGGGGTCGCTGTCCCCTGGAACAGGGCTCTGCTATGCAGGGCTTCTGGGGCCTCTGGCTTGGCCCTGTCTGCTGGATCAGTAGCCTGAGCACCGCCTGGCTCCCTGGACTCAACCTTTTGCTATGGGCTGGAGGCCTGGGCTGCCTTGTGCAGCATCAGGCTTGGTCCACTCTCAGACCCTCCATGCAGCGCCTCCTGCACCGAGCTCCCAGCCTCGTTCCAGGGGCTGAGGACCTGAGCCACCCAAGTGCTCCAAAGGTCCTCCTCCGTGCATCATCCTGTGCACCATGTCTCCTCCCGCATGGCAGAGGTTGCAGACCTGAGCCACCTCATGCAGCTCCCAGGGTCTGGATGCCATGCGCTGTGCTGCACACCGAGAGCCTAGCTGCTGGAGTCATCCGTCATTCCCCACTGATGGAAGTTTTCAGGGGCACTTCTGGACTACTGCTTTGCCCTGCTGAGCAGCTGTCCTCATCTCTTCTAAGCCCTGCTCTTCTCAATTCTCTGTCCTGGATGTGTTCCCCCATGCTGGGCATGCAGCTCCTTTTATATGCTCCCGGGCTCTGCCCCTGAAGTCTTCCAGACCTGAGTGTTGCAGTCTCCTATCAGGTCCAGGGGGGTGGGTACTCCTTTCCCCCTCCCCTCAGGAAAGGGGCATGACTTAACTCCTCTTGCTGCCTCCTGATTGGTGGATGGGCTCCACCAATCAAAACAGAAAAATTTCAAGCCTAGGACGCAACCCAAGCTCCAAAGGCAAGCCTGCTACACTTGGACTTAGGCACTTTCAGTTTTCCACCTTCCTTGTACCTCCAGTTTTCAATCTTCCTTTAACAGAAGGAAATGGTGTGTATAGTATACTGGGAGGCCAGGTCAACACTACAATCTTGTGCTGGCAATACAGTGTAGAGAATGTAGTTAGCTGTGTTAGTTTGAAGTCAGTCAGAAGACAGGGTAGATATGCACCTTAGGGCATGTGAAGATGAAACAGGGGCCCTAAATTGAAGCAGTGGGTTTTAAAAAACACTGTTTCAACTTAGGGCTGAGTAAACCCTCATGTCATGCACATGCCCTGTTTACTTATCTGCTCTCTGGTAGGGAGGGGAGGGCCAGCTGCTGGTGGGCGGAGCAGTCCCTGAGTTGCAGGAGGGGCTGGTGCTTCCCTCTGCATCAGCGGTGGCCCTCCCTTGCATGGTGGCACCCACCCGCAGGCAGCCAGCTTGGGCAGTCCCAGCAGGCACCACAGCCACAGAGGGAAGCACCAGGCCGCCGCACAGCTCAGGCAGGCAGGCAGGCTCAAAGGGGAAAAAAAAAAGATTAGGCTCATTGCTTTTCTTGGGCACAGCCTACTTTCCCAGGCTGCTGCCAGGCTGCCTGTAGGGCTTCCTGCAGAGCCGCAGAGCTGCATGGAGACCAGTGCCTCCATGGCTGTAAGGGCAGCAAACTAAAAATCCTCAAAGGAGTTTTAGTTTGCTGCATCCCAAATCATTTAAGGTGCATTACACCACTGAATTTCCTACAGCAGCTGGAATTAATGCACAATACGCTGCCGTGGTGTGCAAACACCTATACCATTAAAGCGGTGCAAAATCATTTAGCCCAGTTTAAAGTGTCATGCACACATGCCCCTCATTTTGTCTACACACGGCCTTATAGACTAACTAAATAAGATATCTATCTATCTATCTATCTATCTATCTATCTATCTATCTATCTATCTATCTATCTATCTAAAGAGAGACCGAAAGTGAGAGTGCAAGCTTTTGCGAACCCAAATTTGCTTCATCAGATGCTGTGAAAGCATTGCAGATCAGGGTTGAAACAAGGCATGATTTATTATTGGTTTGGTTGTGTTTGCAAAATACCCTAGTAAAAGTACACTTATACAGAAAAAACTCTACTTGAATTAGCCTAGCTTGCTGTGCTGAGTGACGTTGAGAATAGGTTTGCTGGTCAAGGCTGTTTTGTAGGCATTGTCTACAATCAGGTGTTTTGCTGCTATAGATTACCACTACACTTGGTGCATCTACACATGTGAATAAGCATGATTAAGTTTAATGTGCATTAAGCTAATGCGCATAACGCAATTTTTGGCAGGTGTCTACCTGTGCAGGGACTTGGCACTGAAGTTAGTTCCAAGTCTCTTCAGCCCTGCCACTCCAGCCTCCAGTCACATGGCTGCCAGCACTTGGCAGCCACATTGAAGCCAGACACAGCTGCCAGCATCTGGCAGCCATCTTGGAAGCTCTACTGCCTAGTCAGACCCTTCCCTGCCCAGGAGCCCCGTGACTAGTGCAGGGGCAGCTGCACCAGCTCCCTCCCTTCCCACCCTGGCTCCCTGCACCAGGGCTGCCCCTGCCCCTGCCCAGCCCCTGTCAGCGATGTCCAGCACCCTGTGCTTCTGCTGGCCATGGTGCTGGCCCTGCTGGCCCCAGCAGGCCTCTGCCACCCAGGTCCCAGGAGGGCCACACACCCACAAGCTGCGGATAGGGCAATGGCTGTGGGAGGCCCTGCCCAACGCCCTCCTCCTGCACTCCCTGCTCCAGCTCGCCTGCTCTGCAACCCACACACACCCTACCCACTGCCCACCCCCAGCACCACTCTCTGGACCTGCACATGGGTGAAACAAACACAAATTATTGCCCTCACAACCCCTCCCATCCCTCTGTGCTCCCACCTCAACACACAGAGTCCCCTTCCCCTCTCCTTCCCCCCCAGACAGAACCCCCTCTCCCTCCTTCCCCAACACACAGTGCCCCTCCACCAGCCTCCCCACCCACTACCAGTAAAAAACCCTCTCCCCAGTGGCAAAACTGTTTGCAATAGACTCAGTCTTTAGGTCCCAGAGTGTGGGGGTTATGGGGTAGGGGCGTTATGGGTTGAGGGGCAGAGTCTGGGGGCAGGTGCCCAATACCCTGGCTGTAGGCCATCCCCCATGAGTCTGGGGGCTGTGACAACTGTGGCAGGTGTCAGGCTCATGTCCAGCAGCAGGTGATTCCCCTTCTGGCTGCCCAAGTGCAAAGCCAGCATCCTCCTGAGGTCTCACAGCTGGTCGCTCTGTCTCCTTGTCCACATGGCCTCAGAATGAGCAGTGGGGCTGGTCCCAGGTGGGCAGGAGACCCAGGGCTGTAAAGCCAGGAGGCACTGGATGGTCTCCTTCCAGGGCCGGGCAGGGCTGGGTTGTGTCTACCCTTGCATTAATGCACTTTAACTAATTGAGTCCAAATTAGGCATGATTAGCTTAAGTTCATCATTTTTAATGTGCGTTAAGGGCATTTTAATATGCATTAAATTAGGCTAATGCACATGAATCCATCTTGTGTAGATGCATCCACTTAGTACTTAATGTAGTTCTAACCTTAATTCTTTCTCTTCTTACTATGCTTCCCAGAATCCTCTGGAAGGTGTTCTTGGTATAAGCTGCAACCTCTGCTTAACTAAAGTGTGTCAAAGAGAAGACTCTCATGAGTGCATGGATGACAAAAACAGAGATATTTTATAACCTTAACAGAAAAAATACCCCATATAATAGAATTAATGTAGTTCTCTCAATTTTCCTTTGTAGGATTAATAATGATTCATTATACTGCCATGTACCTTTCATCCATTAAACTCAAAAGTGATTTCCAAATTGGAGAATGTTGTTATTATTATTCCATTTCACAGCTGAAATAACTGAGGCACAAAAAGGTTGAATAAGGTTGGTGGAGGAACCCAGGTCTCATGATTTCCAAACCAGGCCTCCTTAAACGGCAGTGTAAGTAAAGGGATAATAAGGGTGAAAGACTGCATCTTACTGGGTAAGATTATAATTGTAACCTTTTGATCTATGGAAAAATTGTCCTCTTAAATTAGATCCATGTGGTGTTTGTGAGGACAGATTGAGTGGGAATACTGGAAGCCAAATGCCTGTATTTATCTAAAAGATGGGGATTACCTTTCTGAAGGGTAAGAAAGAAGTTCAGTCCTAAATCTCATTCAAATGTTTCCTTTGTTTCAGTAAGTCTTGGAATGGAGACAAATTGTAGCAAATATGTAATATTGACACGAAAAACAGACCAGTAGGTCCCAAAATGAAACCACAAATTCAGTTCACTTAGGCACAGGGATTAAGTGTGGAATGATGGTCTTTTGCAATCTGAAATTCCAAAGTTAAGAAAAGAGAGGTTTTATCCCTCCCACAAAAAACTTCATTAACTGCATCAGGACTCCAAAGGCATTAAAGCTTGCTTTCTTACTGGTGTAAAATGGATTCTTTTTAAACAGATATGCACTTTACTGAGGGTTCTTTATCTAACTGTCAGGCTTGCACTGACTGTTGCAGTGGTAAGGCCAAAAGGAGTGGATTGCCAGGACTGCATCAAATACTTTTGTACTCAAAGCCAACAGAAAGGAAATATGATCTAGAGGATTGTACACTTCACTGTAACCCCGAAGACCTGCGTTCTGTGTCCCAGATCTGTTAATTATTTGTTGGATGGCAAAACAAAGCCCCTTCCAAAAATAATTTCTTTTTTTTTACTTTTGAAAATATATAAATTTGACCTCAAAGTGTAGCTTTGAAATTAAAAAATCAAAATGCTTTGCTTAAAAGACTATTAAAATGAAATATTTATACATTTTGACCTTTCTTTTGTCTCATTTTGGGGGGTGGTTGGGTTTTTTGTTTTGTTTTATTGGCTGAAACTAATATGCAACTAACAGTTTCATCTGAGTTTGCAAATTGTTTCGATCACTTCAACACTGCGTCTTGGTGAACAAGTTATTTGTCAACAATTTTTGCCCTGTTCTAGGTTAGTGGAACAGCAGTGTACATGTACTGTAACCTCTTCACATTATTGGTTGTATCCTTGTGCATGTTCACTCCATCCTTGGGAGAGCAGAGCCTTACTTCTGGTATGGGTGTTACTTTAAGAAATATTGGTGTTAATTATGTGTCATAGCACAATTTAGTTTTCCCACTCAACCTCCACTGACACATGCAAAATATTCCAAGCAGAAAAATGTAGAGCGGCATTTGAAGATGATGATCATCACACAGCCTGATGATGATCATTTGCATTGGATTTTTAGGCACGTCTGGTCCATAACAAACATGTTCATATATTTCAGTGGGTGCATATTGACAGTATGTTTTGTGCATTTAGTGTCACTTAACTGCAGCACCAAAAGGTGACAGAAGGTTGATGGGATTTAATTTCCTGCCCCTCAAAATTCCCTATATTCTTGCTTGTACATTTGGACTGGAGAACTGACATTTTATTACGCCCTAGATTTACTTATCCTGGATGTTAAACTGATTGAAATCAATGGCAAAGCTCCCATTGACTTCTACTTCAACATTATAAATTGCATTAGATTTCTCTACAGTCATCCTCTGAAATGTGAATACAATGACACTATTAAAAATATAGAAAACAACATCACAATAAGCAGTACAATAAAGCTGCTTGCAATTTTGAAAGGTTGAACTGGCTTTTGTGTCTCAGAGTTGAAATGAAAGGAGAAATCTGCACAGTGAGTCAATTCTGTGATTTCTATATGGATATCAGGAGGCAAAAAATTTTCCTTTTTTATTATCTGATGAGCATTAGTCCCTTTGGTCAGACAGCTAGACGCCTCCTGAAGCTTAACCTCAGATTAGCATCTGCTTCATTTCAGTGCCGGTCTGATAATGATGTCAGTAAACATTGTCTTCTTACAGTAGAAATTGATAATTAAATCTGTGCTAGCTGACTCATCATCTACAATGCCCCGAGAAATAATTATGGATAATGAGGATTTAATAGATAAAAATATTTTATGTTTTACTGAATAATGAAGTGATGCCCTTGAAAAGTGATCAAGGGGTTAATCACAGATGTTTGAGGTTTATCTCTAGATCATGGTGAATGCAGACAAGAGAAGGAAAAGCTCTTACCTACAGAGCTAAAAATATGAATTTTCCTTTACACCTGGGTGAAATTTTGCAATCTTTGCATTCTCCTATGCCTGAAGAAGGGTGTGTGCGCCTGAAAGCTTGCAAATAAAGAAATTTATTTGCAAATATCTAGTTGATCTAATAAAAGATATCAACTCTACCCAGAGTCCTGATTCCTTTTACCTACAGATCTCCTTTCAGACTTGCTGTGAGTGAGTGAAATACTTTGATTTCAATGCATGTAGAATGGTATACACCAGGTCTGAATTAGATTTTCTTTCTTATCATAAAGATCTCTGGCATCTGGAAAAGTGTTCTTCAAACTGAGGAAGTGGAAACCAACAGTTAGCAAGGTGTTATATTGTGCAGGCATACAGCACTATTGTATACAAAACAATGTTTCTATCAAACTTCATCTTTTGATTTTTGGGAGAAGCAAAATCTATTTTTTCTGGGCCTCCTCTAGATTGTTTTTCTCCCTCTCTAATTTAAGGGGAACGGGTCACAAACTGGTGGGATTGTGCCTACAGTACGGTAAAAGGTGAAAAGAAAGAAGGTCTGAATAAACCTTACACTGAAGAGAGAAGGTAATAGTACTCTCTCTTGTTACATGTGACACCCTGCTAACAACTATGTATGAGTGGATGCAACATGAGGACACAACTGGAAGGTGGGTAGCTGCAATTGTGTAGCATTATATCCAAGCTATTTAACTCTGGCTCTCAATGTAATTATTTGATCTAATGATTTCATAAGACCTAATAATTTAGTCTCTAAGGTGCAACTCAACCCTGCCTTCTGCTTGGTTCTAATGGCACGTAACATGATATAACATAACATAACATACATTGTCTTTGGAAAATGTTTTTCTTTCAAGTGAAATTGCCCATTTAAAGTGTATTATCTCTGTTGACCCAGCTCAATTTGTTGTGGTCCTGGGTGCACATTCAAATGCAGCGTCCAGCAACATTAATCTCCGGCACAATATGCGCCAGAATTTATTTCTTTGAATAAGTTGCATAATAATACTCAGCAGTTTATATTCCTTACAATCTTTATATCATACACATGCACAAACTTGACAGAATCTCTTAGGTACGTGCTCCCAGAGGGAGTAATCATAGGATTTCAGTGTCATTAACTCTTGCCTCATCTTTCTTGTTCCCACAATGCTGCTACTTATCTTCTACTTGTATTGCCTTTAAAATGTGGCTGGTAAGTCTTTGCAGAAAAAGGAACTCCCTCTTTCTTCATTTTCTGTGACATTCCTAGCACATTTGGGACCTATAAATATATTTTTGGCAGGGTGGGGAAGGGGATAGAACTAGCAGAAGCAGACAGAGCATAAAAAAAGAATTATAAATGTAAATAGGAGCCAGTTTGAGGGGAGTTTTGTCTCTAAGCCAGTATGTTTTCTTATCTCCTCCTCTGGAGGGTTTTGAGAGAACTCAGTTCTTTCTCATATGATGGGCAGGAGGCAGAGAGTGCTTGGAAAGAGAGTGAGGTAGTTCCTGAGAGCGTGTACTACAACAGGTCTCAAAGGGAATTTGCTGAGAATTGTAAAGGACTCCCTTGAGATCAAACAAAAGACATTTGTCTCCTTTAAATCCCTGGTTCTGGAATTACTGCTTTATTATTTACACATGGGAAACCTCTTGAACCTGGGATGGATTGCTTTGAAGCTTCAACCAGCTCAGCTAAAGATAGTGGAAAATCAGGTGAGATTTCAATTAGCCAGAGTGAGTCTTTGATACTACAAACCAATTTTCCCCCAGTATGCTCTCTTTCAGTGTGACACGGCAATAAACATTCATGGGGTCTACAACTAACTTGTCAGAGTTGATGGGTTTATGTCTAAATCTAGGGGATTTTGTTTCTCTGTGAAGCTTGAAGGTGCTGTACCAATAACATCCCTCCCCAGCATTTACCAAGAGTTACCACATGGTGGTATCTGATATATTCCAGAGTAGGAAATAGCTGTTATCTCAGCAGTGGTATCAAATAATGATTGCTTAAAGGACAACTGCTGCCAGATCTTGCCATTTATACAGAAATCCATGAAATGATTAGTATAAAATTAAAAAACCCTAATATAAAATTCCTCACAAAGCTCAAATCACGCCTTTTTGGGGGGTCCGTATATGTATTTTTATGTATACATGCATGCAAGCAGCTCTGAGACAACTGAGGGAACTTGTGGTAGAAATGTGTTCATTAGCTGAATCATATTGTCTTGAAGAGCTTTCACTCAGCTCCCCAGCATTGGATGGCAGTCTGTTACAAAAGGAGCTGTTTGGGGTTTGTTTTTTTTGCAGGCCATTTTTTTCCTTTATGGCAGCCCTTCCTTATTCAGTGCACAGGGCAGACCTAGAGAATTGGATGAAATCTTTTATTTGGCCAGCATTCCTATGTGATGCAGGGTAAATCACTTATCCCAGTCTTTTCACGGGTGGTTACTAACTGGGGGTTCCCTATTTTTTGTGTGCCCAGGTTGAGCCACTGGTGTTTTTTTTGGAGAAGTGCTGAGTACTCCTAGCTGCTACTGGAGTTAACAACAGTGGCGTTTTGAACATGTACGTGGCAGTAGCATTCTAAACACTCTGCAAAATCAGCTCCTAAATGTTTCAAATTG
This sequence comes from Alligator mississippiensis, assembly GCF_030867095.1. NCBI lineage: Eukaryota > Metazoa > Chordata > Crocodylia > Alligatoridae > Alligator > Alligator mississippiensis. The sequence continues at coordinate 127,856,300 of NC_081825.1, read as the reverse complement.
AGCACCCCAAATTAGTGAATGTTTCTGACCTTAACCTATCTATGCTTCAGTTCCCCTTCTGCAGAAATGGAGATCATAGCACTCCTTTGCTGTACCAGGGTGTTCTGAAAAAAAATGGGCTAGCTTCTGTGAGGCACTCGGTTCAGTGGTTCTCAACCTTCCCAGACTGAGAGCACCCCTTGGAAAATGCCAGCTCTTTGCTATCACTTGTTGTTTGACTACTGGAAAATAATAGAGCCATTCTTTCATAGCAAAGAACTCAGAAAGCCCACAATAGGTCAGAATGCTTTGGATGCCTATTGGAAACTTCTGGGTGTATCTTGTGGATTGTATGTTGGTGTTTACACACCGAACAGTGCTAAAATTGTGTGACACCCAACAGCAGCCCTTTAAATATCTCAAGGCACCCTGGTTGAAAATCACTGATTCAGATAATATAGTGCTGATACTAATTCAGATACTATAAAGAGCACCACAAAAAACCCATGAAAAGATAATTAATTTTCCTTCAGAGCCAAGTTTCAGGAGAGTGCAGTAAATAAGGCCTAGGGTCACATACTGAACAAGGAGAAAGCAAAATATCAAATAGGTGCCCTTTATGTGAGCATCATTCATTCATGCACTAAGCAACAGGTCATGTGGAAAAATAGTTTGTGTTCAAGTATTTAATTAATGAATATGCAAAAGGATGCCGAATTATGGTCACTTAGGTTAATAATAACTCTAGCACTTCTTACCTTCTAAGTATTTGAGTCTGAAATCTGAATAATGTTCCATTAATCTGCTTTTCATGTGTGACTGTATGTAATTTATTATTTATGTTGCAGCTGTTCCCAAATGCATTGCTTTTCTTGTATTGCTTGCTTGAACTGTCATTGTGCTCACAAATCATACTAACAAATCAAAATCATGGGTAGGCAGTTTAGTGACAGACTGTTAGTGCAATTGCACTGCCTAATAAGGAGGAGGGTGACTTGGGAGCATGTGCTAACTTTGGCTCCTATTATAATGGGTGAAATTACACTTTGGGATGCTTTTCTTAAATGCTCTTATCCCATGCTTATGACTATATAATCTGAGCACCTTCCAGCAGCATATTAAGCAATATGACTAACATAAGTCTTGTGCTCTTTCTCACCCTGTCCCCTCCAGGAGAAGCTTGTGTAATGGAGTCATATGGTTTAGCATTTTTAAATCCAAAATTGTGTGTTTAATTTTTAGAAGGCAATGTCAAAGAAGTGCACATCGCATGCAAAGTGGAAGGTTATGAAGTTTGTGATGGCCCTTAGTTCCTGTAGGAGTTCATTCTCCAGTCTTGGATGAGTTCCTGAGAAAAAGGTCTTTTCTACAAACAAGTTTTACCCTATTAAAGGAATTTCTGAGGTGCCAGAGGAAAAAAGATGTCAACAACAGCCTTCATTTTTTAGATGACTTCTTGAAGGTAAGGACAGCAGTCTTGGACTTGATCTAGTATTCTGTGAGAAGCTAATGTTCAGTGTGTCCATAATATTTCATGCTGTTGAAAAGAAATTAAATCTAGCAGCCTTCTAAGTAATCCAAATGATATTAGAGTTTCCTAAGAGCTGAAGGCTTTAGGACTAGGTATATTGCATTGATGTAGTTTACCTAAGAGGTGATAAAGGAGTGAATAGCTACGAGGTTGGGTGAGGATGAAAAATTGCTTTATCTGACTATTACAGCTTCAAAAATGCTCTTCCCAAACTATTAACAGTGCAGGAATGAATTAATGTAGAAAAAGGGGAAAGGAAATAAATTCAGAATTTTCAGGTGAAAAATGTGATGGTGAAGGAGGGACGGTCAATTTTTAAAATGCAGTTTAGGACTAGTAGATGACAGAACAACAAGCAATGGTCTGAAGTTGCAGAAAGGTGAAGTTTGGGTTAGATATTAGGAAAAACTTTCTCACTTAGAAGTCTAGTAAAGCACTGCAACAGGTTACCTAGAGAGGCTGTGGCATCTCTATCCTTGGAGGTTTTTAAGACCTGGGTAGACAAAGCCTTGGCTGGGATGATCTAGTTGGGGCTGGTCCTGCTTTGAGAAAGGGATTCAACTAGATGACCTCCTGAGATCCCTTCAAACCCTAATTTTCTATGATTCTATAATGATTCTATGACTAGACAAAAATAGAAGGAATTTAGCAAAAACTGTTCCCAGGGTTTTTGTGCCTCCGGTAGCATGTCTAAGCCACCTCTCTGCCATGCCTGGGATTGCCACAAAGGAGGGTGCTCCAAAACCTGGAAATAAGGCACCTGAGAATATCCCTGAAGGCATAACAAGAAATGTGCCCAAGATGGAGATCCTGAGGGGGTTCTGAGGAACATGCCCAGGGCCATGCAAAGGCAGCTGCACTGCCTTATTTTCAGGGATTGGGGTACTCTGAGCAGGAGCGAGTGAGTTGGGGCAGGCATCTTGGTAGTCATCCTAAATGTGGACAGAGGCAGTATAGATGAGTGCCAGAATTAACATGGGCACACAAAAAATTACCATGTGGAAAATGAGGGCAGGGATTTCCAGAAAGATCACTGAGGGATAAGCTACAGTGCACTGCTTTCGTTGACCATAGAACTAACCCAGCCAGTTACCCTGGAGCTGATGACATATTGTGAATCCCTCGAGTCCCGTTTACCTCCTGGTAGCCTGTTTGCATGCCCAAGCCCAAACTGCAGACTTTAAAGGAGTTCGGTCCAATGTTTTATCTTTAGAGCCACTAACTGATTTCATTTCATTGAGTTGAAAGATCCAAAATAATGTTTTTTATATACTGATTGGGAGATAGCTGTTATTTTGTTGTTGGAGCTCTTTGTTTCTCTTCTCTTGCAGTCAGAAGTAAGTATATTAAAAAGAGGCATTGAACTGAATAATAGTTCAGAAGAGCTGTCACTTTAGATAAGTTTTATAGGAAATTTGGTAGGGTACCAATGGAAATAGTTATTTTCTTTCTGTTTTACTTATCCCTTTGCTCTTCAATATTGTGAGCGGATTAACATGAGCATTTACTGGATTAAAATAAATTACAGTCATTGTTAAAGGTCTCAATCAGAAATAGGGAAAATAGTGACTCCTACTCCTATTCAGCAGGCACAGCTAAGCTCAAACCATCATACAAAAACATTCAACAAAACCAAACTGCACATGCAAACTGAAGTTACTGGGATTATGAGTGGAACTGAGGTCAGAGGTGTAGTGAGCTCTTTCAGCACCAGGGGGTAGGTGGGGGTGGAGAGCGTGGGTGGGGAGCAGGGAAAGAAAGAAGGAAGGGGGAAGTGGAGGGGCAGGAGAGACTTACCTGCCTGGCTGTTCTCACTGTGGCTGCAGCTGCCACTGATGTAGCTGTGGCTGTAGTAACACAGGGGTGAGCTGCTACTGGGGGACAAACAGTGTCATGGACTCTGCAAGGGCCACTCCTGGTGTTCTGTTCTCTCCATGTGAGACTGATGCTGCTTTAGTCGGGGGCGGGGGCATGTGCGCCCCCTATGACTAGTCCTGCTAACTGGGGGGGTCCCCCCACAGCCAATCTTGCTGCCTTGGGGGGGGGCGGGTGTCCTGTGCACCCCTGTGCACCCCACTGGTTCTCTTCTCCACTCAGGCATGGGGCTGTGCTCCCTATGACAAAGCCTTCTGGGAAGGGGGATGTTATTCCACCCTGGGTCCACCCCCTCTCCAGATACACCACTGAGTTTGAGGCTGTGCCTACCTGGCTCCAACAGCCGGGAGGTACAGGGCTGCCCTCATGCTAAAGATTTCTGGGGGCAGGGACTGTATTGGTACCCCCTCCAAGTCAGCACCTAAGGCTGGTACCTGGCTCACCCACCCCTTGTTATGCTACAGACTAAAAATAAACATTTTAGTAAGTGTTTGCAGGTGGGGGGCTGTACAGTAAAGCCTTTTACTATGATTCCCTGAAATAAAATGATCACTTCTACACTGGTAGGGTACCGAATTTGTTTGCTGAAATTGTAACCATTTTTTCCTGTGTGGAGAAAACACCACTGGATGCATCATTTGTGGAGTATACTTTTGTTTACCCTCAGTTCTTGATGAAAGAGCAAACTTTAATTGGTTGTAAATTAAAGAGAACTGTAACTGTGACTTTCAAAATCCAGACAGTTCTGAAAAGGAGCTACCTTATTTTTGAGATAGGAGGCACTTTTAGAAGTCATATATTTCTTAAAAAATTGGCCTTTTCCTCAATTTGAATTAAAAAAGCCAAAAAGTTTATATATGCCTCATATAAATTGTTTCCTTGTAAATGTGTCTTTATTAGACACTTTATTTTTTGGTTAAATCAGGAGTCTTGAATTTGGATGCATTTTAAATTCAAAGGTATCTAATATTTAAATAAATATGGGATCCCACATGGCTGAATTGAGATGCTAATTTTGAATAAGATCCCCATGACATAATCTTGTATTGAGCAAGCGCCTGGAGGGAATGCAGTTGCAGAATCTTTAGAAGATGTAGAAAGAAGAAAAAGGCAAAAGAATAAAGCTAACTGCACAGCTTCAAATTTCAACAATTTTTTGGGGGGTGTGTGTGGGAGATGGTGAGTTTTGGTGGAAGGTTAGGCATCATCTTCTCTTACCTGAACTGGTTTCTGATCTCTGATTAAAAAGAAATCTAACAAAGAGCTCAGGAAATGGTGTGCTATTAAATATTTCTAACTGTGAAATGGTTTTGTTTCCTGTCAAGGCTGGTCACCTTGAAAAGCACACTTTGAAGTAGTTTTTAATGGTCTGCTTCTTTTTCACATGGATTTTGAGAGCAGGCAGGCAGAGCGAGCAATAGACTAGAACACCAGAGCAGGAAAAGAGTTCATGTTCTTCTGTCTAAATCACAGAGGGCGTAATTCACTTGTAGCACTGATGGCCAAACAAGATGATCTATTTTAGGTACTTATCAGATAACAAAGTGTCTGAGTGCTCACGGTCTTCATTGCATTTATCCTCACAACTGTATTTATCCTACCTCTTAGGAGTTAGGGAAATGCTATCATTTAACAAATGAGGAACTGAGCAAAAAACCAACTAAATGTATGGGCCCAAACAGATTGCTGTGGGATAAAGGTGGTTGGACTTTACCTCGCTGTGGTGGCGCGGTCAGTCTGTGCAAGCCACAACCTGGTAAAGCCCCTTTCGACCTCGGTTTGGGGGGTCAAGGGCACTTTGGGGGAATCCCTCCAACTTACTGAGTTGAAGCTGGAGCTGGAGCAATGCGCAGCACAGCCACATCGGTTTTTTTATGCTCCCTATCAATTAGAGTGGGTGGTGCATAGCTGATGATGTTGGCCCAGCGCACTACTGTGGTAAATTTAAAAGTCATGGAGAGTGCCAAAGCAGGAAGGGACCTGGCAGGGCAACTGCCAGAGGAGGCAGGAGCTTGCTCCGAGCAGCTGCAGCCCAGTTGCAGGGATAGAGAGCTGGCAGGAGAGCTGCTGGAGAGGGAAGGACTGCAGCTGGGGTAGAGATAGAATTAGAGTAAAAAGGCAGGAATATCGGAGAATGACTTATGCTTTATTTCTTTTTTCTTTGATTTATTCATTAGTACTCTCCCTCAGAGGGAGTAGGGGAGGAGACCACGAGAAGGGAAGACCCCGAGTGAAAGGAGATTCCCCTACTTTGTCACTGAGTTCTAGTCTGATTACAAACCAAAGAAAACATAGGATTGAATTGAAGAACCACAAGAAGACCTGGATTGGAGCCTGAAGACAGTGACAACTGGTGAGTGCCACGGAACTGTCATGTTCAGTGGCTGGCAAGTAGACGGGGTGTATAATTTTACTTCCCCAGCCACTGATATTCTTCATTATTCAAATGTTGTATTAGTGAAGTTAATTTAACCCAGATGAAACAAAAGATGAAGAGACTGGTTGTATACCCTCATCAAGTCAAGGGGAATTTTACTTTGGACTTTGCATGACACTGCACTGAAATCTGAATAATTGATAGAGTGGTTCAGGTTTTGAACTTCATTCACAACTGAGAACAATTGCTTCAGTACAACTGGGGAAGGTGATATTACTCATAAAGAAAGTGTTCATAATCTTTCCCAAAGCTTTATGGCTCTAGTATGCTTCCTTTAATTACATGAATAATATTTCACCCTTTGTACAATCTTATATCCTGGGGCTACTCACAGAATAAGGCATAGTTCAATGTCACAATAGCAGAAGCAAGTCCTTTAGGGCTAGGGACAGACATTACATATAAACCAGTTTAAGTGATCAGAAACTGGCTTAAACCTGTAACAGAAGAGATGTTCAGTGAACATAAACCAGTTTGAAAATGGCTGAAACCAGTTTGAGATAAACCTGGTTCAATGTAGTATCAGACTTAACTGATTTCACTCAAACTGGTTTATGCAATGTCTGTCCCAGATCCCCTGCTGGGTTAAGATAAACCAGACTCCCCCAGCATCCCAGCATGCTCTCTGAGCTGGCAGGGCTCTCTGCCCCACAGCAGGGCTGGCCCCTCCCCTCTGCTCCCTGGCTGGAGCTCAGCACAGGCTTGCAGGCACAGAGTATCTGTCTGGCTTCTCCCTGCTAAGCAGGGATTATTCCTCACTCCCTTCTGCCTTATACAGACATCTCAACTTTAGCTAGCAGACCACATGCTGGCTACAGTCCATGCTGTGGGAGATGACCAAGGCAGACAGGATTTTTGGAGCTAATCAACAGGTAACTTAATGTTCTTCCTTAGAAAAACTTCTTAAGAAGAGCTGTTTGCTTGCCTCCACCTCCTCCTTACCACTCCCTGCTAAGCAGTAATTCCCCCCTCACCTCTGCCTTGCCGAGAGGTGTCTATGTATTATCTAGCAGACCACATGCTGGCTATGGTCCATGTTGTGGGAGAGGACAGATGCAGACAGGCTTTCTGGAGCTAATCAACAGGTAGTTTAATGTCCTTCCTTGGAAGAGGTGTTCAAGAAGAGCTCCATTAGGTAGTGAAGAGAGGCTTTGTTTTCTTAATAAGTTGATAAACATGGAGTTAGGGGTGATAAACATTCCCTGCTAGGCAGCTCAGAGGGGAGGGGAATAATAAGAGTGTCCTTCATGGGTCTGGCCATGCCCCCCTCAGCTCTGCCCTGTAGAAACAAAGGGAGGGCTACTCATTTTCTGGAGGGTGCCTTTAGTCAGAGGTGTCCTGAGTCTGAAAAGGTTAAGAACCACTGTCCTCTCCTCTTCCCTCTCAGATGTGATTTTCTTCTCCTTCCCTCTCTGGGTACAGGCATAGTTGGGACGTTTTGTGCCCTATACGGTAGTGGTGCACAGGGCACTGGCAATGGCTGGGTTGCTTCAGACAGCAACACAATGCCACCAGCAACAATGGTTATTATATTTGTACCCACCCTAAATCAGCACCAGTGTCTGATGTCTCACTGGCTTCCTCTTAGTTATGCTACTGCATCTCTAACCATTTGATTCGAGGTTACAAGCAGGTAAATTAAGGTGTACTGGATCTATGATGCAGTGGCTGAGAGCACTTGTTTACTTTATATAGTGGACATATCCTTCCTTCTGCACTTTTCTTTCTTCAACCCCTTCATAGCTCAGGGGGCTATCACCTACCCAGCCACACATCTATTCCTTCTTTAGGTCTCCAAAGCTTTGGGAGGTTCACTTCTCCCCAAATCTTGGGTGATGTATCCTCTGTAATCTGTCCACTCCACTGGTGCTCTTTTCTTCCTCACCAGCTCTCATACAAAAAACTAGAACTCTTGGTTCCAAAATGATACCTTTTATTCACCAGCTCTCTGCTTTTAAGAGCCTCTTTTTCCACACCCATCTTTAGCACTCTTTCCTCCCCGTCCTGTCCCTTCCCTCCCCTCCCACTTCACCAACTGACTTTTGCTCATGAAAATTTTATTGTCTGTCTGTGCTGTGACCGATTAAGTTCCTTGTTTGCTTGGCTGATAATGTACAAAACACCTGCACATATGCATAAGTGCAAGTGTACATGTTTACCAGTATTGGTTGCCTTGAGATAATCTGACTGGTGTTACAGTTCGTGTGTTTTCAGTCAATAATAAAAGGGTCTCAATGTAGTGGGAAAAGGGTCTTCCTGTGAGTTGCCTCTTATAGTAGTCTCTCTTGTGGAAGAAGAGATTTAATTGATATATGGGTTGCAAATTACCCAAATGTTCCAGTTGAATGAATTGCTTATTCGTCAGGTTGGTCCAGCAGAGGGTGCTTTTACTCAGAGCAGAGAAAGGGTTCAGGTTTCTGTTCCATTATGATGAAAATTCATGATAGTTAGCTATAAGTCCAGAGTTCCTGTATGTGAAAATAGCCAGTCTGATTAGAATTCAATCCTAATGTTTAATACACAAATACAGTAAGGGCTTTATTGGTCAAAGGAAAAATGGGTGAGGCAAGAATTATTTGGTATTTGTTTTCCTTATCCAAGAAGGATGACTTATACAGGATTGTTCTGTTGAATAAAACATTAACCCTTCCCCACTCTTTCATTTCAGCTTTCTGCTCATAAAATATTTCAATAAGGTTTGTAAATGTGATTATCTTGATGTATAACAGTCTGAATGTGAACTCAGAGAAGATAACAAGTCACGACAAAGCTGTGCCCTCTTATGGTGTAAAGTGGGGCAGCTTCACCGTAGTCACAGAAGCTATGCAGATTTACATCAGCTAAATATCTGGCTCAAATGGCAAATAAACTTATTTATTACTTTGATAAGATGAGGTGTTTGTTTTTAAAAGTGAATTTCTGCAGTCAGAAAATGATAACTGCATCAATGATGCCTGACATGTTAAATAAATAGGGATTGGAAAATGGGTTTGAATAAAACAGGAATTCCCCTATCTAAAATTCAGCCAAAGCACAAACTCAATTTGACATGAGGCTGGGGGCCAGGGGATTATTTTTTTTTTTTAAAGGTTCAAAATATTCTGTTTATTCTTTATTTGATTTGATTTTCCATTTCTGTTCAGGCTGAGACTAAGATTGGTAGTACCAAATCCCAGTAAGGTATAATCTAACTCTATGTCCAGTATATTAATGCAATCCAATCTATCTATAGTTTCTAAGCAATTCCTGCATAAAAATGACAGTCCTTGTTAACTTGCTGTGAAAGCCAGTTCCATGAGAATTTGGCCTCAGTCTTGCAAGATCAAGGAGGTCTGGATAATTTTGAAGATATCTGAAAAGCTGGATGCTTCTCAATGTGAGCCTGGATTCCAAATGTATCCTCATCTTTAGGTTAGATGAGCCTGATCCCAAAGGATGGTAGAGCCCCTCATCAGGGATTTTGCAACCCCTGCCCTGGGTCTAGTGGGCCCTGAGTTCTTTACGTGTGTTGCCACCACCTAATAATAACTCCTATGATCTCTAGGACATTATAAGAGGAGGACATAGAGATAAGGATAAATAGCACTTTACTTCTGAGAGATATAGAAGTAAGTTGAGAAGGGGAAGAGAATAGAAAAAATAATTGAGAGAGATCACTGGGTGAGGAACAGTCCAGTCTTACAAAGGCACAGACTAAGCTAATATAATGAGATGGTCTCCCCACAGGTCATATATGGGTGGCTAAACTGAAACTTGATGAGAAGGGCTAGTGACCCTTGCTGGGAGGCTGACAGCTCACCCTTTCAGCCTGATGCAATCTCAGGCAGACTTGAGCCCTGGTTGCTTTTGCTTTTAATGCAGAGGAAGCCTGCTGGGGTTGCTAGTTGTGAGTCTGCTCTTGTCAAGAGAAACAAAGTGAAGTCCTTTCTCCTGGATGGTTGAAAATGATCAAAGAACTGTGTCATCTTTGAGGTAGATTCTATTTCACTTATGCATCCATTTATGCAGCCATGTAAGTGCCAGTTTTGGCACTTATGCATAGTTTGCAATGCTATCCTGGGTGCATTGTGGACCTACAAGTGTCCCCATGGCTACTGATCCTGCATAGGTATATGGTCTGCTTTCCCAGGTACATTAAATAAGCCCCAAAATTGTAGCTGGCTGACTAGGAGGTATTAGATGACAGGTGAGGAGGGCCCTCCCATGTTTTAGCTCAATGGCTAAGTGGTTAAAACAGGCATTGAGGTAACGAGAGACCTAGACTCTAGACTCCCTGCCTCCAGCTCAAGAAAGTGGTTGAACCTACATTTCCTGCTTCCCAGCTTAGTGCTCTAACCACCATGCCACAGATTAGGAATTATTCAGTCCCCTCTTGAGCCCTCCTCTTGAAGCTGGTCTCTGTGCCTCCAGGTGAGGGAGATGCACGGTGCCAAGTAGAAAACAAGCAGAAGGGTATAAGCTCAGTGAGATGGATGCTACTTTAAATGGGAGCAGGCCTTGAGTTCCAGTCTAGACCCTGGCTCCCAATGGCCAGAAATGTCTGTGTTGCTCTGTGTCCATTTTGTTCAATCACTGTGAAATGCAAGGTACCAGTGGCTCAGCTTCAAGAGGAAGACTGGAGAGGGGACTGAAAAATACTTATGGCTTGCTGGTTAGAGCACCTGCTAGGAGGCATCAGGTGTTACTTCAAATACCCTCTTAAGGTGAAGGGAGCCTAAAATCTGGGTCTTAGTGCTCCATGGGCAAGTGCCCTAATGACTCAGGACTCAATCACAGGTGGGTCCTCGTCCGCACGTCCAGCAAAATGGAACCTCAGACCATGACAGGTATGAAGGTGAGTAATTGCTGTTTAGGTGCATAAAGTGAAATAGGATTCAGATTTTTAGCTGCTATAACCTGACATCTTGCAGCCAGCTCCCTCTCATATTAAGCATATATATCTTAGCCATGTGTGGGCCTTCCATATTAAACACACAGGCATATTAAATGGGCTCTGGTCCCACTATCTCTATTTTCCCTCAAACAGCACTGTGTCAGCTCAGCCCTTATCATGGCAGGAGCCTATCATTGTCAGTTGGGCTTCTAGGTGGCTTGTACATGTCACGAGGGATTAATTCAGTTTAGTTCTCCCTAAATTGACATGGGTGTACAGAAGGATAGAGGCCTGATCCTTACCTGCCTTTTCAGTGGTGGGGGGAGAGGGGACGAACTGCTGGAGGGTCGAGCGGTCCCTGAGCTACGTGGAGAACCCCCAGGCAGCACCTGTCCACTGGCACCTGACCCAGACAGTCATGGGCGGCACCACAGCTGCAGAGGGAAGCACCACAGCTGCACCCCACAGTCACGGAGGGAAGTACCGGGCCCTCACACAACTCAGGCAGGCAGGGAGGCTCTGGGGAGAAAAAAAAATCAGGCTCACAGCTTTTTCTTTTTCCTTCAGCGGAGCCTCCCTGAACGGGCTACTGCTGGGTCCCACAGCCCCGGAGCTGCACAGGGCCGACCAAGCCCTGAGCATGTCGGCTTCCAGTGCCCCATGCACTGTTGCACTTTGTTAGGTAGCAAACTAAAACACCTTGGAGGTGTTTTATCTTGCTAAGTACCAAAGTAATTTAAAGCGGAATATGATGCTGAGCATGCAAGCAGCAATGCCAGTAAAGTGGAATACACCACCAAACATGCAAACATCAACGCCATTAAAGCAGTGCAAAAGGGCATTTCATCTGCTTTAAAGGCCAATTTTGTGGCATGTACAAATGCCCCTAGTCTACTCCCCTTAGGTTCATTGTCTGTCTCATGCGCAGGCTTGGAGTGAAGTCTCAGCTGCATTCCTTCTAAGCTTCACAAACCTTTGAAGTCAACCCATCACTAAATACTAGTTAATCTGTGATTTCATTGCGTGCATCCATGGACCTGGGCTGTGATGGTCAGATCCATTTCCAGATATTCTCAAAGTTCAGTTTTTCAGAGCTGGGATTTTGGCTCAGACTATTGCATATGCATAGCTATGCATTAACTTTGGACTGAGATTCCCATTATAAGCCACTGAAACCCATGGAAAAGCACTTATTGAATTAAATGGGCTTGGGTCAGGCCCTGCATGACCAATGTATTAATTTAGTGCTGATTCTTGAAAGCTGTTCATCTCCTAGGGTTTCTGTGTGCAGCTGTTTCTGCTACTTTAAACACAGTATTCTGGGCAGTAATAACTTAATTGTCCTAGGTCCCTCTAATTTCTGTTATTTTATACATTTTCCATTCCCTCAGTTTCCCCTTTGAAGTTTTTTGTCATGAACAAACACTTCACAGCTGCACCTCCTGCTTGTTGCATTCGTGTTTCTTTGCACTGTTTCCTCAGATTTGATAGGGAATGGTTCTTCTGAGATACATGGTTTACATCACAATTTGTGGCGGGGGAAGTTCAGATGTTGGGAATTTTGAGTGTGGCCATTGACATTATTACCTCTTAACATCCATGCAACATGTGGGAAGAGACAGTTGAAGCATGTATTCTCTACCTCAGGTGTAGGCAATGTTTTTTGGCTGGACTGCCAAAACCCCCACAATGTCTACCTTGGAAGGTACTGAAGTGCCAACATGCCAGAGAAACAAACAAAAAAAAAATGGTGGGGGGAGGAGGGGGTACATGGCAGGACGCACTGCATATTAGTATATTTAATAATCATAAATGTTGCCTTTGTTGTTGTGTATTCCTTTTTTGTTGAGCAAGTTGCAATGACAGAGAGAGAAAAAAGAGACACATAAGAGAAAGAGGAGAGAGAGACAAAGAGAAAGAAAGAGAAGAACAGAGAGAGAACCAGACACGTGCACATGCACACAGAGAACCACATGCACAAACACAGAGAACCAGAACACACCCAGAACAGACACATGCACACACACACTCAGAACCAGGCACATGTGTGCGCACACAGACACACAGAACCAGACAGAGGCAGACAAACACAGAGAACCAAATGCATAGGTGCACGGAGCCAGGCTCCTGTGCTACTGAACAAAGTCTGACCCAATAATGCCCTGGTCCTGCCAGAGCCCCTGTGCTTCCACGGGGAGCCAGCCCCCGGGCTGCAGCGCAATTGGCCAAGGCCCCAGCCTGGAGCCTGCCCATCAGCCCAACCACCCACCCACCCTGCACAGCTAAGCTCGCAAAAGGTGCAGTGCTCCTGGCGAGGGACAGAGCCAGCCTCATCCTGTGGGGGGCTGGGCTGGGGCTGGGCTAGGAGCGAGTGGGAGTCAGGTGGGCTCAGCTGCAAGCCCTGCTGCAGGCAGTCTGGGCTTCATGGTTGGCAGCAGCTACCAGAGCCTGGGCCGGCTGCAACCAGGAGGCTGCAAACAGCTGCTCCAGGCTCCAGGATCAACTCCATACCGGCGGGTGCATACACGCCTTGGAGTGGATGGTGAGGATAGGGCCTGAGGCAGCACAGCACTCCCACTGTCTGCACTGAGGTGTACATGCAGTTGCTGCCAGCATGGAGCTGATGCCAGGGCTGTGGAACCTAGTGCAGCTGTTTGCAGCTGCAGCTGCCCAGAGCCCAGGCTGGCTGCAAACAGTTGCGCTGGGCTCTGGAGCCCAATCATTAGCTCTGTGCTGGCAGTGGGGAAGAGGTCAGGGTTGCACTGCCTTAGGTCGCTCCCCCACAATCCACTCCGAGGAGTGCGTGCATCCACCAGTATGGAGCTAATTCCAGAGCAGATGTTTGCAGCCTCCTGGCTGCAACTGGCCCAAACTCTGGGTAGCTGCTGCCAACCACGGTCTGCTTGCAGCAGGGCTTGCAGCCACCCAGCCGCCTGCTGGGAGCAGCCCAGGCTTCGTGGCTGGCAGCAGCTGCCTAGAGACCAGGCTGGTGGTGGCATGCCGAGCAAAATGGCCTCGCATGCCATGTTTGGCACACCTGTCGGGTGCTGCTGACCCCTGCTCTAGTTTATTCCACTGTGAGATAAGATACCTCAGTAATACAGAATAATCTCTCTACCCAGTGTATTTCATCTCTCTGGTAATTTAGAAATATATTCTTTTTTACACTTGCTTAAACTGAGGGCAATGTGCCCATATTTATATACATATATCCAATAACAACAGCAAGATTGCAGCATAATTGAATTGAGAAGTGTCAAAAAGAATATATTTCAACAATGAAAGGGAAGAAATTAGAGAGCGAGAGTATTGCTTAGGCCTTTGGAATCTGAGCTCCTCATAGAAACTGAATGAATCTAACAATACCCTACTGTTTGCTGAAGAACAGCTGACGGCAAATTGCATAATAGTATTTCATGAATATTTTTTTTCTGATAAAGAAAAGATTTCAAACTAATGTTGGTATACTTAACCTAGTTTTTCATTTCCTCTGATCCTGAAAATGCATGGTTTTTGTCTGTTGGCTTGCAAATGCATTAACAGAAAGCATAAGTCTTAAATTCAAGCAAATGGACTGAAGCTTGTCTAAGCCATCTGCAAAGAAGAGAGATAAAAGTATCTTCATGTATTCATGCTTATAATTTTGTGAGGTGGTCAGGCCAGCATAGAAATATTGCAGTATCAGAATCAAGAGGGAATAGGCTCTTCTAGGACACCAGTGGTCACCTAGCAATTTTGAGATCTATTTTCTATTTTTTAAAGTTTCAGTCATCTAGTCAGGGAGGTATTTGATCACAAACTAGAGACTAGGTGGCAACCAAAGTTTAAAAAAAGATAAAAAAGTTAAATCATATGCTGAAAAGTTTAGTCTGTTTTTCTTTTGTGGCTTCTGCATTTCTCTCAAGAGTATTGAACTACTAATCAGCTGTATCTAATTCCAAAACTCTTCTGTCAGTGCTCGTGTAAGGGGTTCTAATTAATTTTTTCAGCAACGTGGAGATCTTTTCCTTTTTTTATTTCCCAAGTTAGTGAATTAATCTTCAGTCTCCTGCTCGCATGTAGCTATGAAACATACAGTTCTCATTATATATTAACAAATATATGCAGTCCAATATGCAGGCCAGAATGCATTAAGAGTTACTATTGAAAATCCATATACATTCTTCCACTACTAGTAGCCCAAGTGACTATTTGAGAAATGCTGGTTGTTTCCCAGAAAACTCCAGGGACTCTATCATAATGTACAATTGATCTGTTTATGTAACATCTATTATATGCACTGCTCCCTATAAACTTATAGGCTGACCATAAAACCTGGCACTAAATTGCTATTAATACCAATACTGCAGCCCCTTTCTTATTTCTCTGTTATCTCTCCAAACCATTCAGTACTCAACAGTCAAAGCAGTCTTCCTTACTAAACACATTAACAACTGTCCCTCAGAGGCTCAAGCTCCTTTTATATCAAGTTCAGGCTGCTCACATTTCAAGGCTCTATACAATGATTAACCTGACTGTACCTCTTCCATTATGTCCTACAATCCTATCATTGTGTATTGCTTTGAGACAACTCATTCTACGTCATCAAATTTTGCATCTTAGATGCTAGGAGCAGTAGACATTATTATCTATTAACTGTTATTTATAGAAAAAGAATAACCAGGGAACTCCAACTTAGTGTCTTATTTCTGCAATTACGTAATTAGAACTCTCAAGTGCCATAGAAGCAAAGTGGATCTGGGAACACAATCAACACCTTCCAGACCATGGAATCAATGGCCACTGATAATACGATGCTTAGTACTGGAAATGGTATCCTATAGCTATGTCTTCTATAGCTGAAGATTTGATGCTGATTTAAAGAATCAGCAATTTGGCCAGACACACAGGTTTAAATGTTTTTTCTACATATCTCAAGGTACTAGGTGTGACTCATGATCACTGAGTTAATGGGGTGGATGGAGCATCCCACAGGAGCATGGGGGGTCCCCTGCATGCTCGGCAGCGGACCTATAAGTGAACTGGAAGTACTTCTGGTCCATTTCTGGGTCCGCCACTGAGCATGTGGGGGACCCCCCACCAGCACCTCCCAGCTCAGTGATAGGCCATGGGGGGGACACCAGGTACCCCCCCAGACCCAGGAGGCACCAGTTGCTGAGCCAAGGGTGGGGGGCAAGTCCCCTGCGTGCTCCCCAGTGGATCCAGAAGTGGACCAGAAGTGCTTCTGATCCACTTCTGGGTCCACTGCCAAGTGTGCTGAGGACCCCACCATGCTCCCATGGGATGTTGCATCCACCCCAGTATCTCAGCATTCACAAGCTGCCTGGTACCTTGAGGTATGTAGAAAAAGCATTTAAAGCTGTGTCTATGGCCGAATCATAGAATCTTTCCGAACTGATTCAGAGGGTTCCAATTCGATTTGGAGAGATTAAAGGGTCTCCTGATTTGATTTAGATTTGGAGATTTGGCTGCTGAATTGGGCCGAATCTCCGCCAAATCAAATCAGTGACTGAAGCTTCATACAGCCCTACTATTTACCCAACTCTCAACTTTTCATGGTTCTTAGTTAATACTGTATTTTCTCACATATAGTCCACACCTTTCCCCCCAAAACCAGCTGGGAAAATTGCGGTGCATATTTCTATGCAAGAAAAAGGGATCCCTATAGGTCTGGAAATTTGGCAGGGGTTGGGTAGAGTGGTGGCAGCATTAATTGCCACAGCTCTGAGAGCCATGGCAGTTAACACCTGCCATTCCTCCTTGCCCACCACCAAATTTCTGGACCTATGGGGAGTCCCCATCCCCTTCCCAATCCTCATACAAGATTGAGATAGTGTGTAGGGTTGGTATGAGGCCAGAGCCAGCATGCTGAATCTGACCCAGCACCCAGCCTCAGACCTGGTGGGCCAGGTCCAACTCCATGTGCTGGTTCCAGAGGCACGTACTCAGTCAAACCTGGCATGTCAAGTCTGGGACTGTGTGCTCACTCTGAGGCCACATGCTGGGTCAGACTTGGGCACTGAGTCTGGGACCATGCAGTAGCATGCTCTCGGGCTGCATGGCCCCAGGCCCAACACATGGGGTCTGATCTTCCATGATGGATCATGCCTACCACATGGCCTCAGAACTGCTGGGCTGGATTGGGCGTGCCATATGACCTCAGGCCTACTGTGTGGGGTCAGACTCTGTTTATAGTTCTAGGCCCAGAGTCCTGGATCAGCCCATGGGCCCTAATTGGTGCATTAGGTTGGTAGCAGGCTCAGGAGCCGGTTCAGCTCCCTAGCTGCTACTACTCAGATACTTACCGGAGATAAGATTTTTTCCCCTTCATGGGTCCTTCTAAAAAAACCCAGGATGTGTGTGATATCCATAGGTGGGATATATGCAAGAAAATATGGTATTTTGCACACACACCCTACTTTTAAGAGTTATAATTACAATTTGCCTGGAAATGCCTTGGGCCGAATATTTTCCATTGACCCAATCTCCATTAATAGTAAGTTTTAAAGTTTTTGTTTTGGCTGGTATATCAAGACCATATACCAGGGGTAGCCAAAATATGGCCTGTGGGCCAGATTCAGCCCACCAGGCCATTCTTTCCAGCCCACGGGACCCCTAAAAATTTAGAAAATATTAATCTGTTCCTGGCTGCCTGTCAAAGATGTCAGGAGCCAGGGGTGGTAGGACCCAGGGGGAGCCAGAAGCAGGAGCCCAGCCCTGCCCACCCCCAGCCATTTCCTTGCTTCCTGGCCCCACCCTGCTTCAGCACCATGTGGCTCCTGGCTGCATGGTTGGACCGGGGAGCACAGTGCCATGACGTTATGGGTGTGTGTGCATATACACAGGCAGAGGCAGTGTGTGTGCATGCAGGCAGGGGCAGTGTGTGTGCGCATGTAGCCAGGGGCAGTGTGTGTGTGTGTGTGTGTGTGTGTGTGTGTATAGGCAGGGGCAGAGTATGTGTGTGTGTTCATAGGGTGAGTCCCACACGCACACCCCACCATACAAATGCACCCACACCCCCTCTTGAACTGCCATACCTGCAGATCCCCACACCTACGCCCCCTTACACACCTCAGCCACCCTCCCCCCACCTACAGCTCCCCACAAACTACATACCCATCCACACCCCACATACCCACACACCCACCCACATGCTCCCTCACCCCACATACCCACACATCCAAAGCCCCCCACAAACCTATACGTACCGCCCCCACAATATACAAGTGCAAGACTTAATTTTAAGTTATTGTGCAATCACTTCTATGTACACGACACAAACACATGTAAACCAGGGCAAAAATATTTTTTGAAATCAAATTAATGGATGTTTTCAATGTTTATTTTTTAGACTATAATTTGGTTATAGATGGCAAAACCCCTTGCTGAAAGGAGTATTTCTGGGGGCAAGAGGAGGGACTTCTGGTGGCAAAGGTCAAGGTGACCAGGGCCGGGGCACCTGTCAAAGGGCGGGGCTACCCAGGCGGCCCTCAATGGCTTGCTAAAACTCAGTAAGCGGCCCTCCACCCGAAATAATTGCCTGCCCCTGGGCTAGATCATGACTTGCTCTCTAGTTGTTCTGCACAGCATTGCTGGTACAATGCAGCTGTAAATCCGGGGCATCCAGTCCCTGAGAAGGGAAATCCCAAGTAGTCTAAAGCTCCCAGAATATTTCTGAGACCTTGAGATCTCATATAGTTGATCTGAAGTCAATGGGATTTCCTCATGTGCTTGAGGTGCCTTATCTGATGTCAGTTGAAATCTTCCCATTTGTTCCATCAGACCTTGGATGAGCAGCAGCCCCAAAATCAGTCATGTGTAAATTCTTTGCTGAATCAGGTCCTTAAACTCTTTGATCTTGCTCTGAGAAAATCTCAGCTGGTCTGGAGGATGTGGCTCACTGAAATTAGGCTAAGTAGAACTGGACATGGCCAATTATTAAAGAAAAAGCCTTCAACCAGAGGATAACACTGCTATTAACTTTCATTTATTTATTAAAAATATATATAGCTGCTCTGCATTGGTAATAAGACCAAATTTCCTTCCTTATGTGGGATAAACATCTTGTACTGACAGTCTCAAATCACAAGAGTGACTGGCAGTGGTAGTCACTGGTACATGGACATCTGACATGGTGTCTTTACTTCTGTTTCTGGTGTTTATACACAGATCTGATTTGCCATTCCTATTGATGCAAATAGTCCTATTGGCATAGTGGGATTAATTCAAGTGACTAGTGATGCTTTCATGGGTCTTTCTCTTGCATAAGAAATCTACAAATTATCTCTTCCCAAATATTTTAAAAACTTTTTTATGGTATTTTGTATGCAGTTTAACCCTGTTATAAGACTATAAGACTGTATTGCACTGAAGTTGAAGTTCCATGAGGCAATCCCAATATGTCTTAAGATTCATGAAACTTGTGTCAACTGTAGTTTGAAGAAGCTGAGGCAGCTTCTGCTAGGCTTTGTGTGGCAAGGCATTTCTCAAATTATATTTTGTTCACCCAAAACTGGTTGATTTTGAAAACCAAATTTTTTGGCAAAATGTGCATGACATTGTTCAAATTGTCTCTCTTGTGGTGAAAATTTTCACAAACAAGTTTGGATAAATCAAGAAGTAGTTCAATAAAAATAGTTTAAAAAAACACCAAAAAGCCAAAAAAACCCCCAAACCTCAGAATCCTTTTGAAACTTTGAAAGGTCAGTGTGTGTGTGTGTGTATGCACATTTTATTCAGTTTCCATCCACCGCAAGGTGAGATGTGTTTGTAGTCAGGATGATTCAGAAGAATCTCTGTGAATTATGTCTGATAGCATTCTAAAGAATTTTTCTTCATTTTGCATTACTTACCATAAACAAGATGGCCAGTCACTTACAAAGTACTTTTGGATGAAGGTACTTTAATGTATCTATTATTAAATAATTATATCCTCTGAAAACAAAATTCCATTCTCAACACTGTTATGCACTGGTCTTCTTTACAAAGGCTAGCTCAGATTAACTTTTAACCAGATATGGCATTTACACAGCAATATAGCTTATTAGAAAAGGGAAACATACACAGATGCATAAATAGCTATTAATGGTGCCCAGTCAAATTCAGGAAATTTAACAAATCACAGATTCTTGTTCATTTGATGGCATGTTGAATCATTTCAGTGCGTTTTGATAAATATGAACCATATTTGCCAACTGTCTTATAAACTTCTTTTGCAGTTTTATAGGGTATGGGGGGAGGGGGATGTACTTTGCAATGAATTAATAGAATACTTAAATGCAGACCTGTATTTCAGCTCATGTTGACATACTGCTTTTCTTTCTCAAATATTCAAAAAGCATATTCCATAGAGTGATATTTTTGAAAGATAAATATAACTCTTTTAATACTGTTAACAAAAGGGAACCCCCTCAAAATCTTACATTAAAAAGAAAAAAATGCAATTCTTTGGGGTGGGTAATGGACACACCATATACTGTTCATATATTCAGAACACAGCCAATCCTTACCTTAGGTGAGCTCTGGGTGCCACTGCAACACAGATGTTTATTAATAAATAATTAATACTACACTAAATTGGTATGCATGTGATATTGGTAGACTGTAAAGAATTCTGTGCAGAACATGTCTGGGAACACAGTGACAGTGTTATAAAACTTAATTTTATTCTCAGTAATATCACCAGAATCCAGTGCTTTAAGATGTACTCAATGGTAGTTAACAGCTGAAGATAACATGCTCTATGAATGTACTCATCACATGCTTTTGCAGACAGTGGAGAAGACAGATGGCAATACAGAGCAGCTGTGAATGAAATGGTCTGCAAATACTTTACAGTTCCTACAGTAATGACTGTTTAATATGAGTTTAATGGTATATCTACATATGCAGCCGAATGTGTGACTGCAGTCTATGTAGACATACCAGAAGTAGCGTTACTGATGTCATTGAAACCATGGCACTGTGAGCGTCAGCTGCTGAATTTGTAGTCAGGGTCACAGGTGAGCTTGTGTAGTATATCATACTACTCAGACACACTGATATCAGTACCTCATTGAAACTGATTAAACCTAGCTCTGTTATATCTACATAAGCTCCCATTTATTGCACAGACATATGCTTAGAATTAAGTAAGGTATTCCTTTTCTATACAAGAAGATGGATACTCAGGTCAGTATCCATTGAAAAGGAAAAGGGAGGATATCTGAGTCTCTCCTGTTCTTGATTAATTTGGTCACTATGGGCACCTGTATACATGATGGGGGTTTAGTCCCCTAAATTGAAATGGTAGGTTTTCAGTTGTGCTGATTTAAAACCCACTGTTTCAAGTTAAGGGCTTCTGTTACTGTTATGGTGAGGGGGCCTGATCCTTTTTCTTTTTTTTTTTTGTCAAGCCTGCCTGCCTCTTCCACAGCCATGGAGCAAGCTGCTGACAGGCTGACCAGTCCTTGAGCTATGGGGGATCCTGATCCTTCCCTCTGTGGTGGCGGCAGCCCCTGGGGCCACCCAGGTGAGTGGCTAGCAGGCCAGATGCTGCCCCAGCTTGGAGGCAGCACCTGGCCTGTTCCAACTCTGCCCTGAACCCACCTGCTGGCAGCCTGCCCTGGGGGGTGCCACCACTGCAAATGGAAGGACCAGGGCCCCCCCAGCTCATGAGCCACTCAGTCCACTGGCAGCTTGCCCACCAGCTATGGGCAGGATCTGCAGAAAAAAAAGAATTGGGCCCCTCGCTGCCTTCAGCAGTCACTTGCTAAAGGCAAAAGCGGCAAAGGCTCTGATCCTTTTTTTTTTTTTTTTTCAAAGAGCCCACCCACCTCTTCCACATCTGGAGAAGGGGGATGAGCTGCTGATGGGCTGAGTAGCCCTTGTGCTGCAGGAGGACCCAGTCCTTCTGTCTGCAGCAGCAGTGCCCCCAGGGCCACCCAGGCAGCCTGCTAGTGGGCCGGGGTCTGCCCCAGCTTGGGCTTGGGCAAAAGTTGGATCAGACTGGGTTCTGCCTCTGAGCTGAGGCAGCACCCACCTGCTAGCAGCCTGCCCGGGCAACCCTAGGGGGTGCTGCCACTGTGGAGGGAAGGACCATAACCCCCACAACTCAGGGCCCATCAGCAGCGCCAGTAATCCTGGAGTACCATGATCAAATGAGGCATGGGGAACAAGCAGGAGGAACTAGTCCTCCTGCTAGCCAGCACCAACCCAGACATAGTGGGGCTCACCGAAACGTGGTGGGACCCAATGCATGACTGGGCAGTGAATATCAAGGGCTACAGGCTCTACAGGAAAGATAGGACAGGCAGGAAGGGTGGGGGTGTGGCGCTCTATGTCAAGGAGCAACACACATCCACAGTGAGTAACACTGGGTCAGAGGAGGAGCAAACGGAAGTGCTCTGGGTTAGAATACAAGGGGGTCGGGGAGAAAGGGACTTTACAGTGGGGGTCTACTACAGACCACCCAACCAAAGAGAAGACTGAGACCAGGAATTCTTAAGTCAGCTCACGGAGATAGTTAGGTCCAAGGATGTGGTCGTCATGGGTGACCTAAACTTTCCAGACATCTGCTGGGAGGAGCAGACAGCCAGTTCTGACCGCTCACGCAGGTTCTTAACTGACATACAGGACCTCCGCCTAACCCAGGAGGTACACAGCCCCACAAGGGGAGACGCCTTGTTGGATTTGGTCCTGGCTACGGGCGACGACCTGGTACGGGGTCTGCGGGTGCTCGACCACCTGGGCGATAGCGATCATTGTCTGCTGGAATTCACCATCCAGCACAAGGTGGCAAAAGCCTCCAGCAAGACAGTAGCCCTCGACTTCAGGAGGGCGGACTTTAACGAGGTGAGAAAACTAGTGGGGGAAGCACTGAGGTCCCAGAGCAGGAGGGAGTTGAGTGTCCAGGAGGAGTGGTCGTTCTTTAAGGAGACGATCCTCCAAGCTCAAAGGGAAGTAATCCCTACATGAGTCAAAGGGGGCAAGAGGGCGCAAAGGCCCCCATGGCTCACCAAAAGTATCCGGGAATGTCTCCAAACAAAAAAGGAGGTGTACACCCATTGGAAGGGAGGGTCCATCACAAAAGAGGGCTATACCTCGGTAGCTCAGGAGTGTAGGGGGGCAGTCAGAAAGGCCAAGGCGGAAATGGAGCTGGGACTAGCGACCCAGATCAAGGACAACAAGAAGTCCTTTTTCAAATACACAGAGGGGCAAAAGAAGGTGACCGGTAACATGGGGCCTCTGCAGGACACGCTAGGAAATCTGGTCATCTCACCTGATGGTAAAGCTGACATATTCAACAATTTCTTTGCCTCTGTATTTCTGAGGAGGGACCTGGGTATCTCCCCCACTGGCACCCCTGAGGGCCCTGTGGGAGGCACACCCAGGCCTAGGGTTAATGAGGACCTTGTCAGGGAACTTCTGGAGGGACTAGATGTATTTAAATTCACAGGTCCTGATGATCTCCACCCCAGAGTGCTGAAGAAACTAGCAGGGGTCATTGTGGGACCTCTGGCACATCTCTATGAGCACTCATGGCACTCGGGCGATGTGCTGGAGGACTGGAAAAGGGCCAATGTGGTCCTCATCTTCAAAAAAGGAAGGAAGGAGGACCCAGGAAACTATAGGCCCATGAGTCTTACCTCAGTCCTGTGGCAGCTTTTCGAAAGAATTATCCTGGCACATGTCCAGGAAGGGCCAGCAGGGGAGGTTATGCTTAGGGACAACCAGCATGGGTTCATTAGGGGCAGGTCTTGTCAAACCAACCTGGTGGCCTTCTATGACCAGGTCACCAAATCCTTGGATGCAGGTGTCGCAGTGGATATAGTCTTTCTGGACTTCAGGAAGGCCTTCGACACGGTCTCTCACCCTATTCTCAGTAAGAAACTAGGAGACAGTGGTGTTGATGTCTACACAGTCAGATGGCTGGTGGGCCACACCCAGAGGGTGGTGGTGGTTGGGTCTTATTTGACCTGGAGGGATGTGGGCAGTGGGGTTCCCCAGGGCTCGGTCCTTGGGCCCGCACTGTTCAACATCTTCATCAGTGACTTGGGCGAGGGGGTAGAAAGCACCCTGTTCAAATTCACAGATGACACTAAGATGTGGGGTGAAGTGGGTATGCTAGTAGAAAGGAACAGGCTGCAAGCGGATCTAGACAGGTTACAGGGGTGGGCGGATGAGAACAGGATGGGCTTCAACACTGACAAGTGCAGGGTAATGCACCTGGGGAGGAAGAACCAGCGGCACACCTACAGGCTGGGGAACTCCCTTCTCGCCAGTGTCAAGACAGAAAAGGATCTTGGAGTCATCATTGATGCCACAATGAACATGGGCTGACAAAGTGGGGACGCGGTCAGGAAGGCTAACCATACCTTGTCGTGCATCCACAGATGCATCTCAAGCAGGTCCAAGGAGGTGATCCTCCCCCTCTATGCGGCACTGGTCAGGCCGCAGCTGGAATACTGCATCCAGTTCTGGGCACTGCACTTCAGGAGGGATGTGGACAATATGGAGAGGGTCCAAAGGAGGGCTGCCACATGACCAGGGGTCAGCAGGGCAGGCCCTATGAGGAGAGGCTGAGGGACCTGAACCTGTTCAGCCTCCAAAAGCGAAGGCTGAGGGGGGATCTAGTGGCAGTCTACAAACTAGTCAAGGGGGACCAGCAGGCATTGGGAGAGTCCCTGTTCCCCTGAACATTCCCAGGAGTTACAAGAAACAACGGACACAAGCTAGTGGATGGTAGTTTCAGGCTAGACATTAGGAGGCGCTATTTCACTGCCAGGGCGGCTAGGACCTGGAACCAACTTCCAAAAGAAGTGGTGCTGGCTTCTACCCTGGGGGGTCTTTTAAAAAAAGGCTAGACGAACATCTGGCCTGAGTCGTTTGACCCCAGTACTCTTTCCTGCCATGGAAGGGGGTCAGACTAGATGATCTCCTCAGGTCCCTTCTGACCCTACCAACTATGAAACTATGAAATGTCATGAGGCTATTTTAGGTGTTTAAATGTCTCAAATGCATGGAGTTGTAAGCCTTGCTGGCGTGTGGATTATTCCATTGATTACAATGATACAGCCATTAATTAGTGCATGTATAAATCATACAGAGGTGCTGCTAATGGTATGAACTTAAGCTTACTGGAACAAAACTAAACATATCACATATGGGCTGCACAGAAATGCTGGGAAAGTAGTTCATTAGTTTTAGAGGAGTTTTCAAGGTCAACAGATAGAGGGTGAATTGCTGAGACCAGTATAGAACCCCAAACCAAAGATTAGAGTGATCTGACCACAGATGTCTGTATTTGGGGTGAAGGTTATACTAACTGATGAGAAGTAGGATTTGGATGATCTCCCCTAAGGCCATTTTATTAATTGATGAGAACTAGGATGGGTATTCTGTAAACAAGAATACCCACGGGTCATACCCAGCCTGCCAATCTGGACTCTGCTGGCACTGTGGGGGATGCTCGGCAGAAGCTGCCCTGCCTACTCACCCGCCTAGCCAGCACCATGTGGACAGGACCTGGGCAAGCTGAACTTGGGCCCTAGTGGCTCCAGTGCTGGCCTCTACTGGTGCTGCAGGGGATGCTGGGTGGAAGTAGCTCTACCTGCCTGCCTACCTGCCCATCCAGCTCATTGCAGCAGGCCCTGGGTGAGCTGTGCTTGGGTCCCAGTGCCCGTTTGGGTTGGGCCAGAGGTGCCCCACCTACCTGTGGCTCGGAAACTCATGGTCATAGGCAACGAATGGGGGGGGCAAAAAAGGGTACATGCCCCCCCCCCCCCCGAGATTGGCTGCTGCCAAAGCTGTTGCCAGCTTCTGTGGGTGGTTGTCACCCCCCCTCCCTGCCGATGTGGCTGCCGGTAGCTGTAGGAGGTCCCCACTCGCTGCCTGCAACTCCCCCTTCCCTGCTGCTGCCTCTCACTGCCATGGTGCCCCCCCCAGTCACGGGAGGCACCAGTTGTTCATGTCCATGGTGATGCCGAGGGCACTCGCAGGGAGGTTTCCTTGGATGTCCAGAGCCCAAGTTGAAAATGATCTCATCAAAGAAGTGGAAGGTAGACACTGAATGCCGAATATTTAACAAAGAATGGACTTCCAATTTTTTTTTTTACCAATGTAAATGGAAAAGCTGTGTGCTTAACTTTCAAAGAAGTGTGGCAGTGTTCAAGAAATACAATTTGAACTAGGATTTAAGAGAAAGCATGAATCCATATATAAGAACTTGTCTGCCAAAGAAAAAGCAAAGAAAGCTGTGGAGATGGTTGCTCAAATGCAGAAAAAGCAGTTTTTTTCAAGAAACTTTCAGTGGCACAGAATGAAATTATGAGAACAAGCTACTTGATTGCACACAAAATCACCAAGAACAGTAAACCATTGTCTGAAAGAGAATTTACAAAAGAATGTATGGTTGACTCTGCTGCAATTTTGTGCCCATACAAGAAAAAACAGTTCGAGAACATTTGCTTGTCAGTGTGAACTATTATAAGGCATGCTGAAGGTATCTCTGAGAAACTGGACCTGCAGTTGAAAAGGCAGGCAAAACATTTCTCTTATTTTGGAGGCAGTAAATCAAAGTGTGTCAAAATTAGGAGTGGAATAGAAAAAATCGGCTAATGTGACCACCGATGGAAGCCCAAATCTGAGAGGCAAACATGCTGGATTGCTGAAAAGAATTCAAGACCAAGTCAAAGAAACAAATCCAAAACAGAAAATTATTTTTCTACATTGCATTATTCATCAAGAGGTCCCCAAGTGGTCTAAAACTAAGTACTGTATTGGACACAGTTATGCAAGTGGTCAACTACATTTGAGTGAGAGGATTAAACCACAGGCAATTTGTAATTCTGCTTGAGGAATCTGAATCTGTTCACACAGATGTTCTGTATCATACCAACATAAGATGGCCTAGTTTGGGTAACATTTTGAAAACTGTGTGGGAATTGACAGCTGAGATTGGCTTCTTTCTGAACATGAAAAAAAATTATTAAGATTTCCCACAACTGAATGATGTGGATTGGCTCTCTGATTTTGCATTTGCTGTTGATATCATTGGCCACATGAACAGATTGAATTTCAGACTAAGGGAAGGGGCTTCTTGCTCATGAATTGCATTTTAGTGTCAAGTCATTTCTAGTGAATCATAGAAAATTAGGGTTGGAAGGGACCTCAGAAGGTCATCTAATCCAACCTCCTGCTCAAAGCAAGACCACCCCCAGCTAGATCAATCCAGCCAGGCCTTTGTCGAGCCAGGCCTTGAAAACCTCCAAGGATGGAGATTCCACTATCTCTCTAGGTGATGCTTTCCAGTGCTTCACTACCCTACTAGTGAGAATGCTTTTCCTAATATACAACCTAAACTTTCCTTGCTTCAACTTGAGACCATTGTTCCTTTTTCTGTCATCTGTCACCACTGAGAATGGTCTAGCTCCATCCTCTTTGGAACCCCCCTTCAGGTAGTTAAAGGATGCTATCAAATCCCCGCTCAGTCTTCTCTTCTGCAAACTAAATAAATCCAGTTCTCTCACCCTCTCCTCAGAAATCATGTGCCTCAGCCCCCAAACCATGTTTGTCACCCTCTGCTGGGCTCTCTCCAGCTTGCTCACATCCTTTCTGTAGCAGGGGACCCAACACTGAACACAGTACTCCAGATGTGGCCTTGCTAATACAGAATAGAGGGGAATAATTATTTCCCTTGATCTTCTGGCAACATTCCTACTAATGCAGTCCAGTACGCTGTTGGCCTTGGCAACAAGGACACACTGTTGACTCGTATTCAGCTTATTGTCCACTGTAACCCTCAGGCCCTTTTCTGCAGACCTGTTGCTTAGCCAGTTGGTCCCAAGCCTGTAGCAGTGCACAGGATTTGTTGTATCCTAAGGGCAGGACTTTGCATTTGTCCTTATTGAACTTCATGAGATTTCTTTTGATCCAGTCCTGTAATTTTTTGAGGTCACTCTGAATCCTAGCCCTGCCCTCCAGTGTACCCATTACTCCTTCTAGGTTGGTGTCATCCATGAACTTGCTTAGGGTATAATCCATCCCACCTTCTAGATTGTTAATGAAAATATTAAACAAAAATGGCCCCAGGACTGTCCCCTGAGACACTCGACTTGATACCGGCTGCCAACTAGACCTCAAGCTGTTGATCGCTACCTGTTGAGCCCGATGATCCAGCCAGCTTTCTATCTGCCTTACAGTCCATTTGTCTAACCCATACTTCCTTATCTTGCTTGCAAGAATGCTGTGGGAGACTGTATCAAAAGCTTTACTAACATCAAGATATATCATATCCACTGCTTTCCTCACATCTACAGAGCCAGTCATCTTATAGAAGGCAATCAGATTGGTCAGGTATGACTTGCCTTTGCTGAATTCATGCTGATTTTTCCTGATCACATTCTTCTCTCTCTGTCTCTCTCTGTCTCTGTGGCTCTCTCTCTCTTTTCACTTTGGAAGTTACTCCTTTTCTTCCATCAGATAGGAAATAAAGAGCTCACCCATTTTCCTATGTTGCAGTAGACTAGTGTTTGTGATCAAAATGTGAAAAAATACACATCATCACTGCGCAACTTGCATACTGAATTTTCTCACCAATTAAAGGATTTTTTGAACGATAGAAAATGAACTGTTTTTGGTCTCCTCACCTTCCACATCTGATGTTGACAATGCTCCATGTGACCTCCAACTAAGAGTTTATTGACCTGCAATGTAATGCATTGCTTGTGGAGCAATTTAAATCAGTGCTGCTTCCTAGGTTTTACACCTCTCTCAATGAATAGAACTTTCCAAAGATCACGGCTCAGAAGATACTTGCGCTGTTTGACTCAACATACATGTGAGCAAACATTTTCTATGGTGAAATTGAGTAAATCAAAACATAGATTTTTGACTGATGACCACTTTGCAGCAGTGGTCTGCATTGCAACAATGGAAATGTGCCTGATCTGGGGCATTTGTACACTTATTTGTGTTGTAGCATCAGGCACAGCATTTGTATAAACAGTGTAATGCCCATCAGCACTGAGAAAATGGCAGTGGTGTGCTTTGAACTAAAACACATTGAAGGTGTGTGAGTTCAAAAGCACACTGCCATCTTCTCAGCACTGGTGCACATTTTGCCATTTATACATGCAACACAATGCCGGGCGCGTCAGCTCACATGCGGAGCAGACTTGATTAATTGAGTCTGCTTCAACGCGCTGGATATCCGGCACGTCAGAGCAGGCAAATGTATATGTATAAATGCCCTCTGATTCTCTGGTTAATACAAATCACAAGCTTCATTCTTCCCACTGAATTTCTTTGTTTTTCTTTAACCTAATCTTCAATGCACAAGAATAAGACTTTGTTTTGAGCTATTATGCAATTGCCTGTATACGCACTACTCAAAAACCCCCCAAAACAAATCAGGTCAAAATTTATTTTTTGAAATAAAATTAAAATATTTTAAAGTAGAAGTGTGATTTTTTGCATATGATTTGTTCTTTATCTGTAATTTGTGAAAATGATATCTTCGTCATTAATTTTATGTGTGCAGTCCTCAACAGCTCACCAAATGCATTAAGTGGCTCTCCAGCTAAAATAATTGCCCACCCCTATTATAAACACAAGGTTGTTTTGAGTGGTGTAAAAAAAAAAAGGGGCCTGGGAACCCTGAATATTTTGTCCTCGGGTTAAGGGTTATTATGTTCATGGCTGTACTATGCCTGGAAATGACCTGGCTAGCACTGTTTATCAGTTGGTCACAGGTGCTAGTGTCTAGGCTTGTTTGTGGACAATAAACCTGGCTGAGTTTTTGATCATAAGAATTGAGGCCTGTGGTCTCCTTCTTGGAGTAGCAAGCTCATTAGGGACGTGGCATCACAGACTGCATCTTGACAGACCATACATAACCCCCAAACACTGTCAGAATCAGAGAACATGTTCTGGGCTCTGTTCCTGCCTGTCACAGACAAGTCATTTCACTGCTCTGTGCCATGTTCCCCTTCTGTGACATGGGGGTGATAATACTTATCTTCCTATGTAAAGTGTTTTGATGTTTGGGGATGAGAACCACTATACAAGAGCCCAGTATGATTCTACTCCAATAAAGTAATACTTTCTTGTTATAGGAAGAATAAAGCAAGTTTGGTACTGGTGTTTATTTATGTACTGTAGACTGCAAGTGTAGAGGCATACATAAAACACTTCATTTGATATTTGGTTCAAAGGAACAGTTAAAATGGGAAATGTAGTAGGAACAGTTAAAATGGGAAATGTAGTTTCAAATGTAGCTGCTGTGAGGAACAGCAGCTTTGGTCTGGTGGGCTAGCAGTTCCAGTCTGAAGAAAAGGAACGTGTAAAGGTAAAAGGAATAACATGGAGAATGGCCTACAGGAACCTGGGAAGCTGTAGGGAAAATCATGAAATTGTAAACACAGTTGTGTAAATTGATGGCTAAAGAAATGCTATGGAGAAGCCACTGTGACTATTTGATAGCAAAGGTCTCTTGAGTTCCTCAAGTGACTGATGGCTGTGTCCAGGCATCCCTCCCCACTCCTCTTGTCAGTCAGTGCAACCTGAACACAGTAACAGTTTTTCTAAAGTTCCAATAAAAAGATAATAACTTCAAAAAAGGGTCCTAACTAGAAAATAATTAAATTTATTAATACATTGAAAAAGATCACACAAACACATACCTGCACATACATGAATAGAGACACAGTGGTCCTGTATGCGTTCATGAATAGATATATAAAATGATGGTAGAAGTGTGGTATGAGGTGAGATATACAGTAGGAATATTACAGTCTGATGGGCAGAGAATTGCCTTTATCTCCTCAAAACCACACATGATATAGCAAATTATTACACCTAAGAGATACTTATGTGTATAAAGGAAAAAAAACCCCACAGAAATGTGTTTATTTTGAACCAAAAGTTAAAATTTTATTTTCAATATCAATATACCAAAAAAAATAAAAATAAAAAGTTCCTTTTATGTAGTGAAATAGCCATTTTAAAATGGTAAAATAAAGATATATCTCATTCTAGTCTCTCCTAGTTATTGTACACATATTTAATTTTATCTGAATAGAAATCTAACTTGAACTTTAAGACTCCAAGAAGCCTAAAGCATGTGGTGAGTCAGTCAGTGCTGTGTTTTTCAGCAGATGGACTAATTTGAAACCGTCCAAGACTAGGAAAAAGCGAGACTTTTCAGGAATGCTATCATGTCAGGGGAATGCTGTTTCATATCCAATAGGAAGGAGTTTCTAAATCACATCGCCTACTAGGAAAAAGCAGCATTCCATTGAGCTAGATTGATGTTCCAGGAAAGGTCTCCAAAGCTGATCTAATCTAGTTTGGGTAGCTGGTTTTCTTGAATCCTACACATGGTTTTGGCTCCCATAGAAAAAACGTGACTAACAAGGAACTGATCCTGCAGTTGGTCCCATATGGGCAGAAACCTCAGTGTCTGTGCCTTCCTTGACCAGTGGAGTCCTGGATGGGCACGGGAATGGCTACAGGATTACAGCCTTGTAATATATGTTGTTTTTATGTACATTAATTGAATTTAAAGTATAGAAAAATATTGAAGATTTCTTCTCGTAATTTATTCCCTTTCAAAGATTGCACGGATGTGTATCAGGGTAACATGGCTAAGGACTATTTTCAGGGCCTGGGAAGTATAAAGCAAGTTCATTGCACAATGAATACAACAGAATTTAGGTCTTTCATTACCTTGCAGCAGTAGACTCTAATGGCCTGAATGAAAGCCAGTGAAGTCAATGAACTGGTTTCTACTGACTGCAGTAGGCACTGGATCAGGCCCTGAACGTCTGAGGTACAGATTATGCTAAAGAGAGGGTTCATCATCCATTAAAAACATTTCCTCCATCAGAGCTATCTTATTAATAATGAACATGAACCATACTTATTTAAATGTTCATGTAAACATATACTTTTATAACTGGGTGTGAAATACAGGATAGAAAACAAAAAACTGATTCATTTTGATATATTATATTGCACTAACATACTGTATCTGGCACTTGCTCACAGAGGCTGATTTTTTTCATCATCGTCATCATTTAGGTATGTAGTCTGTTACATAAATCCAGTTACCTGAATACCGGATAAATTTGGCTCACTGCTGTATTTACTAACTCAAACTCAACATGTTCTTTAAGAGTTTACTTTATGAGAGTGAAGGAGCATACTGAAACCAAGTCTTCAAGGTCACAATCTGTCAAACTATTTCTATATAAATATAATCACAGAACAATTCTGAAACTGTCATACACTTGATTACAATCAGGGAAACAGCTGCATGATTAACTGTACAACCAAAGGATGGAAGCATGATTTCACTAGCCATGATAGTGGCAATTGTAAGATACAACCTCCCCTTATTAGATGTCTATCTGGAAAGGTTCAAATTTAAAAATTCAACTTTTTAAAGTTAGGATGCTAGATGTAAAAGCTTATTGCCATGTAAACAGGTTTTACCAGATAATACTAACTCCTGGAAAATGAGATAATTTCCCTTGTTTTTACTGTGATGTGTAATAATATGATTCTTCTACGGTGTTTACTCGTTGACTCTATTTCATTTGCATAGTTGTGTCTTTATCACGTAACCTCTATACTTTGTTAGCTCACTGTGACATTTTACTGGTAGGCAGCATGTGAGTGATCCTTCTTTGCATCCAGTCACTCTTACGTGCACCGAGGGAAATCAGACACATATCATTTGTGACTGTGGTTTATGAATGTTGGTAAGAATGGGTTATTTCTCCAAAGGCAAAACTTATGAGCCTTCAGAATTACCCTACTTTTTGACATTTTATTAACCAAGTGAAAATCTTTTCTTTAAATATTCACTAAGCAGTACAGATGTTGAGCCAGAACTTTGCTCTTAGCTGCATGAGTATGAATTGAAATCACTGCAGCAAAATTATCCTGGATTCATACCTGTGTGAGGCAGGCTATGGGTATGCTATGCTATGCTATTGCTATGTTGTTATGAATAAAGCAAGGTAGTGAACTTAGCAAGCAGTACCTACTTTATGGCAAATGCCTGTGTACACACTCTTAATCCACAGCAAATATAAACTGGTTTACCCCACTTTCATGGAGGGGGAAGCTGTCTTATATTTACAGGGTGTATTCACACACTGGCAGTTGCTGTAGAGTAGTTAAATGCACTATAAGTTTACACACTAGCTTGTTTTGAGGATATGTACATGCAAAATATTGCCCCAGTAAACTGTAACTTCCTTGACTTTAATAAGCCAAATTAATCCAATAAACAATTTTATCATCTCTTGTGATTTTATTGCAGGTCCCATAGTATTTGGTGTTTTTCTTAAAGTCTGAACTCTGTAACTCACATGAACACAGCAGAATTTCTCCATACTTTTTTAAAGTAAGTTTCTGGCCTTCATGGCAGTGAACAAAAGAAGACGACATATGCACTCCAAATTCTGAAACTACAGAGACAAAGAAAACTCGCATGTATTTATAAAGCTAATGGCATTTTAGGGCCTGACTTAAATTTTAAGTACCTGAAATAAGGTGGCTTTACGTGCCCGGACTAACCTGATCTCAATATGTTTAACTTTGATGCTGTATAGTTGGTGGGGGGGGGGGGGTCTCTGAATATAATGTATGCATATTTATTAAAAAAAATGTAACATGGGTGATTTTATTCCTTTAAATTCATTTATCAGAATCAATTATAGTAAAAACGTCACCAGTAAAATCCTACAGTCTACTACAGCAGTATAATAGGACAGAAATAAATAAGTCTCTGGTGTGCCAGCTGAAAAAGTAAACTGCAGTTTTCATTTCAGTATTATAGTCCATTTTCTCTGATTTGCTACCAAAAATCTCATGTTTCTAATTTTTCAATCCCTTATTCACACAATTTTTTTTATCTGAGTAGACCAACTGACTTATGTGAAGACATACTGTTCAAGTATTCCCATTGACCTCCATAGGTGAACAGAACTCCTAAGTTAAGCTGTTGCAGGAAAATTACTGCATTTAGAATAATTTTCCATGCAAATGGTAGAACTCAGTGGGAATTTCCTAGAGGAGCAAGGTACTATTCAATGGTGGAATTCTGGTTCCATAGAAGTCAAAGCCAAAGCTCCCAGGATTTCATCTAGTATAGGAGTACTGCAATCTGGCCCTACATATTTAAGTGCTGTATTAATTTGTTTCTATCTTGACAAATAAAAACATGATATGTAAAATACTGTAAGTTGTTTGGAAATACTGCACAGAAATGCTTGTTAAAAAATCTAATGTTTCATCCTTAAGTTGCATCCTCGAGCTCAGGCTAACAATCGTTATCTACCTATGGGAATCCAAGGTTATTTGTAATATCTGTTGGGTATTTAAATACTAAACATAAAACTTCAAATAACTGAAAATGAATACTGTTTTCCCCACTGAGCAGATATAGGGTGAAATCCTGCCCCATTCAAGTCAATGGCAAACCTCCCATTGATATCTGTGAGGCCAATGTTCGCTCCTAATTTCAAGACAAGTGTGGATCACTTTCATCTCCTTTTTGTTCATTTCAGTCCCTGCAGAAAGAGACACAGAACTGGCAATGGCACAATGGTGGGCTATTTCCTGATGCTTTTGTTCTGATTTTATTCAACTGTAATTTTTCCTTCTCCATTTTTAATTAGTTTACTTCAGTTATTGCTGCCTTTAAACAGGGCAAAATTAAGCAGGAAAAAGAGACTTATTGCACATTATACTTATCTGCTCCCAAAGCTGTAAAATAAATGGGTCACACATTTAACTGGGGGTTTGTCTAATATTTCCATTTACATAGTAGTTCTATAATTTAATATTACATTTTGCTGTTTGTTTTTTGTGTCATAAAATAATGCCAGAACATCAATAACTTAAAGAACCCAAATGTTTTTCTGCCTGTTACAGTTGTGATTTAGCCCACAAGGGCTTTCTGATTCTTTTTGAGACCATTCATGTTAATGTGGAATGTAACTTTATTTTTTTTTTTCTTCTGTATATGATTAGACATGGAAAGCCCTTGTCATCTCTAACAGGATACTCAAGCAGCTCCGTTTCATGAATGACAGCACAATTAAAGCTAAAATAATAATAAGAAACCCCCTTCATACTGCACAATCTCAAATTAAAGCAAGAAAGATAATGACAATCTTTTGCGTAAGCCAGAAAATGTGATTCTCTGCCACTGGGCTTTTGTTTTTATCTTGTTGACAAATCACATAACGTGTATATGGGTGTAGTTATAGGTTGTGTGTATATTCTATGCAGAACAGCAGCCCCTATTCTGTTGATCTAGGTCTTCTAATTGCTTAGTTAAACTATCTAACTGATACAATTTAGAATACTACATTTAACACATTTAACATCAAGTTTACATACTTGCTTCTTTGAAATACAAGGAACTTTTACACATTTTATTTGGCTTTGTAAAGACTGAAATATTACAGATAATGCAATCTATTTTTCTCTGAAAGTGTATGGCTCTTATCAACTAACTCTCTGAGGTTCAGAGTGAAATATCTTGTTTCTCATAACTGTAGCTAACTTGAGAATCAGATATCTTCTGAAGTGGTCAGTAGGATGCTACAGTACAGATTCTACAGATCTCTTTAATTAAGGATAATTCTCTCTGGACATTAGAGTTAAGCTGTTGCAGCAAAATTATGCCATTTAGACTGATTTTTCTATACAAATCTAAAAAATCCCCAAATTCCAAGTATGTTTTTGTTGTAGTATCTCCACATGACCAGAGGAGGGCACTTTAAACATCTTTGCACTGCTCATAAAGCAAATGCAGAAGCACAGTGTTACCCAATGTCACATACAGTCCTGCAGAACACTATGATGATTGCAGATATTCTTTCTGAAATTCACAGAAATATGACATATGCGCTGTGTAATTTATATAGAGATTTCAGCTCTCCCTAATTGTTTGGGTTTTCTGATTTTTTCTAATTTACTTCACTCACAGTTCTACTACTGCATAATTTCAGATAATTTTAAAAAGCATATTAGGGAGTTCTCTTTTTTCTAGGCCCTGTACATTTCTGTTATTAACCTCAGGTCATTTAACAAAGCTTGATTGATTTAACCCTCTAGGTCTAATTCTGCTGTGGAAATTACTTTCCCTTGATCAAAAATGCACTTGAAAAATGCACTGAGTACTGCAGCAGTGCATCTCATGATATTGAAATCTTGTAAAAGTACTGCTTCTCCCTGCCTGCTGAAAGGGTTGATTTTTGTGTACCAGATCTGCATGTCCTGCACAGTACACAGTGGAGAAATCATACTCTCAGCATTTCCATTCGCTGCTTCAATAGCATTCACCCACTTTCCATAACAGACATTCAATATATCCTTTCAATTTTCACATTTTGGCTAAAGATGCCAACCCCTTAGTAAAAAGTTATTAATTTTGCAACATTACTGGTATCATAGACAAAACCCATTTGTCTCCTCTCTGCTTTGTTTTGTTCAAGTTTAATACTGAAAAAGATTAGAAAGGATATAGAAATAACTTGTTTTTAATAAAAGTCTCCTCATCCATCCTTGGGAAACACAATGCTTATTTAATATGTGTTTTTCACAATGTTATTCTCCCTTGCTTCTATTTATTTTTTCTTTTTCTTTTTTTTTGAGAGCAGACAGGTACAAGAAAGAAGATGTCTTTCATCAGCAGTCCTTTGAGAAGGGGTAAAATTCAGTGAGTCCTCACCATGATAGGATCATGAACTTACTGGGTTAAACCAAGCTAACTTTCCCTAAGCTGCTGAGTTTTAGCTGCACCGTACATGTGTTTCCTTGTGCCATTTTCTTTTTTTTTACTTTTGTTTTTCTTGATGACCCTGAGCTATGGCTTCCATCTTGTTTCTATCACTAGTCAGCCTTCCTTGCTTTTCTGGTTTTGCCGATGTAGGCCTCAAAGAAGAAATGGCAGAATAGCACAAAATAGCTGAGGTACATGAGAGAAGACCAGATGATGTTCTGAACATGGGAATGACACTGGCCCTGTTGCATCCAGGAGAAGACCAGGTAATTAACTACACAGCCAATCAACATCTGAGTGATCTGCGATAAGGTGATGAACATGGCAATCTTGCGTGAAACTCTGAAGCCAGCAGCCCGCAAGGCGTAGTAAGAGTACATGACTGCGTGCACGCCATAGTTCATTGTCATGAACCAGCCACCGCCAGCCACCATGTCCTTATAAGAGTACCAAGAATAAAGCAGCACGGTAATATGGTGGTACCAGTGTAGGAAGATGAGCTTCTGTTTTCTAAGAATAATGAATATTGTATCTCCTGTAAGAAAGAGGGAAAAATCAGAAATGAATCCAATTATTTTGTAATTCTTGTATTCTGCAAGGTTTCTCTCCCTCCAATATTGTGGGAGGTTATTTAGGTGGTAGTAATTTGAAACACAGAATAAACCTTAAGATCTCAATACCTGTGAACTGTAAGTTGGTTTAGAACCCGTACTTTATTCTAGATCTAGATTGTCCCAAAACCAAAACCTCAGGATCAAGCAGTCTCTGCTGTGTTGGTGTGTTTAAAATCAATACAGGATCCAAATTCTGACATGGGCAACTGCTATTTGAAAATTCTAGTGCTTTGCTCAGAGGCATTTTTTGTGCGTAAGGTAGTTTGTGAAAGTCTGTCATAAGCATCATGTATTTTAACAATCCGTTTGCTTATAGAGCATGTGAATGTCCATTTTTTTGGTGCCACTGACTACAAGACAGTGAAATTTAAATAGACAGCAGACAACCATGTTCATGGAACCATATATTCATTATAAGTAAAATCCAACTGTAATATTGTCCTTGAGGTTCTGATGTACAGATTCAAACCAACATTTATAAATCCTGTGTTTTTAATGTTAGGCCTCTAAATCCCCATTTCAGGCCTACAAATAAAAGCAGCCTAATTTCTAGAGCTACTGAGCAGTCCCAGTTCCATTCAAAATTAATAAGAGGTGTAAATGCTCAGCATCTTTCATTTAGGTGCTTAAATGTGCATTTAGGCTACCAAATTTTGACCCTCAAGTTTGAAAATTTCAGCTAAAGAAGACACATATCTTTTATTATGGGATCTTGGCACAGAGGTCTTAACAAATACAGTAAAAATGTTCTTTATATGACTCCTCTTCTCCTTTACATGTACTGGATAGTGGTGCTAGATAGAGATGAGACCTGTATTATACTTAATGGAATTACTCTGGGTTAAAGAATTTTCCCACTGCATTCAATCATCTGTGGTACTCAGTGTCAATTTAAATGTGAACAGAAAAGACTATATTAAGAAATTTGCAAAAGTTATTTATTTGTAGCCATTAGGAAATTAGTGACTTGTGCATGACTTCAGAGTATTTGTATTAAAAACATGAAGCTTGAGCAAACCCCTTCTTATACAAGGGTGCGTTTTGAAAGTGATCCGAAGATGATTACACAAAGACCACTGAAGAAAACCTTTTAAGGGAGACTGTATAGTTAGGTTTCCCTTTGAAACAAACAGGATTTATGAAGATAAGTGCCAGTGGGACTGTAACAAGACTAACTATCATCATTAAGCAACACATGATATGAATAGAGGCCAAGATTTTCAAAAAGTCAAATGATTTGGGATTCTTCATTTATTTGGTCATCTAACTAGAACCCTTTAAATGGGCTCAGTCTTCAGAGGTCAGATGCCCAGTTCTCTCTGAAAATGAGGCCCAATTCAGTCATTTCAGTTTGTGTACCAAAACTATTGAGGCAGCTGAATCACTTAATCACATCTGAAAATCCAGGCTGCAGCTTCTGCTGAATCTTCATTCAAAATTCAAATATAAAGTGTTAGTTTGAAAAGTTTCTCTGACCTGTGTCTGCCATCTGGTATTTCCATACAAGTCTTGTTTGATTAAAAGTAGCAAATAATGGAAGCCTTCCAAGACAGACGATTTTTTGACTGTTTCTGGCCCAAACATCTCAAGGGAGATTCTGTTCTCATGATGTGTGTTTTCGGGGACTCTAATAAATAAAGTGTTCTAAGGACCCAGACATATTCCATTTTTACGTCTGTAACTTGCTTTTACACAGGTCTCACAAAGAGCAGACACACGGGCTAAGTACAGACATTCAGAAAGCCCAAGGTGGAATCAATCCAATCTTCGCAGGCTTCTCTAAGTTGCATAGACTGGACTAATAACAAATGTAACTCATGTTCAGACTTTGCTTGGCCAAGGAAGGCAGAAGCCTGCACTGGTGAGGCCAGAAGGTGGTGGGTGCTAGAGCCTGCCTTCCAGCCTGCTGTCCATTGCTGAACCCAGCAGAGCGGGGGCCAACCCTGACTGGCTGCCTGACACATGCCCCTCAACCCCTGCTGTCCCCAACACCCATCCCAGTGCTGGGACCCCTGAGCTGGGGTCTGCCCACGTGAGGGCAACCCCATACCTCAGGGGGTTTCTCCTGCCCTGGCTCAGGTCTGGCCAGCAGTGGGAACCCCTGTGTCCAGAGTGATTCCCCCCAGGTGCAGGGCAGCTACTCAGCCGCACCACCTACCAGTCTCTGCTTTGCAGGGGGGGAGAGAAGAGTCCCTCATCCTGGTGCTGAGCTGGGGTCTGCCCATTTGGGGAGAGCCCCATATCTCAGGGGCGTTTTCCCACCAGTCAGGCTGTTGCTGAACCAGGCAGGCAGGATCAGGGGAGAAGAACAAGGCAGACGCCCCCTCTGCCAAGCCGGGGTCCAGTCAGCAGATCAAGCAGGAGCGGGTGCGGGGAGGAACATGGGGTCTGCCCTACTGCCAGCTCCTGCCTGGTCTGCTGGCTGGACATCTTGGCAGAATGGCTGTGTGGTCTGGCTGACGTCAGCTAGGCATTGGGCTGGAGCAGGGTGCACGAGCCAAGTTTCAAGCTGCCTTTCTGCGGGGGGGAGGTGGTGCTAGTGGGGTGCAACATGGCATCCTGGGATGCTGGAGGACGGTGACCTAAGTTAAGTCAGGAGGGAATCCGATACTGATGTTTAATACACTGGTCTAACCTAAATTGATTAAATTTGATACTATATGCATCCAGGTCTCTCTTAAACCAGTTTCGGACATTTTGAAACAGGTCTATGTGCACTGAACTTCCGTTCTGTTACAGGTTTGGACTGGTTTCCAATCACTTATACAGGGTTTATGTGTAATCTCTGTCCCTAGCCATGAGATGCAGCCCTACACCAGTAAAATTTATATGTAGCCACAGAGAAATCAAGAGTAAGATTACTGCAGTATGCATGCACTCTAAAATAGCCGCATGTTTGTTTGCTCTGGATATAGTGTAAATTACTTCAGTGTACAAAACTAATGACGGTTATGCTGATATAAACATAACATGTAGCCAAACACTACATTACCTCTATGAATATCCAGCAGCAACTTTTATGTTAATGGGGTCACTCTGGACTGACTAGTGTGCCTGAAGACAAATATACTTTTGTACCTGCTTCAGTAGGGAATGTGAGCTGCTGCTTGGGAGTGTGTAGCAGCTGGTATATTGTGTCTGAATGTGCCTGTAGTGATACAAGTGAGCTAAATCACCCTGTGTCCTTGGATGAAGCAGGATTAAAGTTGGCCTCATTTTATGACACTTGTATCACTACAGGCTCCTGCACATGTAATATATACTGTGAACAACTGCTGCCCAGTCCAGAGCTTCAGCTTTCCCTTCTGAAGCAACTACAGGTGTCCAAACTGAGTACACAGTTTGGCCTGGTAAGTTCAAATTGCTTGAATAAGCACTTAAA
This sequence comes from Alligator mississippiensis, assembly GCF_030867095.1. Classification (NCBI taxonomy): domain Eukaryota; kingdom Metazoa; phylum Chordata; order Crocodylia; family Alligatoridae; genus Alligator; species Alligator mississippiensis. Next base: position 127,815,826 of record NC_081825.1, on the reverse strand, counting down.
TGTTGGTATTTATACATATTAAACCGAGTCTCCTGAACCTGTTGAGTTCACATCCTGCCATTCAAAATACTACTGTCTATCTAACCTAACCACTGGAAGTAGTGCAGCTGTGAGCACCACCTAGTCTTAGAAAACTGGATTAGTTAGAAATATTTCACATCCTTTTTCTGCAAATTTTCTTGCTATAACTATAGAAAAGCAAGTGATATTCCTCCTTCCTGTTACTGTTTCTTTTCTTTCCTCCTCCTGCTGGTCCCCACTGTATCAATCATTTTAATGATCTTTTCTTGTTTATTTATAGGTATGCCGCGCATTTCTTTCAATTACAGACAGTAATTTTTAAGAAAAAAAGGAGCCAGGCTTGATTCTGAGGCTAAGTCTGTTACTATATGGAGATCCCTTTGAAAATCCAAATCATGAAAATCAGTGTGGGGTGGAACTGGAACTGTGCCGTGCTGTCTATCCTAAGTCTGTAGTAAACCATCAGTACTCTGTTTGCCTCATTAGGTGCAGGAATGCTGAGTCAGGAGTGCTGAGTCACATTTCCATAAGTAATCACAGGACCCATTTAGTAAAGACCTAGACTCCCAGCAGATGTTTCCCTGTTTTAACAAAGCCATAATTCCATAGTTCTGATGTCATTTATACAGCAAGAAACCAAAGATACTGACACTTCAGGATGATTAGTATCTCTCTTTTCTGTTTCTGCTGATAAATTGCTGTAACTGACTGAATCAAGCTCTCTACTGAAAAAAGGCCTATTCTTTCTGTTCACTTCCACACACTGAATTCTGCAGCCCTATGAGGTCTGAGTAAAATGCATACTCAGAAATGAACACTGGAGGGCTGCTGAATCATTCTTTCCTTCTGCCATTAAAAAAAATCCTTTCATACAATAAGCCTAGAATCAGCAAACAAACAGGTTGGATAATAAACCAACTGTGGCAAATATTGTTGTTTATAGCCTTACAAAAATTGCTGAAGAGAAAACAGTTTACCAAATCTGCAGCAAATAGGAGGGTGGGTGGAAGAACCGGTGATGTTATGGAATTTATTTTTTTAACTGGAAGAAGCAGACTACCAGGGCCTCTGGTGCTTTGTGGGAAAATATAATGTTTGTAATTTTACACCTACACAATTAAGGGCAAGTAAAACAGAACAGGTATAGAATGTGACATGATAAAACATGCCCTTGGAGCCAGCTTTCATTTTCCTATAAAATGTAGAATGAGCAATGAGGTAGGTAGTTTTCTTAATGCTGTATGTAATCACTGGAGGCTTGTAAGATCCTTGTTCAGTTTGACAGTGAATTCTTTATATAAGGTTGCCTCTCAGAGAAGCTGAGATCATATGGAGAACCCTAGTCTATCGCTCTATTCTGGGCCCAGGATTTGTCCCCATGAAATGGGCCAAACCTTTAAAATAAACAAAAGGCATGTACATTTCTCTTGGCATCAATAATCAATCAAACAACTATTTGGTTGTTTTTGGGAAACTGAATTACAAAGCTAAAGGAGGAACCTCTATGCCTTGTGATCCTAGTAGTTGCAATACACATTTGCAAACAGATTTCTTTCTGCTGTGGAGCCCTGGTAACAAATGTGGCAGATTCATATTTGCTGTGGATACTCAAATAGAGAGGAACACACACCACCCACAAAGTGGTGGGTTAAATCAGGTTTTCTTGACTCACTAGCTAACATGTAAGATATTATCTAAGGTTGTGTGCTTCAGAAGCACTAGCTGCCCAGAATCTGAAGACAAAAAAAAATAATTTATTTTTTTATTTTAGGCTGGACCTTTTATTCATTAGTTCTCACAGATTCTAACTGTCTGGCTAGGGTTGGGATATTTAGGTTTCATCACAGCCAGTGGTTGAGCACAGGGATTAATGTGATAATGTAACTCGAGGCTGTACAAATTCTGGGCAGCTAGGGACTACATGTAGTATGGGCTGTATGCTGTGGGAAGTCCCCCTAGGACTTGCCTCCTCACTCTGAGCACAGCCCAGCTCCTGATTACTGCATTCACATACCCTTCAGGTGCCACTGAGCAGCCCACCCTGCAGTGGGGGCAGCATGGCTCCCAGTCCCTATCCTGCCACATGAAGCATTACTACCCTGCTCCCAGCTGCACATGTTGTGTAGGCAACTCACTTGCAGCACAGGAAGCCTGATTCCTTCATTTGTGCAGCACGCAACGCTCACAACCCATCCCACTCCCTTGCTGCATGTACAGCCAGGTCTGTTCCTGCTGCACTGCCCCAGAAGACCTGGGGGTGGGAACCAAAAGCTGGAGGAGGTAGCGGGAGCTTGGAGATCTTGGCCCCTGCTGTCCCAATTGCGGAGGGTGGAGTGGTTGGCATGCAGAGGCCGGTGGGCTGCATAGTAACCCTTCCTTGACCACATGTGGTCTGCAGGCTGCCAGTTGGACAGCTCTGAGGGAACTGCAATTCCCTCCAATATTGCTCATGAGTGTTGGCAGGGTGATATCCCAAAGATTTTTCACTGGCCTAGCTTTGGGTCTGAAGCAGAGGGCACATTTGGAAATGCCCCAGAGGGATGTGCTGCCACCATGGTGTACACATACCAGTGGTTGCTTATTGGTAGTCTCTGTAATAATGAGCCGGTGATCTTGGTTTGGTCACTGGGTCCCAGATCCTCCAATAGACTCAGGAGTTAAACTAACTCCTGTCAAAATAAATAGGAGTTTGGTGTTTAAGTACCTATGACAATGTGGGCTTACGTGCCTGTATCTCTCAAACCACAAACATTAACTAGCACCTTATCTGCTATCTCAGCGAAGAGGCGAAGTGCCGAGAAAAGAAAGTTAGACTAAATGGGATTGATCTCCACTATATCTGGGGCATAATATCAAGGTGGCACATGGAAGTTTACATTGCCACTGACTGTCCTGTATCTGGGGGAGCCCTTCCTATTCAGGGCTGCCAACCTGGCAGCATTAAGCTGTGCTACATTCACTTTCAAAAATAAAACCGAGAGATGAAGAAAAAGTCTCAACTCTTTTGCTGAATACTTTGATTTGCCGTCAATACTCTGGTAGGTAAAACCTCGAGTTAAGACAGAGGTTCTCAACCTTTTTAAACTTGAGTCATCTTTCACTGGACTTGGGAATCCCTTCATTAGATTTGAGGTACCCCTCCATAATTTTTGCAAACTGAGTGGTATCCAATTTCAAAAGCTAATTTATACATTGCTTGCTTCGTTGCAGTGGAGACAGGGCAGTGGCAAGCATGGCCCTAGAGGATTAGCAAGCATGGTCCTGTGCTTATCTGCTTATCTCATACCTCATTTATCTGCTCACACCTCTGTCACACCTCAGAGGATCTCACACAATCCCAGGATGCCATGGCACACTGGTTGAGAATCACTGAGTTGAGATTTTTTTATCTCACCATAAGGGAATAGAGGTGAAATAGTGAATCCTATAATAAGCTAAGTAAAAACCAATATAATTTATCTTGATTTGATACTCATTGCCTATATTCTCCCTGGCATGCTTAGTTTGCCTGCCTCTACCTAGCAAAGAAATGAGATAACTCTCTTATGTCCACTATCAGATATTAATAGTGACTAGGGACAATCAAGCCTTAGTTGGGGTGCGTGGAGAAGTGGTTAGGGAGACAAGAGCAGAAAAGGGCGTGTACACACGAGCTTGGATGTTTAGTTCCTCAGGGACAAGTAGCAGCGGTACACCTTGTGCCGACGCTAGTTGTCTTGAGGGAATGTCTGTGCCATGTGCCCTCTGGCACGCTGCAGGTTATCTCCGGTGGGGTAGGGAAAGCTGAGGCCAGCACTCTTTCGGCCCCTGCAGCCTTACCTGGGATCCTGGGGGCCTCCTGGGGCAGCAGCAGCAGTAATCCTGCCACTTGGAGCCTGGCAGGCAGCTGGAATGTGGCTCCGGCCGGCCAGGCTCCAGTTCTAAGTGGCGCGTGCTGCCTCCACGTGTGCCGCTGTTTTTTTTTTCCCCCACAGGTTTTTTTGACCCCTGGATATCCAGAGGTCAACCCCCCACTCCTGCACTGCTCCCTTGCAGCATGGAGAACACTTGAGTGTGTGGTATGTGCTGCTGCAGACGTATGTGCTGCTGCAGACGTGTCTATAGTGCCACATACAGCATGGCCATGCTCGTCTGGACCTGGCCTAAGTGGCCAAGATCCCAAGGGCTGGGGGAATACAGAGAGGCTCTCTGCTTTCTCCCAGATGGGACAAGGACAGGCAGGACCATGAGTCTGCCTATCCTACTCACTGGTCCAAGGACTAGGTGTAGCACTCCAGGGAATGGAACAACTTGTTTGTCCTCCCCACATTCCTGTGCACTGGGGAGCTAAGTAAATGGAGAATTCCTGACCCCCCCCGGCTCTTTTTTTACTGATTCCCTACTCAGCACTGCAGCAAATGCCACATTATGACCTACAGGCATGAGTAAAGTGTGCTAAAATTAAGGTGAACTGATCTCAGGGGGTTGAAAATTGTCTGGTGGTTCATGTTTTCATTGTTTTAATATTAGTTCAGGTACGATGAATCTTTGAGACTGAGGAATATGGGAATTTTGGTTTGGATTTTTTTTACAAGACAGAAAAGCAGTTTTCAGCAGCACTGAGACCTCCTGCATGCTTTCTGCACAAACTCTTTTCCTATAAATATGCACATTAAGCAAAAAAGGAGAGAAGGCACTCACCTAGTTCGGGTGCTTTGCTTAGCACAAATGCATAAGCCCAGAATTTGCTGACAGGTCCATTGTAAAAACTCTGGTCACAAACTGACTGCTTCAGCCCTTTGGTCATCAAAATGTACAGCATATAAGCACCAGTTCGAAGAGCACCAAATATACTTCAGAATAGAAAAAGAAATGAAGAACATTCAGTAGTTACTTGGCAGCTACACTTAATCATTTCAAATCATTATATGAAAGGAACAGGAATGAAGATTTTGGGACCAACTGCTGATATCACTGACCCAGAGTTAAAATCAGAGTAACTCCAGTGCTATTGACTTCAAGGAAGTTATTCTTATTTGACACTAGTGCAATCCCAAGGAGAATTTGGGCTGTTTTCTTTCTAACTTAAACTGAGAGTTTGGAGCAGTAACATCATTTCCTTTTCTCAGCCCTAGGGAAATGTTGCTTCATCAAACAGGGTTTTTTTGGGAAACATTGCCTTGACCTCTGATACAACAACCTGCTGAGCTCTGATCTAGACGGTTGGGAAACTACAATGCCCACAAGAAATGAGTTAATAAACAATAACATCAATCCAAGCTAATTCCCTCTTCAGGTGTCTCAAATGTGTTTTGTCATCTGTCTTTTTATGCCTCAGTCTTGCAATAAACTAGATGGAGACAGACTTCTATCCCCAAACAGAACATCACTGACTTCTGAAGGGAACCTAATTCTAAGATTTTTCGTACATTCATTTAGTGCCTTATACACTACCTGGCACATTGTTTGCTCTTAGGAAGTCATTGGCAGTAAAGGATTTGACAAGCTAGCACTAGCTGAATTCATTTTATGAGGCACAAAATCATGCTCATTTCCTTAAACGCGTTTGGAGACCAAAGTATGTTGTGTTCTGTAAACAAAATATATTAGAGGGATTTAATTAGTATCACTGGTAAAATAGCTCATTTTGTAGAACCTCGGATGTACAGGTGACACCACGGGGACAGCTGAATGGATATTAGTCTCAACTTTCCAACCCCTAGCTGTTGGTTTGGTGAGCAGAGGGATGAAAAAGTCACCCTGGTGGCAAACCACAGGTTCATAACACTTCATGCTGAGAACCTAATTGAAGAGAGAGAGTTCCAATGCTTCTTTCTCACTAGTAAATCACACTGACAATAGAGTTACCTTGGTGAAGGAAGCTTAATTACCTTGCTACTTAACTGCAAGAGCATTTTCTCATATTGGTTAACTGCATAGCTTTGCTGATGCTCTGGGAGCCTTGATGAACTTTAACAAGCTGTGTGAAGACAGTTAAGAGGAAGTAAGACCTAGATTCCCTGGGGTGCAGAATATATCACCTTGCATCAGAAATCCATATCAAAGTAGTCCATCACTAAGTATACACATGTTCAAATAACCTGGGAAAATTCTCCTGAGTTTGTTTTCCTGGTGGATAAACTTAAACAGAGATACCTGAACAGATGTTTGCATGCTGAGCTGCTGTGCAGCTAGGGGTTTTCTGTGCATGCATCTCAGTTTGCTCTGCAGACTCCCTGCCAACAGATGACTACAATATACAGGGCAGCCCTGATCAGCTGTCCCAGACTGCCTCAGAGGCTGTCTCCCTACAGCAAAATGAGGGGATTGTGAGGGGCTCCTTGCTTGGCTGAAACAGCAGAGTCCAGCCTAAGTGATACTCTTCCTGGACCTATGTGGGGGGTTGGAAGCAAAGCACGCTGGGATGCTGGAGGACTGCTGAAGCTTCTCTCAGAAGGTATGTGTACAGAAGTTCTCCTGGGAGTGATTTAACCCCGGTTGTCCTTAGGTTTGTTTGTTTTTTCTCCCCCTGGAGCAGCCATTTTTGCTTTGGGAGAAAAATGCTTATGATTGCTCCTGGGAGACCAACTCTCCCAGGAGAAAGTGAACGTCTCTATGTGGCCTAAATCTAATCCCTTACTTTATTACTCTCCCGATCCCAGCCTGGTATCAGAGTGTCCCATCACTTTTCTCCCTCTCAGTCTGAAGTCACCGTACTACATCCCTCAGGTAGTGCCTTACTCATAGCACTCCTAACCCATACCTCCCATTTTATAATGCTTCCTATGACCACAGTGTATTAAGAGGGGTGAAATGATGCAAGTGACAGTATACAGATGAAGTATTAATCTTCATTTCACATGTGAATTAGTTTAAATAAGATGCAGAGTTTTTTACATGGAGGGTAATTCATTCTTGTGACAGTTTACTATGGGTATAGTGGATTCTCAGTGTTTACATCATATGAGGTGCATCCAGTTGAGCGCGCACATGTCTCTTGCCCTGCCAAGTGTGTGTGTGTCTGTGTGTGTATAGAGTGGTCTTTTGTTTTAATTGTGGAAAAACATGGATTTTGGGGTATTTTTTAAAATGGATTTGGGATGCTGTTGTAGCAGTCCAGCTGGCACAGGGGGTAGTGTCCTCAGGTACCAAGTGACCAAGCAGCTCCAGAGAGCGAGTAGCCCTGAGGTGCTTGCCAGGGCAGGTTTTTGTACTGCTGGGGCCAGGACAGGGCAGCTTTTTATACTGCTGAGGACAGCACACGTGCTGGCCCCAGGCTCTAGCTCCCCTTGGCTGCAGATCCGGGAGGAGCCAGGCAGGGTTATTTTGCCCCAAGTGGCACAATTTGCTCCACAACAAAGTGCATGTCTGAGCACGTGCGCTGAGGCAAAAAGCCCCGGCTCAAATTTGCACCGCTTCTATTTGAGCTGCTGCAAGCGAACATGCTTGCATGTGTGGATGCACCCAAGGTTTCTAAAGCTGTGCTATAGCTCAAAACAGACTTCTGGCATTGAAGCAGTAATTATGAAGAGAGAGGTGATATGAAATAAGTCAGCTTGGATGATCGCAATCAGTAGCATAACTGGGGGGCGCAGGGGGGCAGCAACTGCGGCAGTAGCCATGGAGCTGCTCTGCTATGCCTCTGATCATAATGGTCCTCTTTATGGCCTTAACATACACGAATCTAGGCCTTTATACATTTGTATACAGCATCTAGATTGCCAGGCCTACAGAATTAAAAACTACAGTGTCCCTGGCTACCATATACGGCACCGCACAGAAACTTTGTACTGTGCATGAATATGGTTTTCTAGCTCATCTGTGTTGGCCTCTTTGCTGTTTTACCTGTGAAAGAAATGAGATGTTGCTTTCTAATTCCTGTAGTGAGTTTTTCATGCTATGATGAGTGAGGTCTGTTTATTCTATTAGTATATAGAACCTACACAAATTGTTTAATGCATTATTTCTTCTAATATTCTACCCACTTTTAAGTGTCATGCTATTGATATTATTTATGAGTATGGTGGCAGTGGCCTGGAACTTGTCCTTATCATGGAGCAACATCTATTTTTTCTGCTAGGTGCTATGCAAACACAAAATAAAGTGATCATTTCTATATATTAGAAATAGTAGTAGTATCCTTAGCATCTAGATGTTCTCCACTTTCTCTCTATTATGTAGTGTGGCTTTTATTTACAACTTTTTTTCCAGCACGCTTTTCTTGTGTTTCTCTGGAGCTGGCTTTTCACGTGGCTTTTGATAGAGCTCGACTACTTCATCCTTATAAAAGCCATATTGGAATTGGATATTACTTGTATCTTTTCTTCTTTCAGCTGGTGAGTACTTTTAACTCCCATTATGCTTTTCTCATTTTTCATTTATTCATTCTTGTTCTCATAGGAGCTGAAGGCTTCCTGCACAAATTAATACCACAGGCCAGCTGGGACAGGCTTTTGTTTTTGGATGGGGAGAGGAGGGAAGGGGAAGAGATGGATGCAAAGCAAGGGTTAATGGAATCGGGCACAAAATGTACTAGAAGTACAGTACCAAGCAATCTATTACGGGGCTGGGCAAAATATGGCTCTCTTGGCCCTGCCCAACCCAGGCACAGGGGGCATCCTGGGCCATGGCACATGTGTCCTGCTGCCCCTGGGTTCACAGCAGTGATGAGGTGGTGTGGTGGTTGGACTCTGCTTGCTGGCAGTCCCAGCAGCAGCAGCTCTTTCCGGCTGCTGCTGCTTGTATCACCATTACCGCCAGACCTTGCCCTGATGCCCAGGCACTCTGGCCCATCTGCCCTGTACCTACCACCAGGGGGTAACGGACGAAGCAGGCAGGTGTGGTCTCCATGGACTCTGGCCCGGGACCTGCATAGGCTGGGCACGTTCGGCCAGCCAGATAGGATGGGGCTGTGGGCATCTGGGAGCAGGATGGGTAGCCAAGGCTGGGGCAGGGATCTTGGGGTGGTGACAGTGAAGGGCCACTGCCCACATATCCCTGTAATGGGTGCCAGTTCCCTGGGCAGCAGTGTGCCAGGAGCAGAACATGGCTCTGCCCCAGGCCCCAGCCTCACACTGTCACTGCCCCAAGATCGCTGTCCTGGCCCCAGCCCCCTGTCCTGTTCCCAGCCACCATTTCCCATCCTCCCATGGCCCCATGTCATCCACTCCACTGAGTGCACCCTGCCTATGCAGGTCCAAGGCTGGTCTCCATGGAGACTCCGGGGCTGGGGCCAGGATCACCAGGTGGTGACAGTGTGGTGCCAGGCCCCATGGCAAAGTCACTTAGTGAGTTTTGGTAAGCTGTTGTGGGAGGGAAGAGGGGGCGTGGTGAGGAACTGACTCAAAACAGCTCACCAAAACTCCCTAAGCAGCTCTTCAGCCCAAATAATCGTGCATTCCTGATCTATTATCACTACTAAGGCATTTGCTGATGGGAAAATAAAACAGGGAGGAGAGGGGGGGAATAGAGTAATCTACTTAAAATAGTTGCAAGCAGCATGCTTTCTTCATACAGAAATTCTGTTGCTTTGTAAAATACATTTTAGTGAAATTTTAAACCAAAAGAGGATTCAGTGCATGCTCAGGAGAAAAAGCATCTGTCAAGTCAGAATTTGATTTGTTTTGTTTTAATTGGTGTGAGCTGGTGTGAACTGGTTACTCTGAATTTATGGCAGAATAACAGCAGGATCTGACCTATTGGGTGGAATACAGATCAATTCTTAATTTGGCAAGGCTGAGATAACAAAGATCAGCTTCTTCATATCTTTCTATTTTGTTAATATTTTTCTGCAGTGGTACCCTTTTGTACCCTGTATTTAGTTCTATATACTGTAATTACAGTGCAAGGTTAAATGGATAACTGAAGTCCTATATTTGACCACTTTGCTTCTAGAGAGGAGTGACTTGTTACTATTCTGTCTGGTACTTTCTTTCCCTAGCCATCATGAAATTTTATCTTAGTCAAGTGAAAGCAACATTACCTTTAGCATAAGGGTAGCTTTATGAACAAAATGAAAGCAAATTAGTGCAAGCAGATTTAATTATTTAAGTGCACACATTAAACTGATATTTTGGGCTGTGATGAGTGCTAAAACTGATCTGTCAACCAGAGGAATCTCCCTGACAGAGTAATGTCTAGCGATTGCCCAAAAGTGCACTTCAAACCCAGAGAGATGGAGTTGCTTTTTGTGCTTCCATCATTTAATCTTGTTGTTCCTTCTGTGTGTGCAATCAACAAATCAATTTGTATCTTGCAAAGACACGATGTGCAGTAGGGCAATGCAACTGCTTCCTCTGTAAATCATTGTGCTTCATTTTGTCCACACCCTGCTCTATGTTGTAAGTACTATTAGGTATTAAAATGAACTGCTTACCAAAGCAATCTGTCTAGTGGGAATCATCAGCTGGGATTCTAGAAGTAAGGCAACAGTGAACTGCTGTACAATTACAGCCTTTTCAACCAAAGAGGCTTATCAAAAACACACTATGATGGCTAGTGCTGCTTTCTTATCTATTCAGACTTGAAATTGCTTGCACTCTTCTTCCCCTCAGCCTGTGCCTTCTAAGGTAGACTAACAAGCATACACTTGATAATTTACTGTCCATAACATGATCTCAATCTATCTGTTAGGCCCCCTCCCCTCTACATGTGCAGGTAAAGGCACGATGGGATCATGTGCATGGCAGGAGGTGTGATTGTGGGGTTGTGCATTAGATCCCATTGCGCCTTATTGCCAGTGCAGGGAGAGCATGACCCTAGGCTTCCCCTGCACTGGCAAGAATCAAGCTCCTGTGGCTGGAAGTCCCCTCCACTGAGGACCTCCCAACCATGAGAACACTCCATGTAGCCCCAGGGATGGAAGATCACAGGTGTGCCCTGTGACTACTTGTACCCAGAGTCCTGCAGCTGTGGACATTGGGTCCCAGCACTGCATGGTGCCAGTGACCCAGCAACTTCAGCTGCTGGGGTTGATAGTCTCCTCAGCTGTGGGACTTCCAGCCCTTGTTGGGCATGGTGCCCCCCTCCGGCTGGGAGCTGAGTCAGCTGATGGGGTTCCCAGCTGCAGGGGGAGGCCCTGTGACATGCAACCTAAAGCTGGATAGCAGCCAGCTATCAGGTTAGTACACATTTTCAAGGTCTAGCTTCATAGCTGATTGGACCTTTTTATGGCATGACAGCAACTTTACACATGTAGCTGGTCTCAAGGTTTGTGAGCAAATTCCTGCTCCTACACATGGGATATCCAGGTCAGACTGGCAAGTTTTTTCAGGTTCCCTCACCAGTTCACCTTCTCTCATCCACATACCCAATAGAGTTTGCAATTTAACTTACAGAAGATCAAAATACCAGAAATACACATGACGAAGGTCTCAGTGGGCATGTTTACATGAAACACTTACTGCGCAGTGGTCTAATAACACTGTGCAGTAGTGTGCTGGTCAAAAACCATGCTAATAAGCTACTGGACAGTGTTATTAGGCAGTAAACATCACAAAGAAGCCATGTGCCAGCGCTACTGTGCAGTGACTGTAGTTAAGGAAATACTAACTAAATGTGCAGTAAGTACTGTGCATTAATGCACATGTAGATGTGCCCAGTGTGTCACATGTATAGAAAAAATTAATACAAAGGATCACTTTCTTCAACACTCAGCAAGGAGCTTCTTTAGAATAGAAAACATTATCATTAAAGCTACTCTGCCTTGCTCTGTTTCACAGTAGAACCTCTTAGAAAATTCTGTAACTTGGCTTCCTGCACTGAGTTTAAAGAAACTATAGTGTCCTTGTTTTTCTTCCTATATTTTCCTTGTTTGTTCTGTCTTTACAAGGATTTATATACAGGCAACAGATTATAGAGGTAGCTAATTTTACTACCTTTACCACCCTCTTATGAGACAGGATCATTTAGGCATATCTGCAGATGTTTTGGAGCTGGGCTGGTCCTGAGAATTGAGAAACCTTAATTCTGCTTCTTAATTCTTAATTCTGCAGGCTTATCCAAAAGTGCTTATTCACTGAACTGCACATGTATCAGGAGTGAGCCTCTACTGGAGTGCACACTTATAGTCATTAGCCAGTGCATGCTTTGTGATGCTTTTCTGTAGCACATGCTTCCTAATTAAATCCAAACTAGACAAACCTCTTACTTAAGAAAGCAAATACTCCTTACTGATGTTTGCTGATGGGCAAAGTTTGAACTTTTGTACATCAGCCACCCTTGGTTCATCTCAGTCAAGAAATAATAAGAAGCTTCCTATTTATAATGAAAAAATGTGCAGCTGAAACATTGCGAGTCAGACAGGAATGGTTTAAAGGTCAGTTTCTAAAAATGAGGAATTTCTGAATATGTAAAAAACCAATATCATTAATTTTTATGATTGGTTCAAATCAAGGTATTTTATGGTTTGTGTTAAAGTTTTAATGAATTGTGTTAAGTTCTTCTACCAAATAGCCAATTTTGTCATAGCTTACAGTGGTTTCTCTGTACTCTCCTTAATTAATAGCTGCAATTTCATGAGGGTGCAAAAAGTTTCTTTTTCCTCAGAGTGACCTGGAAATTGAAGTGCTGGATAGTAATGAAATGGAGGAGAGATGACTGGGCAGCAATCCTGGGTGCTGCCTTTGTTGGGGTCCACAAAAGCAGCTGTTGCCACAGTGACAGCAGATCATGCCACAATTGACTTGGCAGGAGCTAGCACTGTCCCAGGCACTGTGTGGTTGCCCTGGGTGTGTGGCTGTGTTGCTATGCCTTTGCTTCAGGGCAAATATTTTTTATGCTACCATCTATTATAGTGGCAGAAAGTGTGGGTATTACAAACATATAGCCTGAATATTGCAAATATGTCTAGACAAATCAGAAGTATGGCAAATATACACAACAGAAAAACTCTGCTTAACTGGGAGAAGGAGAATACATGATGGCAGGTGATAAAAGGGTATTCATAACACAAATAATTCTGGCTTTTACTGAGATTCATATTAAATAGATTATGTTTCATACGCGTAATGATTATCCATTCCTGTAAATCTCAAGTAAGCCTTACATATCTGTACTGAAATGTGACCTTCCTAAACTCTGGATCAGTAAAGAAGACGTTAGGCTCTGGAAGATAGAAATCTGTGATGGCACCAAGTTCAGAAATGACCTACATGGGCCCAAGTACATTTAAATCAACATGGCCCATGCCTTTCTACATTATAAGGGACACTGCGGTTTTCTACAGTAAATTTCTCAAAACATGGTTTTCACAGAACAGCTTTGAAATATCATGAATAGATTAAAAAAAAAATATTTAAAGGTTTATACAGTCTTTTCCCACTCCTCAACTGATGTGTTTAAGTTTTTCTCAAGCATCTACTTATTTGCTGGAATCTTTTTGAAGTTTAATCCTGAAGTACCTTGTTTATTTGAAATTATACCATTCAGAAAGCACAGGGCATAAATTCTGCTGTGGTCTAAGTAGAAATAGCTTCCATTCACATCTACAGAAATTGGATTTGCTTGTGCCAATCCTGAATGGTAGATGGGTAACTTTAAAATCCCACTGTCCCAGGGGAGCTGGGGTGGCAGGAGGACCCCGGGCCGAAAGAAAGCCCCACTTACCTCTCGCAGAGCTCGAAGAGCCGGAGGAGAGGCGCGTGGTGAAACCACCAGTGAAGGTGATTAGCCGCGCGTTTATACAGCTGCGGCCAAGCAGCGTGGGCGGGAGATGCTGCCCAGGAGAACTAAAAAGTGTCCCTGACGATGTGGTGGGGTGGCTGATGGGTGGAGGCTGGAGGAACGAGCCCTCACTTGGAGGGGATCAGCCGCTGCACCCAGCAGCGTGGGAAGCCGAGGGCGGAGCCAGGAGGGGCTCTGAGAGAGCTGACCGGGAAGCCGGCTGCAGCGTCAGTGGCAGAGCTGACAAGGAAGCCAGCTGCAGCGTCGGTGGCAGAGCCGACAGGCAAGCTGGTTGCAACGCCGGCAGAAGAGTCAGCAGGAGAGCCGGCAGCGATGTGATGTCAGCCGCAGAGGTGGCAGTGCAGGTGGAAGTAACGCCAATGGGAGATCCAGCAGCTGCACCCGTAGTGGAGCCAGCGGCAGCACGCTCGGAGGAACCAGAAGGAGGAGCCAAGAGAGCAGCGTCGGGGCGAGCCGGCGCTGAGGCCAAGAAGTGAGCCTGAGCGGGGGCCTCGGAGACGAGGTAACAGAGGGGCGAGTCCAACAGGGCCTCGTCGGGCCACACCAGAGGGCGGACGAAGACCCCGAGTGGGGTTGGACAGTGGACCTTTGGGTCCCATAGCAGCCCTACGGAGAGGCGGTGATTCAACACCCCAGTGGGTGAGCCGCTAGGGTGGTGGAACCCGAGCCCAGGGCAATCCACATGGCCCAGAGGCCAGAGGCACCCCTTTGGGCCTCTCGGCCCATTAGTTTAGAGGCCTTAGTTATCACGGTGGTGGTCAGGCATGTCACGTCACAGGGTGTTTAGTATAGGGCGATAGGGAGCCCTATTGGGGGGACTAGGCTGTGGGACTTCGTGGACCTTACACCAGGCCTGAAGACACAGATGCGTGGCTGGCAAGCCATAGGCAGAAGTTGGGGAGGAGCCGAGGATACCAAAGGGGCCCGAAGATCGGCAGCCCAAGGTGGCAAGTGGCTGGGGTGTAGGGGAGGTCGGAGTCCCGTGAGTGCCCACCGGAAGGCACGACGATCCGGGAGGCTGCCCCAAGGGGGAACCCCTCTACTGAAGCAACATACAAAGTCGTGGCAGGCAAGTTAAGGGGTCCCCCTGACGCCAGCAGGGGTAGCCTGTGGGGTCCATCCACAAGCCCAGGACAGACGCGATCCATAGTCCGGGCGAAGGCTGCGCGGGAACGCTTAGTTGAACAGAGGCGGGCACACCCACAAAGAATGAAGGTGCAAAATGAAGAAGGGGCCCATAGCCTTGGAATGATGGTCTTTTTCCTCTTTGTTGCAGAACAAGGTTTTTTTTCCCTATAGATGTTTTGAGATCTTTTGTAAGATAATGTTAAAAATAGCTTTGAAACAAATATCTAGACTAGGATAGTTTACAACAAATGAGGTCTACAAACATGAAGCAAGCCTGGATCTTTGGGAATAAATAGAATATGATCATGTAATTATGGTGCACACCTTAATGCATATGCACAAGGGAGGGTAAATGAAAGCTGCATAAGGAATCACAAGTCTGGCAATTCCTAACATTTTCAGTACTTGGATTAATATTCTATAAATGGGTTTTTGTATTATATACATTTGTTATAGAAATCATGAGAGGAGGGAATTGAGTGATTGATTGGAGGACTTGTTATTCAATCTGAAGGATTTATGTTATCCAATTTGTCATCCTCGTAATCACCAAGCCATCACAGCAGTGGAAAAGAGGAGAAAAAACTCAAAAGATTTTCCTTGCTGTTTTACATTTACATGTAAATAATCACCATGCATATTTTATCTGATTTATTTTTAATCAGCACTTTCAGCTGGAGCTGACAGGGTAGGTCAGGGGTTTGTTTAAAGTCCTGGAGAAATCCTCTCAATATTCTCAATGAGGCGTTTAGAAGAACCACAAAAAAATCTGTGCCCAAAGCTTTGTGATCAGATTTTACACTGTCCCCAGTTCATGTTGGGGAAGAATTTTGTCAGTTCAGTGTAGAAAGAGGGATGTTTAAATTCTTAAACAAAAATTCAAATCCTCAAAAACTGAGTTTTATTTTCAATTAAAAAAATTCATTCTGTGAAAAACCCAAGAAATGTGGTAGTAGGGAGGGGGCACAAGTTCTATACGTAACCCTGGCACACGACTCATGTCCGAGTGTTGGAATCCTGGGGTGCCTCACTTGGCTCTCCTAGGAGCTGAAATAGGGCTTTCTGGCAGGAAGGGCCCCTTTTACACTTGCAAACCCTTTCCACCAATATAATTATTTACAAATATTTAATTATATACAATTTAATTATATACAGAACAAGATATAACTAAAGCAGATACAAGTTACAAATTGCTACCAAATAACTCTATATACAGTACACAAAAGGAGTACTGGGGGTAGTCACTTGGGTGCCTATGGGGTTCACAAACTGATAACCTCTCAGCTGTGATATAGATTAAAGGAGAAGCATGAACAATAACTAGATGTTGAAGCACTAATAAATAAATTTCTTAATATTTATAACATGAGCTATTGGATACTTATTTACAAACACTACTAATGACCTTTATGCACAATGAATTGACACACAATTCTCCAGCTCCTCCCACCGCACTGTGGTGGGTCCTTCGTGTCTGGGGTCCACCCACGTTAGTCCCACTGCTGGCAGTTGCTCCCAGGTCTGGGTCCCTGCAACACACAATGTACGCTGCCCCGGGCCACGGTCTTGCACAGTGGGCCACGCAGCTCAGGATGCAGGCTCAAGCAGATACACTTCTCCCATGGTTGAACAGATGGGCGTGCTGCGTTTGGCTCCCGCAGCCTGTGTCCTCTCTTTGTGTCATGCACGCACTAACAAACTGGGGCTAGTTCTTTGAATCTTGCCTCCCTTTGTCTGAACAATAGGACACGCTGGGCTGTACTTCCACACCTGTGCACCTCTCCTTTAAATTACACACATCCACACACACACACCCACTAACTGGGGCTTGCTTCCCCACAAGCAAACTCATGTGCTTCTCAGGCAGCTGCCTGAATGGATCAGCCTGCTTCCTCCGAAGTCCTTGAGTCCTGGGGCTGTGAGTGCTCCTCTGCCCCCTCGCCAGCTCACTACAACTCTGGCAGGCTTTGGGGAGGCGAGTCACTGCGGCTTGGCCTGCACAACCCTCTCCCTGCAGCATGCACCCTTCTCTCCTCCCTGGGCGGGGAAAAACTCCCCACTTTTAAAGAAACTCTCCCAGCCAATCCTGAGACTGGGATTTTCGTGGGCTCTCCCTAACTGTCCCTCTCTGATTTCAAACCCCTGTCCGGGGTTTTTCCATTCTTTACCTCTATCCAGATGTCCCTGTCTGGGACAGCTTTATTTTGCACTGACTACATCCCCATTGGGATGAATTTCCTTTGCCTCGAAGAGACAAGGCTCACTGTGGTTCACCCTCTGGTCAGGTAAGCAACCCTTCAATGTCTGTTACATATAATAAGGCCAACATGAACTAAAGTGTTCTCTTACTCTATGCCCAAATTATAATGGTGGGGTAGGTATGAGCATGCCCACATATCAGCATCATCTGGTTTATGTTGGAAGCATACCTGCTGAATTTTTCAGTATATATGAACTATCTGTCACATGGAAACAAGATTGAATGAGAAATGTAGTGGAAAATATTTGCATATTCAACTGTTTACTCTTGAAGAGTAAACTGGTTCAAATATATAATATTTCATACTTGATAAACGTGAATGTTCTCCCATGTTAAAGTAAATGGATGTTTAAGTGAACAAAAAGATCACAGGATTAACTGCTTAAAGGATCAGAACAATTAGCCAGGATCTGTAATAATTTTGGTACACTTAATATCACGTGTACTAGTAGCGGGTATTTGGAAACTGGACAGTCTCATCATCGCTGCTCTTTCCCTTTTCAGAATTAATCACACCAACACTCTTTAGTTAGGAAATACATATTTCTCTACCTATGCACAATTTTGCAGAAGGGAAGGTGTGGGTTTTATTAGTCTTCTTGAGCAACTTCTTATGCATATTAATGATGCTATATAAATTTAATCATGTTGCATTTTCCAGAAGGTATGAATCCTCCAAATGAGAAAAAAGATTAATCTTTTGACAGCTTCAACAATTTTTCCTTAGTGGACCACTGAGAGACCTGATATGATCCTAAGTATGATTCAGCTTTCACTTCACACTGATTTTTCCCCAGGTGCAACTCCATGACTTCACTGGAGTTATTTCTAACTTAAACAGGTGTAAGAACTTCAGTATTGTCTTGTTTACTCAAATTCAAGACAAGGCCCCCTGCATTTAACATAGGGGAAAATGCCCCTGGTTTTGGATTCAATTACAAGGTGGGAGGTGGGCCAGTGCCTGCTGCAGCTCTGACTCCAGCCCCGATCTGGGCTTGAGGTCAGATCTGTAGTTGTTGCCTGTCCTACACTGCCATTGCCTGCTCCTTGCCACCACTTACCCTCTGGCTTCAGCTCTAGCCCCGCTCCAGCTTGGGGCATGAAGCATATGATTGTTCTTGCCCCAGCCTGACGTGGTAAAAGTTGTTGCTGCTATTGAACAGGGCTGTGGCTGCAGCTGGAGCAATCACATGCTCAGTGCCCCAGGTTAGAGTGGGGCTAAAGCTAGAGGGTAAGCACCAGGGATAGGGTCAAGTGGGGAGGCAAAAGGCTATGGTGGGGCAGGCATGGGGAATGCTGGTGCCAGGGAGTGCAGGCATGGGGGGAGGGGGAGCGGGGGTGCAGGACAGGGATAGGAGGGGTGGTGGGAAGGGGACAAATGGTGGGTGGGGACAGGCATCAAGGTGTAGGAGGGCAAGGGGCAGGGGTCAGACTACTTGACTCCATCCCTGCCTGCCCCCTCACCAACTCCCTCACTGCCTGCCACCCTGCTGCTGCTTTTCCAGGTGCAGTGGTGAGGGGAATGAATTTAAGACAACTCTCCAATAATTCGATTCTAGACATGGGAAATTATAACACATTTAATTTTATATATCCTTGACTATAAAGCGATGGGGTTTAAATATCCTTATCATGAGATTTTAAGCCATTGATTTCTGGATCATCAGTTAAAATCTGACTTGGGTTGGTACTGAGTTACAGCTATTATAATTTGATTGTTGTTTAATGATCTATGTAGAATTAATTGACCTCTTTTTCGTTTCTAGTAGAGTGTAAGAAGTTGTATCACAAAAAACTACAACTTGATATGCTGTGGCATGTTGCCTAACTCTGTAAGGAAAA
This sequence comes from Alligator mississippiensis, assembly GCF_030867095.1. Lineage (NCBI taxonomy): Eukaryota > Metazoa > Chordata > Crocodylia > Alligatoridae > Alligator > Alligator mississippiensis. The sequence goes on along the minus strand of NC_081825.1, from coordinate 127,796,913 downwards.
CAAAGTAGTAATTGCTTTGTGGTTTCTGACCATGGCTTCCCGCATTGCTGATAGCACAACAGGACAACATTCTTGGGTATTATGTTAGTTGCTAGGTGAATGATCTGAAACTGGGACTGAAAAGTACACTTATTGAGAAACATTTATTTAAGCAAGTTTAAATTATCCAAATATGTGAAGGTAAAACAGACTGATACTCTCCACTGTGTCTCAAACACATTGAAAAATCTTCAGTTGGTTCCAATCCTTAATTGTCCCGTTGATTTTTTCATATAATTTTGATAAACAAGGTTTGACTATAATTGAAAAGGTAGCTTTCAAAGAGGCTCTTCATGTGAACTTTGTGAATACTGTGCTGATCAAAAAAGAAATAGGTACTGTATCTATTAAGCAATATCCAAGACTCTGAGTCCCTATACTTCCATTATAATTTGTTTCAACTGAATGGTCGCTTAAGGAAAAAAAATTAGATTGACCAAGTCAGAATAAGTTGCAAATTTAATGGCCTTGTAGAAGTCCAACATAACTCCACTGGAAAAATCAGGAGTAACTGTTTATACCACATAAAATAAGACCAGAATCAGGCCCCACATTTTGAAAGCCTGCAAGTCTTGAATTTGTATACATGAAATCATTTTGATTGAAAAAATCCTAGTCTGTCTAGATAAATTGATTAAAAGCACTAATGATTTAGGTTCAGTAACAGATGTAGGTGCGTACACAGTAGGCCTGGAAGTGCCTTTTAAGTAGAAGTTAAAACTGAAGTAGAGGTCAGTGCCTGGGCTGCCTAAACAGGGAAACCTAAGCATTATAAAAAAAGTGATCCAAAAAATCCACATGCTGAGCAGGAAGTTACTTAGAGCTAGTCAACAGAAAATCCTAAATCAGTGGTTATGAACCTTTTTTAGACTTGAGGAACCCCCTGTTAGACTCAAGGCACCCCTTGGAAAATGCCAGCTCTTAGTTTCCACTCAGTTTTTGATGATGGAAAAATAAGATGGCAGTTTTCTGTTGGAAAGAACTCAGAACGACCACAGCAGGTCATAATGTTTTTCACACTGTGGCTTCTGATTTGAAATCTCTGAATTTATCTTGTGAAATATGGTAGCACACCTATTAGTGTTAACACTGTGTGGTGCCCTCAGATGCCGTTGAAAGGATCTCCAGGCACCCCAGGGTGCTGCAGAACCCTGCTTGAGAATCACTAGCCTAAGCACAGGGAGAAGGCTGAGATAACAAAGATCAGCTTCTTCATATCTAACTATTTTGTTAATATTTTTCTGCAGTGGTACCCTTCTGTACCCTGTATTTAGTTCTATATACTGTAATTGCAATGCAAGGGTAAATGGATAATTGCAGTCCTATATTTGACCATTTTGCTTCTAGAGAGGAGTGACTTGTTACTATTGTCTGGTACTTTCTTTCCCTAGCCATCATGAAATTTTATCTTAGTCAAGTAAAAGCAATGTTAACTTCAGCATAAGGGTAGCTTTATGAACAAAATGAAAGCAAATTAGTGCAAGCAGATTTAATTATTTAAGTGTACACATTACAACTGATATTTTGGGCTGTGATGAGTGCTAAAACTGATCTGTCAGCCAGTTGAACCTCCCTGACAGAGTCTAGCAATTGCCCAAAAGTGCACTTCAAACCCAGAGAGATGGAGTTGCTTTTTGTGCTTCCATCATTTAATCTTGTTGTTCCTTCTGTGTGTGCAATCAACAAATCAATTTGTATCTTGCAAAGACATGATGTGCAGCAGGGCAATGCAACTGCTTCCCTAAGGGACATGCCTTAGATCTCACCCTTTCCAGAACTTAGTTATCTGAATCAGGGTTGCAGACAAGCAGTTCCACGACCTCATAAGCCAGAGCCTGGGATCTGCTACTAAGATCTGATCTAGTTTGAAAGAATGGAGTAGGGCTGACCTTTTTCTTTCAATAAACAGAGACAGGTGAAGTGCTCAAACCACTAGATTGTTACATAAAAAGATGGCTGTAGCCACCAACTTTTCTTCCAGTAACTAACTAGTCCTTTAAAAGTAAAGGAACTACAGCTGTTATTTGCGAAAGACCTGATCCCATCAGTGTGTGTGGAAGGCATGTTCAGAACATGCCCACTTGATTGAGTCTGCCAACGGCCTTACACGCTGTTCTAGCATGTTTCTGGATCCCAGCAGGGGTTCTGTGGCAACAGACCTGCTCAGGTGATATACTTCTCAGACCAGATTTGCAAGTGCCTCAGGACATCTTAGATCAAAAAGGGAGGTAACTTAAAGTTTAGGTGCCTCCAGGGTTAGGTGGCTCCTGGGAAGCCACTGAACCCATGATTAATAGGTTTTTCATTAGGAAACTCCAAAGGAATTAAACATGATTAGGCAATTGCCCAAATCTTTCCTTTAAAAAAAACATGTCATGTAGTAATTCCATACCTCACTGAACTGAGCCACACATCCCTTAAGGAGACCCCTATAGAAGGGGCTGCCTGAATGCAGACATTTAGCAATTGACTTAACGGGGATCCGATTTTTACCCAAAGTTGTCTTTCTCAGTTTTAATGCGACAAGAAGAATTTTCCCTCTTTCTGTGTTGAGCAAAATGTACTGTTGCCCTACCAGAATACAAGCCTGTTGTACTCTGAGGCTCGTGGTTGACAATTACCACCTGCCACTTGGGCAGTCCTATAACTATCTGCCTAGTAGTATTTTGGGAAATTGATTCATCTGGCTCAATCTCACACTTCACCGAATAAAGAAATTAACCAAGCATTGTCCTTCAGGTACAGAGTACTAAATCCTGGATTCTGGTTTGCTTTATGCTCTGATATAACATTCTCTAGGGTGTTTCTGATTGGTTTTTATCCTGATAACACCCCTGCCAGATAGAAAAGGCATGATAGGAAATGGTGACAAAGTTATTACTCATATTTTGTGTAATAACTTTGTTGCTTATTCCTGGTTTTATCGTGCTATTAATTGAATGAATGTGTGGCCAGGTCAAAACTTAAGACATAATTAACCAGTTAATTATGTCTTAAGTGAAATGTGTGTCAGGGGCCTTAGTTTAGTACCCTATCTGCTAGATTTCTTTCAGATAAAAAAGGGTGCTTTGTCCTCTGCTTCCTATTGGTGAGAAGGGTTTATGGTAAAGTATGCAGGCAGAATTCTAACTTGCTGCAACCTTTCATACTTTTCGCTTTTAAAGGTGTTGTCCCAAATACTCTGTCTGCATTACAATAGATATACTTCAGGGGAAATAATTATGGCTAGAGGAGCTGTTATTACACTTTTTTAAACCACATTTTCATCACCTGCCCATGTGATGTACCAGAAGCACACTTCAGAGCCTAAAAATATGCAGTGAAGTGCTGAGTTCCAGTGTAAGTTCACAAAATTTGCACTATTCCAGGAACATGAACACAGCTGAAAATCTAGTGATCTAGCTGAAGGGCTGTAAAGAGCAGCAGAGGCCTTCCACAAATCCAGCTAATATTATCTATTTTCCTGTGGCCCATTATGTATTGGCCTGCTGAAGCAGACACGACACAAAATATAAAAGGTCTAGTTAACCTCACAGTGCTACACAGAATCTGTGGCCAAAGTGAACCCATGCTGTTACTTCAGTCAGTTATCCTACAGATTGCATATGACGTAAGTCTAGCAGAAAACCCTGTGCAATGCCTTCTATGTGAAATTCTTTGAATTCTTCTTTCCCACTGGTTTGCTACAGATATGCTAGTTGTTATGCTAGTATTATTGATGTTCTAGGCTGGTCCTATTCATTCCTATTCAAAATGTTCCTATTCATTTACACTAGGTCTAAGTGAATGGAGAAATAGGCACTTAGGGCCTCCTTTTGGAGGAAGAGAGCCCTAGAGTCTAGTCCCTGATGCCTGAGCCCACTGCCTTCTATGAATTTTATCCAATCCAATAAATATTTAATGAAAAATGCATAAGTCCCATGAGCAAGGACCAAAATCCAGGGTTTTTTTGTTCCCCAGGGAACATCCTCCTCATTTAGCCAGGCTCTCTTATCATTCTGGCCCTATGAATCTTGCACTCTTCGCTGCCTGCTAGGCAGGGCCTGTGAGAGAAATATGGGGGCCTGGTGCATCTTGGTAGGAAGGCCCCCCTACTTTCTGTTTTGGAAACAGGAAATAGTGATCTGATTTTGGGAGGGACTCTTGAGATTAGGGCCCTGACATAACCGTACCTCCAATGTCTCCCCTTCATTAGACCCTGTGACTAGGTCAGTGTCAGCAGGAAGAGAGAAGAGTTCCCCTCGGCTCAGCTCACAGCCTGGTAGCTATGGCATTTCCCCAAGAAATGGGAGATCTGGGCTCAAACATATTCAAGGTAAGGAGGTTTCCCACTTTCTGGATGAGGCTACTGGGCAGATATGGGCTCCTCCTCTGTCTAGGCACCCAAGTCTAGCTCATGGTTTCAGATTGTTAAACTCTCAGGGAACTGGAGCTTCAGGGAATTGCATATCTGCTGTCCAAGGGCCTTTTTATATAGTAATTTTGGGTGGCTCCTGGAGCTCTTAACCCCTGGATTGTCCACAAATAAAGTGGTTTTAAGAGCTTGTTATGGGGCTCAAAGTTATGCCACTCCAGGGCAGGATTAGCTCTGATCTTCACCACCCAGATCCTGTTCCATTAAGGTGTGGCCACTCCTCTAGATGTGCCGCCCATGCTGAAGTCCTCAAGTATCCCGGGATCTCTCACACCCCTACCTGTACAGCTGGAACTGAAGCCTGTAGTGGCAACTCACAACTGTAGCTCCTAGTCCTGCCTCTGCTCACCAGGCCTCTAGTGGCAAGTCACAGCTGTGCAAGTGTGCAGTCAGAGAAGGTTTCTAGGCTAGGGGTGTGACTGCTGCAAACTCCAAGCTAACACTAACACCAATCAACATTTGTGTGGCTCCCAGCATAAGGTGTAACAAGGCCCTCATCAGGCAGCTCAAAATTATGCCACTCTAGGGCAGGATTATCTCTGATCTGTGTTACCCCGCTCATGTTACACAAGGTATAGGCACTTTAGGCTACACCTTAGTGTAACCACCCCACCTACCCTGCTTTTCCTGTTAGCCCAGATCTGACCCGCCATTCATCATGTCCTCCCCAGTACCTAGATTCCCACTCACAGCCCTGCTGCCTCCTCCCCGGATTACTTGTGGCTGCCAATGCTGTCTGTTCTGGGGGACCAGGCAGGGGAGGGTTAACCTGCCTGCCCAGTTGCCACCACTGCTCCCTGGGCCGGGCTCAGCTTGGAGAAGAGCAGCAGCCCGGCAGCGGCAGAGGGCCATGGGAACAGGTTAACTTTTCCCCGCTTGCTCCACCAGGACAGACATTCACAAATAAATGGCAGTGAAGGGAAGCTGTGGAGCACTGAGGGGAAGCCTGGAAGGGAGTTGGGGGCTCTTACCTTTCATTCCTCCCAGCCCCTATTGGCCTGAACATGGGACTACCCCAAACTTGAGTTAGCACTAACATTGATCAACATTTGAGCTGCTCACAGTGTCATGTGTAACAAAGCCCTTAATCTAGAAAGAAGGTGGGATTTTAGACACCCATCCCTCTAATCCATTTCCTTTTGAGTGGCCTAGGTGTCCACCTGCTTAGTTCTGAGAATTCCTTTTCTAGGCACTCAGGTCTCTTCATTTCAGGTGCAGTTATAACTTTGTTTTTTAAAAAATATCAGTCCTAGAGGCACATGTTTAAAGATGCTGCTCAGTCTTACCTCAAGTAGATTACTTTTCGAATCTGGTCCTTAAGGTCCAAAAACATATGTTCAGTATATGTGGTGGACCAATTTTAAAACATGATTCTGGGTGTCCTTATAAAAGGGACACTAGAGAGGAAAATCCTAATTATACATAATAAACAAAATAAAAGAAAACCTTACAAAATTGGGTTCCTTTTCAAAAATTGCTTTTAAATTTCTCTTTCAGTCTGGCCAATGAAACTAGATCAGCTGGCTTCACTTTTCATGTATTTATTTCGCTTTCTGTTACTCACTCACTGGCACAACAACAGGTTTGAAACCCTCATAATTGTTACTAGTTTTGCAATATTTGGTGGCTGTTTTATTGATGTCCTAGTTCTTGGTGGCAAGTGATTATGTGAGAATTTTAGGTTGCTTTGTAAGAAAAAAACTGCATGGTTGTAGAAAACAGTGTTAAAACCATGCTCAGAAACTTGCACATACAAACTCAGAAACAAGAAAAAAATACTACTACTGCTACTAAATCTTACTTGATTTTTAAAATCATGATATTAAGCTAACCTTAAGACATGGGGGGGGGGGGGGGGAGAGGGGAGGATCTGACTTGTGATTTCAGAACGATTCAGGTTAACAACACTGTGATGCTGTTATGTATCCAAAAATGCTTGAGAATACTTATTTCACAGACCTTTCTATTTACAGCTGGTTCCACTGCATTAAAAAGAATCACACTGGATATCATTAGCCCATTTTTTCCAAAGTTTAACTTTTGGATGAGAGGCCAGGATTTTTTGTGTTATCTTTTATTGGACCAACTGTACAGTTGGGAGAGATGGCCAACAAGGTTTTGAACATCAAGACTGCCTATACATGTGCTCGGTGGGGGGAGAGGGGGTGCATTTTAATTAGAGTACTTCCTGTAGAGCCACTCTAATTAAGACACCTCACTATCACATGTATTAAGCCCCTGAGAATTTACAAATGGTGGCAGGGTGTTTTATCTAAACCTCATTTGATGAGGTTTAGATTAAGTGCCCCCATGGCCATTTTAAAATGTGCGGTGTACACATGATGGTGAGGCCATGCTGAAGCATTCTAATTAGATTAATCTGCTCGGGACTTGAGTCTGCTCTGACAACCCGAACTAGCATGTGTATAGGCAGCTGAAGTGCCCTTCTTCAGGTCTAAACTCCTGCTGTAACTATGCATGGCAATTACTTCTTTTACTATACTCTGTGAGAATCAAAAAGACTTGTAAGAAAAAAAATATTTATGGCCTTGGCAGTCTTTTTTTCCTCTTTGAATAGTAAGATGTTCATAAGATCTATCTATGAATAAGATGTTTTATATATTTGCCTGATAAGCTGTTATGGATAATGGTCCTTCAGGAACCAGCAATATAAACCAATGTTTGAAAAAGAATATAGCTGTCATTTTCTTTAACCCACTAGCATGAAAGTTTATGGAATATTAGGCAAGGTGAATAATGCAAACAATTGTAAAATGTGTGACAATTATACCTTCAATTACAATTTGTTCAGTGAGAAATGCTTTTGACCTGTTGATCCTTCTAAAAGCTAGGTTGATGGAAATTACTATAATTCTCTTTTTAATTTTATTTCTGGAGGTGGTGGAACACATTGTTTAAAAGGTTAATGTTCTTTAAAACATTAGTTTGATATCTAAAGATATGTGTCATGCATTTGCTATGGTATTTATGCAGTGCAGTGGTCCATTGTGTGTAGCTGTCTTATTGCAAAAACTAATTAAAAGATACTTAAAATATGGCTTGCTTCTTGAACTCTCTTGGACTCCCAAATAGGACACTTGAAACATGGTTTAGTCCCCAGACAAGCAATATCAAATTCAAAGTCTGTGTCATAGCTCAGAAGTACAAAATATGTTTTGGCATGGGCAACTGGTGCCTCCTGAGTCTGGAGGTGGGGCACCCTTAGTGTAGCAAAACCCCCAGTTTTTCTTTTTTTTAAATTTATTTTAAACTGCATTCCCTCCCCTTCCCCAACCATTTCTGGCATTTTCTCTCCCTTTCTATTCCCTATAGATAAGTATAAGTGAGCTCAGACTTAGGATAAGCTTTAACATTTTTATTTTAGTAGCAAGATTTTGGTTTTGGATATCCACTGTTTTATATTGTATTATTATTAGGTTTGTATTGATTCTTATTGTTGTATATTGTATTATTATCATTTTCGTATTGATTTCTATTGTTTCATATGGATATTGTATGGTTTAGGCCTGTGTTTGTAAGTGAATCGAAGTCATGTCAAGTTTCCATTAGAAGCCAGCAGCAGTGACAGCAGCAGGGATGGGGCTGGTGAGCACCCGCAGAAGATGGCAATGGTGGGGACGGGGCTGGCAAGCACGCACAGAAGCTGCCGGCAGCAGTGGTGGCAGGGGACGGCCCCTGTGGCTCCCCTACCAGTTGCCTACGTGTTTTGGTATCATCTGCAGTGGGAGAATTAACCATATTTATGCTGTTTTGGTATCACCCCAGTTTTTATTAGGATCACCTTTAGTGTTCTAAACAAATGAGCGACCAATCTAGAGTACACTTAAACAGGCTCTTTCAATTTTCCTTTCTCCTCTCTCCACTCCAAACATGAACATAAAAAGGAATCTGATCTCTGCAGTTGTCATAATTAGCATTAGCACAGAAATTACTGGCATCTTTGTTTTCACTCTGGATAGGAGGCACCATGTTGAGGTTTGGATTTAATTGTACTTAGCTGTGTAACTTAGGGTGGGCATGCAGGATACCAGCCATGAATGCTGATTTAGAAGAGGTGCAAGAATGGCAGCTCCTGCTGGCTGGCCACCACTGCTGCCAGAGCACAGAAATTGCTTGTTATGACTTGGATTCTACTCAAAATCTCAGAGCAAAATTCAGTAGAATCTGAGTTTCTACCTTAAAAAACCCAGCAACTATGGATCCAGCGCCCATGCCCGCTACGGGACAGGGAAGTCCGGGTGAGGGTGAGGGTGATCCCCTGCCCTCCATTAATGCTGACTTTGTGAAGGACCATCTTGAGAAGCTGGATACCTTCAAGTCAGCCGGCCCTGACAATCTTTACCCCAGGGTACTCAAGGAGCTGGCGAGCATCATAGCCCAGCCTCTAGCGCGGATCTTTGAAAACTCTTGGCACTCTGGTATAGTGCCCGAAGACTGGAAGAAGGCCAATGTGGTGCTTATCTTCAAGAAAGGGAGAAAAGTGGATCTGGCTAACTATAGGCCCATTAGCCTGACTTCTATCCTGGGGAAGATCTTAGAAAAGTTTATTAAAGAGGCCATCCTTAATGGACTGGCCGATGCCAACATCTTAAGGGATAGCCAGCACGGGTTTGTTGCGGGTAGGTCTTGCTTGACCAATCTCATTTCCTTCTACGACCAGGTGACCTATCACCTGGACAAGGGAGAAGAGATTGATGTCATATATCTTGACTTAAAAAAAGCCTTCGATCTGGTTTCCCATGATCACCTCTTGGAGAAACTGGCCAATTGTTGCCTTGGGTCCTCCACAATCCACTGGCTGGAAAATTGGCTCCGTGGTCAAACCCAGAGGGTAGTAATTGATGGAAGTCACTCATCATGGTGTCCTGTGACCAGTGGGGTCCCCCAAGACTCTGTCCTTGGACCTATACTGTTCAACATCTTCATTAATGATGTGGACACTGGAGTCAGAAGCGGACTGGCCAACTTCGCCAATGACACCAAACTTCGGGGCAAAGCATCCACACCAGAAGACAGGCGGGTGATCCAGGCTGACCTGGACAGGCTCAGCAAGTGGGCGGACAAGAATCTGATGGTGTTCAATGCCGATAAATGCAAGGTTTTCCACCTTGGGAAGAAAAACCCGCAGCATCTTTATAGGCTCGGCAGTGCTATGTTGGCTAGCACTATGGAAGAAAGAGACTTGGGGGTCATCATTGACCACAAGATGAACATGAACCTGCAGTGCGATGCTGCGGCTAGTAAAGCGACCAAAACGCTGGCTTGCATCCATAGATGCTTCTCAAGCAAATCCCAGGACGTCATTCTCCCCTTGTACTTGGCCTTAGTGAGGCCACAGCTGGAGTACTGCGTCCAGTTTTGGGCTCCACATTTCAAAAAGGATGTGGAGAAGCTTGAGAGAGTCCAGAGAAGAGCCACGCGCATGGTCAGAGGTCAGGGAAGCAGACCCTACGATGACAGGCTGAGAGCCCTGGGGCTCTTTAGCCTGGAAAAGCGCAGGCTCAGGGGTGATCTGATGGCCACCTATAAGTTTATCAGGGGTGACCACCAGTATCTGGGGGAACGTTTGTTCACCAGAGCGCCCCAAGGGATGACGACTAGGTCGAATGGTCATAAACTACTACAAGACCGTTTCAGGCTGGACATAAGGATGAATTTCTTTACTGTCCGAGCCCCCAAGGTCTGGAACAGCCTGCCACCGGAGGTGGTTCAAGCGCCTTCATTGAACACCTTCAAGAGCAAACTGGATGCTTATCTTGCTGGGATCCTATGACCCCAGCTGACTTCCTGCCCTTTGGGCAGGGGGCTGGACTTAATGATCTTCCGAGGTCCCTTCCAGCCCTAATGTCTATGAAATCTATGATTCCAGGTGATTTCAGTGCAAAATATCTGGTTTTGGCTGCCTCAAAATTCCTCAGCAAACTTTTTTCAACGAATGTATTTTGGTTGTGAATTTTGAAACAAAGAGTAAAGCAAAGCAAGTTCAGAAGATGTAGGATTTTTGCAAATACTTTGCATAGCTCTAATGAAATGTGTCTTGGCAAGTGAATATATATCATACGAAAATAAGCGTATATACATGGCTATTAACAAGGGATTACCATATTTTCTTATACACAACACATAGTTCCCTCCCCCGCCAAAAAAAATCATCTGCTGGAAATAGGGGTGCACGTTTTAGGAAGTAGGGTAACAACAGCTTCTGCTGCACTGAGCTTCTGTGAGGGAAAAACAAAAGTGAAGCTGTATGTGCTACAAAGGGGGCTCCCTAGCTGCTGGCTGTGGATACTTTCCTTTTCTCCTGGTAGTGGATAATGCTGTAAAAGCTGGCAGGCACTACTGGCTGCCCATTCAGTTAAGCTCAAGATGAGAAGAGGGATCAGGAATTTTGACTTAGCCAGCAGCACCTGCAAGTTTGTGCAGCATTAGCCTGCTGCTAAGGGGTTAACAGAGCAGCCACAATGTTGTGTTTTCACACCCCTTAACTGCAACCAGTGTTTTCCCTGGGGAAATACCATACTTCCCAGTACTCTGAAGGAAAGGCCTTTTATTCCTTCATTCTGCCTTTGAAAACCAAGATGCATATCTTGTTTATATGTGAGAAAACATGGTAGTTGCAGAGTGTTTGTAAAAGTGAAAAATGGTATAAAGAATGGAGAGAGTCAAGTTAGCACGGTGAGTAAAGTTCCTCATTTTTCTATCAAATCAGTTATACAAAGTGCCATTTAGGTCACTCAAATTTGTTCAATCCCTCTCTTCCTCCTTTTGTAGCCTGGATACTTTCTCTTCATCCCTGCATTGCAAATAAATGTGATGAAAATGTATGCAATTTAAGTAAGTGAGTTGTATTTCTAGTAATAGCTAAGCTACATGGTACACAGATGAAGAGGAAATAATGAAATGATGATAAGTATATTAAAAAAATTCAGACAGTCCAACTGAAGACTAGCCAGTGATTTGTAATATTATTTAGGCATCTAAGTCCTGTATATAAATAGGCTCCTATATAAATGTGTCTGACTTTTCAGAGGCTATCTGCACATCTCTCTTCCTTGGAAGCTAGTGGTAGCAGTGGATTCTCTAGACCTCTGAAATCCATCATTTTCTTCAGTGCTTGAATATGGCTCCACACACCCAACTTCAAACATCTTAGTTCAGGAATTTAAAAGGAAGTTTCTGAGGAGATGTCGTTATCAAAAGAAAACACGTCTAAAGGTTCAGTTCAATGGGATACTTCAAACCCTCCAGTCCCATTAACAAGAATGGAAAAACAGGGTATTTGGGATACAGTGTCTTAGAATCACAGAATCAGAAAATTAGGGTTGGAAGGGACCTCAGGAGGTCACCTAGTTCAACCGCCTCCTCAAAGCAGGAGCAAACCCAGCTAGATCATCCCAGCCAAAGCTTTATCTAGCCAGGTCTTAAAAACCTCCAAGGACTGTGATTCCACAACCTCTCTGGGTAACCTGTTCCAGTGTTTTACTACCCTCCTTGTGAGAGAGTTTTTCCTAATATCTAACCTAAACTTCATCGGCACCTTTTTTAGGGGGTGCACCACCACATGCACCCCCTATGTGTCGCCCCTGTCTGTCACCACTGAAAACAATCCAGCTCCATCCTCTTCAGAACCTCCCTTCAGGTAATCGAAGGCTGCTATTAAATCCCCTCTCAGTGGGTTCTGCACGAGACAATAACTGTGCAGTAGCCTAATAACACTGTGCTGTAGTGTGCCAGGAGGATCAGGGAAAGTATGGGTCCCTTACTGAATGAGGGAGGCAACCTAGTGACAGAGGATACAAAAGGCTGAAGTGCTCAATGCCTTTTTCACCTCAGTCTTCAGAGGGAAGGTCAACTCCCAGACTACTGCACCTGGCAGCACAGTTTAGGGAGCAGCCAACTGTGGTAAAAGAACAGGTTAGGGACTATTTAGAAAAGCTAAATATGTACAAGTCCATGGGGTTAGATGGGATGCACCCAAGGGTGTTAGGGAAGTTGGCTGATGTGATTGTGGAACCGTTAGCCAACATCTTTGAAAATTCATGGTGATCAAGAGAGGTCCTGAGTGATTGGAAAAGAGCAAATATAGTGCCCACATTTAAGAAAGGGAAAAAGGAGGATACAGGGAGCTATAGACTGGTCAGCTTCACCTCAGTCCCTGGAAAAATCATGGAGCAGATCCTCAAGGGATCCATTTCTAAGCATTTGGAGGAGATTAGGAACAGTCAGCATAGATTCACCAAGGCCAAGTCATGCTGGACCAACTTGATTGCCTTCTATGATAAGATGACTGGCTCTGTACATGCAGGGAGAACAGTGGATGCAATATACCTTGACTTTAGAAAGGCTTTTGATGTGGTCTCCCACAACATTCTCACAGGCAAGCTAAGAAAGTAAAGGTTGGATGAATGGACTATTGGTGGATAGAAAACTGGCTGGATCATCGAGCTCAGAGTGTAGTAATCAAGTAGTGGGCCTGGCTTTGTTCAGTATCTTCATCAATGACCTGGAAAATGGGATGGAGCGTACCCTTGGCAAGTTTGCAGATGACACCAAGCTGGGAGGAGTAATCAATCAATACACTGGAGGATGGGTAGGGTTAGGATTCAGAGACCCAGACAAATTAGTTGACTGGACCAAAAGAAATCTCACGAGGTTCAATAAGGACAAGTCTTGCGCTTAGGACAGAACAATCCCATGCACCGGTACAGGCTCAGGGCTAACTGGCTGGCAGCAGCTCTGTAGAAAAGGACCTGGGATTACAGTGGACAATAAGCTGAATATGAGCCAGCAGTGTGCCCTTGTTGTCAAGAAGGCTAATGACATGCTGGGCTGCATTGCTAGGTGTGTTGCCATCAAGTCAAGGAAAGTGACAGCCTAATAACACTGTCCCTGATCCTCCTTTTCTTACTCACAACTTGTAGAAACCCTTCTTGTTTCCCTCCACATCTCTTTCTAGCTGCAAATCCAACTGTGCTTTGGCCTGCCTGACTTCATCCCTGCATGCCCGAGCAATACTCTTATACTTCTCCCTAGTTGTCTAAATTTCCACTTCTTATACGCTACCTTCTTGTGATTTAGCTTATTGAAGAGTTCCCTGCTAAGCCAACTTAGTTTTCTGTTATACTTGCTACTCTTCCTGCACATCAGGACAGTTTGTTCCTGCACTCTTGATAAGGTTTCTTTAAAGTACAGCCAGCTCTCCTGCACTCCTCTCCCCCTCAGACTGACTTTCCAGGGGATCCTGCCCTTGAACTAGTTGAAATCTGCTTTTCTGAAGTCCAGGGTCCTTACACTGTTGCTCTCCTTCTTTCCTTTCCTCAGGATCCTAAACTCAATCATCTTGTGGTCACTGCTGCCCAAGTTGCCATCTACTACTACATTCCCCACCAATTCTTCCCTGTTGGTGAGCAGCAGGTCAAGAAGAGCACTGCCCCTAATTGGCCATTCCAACATTTGCACCAGGAAGCTGTCCCCAGCACTTTCTAAAAACTTCCTGGATTGCCTGTACGCTGCTGTATTGCCCTCCCAGCAGATGTCAGAGTGCTTACATTTCCTCCAGGTCGCCCACTTCCTGGACCGGAGAGGTTGCTTGACCAAAATGACATGACAACCTGTGGCATTGGCATGTACAGGGCCCAGGTAGTCAGTCCTGTGTCTTAAGTAAACCCTCATCTAGGTTATTTTCTTCAATATTTTCTGATAACTCAGAGTCATACCATGCCAACAAAGAGCCAACTGCCAGACTGCAAACATGCTGCTCCTTACTTCTAGTCAACAATTCCCTATTTTATAGCACTCTTTGTTTCAGAAAGCTTTTGCTGACTGACTCTTGTGTTACCAGGGTCTGAGAACATCAAGCTTAATTTATTCCTCCAAATTACAAGAGATGTTATTAAGCATATACAAACAACAGAATCTCCAACTGGGTCTAAATGGTGAAGATCAATGACTACTGTCTTCTGGTGATTTTAATCACATTAATGCTGCAGTAGATTAAAAACTATCCTCCTCTCTTCACTAACGTGGCAAGTTTCAACAGCTCTTTCATTTGCTGGAACTATCACTTAGAAATTCTATTTGTGTTTACATGAAAATGATAGCTACTTTTTCTTTCAGTCTGTCCTTTCAAAGTCAAAGTTCCCTGTCAAGAAAACATAATTTGATGTCCCAAACTTTCCACTTTTATGATGGAGATTAGCTATTTTGGTCTAGCATTCCAATAACCCAAGAGAGTAAAGTATGCCAGCAATCTATACATTAAAGCTTAATGACCACTTAATGAAAAGAAAACACCACTTACATACATTAAATTCTTGCTAATTCTTTTCGCCAGATAGGATTCATTGGTTGAAACAGAATGTGGTTTCAGGTACATATAGGAAATAAGGGACCATCAAAGTGGTTATACAAAGCCTGTCAATGTCTGGCTAGCCCCAATTATGCTGGACACCAATTTTAGTCAGCTCTCTCTCTAGAGATAGAAAAGACAACATCATTTGCTTATCAAGACATCATCTTAATGGTATACTATTGAGCTATAATTAACTGGCTGGCTCAATTTCTGACTTTTAGGTGGCAGGATCTTAATTGATTTGCTCAAGAAATACTGTTCCTTCATTTTACAAATAAAAACTCACCATTCCAACCAACAAATAATATAGCTTAATAATATATAGTTTATAGACTACGCTGACTGTGATGATTCCCAAGTTTGCTTTTGCTGTTCACATGGTAAGACATTATTTTATCAAAAAACAGATATAGGAAAACTAAACCATGATAAGAAGTTTGGACTCTGGCTAAATTACAAACCAAAAAAATATTCAATTTTCAGGCTAAAACTCTCTATTTGGTAAGAAATCTCAGAATAATTAAGGAATCCACTTAAGGATTTCTGAAGTAGCCCAGGAGACGTTCATAAGCTCTTGTGTAACTCTAAAGTAATCCTTAATGGGTGCTTCAGGGGCATATGCCCCTGTTCACTGTGTTATTAGTAAAACTATTCTTGGCACCCCACACTATCTCAAAATTCAGAATAAGTATATTCCTGTGATCTGAACAGTAATCCAAAAAGTGGCATGTCTATTTTTGTGGGATAACTTTAAGATTCTTAAAGGATCAAATGCATCAGGTTGGTATAGTTACTGAAGTATGTACCATTGGAATGTATGTATTAAAGAGTTTTAAACTATCCTGGGAAAATAATGCAAATAAGTAATAAAGTAAAAGATTTAGCAGTGAATTATGTCAACCCAGCTGGACTAGTGATTGTTAAAACTGTAAAAGAGTCAGTTAACAAATTAAGCCAAATCAAAGTTGCAAGGAAAGATTAGCATTTGACGGACTAAAGGCGGCTTACAGGAGATAAAAGTTGTCCTACAGCTATAATGAACTGCTCAAATCCATGTATTTAAAGGCAATTACAGGACTGGTCACAGTTTCTTTCTTAATTTTCAGTCAGTTCTTACTTTGGCAAAACTGTGGACTTCTGTAGAAGTCCAGGTTTCAGGATTTGGCAATAAATACATTTTGTGATCTAATAGCAAGCGAGGGCAAATGCTGAATGAAACTTTGAAGATACAGCCAGTCTAGCTGCTCTTCCAAATAGACTTGTCACCGACATAGATACTTTCTGCTGCTGTTCCTCTTCTGCTAAAGGTTGTTTAACAACTTCCTTTAGGAAACAATTGTTGGGTTTGATGGAGAATAAAAACAGGTTAGCAGTTGTCAGCATTTTATTGCGGTTTTATCCAACCAGAATTATCTTTTGAGACTATATTCAGCAGAAAAAGCCATGCAGATCTCTGTTCCAAAGAAGGACCTTTCCCTTCGATCTGCACCTGGAGAAGATTTACTTGACAGAATAACATAGCATAAACTGCATAAAAAAGGTGGTAAAATGGAGCAGTATCTCCATAGAGAGATAAATGGGATGGCTGTTTTCTTTTGAATTAGTTCCATTCATACAGGTGCAATTCTGATAATGTTATTCATGCTGACTAGTTACTTACACGTACTTACAAGACTTCAGTAGGGCTATCTACTGAGTAAGGCTATGGGCACACATACTGTGGGATGAGTTAGTTTGTGAATTTGCAGTGTGTTTAGCCTGTGGTAACCGTCCATGTGTATGTTCTTACTCCTCAGCAAATGAAGGGGTGGGGGAGCTGGGACGGAAAGACACATGCAATGAAGGTGGTTAATAAAAAATTATTAGACTATAGCCCTCTCTCTTTTTATGTGGATAAAACATTTTAAAATGTATTTGAGGAATTAGAAAAATATCCTGCCTGGTAAAAGCTGTGCTAATATCCAAGGCACTAATTCAAAATCAGTTTGCCACTTGATTTGATTTTCTGTGTGCAGACAGTTTCATATGTTGGTCAGCTTGGATGTGTGGCTTATATTAGCCTGTTGTACCTTATGGTATAAATCAAAGAGAGGAAGAGATGCAGAATATGATGCATTTTAATGCTCTCACCGAGTCTGAGGGCAGGATTAGGGCTAAATTCTCCTATGAAACAATGGGGGTGGGGTGGGGAACAGGTTACCACTGAAAAAACGTTTGATTATAAAAGCTTTCAGGCAGCACAACTCATAGTAGTTGTTGGAAACTGACAATGAAACTGGAAACTGCCACTTTTGCAAAACTATGATTTACTTTGCTCAGCACTGGTGAGGCCACAGCTGGAGTACTGCATCCAGTTCTGGGTGCCACTTTTCAGGAAGGATGTGGAGAAGCTTGAGAGAGTCCAGAGAAGAGCCACTTGTATGATTAGAGGCCTGAAGAACAAGCCATATGAGGAAAGGCTGACAGATATGGGACTATTCAGCCTAGAAAAGAGAAGTTTTTGTAAACTGCCATCAATCCCCCTGAAGATATCAGGGGAGAGCATCAGGGGCCAGGTGAACAACTATTCACCAAAGCCCCAGGGGAAAACCAGGAACAATGGTCATAAACTCCTAGAAGAAGGTTTCAGACTGGATATCAGGAAAAACTTTCTTCGTGGTTCATGTGACCAGATTCTGGAACAGACTCCCAGTGAGGGTGGTGCAGGCACCTACCCTTCAAAAGAGACTGGACGCACACTTCACTGGGGTTATTTGACCCCAGCAGTCTTTCCTCCCCAGAGCAGCAGGGCTGGACCCAATGATCTCTTGAGGTCCCCCTCAATCCTAAACTTCTGTGAATTTCTAGGGCCTGACTGTTCTCTCAGTGAGACAGCTATAAATCTGAAGTAACCCTATTGGGCTTAATGGAGATACACAACAAAAATACCTGGGTGCATGAGGAAGAATCAGGCCCTTGACATAAAAGTACAACTTTTGATCTAGGTCCTAATCTAAACACTTATAATAACAATTCCATCTCTTCACTTGTGAAATAAACCATGCCTGTACTAGGTAATAAAACTATATAGGATCAGCGGTGTCAGGATGTGATGAACAGCTAATTTTGTTACATGACATGAATCCTGTCCATAATGGTACAGACAGAAATATGTGAATGGGATTCTTTTATTAGCTAAAAATAAATGAGGTGCTGTGCCCTTGATGTTAGATATTAGTCTTGTTTTCCAGTGGTTCTAGTTTTCTCTGTTTAAAAAATCACACATTTTCTGATAAAAATCCAAAATATTCTGATTAAAGCCCCCAAAATCCATGTTTTTCCATTATTAAAATGAAATGTCACTATATATAAATGTGTATCAGTTGAACACAATGTTTTATTGATATATTTACAATTTTAAAGCAATTTGGAAGTTTACTAGTGCCTCAATCATTGTAATAAAAAATGTATTTAAAATAAATTTTGCGGGCTTGTGCTCCCAACCCTGCTGCCCTCCCCCTGGGGCAGCCCAGCAGTTAGGATCCACACAGGAGGGCAGAGTGGTGTGGGCAGAGTTGGTGCTGCTGTTGGGAGACCCAAGCCAGCTGTGCCAGCTGTGCTGGCATGGCAAAGTGCCCCCTGCCCACACAGCAGCAGCAGGGGTAGGATGGCGAGGAGTTGTGGCCCTTGTTGCTGCCAAGTAGGCAGAGGGCACCTCACCATTGCGGTGCAGCTGGCACAGGGCTCCTGGCAGCAGCACCAAGCCTGCCTGCCCCATTCTGCCCTCCTACACCAGGTCCTGCCTGCTGGGCCCTGGAGGCCCCAAGGTGGGGACAGCAGTACAGGGTATTGCAAGCCTGCAGCAGGCAGCCCGCATCTGCCTCTTCCCCGTGCATAAATCTGGGGGGCATGTGCCCCGCCATACCTGCCTCCACAGGAGCATGAGCAACAGTGTGAAGCCAGCCTCCCTGCCACCCCACGAATGAGCTACCCATGGCTCTGTCCTGCTCTCTGGCTGGGCCCTGAATTCCTGCCCCAGCCCTTGGCCCCACACATTGCCCTGGCAGGGCGGCGCCCCCAGTCTTCCCCTCTCCCTCCTTCACTGTGGGGGCCTCAACCATGGAGTCCTCAATCTGCACCTCCCATAGAATTACTTGTAGGAGCTGCACAAGCATGTGGTGCCCCCTGCCTGATCGCCCTACTCCTGCTACCCCCAGCCTCAAGCAGCCCCTTGCAGTCTGGAACTCCACCAGCCTGCAAGGGGAAACCTGTCGTTTCTGTGATTTATGATTTCGTCCTTTAAAGGAGAAAATCCATGTTTTTCTCCTTTAAAGGAGAAAAGCCATGTTTTTTCTGCATTTTCCCACAGCAAACAGAAAAACTGGATCCCTGATCATGTCTTCTAGTCTCTACTTTAATAATATAATTAATCATCTCAAAACTTGTTTTCTCTTGCCAACCAGTATCTGTTTTTCAATTTGTATCTTGATCTTACATAGCACTATTTCTATTGGGATTACAATCCAGCTGTCACTACTAAAATCCTTCTTAATTTATGTCTTACTGCTTAGTTTCCCATTGTCTCTTATTTCATAAAGAGGGATGAATTTAAAATTCAAACTATTCAGTCTTTTTCACTCTGGGCAGTTCTAGAATACGTTAATGTACAGTTTTGTTAAGGATATAAATGGCAGAAGTAATACGCGATGGCAAAAGTGAAGTTCCAACTGGAAAAGACGTATTTGTAGAGAAGTATTGTACCCACAATAAAATAAACAGTATATTACAACAGTTTCTCAAGAGAAAAAAATAGTAATTTTTCTAATGAGGTTTGTATATATTGTGCCTTAAATGCAAATTAGGTTATTTATAGCAGGGGTTTTCAATGTTTTTTAACAAGTGTACCCCTTTTGCCTCAAAGTTTCAGCTTATGTACTGCTTTATATTTTTTTAATTGTTTTTAAGTGGTGGGGGGGAGGGGGGGAGGGGTGTGCATATTGAGGCCCCCATGGTGAGGAGAGGCTAGGGCTAGGGCTGGGCAGGGGCAGGCATTGCACAACTGGGACAGAGAGTGGGACAGAGCTGTGAGAGCAGCTTGTCTGGGCATGTAGAGTGGGGGGGTCGGCTTCTGGCACTGTGCACACCCAGCGTGCGCAACAGCGTGAAGCCAGCCTCCCGGCCACCCCCCAAGGACCCTGGGGCCGTCTCTCCCCCCCACCTCCCTGGGTAAGAGGGTGAAGCGTGGGAAGGCACCAGGGGAGATGCTGCCGCTGTGCCCTGGGTGTGCTTGGTCCCTGCCTGCCTGTCCGCGTGTACCCCCTAAGACCTTTCTAAGTACCCCTGGAGATACATGCACCCCTGGCTGACAGCCCCTGATTTGTAGGATAGTTGCCTCCCAAAGCTACATTAATATTGCTGCACATGCTGCTTACCAGCAGCCATGCTAGATATTAATGGTACTACTTTTGGTAAACTTATTCTCAGAAGCACCACTTGTAGAAGGTACCCTCAGGATTTACCATCTATTGCCTTAAGTCACTTAGGTCTTGTCTTTACAGTAATACTTTGCTGCTTTAGGATGGAAGAGTTCCATGGTGATGGCCATGACTTTATTACTAGAGTAGACAAGGCCAAGTTATTTTTAACATTGTGGGTGCATCTACACCAGACATTTACTGTGGAGTTGCCTAATTAGCTCCGCAGTAAACATCTTGCCTTCTTTACGTGTGGCCCTATTAAGTCGCATGAAACCAATGAACTCTGAAACAGGTTAGTACTTGTAAACACAAGTACTAACCTGCTGTGCAGTTTTTCATGTGCAGCAATGCATGTGTAGATACTGCTCCAGCCAGCCCCTCTTCAGCATGTTGAGCCAGGTCAGAGCAGTCCCCTTGGACTATTGCTAGCCATGGCTGCTCTGACTCCCTGGTCCCTGCCAGCCAGGGCTGCTCTGACCTGGCTCAATATGCTGCAGCCCTGGGCACAGAAGTAAGTACAGTGCCTGGGAGCAATAAAGTCTGGTGCAATATGCACCAGAGTTATCTCTGGCACCACGTTAGCACAACGTTATGGCATATTGGCACTGCTTCTATGTTATATCTGAGAGTACTTCCCCGAAGAACATGCCTCTCAGTAGCTCCCTCTTCACATGTTTCAAGTTCTGGAAACGAGGCAATATAACCACTTTTAGAGTGTTATTGAGTGGATGTACCAGCATGACACTTCAGCTCTTTCTTTTAGATGTGTGTATCAGAATGAATTCAATGACACTCTAAGAAGGATTCATTGCTTCACTCTCAGCATTTGATATGCTGGAAGCAGGAGTGTATAGGTAGGCTATGCTTCACTGCAGTATTCCTGAATATGTCACAGAAGTGGTATAGAGATGCCCTTAATGCCATTAGATGCAGCTGTGTCACTGCTTCTTGTGTGGGCAAAACTTTAAAGAGGGAGGTCAAAGGAAAATGATGCCATGCTATTGCACATAAATAGTCTGAAGGGCCTATGAAAATGGATTACAATAATCCAGCTGGGATGTAATAAAAACATGAATTAGTAACTTCATATCCTTCTGTGAGAGCCTTGATCACAGCTTTGCTGTGTTCTAGAAATGTCAGCATGAAGGTTTTGATCTACTGTAGCTAAAAAAAGAAGGTCAATATCAAGAATAACCCTAACTTTATTTTGGAAGCAGGATGTAAAGTAAAAGAACTTTTAATTCAGGTTGGCTGTGATATTGTTTCTCTGAATTTAACCCCAGTTAAATTTACGTTCAAACATATGGGACTAAAAACCACTTGACAGTGTAGGTAAACAGCAATTGTTTCCTTAGGGTCACATGTAAATGGAAAAATAAACTTCTTTGTCAGCATTATAACCGTGATGAAGATGATTAATTGATAGTCACAGGGTGCGTCTACACAAGATGCTAATTGCACAGTAGCCTAATAACACTGCACAGTGGTGTGCTGGCCAAAAACCAAGCTACTATGCTACTGCATAGTAACAATGGTGCGTGCAGTAACTATGGCGCATTACTGAATGTGCAGACACGCGCACAGTGTAGCTGAAATTATGCTCCTAAACAAGGGGAAATATTAGAAGCATATTGACATGGAACAGCATGGATTAAAAAATTAAGTGAGAATTAAACTCAAGTACAGTGTACCCAGTTGAATAAAATAAAACTGAAATCGTCTTTGTACTTACAAGTTACTTCTAAGTTTCTTGTTGCAACTGATCAATAGACTTATTAAGAAAAATATCCTACAACCTTAGAAAGACTTGAAAAATGTTTTCACAATTTTTTCAAATTAAAAAAATATTTTGTGCAGTTTTTCTACTGTAAAACTGTTTTTCTATAAAAACATCTGAGATATATGATTGAATTCTGACAACACTTCAACAGAAATATTAAGTTTGATGCTGATACTGATAATTTACCCTTGAGCAAATTCATGAAGTCATAGTGTGTGTTATGGTTGATAAAGATGGCTATTTTTGTATTGTAAATTTTAATGATCTTGGCAAGAAAAAGCATACTGGACACAAATTGGAGACTTGCCAAGTCATTGGCAGACAGTAGCTTTTTTGGAGACATAGCTAGGTTGGATTTTGATGAGTTAAAGGGTGTGGTAGTAACTTGCTAAGTATGTGCTCTTGGTCAGTTGTCATGGAGCATCTGATGTGCAGAGAAGTCCCACCTCCTTTTACACTTCTGTAAGCTGTTCCTTTGCCTATACCTTTGTGCAGCCTCAGTAGTGTTAGATACTGTTTCTGTTATACTCAGGCAGCTATATTGGTAGGATTGATAGAAGAGACAGAGAACAAAAAATTGTTTGAAAAATCATTTACTGAAACTGATTACTGAAGACTAACCTTTCAGATTTTCCTTATGCAGCAGAGTCGCTTTATAACAGATACACCCATGGATTCTTAAGTGTGGTAAAGTTATAGTAAAGGTAACATAACAAAAAGAAAACCTAAGGAGAAATTTCATATAGAGATAAGAGCATTTCCCTAAAGCATACATGAGTCTGCATGTTCAATAATAATATAAAATTCCTTCCAACTGCATCTTTGTAGTTTTCAGGGGACACATTTCCTTCAAGCTAAGCAGTGCTGCCTACAAGATGCTTTTGATTTGGGAATACAGTAAAATTCCAGCAATTACAAAAGTTAAGAGCAGTCATCCAGGGCACCCATACATGTGCTGGATGTCTGCTCCGTCTCATGCTAATTAGACTTGATTAATCAAGTCTGCTGGAGCATGCTCATTAGCATGCTCCAGCAGCCTTCACATCATGTATATTAGCATCCCCATGCTTCAAAATAGTGACGGGGTGCTTCAGCTTGTTGAACAAGCTTTAGTTAAACCACCCTCACCACCATTTTGAAGCACGGGATCATGAATACACATGATGCTGTGGGAGTTTTAATTAGAGCGGCCCTTGGAGCTGCCCTAATTAGAGCACCCCCCACAGAGCACGTGTAAAGACACCCCCAAAGCCTAGACATTTGGATAAAAGATTCAGTAAGGATGGAAGAGATTGTCCCTAAAGATGGAACTGGAAATTGTGCATCCAGAAATAGAAGAACTCTCTATTTGCATTTTGATATCATATTAATGGTTAGTATAGTATTAATGGCTTCTCTCACTGTGAACTGATGAAATTTTGCTTTCTATTCTTTTGGGTCAGTAGAGTAACAAGGAAGCTTGGGAAGCCTTGTGCTCAATATCATTGTTTCATTTTATTATTGTAAGATGCTGAACCTCTTCTCTGTTCATTCCATACAGTGCAAATGCACTTAGGATGCTCTATAAAGAAAGGGGGGAAACTCCTTTGCCTTCATGGGCCAGACGAGTCCATGGGCCAGATGAATAGTATGGGGCCAGTCCTGTGGCCCAGATCTGGCCCATGGACTGCCCTTCCTCCCAGCATGCTGGATCCAGTATATGTGGCATTTGCTCCAGCCGATCCAGGACCCATGCTGCATGCAGTTTGTGTCCTGGCTTGGCTGGGGCAGCTGCCATGTGTAATGCAGGTCCTGGATTGGCTGGAGCAGACACTGCAGGCAACATGGGGCCCAAAGCAGGTGCTCTGTATCGTACAGTCCTGAAGGAGGTACTGCATGTGGCACGTGTCCCAGACTGGCCAGGGTGGACTATGTGTATGGTACAGTCTGGTACTGGCCAGGGTAAGCATTGTGTGCAGCATGGGTCCTGGATCAGCTGGAGCAAGTGGTGCATATGGTACAGTTGTAGAGTGGATGCTGTATGCAGCATATGTTCCAGACCAGGTAGAGTGCCTACCACATGTGGAGCATATCCCAGGCTAGCCAGAGCAGGTACCATGTGCAGCACAAATCCTGGACCAGCTGGAGGGGAACCACTGCATGCTGCAGGTGTCCCAGAATGGCTGAAGCAGGAGCCACATGTAGCTCACATCCCAGGCCCTGTGATTGGGGATGGTCCAGCATATGCCATGGGCTGTCTATGGGTCAAATCAAGACCCAAGGGCAGCACTGGGGCCCAGATGAATGGGCTCCATGGACTGGACTCAACTGGTGGGTAGTATCTTTGACACACCTGTTTTAAAGCCAGGCCCAGAGAAGGATGCCAACAGTATCCTATAAAGACAGAAGACTAGTCCTTTGATGCTAAATTTATTCATACAGGTGTATGGTAGTGCTAAAAAGGATATTTAGTTCTAGGTCTTGGGTGCACTTGACATAATTTAAAAATGCATCCTTTCTAAATGCTTCCATGCTGTTTAAACTTTATTTATGATTACTTGCCATCCCCCTGCTGTCATTTCCAAACACAAGGGGAACAGAGTGAGTTTTGCAATGTCATTGGGATTGGGGTATTTAGACCAAATGAGGGACACATTCCAAAGCTATGTGTCCCCTCACAAATAATTAGGCTGACTATATGGAAAACCCAGAAATCCAGGACATAATCTGGGAAATCCAGGACACTGCCCTGCCCCAGCACTCTCACAAGGTGCTCTACGCCACTCCACCTCCCAGCCAAACTGTGCCTCACATCCTTGCGTTTCTAAGATGCCCATTATAATTCCCAACAGCTGACCGGGACCAACCTCTGAAATCCAGGACTGTCCAGGCTAAAATGGGCATACAACCTTCCTACAAATAATGCCCTAAGAGCAACCACCTCTTGTTTACACCAGTGGAGCTTCAGCTCAAGTGTCTCAGCTGATTACTACAGGGAGAATAGAGGTTACTCAGATAGTCATTTGGAGCTTTAAAAGTGAAATCTCATACCTTAAACATCACGAGGAAATATATGGACAGCTGAACAGATCCTAGATTAGTAGTTCAGTATGCCTGTGTCAAGAAAAATCCACTTGACAAGTGGGCCAATGTAATCTGCCCTAGTTCCAGGTTCTGGGTGTTTTATCTTCATGTAAACAGCATTCACTAACTGCAAAGTATATTTCTGCCCTTTTTAGTGGAGAATCTTATTTAGAAAAAAGTCTAGAAAAGTAGCATCTAGTGATAAGCTCTAGACATTTGTTTCAAGACATGTCATCCATGAGCTCATCTGCACTGAACATGATTTTCCAAGACACAGTGATGAAATTAGATGGTGCTTTCTCATTTGAGAATTAAAGTAACTACATAAGGACTCAAGTGGCTACATTTTATCAGAAACATAATTATAACTGATACTTATTCTGGGATCCATCAGGACAGAAATCACTTTATAAACTGATCTGCGCATTAAATACCATCTAGGAGTCATTTTAACAGTCACTGAAATTCAGCCACTTGTGGGATGGACAATGGCAATTGTTAACAGGTGCCTGAGAGCATTATGTAACAAAGTAATTGAAGAATATAATGCTAATTGAAACTGTGGGTAAATCATGAATAACCAGAATGTTAGAACTTATATCTGAATTTAGTTGGGATATTCAAGCCTAGTTTTTGAATGTGGTGGTTAACATGTTCTAAAGCTCTAGCACAGACAATGAAAGATGTACTTTACCACATCCTAGTTGGATGTGTCAACTTATCTTGGTTAGGACGGCTGTGTCAAAATGTGTTGCTGTGCTAAAACATTTTTATAAACAAAACAAAACAAAACAAAACAAAACAAACACTTTTATCTCAGTTGATACAAACTCTCAGACTAAAAGTTCCAGTGCCGTGAAATAACGTTTAAGCTATCCATTTGTGTTCAACTCGCAAACCTCCTTTGTGGGCTTGTGAACTGATTATAATCAGTAGACCATGGAGGTACTGTAATTTTAGAAAACAATGGAGCTATCAGTGTCATCTGATACTGGTTTACAAATTGTTTCCATGTTGCAAAGCTAACTATAGCTCATCTTCCGTGTAAACACTGAAAAACAAGGTGCCATGATTTTTATCGTCCTCGCTTTTGGTTGACAGTGGCTTGCAAGTTGAATCAGTATTGTGTGCTGGTAAAGGTATTATTAAAAATTTCTGTTCATATATAATGGGGTGGTCTGTCCCTTTAAGAAGGGGCAGCCAGCCCTACTTAGGGCAAAGATGTTGGCCTTCTGATAATGAGGGAGTATCCCATTAGAAACTTAAAACCCCAGAAGGGAGATATGGAAAGAGGCAAACTATGAAGGAACAGTTGGCAAGGAGAAAGAAAACAAGATGAAAGCTGAACAGATTGTGGCCTGGAGGGGTCAGGCTGCTGTGCTGGGGCCAGAGACAAAGGTCTTTTCTCCTAGTGCCCACAGCATAGAAGAAGGGTTTTGTTTTATTTGTTCACTTGTTTGGGACTTAAAGGCTGTATTTCTGTTTGGGAGGACAGGCTGAGTAGCTGCTCCTCAAGCAAAACCCTCCTGTGGAAGTCAATAGGCTAGACCAGTGGTGCTCAACCATTTTCCCTGGTGGGCTGTATGGGCAGTGCCTGGTCCAACCTGGCTCTGACCAGGTGAGTGAGGAGTAAAGTTTGGGAATTTGGTAGGGAGGAGGATGGACATATAAATGGCCAGTGCTCCCCTGCTATCAAATTTTCCAACCCGTGGGGAGCACTGTAGGGCAGATGCAATGGCTCTGCAGGCTGCATTTGGCCTGCAGGCCAGAGGTTGAGTACCCCTGGGCTAGACAACCCATTTATATCAGACACATGTGTATCTTTAATTACATGAAGGACTAAGTAGAATCTGGATCAGTCAGACTTGCTGTTTAATCCAATAGCTGCCTGCATCTGTTTTTGCTAAACTCAGTGAGAACACTGCCTGGACTTGAAAAGGTCAACATCATGCTGTATTATACTAAAAAAAACCCCCTTATTCCTGCATTTTGGTATAACTCAAGGGACAAATTCTGATCCTGAGAATTACACTAGTATTACACCAATATAATTCAACTGACATCAAAGAAGCTGGCCCAGATTTACATCCCTGTAATAGAGTTCAAAATTATGGTTAAGTATTCCACTTATACCACTACAGAATTATAATACTAAATACAAATGAGAACATGTCTAACATCATAATTAGTTTACTTCATTTTGTAGCTTGCATCATTAGGAAAGTTTGTCAGGATAATATAATATAGTTTTCTCATTTACTCACTTGACTTCCCACTTTGCTTTTGACTACCGACAACTGAAGAGATTGATTATTATATTCCATCCTCTTAAGATGTTTATGTTTGGAGCATATAACTAAGGAAATTTTAATTCAGATAGAGCTTTTTGTTGTCCTGCTTCTTCTTGTGGCTTTATATTCTTAACCCTCTTAGTAAAGCAACGCAAACAGTTAGTTGCCATTAAGAATTGCCTACCTGAAAACTGCAAGGCTCAGGGACCAGAGCACTAGTGGTTTCCTCAGTTCAAATTTTGCTCGTTTATTCATAAGGTGCCGACCACCAAATATAAAGGCAGCATACAAAGCTGAAAACAGGAATGATTTCTTCCTGTAAAAAACAAATTAACCCAGATTTAATTATTACTCATCAGTTACACACAGCAGGGTCACATCTTTGCATAATTGCCAAGAACTTGTCACTTTTCCTGCTAAAAATGAGACAAATGCCATTTGAATGTACTTCTGCCACTAATTAAAACTTCTGAATAAACAAACATACATGAAAATAGGTCCAGGTCCTGAAGTTCTTCCTTGAAGCAAAATGACTTGATCCAAATTTTCCTTTTATGAATACTTCAGGACATGGCTCATCTTGCATATAACTGCCCTCTCTTCCTTCACCAAGCAAATTATTTCCTTTAGTGAAGGAAACATAGATGAGGCGTACCCCCTTGGTTCTTTGCCTATGTGCATTAACAGCAACACTCAGTTCTTTTGAGTATCAACTGACTAGGGTGCATGGATTGTTCAACAGATCCAAAAAACAACTGACTGCATGCATATTTCTTGCTCAACGTGCACTTGTTTGAAATTGCTTGCACAGAGGAGAACATGAATAGACACCACATGTGAAGAGACACACAAGCTAGCTGGACACCAATACTTCTATTATTCAGTGAGCTGTTTGTTTGGGCTTGTTCTAGGGTTGCAATCTTGGTGCACAGTAAGGAAGTCTGCAGGTGCATATATGATTTGCTAATCAACTGAACTACAAATGTGCTACAGCAAGCACCATTTTTAAAATGCTAGTGATGCTGGATCAAGGTGCTTCATAGAATCATAAAAGAATTCAGGTTGGAAGGGATCCGAGAAGGTCATCTAGTCCAATCCCCTGCTCAAATTCGGACCATCCCCAATGAAACTATCCCAGCCAAGGCTTTGTCTACCCAGGTCTTAAAAACCTCCAGAGATGGAGATTCAACAACCTCTCTGGGTAACCTGTTCTAGTGCTTTACTATCCTCCTAGCAGCGTTCCCTCTAAGCTGTGTGGCGTGTGCAGCCACGCAGGCATGCCTGGCAGCGCAGCATGAGCGTGCCTGCGTGGCCGCGCAGCTTAGAGGGAATGCTGCCTCCTAGTGAGAAAGTTTGTTTCTAATATTTAACTTAAACTTCCCTTGCTGCATCTTGAGACCATTGCTCCTTGTTTTGTCATCTTCCACCACTGAGAACAGTCTAGTGCCTCAGAAGTCATGTTCCTCAGCCCCCTCACCACTGTCACTGTCCTCTGCTAGACTCTCTCCAATTTGTCCACATCTCTTCTGTAATGGAGGCCCAAAACTGGACACAGTAGTTCAGATGTGGCCTCATCAGCACCAAACAGAAGGGAAGAGTTACTTTCCTCAATCTGCTGGCAACACTCCTAGTAATGCAGCCCAGTATGCTGATAGCTTTCTTCACAACAAGGACACACTGTTGGCTCATATTCAGCTTACCGTCCACTGTAAGCCCCAGGTCCTTTGCTGCAGAGCCTGTACCGGTGCATGGGATTGTTCCATTTTAAGCGCAGGACATTGCACTTGTCCTGATTGAACCTCATTACATTTCTTACGGTCCAATCCTCCAATTTTTCTCTGTCTCTCTAAATCCTAGACCTACTCTCTAGCCTATCTACTACTTCACCCATCTTGGTGTCATCTGCAGCCTTGCTGAGGGTGCAGTCCATCCCATCTTCCAGGTCACTGAAGAAGATATTGGAAAAAAAACAACCCCGGGACTAACCTCTGGGGCACTCCACTTGATACTGGCTGCCAGCTAGACATCAAGCCATTGATTACTACCTGTTGAGCCTGAAGATCCAGCCAGTTTTCTATCCACCTTATAGTCCAGTCATCCAACCTGTACTTTCTTAACTTGCTTGCTTCAATCAGTTAGAATTTGAACCTCACATTTCTAATTCACTGAGGAATTATAGACTATGAATTATGGACTATGCAAGCTCAGTTGTAGCAGCTTGTTCTTTCCTATAGTACCACAAAGCAGCCAGTCCAGCCTCAGGGCTGTACTACAGAGCCTCTGGTGCTATACCTATCTTGGCAGAGTCCCCTAGAACCAGCATATGCTGCCAGAAGGTTTTCTGTCAGTGTAGTTGTGTCCAAATCAGTTTTCATAACAAAACCATGTCAGCAATTTTTTTGAGCAGACCAAGCCTGTACCAGTGATAGTTTTTATCTGTATATGACATCTAAAGGTAGTATCACCCCAAATAAATTAAAATAATAAATCTATTACATTAAGGTGTAAACACGGGGGGGGGAGGGGCAGTACATGTTTTTTGTATTTCTTTTAAAAGTAGTGTGCACACCTTGACATAAATATAACAACAACATGTAACAAAACATCATCAATTGGAATGAAAGTACAATTTGTTAACACATGGAGAATTGCAATCCCCAGACAGTCCTGCTTCACCTCAATTTGCCTTGGGATCTTAGGGAATCCATGACAATCATGCAGCTGTCCACCCTTGATCGATACGTTGAAAATGAATGATTGTGGTGGCAATGCTGCTTGCAGACTTATGGCAAATTTTAATTTCAAGGGGATTTAGACACTTAGATGCTTGTGAAAATACCTGTCTGCCTCTCTAACTCCTACATGTTTTGGAAATTGAGGCCCTCATCTTTTTTTTTCTTAAGGAAGACGAAATATTTCAAATTCACTTGCATACTCCTAACTTTCTCAGTCAGGGAAGAAACATAATTATCACTCTTTTGTAGGCGAGATAACCTATTTATTCAACGTGACATTTCATGTTGGCACTTATTAATGAAATTATTAATTTGCATTCAGTCTGTCTAAGTAGGTCAGTAATTATATTGCATTAATTGGTACCACTGTATTTTAGGTCATTTCACCTGCTTTTTAATGAGCTCTTTAATTTTTTAATTTTAAAAGGATCATAAATGGTATGGTATCTGTAGAAGATTTTCTGTTGGCACTGGCAATAACTTGTACTATGCACAAGGGAGTTTTAAATAGTTTTCACTGAGGAGGGGATGCCATTATTTGACCTTATGTCAGAGGTAAGTATAGTGCTATATATAATGAAGTAGGATATAGTGTTTGTGTCTCTCTCTCTTGGAAACATTTTCAATTTTTCTATCAGTAGTTGTTAGAATTCCTTCTCTTTTTCCTTATGACAGGGTTATTTTTAAAAGGACTGAGTAGTACAAGTGATTTAGGTAATGGGTTGTGGTGGCTTTCACTTCAAATTATTGGTTCGAACCCAGGCTAGAAAGGTGATAACCAACAGTCATTTTCCACTGAAGTGGTTAGTGAAAAATGTTGGTAGTCTATATTCAGTGACTAATAAACAGGCATAAAGCACTGGTGGTAACCCAGTGGTATTCAGTTTTCACTGTAGTAGTTGTAGCCAACAGGATGCTAGTAACACAGACATTTTGAAGACAGAATTTTGGAGGAATTCTAGGACAATATAACAAGTTATTATAATTCTTGATAATAATCTAAGCAGAATAATAAGATAACATCTACAGGTCAAAAGATCAAAAAAAGTTCTTCAGTATTAAAGTCTCTCATCCAATAACTTCAATATTAGCATATTCATATGCTTGTCTTCAATTCTATTCTCTTAAGTAACACAGAAAACTTTAAGACAAGGCTACTATATTTTTCAGGAGTTCCTGCTTCTCATAGCGGTCTCCCAACTCCCTATATTTTTAACAATATACCTATGTGCCTGGGACAGCTGCAACCCATGTAGCAGTGGTGACTTCTGGCTGCCACCGTGCTTCTAGTATGATTACTAGGGCTGCACGAAATGGAAGTGTTTCATTTTGACATTTTGACAGAACAGTGTTTCATTTTGACTTTTGTTTCAAGTCGAAACGGCTGTTCTGGTTCGTTTTTTTGAAACGTTTTGCTATTTCGACCCTGTTTCGATGTTTTGACCAAAGGATATAATGAGGAATGTCAAAACAGGCTATAACTTTGTCATTGCTAGCCAGATTTTGATGAAACTTTCAGGAATGGTAGTCCCTTCTGAGGACATGAGGTGTGCCAAGTTTCAAGAAGATTGGTGCAGGTGGTTCAGAGAAACTGCGCCCCAAAATTGTGAGAGAAAAACTCACGTCACGTGTATGTGTTAAGACACAGTGGGGTCAAACCTGCAGGCGTGGTAGCTCCTGCTGAGGCAACAAAGCCTGCCATGTTTCAAGGTAATAGATGTAGGGGGTTCGGAGAAACTCTACCCCAAAATTTTGAAAGCAAAACTCATGTCACATGTATGTGTTAAGCCATAACGGGGTGAAAACTGCAGGGGTTAAGGCGCAATGGGCTGAAAAGTGCAGGGATTGTAGCCCCTGCTGTGGCTGCGAAGCCTGCCAGCTGTCAAGAAGATAAGTGCAGGGGTTCTGTGGTCCTGCACCCCTAGCTGTTGACAGGTAAAAGTCGTGACATGGGTGCTTGTGCAACTGACTGTGTCTGTCTTTGGGCACCGGGGGGAAGGAGGGAGGAGGGACGGGGTGGGGGGGACCTACTGCAGGCATGGCTGCTAAGCTACTCTGTTACCATTTACCAAATAATCATGATTCACTCAGGGACCAGCTCAATACACAGTACCTAGCTACTACATCATGACTTAACGAGCATGGATTAACACCTACAAAACCAGAGACTAAGGAGAGGAAGGAATCAATACAGACAATCAGCTGCCCCTAGACAGACACAGTCAATGCACAAGCACCCATGTCACAAGTTTTGCCTGTCAGCAGCCAGGGGTGCAGGGCGCCAGAAGCCAGACTCCCCCTGCACCTATCTCCTTGACACCTGGCAGGCTTTGTGGCCTCAGCAGGGGCCACCACCCCTGCAGTTTTCAGCCCACTGCGACTTAACACACACAGGATCATCTATGTCATGATTTTGTCTGTCAGCAGCTAGGGGTGCAGGGCCCCAGAACCCAAAAGCCTTGCACTGATCTCCTTGACAGCTGGCATGCTTAGTGGCCACAGCAGGGCCTAGCAGCCACACCTGCAGTAGTTTCCCCACCCCCATGCCCCAAGACAGACACAGTTGCACAAGCACCCATGTCACGAGTTTTGCCTGTCAGCAGCTAGAACCCTTGCACTGATCTCCTCGACAGCTGGCAGGCTTCGTGGCAGTAGCAGGGGCTACCATCTCTGCAGCTGTCACCCTGCTGCTCCTTAACACACACAGTGTCATCCATGTCACGAGTTTTGCTTGTCTACAGCTTGAGGTGCAGTTCCCCCCAAGCCCCTGCACCGATCTTGAAACTTAGCAGGCTTTGTGAACTCACCAGGGGCTAGCAAGCCTTCAGTTTTGACCCCACTGTGTCTTAACACATACACGTGACATGAGTTTTGCTTTCAGGATTTTTGG
This sequence comes from Alligator mississippiensis, assembly GCF_030867095.1. Taxonomy (NCBI): domain Eukaryota; kingdom Metazoa; phylum Chordata; order Crocodylia; family Alligatoridae; genus Alligator; species Alligator mississippiensis. Next base: position 127,763,873 of record NC_081825.1, on the reverse strand, counting down.
GTGCAGTTTCTATCTCCTTGAAACATGGCAGACTTTGTTACCTCAGCAGGGGCTACCATCCCTGCAGATTGACCCCGCTGTGGGTTAACACATACATGTGACATGAGTTTTGCTCTCGAGATTTTGGGGTGAAGTTTCTCCGAACCCCCTGCACCGATCTTGAAACTTGGCATTCATCATGCCCTCAGAAGCGGCTACCATTCCTGCAAGTTTCATCAAAATCTGGACAGCAATGACAAAGTTACAGGCTGCTTTGTCCTTCCTCATTATAGCCTATGGGCGAAATGTCGAAACAGCGTCAAAACGGCAAAACGTTTCAACTTGCCTTGTTTTGTTTTGAGGCTGTTTTGACCATATCTGTTTTGTTTCTATTTTGCTGTTTTGACCTCAAAACAGGTTGAAACAGTGTTGAAACAAAACTGGTGGCGAAATTTCGCACAGCCCTATTATGTGACTGCAGCAACAGCTATTTTTTCTGTACCTGCCCACCTCCCCTCTGAGTCCTGTCTGGGGTGGTTACCACAGTCACCCTGCCCTAGTTACACTACTGATTTTTTTACATTAGGGATTGAATACTATTAATGTTGAGTACAATTCTCTGCTGTGCCTCTAAAAGCTTCCTGCTGCCTTTCAGTCTGAAAGACTAAAGGAATCTCTTAGAGACCCCGCAGAGAGACATACTCAGCTTAGGAGTTGCTAGAAGGAGGAAGATAATATGCAGGCTGAAAATGTGGGGGGAGATCACCTGGGAATCAAGAGGAGAGTTGGTAGGAAGGGAAAAACACAGTGTGGGAAGGGAAAAACATGATATGGATGGATGGAGGTTGTAGGGGAGGGTGATGGGTGCCAGGAAACAAAGGAGGAGGAAGGATGAAGAAGCTAACAGGAAGGAGAAGGAATAAAGATGAGAAAATGTGGCAAGAAAGGATAAATAAAGCATAAATATAAATGTAGGTGAGGTGCAGTAGGAAGGGAAAGATAAATGATGCACTAAGGACTAGATCCAATACAGAACTGAGGTGCCTCAAATCTGTCTAAGTGCTGTTTTAAGGAGCTCATCCAAAATTGTGATGCTTCATCTTCTTCCTCAGCTTAGGGAGCTCCTAGGTAGTTTAGGTGCTTCCATTCAACTTGAAAGTTCCCCAGGTGCCTACAGTTATGAATGTGCCCAGAACCGCCTTTGTCTGAGTAGGTTGGTGCCTGTTGCTCACCAAAGCCCAATCTGGATCTAGAAACAAGGTATTCCTCTACTTAAGTCTCCTGTGGGTGCCCAGTTTGCCAGATGGGCTTAGAACATACTTAATAATGCACACCAACAGGATCAAGCCCCTTAAAAATCACTGTTTTCAATGTGATAGGAGGATAGTGAGGTGGTCACCTTACACATAAAACACTAAAGGTTAGACCCACATGTAACCCACCTCTCTCATCCCTGAGGAAATCACACCAACCATTGTTTATAGAGAAAGACGGGTTTGAATCTCTACCGGCTGATAAGGCCCCTCAACCTAGATCTCCCCTATGCTCTGGAAGTGCCCTAACTATTAGGCTATTATATTAAAAGGCAGTGCCTCCTCCTCTTTCTGTCTTAGCCACATTTTACAAGAAAGTATGAGCCCTGCTCCATTTTTCAAACAATGGGCGTGGGAGCCAGCTCTCAGGAGAGGTTGGTTTCCAGACTATGGATTCTGAGTAGACAGACATCTATTTGCAGCCCTGAGTCCGGTGCCTACCTTCTGAAGAGGGTTTCTGCAATGTTGCCCTCATTATTTCCCTAATAGTTCTCTGAATTTTGAGGATTGCTATTCGTTAAAGCACTGTAGCACCCAACTTTTAGGAGTCCAAGTCCTTTACTGGATCTAGCCCTAAGGCTGAGGAAATAGACAAAATACAAAACAGAAAAAAGAGGCAAGGACTACAGACTGAGAAAGGGGGAGGAAGAGACTGAGGGGAAACAAAGATAGATGGAGAAAATCCATCCCACCAGAAACAGTCCTTCTTGTCAGTCACAGACAGGAAGTGTTGCCTCCAGGAAAGCCAATTCAGGCATCAAGAAGTGGCAGGGAGAGATCGAATCACCTGGCCTAGGGGAGGAAAACAAAACATAAAAACAGACAAACAAACAAAAAAATTAAAGTAAAGAAGACAAAGGTAAAGAGAAAGGTAAGGAATAAGAAAACCTTCCCACCCTACGCACGTAGTTTGTACAATATTGAGAGAACTGGACCATTGTGTCATTAGGAAATATTAGGCTTTTGGGCACAATATGCTCTTCCTCAGGTTTGGGAAAAGAGGCAGATAGAAGGCAGGGTAGATAGGCACCTTACAGACCAACTAAATAGGATATGAACAGAGCACAAGTTTTTGTGAACTCACGTTCACTTCATCCGATGCCATGAAAGGACAGCATAGAGCAGGGGTTAGCGACATTTTTGGGCAGAGTGTCAAACCCACCCACAACCTCTACTTGGAAGATGTTGGCATCCCAGGGTTGGATGGTAGGGAAGCCCAATCCTTGTTGTGGCAGCAAAGCCCGGGCCTCTTCCCAGCTGTCCACCTTGAAGCATGCATGTACCCACTGCTGGCAACAAGCTGGGCTGGGGCTCCACAGACCCTGGTGCAGCTGCTTGCAGCCTCCCCACTGCCTGCTGTGAGAAGCCCGGGCTCTGTGTTGGGCAGCAGAGGCCTGCCCAGAGCCCGGGCCAGCTGTGACAGGTGGTAGGAGGTTCACAGGTGCCTCTGGATGGACAGCGGGGGCGCTATGAGGGGCCTCATCGTTATTGGGGCAATGCAGCCCCAGCTCCTTCCCCACTCTCCACCCCGTGTTTTAAGCACAAGCCTGTGGCATACATGTTGGGGGTTGCCCGCCCCGGCATAGAGCCATGTATAAAACAGAGTGAGCGATTTGAATATAAAAGGTGGGGAAAGAGGAGAGAGAGGAAGTGGGGAGGGAGAAGGAGAGGGACAGTGCTGGGAGAAACAAGCAATGAATCCATAGGAAACAAAGGGATCACAAAGCTAATCCAGGTAATGGTATAAGAATTTGTTGTTCCTGTTAAAACCATACTTATTTAGTTAGTCTATGGTGCATGGTTAGTCTGATGGTGCATATCTACCCTGCCTTCTGACTAACACAGCTAACCATCTCTCTGAATCATACTTCATGCAATCCAGTCTGTGGATGATTTCTTGTTCTGCAGTTCCCCATTCAGACTGGGTTTTCAAATTTTGCTGCCTAAGAACAGCAATCTTGAGGTCAGCAATTGAGTGACCGTGGAGGTTAAAATGTTCTGACACAGGCCTTTGCAAACACTGCTTGAGTTAACTAATAGATAGAACAATTGCTTGTGTATAACTCCATATGTAAATGAAAAACAGCCACTTAAAGAAATGGAAGATGGCTGTAAAGTAGGAGCAAAAACATGTTATGAGGAGTAATTTCAAAACAAGAACTCTGTGGGTGAAAGACTATGCACCAGAATTACTTCTCACAGAGTTCACTGTTGTTTAGCTCAAGCTGTATCTGCTTCTTTCTCAGACTTGAGGAAGGGTACTTTGGGTGCGTCTACATATCACCCTATGGTGACATAGTGATGTGCTACATCTCAACATGGTGCACTATAATGACAGTGATCTCGTGTGTCTACACCTGATTGCCAGCTATGGTGCTGTAGCAGTGTACTCCCTGGGTATAGTGTGCCCCTATGGTGATGTAGCAGCAACGCTGAACTGTGCATTGCGTGCACAATGCAGTAACCACCCTTACTGCACTGCGCTTTAGTACTTCCTTTGCCATAGCAATGTCGCCGTATGGCAATGTGTAGACATACCATTTGTGTCTGAAAGCTTGTCTAAATTTTCTCCCAATGGTATAGTTGATCCAGTAAAAAATATCCCCAAAAAACTCCTTGACTTCCCTGGACTATCAAGTCTACATTATGACTCCAACTATGCTATTTCATAGTAGTGGGGTTCTAATAGCACCTCTTTGTGAATAATTCCAAACAGTACAGGATATAAGATGGAATAGTCCAAAATATCTCAATTGAAATGACTCTGTTTAATCCTTAAAACATTGCTTTTTATTATCATAATGTAATAGTTATAGTCATGAGTGTAGAGTACTTGTTTTAATTATATACAAGAACATAACAAGCACATAACAGGTGTCATACTGGATCAGACCAATGGTCCATGTAGCCCAGTAGTCTATCTCCAACAGTAGCAGGGGTGCATGCTTTAAAAGGAGACGCTGACCTGGATATATCTCAAGTGATCTATGTCCTGTTCATTACCCTCCCTGGCATCTATCATTATTAGGTTAGAGATGCCAAAGGAAACGTTTCCAACTATTCTGTTCAACAGCTATTAACAGATCTATCATTCTTGATTTTGTCCTAGTCCCTTTTTGAACTTTTCTGAATTCACCAGTGAATTTTAAAAATTATTTGAAAAAATTCCTGTAGCATTTCATATAGAACAAACAATTGAAAATTATCCCTCTAGCATCATTCTTTCAGAAGGATCTAGAAATTAGTCATGTTACCCATCTCCATTAAATTTTATAAGGTATAAAGTAATTTTATAGAACCTTTTTAAAATTTTTGCACAGCATTGTTGGTTTTAGTCCTATTAAATTCAATAGCATTTCTGCCTAAATCAGAGATTGGTAAGCGATGGCCCGTGGGCCAGATGTGACTGCAGAACCTTTGGATTCAGGCTGTGGACATGGGGCTTTGGCAGCATTTGGCGAAATGGGTTGTCTTCTGCAGGTAGTCTACCTTTGCCACCATGGCAAGCAGTAGCAATGGCACAGTTCTAATGCCCACCCACATGCCTGTCTCCAACCTGGGGTGAGTTGTTACAGCCTGCAGTCTAAAAAGGTTGCCTATCCCTGGCTTAAGCAACTGGCAGGTCAGAGATGGAAAGATTCCACTGTGGCTGCCCAAGGCGTATGCATTCTGTGAGTAAACAGACTATGTCAGAGTTCAAATGCTGTCTCTTTGGCAAGTTTCAGCACCATTTAATTCATTTGAAAATATCATTTTTTTTAAATGTTCTCGATGAAATGAAAGACTTTTAAAGTACTTTTCTTAGCATTCCTCAGGGGAAAAAAAGACAACTGCTGTTATGAATAAAAGACCATATTGGGAAAATTTAAATCATACAGCATATCCGTGTGCTCATTTTGCAAACAGACTGGTTGGTAACTAAGGCAAATCTGCTTTCTCTCTGATTATTTAAAGATTGCAAGTTCTGTTCATATAAAAAAGGGTGTCAATGCTATTCATTGTCACTCAGTATTTCTCTTTCCAAGGTACTGTCAAAGCAAAATCTTTGTGCTTCACAGATCAATGACAAAATTACCAAAAAGAGCTTTAATGCACAGATTTGACTGCTTTATATAGATACACAAATATCAACTATAACCCTGGAATGTAAATATACAATTCTGTAACTGTTTCTTCTACACCATGCTATATTTAAGATTTGTAAAGGAAGGAAATGTATTAGGAGTAGACTGATCTTATAAACACATGCCGGTGTATTCTGATTTTTTTCCTAAATATCTTTTGACATTTATATTTTGAGCAGTGGCAACAAAATTGCTCAAATAGGTAAGTGCACTCCTTAATGATGTTCTTTCAAAAAGAGACTACTTTGGAAACCAAGTGTAAACAGAAAGTTTAGCTTGGATTTCTCATCTTATTGCTAGGTTTTCTAATAAAAATATGACTGTCGCATTTCTAAGTAGTTTTTTTTAAACTCATCATACAATTTATAACTTTTGGCATTATGCCTTCAGCCATATTTTGATAAACATTTATTGGACAGATGTTAGATGTGAAAGGTCTGATTCTGCTGAAAAGGATCTGTGCAATTACATTGCTTTATGGAACTAGTCCTGATTTACATCAGTGTAAGTTAATGGTATTGAGACAAAATTGGCCTGGCTCTTCCATAACCTATGTGTTATCATGTACACAGTGACAAATTCTAAACAGTTTCATTAATGACCTTGGAAAAACATGTGGGAGTACTCTAAGCAAATTTGGATACAGGTTTAGACACCATTATGTGAAACTGTCAATACAGAGGAGGACCAGGCTATGATACAGATAGAACCAGATAATCTTGAAGACTAAAGTAATAGAGGTGGGATGAAATTAAACAGTACAAAATGTGCAGTCATGCACTTGCAAACTACTAACAAGAACTTTTGCTTCATCAGTTCCAAACAACTGAGGAGGGGAAAGTTTTGGATGTACTAGCTGCTAGCTGTATTGTTAGCATCTAACAATGTGAGAGAGTTGTGAGACTGCCCAAGATGACCCTGGGCTCCTAGCTTAGGTAGTGCTAGTAGAGTTAGGTATGTATTAATACCATTGTACAAAGAACTAGTATGACTGTGTCTGGAATATGATATACAGTTCTGGTTGCCCATGAAAAAGAAAGATGAATTTAGACAGGGACAGGTCTAGTTAAGGTTCTAGGGTGATCGGGGGAAAGGACATCCTATCTTATAAGAGAAGACTAGAAGAGCTTGGCTTATTTGACTACACTAGTGGGGCTGAATATTAGTGGGAGAAGCATAATTTAAGCTACAGAACCCTGTTGGCACAAATCTAAATTGGTACCAACCGGCCATGAATATATTTAGGATGGCAATTAGAAGGTTTCTAACCATCACTTAGGTCCTGGAACAGCCCTCCAATCAGAGTAGCAGATGCAGGAAACCTCACTACTATTAAAATGGAGCTTGATCATTTTATGAAAGAGAGTAAATGGCATAGCTTCTTATGGCAGCAAGGGACTGGATTTAATGTACCAGGAGATCACTTCCACTCCTGCACTCTATGCTCTATTATTTGCAAAACATCTACTGTTGAAAGCATTTTAAATGTGTAACCAGAATTGTCCTTGCCTCAGCTGGTTGGTAGTCTAAGCAGACAACATAAAAACGTAGAGAAGAGATAAGACAGAGCAGCGCATGCATGCAGTGGAGTTTTGGCTCATGGCTTATAGCTCCCTGTTGTTTGTATCTGTTATTGTTGTTATATGCTGTTATTTAAAAGGGGATTATTCTGGACATGCTTGCAGAGTACAGATGTAGAAAACTCAGGCACAAATCAAAATCTGCATTTAGGGAAGACGACAGCAGAAGTGATTAGGGATTTTTTTTTTTAAATCATGCCTTTTCTCTTTTATAGACAGATGCTAAAGCAAATTGAAGACATGTTGTAGAGTATTTGAGGTGTAAGTTAAGGGACCTAATTCTGAATTGAAGAGGGATCTACTTAAAGAGAAAAATCAAGAACATGCTCTCTCTTATCATCTCTGAGATTATGGGACGTTCCAACTGTCAACCTGAGCATAAGAGACAATTATCTTTTGAATGGGAAACAACTCAGAAAATACATTACTGTACTAAAATACTGCTTTACTTTAGTAGCTGGTTTGTCAAAGCTTTTGATATTGTTAGAGGCAAAACAGTCTCACCTTTGGATTTCTCCCAACTTTCCTCTTGGCCTTAACCTTGTTTTTAAGAATTGATGCTATACACATCACAGCTTCATCCCAATTTACATTTGTCAATGAAACCAAATGAAGGTTGGAGTGTAGCTAGTAAGGCCAGGTCTACCTGCATTAGCTTTAATTATCACAGAAAGCAAAAGGTTCTTTCTTAACTAGCACAGGCAGAAATGGTAGTGAATATCTGGAAATGACTGATTTGGGCTCAGCACAACTTTTGAGTATATTCCTTGGGTCTTTGATGGGCTTCTACAGCTGGGGCTCCAGTTTGTTCCATCATGTCTGTCCATTGGATTGTTATTCATGTTGGTGAGGTTAAAGTTTGTGTGGATATGCCTGCTTGTGTTTCAATCGCACCTTCATTTGGCTGCTTGGCTGTGACCATAGATTACAATGGCTGGACATACAACTGTTTTCTGAAGTTACCCAGGAATTATGTCAGCCTTACCAAGAACTGAATCAGGCCCATTGGTTCATTTCTGGAAATCCACCAACAAAAGCAATCAATATCCCTGCACTGTTAGAATTCCTAATGAGATGAGAGCTAGTCACAAATGTTCCCTAAATTATGGCAAGTGTTGCTCAATTTCTGCACATCAGAGTAAGAATTTACCTTGAATCTTATAACAGGACTAGGTTAAAAAAACTGACAGTGGTTACAAGCTTGTGTCCCTTGAACTTGGTGTGGCATGTTCAAGATGTTGCAGTAGTTTTCTGCCAGCCATCCCAGAAGGGGTAAAACAGCAAAGCAGATAATGGAAGTCACAGACACTGTTTTTCTGCCAAGTACAGTTCTTCCACTATTGGGTGCCCTTTAAATCTCTGGTCTTTATAACAAAAACCTAGAGCTACTAAACAAAGGCAACTAAAGCTGAACTTGAGGGCTACTAACTCATATCTCACTTAGTTGCAAGGATTCGATTTGTACCTGAGTTTCACCAGAGATTATTCAATTGCAACATCTACAGGGAGAAAGAAATTTTATAAAACACTAAAGAAAAAAAATAAATCTCTGTTATTGCAAAAATCATGTGTCCTGATAAAGCAGTTCAACAGTAATGTGATCAAATTATTTTCTAGCTATTCTCACTTAACAATCTATTTTCATTTGAAATATCTGATGTTTATACAAGAACCTTTAATCCAAAAAAGATCCTTTAAGCACTTCATGAATTTTATGACTATAGAGAAACAGCTATACTAGATGGTTTAATTATTTAACAGGGCAGAATGCAGCACACTACAAATATAACATACCAATATGGTCACTTTAATAAAGTTTCCTTTGCCCCAACATATTGCAAGGGAAATGTTTAGTCCTCTCTACTACTGCAATTGCAGCATGGCAACTCTTAAGCGGTGATGTAGTGACATCTGTCAAAATGGAAAGGGAATTTAGATGGGAAAAATGTATTTACCCAACATGGAACATGTCATACCCTATGATTACAGCCTATAAGCAGCCTGCTTAAAATGTTCTATGCCTTGTTCATTACCCTCCCTGGCATCTATCATTATTAGTTTATAAATGCCAAAGGAAACGTTTCCAACTGTTCTGTTCAACAGCTATTTGCAGATCTATCATGCATGATTTTGTCTAGATCCTTTTTTAACTTTTTTGAATTCACCAGTGAATTTTAAAAATGTTTAGAGAAAATTCCTGTAGCATTTCATAGAGAACAAACCATCTGATGGAATATAATTGTCCCTGTAACATCATTCTTTAAGAAGTATCTGGAAATCAAAGTAATGTTATGCATCTCCATTAAATTCTATAAGTTATAATTTTATAGAACCTTTTTAAATTTCTGCACAGCATTGTTGGTTTTAGTTCTCTTAAATTCAATAGCATTTCTGCCTAAATCAGAAATTGGTAAGTGATGGCCTGCAGGCCAGATCTGGCTGCAGAACCTTTGGATTCAGGCTGTGGACATGGGGCTTTGGCAGCATTTGGCGAAATGGGGTGTCTTTTGCAGGTAGTCTACCTTTGCCACCATGGCAAGCAGTAGCAGTGGCATGGTTCTAGTGCCTACCCACCTGCTTGTCTCCAACCTGGGGTGAGTCATTACAGCCTGCAGTCTAAAAAGGTTTCCTATCCCTGGCCTAAGCAACTGGTGGGTCAGAGATGGAAAGATTCCATTGTGGCTGCCCAAGGAGGATGTATTATGTGAGTAAACAGACAGGGTTTTGACTTTATATCTGCCTTAACAAACAGAATCTTTAACTCCCCTGCAATGTGAAGAGATGCCAATTCAAAAATGACTTCAGAGTCCCAGCAGACTGTGGAATGGAGTTGTAGCAAAGGCTTTCACATTTCAAGTGGTTTAACACTCCTAACTCAGAAGCAAAGAATAATCAAGGTTTTCTTAAAAAGTGACCTTTATAAGCAGGACAGCAAGAAGCATATTCACACGTATCCATACAGCTTAGTTAGGCTGAATGTATCTGGCAAATATTTGTATTTTAACTCAGTCAAAACCACTGTATTGTTTTGCTGTCCTTGGGAACCCAAACTGAATGCACACCTGAACATTAGAGAAGAAATGTATAAACAAATCAGAAGAAAACTGACCAGGAATACAAAGCAACTACATAATCTGGATCTGGATAAAAGATGTAGATTTAAGTATTATCATCATATGATGGCACTGTGACATAAAATGCCTTGGCATCTAGTATGGTAATCTTATGTGCTGAAGAAAACAGATGATGTAACAGACCCTGCAGAATAGGACCCTGGAGGTGATTGACAATAATTTCTAACACCTTTGAGAAAAAAAGAACAGATCTACTGAAGAATAGGGCCATCCATCCTGACTGCTTTTGCAGGATTTATGATAAAAAGTTTCAACAGGCTGCTCAACAGACCTAAAACAATCTGCAAGGACATGAGAGCTTTGTCCATTGCCAAGAGGAGATCAATAACTAAAGATACTATTGGAATTACTTTAGAATACTCAGCCCTATAATTTAACTGATAAGAAATCACTGAAGTCCAGAACAAGCTGGAATGATCTTGCCACAACCTTTTCAAGGTTCCCTGAGATAAGGTTTTGACACAAATTCCCACTGCAGAACCACTGCATTACATAAACAGCTGATTGGGAGGTTTACTTGTACAGGTTAGGGGTGAATTAGGAATGTGGCTAGAGAATGTTTCACCAGTGCTCATTATAGTAGATAGCCTCTCCTAACTTGAGTAACCAGGTCCCATTTTTTTGGGTCAGCCCCATTTAAAAAACCTGCTCTGGGCATCCTGTTGGTTCAATCAATTGACAACTTTTTCAGCAGGATGCCTGAGACAGGTATATAAAACAGGACTGTTTCACCCTGCTGTCTGGTGCCAAGCACCTTCTAACCACCCCTCCCTCCCTCACTAGTATGCTTAGCTGGGATCTGAGCTCCTCTGTTTCCGATATGCCCAGTGACACAGACATTAGTGCACGGTGTTAACTGGCAAGCTCTTAAATATCAGAAGGCATTCTCATAGCAAGCATTTACTCACTGTTCATTTAAGGATCTCTAATGCCTTGCATTTCCAAAGGAGGCTTCAATCCCCAGGAATAATACACTTTAAATGTCTTTGTTGACTTCAGCCATTTGTGATACACATGGTATAAACCACAGCCTGCAGACTTCCCATTGAATCTAGAATCTGTTTGAAACTAGTAAATCTCCATCCATGAAGACAGTATATAAAGTCTGCTGTTTTGACAAGAATGGTAGTCAAACTTGTCTGGATCCAAAACAGTAGGTGAGATCTCAACAGTGTTCAGATTGGAAACATCATCAAATGAGAAATACTTAGAGCAATTACCCTGGAAGTAGTGAACGTATTTTTAGTTGCTGTTGAATTTTCCCTTTAGGTTCCTCTGGAATTAGGAGTTTCCAGAAACAAATTAGCGTGGCTGGCTCATTTAGGTACCATGAGGAGATTCTTTTAATCTCTGGCAGAAGTGTAATTGGTCAGTACTATGCTCTGGTGAGTACTCTGCCCCTCCTCCCAGAACCCTTCTGAAAAAATATTTTGGGGGTGAAAACTTCTCATACTTGATCTAAACTCAATGGCTATTTTGTATGAAGATGGATTTAGAGGAGACTAACAACACATCACCTACTCCCACCTGTCTGTAGAATTTCTAATCAGTATACTGAAACAGCTAGGTTGCTTTTGAACTTTAGCAATCCTCCTTCTAATCCTCAACCAACCTACAATTACAATGACACAGCTACAGTGTATGGCACTGGTCTGGCTATATCTATGTGGGTATGGGTGGTATTTCAGTGGTACCTGGTTCTGGCATTCTTCTCTGCTTTCCTATTCGATACCGTGTTCCAGGACCTGGCATCTTCTCTCCCTAGAATCAGAAGGTAACTTGCAGCTTTCCCTACTGCAAGTGGCTTGAATCTTTTTTTCCTCAGCCATTGGGATTTGATATCCACCCATTTTCCTGCTTATAGCAATATACAGCTTCCTCCAGTAAAATGGAATTTTAAATAGACAAATAATAAAATATTCCATTTGCCAATGGATCATGAGCTATATAAGTATCATAGCGTACTAAAATATCAACTAACAAAGCAAAATGGTAGCACATTTTAAAATAGCTGTATATCAATCCCTGGTGCATAAAACTATGGTTCACATTAAAATGTGGTAAATGTACAAGGAAAAAAAAAATGAGAGGAAGGTGGAAGTGACTACAACTATGATGCCACTACAGTGGAACAGACTACGGCTATAATACAAGGAATGACTAGCATTATCAATGTTCTTGATGCAGTAGCAAATTTGGACTAAGAGGTGCAAATAAATATATTAAAGCATTATGCTCGTAATGTTAACATATATTTACTTATAATAATCACTTCGCTATGTTTTAAACTTAAGTACCTTGCTCTTCTAAAATATAATGAATAATTGCACCTAAAATGTATGTCAGAACACAAACTGTTGAAAACCATGATTGTTAGTAAGCTCTGGAGTCATACTTTCAGAAAAACAGACTCAAAAGACTTTTTCTGGTTTTTTTTCAAACAAACACTGGTGTCCTGACTCCATTGTGGGCTACAGATATGATTATATCAGCATTCTTTTGCTTGGTAGCCTATCTAAATCTGTGGCATTGTGCCTATTGCTCATATGCCTCTCTGTTTGTTATGGTTTGATTTATGAACAGATAAAGAAAACATGATTTGACCAAAAGCCAGGATTCTCCTTAATGGGAAACTGCCACAGCACACAGAGCAAATGTTTGGGAATTTGTACAGTAGCATCGATGGTATTATAATAAATTGGGGAACATGAAAAAATAGATTATTTTCAATGGAAATAATGCATGCTAGATGGCAGCCGTTTAATGGGGTTTCTGGAGAAGAGGAATTCAAGTCAAAAGACTCCATTGTATTCCAGCCTACATGTAGGAATGTTTCACCTACCAGTTTCATCAACAATTCCAACTTGTATAACAGCATCAATATACTTCTACTGCTTACATAGGTCCATCTTTACTTTCAGGTCATGACCAGATGTTACTTCTGCAGATTAATTCACTTACACTAATACTAACTTTCAAAACTCTTGCTTGTAACTTGAGTGTGTAGAAGACATTCTCCCTCATCCTTCTCCTTTTTCACTTCTTTTGTTAAGGTTACATAGGAGCATATTGCTTCCTTGACAGCTGCAGTAGCAGGCAGGAGGCTGCCTTGCTAGATACCATTTGCCAGAGAATGCACTGAAGTTACAAAGCCTTTTAAATGTATAAGCCACTTGCTCTTTGCAGTTTGCCTGGCACAGCCTGTGTCACTTCTTCAGGCACCACCTTTTCTTGGTACTGACAGGACTTTCACACTAGCATGCCTTTAGGATACAGTACATATCTTCCTGTTATGGCTAATAAAGTTTCTTCATAAATGTATATCAACCACTTACTACCATCTCCCTTTCTTTGATTAGTTTAAAGGTAATCAGATTTTGCAGCTCTTGAAGTAACCCTTGCATCTCTTCAGTGTCCTGAGAACCAGAGGTAATTTAAGTATGTATAATACCATATACACTCACATTATAGATTACCCTCCACCCCACCAAAAAAAAAAAAAAAAAAGGGCAGGCCAGCCCTGCCCCTCAAAACAGGAAAATTACTTGTTGACTGAGTTTGATAGCAATGAAAGGGGAAAGGCAGAAACAGAATAATAATAAAATTGAGCTTGGTTTAAGTTGTAACCATTGTAACCAATAGGCTATAGCCTGTTATAACCATTAGCCTCCACCGCCACACTGTCACATCTATTGTAGGTTATACAGGATGGTGACTATTCTTGAGGATTCCAAGGTTTTCTAATTGGGACCCAATCCCAAACTCATGATGTTATGTAAACCTCATACCTCCATAAATGATATCAGAGCTATATACAAGGTAATCATGTACATTGGTGCTTCTTCACTCTATTGGGAAATTGCTATGTTGCTCTATTGGGAAGATATATGCACCATATATCATGACAGAAGCATTTATATTAACTATAAAACAGCAATTTCAGGGAGCCTGTTTTAACATACTTTTCCACTTAATGAAAGTTAATGGTGTTTCATTGAGGGAATGCTCTTATTGGGGACTGCAGAGAATATTTTATTATGAATGCTTTATTCAACAAGTGTTTTTTTTTTCTTGATTACCTTATAGCAGATTGAAGTGTCCTAATCTTTAATTATTTAAAAATACCATTGAAACTACTGCATGGATATAAGTTGTTCTGTGATTACTTGCTGTCTTCTGTTTCGAGACTAGTAGGAGAAAACAGGTCACTTACACCTGTATGCAGCCCAATTATATTTGACTTAAGTATATCTTCCAGAAAAGCATCCATTCTTGATCTGAAAACATCAAGAGATAGGGAAACTACCATATTTCTTGATAGTTTGTTCCAGTAGTAAATCATCTTCATAATTAAAAATACATGGTCTATTTCTAATATTAATTTGTTTGTTTTGTTTAGCTGTGACTGGTCAGAAGAATCTTATATTTCATTGTTTCCCTAAATGAATGAAGATAAGAGTTTGTGAATACTTTTGTCTGAAAATTTTAAATTATTTTTTTCTGAATAATCACAAATGTTTGGTAGAGCCTGCCCAATCCACAGCAAAAGTCTTTAGCTGCCACCATATTTTTTTCCTCTCTCAGGAAGCTAGAAAATTGTTTTGTGATGACATCAAGAGAGTCACATTGTATGAAACATGTAAGGATGCAGGATGGAGAGAAAGAGAGAGACAGAAAGAACTCTTTAACAACAAATCTTTGCACCTCTTGTTGCTAATGATAATGCAAGAAGGCACAGCATAAATTTCCCAACATATCTAGCATCCAAATCTTGTCTGTCAATATCTCACCTATCATGGTAGGGCAAGTGGGAGAGGCTGGGAATGAGTTCTCCTAAACGGATACAGCTAAGTGTAGTATGCCTGAGTCTTGACCAATGGTATCTGAGGAATTCAGTTCAAGGCTTCTCTGGTGGGTAGAGGTTACTGAGTGTAATAGGGTGTGCCAAGAACCCTGAACACATTAGCCTCTGTGCTGAATTTAAACATATTTATTTTCAGACCTTGGTTTGCATTTTAGTCCCTCCAGCTGCCAAGGCTATCAACAACTCCCTTCTTAGGTATCTAACAATTTAGTATGAAACTGCTGATTTAGTTATTAAAATAAACCTGTATGTACAGAAGACTCTGCTTGGAATCCGGGTTTGAATATTTATAAATGAAGAGGCGGATTCCTCTGTCCAGAGTTTTGAAAATGCTAGATTTAAATTAACCCACCCAAACCTCAAAAAACAATTAAAGGAATAGGTGTCTTGTAGGTAAGGTACAGAACTGAAAATCAGGGAAAAACAGATTCTACTCTCAGCTATCCCAAAGTTTTTATGACCTTAAGAAACGAGATAATCTCTTTGTGCTCCTGTTAATAAACTTATAAGGATAACAGGTCGTTCCATCTCACAAACATTGTGATACTATATTCCTGCCTGTGGAGCACATTGGCTTGTTTAGATAGGGTACAGTAGAGAAATGATATGGTTCTGATACCCTTCTTACATTGAATAGTGTCAGACTTCTGTAGCAGTCCTATTAAAAATATGAGTTCACTCACAAAATGTGTAAGGATATGAGAATCTGGATGTATCAATTATGATGGAGTCAGTGAGCCCAAACTTAAATTTGCATTTTGTTTTGCATGTAAAGCAGGCATTTGATCTCTCTGTAGACACCATACCTAGCCCAAAGCTGCAGTGCACAATCTGAGTACAGACTGAATTGTCTGAGAAATTTCAAGACAGTTAGTTAGTGTGAGGTCTCACTGAAGGTAAAACACTCAGACTATACAAGTTAACTGTGTACACAGAATTCATGGGCCTCCTTGGGGTTATGCAATTTATTTTTTTTAATTAACAAAAATGGTACTATTGGTTGTAACTGAATTTTACATGCTATGGTTAGCCACTGAGCAAATGTTCTCTGGCAGCTGCTTCTGTTTTGTGGCATGGAATGCAGAAGCGATTTAAAACTGTTTAGGCCATGTGTTTAAACTACATTTTGGCAAAGTCCCTAAGAATGGCTTTCTGAATACAACATGGTGGGATGGCAACTAGATTTTGCTGATCATGTGGTATTAATGCGGTGTCAGAAAGATGCTTGCAGATGAGACCGTTTGCCCAGTTCTGCAGCAAAGCTTGTGAAGAAGCTGAACAGATTAAAGATGAGCAGCAGGCTCTTTGATGCTGTAGCTGCTGAATTATCAAAGAACATAACACATGTGAATTTTTTCAGCCAAATCAGGAGGCTGGCTTCATGAAGGATCAGATATCCAACAAAGAGCTCCCTTGCTTTGACAGTAATCCCTTTCTATGCAAAAGGAGCTGATTGCTGCATTAAAAACCTGCTCCTCACAGAATTGTTTAACTGGCTCAAGGGCTCTGCTCCTCAATTAGCTGAACAGCAGAGTTAGTTAAAATATTTGGAATAGGGTGTAAGGGAAAAGGGGAAATCTTTGTTCAAAAACAGTTTCCTTTTCCTCTTTCCAGATGAAACATTTCTGCAGCATCTAATCTGGCGAGCAACAGTGGCAATCTGGATGTTCACCAGAGCAGTTGCCATAGCTATCCTTCCGGTAGCCAGAAACAACTGCTTCCCAGTCAATATGGGAGCATCTAACTGGGCTGCTGAAAACTGTTTCAAGGCTGCAAATGTTTAAGCATACATGAGATAAGCTGATACTTGACAGGGTTTCAACAGCATGACTGAAGGCAAACTACAGTTCAGTGTCTTCGTCGTACCTTTTAAACTGACATATCTGGGCTGAAGATGTTGCTGCTGGACTATAAATATAGGAAGAAAAATAATCAGTCTGGGATCAGGTCAATTAACTATAGTGTGAAGGTGACCTCCTTTCATCTTCTCCATTTAATTCTGGGTTTTTCAATGAGATTCCTCTTGGCAATTTTTCTTTTATAAATAATAAATAAAAATATACCTTTCTTTTATTTTCACTTCTTCATGTAAAATATATATAGGCAAGTCAGGTCAGTTTTTAACAGGTGAAAAAGGACTTCCCATACCTTCTGAAACACAAATCCTGCTTTCCAACCTCATTCAAGGAAATTTTGGCAAGTCCTGAGGCTTTGCATATTTTATGTTCGTATTAAAGAAAACATATAATTATGATATAATATACACTAGGAATAATGTCTGCCATTCTATTGCCAAACCACAACCAACATATCTCTGAGGGCTGCAGTGGCTTCTTGCCAGGGCTGAAACATCTTTTACTTGCACAGGAGTAAATGAATATATTGAATAAAAAATAAGTAATTCAGTCTGTTTTTTTGCTTTTATGTATCTTCAGCATTGGAGGTTTACAGCATGGCATTGGCAGCCCAGGGCCTCACCAGGTAGAGCAGGAAAAAGTACATTCTCCTTGAAAGTCTGATGTGGGGTGCATGTACAAAGAGGGTTTGCTAACACTGATTATGGAACACAGAATTTCAGAGAAGCTTTTTAAGCTTGCTTTGATTTATCCTGCTGTTATTCCAGAGAAAAGATGGCAGGCTGTAAGATCTTTGGGGAAGGCACTCTGTCTAGTGATGTATTTATACAGCTGTTAGTATAGCAAAACTTTAGTTTAATTGGGGCATCTGCGTGTCCCTGCAATATAAACTATAGTATGAGATGCAGCACAAAACAGCCTTCCTTCTGTATCATGGAGACTTAATGCATTAGTACAATTCAGAGCTTTAAAAGAAGGAAAATTCACTTACTTATTGAAAGAGATACTAGATCTAGCATTACAAGGGTATGCAAATGGAGTGGATAATGCTAGTTGCTAAATTCTTTTCCCCCTACTGGTAAAGCAAATGACTAGGACTGGTCCTAGTCATTGCTTTAGGGCAAGACCTACATAAAACTAACACAAATAAATGATGTAGGAAGGTGAAGATGGTGTGACAGCCACATAAATCCTACACAGAGTTTCTGAGCTGCACTGGTGTTGGAGTACGGTCAAGTTGCTCTCTTAACAGGTGTAGCAAAGAGCCTTTTTGGTCCATGCATTCCCCGGTGCCCCCAGAACGGTTACTGTGCTTATTTCAGACATGCTATTCTGTGGAAGCTAAGGGTATGTAATAAGCAGTAGTGTAACAAGAAGTGTGTGACTGAGGCACCAGTCCTGCTGACTTAGAGGGAGGCAAAAGAACAGCAGCCACTGCTGCAACCCAAAGAGCAGAACCTGCTTATTATGGCTCTGATGATAGATATTTGTAGGTTCTGGCATGCAGCCTGCAAGCTGAGACAGTTATCCAGAGTCTTTGTAACTCCCAGATATATAGAGACATTTGAGAGATGGTTTCAGATTCCTTATTCTTGAGCTGGTTTTAGGCTGGACTGATTCTAGAAGAGTTTACTAGAAAGAGATTTTTAAGAGGTTGCTTGAAAAGACCAATGGGTCAAATACTGAGTTCCTTACTGGAATAGAGAGCCTGGGGCTCCCTGTTACTTTAAGATAAAAGCAGCTCAGCCAGGGAGCACTGCAGGCTAGGCAGGATGTAGGTTGCCAGGGCAACAGGCTAATGAACCAATTAGCAGGTGGTCAGCTGACCGGATGTAGGCAGGCCCTGGGAGCATATAAGCTCAAGGCTGGGGCTGGCAGAGGAGTCTTTTCCTGGCAGCTGCAGGGGAGGCAGCTCCTGCCCAGGAGAGCCATGTGGAAATGCTAAACTGACTGCTTTGCTGCCTGCAATGAGGCTTGGGGAGCTCACAAGGGGCCCAGGATGGGAGGTATCCTATATTAGTAAGCAAGGTTCATACTCGTAAAGAGACAGAGGGCTGTTCTCCTGGGGTCTTGTATTCATGTTGCATCTACACCGGTGGTTTGGGTTAGGACTGTAAGGGATGGTTATGGAGGTCCCCAGTAGTGCCCAAGAGGCACGTGATTGCCTTGACCCTTGCCAGAGGCAGGCTCAAGGCCAGAGCTACTGTTGAGCCCAGAGAGGGGCAGAGTGCCAGGCTACAGAGCAGACAGGGGCTGGGGACCAGGGGCCCAGTGCCCGGGAAAGGCACAGCCCCACAGGGGCCAGGGGCCTGGCAGACAGGGGCCCAGTGCCCAGGTGGGGCTAGATTGAAGCTAGTACCTCAAAGCCAGGTCTGATGCAGTGGGCCTAGGCTAGAAGGCCTAGCTAGATTAAAAGGAAGGAGGCTGAAGCCCCAACAGAGGTTACAGTGTCATAGTAACACCCGTGAGGCTTGAGGCATGGTAAAGGGGAGGGTTGGGCGCCATACAATTAGCTCTTAAGGCTGGAGGTCCTCTCCAGTGACACAATTATGGAGTGAGGCCCAGTAAGGGGCCTAAGGACCAATGAAGCCCAGCAAGAGGTTGGCAGGGTCCAGTTGGACTGAGGCTTCATGAAGGCCTGTGGGTATCCTCCCTGTTTTTAATACCATCAAGGCATGGCAGGCGAGATGGGAAGGTACCCTGGGGCAGAGTGGGCAGAACTGTGGAGCCACCAGGGGGCATCAATGCCACCCCTGGGATCCCAACTTTGTTACACTTACTAAGTGTTTATTATTTGTGGCAGAACTTGGGGACTAATCTGGCCAGGACCCCATTGTAAGAGATTCAGTGCATGCCTTAAAAAACAAGTCTTTGATACAAGTGAAGACGGGAAGGGAAAGGAGAATGGAGTAACTGTCACTCAAACATGTTTAATATCATTAATAGAGCTGTGTGAATAATTGCTTTTTTTCAGTTCAGTTCTCATTCAAAATTCTTGTCAGTTGATGAAAAACAATTTTTTTTCTACCTGTATCCCCCTGCTTTCCCCTGAAATGAAAAATTAAAAAAAAATCATTTGTGGTTGAATGAAATGTTTCATTTAACCTGAAATAGAATATTTTGTTGTCAAGTCAAACTATTTCAATAAACCCTAGACAACTTTCATTTCCTTTTGGAGTATATTAATTAGCCTATTTTGAAACCAAAATATTATTTTGATAGTATTTAATTTACAAAATCTTGAAGCTTAAATGTTTTGATTAAAAAAAAATTCCCTTTAATTCTCTTTGGCTGACACTATTTCCTACACACAATCTGAATTTGTGGCTAGTTTTGGCTGACCCAGCACTGCATTTTTACGGGGAATAAGCTATTCACCAATAAAAATGAGCTCAGCTCTAATATCTAGCTAATCATAACATTTGTAAGTAGATCTGGTTTTTGAGTCTGGTTTTGATCACAAGCATTTGTCTTTGCATTGCTTTAGTAGATGTGAATGAAAAACTTCAGGGTTTGTTCCTAAACCTGGATGTTGAGGGGGCTGGAGAGTATAGGAAATATCCAGCTAAAATCTAAACATTATTGGTAGCAACTAGCACCTCACTTCAGACATGGCATTTTCTCTAACACATGATAAAATATCAGAATAATGCCCCAGGATAAAAATGGCAGATCCACAACAAAAGTTGCTGTTTAAACATGTAATCAGAAAGAAAACCTTAATATGAACAAAAGACATACACAAAAATAGATGGCTTAACAGAGAAATAAATATTCAATTTGTAGGGTTTTGTTTTCCTGCTTGCTGTTTAAACAACAAAACAAACAGCCATTTCTTTGTAATGCTGGGAAACATTTAACTTCTGGCCAGGTAGAGAGACCCCCCACAATCCCATAGTACTCTGCTCTCCCTCCCCACTTCCCCTGGGAGTGAGAGCAGCTGCTTCCCTGACAGCCAGAGACCTCCGTTGTCATCACTGCTGTCAAGCCAATATCTTTTGAAAGTACTAAATTTATACACACACACACAATTGGATGTGGTTCTTCCACAAAATGTTTCCTATCTGTGAACATGAATCTACCATGGCCTTGCTAAACATAGCTTACTGAAAAAGATAAAACAGCTTGCTGCATAAAATATGTTCTAAGAGACAGACAAGACAAAAACAGTTTATTTAGACAAATATGAAATTTCAGCCCCTGTTCACACTTGTTATCTCGTATTTGGCTAGTCTCAAAATCAATATTCCACAGATGAAGCTATTCGGCTTTAAATAAAAAAAAATACATATTTGCAGGTCTTCCTCCCTATTTGCTAAGACTCAGGGTAAGATTAAACTCATTGCTGGTACAATGTTTCATGACCATTAATGAAATAACTCATTTGAGCTTTTGCCACTAAAAGGTTAATGAGTAGGACTGGAGAGTAGTTTGGAAATGAGATACAGCTTCTTATATCTCTAGTACATTAGTTCAGATCTGCCTGATGTCCACCACAGTGACAAAAGGTCATTTTTACCTCAGAAGACTGCTTGATGACCTATGTAAAAAGATCTGGTGGTCTCATTCTTGTTCTTACCAAGAAAGGACATCACAAAAATAAACATCACCATTTATTTGTTTTTGGCAGAGAGGCGAAAGATGGGACAGCTGTGAAGAATGTCTGTTGCCTCGGTTCTAGAACCAGTTGTCTTTTGTCATATCAGTGTTGAGGCACATTGATAAGTCACTGCAGTGCCATTGCTTGCATTGTGGCCTATCTTTGGACAAAAGACTTCACTATTTAGAACTCTTTATCCAGCATTTTTCACTAGGAGTAAATTCCATTATGAAGAACGGAAAGGAATAGATTTAGCTTAAAAGGAAATACATATATTTTTTTATGCAGCACATAATTAACCAGTTTTGCTCGCTGCTGCAGCTTATTCTTGCATGACAAGCATAAAAAAAACAGGATTAGACACACACAAATAAATAACAATACCTGAGCTAAAACCTATAGAAGATACCATCATTGGTGATTCAGAGCATTAACCTATTACCAGCTGGGTTCAAGAGGAAATGTCCTTCTTATTAGAATTATTTTTTTTTTAAAGTTTAAAGGAAAAATAATTCCTTTTAAATATGTTTTGACAAAAAATTACCACCAGTTCTATTAAAAGTATCTGAAACATCCAAATCCTATTTGTCTTTATAAAAATCCCAAACACAAGAATGTTTCTTCATTTTAACTGTGTGCCATACTGTACAATGAATTTTAAAATCTTAATAGTAGATTCCTCAAAACACAAGTTTTCAATGGAAGCATTACACATTTTAAAGAATAGCACCATGCTATTATTTTATATTAGTCCAATTATCTGTAAGCACTGCCATTATAAGTGCAGCTAAATTTGAGCAACTTGTGCATTGTACAATTTTGTTAAGACTTCATTCTAATGTATTACATGACATTTTCCTAGAGATGTTGGTGGTTCACATGTAACACTGATAAATATACCACTTTTATGTAGGTTTTTTATAGTATAGTTGCAAGATCTATCTTAATACATAACCAAGTTAAACCAAAATACGTTCTCCATTTTTGCCTCCAACTTTACCTGTGGTGCTATGAAATTTGATATTTATGATTTTTATCAAACTATAAAAAGTGTCACTACCTCTTTTATTGGGTTTTTGTTAAACTGACTATTTACCTTTGTTTGGGATGTTTAAAAGAGGGTACTTTCCAATGACATTCCTTAAATAACTGTGGCGAGGAAATAATGAGCCTCCTCTTCATCAGTTGTCTAATACAAGGTAAGCAGCTTTTCAGGGCTTAGCTAGTCGCTGCTGACCTAACTGCATACTCTTCTCCTATGACAGTGTAAGATGAGCAGCCCACTTCCAAGATGATTCAGTACTTAAAATATTAGTTTTCCTATTTTTTTAAACTGTATGTAGTTTTCGAATCTGACAGATCAAGTTGTTATGGATGATATTAATAGAAACCTTTACTGTTAAGTGAGACTATCTTTATTTTAATAAGCAATCAGTGGTGTACTAATTTTTTTCACAATTGTTTTGATTTTGTCTGCCTTTGATTCAGATTTTCAAAAACAGACATTGTATCCGAATCCCTGATGGACTTGACATGATGCCTATTGGCATTACTGTGTTTATATAGGATCTCTCCACTATTGAGTCACTCCTTTCCTGCTGAGAGCAGGAGGTCATTTGTTGTTTGAGCAGAGCACCAGCAGAGCACTCCAGCTGTGGAGTTCCACCGAAAAATCTTTTATGTAAGCAAAAAGATCTGGTGTCTATCTCCCATAAAGTTTCCTACCTTCTGCATAGAAGAGGCCCATTTGTTAATTTTCCTTTAAAAGTACAAGTTTCATGGCACTTATTGTCTGGATAAACTATTCATATTGTATTTCAAGAAAAGGAGAAAAAGGAGAAATGATATGGCCATACACATGTCTAGAATGTCTTCTTAGGGGTGGGATTGGAATAACACTGGCTTCATTTATTCCTGTTCTAGCCACAGCTGATGCCACTCACAAACTCTTCAAATCTTAATACATGCCTCTCACTATCTTTTTTGGTTTTTGTATTTATCAGAGAAGGGACTAATAAATTATGTAAACTTAAATGCCATCTTACACTTCAGCATTATTGACACATGCAATAAAACCTTGTGGTACTTGCTGCTTGCAAGCTGTCTTTTCAAGCTGCCTGGAGACTTAGGCAGAGAACACTGCACCGATTTAAATTTGCTTCACAGCTTGGAAGCTTCCTTTGTATTGGGCTAATGGCTTAAGTTTAACTGCAGACTTACAGGTTCTAGAATACAAGATGGCAGCCTCTAGGGCAGTACGGGGCCAACCTTTCTGGCAGGCATACCACAAGGTAAACCTTGCACCTTCCTTAAGTGCCATGCCAATCCCCTTCCCCTGCCTGAGTTATTGTTCTTTCTGCTCCCTTCCTGATCTGTTACTCTATCTGCTCTCCCCTGATCTGCTGCATGCTATACATGAAGGCTACCTGTGTCCCTTGTAGCACACATGACACACAGAAGCTGCTCATACTACTTGTGGCACATGTAGCAGGTTGGCCACCCCAATCTAGGGTTAAATACTGGAGCAGTCACCTAGCCTCATTCAGCCTAGTCCACTGTGCAGTTGACTCCACTTTCCATAAACACTGGTGAGCCAGGGAATTTGGGGGCATGGTTACTAGGGGGCGGGGCCTGTTGCAAGATCCATGGCTCCAGGGCACATGGCCCAATGGGGCAGGGAGGTGGATGAAATCTGTGTCAACACAGCCCTGCTTGCCCTGTGTCCACCAGCTGCTGTGGCACCATGTGTGATGCAGATCCCAGAACAGACAGAAGAGAAGCCACAGGCAGTGCAGTCTGGCTGGAATGGGTGCCACATGTAGCACAAAACCTGCTTCAGCCATTCTGGAATCTAAACTATATGCAGTGCCTGCCCCAGCCAGACTGTGCCATCTACAGCCCCCTTTCTGGCTGCTCTTGGATCCATGCCACCTGCCCCAGCAACATGTTTTGCCTTCAGAACATGAGCTACATGCGGTGTGGATCCTGGAGCAGCTGGAACAGGTTCTGGATCTGGTGGGGAGGGGTGGTCCATGAACCTGATCCAGCATGTGAACTGGCCCCACATCATTCATCCAGTCCACACAGCCAGATGAGTTTGACAGTCCTGATGTAAATGACATGCATGAAGCCATGTTATTATGCACAGGTACTTGGAACCAGACAGCAGATCTCTTTCAAGTACTAGAGATACAGAATGATCACTGAACATCGCAACATACCCTTCCTCAAGACAAATAATGGGGCAGAGAAGACTGAATTTTTTTCTTTGGCACTACAAAATATCCCTTGTGATTGTTACAAAGAAAGCTCCCTTAATGTAACTATGGGAGCTATTTTTGTAAATTTAAAACCAAATTAATCTCAGAGCTGTGGTAAAAAAAATCTGTTATCCTGTTAAACATATTGATTGAAGTTCAAGAAAAACATGTATTGATATCTATGGCTGGAAATCCAGCTTTTATTAAAACACTACCCAACTGCCTGTCAGGAATGACTGGGGGAGAGGGGGCTGGGATGGAGTGCTGCCACCTAATGCCCCATGCTGCCACTGGTCTGACTCTTACAGGGAGAGGGGTGGGGGAGCCAAGGCTCTCCTACCCTCTGTCTGGTCTTTGGTGCAGCTTCGGAATCATGATGGCACTCCCCCATGCTTGGAGCACTCTGATTGGCTGTTTCCATCAGCCAATCAAAGTGTAAATAAAGCGTTATGGACAGAGACAGACTTAGGCTTTTATAATATTAGAATAAAGAAGAATGGTGCACAATCAATTGGATAAGATTCAGCAAGGACAAGTACAAATTCCTGTGCTTGCAATGGAATAACAGTATGCATAAATACTGACTGAGGAATGAGTGGCTAGGCTGCAGTACTGCAGAGAAGGACCTGGTGGTTATGGTGAACTAGAAGGTGAATGTGAGACACCAGGGTGCTCTTGTTGCAAAAACACAATGGCAAATTGGGCTATATTAACAGGTGTGTCACTTGCAAATCAAGGGAAGCAATTATTTCACTCTCTTTGGCAATAGTGAGGTCTTATCTGGAGTACTGTGTCCAGTTTTGGGTCCACAGCTCAAGATGTTGATTCAATGGAAAGAGTCCAGTAGGGAGCAACAAAGATAATTAGTCTAGGAAGCAAGACTTACGAGGAAAGACTGAAAGAAGCAGGGTTATTTAGTCTGGAGAAGATTCAGGGGTGAAATTTGATAACAGTCCTCAAATACCTGGCAGGTGATAATGGAGAGGATGAAAGTGGGTTTTTCTCTGTGGCCACAGGGGAAAGGACTAGGAGCAATGGCATTAAGATAAAGCAGAGGGGATTTCGGTTGGAGATTAAGAGGAACTTTCTGACTATGGCTATAGGCACACAAACAAAAAGCCTGAGCCTGAATTGATTCTGTCTTTGCAGGTTAGTCTAACCTGGCTAAGCTAAATTACTTTGTAACTGCAAAGACATTCCCTCTGTACTGAAAAAATGCCAGTACATGCCTGCAGTGGCTCAGGCTAGAAGCCAGGGGGGCAGCCCTCCCTTCACTTGCATAGGGCTGAGCTGAGGAGGGGACATGGCCAGGCCCCGGCAGGACGCTGTGATTAGGGAGGGGTTCCCTCCCCCACCCCCTGCTTGATAACAGATTATTTATCAGCTCTGTTATCAGCATTTAGCACCCCATCAGAAAACAAGGCCTCATTCATTAGTTCAAGTTCTTCTTAGACAGCTTTTTCCAAAGGAAGGAATGCAGGGACATTACCAGCTGAGCTGTTGATTAGCTCTGAAAAGCCCTAAGTGGACACTGTCCTAACTGTCTTACACAGCATTAGCTAGCATACCATATGCTGGCTATGGTCCATGC
This sequence comes from Alligator mississippiensis, assembly GCF_030867095.1. Taxonomy (NCBI): domain Eukaryota; kingdom Metazoa; phylum Chordata; order Crocodylia; family Alligatoridae; genus Alligator; species Alligator mississippiensis. The sequence continues at coordinate 127,737,572 of NC_081825.1, read as the reverse complement.
TGTGGGAGAGAGTAGGAAGGGATGTCTGCTTAAGCAGCGATTGGTGAGGGAGGGGAAGGGGTGGGGGTCACAGGGAATTAAGCAGACCCTGATGTGCTTATAAGTCTCTGCCAGAGCTCCAGCCAAGGAGCAGAGAGGAGGGGCCAGCCCTGCTGTGAGGCAGAGAGCCCCGCCCAGCTCAGAGAGCATGCCGGGATGCTGGGGGTATCTGGTTTAACATAAACCAGCAAGGGGTCTGAGACAGACATTGCATAAACCTGTTTGAGCCAAATCAGTTAAGTCTGATACTACATTCAACCAGGTTTATCTCAAACGGGTTTCAGCCACTTTCATACTGGTTTATGTGCACTGAATGTCTATTCTGTTATAGGTTATATCAGTTTCTGATCACTTAAACTGGTTTATGTGTAATGTCTGTCCCTGTGAGAGTGGTCAGGCATTAGAACAGGCATACTACTTAAAGAAGTTATGCAATCTCTATTCTTGGAAATTTTGAAGAGAAGGTTAGACAGATACTTGGCTGGAACTGTTTAATCAGGGACAATCCTGCCTTGACCAGGGGGCTAGAATAGATGAACTTGGGAGATCACTTACAGCCCTATTTCCCTATGTCATGGGCAAATGTTGTCTTTCAGAGCTTGATGCTGCTGGCCACTCTTCTTTACTTCAACAGGGCTGTGTGTGGATATATGGGTCTTCCCAGTGCAAAGGAGCAATTTGTAGGATTGGGGGTCTTCTCTGATGTTTATACCCAGTCCATATCATTGTCACTACAATGTCAGTTCTCTGTTATTGGACATAAAACTTTTACAGTCACTTCTCTGAGATGCACCCCAAAATAAGAGGGAGCGCTAAGTTGTTTTTCTGTTTTGGGTATCTTGGTGTAGTGCCTATTACTTTGATGTGTAAGTACATCTTTAATTTTCTTTATGTGTCTGTTACAACCAATGGGCTATTATGACATGTTTAGCAGTTAGTGCTGTTTATAATAACCACCAACAGTTAACGAGCTGACATATAAAATTCCTAAGTCTGTAACTGCAATGGGCAATAATACTTATGCTTTGTGCTCTTCTGCTGTCAGCAAAGACAGGGCAATATCACTCCAAAAAAATTCTCAAAAGCAATGAATGTTAAAAAAACTAACAACATAGCCTCTCTCTGCATGTACCAGTCCCAGAAATGGGGCAGTAAAACCACCCTGAAAATGCCCTCTACTGCTGTTGCTCTCATACTTTTGCTCTTTGACATACTTGCTCTCAATATAGCTTCACTGCATGATTTCTAAGACTGTTGCATGAGGAATAGACGAGAGAATGGGGAAAAGGGGTGGGGGGCATTGCTCTCCATGTTAAGGAGCAATACGCATCTTCAATAATCAAGATGGGATCGGATGAGGGGCATATTGCGGTACTGTGAGTCAGAATACAAGAGGATTGGGGGGAAAGGGACTTGGTAGTGGGGGTCTACTACAGACCACCACACCAGGAGAATGAGTTAGACTAGGAATTCTTGAGGCAGCTCTCAGAAGCAGTACACTCAAGGGACAGGGTTGTCATGGGTGACCTAAACTACTCTGACATCTGCTGGGAGGAGCTATCAGCTAGATCTGACCATTCACATAGGTTCCTAACCAGCATATAGGACCTTCACCTAACACAGGAGGCATACAGTCCCACTAGGAGAAAGGCCTTACTGGACTTAGTGCTTGCTATGGGGGGATGTCCTGGTGGGTGATCTGCAGATACAAGGTAACCTAGGGGATAGCGACCACCAATTGTTAGAATTCACTATCTGGTGAAAGGTGGGAAAGATAATTAGTAGGGCAGAATTGCTAGACTTCAGAAAGGCTAACTTTGATGAGCTCAGGAGATTAGTAAGCAAAGCACTGAAGGGCAAGAGCACTGATGAGATGGGAGTCCAGGAAGCATGGGAGTTTCTCAGGGGAATGATCCTTCAGGCACAAAAAGGGACCATCCCAGTGCAAAAGGGGACCATCCCAGACAACAGAAGAGCCAAGAAACTCTCTTGGCTAAACAGGGAAATTCAAGAAAGCTTAAGGAGGAAAAGAGGCATACAGACTGTGGAAGCAGTGGGTAGCCACCAAGGTGGAGTATACCTGCTTGGCTCGCACTTGCAGGGAATCAGTTAGATAGGCCAAAGCAGAAATGGAACTCAGGCTGGCTACGAAGATTAAAGACAACAAAAAGACCTTCTTTAGGGACATAGGGAGCAAAAAGAAGGCACATGGCAGCATAGGACCCCTACAGGACAGACTAGGGCAATTGGTAACAGATAGGAGGGACAAAGCTGAGCTCCGAAACAAGTTTTTTGCATCTGTATTCCTAACCCCGGATAAAGACATATCCTAAAGGGGCTACAAACAGGCACAAGAGGGACTCCAACCCACCAACAGTTAGCAATGACCTAGTGAAGGGGCACTTGGAGGGGCTGGACATGTTTAAGTCAGCAGGCCCAGATGATTTTCATCCAAGGCTACTGAAGGAATTGGACAGTGTCACTGCAGAACCACTGGTGAGGTTGTTTGAGCACTCATGGTGCTTAGGATGGGTCGCAAAGGACTGGAAAAGGGCCAACGTGGCCCCTATTTTCAAAAAGTGGAGAAAGGGTGATCCAGGTAACCATAGGCTGGTTAGCCTTACCTTTATCCTTTGGAAAACCTTTGAAAAAATTATTAAAGATCACATTTGTGGGAGTCCAGTAGGAAAAATATTGCTGAAGGGCAACCAGCATGGCTTCACAGCAGGTAGATCCTGCCTGACAAACCTTGTTTCTTTTTATGAGCTGGTCACAAAATGCTTAGATGCAGGAGTTGAGGTAGATGTAATCTACTTGGATTTTAAAAAAGGCCTTTGATACAGTGTCGCATCCCATTCTTATAAACAAATTAGGTGATTGTAGCATAGATTACTATACAGTCAGATGGGTGGAGAATTGGCTTATGGGGTGGTGGTGGACGGGTTGTTTTCAACCTGGAAAAAGGGGGACAGTGGAGTTCCCCAAGGATTGGTCCTTGGACCAGTGCTGTTCAATATTTTCATCAGTGACTTGGATGAGGGCATGGAAAGCACTCTGTCCAAATTTGCAGACGACACAAAATTATGTTGCAAAGTAAACATGCTGGAGGGCAGGGAGCAGAATCAGGTAGATTTGGACAGGTTGGGAATGTGAGCAGAACAGAATAGGATGCAGTTTAACAAGGATACAAAGTGCTACTTCTAGGGAGAAAGAGTCACCAACATACCTATGGGCTGGGAGGTGACTTTCTAAGAAGCACAGCAGCAGAAAGGGATCTTGGTGTCATACTTGACTCCAGAATGAATGTAAGTTATCAATGTGACAGTGATAAGTAAAGCCAACCGCACTCTATCATGCATTAAAAGGTGCATCACAGGCAGGTCTAAGGAGGTGATACTTCCCCTCTCTATGGCATTGGTAAGATCACAGCTGGAATACTGTGTCCAGTTCTGGACACCACACTTCAAGAGGGATGTGAATAACCTTGAGAGGGTTCAGAGGAGGGCTACTCATATGGTTAGGGACTTATAGGTTAGGTCCTACGAGGAGAGATTGAAGGACCTGAATCTCTTCAGCCTCCACAAAAGAAGGCTGAAAGGGGAACTTGTAGCCATCTACAAAGTCATCAGGGGGGATGGGGAATGGGGGAGGGCAGCAAGAAATAGAGCATACCAGGGCACAACTTGGGGTTACTAAGACCAACAGCCATAAACTGATGGATAGCAGATTTAGATTAGACATTAGGAAAAATTTCTTTATGGTGATGGTTGCCAAAATCTGGAATGGGCTTCCAAAGGAGGTAGTGCTCTCCCCTACCTTGAAGGTCTTTAAGAAGAGACTAGACAAGCACCTCATCTGACCCCAGCACTCTTTCCTGCCCAGAGCAGGGGGTCAGACTTGATGATCTACTGAGCTCCCTTCCAACCCTGAGTTGGGTGGGATATGTTTCTGGGTGGCTCTCTTGGGAGAGTTTTGAAAGCAGTGCAGACATGCTCCAGTGTCTCCTTGGTCCTGGTGCCTGATTTTGGTAGCTAGTAGAAGCAATTGCAAAGGAAGTGTTGGTTAGCACTAAGATGAAATGGACCACTCAGGAGTGGTGCATAGGAGAGGTACACCAATACATTGGTCTATATTGTATCAGCACTGATAAAAGGAATGCACACGGGTAGCCTGGCACCTTGGAGAGTAGTGTCTGACTGGTAAGTCTGTTGGTGGGAAAGGGGAGGCAGGAAGGAAGGGGCGTGGGGCAGACTGAGGCCCCTGCAGTGAGGGAGGGAGTGGGGCTGGGGCAGGGGCAGGTGCTGTGAAGCTGGGGTGGGGTGGGGCATGGGACAAAACCATAAGGAACTTGTCTGGCAAGTGCGGGGGGGGGTGGATCCCGCTGCTATGAGCACCCCAGGGGAGCCATGTGCCCCCCAGATATCTGCATGTGGCAAGAGTGAGCTGCCACTGGTGGGGGGGGGGCTGGGGCTGTACAGTGGCAGTGCTGGGAGGGGAGGCTTTGGGGTGGACTACAGCAAACTTTGGGGTGGCTACAGTCCACCTGGTAGTCCCCCCTTCCCAACACTGCCACCACCCATCCTGAGCGCAGCTTCACTCCCCGCCCTGGAAGAGCCTGGCACTGCCCCTGGCCCCAGCCCGCAATGGCAGCCCACCCTCACCCCAAGCAGATCTGGAGGACACATGCCCCTCATGACTCCTCCAGAGTGAGCATAGTGGCAGGATCTGTCCTCCCATCCCCATGCGCTCCAGACAAGCCACTGGCTCTGTCCTGCACCCTGCCCCGCCCTGACTGGGCAGTGCCTGCCCTAGCCCCGCTCCCTCCCCCACTGCAGGGGCCTCAGTCTGCCCTGCCACATCCTTTCCCTCCCCCCTGCCCCTTCCCCCTCAACAGACTTACCACCTGGATGCTGCTGTCCAAGCTGCCAGACTGCACATTGATAATTGGATCTGTATCAGCCAATACAGCTCATTAATAATCGGCCACTAGTATCGGCCCAAAAAATCTTTATTGGTGTGCCCCTAGTACATGTGCAGTCTAGGCAGCACACAGAAAGCTATGAGGGGATGGAGTATGTCCAGTGCGCAGAGAATTTCAATGTAAAAAATCTAGCAAACACCAACTGAGCATGTGCATATTAAGATTTTTCAGAGGTTTATAACATGGGCAAATCTGGATGACTTTTCAGAGGCATAGCATAAGTCTTTCATCTCTGACATCTCTATGACAGACTGCAAAGTTTCTGTTCTAGTACATGGAAGTATTGTGCTTTTCAACATCTTTATCAATGACTTGGATGGAGGAGTGAAAAGCTCACTGGCCAAGTTCACAGATGACATCAAGTTATGGGGCAGTGTGGTCACACCAGAAGATAGGTTGCAGATACAGGTGGATCTGGACAGACAGGAACCAGATGAAATTTACCATTTCCAAGTGTAAGGTGCTCCATCTGGGAGCAAACAACCCTCAACATACATACAGGCTTGGTGGTGACAGCTTGACTTGCATCACAGCCGAAAGAGACCTAGGGGTAATGATTAACCGTCACATGAATATGAGCTGTCAGTGCAATGTGGTGGCCAGCAGGGCAAATATCATGCTGGCATGCATCAACCAAAGTATTTTGTGTAAAACTAAGGAAGTGATACTCCCACTGTACTCAGCACTGCAGTTGGAGTACTGCGTCCAGGTCTGGGCACCGCACTTCAATAAGGACATGGAAAAATTTGAGAGGGTCCAGAGAAGAGCCACCCATATGATCAGGGACTTGCAAGGCAAGTCATACAAGAAAAGGCTGTGGGACCTGGGCCTCTTTAGCCTAAAGAAGAGAAGGTTGAGAGGGGACTTGATAGTGGCTTACCGTTATATCAGAGGAGTGTATCAGGAGCTTGGTGAACAACTGTTCAGTAGGGCACTGCTGGGTAAGACCAGGACCAATGAATACAAATTCCTGTAAGGCCGCTTCAGGCTTAATACCAGGAAAAACTCCTTCACAGTCAGGGTGTTCAGACTGTGGGATCAACTCCCTCCAGAGGTGGTGCAGTCACCTACCCTGGTGGTTTTCAAGAGGAGACTGGACAGTCACCTCATTGGGGTCACTTGACCCTAGTTGTCTTCCTGCCTAGAGTGGCACGGGGAGTGGTGGTTGGACCTAGTGATCTGCAAGGTCCCTTCCAGCCCCTAACAATCTATGAATCTATTGGAGCAGGGGTGACTAACCTGCAGCATGTGTGCCAAAAGTGCATGGTCCACAATAGATTGGGCAGGGAGCAGCAAGGGAGGGAGTAGAAAGCAAAGGAAGGGGATCAGAATGGTACTTGGAGAGGGCACATGTTGAATTTGTTGCATGCTTGCAAAAACTTGGTCTCCACTGTGTTAGAGCACCTTAACAAAATACTTGTAAGGAATTTTTTTACATTGGCAAAAAACAATATGGAGTTTCCTCCTACTGAGCTTCATGTAGGTATACATGAAGAAAATGTGTAACTTTTAGAAAGAGTTGACCATTTTGAGAATTCCTGCTTATATTGATAAGAAATATTGTTGAGAATGTAGACTCTCAACATCCTATATATTTTAAAGTGTTCTCACCGTCTAGCTGTCTATGACATCTATTAAGTTGATTTATATGTGTATTTATATAAGAATGGTCAGGTCAATGCTGCTGATTCTAATTCAGTGTTGTTTATTCATTGGTTTTTAAGGCCAAAAGGGAACACTATGGTTCAGAGAGTTTAAGGCCAGAAGGGACCATTAGATCACCTGATCTGATTTTCTGAATATTCTAAGCCATTAAACTTAACTGACACTCCCTGTTACCGGGCGCAATCATTCGTTTTTAGCTAAAGCATATCTTCCAGAAAGACATCCTGTCTTGATTTGAAAACATCAAGAGAGAAGAATGCACCACTTCCCTAGGCAGTTTGTTCTAGTAGTTAATCACCCTTGCTGTTAAAAATGTGTGCCTTATTTAATGATTGGAGTTGGCTTCTAGCCACTGGTTCTTGCTATGCCTTCTTTCACAAAATTAAAGTGCCCTTTATTACCCAGTATTTTCTCCCCCTAGAAGCACTTGAATGCTGTAATCAAGTCACCTCTCATATTCCTTTTGAGAAATTGAACAGACAGAGCACTTTCAGTGGTTCACTGCAGGGCATGCTCTCATCCCCAGTTTTGCTTTTTGCTCTTGTGTGCACACAAGGTATCTTTTGCACTTGCAAAACATCCTTGTTAAAACCTCTGCACAGAATTAAAAGAATATTCCAGTTTCTGTCTTACTCATGCTGTATACCAGGGCAACCTTACCCTCAAACTCTCTCCTCCCACTTGAAAATGCAAGCATTGACACAGCCTTTTTTGCTACATGATCCTATGGGGATCTCTTGCTGAGATGCATGTCCACAGTGACCCCCGGATCCTTTTCATAATCATTGTTTTACAACAGAATTCCCCATTCTGTAAATATATTCTGCAGTCTTTGTTCCCTCATGTATAACTTTTCATTTGACTGTATTCAATTTGCATTTTGTTTGAATGGGCTGAACTTGCCACTTGCACCATGATATTAATTTCTCAGTACATCTCTTACCTCCCTGTTCTTTATCACTGTTGGTCTTTGTGTTATTTATAATTTTGTATTTATTTATTATGTGAATATTGAATAGCATTGAGGCTACTCCTGATCCTGACAGAATCACTTCTGTTCTGTGCAGATTCCCTATTGATGGCTACTTCAGTTAATGGCAACTCCATTTCATGTATGGTGTATTGATATCATACCTGAGCAATTAACAAAAAAAGACTGTTATGCACTATTAAGTCAAAGTCCTTACAAGACTTTATTACAGGTTACCATTATCGACCAAATGTGTGCAATCTTCTCAAAAATTAATCAGAATGTTTTGACCACAAAACCATGTTGAATACAATTAATTATATCCCCATGATTAGGTCCAATAACTATAACTTGTATCAGCGGTTTTGGTGCATTGGATTGATGGCAGGCTAACCAAGCCTATGACTATTTGGACCATTACATATACCCCTTTTAAATTTTGGCACACTATTTTGTTAATCACCTGAAATTTCCCAGTAATTCTACTGTTTATCAAAAATGAATAATCACCAGGCCAGAGATTCCTCAACCAGATCTAGGGACTTGCAAGTCACCTGGGTTTCCAAATTTTAGAAATATTGATCTTTATTAGAAGTTGTTTCTCCTTCACTATTATGGGTAATAGAGTGGTTAATTATCTCTGACTGATACACACAACAAACTGTTTCTTTTCAAATACAGGACAGAAATAATTACTGAAAATCTTTGTCCTTCTTAACAAGCATACCATTTCTCTCCAGTAATGGTTTAATATTGTTGCCAATGTTTCTTTTATTATTCAGCTTTGGAAAATTAGTCCTTTTAGAAGTGTATTTGTTATTATTAGGATTGTCCTCTAGTTCAACATGAGCAATAGAATTTCACCCACTAATTTCTATATCAGGCTCATAGTTTCTGGCTGAGGCTAACCTATATCTTTGAGAGAACTTTTCAAAATGTAGCTATAGTATATTTACAAGGACATTTTGTTAATATTTGTCAGTCAGATGACTCAAAGTTTTAATTTGCTCAAATAATCCTGCATTGGAAGGAGAAAGCAGTTAGTAGTTTGAAATATTATTGTTTTATTAGAAGCAGCAGAAAGTGAAGATAGCATAGTAAAAGCTAGTATTTTCATAAGATCCCTAGCTCCATCTTATCCAAAAAATTCTATACCTGTCTAAAAAATTAGTTCATACCAATTTTTGCAAGCTTCAAATGCTATTTTGCTTAGTTTGTAAATGCTATTTTTAAGTGTGGGAATCTGTCCTTGCACGAGTCACTGGAGATTCTCATGATTTTTCAATTTCCATGAAAGGACCAAGCCTAGACTCTCATTATCACTAAAAGCCTGTTGAGATGGAATCAGCTGTTCGTGTTCTTCATAGTCTTAACACTGGACCATAAAAGGGATGAATGAAGACTGTAAGACTGACTCCTCTCTCAAGTGCTGTGACTATTGTCCTTATGAGACATCAGCTGCAGAACCTGGCAGAATGCTTCAGTCTCCCTGGACACTCCATCACTAACCTCAGGATTGATGTTCTCAGACAAAAAAAAAAATTAAGAACCCATTTGAATGGAAAAATGTGAAACAAGAAATCATACACAAATTGGACTGTGTTAAATATGGTTTAAACAGGGACTATGGATTAGCCTTCATAAACCCCTCCTTGTTCCTATGGGTTTACTACTCATTTGCTTTTCTCTTCTAGCGTTGCCCCGTTCTCCTTCTCTCTCTCCCCCTACCTTGTCTTTTATATTCTAATTTTTCTCTCTTTTGTTATACTCTGCTTTCTGCATCCTTTCACATCATGTGATGAAGTGAACTTGGGTTCACAAAAGCTTGTTTTTTCTCTATATGCCTTATTTAGTTAATTTAAAAAGGTACATAACTACTTTGCCTTCTGGCTGACTTCACAGTAACATGGCTAACTACCTCTCTTTCCTTATCAAAAACATTGCCAGAGTTAGAAGCTTCGAGGTATACCAGTACATCCTCTTTCTAATGGGTGGTGTTGAAGGGAACAACTTCTTTGAAAGCAGAGATAAATTAAACTACCTGCTGCTAAAGTAAAGCAAAACTTTGGCACTGACTTTCATGAGATAGTGTTCGGTCCACTTGTTTTAGGATCACCTAAATTCATCCCTGTAAACCCGAAAAAGGAGGTTAAGGCTCTGATTATGCATCCGACTGTAAGTACTAGTTGACCTTTTTCAGTATGCAAAACAATCTCTCCTGCTTCTTTCTCTTCTGCATCTTTGGACACCACGTCGACAATACTCTGACGGAGGGAAAATGCTGACGTATCTTTGTCCAAAATAGTAACAAGCCAGGGGTAAGATACACCTTCTGCAAATGTGTTTGGTGACATTAGTGTATCGCCCCCTTCTCGACTCTTTTGATGCAAGTAGCATTTACTCATTTTTCCCATCATCTATTTTATTCAAGATTAACAGGGTGTATCTAAAACAGGCACTAATTTTTTTGTTGCTTTTTGGCTGTAAAAAGAGAAAAATGCAATCAATTGACATAATGTCAATTTAAACATGGATGATTTTCAAAGCATGGTAACTTCCCCATCTACTGTTAGAAAATGTCAGAGCAAACAGCAGCAAGAGGGCTATAACTAGGGACAGTGACGACATGTAGGGGGTGCACATGCACCCCCTAAAAGCATTGGTGCACCCCCTGACAGGCTGCACTCCTTGCTTAGGTGACAGGCGGGGGGGCAGGGCAGGAGCACGGGTACACCTCCCCCCCCCCCGAAAGCGCCGGCTGGGGAATGAGAGCACTGGGGCCTCTTCCCACTCAGTGAGATTGGCTGCAGAGAGGGGCATGTGCCCCCCCTTACTAAGGTGGCACCAGTCACCCATGATTAGGGACGTACCAAAATTGTGAATTGGTGGATTTTGTGAAATCTGGCATTTCCCATATAATCTGTGAAATCTGCAAGATTAAAAAAAAACCTCACTGAAAATACAATGCTGGCTCCCCAGTCTTCAGGGTGTTGTGGCAGACTGCTGCAGCAGCCCGCTGAAGTTGGGAAGGGGAGGGAGGCCTGCCTGCTCAAAGGGTTCCCAACCAGATTGCCTGCAAGAGCCAATTAGTGGAGGGACAGGGCCATATAATAGGCAGCCCCTTCAGCCAATCAGTGGTGAGAGGTAGGGCCACTTGGGCCCCTCGACCAATTAAAGGGAGGGACACCATGCTCCACCCATGAAATGGCTGCCAGGCCTGGTGTTCTGTCTATGAAATTGGTGGGCAGCCACCTCAAATTCAGTAGGTCCCTAACTATAACTAAAGTCTAGAACAAGTGTTCTCAGCCCCGGATAGACTTGAGGCACCTGTTGGAAAATGCCAGTTCTTAGTTTTCACTCTTTTTTTTTTTTTTTTTGCCTACAGAAAAATAATAAAGCAGTTTTCTGTTGCAAAGAACTCAGAAAGACCACAACTAGAGATTTCTGTTTAAAATGTCCAGGTTTATGTTGTGAATCACTTTTGTAAATATAACTGTGTTAACATTGTGTGGCATCCTTGACAGGATCTCAAGGCATCCTAGTTGAGAATTACTGTTCTTGAATAAAATGATGTACGCTTTCTATACAAAATTAAGGTTAAGTGTCTGCCTGACTGTAACTCTAACATGTAGCAAACATTTTCAGGATAAATGAATGATAGCTAGCAGACATTTGGACTGTCACTTTGCAGGGTTAACTACATTTCTTCCTGACTCTCATCTCCAAGTATACTGATCTCTAATTCTCATACTCAGGCCATTACCTCCCAGAGTAGAATTCTTTTTTTTTCTCTGTTTATGAAATGTGGCCAGCAGTAAATACGACAACCAAACAACCTGCCCTTCAAGCCAATTTTAACAGAAGAAGCAAAAAACTCTCACCACAGAAAAAGGGGTTTTAAAAACATAGATCTTAACATTTCCTAACCCTTGTACCCTGTGGGCTTGTCTACACGCACGTTTACTGTGCAGTTTAGGTCAGTGTCTACGTGTGCAGCCATTAATACCTTAAGGTGCTGTAACATGGCTCACTGGGCAACTGTGTCAGCCTGCCCTGGTCAGCACTCTGGACAGCCCCAACCCCAGCTCTAACCTCCTCCCCAAGTTCCTGCCTCTAGTCTAAGGAGAACAGGTAAGAGCCTAGCACATGGGGCAGTGCGCTGTCACCAGGTGCCATGGCGCATGCTCCTGCAGATGCTGAAGGTGCAGTTCCAGCAGCTAGGAAAGGCCTCCCCGCAACTCCCTACAGAGCAAGGGGACAGCGCAGCATGAACAGGGCTGGGGCTGTGTCGTCTGTCTGCAGCACCTGGCGCTGCTTTCCCTGCCCCATGGAGTGGGATGTTCTGCTTTGCTCAGCCCGGGCAGGATTGGGGCTGTGTCTGCTCCCAGCTCCCAGTGCCAGTTTCCCCGCAACACCTAAATCGGTCCCAGGCACGCACTATGCTTCCCCTGCTACCAGTACACTGCCTGTGAGAGAAGCAGCATGCGCTGCTGGGGGCTCTGCATGGCTCAGACCCCACTCATGCTGCACCCAGCTTTTCCCACAGGCAGTGACCTGGCAGCAAGGAAGCCTGGCATATGCCTGGGACAAAGGTAGGTGGTGCAGGGAAACCTGAACTGGGAGCTGGGAGCAGACGCAACCCCAACCCTGCCCAGGCTGAACCGAGCAGAGCACAGCACTCCATGGGGCAGGGAAAGCAGCATAGGCGCTGCAGACAGATGATGAAGCCCCATCCCTACCTGTGCTGCGCTGCCTCCTTCCCTTGCAGGGAGTCCTGGGGTGGGGGGGGGGGGCCTTTCCCTGCTGCTGGAACTACGGCTCCAGTGTCCACAGCAGCACACCCTCCGGCACCCAGTGACAGCGTGCCACTACACATGCTGGGCTCCAGCCTGCTCAGCTCACAGTGTTAAGGCAACTAATGCGATGTTAATTGTCTTATGTCGCCTTAAGGATGCAGGTGTAGACATGCCCAGTGTTACTGCACAGTAAGGCATTTACATGTACCTTACTGCGCAGGTACTTGCCACAGTTACTGCGCAGTATGGGCATGCACATGTAGATGCTGCCCATACTGCGCAGTCATTTTTAGGTTACTACGCAGTAATTGTCCATGTGTAGATGCACCCTGTGACCATTCCAGAAAGGCTGAGCTTTTTTAGACACACCAGTGAATGGCACTGAGGTGGTGCTCATGTAGGTTACTCCCTAACAAGTATTGCCCTTCTCAGAAAGAGTTTAACTGTTTAAAGTCCCTTGTGATTGATTGATTCCTTGGCAAACAAGCTATGTAACTTGGCTGCAACCAAAATTCTTCAGTCATTAGATGGATTCATTCTTCATTAGCTGGATTCTTCAGTCATTAGCTCAAGTCTTGGTCTCTTAATCCCTGAAGTATATTAGGTGTACCTGCTTACTTCTCAATTGCCTTTATTACACCCTGTAATATATTACAGGGACACACTGGGGAAAGTGTTAGTTGCTTCTGTAAAAATGGCATCTGCTTTCTCCAACTAGTCTAATACAGACACTGAAATGTAGAGGGGAGAAGATGGGTCCTTGTGTGACTGTGAAGGTCAAGACTTTGGAGGAAGAGAAACAGATGTCCATTCAACTCTTTGGAGAGGTGCATCATTCCTCTATTGCTGGAGATGAATGACCAGAGCCATTGTAATTCCGTCTAGTTAACTCCAGGTATGTTACATAAATGGGTCAATAATACTATGCAGGCAGTTTTGTAGGTTGTTAGCAGTTAGTTTGAGAACCAAGGTACAATACTACATGTCATAATCCAGGTTAAATCCAAGGGAGCACAGCAGTATGGTTGCACCCCACTTTGGCTGTGCATCATGTGCACAGGGAGCTTTGAGGTCGCTGACATGTCAACCCAGCTACTGCTGAGAGCTCCATGTGGGCCACGAGCTCTGAGCTCACCAGCTGGTTGCAGCAGGGTTGGGCTGGAGCCCTGCTTTTACATGGTTTCAGAGCCCAGGGGTAAGTGCTGCTGCCATTCACCCTTCTACTCCTCCTCTTCCCTTCCAATTGGATTCAGCAGCAGGGGAAAAAAGGGAACAAACAGCAGTGGTCCTCAGCCCCTGGGCTCTGGATCTGGTGAAAGCAGGGGCTGGGTGATGCTGCCAATCCTCTCTTTTCCCCTGCTGAATTTGGGGATGGAGGAGAAGGGCAGACAGTGCTCCACCCCTGGGCTCTAGAGCCCTGGGGAAGCAGGGACTCCAGTGAGGTCCTGTGCCAACCAGGCGGTGAGCTCAGAGAGTGCAGGAGTGTGGGGCTGTCTTTACTGTGCATGCATCATGCTGCCAACAGTGGTGTGGCTGCACCCCCCTTGCCATGATCCTGGATATGGCTGTGGTCATAAAGTCACCTATTAGGTCCCTTCTAACACAATGACCTGATGTGAAGCCTGAGTGCAAAGCTTCCATCATGTTAGCAAAGGTCATGTGCTGGAGGCTGGTTAAACCTGTTTTCTCAGTTATTTACCTACCTAATTTTACCTTGCCTACACCAAAATGAAACATTGGCTTTAGAAAACAATACTACACATACAACTATTATATTGTACGTATGTGCATGGCCTGCATAGCTAACGGTATAATTGCTATGGATTGGAAAGAGAAGGAAAAAGGAATTAGGAAAGGGGCAAAATACTGTTCCTCATTCTGAGCCTCAGTTAAAAAAATAATTTTGTATCTATCCACCTCAAATGTGCATGTGCACCTGTACACAGTAATCTAAAGATAAGGGTAGCTTGGCTTTGGAGAGCTTCTTATACAATGTAAACACATTTCATTTATGCTTTCTGCTTCTAGAAATGCAATTTATGCTTCAGTTCCTACTTATTTAAACCAAAACTTAATCCCTCAATTTTAAGAATTGACCTGTAGTAAAGTATTATGTTGAAAACCCTGTCAATATAATACTTTACTACATGAAACTGTCTTTCCATACAACCCACATCATTACTGTAGCACAGCTTCAAGACAGATTTTACTTTTTCTGAAATTAGCCACTTATCAAACCTAATGTGGCTAACCAAGAGACAAAAAATACATTGAACTATTGTGCTGCTGTAGGAGTTATGGTGTAAAATTACCTACAATAGAACATTAACAGAAACAATGAATTGCAAAGACAACTGAAAATGCTTTTGTTGCAACATTCTCAGCATTACATGAGTTCAACTTTGAGAGTACAATATAAGGGGATTGTTGTTCTACTCTTACTCACAGGGTGCAGTTACACGGGCTCTTTACAGCAGACCTGACTAATTAGCTCCACAGGAAGGCATCACCATCTACACGTGTGCCTGTATTAGGATGCAGTAAATTAATTAACTCTGCTGTAGGATAGTACTGTGTGGGACAAGTACTATCCTACAGTGGAGTAATTACATGCGCTGAAACACATGTGTAGAGGGTGACCAGGGCTGGATGAGGCACGAGGGTGCTAGAGTATAAGGGCTGCCTACCAGCTAGCCCTGCACTGTAGTGCCCTTGTGCCCCAGCCAGCCGCTCTGGAGCATATTGACCAGGACAGAGAAGCCCTGGGCTGGCAGGCTGACTCCCCAGACTCCCTGCTAGCTGGGGCTGCTCTGCCCCAGCTCAATGTGTTGTGGTCCTTTGCATACATGTAACTGGTGTGTCTGGGAGCAATACACTCTGGCACAAACTGCACCAGAGCTTAATGCTATGGGCTAATTGCATGTGTAGATGCACCCACAATGTATGAAATGGGCTTAAAGCAAAAATCAAGAGCCCAAAACTCATAAAATCTAATATTTGAAATATGAACCTGAATTTGGCAATGTGCTGGATTGCACTCATATGTACAGCAATTCCACTAAAGTGAGTGGAGTCGCATAAATTTCTGTAAGATCAAAATTAATCCCTACTTTTCCAATAAAACTGCTTACTATAAAACAAGATTATATGGGGCCTAGGAGTTATTGGTACTATTCCTTAATTGTGGATGCAAAATGAGAAGTGGGCGTCAGGCGTATATAAAATATTAATTTACAACTCTACTTATTATAGGTGTTCAACAAGACGGTGACTCAAGCAGCCAGTAAGCATATTAAACTGCATTTCTTTCTCAAGGACTGCTGAAAAGACATTTGCTGTAGCATTATGGTTGAAACCTTGAGGGCCTACAAGATGATACAGTTAACGGATATCATACTTGCCTTTAATCTGTGGAGATTAGAGTTCAAATACAGTTTAGGTGGAAATTAAGCAGTCATTATTTAGTCTCTTATGGACTCTGTTTCATAAAATGACTACATAATATGGCAGAACTGGTGGTCTCCCTACAGTACACAAGTGGGAGGTGCTATTTCTAAAACACTGTGAGCAGTGGAAGGCAGCTAAACTTTTATAGTTGTACAGTCTTTGGATTGATTGTCTTATTCATCAAAGTAAATTAGTTGTCAGCTTGTCATGGAATGGGTATTTATAAAGTCACTTTGTGTAATTTGCTCTAGTTTTATTTTTATGAAAATCTGTTTAAAGAGAAACTATAATCATCAATATACATGAAAAAGAGCAGATTAAAAAAATTCACATAACAAATATTTGGCAGAAAGCCAACACATTTGATCCAAAAATGTTTATCAATTTTTAAGGAAGACTGCAATTGAAGAAGGGACTTCATGGGCAAAAGTTGGCTAATGCAAATAATTGTGGGTGCAGAATGACATTTCCAAGTCCATTAACTTCGCTTACATATTTAGTTAAATGGAGATGTGTCACACTTTGCACCTTCTATTTCAACTTATGAGACAAAGAAAGCTGATCTAAACAAAGTTAGTAATAATTTTATATTAGAGGCCCTAAATATTTAGAAAGCTTGGCAGGTGTTCTCCTTATGTAGATATAATCAGGGTTGTAATCTTCTTGTCAAAGGGCATTACATAAAGTGTTGTATCATTAGTGGAAGTTTGTGCCTGTGTAAGGGATGGTAGGGGCTCCACTTGATACTTGATTTATTTAAAAAGAAAGGCCTTGAGATGTCATGTTGGAACTGTTTCTAACTAATTAATTATAGAGGTGAAAGGTTAGTATATAATCCTACTATTTTCCATATATTTTTCCTAAAACATATTGACCGAACTATAAAATTACTTTCAAAATTCAGTATTAAAGATAAGCTTTCTGAAATATGAAAAGTAATATGCAAACATGCACCAAATTTATAAGTGCCTCTGTTTTCCTGGATTCTGCAGTAGAGCGGTAGCCAATTCACAGCATGTGTTCTACAAGTGGTACAGGCCACCAGTGTGTTTGGTGCATGTGGCCTGGGAGCTGAGTTAAAGGGGGCACTGGTAGCAGGAATGGGGGAACCAGTTGGGGATGGGACAGCGGCAGTTGCAGGGCATTGCTGGCCTGAGATGTTGGCCCCGCAGGTGCTACAGGGTAGGTGCCGCTGAATTCAGTGTTGCTACATCCTGATGGCAATGGGATTTGGTGGCATTGGGTGTACCTACACGTTCATTAATGTGCCTTAGTTACTGAGTATTTAGTTTAGTACTTAATGAAGTATTAACTAAGGTGTGCAGTAACTAGAGTTACTATGCAGTAGTGCCGGTGAACAGTTATTAAGTGAGGCTTGCTGCACGTTAGCCTAATAACACTGCACAGTAGGCTATTAGCATGGTTTTTAACTGTGCAGTGTTATTAAGCTAATGCGCAGTAAGCGCCTCATGTAGATGCGCCCACCAGGTGAGCAGTGCCTGATTATTAGAGTAGTATTTTCTCATGCTTTGGACTTAATGTGTGGCACATGAACCAGAAAAGTTGGCCATAGCTGATGCACAATGATGACTGTATTACTATTACTGAGGTGTCAAAGAGCCACCTTTAAATTAATATAAAGTTAGCCTGCTTTTTGCGTTTTGAGTATCACAGCCATATACTTTTGAGATACATTTTTTTCTACAAATTTAGAAAAAAAAGTTTAATTTGACTACTGAAAATCTGCATACTATGACATTCATTTTACTCTAGTAATTAAATAGTATATCTATCTTTTTAAATAGGAGACGGTGCATGAGCCTCTGGAAAGATTCTACTTTAAAAATAGAAAACACAAACAAATCTTAAGGCCTGAAGTATCAGCCAATTCTAGACTTGTTTTTAACTGCTGCTGATCAGGTTAGAAATTGCCAGCCATTGGAATGGACAGTGAACTTCAATGCAGGCCAGAAACACTGGAACTTAAAATGCATTGCACAAAAGCAGTATGATGCCATCTGAAAAACTGTCAGTGGAAAAGAAAGTAATGGACAATATTTATTGAACATATCGGACTGTAACTGGCTCAATGTCGCTATTTAGCGTTCTGAACAGGGCTGAAAAATTCACATTTCCATGAAGGTTTTTGAACAGTTTCTTCAGGTTGATTCAGTCTTACGTGCCTCATTCAAATTAGTGTATGTCTCTTCATCAAGCACTGAATATCAGTATACATCATGTTTTCTCATTCCATGCTCTCTTCCATATCTGGCACTGCTAGGGCCAAGATAGGGTTACAGTGTAGAGCTGGCAGTGGTTGGAGGAATGTGCTAAAACCCAAGCTACCTTAATTCAGCCCTGCCAATAAACCTTTTAGTATGTGGGGATATATCCTCACATACAACAGGACAATCATGGTATGTCTATATGGCATAAGGCAGTGCCATGCCAAAATACACTATGCTAGTAGCTCTGAGCACACTAGCTCCATAGCCAAAAGCAAAGTTAATAATAACCAGAGCTGTTCAGTCTATATGCAGCTCTGTGCTAACTGGCTACACTGCTTCTGGTTCTGGAGTAAGCGTGGCAGCATTAGCATGGTCTGCACAGCCCTGCTTTACTCTGTAGAACATTACAGTGAATCACTAGATTTGAAAGATGGGCTGCAAAGTCTCATTTTCCAGTTGTAGCTGTGTGTGTATAGTAGGTTCTCTAGTCCTGTATTTGAGCAACAATTTATCTGTTTGAAATGCAACAGGTTGCTGCAGAAGAGGACACAAAAAATTACCAGAAGCAGGTATGGCAGTCCATGATAGGAAAAGAGCTCATTTGCTTGTGTACTCAGTAGCTCAGCCCTACATATGGCAGATCTCCACGTAAAAGGAAAAACTTATCTGTCTGCTGTAGTTTACAAAGTTCAAGATATCACTTGAACTTACATTATAGAGTCTCTCACACTCTCAACTTTTTATGTCTCTTTGGTAAGATAAAAATATGAATATTGTGAGTTACAAATATGAGATCACTAATGCTTTCTGCCAGTAAATGTAATTAAAATTGAAAAGAGGAGAGAAATTATAGTAAATGTAATGAATGATGTGAAATTCTGATCATTTGCACACAGGTAGGGGTCATAGTTTGTATCCAAGTCTCAATAGGAATAACCAACTCCTACAACACACTCTCTTAGCATTGAAGCAAATATTTGCCCCAGTTACTGTTTGGACTTCTAAGCTCTTCGCATATGAAACTGCCATTACAACAAATAAAAGTCTTGCAGAGTTTGGTTAAAAACTTTTGCCAAGAGATATGTCTTCCTACCTACTTCCTTTTTCATGTCCTTGTGCAATGAGATATTCAGCAAAATGTGCAGATTCATTGGAATCTACCAGCCATCCCACAAGCACTTCTGCTGAGGCCTCAAATGTGCAACCTCTGGGCTGTCAACCATGCGCCTTAGCGCCTGCACCACCCCAGCCCCCTTCCTGCCCAATGAAAACACCACATCACTGGTAGATTAAACTCCCTCAAGGTCTTTTGAAAGTCTCAGCCTGAGTCCCTAAAATGTGCAAATCCAAAAATCTGTTTGTAAATGCTCAAGACCATTGCTCTGACTAATACGACAAAACCTATACCATTTAAACCTCAGTAGGGAGTGAAGTAAATGTAACTGTGCCTATTTTGGATAAACTAATCATGCCAAAAAAACAGAAGGCAAAATGCTTTACAGTTATTTCAAGCAGCTCAAAGCACTCATTACCGCTGTTTTCCTGTCCTCTGAAGTTTTTGGATGTAGCAATGGCATCAACAACTTCGGAACACTGATGATCTCAAAGGACACCATTAGTGCTAGATTCTATACAATGCTGCTATGGAGCACTGGACTTACATTCCCATCGTAAAAAAATGGTGAGCAGGACACGGTACATTGGGGAATAAGAAATCACAGCTACATGACTGAAGTATTCAAAGAATCTTGTACCAGGCAAGAGTTAAACTCATGCAAAACTATGAATCAGTTTAGATTAAACTGTGAGATATTTGGCTTCTTTGACAAAGGGAGATTGCTCCACACAAGAAAAGTGTTAAGGGGTGAGTGGTACCCACTAGACCACAGATGCTCAACTTCTAGCCCACTGGCCAAATCCAGCCCACACAGTCATGGCATCTCACTTACAGGGATCCCCATGGGTAAAAAATTTTGGCATAGGGGGAGTGGTGGAAGCTCCATTTGGCCAGCCCCAGCCCTGCCCAGGACACTGCTGCACAGCAGGATCAGGGCCGGACCTGCCCCCTGCATGTCTGGATCGGGCCAAGCTGCTCCCCATCCCTCCATGTGGATCTGGATTGGGGCCTCTCCACCCTGCCCCTTCTCCAGCATGCATCAGGATCAGTGTCGGGCTGCTCCTCAGCCTGCTGCAAGTCTGGATCAGAGCCCTGGCTGCTCCCTGCCCCGATGGCCTACATGGGTAAATAGATCAAGGTCAGGCTGTACCCCTCCACAGCTGGTTTAGCACGTGCACCAGTCCTGCATATCAGAAAGCCCACTGGCCAGATCCAGCTTGCAGATGGACCTGGCACTGCCCATCTGGCCCACAGGGTGAAAACATTGAGCACTACTGTTTTAGACAAATAAAGAAATCATTTTAGGACACTAACTTGCCAACCTACTGTAGAGGGCTTGAACTAGGCTAGAATTAATTGGTATTTCAGAACCAGGGGAAGGGAAAATAGGAAACTAACAAGATTGAAAGTAGGAAACTGTAACTGGAGAGAGAAAGGGGGAATATCAGGATAACATGTCAAATACCTGAGATAGCCACGTACATCTACCAGCAGAACGGGAAGTGAAACAGGAACACCATAGGCATGGTTTTGGTTCTGTACTACATATGAATCACAATGATAAATGACAGGACTGGAATGATGAGTGAAGATCATCAAGAAGGACAGGTGCAGGTGGAAAGAGGAGAGAGAGAGGATGACTTGTATGCACAAGGGTGTTTCAGAAAGTAATGACAATTTCAAAATAAAACTATTTTGTGTGTAGTGATCATTTACTGGACTACATCATTTCTCTACACAGTGGTAAATGATGGGTGCTTTTGACAATGCTGCTATTGCTTCACAGCTGCTATATCAGGGGCAGGCAATTATTTTAGGCAGAGGGCCGCTTACCCTGTTTTGGCAGGCTGTCAAGGGCCACATGGGTAGCCCTGCCCCTTGACAGATGCCCCGGCCCCTGGTCACCATCTTGGGACCAATGTCCCAATGTCTTGGGACCAATGTCCCAGGGTTAGCACCGGTAGGGCCCAGAGCAGGGCGTAGACTGGCAGGGGTCTGTGAAGCCGGGCTGGGCTGCACCAGCAGGGAGAGTGGGGAGCTGGCCCGGGTCCATAGAGCCCCTGCTGGCTGGGACCCCATGCTCCTGCCACCCTGCTCTGGGCCCCGCTGGCACTGGCCCTGGGACACCAGTGCTGGCCCCGTGCTCCTGCTGGCTTCCACACCTGCTCACTCCCAGTGCCCCCCAGCCCCGCGGTACAGGCAGGGAGCAGCGCACAGCCCTCACACCCTGCTCACCAGCAGGGAAGAAGCTGGTGCTAAGCATGGGGAAAAGTGGCTCCTTGTCCACCCCATGGCTGGTGCTCCCTGCTGCAGCTGCTCACAGCCCATGCAGGGCTGTCTGGAGCAGGCACAGGCAGCCCCATGCAGGGTACCTGCCATGGGGTGGGTGAAGGGCCGCTTTCCCCCCCCAAGCTTACTACCAGCTTGTAACCTGGCCCTGCAGCTAGCCTGGGCCCTGTGCCGGCTCTGGGCTTGCCCGTTGGGGCTGCGCATGGCAACAGCAGCTGCGGCTGCTCCGCTTGTGGCGCCAGGCAGTGTTTGCTGCTGCTGCCCGCCTGGAGCTTGCGTGCTGGGCAGCACAGAGGTGACGGTGGCAAACATTGCCCAGCGTGACAAGCGGGGGGGGCCACAGCTACTGTTGCCATGCACAGCCTCAATGGGTAAGCCCAAAGCTGGTGCGGGACCCAGGCTGGTAGCGGGGCTGGGTTACAAGCTGGTGCTGAGCATGAGGGAAAGGCGGCTCCTTGCCCTCCCCATGGCTGGTGCCCCATGCTGCACCCACTCACAGCCCACATGGGGCTGCCTGTGCCTGCTCAGGACAGCCCCAGGTGGGCTGCGAGCAGCTGCAGCAGGGAGTGCCAGCCACAGGGTGGGGGAAGGGCTGCTTTCCTCCGCACTGGGAAGAAGCAGGGAAGGAGTCCGGGGAAAAGCTGAGCAGGGTGGGGAGCCATCCCTTCCCCGCCCCGTGGCCTGCGCTCCCTGCTGTAGCTGGGATATTGCTCTAGACTATAAACAAAAGTGGGGCACTACCATCACCATCATTTCCATAAACAAGAGTGAATAGGAGGTACTGTGGTTCATGGTGAATTCCATGCTGAAGTCAGGTCAGTGTTTTTCTTCAGCTGAGTATCTACTTTCCAAGCTCTCTGAATCTGAACAGAACAGAAGTCCCCCCCTTTGCATCTCTAAGGTCTGAGAAGGGGCAGCAGTTCAGACCCACCTCTGTGCCCAGCATTTCCTATTGACTAGTGGTTGGTGTATCCTGCTGAGCAATTAGGCAATCTGGATTGTTTCTGAGGCACCCAGGTCTCCCCATTTGCTGCACAGGAAACATAGATGCCTACCGCTGTCAATTTGGCTCATGGTCCTGGGCAAGACACCTACATGTTAGGAGCTTACAACTAGGATCTAAAACTAACTCTCATTTCAAATCCTTCCATGGTGGATTTCCATGGTGCCTGCATGGATCAAGTCAACAATTACTGAATAAACAGTTCCAGCTATTCCCCTCTCGAGGTTTCTCTCTGCATGTTTCCTTCACCGTGTCCTTCTGATTTAACCTGAAAACTTTTGGGGGCAAACACCATCTATATTTTTTACCTTTTTACTAAGCAAAGAATGTTGTGGGTTCTTAAGGTAAAAAAAAAAAAAAAAAAGACAGACAGGACTTAGGCTAAGCTTTACAAGGCCAACTGTATACCAGGAAAGAACCCAGGGAGCAGCAAGAATCCCTCTGTTGAAGGTTTTTGGGGCAAGCTGAGGAATGAAAGAGGAGCAGGAAGGGTTGTGGAGGAGATATCCTGTTTGACACAGCTGCACGCTGCTCAATCCCTGGTGTCACCCAGACCTGGGTCAAACTATGGACCACAGGTTGCCCACCTGCTTTACAGGAGTACCAGTGTGCAAAGCTTATTAAACCTGGGTTTGGGGCTATTTATTTGTTTGGGTAATTGCAGGTGAATAATATAATTGGATCCAGCAGCAGACACCTCCCAATTTAATCTCAGACAAATGTAAATACTCTGTGTACTACAGCGTCTGTGCACAGCCTTAATAGCAGAGATAAAAATCAACACATCCAGGAAGGGAAAAAAGGCAGTTCAACAGTGAGTCAGCAAATTCTAGCAATATGTTAGTCTGACAAGCATTCTTGAGCTCGCTGTGAGATTATTAATATCTCAGACAAAGTCAATATATGCAATCAGATACCCATCCACCCCTGATGAATTAGATAATATATCACCATAGTGTTAGGCCTAGATTATTTTGCAATAGCTCCTATTTATTTCAAAAGTATTTTGTGGAAAGCTTGCCTGCAGTTTTCTTTCATTGCTCCAGTTAAGGTTGGGTGAGGAAAAATCTATAGAATATTTAGTAAGATGTAAGTGCAATTGTAAGTTTATATCTCATTTAGTGAAATAGAAGCTTCCAGTGTGGTGCCAATAGTGTATTAAGCTATCATGATAAAGCATACATTTGCAGAATTAGTCCATTCATGTTACAGGGTACCTGTTAAGCCTGTTTTACAAATTTATGCCCCTGTTCTGTTTTCTCCTCTGTTAATAAGACATTTCTTTATAGGACAAGCTATTTGGTTTCTTAGAACTATACAGAAAGATGCCTTGTATCTTGGGCAAAGTACAGATTTGCAAATTTCTCTGAGCCAACAGGTGCAACTTTCTTAATCCAGTGTAAAATAATAAATGATGTCACTAATTCTGTGAAGTTACTCATTCAAAACTGGGGGAAGCACAAGAAGCTAGGCAAATGCAATCTGAACTCTTGCTGAAATCGCTGAACCTTAAGGAAATGTGGATACTTGTTTACAGTATTCCTGCTCTAAACCCTGGACTGCAAATTGCCCACACTGCCTGTTATGCTGACAGTTTCCAAAATCTAAGATTCTGGCCAGTTAATACCCTGGCACACTATGCCCTCAAGGGAGCCATGCACTTCTGCTTTGCTTCTGCACCTCTGTTTATATAC
Source organism: Alligator mississippiensis (assembly GCF_030867095.1). NCBI lineage: Eukaryota > Metazoa > Chordata > Crocodylia > Alligatoridae > Alligator > Alligator mississippiensis. The sequence goes on along the minus strand of NC_081825.1, from coordinate 127,713,343 downwards.
CCAGGCCCAATTAACACAACCAACATTTTCATCCTTAAATTTATATCCTATCTGTAAACCATCTTAGAACAAGGACTTAAACTGAGAAGTTACTTTTGTATTCTTAAGGGTTTGTACATGCATGGGAATTATTCTAGAGTGCTAAACTGGGGAAAGCCAGCCTGACTCCAGATTAAGAGTATTCACATGGGGAGCTAGTCTGAAATAGCTATTCCAGTCAATTTCCCAGGGAAACAAGCTCTTATTCTCCATTGCCAAGGAGCTCATACAGACATTCAGTTTCTTCTCAGAGAGTGTACACATGTTCAGGCTTTTTCTCCTAGAGTAAAAATGGCCACTCCAGGAGAAAAATAACCTGGGAACAACCAGGGTTAAATCACTCCCAGGACAGCAATTATCAGTATATGTTGTGGCTTCTCTTAAAAGAGAATGTAGTTCTCCAGTATTCCCACCCACCTGCCCTCCCTCAAGGAGACAGTGGATACGTCTACACAAGATGCTTTACTGCGCATTAGACTAATCTAATGCGCAGTAAAGCATCACCCTCTACACATGCACAGCAATTACTGTGCAGTAGATTCGTCTAATGTACCATTTTCTAGTACAGTAGAACCCCATTTTATGAACATTCGACTTACCCGACTCTCATGTTTACATAAACTAATATTAGTACCAAGCAGAAAAATATACCCCGAGATGCATGTTATTTCCATATATATGCAAGATGCACAGACCGCGTCAAATGGAGTCACATGCAGCTTGGGTTCCCAAGCAGGATTCTGGATTCAGCCTCAGTGTCACCATTGTGTTCAAGATGAGTGTGATTGTGTGATTGTGTTCAAGATGAGTGTGATTGTGTTCAAGAAACTCCCCCTGGTTGTTGAAAGGGGCAGAGCAGGGCAGGAGCAGCCCTGAATGGAAATGCTCATGTTAGGAGAAAAATCAGGCGTATGAATTGTAAGTGCAGATGTACCCAGTGTGTCTCTTGCTGGACTCTGCTGATCCAACAGGGAGCAGAACATAGCCCCTTAAAAATCCCTACAGCTGCCCCATGCACTGGTGCCATCTGTTGCCAGGTAGACTAAGGGAGCCTGCAGAGATTTGTGCACGGCCTGCCCCCAACTCCTTAGTGTCAGCACTGCAAGCTCTCCACTCTACAGGAAATCAACAAATGAATGTCTGTACATGCAGCTCTGGGTAACTTTTTCTACCAGAAGAACAAAACTGGAAAAAATCTCCCCAATTATTGGAATGTACATAGCCTAATCCAGTTTACAATCCTAATGCAGCCTAATCCAGTTCACAAGTTACATGGCCTTCTGATGATACTCCATGTGCAGGATCTAGGGAAGGTAGTCTATTTGCCATCTACTCCCCTTGCTCAGCGTTCTCAGTGAGTACAAGACTGATTACATAGACTTTAAGCAGTGGTCGAGACTAAAGCTTTGCATCTGAGGCTAGAACCAGTTGGTGTCTTTGTGCACTAAAATTGCTATCAAACTGACGTGGATTTAAAGGGAATCAATTCCACTGAAACTTTTATTAGTGAAAATCCATGAATGTATATAGAGAACCTGAGCGCACAGTGCTGCATCTGACTTTTTCTTTCTCTCACACTGTCACCATTCTTAAACTGGTGCCTTACTCAGTTTGTGACCAGCCATCTACCTATGATAATATTCTGAGATGCAGTCAGTCCCACCAATTTTACCTGAAGAATGAGTAACATTTTGCCTAATTCACAGTTAATGGAGCAAAACCTTTCCTCTCTGTGCACACAACCAGATATCATCCTTTCCTATTGCACAGAAGGTAACTGGAACTAACACACATGTAGGTGAGCCACATCCATACCAACATGAACTTTGTCCTGTGTACAGCAATCTAGCAGGCAACGTAATGGATGAGAAGCAGACTCTCTCTCCCTTACACTATTAAGGAAGTGTAGCAAGCTGTCTTCCCAGCACTTATTTTTTTATGATTATGTTCAGAACTCTTGCTTTTTACAGGCTATGCCCCATATGCTGGCTAACAAAAAAGAAGGGCTGCATTTAGTCCAAAATCTAGGGAAAATTAATAAGATAACAGAGCACAATAAACATAAGTATCAGACAATACTGCCAGTAGCTCCAACCTTTTGAAAAGTGCCTAACTAATTTGGAAGTACAAGTCCAAACTTGGACTTTAGGGAGGTGTTTCTTTGATGTTGGTGGTTTTAGTTCTAGTACTGAATCATCAGAAGAATAAGAACAGTAGCATTATTTCCAATCTGTTCAAAACAAGAAGGGGTAATCTTATAAGACTCTGTTCTTGTGAGATTTCCAAAGCAGACTGGTTTGAGTAGCCTTCAGTTAAGGTTCTGAATTCTGGAAACGTAGTTGAAGCAAACACAACCTTTCAAGCGCATTACAGTGTATTTAAGTGTATTGCCTCCCTCCTTTGTTACTGTATCACACAAAACTATAATGTACCTAGCCCCACCAAACTGTGTGACAGTGAAGTATGTTGCCTATAGGGGAAAAAAACAGTAAAATATACAACATATGCAATTTGACTTTTGCCACTTGTATAATACAATGATGCTATTTGAACTTTTTAGACAAAGGAGTAGATGCATGAGTTTCATTGTTGTAAGGTCTAAGCTACCTGTAAGATTATCATAAAGTCTACCTGAAATGTCATCAAATCAAAAGGCTTGTTATTTTATATAAATAAAACCGTGAGAGCTGTAGACATCTAAAGCCAAATAACCCTCTAGTAAAAACATACACAATTCCCCTGACTTTAAGGAAACCATGCCTGCTTTGTGTCTGTATTGAATTGGCCAGCATCTCTTGATGCTCAAGTTTTACATCCATATCATAACTAATGAGGTTACCAGGGCGTAGCCTGTAAAAGGCAAGAGATCTGAACATAATCATAAAAAATAAGTGCTGGCAAGACAGCTGTGGTTTATCAAGAATACTCTCTTGATTAATATGTAATTTAAATGGATTTGATAGAAAACTGCTTGTCTTACTGACTAGAGTTAATTATGATACGCCAAAATTATTCCTAATATTATGAATACAAATAGATGTTCATTGAACTCATTTGCATGTCTTTGCAACATGCAACACTGGAACAAGCAGAGTTGGCACTACAGAGGTGAAAACTAGGAAAACTTCACAGTGAACTCTATGGTTGGTCTTATTATTCAGAAGTTTTACTCCCTGCAGTCCTATCATAACATCAAGAGGTTATCTAGTCCAATGCCCAGCTTGTAACAGAATTTTTCCCCCTAAACTATTCCAAACACGTGTTTATCTCACCTGCTCCTAGAAATTTCTAAGGATGGAGATTCCACAACCTCTCAAGGCAATGTCTTCCATTGCTTAACCACTCTCACGATGAGAGAGCTTCTTAATATCCAAACTAAATTTCCTCTGAGCAGTTTGAGACCATTGTTCCTACAAGGCCTGTGCGAAGCAGCAAGTACTCGCTTCAGATTTGGATTCTCTGATTCAGAGTACAGTGATTCTATTTGGAAATTTGAATCACTGTCCTGATTTGATTCGGCCAAGTGAGATCCAAAAGATTTGGCACCGCCTCAGAGATTTGGCCATAGACTAAACGGGCAGCTGACACAGCTGCCTCCAGCTGGCAAGTCTGTTGGGGTTGAGGGAGGGAGGAGGAAAGGGGCGTGGGGGAGGGAGGGTTTGGGGCTGGGAAAAGCTGCCCAGCTGGGGGGGGGGGGGGGCACATTACTCAGAGAGGGTGGGGGAGGATGCAGGATGCAGGCACAGCAGTGCTGGGAGTGGGGGCTCTGCCCTGCTGCTGCTTGCCCAGCTGGCATGGGGGGAGTGGGGGTACAATGCAGGCATGGCTTATTCCGGGTGGAAGGAGGCAAGCAGCAGCAGGGCATAGCCCCTGCTGCCACGCCTGCATCCCGCACTGTGCCAAGCCGGCTGGCAAGCGACAACAGGCCAGAGTCCCCGCTCCTAGCACTGATGCGGGCACAGCAGCACTGGGAGTGGGGGCTCTGCCTTGCTGCTGCGTACCCACTTCTGCCCGGAGCAAGTCATATCTGCATCGCGCCCCCTCCCCCTGCCCCAGTTAGGCAAGTGGCAGCAGGGCCAAGCCCCCACTCCCAGGGCTGCCACGCTCGCATCAGAGCTGGGAGTGGGGACTCCGTGCTGCTGCCGCTTGCCAGCTGGTGGAGACAAGGTGGGGGCAGCACCGCTGGGAGTGGAAACTATGCCCTGCTGCCACTTGCCCCCTTCCACCCAAAGCAAGCTGCCCCCACATCCTGCCGCCCCTGCCCCCCCCAACTGGGCAAGCAGCAGCAGGGCAGAGCCCCTCCCAGTGCTGCCACGCCTGCATCCCGCGGCCCCCTGCCCCCCTCCCTGGCTGGGCAGCTTGTCCCACCCCCAGCCCCCGTCCCCCCTCCCCCAACCAACTTACCAGCTGGAGGCAGCTGTATCAGCTGCCTGTTTAGTCTATGGCCGAATTGACTAATCTTTTCTGAATCTTTTTCCAAATCAATTCAGATGCTTCGAATCGATTCAGAGCTTTTTAATTGGTCTCCTGATTCAATTCAGATTCAGAGATTTGAATCAGGCCAAATCTTCCACCGAATTGAATCGGCTATCGAAGCTTCATACAGCCCTAGTTCCTACCCCTATTCCCTGTGGCCACAAAATATTGTCTATTCCCATCTTCTAACCCCTTTTTAGGTATTTGAAGACTGTTATCAAATCCTGCCCCCGCCCCGCTGTTTTATTTTCTCCAGACTAAATAGTTCCAGTTTTTAATGCATCAAATATATTTACAGTGTTTATAATTAGCCAAAATGGTGTCTTCCAGGACAAACTTTAAAATGCTCTGTTTAGCTGATTTTATTACTGTTCCCCCCAAATTACCATTTAATCCACCTGGTGGGTATGTCTACACATGATATTACTGTGCATGAATAAACTCTGGGGCTTATTGCTCTGGAGTTTATTGCTCCCAGGCACCCGGTTTGAATGGGTGCCCCGGAGCAATTAACTCTGGAGCAATAAGCCCAGGGCTGCTTCCCCCAGCTCAACTTGTGGACGGGCTAGCTGAAGCACAAGGGAGCTTCAGTGTGGGGCTAGCCAGTAGGCAGCCCCCACACTGGGTATGTCTACACATGGGCTTTAACGCACATTAGCCTATTCTACTGTGCATTAAGTGTCACTAAAAAGATGTTTGCTTCTGCAACTGCGCATTAGGGTAGCCTAATACACCTTTATGTAGTACCGCATATTAGAGGTACTAAATAATGTGCAGGATCAAAAGCACATTACTGAACATGTAGATGCGCCCACTGAAGCACCCTCATGCTCAGCCAGCCCCTCCAGCATTTACATGTATGGTGCTGTGAAGTATGTATGCTACAGAGTAAATTAATCTAGTCCAGCCTAATAGGGGTGAGGGTGTAGATATTGTGATGTTTACTATACCGCTAATTAGTTAACTGTGCCTGTAGATGCACCTGGTATGTCTTTCCCTAAATATGGAACTTCCTTTCTCTTATAGGTTTCTATATTACCCTTCACAAACAGGCTTTAAGACCAGTTAAACCCAGCAGGATTTACAATAGTAACTAATAAACTTAAAATAAGGAAGTTATTAAATTGTGCAATGCCACAGGTATCCCTGTGTGCAGTGACTGATTTTGGGGGACAATATTTATCATACACAGATATTTCCCCAAACTGAGTTTACTACTGTCATGTATAGTCTCTGTTTACAGCTGAAGTTATGTTTAATTTTATCATGTGTATGTTTCTAAAACCCATGGTATTTAGAATGAATGTATCTTTGCATTTTGGTAATCTGACTTCATGATTAATTATTAATTGATTAATTAATGATTAGCCAGTTAATAGTTGGGAGCCTTCTCACCAGGCAATATCTATTTGCATACCAGAGATGTTTTAGCATGCATATCTATCAGCCAGGGAGGTGGCAAAAACGGTTTACTTGGAGGAGAGGGTGTAACAAACAATGGCTGATTACATTTCAAAGGGAAATCCTACAATTTAGCCCAGCATTGATGAAAGTATATTTCAAAAGGAAATCTCATAATAAGAGTGTATCTTTCTCCTTATTAAATAATGATTGAGGGAAATCTGATTAAGAGTTTATAGCAATAGTGTTGTTCGCCTTAAATATAACTCTGAGTTGGAAGGACACACAAAATTATCAGGTTGCCTATGCAAAAGAAGGAAATAATCTGCATAATATGCATGCTTCCTGGAACCTGAATAGACAAATAAAGATAAGGAGATAAGGGCAAGGTGCCTTTTGGGGAGAAACACTCTTGCATGTGGTTAACTTTAATGTGAATATTCCCAGTGAAAGTTGGTAAAGGTAGCGTTTATACAGACATTTGCAGAATTGTGATTGGGCTAATAGTACATTGTTGACTTCAGTACAATTGCTCGCTCACAAAAGCAAAATGCATTGCAGGTACAATTTTAATGGCCACACTGTATGTTTTTTTCTCTCTCAACCAGAAAAAACTACTATTTTCTTCCTTCAAGCCTGTTTATATTTTGCAAATATTATTTTTTAAAATTATCTCAGTCTTATTACCTTACAGCGAAACAAAACTGTTTGCTACTTCTGACTTGCCTCCAGTTATGACCTGAAACAAGTTATGATTTCACTGAACATCTTCTGTTAAGTCTTACAGGTTTCAAAAAAATGAAAAAACTCTCAACATAACTCAGTATCAATATGCAAAAGGAAACAAGCTATTGAAAGTAATAGATTTATTTGACCAACCTGAAAACATAATGATAGGACTAGTTTTATTGCACATTAGATTGCATGGCAAAACCACAGAGTTGAGGAATGCCATCAGACTCGCTCACCAACAATGCAAAAGCATGGTCTTGAGGTTAGAGCATTTAGCAGATCGGGGCTAAATTCCTGGCTCTCTCTCAGACATTCTGTTCATAACTCTTAGGCAAATCACTCTGTCTCTGAACCTTGGACCCTCTTCTGCAAAAGGGGTATAGTGCTACCGTCTTGTCTATTCAGATTGCAAGTTCTTTGGAAGCAGTTCTTTATTTCTTACTACTCTTGCATCAATATAAATTGGTATAGCTCCATGGAAGTCAATAGAGTACAATGTACACCAATTGAAGAGCAAGTCTCTAGGACCTGAGTGATACTGGAATGCAAATACTGGAAGTTCTGGCAATTCTTTGTTCTGGAAAAATTCTCTGTTTTGGAAAGCTTCAAAAACTGAAAAAATACAAGATGGCCTGCAATTGTTTTCAGCCTTTGCAAAGTCTGCTGCATTGAAACTAAAATGATTTTATGAATTCAAGCTGAGGCAACTTTTAACATCAAAGCACATTACTGAAGACTCACCTGGAGTTTTCATACGTACTATTTCAGAACATAAGCTGAGAGACTCTGCCTCTCTAGATACCTGAGAAAGGCAGCACACCGACAATTAATAGCTGCAGGATGTTCAGCAACTTCAAGTCCAAAAAGACTCCAGTAGTGCAACATACCAATGCAGAAGCGCTTTCCCAGCACCATGCACTCAGATTGAAACAGAATAATGACTTTTCACTTTCTACTCAAAGCTGCTGGCACGCTTTTGATGCAGAGGATTTCAGTGCTGCACCACTCACAAGAGCTGCTAGCATTGCTCTTCTTACACAAGGAAAGATAAAGAGAGACAAAGAGAGGAGAAAAGGGAAAAGGTGAAAGTGACAGAGAAAAAAAAGGGAAACAGACAATGGAAACCAGAGAGATGCAGAGGGAGGAGACAAGCAATAGTACAAAACCTTTTTTAACAGTTGTCTCTCTCACTCAAGATGGAAGAACTAAAAGTTATGTAATCCCATATACACAAAACTTTTGGGTTGCTTTGGAATATAAGTATGTTCTGTGTATATTATAAAAAATAGATGTTTTATGTATATGATAAGGCAAATGAGCAGTCCTAAAATTAAATAAATAAATAAATAAATAAATAAAAAATTAATCTACTTCCTCCAAAACAACTGGTTTAAACGGGATGATGCAAAACTTGGCTTGCATTAATTTTGATTGATTTTTTGGTAGGTCTAGTTTACACACACTTATGCCTCCAACTTTCATTTTGGAAACTCAAGATAAAACCATGCAAGTAAGGCAAGTTTGGTGGGATTCATATTCTCCACAAACTGTCCATCCTTTTGGCACACATTCTAGTTTCCTGGGAAGACAAGAGAGACCACTGGTCTCACACATCTCTCCAGGTATTTTTATCCCTCCCCCCCAGTGCCTCTGAATACACTAAATATGGAGTCAATAAGGAAAACCATAGGGTACTCAGTGCCTTAGGGAAATCCTTTATGCTATATGAAAATAAGACCATATGCAATGGGGGGCATAGGTTAGCCTGAAGCTAACAGGGCTGTAGAAGAGCAGCCATTGCAAGAAAAGTAGGTGGCAAAAAACAGGTAACTAATATGACTCCTCCCCTATTGTGTGACTGAAAAATAAATTTGACAAGCACTCAGTCCCTGAAAAACACCAGGAGAGAGGATTTTTTTCTGCATCTTCTGTACTTAAGGTCTACAAAATTCCCATTGATGTCAACATGAGTTCTGCATTTAGAAGGTGGGGAGAATAAGCAATGAAGATATGCAACCTGAATTGGAAAGGATAACTGTTCTCTTTAAAGTTTATATTAAAAGTTGACTTTGAAGGCCAGATGCAACACTTACTAAAGAAAGCATTCCCTGTGAGGATAATGTGACAATCTTGACATATTTCTTCTTTTTATATTTTCCTTTCTCCACATAGAGAGTATGTCCTAAGGGTCAAAAAAGCTTAATACAGAGCAGCATGCTAAACAGAGAATCAAATTAATCACTGATATAATTCCAGGGTCTTCAACAGATTGTTTCAGGGAGGCAAACTTGTGTCTTCCTCTTCACAAGCCGGTAGGGCATGCTTTTCAGATGAATCTCTGTTAGTATTTACTCAAGATTAACAGAGCAGATATTGGTCTGTATTAATTCTCTTCACTGGGAGTAAGTTTAGTGTTGTGGAGTAATTCAGGCCATCAGATATAATAAATATATTAAATGTGAATGGCTTATTAACATGGATGATGTCCTGTTCTTTATTTTTCACTTAATTTGCAGACTTCATATGCTGAAGCTAAATAGCAACACATCTTGAACATTCTATTGAAGTTATTATCAGTGGATGCTGAATGCTCTGAAGAGAAATAGTTTTATTGGATTTTTAAAAAAAGGTCAACTCCTTCCATAAATTTGCAATTAAGAATGAGCTCTGCTTTTACAGTTTAACCATGTAAGATCAGAAATGAGACTACCTTCTATCTAGGGCTGGGGCTGCATGGCTTATTTCTTAATTAGTTTACCATTCAAGAAGATGGACAAGCTTTTTTTTTTTTTTTTGAAGTAATCGTTTTATAGTAGTGTAAATCCCATTTGTTCTCTGCATTTCCTTTTCTAGTTTGTTTAGGTGATATATGCCTGACAACACCCCCACAGAAGTAGGACACTAGCATTATGTCCCTTTAACAGATGAGGAATTGAGACATCAACACTCAGATCTTCAAAAGATGTCCCATTAAAATCAATGGGATTTAGGCACATAGGTACCTTTATGGCTCTGAGCCTGAGTGACCTGCCTAATACAAGATGTCTGTGGCAGAGTAAGAATTGAAACAAGGTATCTGGACTCCCAGAGCACTCCATTAGCCACCCTTCCTCTTCTTCCTATAATGTACAGATCAGTTATGACTTGAGCCAGTAACATGGGTTACTCTATTATTTCCACACAATTTGCTTTTTAAATTCTTCCCTCCCAGAAAAAAGGGGCTTCTCTGAACACTCAAGATCTGTCTACCATTGCTTCATTTTGTAACAACTAGTCTTTGTTGATCCTGTGCGATGTCACTAAGGTAGCCTGAGATTAGACAATACTGTTTTTTGGAGTCCCTCCAACCTACTACACCATCTGAGTGATGACTGGTAACATTTATGAAGCATGTGCATGGCTACAGGGGAGGTCAGAGACCACTTTAAGGAAACTTAGCACATGAGGGCTGGATTGGAACCAGTGGGGTCCAGGAGGGACCTGCTGGCCAAAGGACAGAGGAAGGCTTGCTCTATGACCCTTGGGCAGCCTCCCTGTTCATAATCAAATATTACAACAAAGGTGTAGCAGGTGAGTGGAGCAGGAGTCGCGCAGCCACCAGGGGGCATCACAGCCATCCCTGGGGCCCAATCTTGCTACACCTCTCAAGAAACAACCATGAACATTGAAACAATATAGCCTAGTATAAGCAAACAAAAAATCCTTTTATCTCTAGAATGATCACTAAACTATATCAGTAGATTATCTGCTTAAAATTTTAATTAAAGGTTAGATTATAGCCATGGATTATGCAAAAGTGCAAAGGAATAATGAGGCTTAACCTGTCTTCTGGCTCCCTATGTCAGCTGCTTAGAATGCACTGAATGCATAGGGAGTTCCTTCCAGGTAGAAATATGTTCCCACCTTGTACAAACAATGAGAAATGGGTAGCTTCAAAGTTCCAACCTGTTACTTGCCAGCAAGCATCACAGAAGGACACTGCACTGAATGTATCAAGTACTCAGGCTCAGGGTATATACACCGCAGGGTAGGTGAGACAGATCATGCCAGTCAGTCAGGGTTATAGCAGCAGAAGTTGGACAGGACTGGCCAAAGAGTAGACAGGGGAAGACTTCTGAGGCTGTTTCACCACTTCTCTCAGGCAACTTCTGCTGGTCACATCTAACCAAAACTGAAATCTGTGAAATTATCATTACCTAATTTCCAGATGAGCTGACACTGGCAGGCATAGAGGCAAATCACAAACTGAAGCTTGTTGAACCTTGTGGTTTTCAGCACCTACCACAAAATCCTTTGACTTGTTAACTAGGCAAGTCTGACACAGAAGCTGGATGCTACAAATAATATGGAATTCTGTGATGTCATTTCTATGGGGCTGATTGAGTGGGATGACATTTTAGTGTGCAAATATGTTAGTTTTAATATTGTTGCGAGTCACCTGCACTCTGGAAATCTCTAAGCAGAAAACGTCTGTTCATTGTTTTCTGAGACAACAATGATTTTTCATAATTGGAAATCAGGTTTATTTATCATTTACACAGAACTAACAATATACTAGGTGCTTTACAGTTCATTGAGCATTTTTTTCCTCTCTCCCTTGGCTACCATACAGTACAACTAAGATGAAGGCTTATTCACAAGAAAGTGAATAATTAAAGAACAAAAACAAATTGGCTGAAGAGATGGCAGTCCTATCATTCAGTCCATGCACTTCAATCCCACTTGGATTTGTACACTACATCCTCTGCTGGGCTGTTGAATTGTTTTCCCTGAGCAAGTATGTATCATTTACTGTGGCAATTATGACTCCACTTTCTGCACATCCTTTTACAGCATCTGATGAAGTGAACATGAGTTCACAAAAGCATGAGCTTTCTCTATATATATCTAATTTAGTTAGTCTATAAAGTTGCATATCTGCCCTGCCTTCCAGTTGTGACTTCTGCCAGTTCTATTTCTTGATAGATCTACTTGTACACTAAGTTTGGGACCCCAAGGCCATTACTGCATCTCTCTGCATTATACAGTTCTGCAATATATAATCATAGAGTACATCTGTGAAGTTGCTATGTAACAGCAAGAACACCATTTAAAAAAATGTTGATCTTAAATATTAACCAAACTGGCAATCATGAGTAACTACTCTTTTTCCGCCCCCTCCCCTCAAAAGCTTTGTTACCATTGTCTACAGTTTCACTCCACTGGTCATCATTATTAGTGCATTTTTACTACAATAAAAACTAGTAGGGCAAAAATTAGTCTTTACTCCATTCCCCCTTAGGAGGAAAGAACTATCCACTGTCAAGCAAAGACTTGAAAACAAGTTACTCCCCACCCAGCAGGTAACTTTAGAAGGAAAAATGTAGGCTGGATCCTGTCCCTGCTGAAATTAATGAAATTAGGATTGAGTTCTGCCTTTGTAAAGACCAGTCAGACTGCTGGCCATCGTTATTATTTATCATCATGGTAGCACCTTCTGACTTCAGCCAGGTCAGGGCCCAGTTATGTTAGGCATTGTGACTAAAAACAAATATGGACAGGAGTTTGCCACTCCCAGGGCATCAGGAGCCTGATCCTGTGGGACAATGGCCCCCAGTGCCATGCTCCATCCTGGGGCATGGCAGCTTTCACGGGATCCTTGAAGCTCATATGTAACGTCGCCACATCCCAACCTGTAGCATGCATCTGCAAGCCCAGAGGGTTCCTCCACTCTGGGCTTGCAGATTGCATACTGACTCAGGACACAGCAGTATGAAATGCATGCCCTGGGAATCTACCTGCAAGGGAATTCCTAGGGCACACATTGGCAAGTGCAGAGAAGGGAACTCCCATAGGGGTTCCCCACCCTGTGCCTGCAGACTGAGCCCTGACTCTGGGCAAAACAGCATAATATGCCTATTGCAGGAGTTCCTCTGCATGACAGGGCTCCTGAATGCGGTTCCCCATTTGTAGACACATGTCCCGAGTTGGCATGTGACAGTGCAATAAGTGTAACAAGAAAATGTTCTGCTGGGTGCTTCCCATGGCACATGTCTGTAATGTGGAAACCTGGGCAGGACCTCTCAGGGCTCCAGTGGCCTGATCTTGTGGGTTCCATGAATTCCCATAAAGCCTCAAGAGTGCTTGCCATAAACCATGCAGACGTTCACCATAAAAAGTGGGACAAATTTATACCACCTATTGGTTGCAGCCACAATGTTATGTATTTATGGCACAACAAGGGGCATGGACATATGTTTGCTCAGGCTTTGTGCCGCCATAAACATTGTTATGGTGGTACAAAAGCAATGTCTGTTTCCATCCTGCCTGAAATACAGTAAATGGCAGTCCTAGTGCTGAAAGAAGCCCCATGTGAGTGGAGGCTGGTTTCTGAGAGAGTCCCACTGAACACAGGAGTCTACTCATGAGTTCACTAGATCACAGCATAACAAATTTCTGCAGTTTGCTCACGTTGTCTCTCCCTAGTCAAGCTACTGCATGAGCATGTAATCAAATCATGTCTATTTGAGGAAGTAACACAAACAGTCTACTTTATTATATTTATTTTGAGGGTTTATAAAAAGATATTAAATAACATCCGCTTGCAAAGAGTTACCAACAAACCGAATGTATTAAAAACACAAATGTGGGATGGAAAGGAGGGGTTTAGGATGGAAAGGATGCATTTGACTAAATAAGCATGTCACAACCAAATTAGATTAAAAACTGAAAATCAGGAACTCAATACTATGCAGCACGTAGTAGTGACCAAGACTCATGCATAATATAACAACAGAACAGCTAAGGGCAGTTCAAATGTGACTGTATAAACCTGTTTTTCTTAACAATGAATTTATCTAGGGTGAAGAAAAACTGTTTAAATTATACTTGTAAACTTGCACTTTGAGGGTAGACACAGAGGAGCCCACTCCATGACTAGAGATCATGTCAATTTTCAACAATTCCCAAGGCCAAAACTATTCTACGTGCCATTCCTAAGCTGCATGTTACAGACTGGAAAGTTGTAACAGCACACAGAACATGTCCCCTCCTAACATGCTGGGGACCTTCCACCCATGAAAGCTTGTGCTATATATATTTACCCACTCAGGTTAGTCTGTAAAGTGCAAACCTATCTTGCCTTCTACTTGACAGACATGGCTAAATACATCTTTTGCTCATGGGGGATTTAATCAAGTAGATCAAAAGGCATGTGAGTACATAGCTGAACATATTAGTAATGAGCCTTAAGAACCACATTTTATCCCCTATTGAAAGCGAATGGGGAGTACAGAAGAAATTTCACAAAGTTCATTTGACAGTTTACAACTGGTCCAACAGCTGTGAGTAGCTTGGAAAAGCAAGGAGGAATGGTGGCACATTGCTTCCAGATCCAGGATTGGGGGTGGGGTAAGGCAAGGGTGTGAGGCACACATCAGTCCTGTGGAAGACCAGCCTTTTAACTTTCCTCTTCTGTACCCCTCTTCCAACTAGGAAATCCATGTTACTATTTGCTAATCCACCTATGCTTACAGAAATGCCTGCCCCTGACCACAGCGTTAGTGTTATTTGCTTTGTAGGATATAGAAACTTTTTGTTGTTCAAAGTGACCATGTTCAGAATTAACACAGACATTTTGGAGACAGTCCTTGAGTGCCTACATCAGTTTAAAAATGGTTTCTAAGTCACCTCTGAGCAGGAGTTGGTAAGACTAAAGTTAACTTGCAACTGTGCAAATATGCTGACGATGCAAACACCTTGTGCATATGTGGAAGAAAATTTCAAAATACAAAACACCTTCCCGCATGTATGGAAACTATGCACCAATGAGGACCTAAGGCTACAGATTGAGCAACAGTATGTGCCCCTTTCTGGACCCAAACTTGAACCTGGTGACAGGACACAGGAGAAAGTCACTTTCAAAAATATTGCCTGTTTCTTATTTTATAGCTTTATACCTCTGCATGGTGCTTTGTAGACAAATACAAGGTGAGCTCTGTTCTCAGAAACTTAAAAATTCATGAAGCAATATGATAAGAGTTCCATCCAGACACTACAGGTATATGGAATAAACAAGATGCTAAGGCCTACAGTGACCTATTAGACTGGTTGTTGGAGACAGTGATACATCTGTCGTAAAGGATAAGATTTAGTATCTTTCTTTTCTCTCTTGCTATTTTTCTTTCTTTAAAAAAAATACAAATACAGACATGTGCTGTATACACAAAGAAACACACATGCTGATAAACTGAACAGATATCTGCTGTCTCCAAATAGCAATGGATTGCCATTCCTTGTTAGCTACATCTCTGAAACTTCGTGTAACCCAGATCTCAGGAAGTTACAGCAAAGTAACTTTTTGCTCAGAGAATCTGTGAGGTGGGAAAAATAGTTTTAATTAGTACCTTATTTCTGCACCATCGCATTATTTTGCTGGATTGTGCTGCTCATGATACCATGACACTCATAGTAGCGAAGTGAATAATAGGTCCCAGAGTTAGCGATAACTTTAGCAATGACGGTTATTGGAGCTATTTTGTTTCTTGCATCACCTGGTGAATTAAGTAGAAATGCATAAGATTGTGCATGGAGCCATTTAGCAAAACACATATCTCCTTCTGTTCTTGTGTTATTTATGCTGTTTCATTCCACTTTGCAGCGCTTGCTCTTTCTACAAGGTTCCCATTGATATCACTGGGAATTCTGTCAACAGCCAAACGAGAGAAAAAAGCCCTTTAAGGAGAGTGTTTTCGAGGTATGATATTTGATTTATTGTACATGTGAAGTAAAAAGACAATCCTTGCCAACTAAGTGCAGCATAAACTATGCAATTTATTTGATTTATTGGATGCACAATGATGCCCATATTCTTCATTAGGGCTTCTGCTTGCTACTGTAATAAAAATATTATTATTAGCAAAAAAGAATGCTAAATACATCTCATATAAGGTTGTTCTGGGCAAACTATGATACATATTTGCAATGAAATTAAAACCCAGGAATTTGAGTCTATTTAACAGGAACACTACATTACAGAATCTTTGGATGGAGTCTGGGTCTT
Source organism: Alligator mississippiensis (assembly GCF_030867095.1). Classification (NCBI taxonomy): domain Eukaryota; kingdom Metazoa; phylum Chordata; order Crocodylia; family Alligatoridae; genus Alligator; species Alligator mississippiensis. The sequence goes on along the minus strand of NC_081825.1, from coordinate 127,697,655 downwards.
GCTACAGTTACTTTATGTTGCTCTAGCAGCACTAAGTAGCAACAGAATCTCTACATTTAGCCCTGTAAGGCAGGGTTCTCAGCCTTTTCAAACTCAAAGCCTCCCTCATTAGACATGGAAAATGTTAACTCGTCATTTTCACTCATTTTTTCATTACAGAAAATAGAGCAATTCTTGTGTTGCAGAGAACTTAGAAAGGCCACAGCAGGTCATCATGTTTTTCACACTATGGATTCCTATTTGAAATCTCTGGGGTTATCTTGCAAATCATGTCTGCACACCTAACAGTGCCAACATTGTGCTACACTGTGGCACCCTTGAAAGGATGTCAAGGATCTGCATGGATCTGCAAGGATCTGCCATGGCACCCTGATTGAGAACCACTGCTCTAAAGACTCCCTTTGTGTGAGCAAATCCCCAGGTGGGAAAAACAGCTCTCAAACATGCATCTTCTTAATTCCCTCTGTGGGAGGCAATGTCAGAAAAAGGGGACTAAGGGGGGCATCCTAATCTGTTTTACTTTTAGGTTTTTGGTGCTATAATGTTAAGGTTAAAAACAATGAAAGGTTAAAGCACTGCTTATTGCTATTTTTTTAAAATATAGAAATATTTTTCCTAATCTGAAGCATAAAAAAGGTAAACCTGGAATAATACCTGATTTACCTGCATCCTCAGAATAAACATCTATCTTGCTATAAAGTGTTTGAGTATTCATAAGTAGCCCCTTTTAAAGAATATTTGTTGCACAAGAACTGATTGATTTAGGCACAATTTTGCTAGTTACTAATACCTGTGCTACAATATGCACTTCTGCTTTGCAAGGTGATCTAAAAGTACAGATATTGGCCTTTAAAAGACAGAATAAATTATTTTGGAATTAGCAGAAATAAACATATCTTTAAAAAAGAAGCCACTTTAGAAAGAGTACGTCATGGTAGGATAAATGGCTATAGCAGCTATACAGGACTCAATAGAGCAGAAAGAGGAAAAGTTTCTGTGTAATTTTAAGCAAGCCCTCTCATGACGTCACCTCACACAGATAATCTCAAAGCAGTCAGCACAGGCCTCCTGCTTTCCTATTGGTGAGCACTTTGTCAGCAGACATCAGAAGATAATTATTATTGGCCAGACAATTACAACAGGAACAACTGTCTTTAGTGTTGACAGAATAAACCTGGAAGTCTGTAGAGATATGAGGAAACAAGTGGGGGGCAGTGGGAGAAGGGGAAATTGCTTTTTCAATGAATTTATATAATTTTTCCAGTCACTCATCATTTGCTGTCTCACTGACTGCAGCTGTATATAAGAATCTCAGCTCTAGAATCCATTTCATAGTATATCTAAAGGCAATAAAAATTACAAATAAAAATATAAAACAAATTATTAGAAACCTTAATATTAGTATTAGCTCTTCATGCAGCAATTTGGCTGCAGGGAAGCAATAGTTTGTAGACATTACTAATTTGCTGTACAGCAATTTCTCTCTTTTTGCAGTGGATTTATTAATGTTGGGCGCGAGTGAGAGGAGAAGGGTGGGTAACTTGTATAATTTAAGAAGGCATCATAGTAAGTTCTGGGCCTGATCCTGCTCTACTTGCAGGAAATATTCTCAGGGATTAGGAAGACACCCAGTATCTTTAAAAACTGTCCATATCACATAGATATCAGATTTACCCAAAGATCCTTGTCTGCCTAGTAACACACATACTTTTTTTTTAAACCTACATAACAATATTTTACTATGGTGAATGGGTCTGATTGTCCCATAGCATAGGAGACTGGTAGGGGGTGCACAGGGGTGCACGTGGTCCGCTGATGGGGCCGGTGCCCCTTGATGGCTGACACTGATGCTGTCGGTAGGGCTGGTGCTCCCCCTGGGTGCCCTCCCAGATTCAGGAGGCACCAGTCACTTGTGTCCCATAGTTTGATTCTGGAAGTTGACTGGTGAGTCAGTAATCTCACCTGTAGGGATCAGCAATTTGCCAAGTCTTTAGCAGCCAAAGGGTTTTTTTTTAAATGGTACAGAACCAGAGAGTCTGGGAGATAACTGCATGGGGGTATAAACCATACACACACATATTAACCAGAGTATGCTAGATTAGCTCATAAAGATCACAAAAAAAAATCACAAATATGATATATTAGCTCACAAAGAACTCATTATTCAAGCTTCCTTCCTAAACAAGCACTAAAATTACCCCACTGCTTGGGCCCAGATTTCAGCAAGTCTTTGCCCTCATGCAGCCATCCACCCCAGGGTGCTACAGGTTACAGTACTGGATCCTCTGTGAAGTGAAATAAGAACACTTGGATTTAAAATATGTTTAATTACTATTACTCCCAATGAACAGCACTGAAATTCCAGAAATGGTATCCTCAGAAGGGGGAGAATTCAAAGACAGAAATGGGAGTTAAGTACCTAGTTTCCATTCCCTAATGACAAATCCTGGTTTAGGAAGCTTCCTCGAGCCTCGTGGGTCTCTGCAGTGCTTGTTGCTACAAGACTTTCAGTTTGCTTCACTGTCCATTACCAGCCTGAAAACAGCTGTTATAAATTAAAAAGGGTCCTTTATCAGCCTGGAATCCCAGAGAGCACCAAATATCTTACAGCCACTTTTACTTTACTGTCCCCTAGGCTTCAAGACACTAGTCTTGCATCTCTGTGGTAAATAAATTGTGTAATCTATTTGGATGTCAAACAGACAGTTAATTCCCTAGGCCCATTTCATCATACTAATCATTAAGAATAGTCACTTGAAACTAAGACTGTTTTACTTAGACTTGTAAGATACAAAAGTATATTTCTGAAATGAACAGAATGAGCAAATAGCTGTACCTATATACTAGGAGTTGTTTGACCTCCATCTTATGGTGAAACTACTGCATTCTAACTCAAAGGACTATTGTAGATTCAAGTGTAAAATGTGTCACAAGTGGAATAGCTCCTTAAGCAAAGACCTGGTTATTCCACTGATATTTATATTTGCTGCAGAAACAAATAAAAGAAACAACATACTTTTCTCTAAAACATGCTGTTTAATAATTCCATTTTGGAGCATCCCTGTGATGCTCGTCCAGATGATGCTATATTAAGCCTTTGACAGGTAGTAAATGGCATCTTGACTTCAATACTGATCTGTATTCAGAAATCCCATTGTATCAGCCCTTCCTCATCCCCTTTGGCTACTGTATTTTACCTTAAGTTCTCTCAGAAATAAACATCCTGGAAACCTGAATGGTTTCATTAACAAGTGAATTTACTTTAAAGCAGGAAGAATCTTTACTAGTGTTTCCAAGGGAACATTCACAAGGCAGAAAGAATCTCAATGGGTACGTCTCCATTTCACATCCAATATTGTTCTCAAACAAGAAGCACCCCTCCTACTTTTATATGTAAACCTGGAGTCCTAATACATCAGTGCCCTTAAAAGAGCTAAAATTAGACTTGAAATTCCACCTATAGATTATGGAGTCTATTTAACTAGAAGGCAACAGCATGGAAACATTAGTCCCCTCCCTCAAACAGAGAAAGTGAAAACCCAGCAGGTTAACATTTGCAGCAAATGAGCCACCTAAGGAGACTTTAATAATACTTAGCACTCAACAAACATTAACTAATTAGTCTTCAAAGCACCCCAGGAGGTAGATATGGAAGTATTTTTCTCCCTAAGCAAAAAACTGGGGAAACCGAGGCACACAGGGATTATGTAACTTCCTCCAAGTCACATGATGAAGTGCAGCAAAGCCCAAAAGAGCACACAGGAGTCCCAATTTCTACAGACCACCTCTTGCAGGTTTCTGAAGGTATTTATTAACTGAAGGAGCAGTCTCTTCCACCCCTTTATTGAAATGTTGTATGAGGATGCCTAGTTTTTTTTCAAAGGAACAAAGGAACCAAGTTCCATACCTTCTCCTCCCAGATGATCTTGGACTTTTCCTGAACAAGCTTCCAGTCACCTTCCTGCCTCTAAGCAGCCTTTAAGAAAACAAATCCCGAACCAGCACCAGCAAGGATCAATCTGAATAAAGTGCCCCAAGGCCCTTCACAAGCTAGCCTCCTTTGTCATCTCTCTCCAGATGAGTGGAGAAGTAAAAAACATTTTATTGGTCAATTTTTACTTTTTTTTTAGCAAGGAAGTAACCACCAAGCAAGCTCAGAAAAGGTCCCTGATAGGGCCTTGAATCATTCACTTCAGCCTAGCTTATCCAAGAGGCACTGCTGGAGTCTGTATCCAGCCCCATTCTCCAGAAATCCTGGCCGGAACAAGGTTGGGGTTAGTCGCAGTGGCTGCATCTACATGTGCGCTTTAATGTGTCACATACATGCCTATTTTACTGCGCATGAAAACGTCACGTAAAAAAAATACGCAGTAAAATAGGCCACTGTGCATTAAGTATCACTTTAAAAATGTGCACTTTTGGTACTGCGCATTAGAGCACCTATTGAGTGCCCTGCACTGGAGGTACTCCGTTTAATATGTGACAGGAAAAGCGCATTCATGCACATGCAGACGTGCCCAGGGAGAAGGCCCTTTGGGTGGAAACAGGCTGGAAGATGTCAGGCCAGCACACAGTAAGACAGATGAGGGCGGAGAAGATGAGCCGGGAGGAAGAGCAAGGGAGGGGAAAGAGCATGGGAAAAACAGACAGGAAGGGGGCAAGAGGGCAGATGGAGGCGAGGGCACAGCACATGTGGGAGCGGAGAAGGAAGGAAGGGCGCAGCAGGGTGAATGGAGGTTGGGGTGAATGAGCTGCAAGGAGGGGGGGAGAGGTGGGATGAGAGGAGGATGAAGTGGGGGGAGATGCTGAGGGCAGGTGGGGGAGTCAAAGGGGCTCAGGAGGGGGGCAAAGGAGGGGGGTGGACACAGAGCGGCGGGATGGCGGCTCCGCAGTGCCCGGCAGCAGCAAGGCCGGCCCCGCCGCCTTCCCGCCAGCCCGAGCGGGCAGCCTGCCTCCCGCCGGCGAGACGAGAGGCGGGAGAGGCGCGGGGGAGCCTCTGCCAACAGGCTGCCTGCGCCCTGCCCTGTCCTGCTCCATCCTCCCCCTGCCCGCAGCGTGCAGCCCGGCCCCGCTTGGCACCGCGGCTTTTTGCCCCGGGTTTTTGTTGTTGTTTTTTTTAACTTGTGCATTGGAAGATGGGGCAGAGCCCGGAGAGGGGAAAAGAAGGGCGCAGAGGAGCTGGAAAGGCACAAGCCCAGCCTCACTGGGAGGGGTGCAGGGGAGGAAGGAAGGTCAGGGAGCTGCCAGCACGGGGATGCCGCGTTATGTAACCCGGGCACGGGGCGGGGGGGATGAAGCCAGGCAGAGGCGAGCCCCGGGCCGGCTGAGCGCGCAGGTAGCGGGCCCCTCCCCCCCGGCCGAAGGCTGGCCCGGCCCCGGGGCTCGCCCGCAGCATCGCCTACCAGTTCTCCTGCATCCACTGGATGGCTTCATTCTCGTTGAATTGCTTCTCGAATTCGTATTCTTGCAAAGTCAACACTGACATGTTCATGGGCGCGGGCGGCGGGGGGCGGGCGACGCCTTGCAGGGGCCGGGCGCGGAGCGGAGCGGGGCGGGCGCTGTGTCGGGCTCTCGCCGTGCCGGGCTGTGCCGAGCCCCCGGCCTCTCCCCCTCGCCGTCTGCCTTCAGCTGTATCCCAGCTGCAGCATCGCTCCGCTCCTCTCCCAGCCCTCCTCCGCCCGTGTCTGGAGGTCTCCTCCTCCCCGTGTCTGCATCCACCCCGGGAGGAAATGGAGGCGGTGCTGTCTTAGTGCCCGTCTGTGCGCAGCCCAGCCCAGCCCAGCCCAGCCCCTGCCTGCTCCGGGTGACACCCGTGCATCCCGCCCGCCACACCCCGGGGCCAGCAAAGGCTCCCGCAGGCACGGTGCAAGCCAGGCAGATGAAGGACCCTCCCCTGGCCGCCGGCTGGTCACATTCACTTGCTGGAGGAGAGGCGCTGCCCGCGCTCGCGGCACGGGGAGTGCCGCCGCAAGCCAGCCCCAGCCAGGGACCTGTCAGTCCCGCGCCACGCTCGTGTTTCCCGGGGATGTCCCCCCTGCTCTGCCCCCTGGGAGACTATGGGCGGGGGGAGATGCGGGGGCGCACTGGCTCGGGGGTTCACACGGGAGGCTGGAAGCGGGTCAGCCATCAGATGCTGCCGCGGCGGCTCCTCTAATCTCCCGCGCATCTCGGCGCACGTGGCTGGTGCGGAAGCCCGGGCTGCTCGGCCGTGCCCGGGCGGCACTGCCTCCCCCCTCCCACTGCCCTGAGTGCCACCCCGCTCGGCACCCGCACAGCGAGGCACACGGGTGCGATCGAGGGAAAAGTTTCAGGAGGCCACTGTTTTTGCAAAGACCACCCTGAAGTATAATATTCTTAGTAATATCATTATCATCCTCGTCCTCACCATTATCATCCTCACCATCCTCCTCTTCATTACCATCATCACCTATTTTTTCAAAGACCACCTTGAAGTATAATATTATTATTAATATCATTATGATCATCATCCTCATAACATCATCCATTTTACCAAAGACCACCTTGAAGTATAATAGTCTTATTAATATCCTTATCATCCTCATCGTCATTATTATCATCAGTCCTGCATATCAGAAAGCCCACTGGATTACTGTCATCATCCATTTTTGCAAACACCACCTTGAAGTGTATTATTGTAAATGCATATCATTATTATCATCGTCCTCCTCATCATCATTATCATCATCCATTTTTGCAAGACCACCTTGAATTATAATATTCTTATTAATATCATCACCATCCTCATTATTATCATCCTCATCATCTATTTTTGCAAAGACCACCTTGAAGTATAATATTTTTATTAGTATCATTATCATCCTCCTCATTGTTATCATAATCCATTTTTGCAAAGATCACCTTGAATTATAATACTCTTATTAATATCATCCTCATCATCTCTTTTTGCAAAGACCTGAAGTATATTATTATTATGATCATCATCTATTTTTGTAAAGACCGCCTTGAAGTATATTCTTCTTCTTCTTCTTCTTCTTATTATTATTATTCTCTGCTCCTTTCCCGTCTCCAGGGTATAGAGGAAGGACTGTCACTTTTATTCTTGCCATTAGTCATTTTTACTTTCAGGGTCGTGCCCAATGGTGCCTGTACCTGGACGCAAGGGCGTGCTTTTTTTTAAAGCTTCTGGCTACCTTCCCCCCTCGACCCCCACCTCCCAGAAATCTGTTTGCTTAGAGTAATTTGAAATCAGAAAAATAAAAATGTATTACTTTTAGGGTTTTGTTAAAGCATCTAATTGAGTGTAGAGGAAGTCTTTAGGACCCAGGAGACATCTCCCCCTCTACGGTTGAAACAGACAGGTTCTCTCGCCGAATGTCAAACCGGACTGCACCACTGAGATGTGAAAAGGGGGACACAAGCCTCTCGGAGAGAGTCTATGATGAGGATGTTCCATCAATTCAGCAGAATCACAAAAACACAGCAAGCAAAGGGAGAAATCTTCAAAAAAAAAAAAAAGAAAAAAAGCAGGGGCTGAGATTTAGGCTAGAAAGTTGCAGTCGCATTAAATGGTTGATGTGTGAACTTTTGCAAAGGGTTAAGGGGGATTTACCCCTTCTTTGTTGTCATTTCCTTGTTGAGAGGAAGCCTCTGTCTAGACTGTTCTGTAGGAGAGTTATGAATGAAATGATGTCAGGTTTGGGAGATTGTTCTACCTGGGTGTATGGGAAGGGGAGGAGGGAGAGAGGGCAGGTTGAGGAGGGGAAAGCAGCCGCATGGTCACATGTTGCGACATGTGAACAGGTCACTAGAATTCATGGAACTACGTCACTGCAATGCAAGTGAATGATAATGTACATGTACTTGTAAATGATCATGTATTGATTTCATCTGAGGGCATAGGCAGACAAGGATCTTTGGGTAGATGTGATATCTTTTATTAGACCACCTAAATAGTTGGAAAAAAATGTTCTTTGCAAGCTTTTCTGCATTTCCCTGCCCCTTACAGAGCCACGCTCAGAAAGTTACCTTCGGACTTTATGTGGTTAGCAGTGTATTGTGTGAATGCTGCTGCCTGGAGAAGGATTCATGTTGCTGATTCTAGGAGTTAACACACTGTCACCAGTTGCGCCATCATTTTCTCATCATGACAGTGAATAGCACTAAATGTCCTTAATGTTCTATCTATTGTTACTTGTCACATTCAGATGGTGTCTCTGGGTGTTGTTTTGTTGAGGCCCTATACTCAGCACTTAGTATAAGTTGTGCTTAACAGAGAGCAACCCCACAAGGGAGTCTAAAAGCAGAAGCATTACAGCAGTAGGCATGAGTTCAGAGAAATCTACCCATAAATGAGTCCAGTTTGTAAAGGTCAGAATATTTTCAATTCCCACTGACTCAGTGAAATCTGTGTCCTCACACTGGAGCCCTGAATACTGTTAGTTCCAATCATTCAGCATTCAGGGTTAGACACCTTCCAGTTCCCCCTCCCCACAAATAATGAGTTACTGGCAACTAATCAGTTTGAAGTATAACTTTGGCTTTTGACCTCTTGGAGGTAGTATTTTTAAGCTCCTCTCTCTTTTCCTAATTCGTGGAAACTATTCCCTTTTTTAAAAAAAATCATCATGACATCACCAGCTGACTCCATCACCAGAGTGGAGTTAAAATCATACAATTTACACTGAAGTTTTAGTGGCTGATAACACTAAATTATTATGTATTACTGAACTACCAAGAGGACTGAATTAAGCGCAAGGCCCTGTTTTGCTAGGTAGTAAATAGGCACATAGTAAGAGACACTCCTTTTATCAAACAGATTACAATCTGAATAGACAAGTCATGGGGAGAAAGGAGGAAGAAAATAAATATTATTGTTACAAATCTGGTGATGGGGACCTGAAGCACAGAGTGTTTAAGACATTTTTAGAAGTGCTCTGGGTTGGCTCAGCTCTGCTTCTGCTGAAATCAGTGATTAAACTCTTAATGGGAGCACAGTTAGGGGAAAGATAGCTTCATTTTAAAATCCTGCCCTACCCTGCCCAAGTACACAGGTGCTTGCTTACAGGCCATGCATTTACTAGGAGGCTGCTTCAAAGTATAAAGAGTGAGGAAGAAAGCACAAAATTGTTAGTAGGAGAAAAAGACAAAAGGAGCAGATAAGGCTTAAAATCAGATTGTGACTGGCCCTTACAGAAAGATTTATATGCACTGAAGAGAAACCAGACTAACTGTTACAGAATTGCACATAGAGAAAACAAAGGAACACCGTGTGGAGGAACTCACTTTTAACTCTAGCTTTTCTGGATGATGAAATTGCTCCTTATCTCCACTTTCTGGAACACAGGCTACTGTTTATCACTCTCTTTTGCACTAGCCAGCACAACTGCCTAGTCAGGCAAAATAATATCTTCCTGAGGAACACTGCTCCTATATGCAAATCTGCACTGCTTGCAGGGCTGTGTCTAAAAGTCCAGATATGCCCCTACTGGCCTGAAATGATATTGGTCCTATGATTCTGTAAAACTATATATATATATATATATATATATATATATATATATGTGGTGTGTGTGTATATGTGTATGTATATGTGTATGTATGTATGTTTAAACCCATTCCTGATCAAACATGAGTGAGAGTACTACCACAAGTATTGGTACGTGGTTACCTAGTTTGCTTGAGAATAACCCTATTTAATGAATAAATCTAAAGTATTATAACAATATGAAATTCTGCTAGGGTGATCCTTTGTCCTAAAAACATTTCTACTATAAAGCTACAGTTCTTATGAAGGGATGGTACTTGCTGGGCTTGTCTACACAAGATGTTTTACTGCACAGTAGAATAATCTGTGCAGTAAAGTGTCACTGTCTACATGTGCGCACATTTATTGCACAGTTAATTAGTCTACTGCACAGTTACTGCCCATAAATACAGGTAGTAAACTGACTGCACAGTAGATACAGTGCAGTAGTGCATGTGTAGATACTGACAAATTTCCTCCCAGTCAGCCCCTACACTGGGGGCCATAGGGGATGGGGAACTCCCCCATTCCTGGCGCTACTCAGCTTCTAGGAGCTGGAAGCCAAGTGGTGCTGGGATGGGGTAGCTCTCTGTCCATGTCATCCCCCCCTCAGTCTCAGCACTGCTCAGCTCCTGGCTTACCACAGGACCTGGGAGCTGAGCAGCGCCGGGACTCAGGAGCTCCCTCCTTCCCTGATCAATCTGGCATTGGCCAGGAACTGTCCCATTCTGGGGCAGGTTCCAGCCAGCTCCAAGCTACAAGAGGAGATTTCCCCACTCAGCCTGGGGCTGGCCAGGACCTGTCCTGTTTTAGGCCAGGTCCCAGGCAGCTCTGGGCTGCACCGAGATTTATCTGCCCAGCCTGAAACTGGCTGGGAACTGTCCCATTCTGGCTGGGACCTGCCCTAAAAGCAGCACAGGGTTTGTCCCCATGTGCATGGTGGGGGGAGAACTCTGCAGCAGCAGCTATCTCCTGGCCCCATGCACATCAGGACCTCTCCCATTGTGGACAGGGCCAGGAGACAGCTGCTGCTGCAGCCAGCACAGTTCTCTTGGCCCTATATGCATGGGGACCAGCCCTGTGCTACCTGCCAACCCCGCTGGGGCTAGCTAGCACCCACGGGGAGCCTGGAACTCCTCCTGGCTGCTGCAGGGGGGCAGAGCATGGTGGGCATAGCCCTGTACCAGCTCCCAAGAGGAAGCACGTGTAGATGTGTGTTTTTACTGTGCAGTAAGCCTACTTCTGATTAATAGCATGTGTAGATGCACCCACTCTGTAGGTAAATTGCAGTTTGCTTTCTATAGTCACCTTTATTTTGAATTATAGATTTTTCAGGACAGAGGGATCATTACAGTCATCTACTTTGACCTCTTCTATAACACAGGCAAGAAAACTTCAACCAATAATATCTGAATTAATGTTTCTGTTACAGAATTTCTATTTACAATGAAACCATCTCCACGCCTCTAATTTTGCCCACGTACAATTTTTCATGGATGGTCACTGAGGAGGTTTTTGTATGTGTTAACACGGGAAGAATACATGTTATTGTACATATATGAGAAATCTCCACTTTTGGAAAAGTTTCCCTTTTTTTTTCTACTTCCTAAACAACAACAGTTTGGATTAGAAATTCCACATGTTCTTGAATGGGTTGCCCTCTGTGAGAAGGGCATTTCACTATTGCATGAAAAAGTTTGGTGGATTAGTTTTTGATTTCTTCAGTATAAGGGTTCAGAAAAATCTGCCCTGTATGTCACGCTTGCAGATTGATTGGATGAGCTTTGAGAAATCTGAACCTACAGATGGATTGAAAGGTTATATGAGGTTTAAGATATCTATATCCTTAAGCCAAAGATTTCTTAAAGTCTGTACACGATATATGGTATTAAGCTGAAAGATATAAAATACATTAAAGGAAATGATGGTAGAGATGTCTGTGGGGATTTTAGCTACAATAGGGATGCCTATGATAGTAACAACTACCAAGTGAAACCCTGTGAGGATTATAATTACTGTACAATACAACACTCCCTGTAGTATTCAGGCATTTACTCGCAGCAGTGATAACTCGTGCAAGAATTCTTGAGTTAATTATAATGTCAACAAAGTTAAAAAATAAGTTGCAAGTTTTGCTGGATATTAATTGAAAACTAATATGCTTCATAGGGATTTTTTCAGTCTCAAAACTAACAGAAAATTACGTGGGTTTTATAAATCTCAAAGGAGTATGGCATAGGTCAGATGTGCAAGGAATCCTTCTGTAGGTACTGTATGATTCCTACATGGACTGTCTGAAGACTTTTAATTCCCCAGGAGTTCCTACAAGTATATAAAATTTACATAACCTTCTGGACATCTGGAAATTCTGCACAGACTAGCAGAACATATTATTAACCCTGCAAGGACTTCTATGCAATTTGAAAGACCTTCACACATCCTGTGGTTGTTTATTCTATGTGTCTGCACATGTGGGTATACATGTGTCTGTCTATTTATCTATCTGTGTATCTTTTGACACCAGAAAGTATACACCTACATGACTGAGCAATTTTAAAAAGGACATTCTTAAAACATTTTCATAAATTATCACGTAAAAACTTTGTTACAGTGGAGTTAACATTATAAATCTAGATTATATAAAAATGTTAAAGAAAGGTTAAGACTATAAAATCAAGCACTCAAATTTAGTAACTGCCAAAATTAAGGTTATCCATGAATTTTTATTTCAGGTTTTTTGCTGGTGGGTTTTTGGGTTTCGGGAAGGGTTAGGGTTTTGTTTTGTTTTGTTTCATTGTTTTGTTTTTTGATACAGCCTTTAATTACATGAATACATTCTGTTTTTTCCCATATGATATCTAGCTGACTCAGATTTTATCTTGCTTTTCCAGTTGTCATTCTTTGCATTATTTAATGGACACTATCCAAACTCAGCACTGAATAAAAAATGATATCATTAAAGCATAGTATCTCAATGCTTCATAAACACCACTGATTTTATCTTCGCTACATCCCTGTAAGATCAAATGCTATTATTTCTATTTTATTGAAGGAGATCTAATGCACAAAATGAATAAGTTAAAAAAGCCAAATTTTCCAAATGCGCTATAGTTGCAGATAGGCAGTTTAGGATCTTAACCCCAATTTATCCCAATTATTGACTGAGTGCCTGCTCCTGCCCCATTCCAACTTTCTACTGTGGCCTTCTATCAATCATTTATTCAAATTCTTCACCAATATTCTAGAATTTTGCAGCATTCTGGGACAGTTGTCTGTAAATTCTCTGGCAGGTTTGTAAATGAAGTATATATGAATATGAACAATGCAATTAGGAAAATACCATTTGTAGTTATTTTAATATTGAATTCAGTATATTATACACTGTCCCCATACTTTCAATTTTCAATAGGCCACAGGATCTTTTATTGACAATGCATAGTTGTGTGGCAGAAGCTGTCAGATTTGAAGGATCTGTCAACCCGATAGGGAAGACTTGGAACTCTAGCATCAGGAAATATGTGGAAGGAAGTTTAGGATTGCAGAATAAACACATTAGCTAGATATTTCTGCTGAAATGAATGCCAGTGAGCTAGTTAACAATTGTGACAATTTTAAATGGCCATCATAAGGGTCCAGCTTATAGCTTTGTAGATTCAGAAGCCTGCACTCTGATCAGAGTATAGCTGGGACAGGTACATCCATAGTACTTTTTATTTAACTGCCACCAGTAATAATGGTGGTCAAGATACAGAGTTATGGACTTCAGTGCACATCAGGGATGCATGGTACATGTTCAAATTGCTAACTCATGCTGAAGGCCATTGCATCTTCATTTCTATTGTTACCTGTTCTAGCTAGATTAGAACAAGCTCAAATATTCCACTAATGCTGAAAGCACACCTATGAGTGCACTGTAGATATACCCTCAGTTCTTATTTTTAATATTTTCTTTGTAGTCATAAGGAATAAAATATTTTTAAATTTAAATTCTAAAGCGTAGTTGGATGGCTAGAGGTAGGTCTCATGGTAAGCTGTCTGGCCATGACCTACACAGGGGCTGTGGATAAAGTTCATTCCCGGCACCCTTGTAGCAATCCACAGAAGCAACCTTCACCAGATCTTGTCTCCAGGACTTTACGGCCTTCATACAACCAGATCTCACATGTAAATTGTCCCATTCTGCAAATATAGCTGCAGATCCCAGAATATTTAATATTTGTAAGCAAAAATCGTATAACAACACAATTTTTATTTTATAGCATGTTGCATCTGATAATATCAAAAGCCTTAACAGAAAAGGAATTATTTCACTATGCCTTTGTCAGGGGAACAAATATTATAATCCTCATGTTTCAGATAGGAAATTTGACAGAGAAGTTAAGGTTTTTGATACACATTAATTTTAGGCAGCTCAGGGAGCTCATAATCCCTGGACTGTACACACATTAAGACATGTAAACTACTTTTAAGCACCCTTTAGGTGTTTTAAAGTTGTGCCACTCCAGGGCAGATATATCTCTGATTCATGTTACCCAGCTCATATTCTGAGAATGTGTGGCCACTCCCCAGAGGTAAGCTGCCCAAGTTTCAGTCCTCCATCCCAAGATGCAGTGTCCCTTTGTCTCCTTCCCACACCTGCCTGTCCTATGTGGACAACTCACAGCTGTAGCTCCTAGTCAGGCCCCTGCTCACCAGCCCTTCAGTCACAGCTGTGCTGGTTGGGGACAGCCAGAGAAGGTTATTAGTTTGAACATCTAAACTCAAACTAACACTAGCACTGATCAACATTTGAGAAGCTTAAAGTGCAATGTGTAACAAAGTAGAAGGCAGGGTAGAGAGTGACCAAAGTAGATATGTAGATATAGATTTGTAGCACAAGCTTTTATGAGTCTATAAGATGAAAATCTATCCTGCCTTCTACCTGTCTTTAAACTAATATGGCTAACTATGTTTCTCTGTTCAGAGAAATTAAGGCCAAAATGGTGGAAGTGCATAAATACAGCCAGATTAGTTATCTAACTTCAGTTCATGACTCTGGCAATTTGTGGTTATACTACAAGTCTGTGATAGAGCCAGCCATAAAACCCATTTTTCCTGGATCCCAAACCTATATGTCTGCTGCAAGACTATGTACCTCTTTTTCCTTCTGCAGCTTACTTATTCCAGAGAGAGGATGCAGGAAAAATGGCACTTCTATTATGTATCTTTTTCATTAATATATGAAAAATGTGAAAAGTTGTTGAACTACTATAGACCACACATATCCATGTTAAAAGATTGATTTATACTGTACTGCAGCACAGGGGAGTTCCAGGTTTTGGGACTGCTTAAGTCAAGAGATGTTGATGTGAGGATATTACATATATATTGGGGGTGAACTGGTAGGAATTCAAAGGCAGACTAAATTGCTTATGCTGTACTGCTCTAACTCTGCATACTTCTGAAATAATGTTTAAATTCTAACTTTGTCTCTGATCTTCCTGGCTTTCTGCTTGTGTATATGTAAAAGCAGCAGTTTTAAAAGCACCCTCATCACATTTAAACACCTAAATGAAGTGACCAGATTTTGGAAAGTGTGTGAACAACAGGAGCTGGTAATTGCTGAGCAATTGGAAAATATGGTTTACACTGTTTGATTTTTTCCCCCTTAAGTCATTGATATATACTAACAACCTTAAATAAATTGTTTGTCTGGCAACTGAACTGAGGAAAGTGTTTTCAAGCAGTTTTGTACTCTTTTCCTACCTCCTCTTCTGTGCAGATTTTGTTACTTCTATAGTCAGCACAAATGGTATCACTGTATCTCCATGAACAAAATGGCTGACTCCCCTTTCCTGGATAATAATGAGGATGCCAAATGGCCACCAGCTTCTATTCCAGAAATGGCAGCTTTCAGTACATCCAGGTTTGACCCTGCTATTAGATTTCCTGATAGGTCTGGTTTCAGTAAAGAATCTGCATGAGTGGAGAGGTCTGGTCTAGAATCAGTGCACTGTTTAAGGGAGAGACAGCATGTTGGCAGACTGCTGTGCCTGTTCGTTGTGGTCGCAGGACTGGTGCAATCAAAGTCTTCCAGGAGGAAAGATTTCACTTCTGTTATTGTACAACATGACCCCACCTAAATGCATTTATAAAGAAAAGCAGGTACAGTGGATTAAATCTGATCTTCAGTTATACTGTTTAATTCCTTCGGTGTTGATGAAACTACACAGGTGTAAGTGAATGCTCGCTGATTTGTAAATCTGGAGGTCATCTTATATTTTCTTATAACAACCAAAGATGCCACTTTGGAAGTATGAAATATATCTTTTTTTGTATACTAAAAAACATTCCCCAGCAATAAATAAGCTGCCCAGAAAAAAATTAAAGGGGGAAATGATAGCTAAGCCTTTTTTTCTGTTCTTTTGTTTGATCAGTGGAGTTAATTTTTGTAGTCAGTGATGAATGAGAGATAAAAAGCTGTGCCTACATTTACAGTCACCTGATTAAAACTGAAGTTCTGAGTAGCAAAATAATTTGCTCTACACCACCTGGAAGCCGTGAAGAAAATAAGAAAAGGTCTATACAGGTATTGTACTTTGCAATTTAAATAATGTCATGCACTTTAATATACAAGAAAGAACAGTTTAGTAGTTTTGGCAATTAACCTTTTACAGACTCTTAGTTTTTAAATGGTCACCCCTAAAAAGTGTATCTGGGCACCTTCTATGTGATGTACACACAAGGCTATTCTCTCATTTCCTTTTTTGCCAGCAGGAACAAGCTTAATGTTCTTGTTTGGGGTTTTTTAAAAGTAGATAGGGATGCTAATATGATTGAAAGGGCTACCGTAGGAAAGCTAAATCAAGGAGATGGACTTCATAGTTACGTTTTGTGTGCAGTTGAGTGCTAACTCAGAAGGATTGGGAACCTCTTTTATTTATATCCAGCTTTTAGTCATCTACTACATTACTTACCATGCAGTTCAACTGATGTCAGGACTGCTACTGAATATGAGTAAGAGTGACAGAATTTGTGTCAATGATTCCTTTGCCTCAGGACTTTTCTATGAGCACTTATTTTATGAAAACAACTTCCTTTCCCCAAGGAGTTATACACTGATTCACCTTTGCCCTTATGGCCTTCCTGTCCTCTTTCACCCATCTGTAAGATTTACCTGTCTCCATGAGCTTTCCTTGTCTTCATCTCAGGAAAAATCTGGAGAGAACAAGTTAGCCTCACCAGCATTAGCAATAGCCAAATCCAGGCTTTAGTGTTGGAAGGTCAGACTCTCACATTGACGGCTGTGAGAATTCGTCCAGGAAAGAGTATATTTCAGTTAACAGAGCCTGCCCACCTCTCCCACAGCTGGGGAGTGAGCTGAAAGATCAATGGCTCAGATTAATGGCCCCTCAGCCATGGAAGAGGTGGGCAGGCTCTGCCCCCCGCCAAAATGTATCAGGCCCTTCGCCGTTTCTGCCTTCAGCAGGCATCTGCAGCCGCCAGGACAATCACATATTACAGTGATGGAAATTGAAATGGTGAGGTTTCAGTTAAAAACTCACCATTTCATTTTTGGGGACATAGAATACAACCCAAAGGACTAAACCCCCATCACATGTACGAGCACTCCCCTAGTAGCCTGAGTAGAAAAGGGTGTATACAGAATTGCTGTATTTCCTTGGTACTCTAGATCCTAACTAGACATCAGGAGGAACTACTTCACAGTCAGGGCGGCTAGGACCTGGAACCAACTTCCAAGCGATGTGGTGCTGGCTCGTACCCTGGGGGTCTTTAAGAAGAGGTTAGACGAACACCTTGCTGGGGTCGTTTGACCCCAGTACTTTTTCCTGCCATAGCAGGGGGTCAGACTTGATCTGCTCAGGTCCCTTCTGACCCTACTAACTATGAAACTATGAAACTAACTTAGCTGATCAGCCCTGAACACTACCTGATCTATTCAAACCAAATCTAAATCCCTTAGCAGAATAGAGATTATGGTGGGTTTGTGGTACTTCCCCTCATTCATCTGGGTAGAATTTCTGCCACAAAGGACATGTAACCTGAAATCCAAAAAACATAGTCTTATGTCCTGAAGTCAACAGAAGATTTTGTCACTGACTTCAGTGTAGGATCAGGCCCAAAAGGAATTGGGCTTGTATTTAGAATAAACATACACTCATTATGGTTAAAGACAGGACTGGAAACCAAGAGATTTCATAGATTTCATAAACATTAGGAGCTGGAAGGGACCTCGAGAGATCATAGGATCCAGCCCCCCACCCCTCCCCCATAGGTGGGAAGTGAGCTGGGAGCAAGTGACCCCAGCAAGAAATAAATCCACCTGTTTTTTGAAGGAGTCCAGAGTAGGTGCTTGTACCACCTCGGGGGGTGAATTTGTTTCAGACCTCGGACACACGTACCATAAAGAACTTTTTTCTTATATCCAGTTTAAATTGGCTTTCCTGGAGTTTATGGCCATTAGACCTTGTTATCCCTTGTGGAGCTGTGGTGAACAGGTGTTCACCCAGGTCCTGATGTACCCCTCTTGTAAAGTTGTAGGCTGCCACCAAATCCCCATTGAACCTTCTCTTCTCCAGACTGAAGAGTCCCAAGTCCCTCAGCCTCTCCTCTTATGGCCTTCCCTCCAGGCCATGGATCATATGAGTGGCTCTCCTCTGGACTCTCTCAAGATTCTCCACATCCTTCCTGAAGTGGGGGCCCTGATACTGGATGCAGTACTCCAGCTGAGGTCTCACCAGAGCTGAGTAAAGTGGGAAGATGACTTCCCTGGTTTTGCTTGAGATGCATTGGTGGATGTATGCCAGAGTCTGGTTAGTTTTGACAGCCACGGCATCACATTGATGGCTCATATTCATCTCGTGGTCAATCAAGACCTCCAAGTTGCTTTTGGTCATGGTGCAAGTGAGCATAGCACCGCCAAGCCTGTAAGTATGCTGAGGGTTCTTCCTACCAAGGTGCAGCACCTTGCACTTCTCTGCATTGAAGGTCATCAAGTTTTGATTGGCCCACCTTGAGAGTGTGTCCAAGTCGGCTTGTGTCCTCAGCCTGTCCTGTGGTGTGACCACCCTCCCCCATAATTTGGTATCGTCCACAAACTTGGCGAGTTCACATCTGACTCCCGTATCCAGATCATTAATGAAGATGTTAAAGAGTACCGGCCCAAGTACTGAGCCCTGAGGGACTCCACTGGTCACCCTGTGCCACCTTGATTTGCTCCCTTCAACTAGTACTCTTTTGGGTCCAACCCTGTAGCCAGTTGCCTAGCCATCAAACCGTATGATGATCAAGGCCACAGTTCCCCAGCTTAACCATCATGAAAAACTAGGTCAAAGACCTTCTTGAAGTCCAGGTGTATGATATTCACGTCATCTCTCTTGTCCAGGGCACATGTTACCTGGTCATAGAAGGCAATGAGGTTGGTCAGGCATGACCTGCCAGTCACAAAGCCATGTTGGCTGGCATTCAGAAGCTTACCTTCCGTCAGTCTGGATGGATGGATCCCTTGACAATTTTCTCAAGGATTTTTCCAGGGACAGACATAAGACTCATTGGTTTACAGTTCCCTGGGTCATCCCTCCTCCCTTTCTTGTAGATAGGGACCACAGTGGCTCTTTTCCAGTCATCTGGGACCCTGCCGGAGTGCCACGATTTTGAACTATCTCTGCCAAGGAGGATGCAATGATGTTTGCCAGGTCCTTCAAAACTCCAGGGCCCAATGCTATCCTTGTTCTTTTTCTGACTTCCCACATATCTGAAGGACTTTTTATTGTCCTCGATTCCTGTAGCTAGCTTACGTTCAGTTTGTGCCTTGGCTTTCCTCGACTGCTCTCTACAGGTACAGGCATGTGCAGAATAATCCTCTTTGGTAGTGCTTCTTGTTTTCCAGCTGGTGTAGGCTGCTCTTTTGAGCTTAATAAGGTGCAAGAGTTCCTTATTCAGCCATGGGGGCTTTCTTGCCCATTGACTGCATTTCTTGTGAGATGGTATTGTTGCCCTGTGAAGTCAGACCGACTCTCAGGATCTCAATATTGCGCTGTTAGACAGGAGGGTGTGACACAATTGCACATATACAAACACACAAATCAATTAGGTGCATACACACACGCACACTACCAACCCAGGCACATACACATCCAAACCAGCCTAGGCACATGCATACCTATCACCAATTCAAGCACATACACTATACACCCCAAAAGTTAGACAAAAATCAATTGTCCATACCTACACACTCAGTACACATGCACAGATCACTAATTTCTATATCATGCACACAATGACATGTATATATATATGTCATTGTGTGCATGATATAGAAATTAGTGATCTGTGCATGTGTACTGAGTGTGTAGGTATGGACAATTGATTTTTGTCTAACTTTTGGGGTGTATAGTGTATGTGCTTGAATTGGTGATAGGTATGCATGTATATATGCATATATATATATACACACACACACTCACCAGTTCACACACATACAGCCCACCTACACATACACACAAGTAAATTCCTAACTTGGATGGTACAGTGTGTATGTGTGTGCTTAGGGTACCTGGGGGAAGGTTAAGGTGAGAAAGAGTTAAAGTGTAGGAAGTGAAAGTTGCGAGAACCAGGATTAGAACTGGTGTACTAGAGAGAAGCTGGCTGAGGAACTGACGCTTGGATTTACTTAGGATCAAGTAGCCCCAGGGCTACTTGAGATCACTGATGCAAGGGAAAAAAAAAAGCCTGGTGGCAAGGAGGAGACAGCCAGGAAAGGAACTGAGGCAGAAACCTGGTTGCTCAGGGGAAAAGGCAGTGGGGATAAGACAGTGGCAAAGAAACAGGGGGTTTGGAGGCAGAGAGGAGCTCAGGACAGGTGTTGGAGGTGGCAGTGAGCCAGAAACAGGAGAGGGAGAAATGAGACAGAAGTTAGAGGGGTGAGGAGCAGAGATTGGAGCAGGGCTGAACCATAGTAAAGCAAAACCCAACTCAGGGGTTCAAATAACAGGTTTATTAAATAGACAACATGCTACACAGCCCCATGAAGTTATTGGTTTACACACACACACACACACACACACACACACACACACACACACACACAAGCACTCACAATGGCAGCAGGAGAAAGAGACTCAGTGGAAGGGTTGGAGTCCAGGTGGAGAAGAGAAGCAGAGTCCAAGTCCTTGGTTGAAGAGAGGGTTGGGGTGATAGCTACCTATCCAGGCTGGAAAGGGGTTTTTGTCCAGTAGGTGTCCAGAGGGGGGTCGCTGGCAGGGCCTCTGGGTAGATAGATATTGTGGCATGGTGCTGGTCCAGATGGAGAGGGTGTTCCAAGGAGTCAGTCTTCACTGTTGATACCCCCTTTTATGGGGCAGACTACCTCTGATCTCCTATGGGGAGGGCCTATCCAGGCAATTTCAGTTCTGTTCCAGAGGGTTCCAGGTGTTCTTACTGAGCATGTGCAGCTTGGCACAATGGTAGGTTGCCTCATCTTTTGTTTCTTGAATGCTGAGGGTGGTTCCAAGGGCTGGGTCATTGGTCCAGGTATTGGTGTTGATGGTTCAATCACTCAGGAACTATTTTTTGACCTACTAACATTGTCTCTCAAGCACCATCAGTCATCCCCATTCATTCAGGAACCAAGTTACATAGGAGGGGTAGTATGAGTCATAGGTTACACAACCGGGCATGGGGATAAGATGGAGGCTTGACATTACAAGATGGAAACTTGACATGACTTTGCTAACTTACATATATAGGCCTAAAACAGTAATCACACAATATAAAAGCAGTAAAAAAAATCAATACAAACATAATAATTATTACTTATAAAACAGTGGATATCTATATCAAAATAGCAGGGCACTTATTTGCAAAGAGGGGAGAGAAGGTGAACAATTCATGGTTGCTGTCACCAAGGTTCCCTTTGATCTGCAGATCACTCACTAGGTCTGCCCCATTGGCCAGGACCAGATCAAGAAATGCCTTTCCCCTAGTCACACCACAGACCTCCTGGGTTAGGTAGAGGTCATCAATGCATGTGAGGAAGCTACACGACCTGTCAGATTTGGCCACATGCTCATCCTATGAGATGTCAGGGAAGTTGAAGTCCCCCATGACAATCATGGATCAGAAGCGCACAGCCTCAACCAGTTCCCTATTGAATTCCCAATCTAGGTCTTCCTTTTGTTGGGGAGGTATATAGTAGACTCCTACAAGTAAGTCACCCTCCCCATGTTCTTCTTGTATCTTGACCCAGAGGGTCTCAGGGTTTCCTGGTTTGGAAACTTGATCTGCAGGGAGGTGAGCTGATCCTTGACGTAGAGAGTTACACCTCACCCCTCTTCCCAACCCAGTCTCTCTTATACAGGTTATATATAGCCTTCTATTGCCACCGACCAATTGTAGGTGGAGTCCCACCAGGTCTCTGTAATTCCTACCAGGTCATAATCATTTTCACATAGGAGAAAGGCCAATTCCTCATGCTTATTTCCCAAGCTCCTGGCATTTGTGTACAGGCAGTTAAGTCTGCCATGAGAAACCCAATGCTTCCCTGAGGGGTGAAGCAGGAACTTTCCTTGGGCTGTCTCCCTTGGGCTGCCCAAGTTATTGATAGTGCAGCTGACATGACCTGGGCTAGAACTGTTAATAGGCCGCCCATCCCCCAGTGGTCTCAGTTTAAAGCCCTGTCAAGAAGGTTAGCCATTCTGGCCGAGAAGAGCTTCTTCCCTTTCTAGATGAGGTGGAGGCCATCCCTTCCCAACAGTCTGCTCTCTCTGAAGTCTGGACTGTGCTCAAGGAAGTCAAACCCCTCACGATGGCACCATCGCTGAAGTCTTCTATTCACCTCACTGATGCACCTATCTCTCTAGAGCCCATGTCCTGCGACAGGGAGGATTGAAGAGAAAACTGTCTGTGCCCCCAGACCCTTAAGCCCTGCTCCCAGAGCCCTGTAGTTACACATGACCCGGCCCAGACTTCTTCGTGCCGTATCATTGGCGCCCACATGGATGAGTAGCATGGGATGGTGGTTGGAGGCCTGGATGAGCTTGGGGATCCTCTCCAACACATCCTGGACACAGGCTCCAGGCAGGCAGCAGACCTCATGGGCCAGGGTTTCAGGGTGACAGATTGGTCTCTCAGTCACCTTAAGGAGGGAGTCATCCACCACAATGACGCTGCATCTTCTTTTTGGCGCAGATGTTGGTGGCCCTGCATCCTCACATGCTGGAGCTGGTTTTATTGCTGGCTCTGTTGATGCGAGAAGTACAAAGCAGTTGTGCAGCTCCAGGGGAGTGGTAACCCTGGTGCTGCGCCTCTTTGGGCTGGAGACAACCGTCGTCCAGACAACCCCAGGCTGGACTTGGTGGCAGTTCCTTGGTTCCACCACTCCATCCTGAGCCATTGGGTGGAGAGCCTGAAAGTAAGAGTCCAGCTCCTGCTCTGTGTCCCTAATGGAGCCTAGTCACTGGACTGTTGCTTGGAGCTCCCTAATCTGGCACTCCAGGGCCTCCACCACTCCAGGAGCACACCCCACGAGAGGAAGTCCCCCAAACCTAGCTGCCTGAAGTCTTGCTAGGCAGCCTCCACATGGAGCCAGGGGCTCTGTCTGAGTGGAGGCTGCGGCTGAGAGTCTCGCCCAGGTGGGAGCAGGGGCTGCAGGCTCCATCTGGGTATAAGCCGGAACCATGGGCTCCATTTGGGTGGAGACCCCGGTGGTGTCAGAGCAGGGGAGTCCAAGTGCAGGAGGAGAGCCTCGGGGTGCAACGTGTCCCACCCACCATGGTCATTGTAGTAGTCTGGCTACTACCGTGCAGACCTTGGGTACAGCTCAGTGCCCAGAGCCTCGGGCCCTCCTGCTCACCCTCCTGTGCAAACTCCTGCGCTAACTCGCACACTGGGCAGACAAGCGCGCCTATTTGCGTGTCCTGTTCGTGTGGCTCCAGTCGCGCAGCTCCCTGGGGGCTGGGCCAAGTAGGAGCTGGGGCAGGGCGAGACCCTCTGTGGTTCCTGTCAGCTGCCAAATTGGATTGTATGTCTGGTTTAGCCTGGCTTTTAATTTGTCATTTACCCTCCCTGCTTCAGTTTTTTTCATATAGGTTTTAGAGACTAAATTCATTAAGATGTGCTAATAACTTTGAGCTTCTCAGTCAGAAAGTGTTATTTTAACTGTAAAACATAATTATTGTTATTGTTGTTATTGTTATTTTTAATTATGTTATGTATGCACGATATACATTAACATTAGATTCAAGGTGTCCTGCATATTAAAATTGATGCTAAAAGAATAAAAATAGTAATATTCTATCATTGTCATCTTAGTTATTGGTATAACATCAATTAGGAAAATATCTAGATGCTGTAGTACTGTAACTAGGTGTTGATTACTGTTATATCACATGAGATTAAGACTATATTTACCTCTAGAATTAGTGCAATGTATACTTACACTGACCTAGTGTAGTAGCACTGGGAGATGTGTGAAGGCAAATGTGTATCTGAGCTGCCCAACATAGAGAAGATACCCCCGATTCACATTTCTGTGGAATGCAGCCTGTTCATCTCTGGGCATATCTGCATGTTCATTAATGTGCAGTAGTTATGGAGCATTAAGTTTAGTACCTGTAAGCAAAGGTACTACCCCTTAATGTGCCCTAATTGATGCTACTGCGCATTGGACCTGGCACATGCTTTTTTAAATTTTAATGCTCAGTAGACTAATTCTACTGCATTAGTGCCTTATCATGGGTTTTTCCTGCCACGCTAATGTGCAGTAGAATTAGTCTCATGTAAACACGCCCTCTGTGTTTCTCTCTTACTCCACAAGCTAGTGCAACGAGAAGGGATTTATGGCCCTTCTTCCACTGTGCCCTCTTGAATGCAATTAAACCCTGGAAGTTTCTGTGCATGTCTGAATGCCAGGATAGCTGTTTTGTATGTAGCACAAAGAAAAAAAGTTTCTTGAATCCCAATACTTGACTTCACTGTGAGCCCATCTACAAGAGACATTTACTGTGGAGTAGACTAATTAGCTCCACAGTAAACTCTCATGTCTACACATGTGTCCCAATTAGGCCGTAGAAAACTAATAAACTCTGCAGCAGAGGAATACTTGTAAATACAAGTACTATCCTGCTGCGGAGTTTTTTACTCTGCAACACCGCATGTATAGGCACTGGAGGAGCTGGCTGAGACATGAAGGTGCTTCAGTGCAGGGGCTGCCACTGGCTAGACCTGCACTGGAGCACCCTCATGCCACAGCCAGCCCCTCTGCAGCACATTGACCCAGGCAAAGCAGCCCTGGACTAACAGGGCTGCTCCAATCTGGCTTCACATGTTATGGTTCCAGGCCCATGTTCAAATGGTATGTCTGGTGATATGTGCCGCAGTTTATTGCTTCACATTAATAGCATGTGTAGATGTGCCCTGTGTGACCTATTTTTAAACTACACAGAGTTGTACCTGTAAAACTAATCTTGCAGTTTAATGCTGGCCATTTTTCAGTTTTTTCCAGCAGAAGACGATTAATCACTGGGACAGATTAATCATTAGGAAGCCCTACAATTAATAGCAATTCTTTAAGAGTAAGGAACAAAAGCTAAATTCTGACCTTAGTTAAAAGGACATAAGACTAGAGTCTGCTGACCTCAGCTGAATTGCTCTGGGTCTGCTATAAAGGAAGTGAGCACAAAACGTGGCCCTAAGTTATTGGTAGAGCAAAATGACTTAAATATGTATTCAAAATAATGAAAATTAATTGTGCAGTATGGTGCTCTAAAAAAGATGGCGCAGAATCATGCTAACTGGGCTAGATTCACTCTCGCTGGACCATGCAGAATGCAAATCATCTATCCCATGGTGGGATAAGAAGCAGTGTTCTGCCTTCCCCAGCAAGCTTTAACAAGTAGGATTGTTAATAGGTGAATACATATTAGGTGGACACATATTTATAGGTGGATGGTGATATCACAACCACCTCTGGCCAAAAGGAAGTGGTATCATTTCCACATAGGGCTGGGAAGGAAATTTCCCCCCCTTCTGTTGCTATATGTCTCAAGGTTCTCTTTTGCCTTCCTCAAAAGGTGTTGGCTGCAGGCAAGGCTGGCAATGTTATGTGGGATGTGCCAATGCCCTTGCTGAGACTAAAAAAACCTGGAGGTTTCTCATTAGAGGGTCTTACTCCTCTGCTTAGGGTCAGACTAATCGCCATATTTGGGATCAGAAAAGAATTTTACTCCACAATCAGATTGGCATGAACTGTGGGCGGTTGTGCCTTTGTTATTTCAAGGGCAATTTGAAAAACTACTTCCTGTCCTTGCCACAGCAGGACATGGACGGTTCCCTCGCCCTTCTGCTTAATCTGTGCCAAATGAGAATGTTCTTGATGATTTGGGGCATTGTGCCTAGTAGTTGCATGAAAGAGTTTTTTGTAGTTTTAAGACCAGGCTGAAAACCACTTGCATAGAATGATTTAGATAGGAATGAACCTGCCTTGTCCCTTCCAGCTCTACTTTTTCTATGATTCTACTTTGTGAAGAGCCAGATCCTGTTGGTAAGCATTAGGTGCTCTGAGAGTGACTACCAGATTTCTTTCTTGGATTTTAGCAGGAGAATGCCTCATTACTAGAACCTGATTGGGCTTAGGCATTGTATCCAGTGAGGCAGGGCTGAGATCTTACTCAGGATTATGAATTATTAAAGGAGTTCCTTTTTTAATTTAGTACCATTGTGTCAGGCTCTTTATTGCCATGGAACAATAGACCTTTGATCTGCCAGTCAAATCAAGTCATTACATTTGGACATATCTTGGAGTGCTCTCTGAAAAAATTACGTAACAGGGGGTTATGGGTGGCTGGATTGTGCAGGTTTCACTGTATATACAAACTTCTTGCTGGATGCATGGAAACAGATTTTTAAGAGTTATCAAGCTCGTGATTCTTATGGCTGGATTCTCCAAAGAGTTCAGAGTACACAATGAGATGGAGTCTTGTGAAAATATGATGCCATATGTTCAGACAAAAAGCATAGCTGACACAACTAAAGTGTAAGAGAAATATATAGTAATATAAACAAACTGAGCACAGTAACATATAGCAAGTTTTATGAGCCAATCCAGTGTAGTATAGTTCTGGATACTGAAAATGTTACAACATGTACTTTTAAAGTACATTTATATTTTGCAGCAATACATCATTTCCCTCCTTTCATAAAAATGCATCTCATACAGATTTAAAAGAATAATGCATACAAAATGTGGTTTACTTTTGGATATGATTAATTTTACAAATCTCAGGTAAAGGAACCTAATTAAAAGGCATTACTGAAGAAGGTCTTGCATTGCTATGGGTTGGAAAAGAGGCACAATTGGTTAAATGTACTGTACGAGGGCTGCTCAAAAAGTATTGAGACTGATGCCATAGGAAACAAAATATTTTATTTACAGGAGACACACCATTCACAGGGGATATGTTCTAGAGATCCCCTCAAATGGGGACATCCATGAATACTGTGCTGTACCAATAAAAGGCTAGGGTAAGCAGGCTGGATCCTTACTGCACTCGCTGCACTATCATTCGCTTCTCTTTTAGGTGCCATGATTAAGGGTTTGGATTAATGCTAAAATACTGCAACATACTGAATGTAAAAGTATCACCAGAGCGCAGTAACAAAGTGTCATCACGCTGCACAGGAAGAAAGCATGGGTTGGTACAGCGCACCGCACCGCAAATATTCAAAACCATGAAATGCAAATCCGCAAATGGCGAGGGTCTCCTGTACTGGGGTTTCGGCTTAATCTCCTTCAAGCATGCTTCTTCTTCAGCCACACACTTCTCCCAACGTTTCTGCCATTGTTGGAAGCACGTCTGATAAGCAATTTGTGGAATCGCTAAAAGCTGCTCAGTCGTATTTTGTTCTATGGTTTCCACATCACAAAATCTTCTTCCTTTTAAGGTTTTCCGTAATTGAGGGAAGAGAAAAAAGTCTCATGGGGCCACATCAAGTGAATATGGAGGCTGCGGCACTTGTGGGATACGGTGTTTGGCTAAAATTTGGCTGAAAATTGCTTTACAAGCTGTGCTGAGTGGGCAGGTGTTTTGTCATGGTGAAGCATCCAACAGTCAGACACCCACTTTTCTGGTCATTTTTCTGGTTGTTTCATTCCCAAATTGCCAATTAAAATTGAATGACTTGAACAACAGAAATTCCAACTTCTTCTGCTATTTCTTGGACAGTCAATCACCTAACATTTCAAACCGAACTGCAAACCACTGCCACATTTTTATCATTTTCTGATGTTGAAGGGCGTCTGGAATCCTGATCACTTTCAACCGATGATCATTCTTCTTTAAACCAATGATACCATTCAAAAACTCTTGCACAATTCATAGTGTCATCAGCAAATGCTATTTTAAGTCATTCAAATGTTTCACTTGCCGTTTTCCTGATTTTCATGCAAAATTTAATGCACACACATTGCTCTGGAGACTCTGACATAATGAAAGGGGATGTGAGACACAAACGATCTTACTTCAACCACTGACCACAGAAAACTGGGGAAACACCATGAGCAAACCTATCCAGAGGAGTCCCAACATGCCCAGACATGTTCAGCAAAGTCACACTCCCCACTCAGTACTTTGAACCACAAATACATGTTCAGTCTCAATACTTTCTGAACAGACTAGTGGCTAGAATTGCTCATAAGAGGCAGATTTACAAAGGATATAGAATTGTTCGGGCAGATTCTTAGCCAGGGTAAACCATTATAGCGCCATGGAAATCAGTGGAAATATGCTAGTTACAGCAATTATAAGTCTATTAAGGACTCTGTGAAGTTTCTTCTCTTTTTTGACAGCAATATAGAAAAGTATTCTATATGCTATTACAACCAATACATACAGAGCAAACCATGAAGACTTGATTAAAAAGTGGCTTCTCCATTCATTGTGAAAAGGTGTCCTCCCATCCTAATGGATGTGACCCAGTAACAATTGCCTTTAACTTGTCTTTGTGCATGTACATGTTCTGCACTTTGAGGATTGATTCTGTTCTCATTTATGCCAAAATTAACCTAGATTTACCCTCAAAACAGCTGAGCACTTCTAAAGCTGAGAACTACAGGGAAATACCATTCAATATGGATTTTTAAAAACTAAAATACTACTCTGGCCTTAATGGAGTAAATTCAACAGTTTCAGTCCAGGCCCTCATGGATATTACCACCTCAAATGAGAGCTGAAAGGCCCAACTGTGATAAAGACAACATCCTTTTGGAGCATCCCATTGCTATTACAGTTCCTGTACCCATGCTGTCTAGATAAATAAGCCTCTGATCTGTTCAGCCTGGCTTCTTTGACAGCACATAGGAATTTTTCCATTTGATTAAATCTGAAATGAGGCAATACTTTAACACTGTACTTTTAGTTAGCCCTCTGACATTAACCTTTATTTGTTGGATTACTGCAGTATTTTATTCTGTGGACATTCTGTGTTCCATTTGTTTCCAAAGCTTTGTTAATTCAGCACCTCTCACAAGCCTTGAATCTACCCACTATCACCAACCCTCATTTTCTGGATAGTGCAGGAAACGATTAGGATAAAACAATCCATAATTCATACAATTCATACAACAGTATAAAAATATTGCTACAACAATTTAAATTCTCAAATTCTAAATAGAGCAGAAATGAATCGCATCTTTCCATCAGCTTGCACATGCATGCTCCAGAAAATTTGAACTGTGTTTGACATTTTTCACTTTTAGATCAAAGTAGAGCTTTTGACAGGACATGGAGCTAAATACACTTCTGGTGCAATTCCACTGACTTTAGTGGTTCACTCTCACTATGCTTAGATTTGATCTGTAGGGCCTGATCATTCTGTCTTGATCAGTTCTGTTTAAGCTAGGGGTGTGTTTAAGCTAGGGGTGTGTGAAGCAGGCTGTATTTGATTCAGTTTCGGATTTGGATTTGGATTCGGCCTGATTTGGGGGACAGTGATTCAATTCACTAATTCAGGTCACTGTCCCAATTTGATTCGGCCAAATCCAAATGTGAAGATTTGATTCTGATTTGGACAATCAGTGATTCGGCCATAGACACAGCTCTAAATGTTTTTTCTACATTCCTAGAGGTACCAGGCGCAGCTCATGAATGCTGAGATGGTGGGGTGGATGGAGCGTCCCATGGGAGTGGGGGGGGCTCCCCGTGGGCTTGGCAGCACATCTGGAAGTGGACCAAAAGTGCTTCTGGTCCACTTCTGAGTCCACCACCGAGCATGCTGGGGACCCCCCGACACACACACACACACACACACACACACATACACACACACACACTCTTGTGGAATGCTCCATCTGCCCCACCATCTCACTGTTCATGAGCTGCCTGGTACCTTGAGGTATGTAGAAAAAGCATATAAGGCTGTGTCTATGACCAAATCGTTGAATCTCTCCAAATCTCTCCAAATCAAATTGGAGGCTTTCAATTCAATTCAAAGAGATAAAAGGGTCTCCTGATTCGATTCGGATTTGGAGATTTGGCCGCTGAATCAGGCTGAATCTGTTCTGAATCGAATCAGAGACCAAAGCTTGACACAGCCCTAGTTTAAGCAAAATTTAAGCACAGGTCTACTGGCTGCAGCTGCCTACAGCCGGCTGCCATCTTCAAAAGGCAGCACCACATGCTGCTCTCTGGCCAGCCCCTTCCTTGGCCAAGGCAGCATGCCCAGTGCAGGAACAGCACACAGAATCGCTCTCCTTGCTGCCTGTGCCTCCCTGCTCCATTGGTGCTCCAGTCCCTGTCCCTGGCTGTGACAACCAGTGTCCTGTGCTCCTGCTGGCTGCTGCGCTGACCCTGCTGCCTGCTGTGCCAACTGCCCCCTGGTCCATGGCTATCTGGACCCTACCAGCTCCCTCACATCCAGAGACCACCTGCCTGCCCACTGCATGCTGTCCCAGGGCCAAAGCTGCCACCACCTGTTACCTTGACCCCATCCACCTGGTTGAACCCTGGCAAGGATGCTGAGAACAGGCTCCAGGATGCCATCACCAGGGCTGCCATCACCCTCCTAGGTCTCCAGCTCCACCCCATCTGGGCCTGCCAGACCATCTAAGACTGGTGGCTGAACATTGTCCAGCACACCTGGGATAATAAGCAGTGGTTGGATGCATTCCAGCTGACCCAGGCCACCTTCTGGGATCTTCTGGAGCAGCTCTGGCCACAACTGGAGTGGCAGAACATCAGCATGTGCCTGGCCCTCCCCACGGACACCTGGTTGGCCCTCACCCTACTGAAGCTTACCACACCCACCAGCCTGTGGTACATCAGCCAATTGCTCAGTGTGGGCAAGGCTGTCACTGGGGAGGCCATCCTGGAGGTATACAGCACCCTCCAGGATGTGCTGGGGGACACCATGCTCCATATGCATGACCCCCTGGCAGTGGTGACGGGGTTCCATGCCCTGGAATTCTCCCAGTGCATTCTGGCCTTGGACGGGACTCACATCCCTGTCACCAGCCCCAAAGGAGCTTTCAGTCCATGGTGCTGCAGGCCATCATGGACCACTGTGGGGCCTTCATGCATGTGCTGGGCTGGCAGCACTTACAATGCCTGTGTCTTCAGCCCTGGTGCAGAGTGGCCATTTTGTGCCAGGGGGTGCTGGACCTGAACTAGGCGCTATGACAGTCCCACCTCTGCTCATTATGTGCCCACCCCTACACTGGCCACCTGGATCCCCACCAGACCTATGCCTCGGTTGAGTGCATCTTCGGCTGCCTCAAAGGCTGCTGGTGTACTCTCACTGACTGCCTCAAGTTAGCTGAGAACAACCTCCCTTGGGTCATCATCACAGCCCATGTGCTGTATAACATCTGTGAGGCCCAGGGGCAAATCTTCCGCAAGGCCTGGGTGGAGGAGACACAGCAGGCAGAGGACACCTGGCAGTGGGAGCAACATCTTTGGTGGCAGCAACAATAGTGCCTCCCCCTGCTGAGAGCCACACACCTAACACCGGGGGCCAGGGCACCAGGTGTGGGAGGCTGTAGCCAACCACTTCCTCCAGCACTCCCCAATCTAGCCCACCTGAACCACCACTTATGGACTGCCCCATCCCCCGCCTACCCCCAGCACCTTGCTTACTGCAGACACGTGTTAGAAGAACAAGTCTTTATTTCCCTCACATAAACCAGAGCCCCCCTTACTCCTCATCCCTCAACACACAGAGCCCCTCCATCCCCAACAAACAGAGCCCCTCCACTACCCACCCCACTCACCATCAATAAAACACCTTCTTCCTCATGAGAACTATCTACAATGTCCTTTGTGTGCCATCCCGGGGGGGGGGGGGGCTGTGGGGTGGGGGCGCATAGTGGGCAGAGCCTGGAGACAGGTGGCCAGCACCTCGACCTCTGACTGCTCCGCCATGGATGCACATGCCACAGCAAGTCTGGTGGGTGGGGGCTCACCCAGAGGTGACAGCAGCCAATCCTCCACTGATGCAGGCAGCTCCCCTTCTGCCAGGCACTGTCCAGGGCTAGCAGAGCTGATGTGTGGTCCTGGCCCTGCTGGCAGCTCCGACTCCGCAGCTGCGGGGAGGTGGGGCAAGCAGCAGGCCCAGGTTGGAGGGCTGGGTGGCACCATGCTGGGCCAGGGGATCCTGGCTGCTGGAAGCAGTGCAGGACCCCTTCCCAGGCCCAGGCAAGGGCCTGCTGGTGCATGGTGGGTGGCTGCCAGGGAGCAAGCAAGGCTAGTGTCAGGGGCCGGGCAGCGGGTGGCACAAAGGCGACCACCAGGGCCAGAATGGTGTCCAGCACCCAGTGGTCATCACCTGCCACCTGTACTGTCTGGGCCAGGATGGCATTCTGCTCCTACAGGGCCTTCCCCCACTTGTGCTCCAGGGCCAGGAGCTGTGCCTGGAACTCCGGGTCCACCTTGGTCCCATTCTTCCTTGCACCAGTCCTGAACCTCCTTGCACTGATCCTGTGCATCCTTATGGGCCACGTCCTCCACCCATCAAGTCCAAGCATCCGCCTGCTGGTCCTGCAATGCTGTGACCAGGTGGTCCAGGAAGATGGTCCTGTCCAGGGTCCTCCTCTGGCAAATGCAGCACATCTGCAAGGCCCCAGCTGTGGGTGATGGTAACCCTGAGGCCACATTCTAATTGCCAAGTACAGTCTCTCCCTTGCGTGCAGCTTCAGGCCCTGTAGAGCCCTGAGGAAGAAGCTGTTTGTGTGAGTTTGCAATATTTCAGAAATGAGATGCTCTGTAGTGGCCATGTGGTGCTCAGCAGGCTAGGGCCCAGATGACCACTGACCGAACCCTTGATCCATTTTCACTTCCCTGGGGCCAGCAGCCTGCCTCCTCCGTGCTGTTCCCAGGGTGGGACAGACAAGGCTCCTGACAGCACCTGCTGCCAAAGCTCCAGATGCCACTGTCCCCCCCCACCCCCTGCACGCCAACTGCTCTGCTGCGCTGCCACTCAGTCCCCGCATGGTGCCTGGGATTGTGGGGAATGGGGCTCCTGGACAACTGGGATGAGGAGCTTCGCATGCCTCCACCCTCCCTGCATGCGTCTTTTCTGAGGAGGCACCCCGGGGCAGCCCTCTGCTGCACCACTGCTGCGCCCCGAGCATGTCCCTATTGCATGTGCCCCAGGCACTGTGCAAGGAGCTGTTTATATGGACTGAGGGGTGCCTGACTCACTACACCCCACTGCTGCTGCTGGCCATGGTGCCCTGGGTGAACCTGCATACCTGGCATGGGACCTTGAGCTATGAAGATGCAGGAAGCAAGCCTGGATTGCCCCACAACCTTCTCCCCGAACTGGAGGGCTACCTGTGGCTGTGCTACATGTCCCCCACAGCTGAGGAGGACATCATATTGGGTCATCGTGGTGGGCTACTCTTTCCTAAGAGGAATGTAGGGAGCCATCTGCCGCCCGGATCCCACAGTACGGGAGGTATTCTGCCTGCCCGGGGATCAGATTTTAGATCTCACAGTGAGGATTCCAGACCTAATCAGGCCCACCAACTACTATCCCATGGTCCTCATCCATGTGGGAATGAACCATGCGGCCCGGAGAAGTCCAGGTCAGGTCATGAGTGATTACTTCGCTCTGGAAGCCAGGCTTAGAGGTTCAGGGGCACAAGTGGTCTACTCATCTATCCTCCTCATCAGTGGTCATGGCCAGCACCACAGCAACTGCATTGGTGAGGTCAACTCATGGCTTTGGTGTTGGTGCCATTGTGAGGGGTTCAGCTTCCTAGACCATGATCTGTACTTCCAGGATAGGGCCTTGCCGGGACATGATGGTCTACATCTCTCTCCAAAAGGTAAGAGTCTGTTCTCTTACAGGTTGATGGACCTCCTATGTAGAACTTTAAACTAAGTTCATTGGGGGATGGGGATGTCGAAGACAGGGTGAAACCAGGAAAGGCAAGCCATGAACCGCATGCAGGAATAGACCAGGTAAGTAAAAAGGGGCCACTAAGCATCAGCATAGGGGGGCTCCTCCATGGAGTCATCGCCATGGGTGTGTATGTGGTGAGCTTCATGGACACCCCAGTCTCCTGCCCCTTCTGCAGGAAGAGGGAGACCCTGGTGCACATGACCCTTGAGTGCGCCAGGCTGGAGGCCCTCCATCTCCACCTCTAAAACCTCCTCTTGAGTTTCTGATTGAATTTCACCCCCCACCTTTTTGGTTTTGGTCACCCCATCTGTGGCCCCAGCAAGTCCCGTGACCTCCTGGTCAACCTTCTCCTGGCCCTGGCTAAGTGGGCCCTGTACTTAAGCAGGAAGGAGGCTCTGGCCAGGAAGGTGCCCAGAGACTGTGGGGATGACTTCCTCTCACTTGCCCATGCATGTTTGTGGGCAGAGCACCAGTGGGTGGCATCCACCAGGTCCTTGGATGCTTTTGAGGACCGGTGGGTGCTACCCAGGGGGCTCTGCTCAGTGTCTCCCTCAGGCACACTTATTTTCATGTTTTGACCTTTTGACCCACACAACACTCCTATCCTGTTTTTTTCATTAGTTGTTCTAAGAATTTAGTTGTTCCATTCATCCATTAGCCCCTGTAAAAAGGGGCTACTAGTTAGCCAGGTGAGCCTTGCTCATGGTAATCAGATGGACAAATAGACAGGATAGGGGAGTACTAAGGGCACCTATCAGGGGCCTTAGGTGTCTCTATACTAATGCTAGGAGTATGGGGAATAAGCAGAAGGAACTTGCACTCCTGCTTGCTGACAAAGATTTCAACCTGGTTGGGCTAAAAGAAACCTGGTGGGACCCTACCCATGATTGGGCAGTGGGCATTGAGGGCTACAGGCTATACAGGCAAGATAGATTCAGGAAAAAATGTGGGCGGGGGGCATTGCTCTATATGTTAAGGAACATTATACGTCTTCTGTAATAAAGATGGGGACAGAAGAAGGGCAAATCGAAGTCCTATGGGTCAGATTACAAGGGGGTAGGGGTGAAAGGGACTTGGTAGTGGGGGTCTACTACAGACCCCCACACCAGGAGGAAGGGTTAGACTTAGAATTCTTGAGACAGCTCTAAGCAGTACGCTCAAAGGACCTGGTTGTCTGACCTAAATTACCCTGACATATGCTGGGAGGAGCAGTCAGCCAGGTCTGCCCGTTCATGTAGGTTCCTAACCTGCATACAGGACCTGCACTTAACATAAGAGGTATGCAGCCCCACTAGGGGAAATGCCTTACTTGATTTGGTGCTGGCCACAGGGGAGGACTTGGTGGGGGATCTGCAGGTACAAGGTAACCTAGGGGATAGCGACCACCAACTGTTAGAATTCACTATCTGGTGAAAGGTGGGAAAGATAACTAGTAAGGCAGAAGTGCTAGATTTCCAGAAGGCCAACTTCAACAAGCTCAGGAAATTAGTTAGAGTGGGACTGAGGGGTAATAACATTGGTGAGTTAGGAGTCCAGGAAGGGTTGGAGTTTCTCAAGGGACTGATCCTGTGGGCACAGAGGGGTACCATCCCAGTACACATAAAGGGAGGCAAAAGAGCCAAGAAACCCTCTTAGCTGAGCAGGAAAATCCAGGAAAGCCTAGAGGGGAAAAGAGAAACTTACCGGCTGTGGAAGCAGTGGGCAACCATCAAAGAGGAGTATACCTGCTTGCTTTATGCTTGCAGGGAAGCAGCGAGGAAGGCTAAAGCAGAAACAGAACTCAGGCTGGCAACAAAGATTAAAGGTAACAAAAGGCCTTCTTTAAGTACATAGGGAACAAGAAGAAGGCACAGGGTAACACTGGGTTGCTACAGGATGGACTAGGGCAACTCATAGGATGGATAAAGCTGAGCTCTTAAATGATTTCTTTGCATCTGTGTTCCTGAACACGCATACAAACACACCTCCCAGTGAGACTTTATTCTGGCGTGAGAAAGATACCAATCCACCAACGGTCAGCGCTGACCTAGTGAAGGGGCACTTGGAGGGGCTGGACATATTCAAATTGGCAGGCCCCGATGATCTTCACACAAGGGAAGGAATTGGCTGGTGTTATAGCGAAACCACTGACACAACTGTTCAAGCGCTCATGGCACTCAGGACAGGTCCCAAAGGACTGGAAAAGTTCCAGCATGGTCCCTATTTTCAAGAAAGAGAGGAAAGAGGATCCTGGTAATGATAGGCCGGTTAGCCTCACCTTTAATCTTGGCAAGACCTTAGAAAAAATCATTAAGGATGACATTGGTGGACGGCAAGTAGGTAGCACAATGCTAAGGGGCAACCAGCATGGGTTTATAGTGGGCAGATCCTGCCTGACTAACCTGGTTTCTTTTTATGACTAGGTCACAAAGTGCTTAGATGCAGGAGTAGAGGTAGATGTTATTTACTTGGATTTTAAAAAGGCTTTCAACAGTGTCGCACCCAGTTCTTACAAATAAACTAAGTAGCTGTGACGTGGATTTTTCACAGTCAGGTGGGTAGAAAACTGGCTTAAGGGATGCACCCAGAGTGTGGTGGTGGATGGGTCAGTTTCTACCTAGAGAGATATGGGCAGTGAGGCAGTAAGCCTTGTCCCCCAAGGCTCTGTTCTTGGACCGGTACTGTTCAATATCTTCATCGGTGATTTGGATGAGGGTGTAGAAAGCACTCTGTCCAAATTCGCATACCCTTCTATACAACGGATATCCATCAACATTTCCAAGTGTCTTCTCTCTAAACTCCTTTGGATATTTCTTTAAACACCAATGATTTTCCATGCACAGTGCATTTGGATTCAATCCTCCACACAGTCCATGAATCATATATCTTGTCACAATGATCTTTGCTCAACAGGCAATGCACTGTTGTATGATTGAATGTTTTTTTTTAAGTTCTGGTAACACTCATTGTTCCAATTCATCATCAAATCCTGCAAATACTCTGGAAACGATCTTCTTGGAGGCAGAATCACTTTACCCTTATGACAACAACTCTGGAATTGGCCATCTGACAGTCTTTCAGCTTGGAAGTTTAAAGAGTTACAAAATTGGCACACCACGTTCATCAATCTACAGCTATGTTCCTCAATCTCATTTTAAGTGAATCTACTATTGTCTACTCTTTCAGCCTTCTATTGCCTCTGCGAACCCTTTGCCTTTCCATTCCATCTCTTCTATGACGTCCTCTTTGCTCATCTGTTTCATTTTGTCTTATTCTTGCCCTCTTTCTGCATTCAATTGCCATCTATTCTCTGCTTCACCTTGGTAAGGGTGTTATGGGTTAAAGTTAAAGTAAGGGTGTTAAGGGACAATTTTTGCTTGGATACTGAGAATACACCAGAACTAATTGAAATTAATCATTGAAAGTCCAGAAAAGTGAGTGCAAATATGTTTTTTTGAGTACAACAGAGAGAATGACAAAGACACAAACAAAGCAAATTATTATAGAGGATTGTGTGTATAATGATTATACAGTATAAGATATTTATATGCTTATTTTAATATTTGTGTGTGCATGTGAATTCTTCTTTCCTCTCCAGCCCCACCAGGACTCCATGATAAATGGAGTCCAGATCCCAGACAGCAGTGGAGAAGAGACCATGGTCCTGGACTACATGGATGATCTGAAACATCCTGTGCCGCAACAAATGGTCAGTAGAAAGATCCCTGTGGCACACACAGGTTTGTGAAGTGGTAGCAGGAGCCAAGCTCAAGAACACCTGCCTGGACGTGGGCAAGCTTGGGGACCTGGAGTCCCTGGGGGTCTCTGTCCCTAATGAGAGGGTCAAGATCCTCGGGATGGAGTTTGACCATGAGCTGAGCAGAAGAAAAACATGGGAAAAGACACAGACCAAGGTAAAGCAGAACTTAAGCCTGTAGCACATGTGCTGCTTCTTTATGGGGGGTGCACAATGCTCATGAAGGCAGTGTTGCTACCAGTGATTCTGTACACTGCACTGGTCTTTCCCCCTTCTAAGCACATTGCTCACAGAATCCAGAAAGCAATATGCGTCTTTTTCTGGGGATCCAGTTGGGAGAAGGTGGTGAGGAAAACTCTGTATAAGATGAAACAAGCTGGGGGCAGGAGAATGCCAGACATCCTCCTGTTCCCATGGGCAAGGTACATGAATCAGATCTGTAAGCTGGTGATGGGCACAGAGTCTAAAACAGCCTGTCTTGTACAATATTTTGCAGGATACCTTGTGAGACCGTGAGGGGGTTTCACCCCAACCAATGGAAGACCATGGACCAACTGTGGTTCTACAAGATCCTAAATGAGTTCTGCAGTGTGTATGGGCCACAGAACAAAGGCCCTGCGATGATGTCTAACCACAGAAAGATACATGAGGTAGTGAGAGCCAGGGGCAATTACTGTCACTCATGGATTTGCTCCCTGGTGATGGTTGCCAAGCTGTATGGGTGTGGATCTTCCACAAGGACCTGCGGAAAGACCACAGAGACCTAAACTGGCTAATAGCCCACTGAGCTCTCCCAGTGAGAGCATGAAGACACAGAGAGGGCCAGAGAGGTAGACTGAGCTGCCCTAGGGCAATCTGCCAAGGTACCACAGAAACCATCAGCCACTTCCTATGGCTCTGCTCATACACCAAGGAGGTGTGGGAAAAGGTAAAGAAACTCTGCAAAGAGATAACAGGGGTCAGACAGATGATGAGAGAGGCAGTGTTGTACAGGCACATGACTAAACACCAGGGGAGCCCATCAGCCCACTTTGATCAGTTTGTGTCGTGCATCAGGAGCACCCCATGGAAGTCCAAGAACATCCTGATGTACAGGCACATGAACCTCAAGGTAGCAGACTGTATTAAAATGGCTCTGAATAAACTCCCGTCCTACTACCAGTAATTGGTGGGAAAGGACAGGAGAGACATAGCTAACTCCACCTGGCAAAGGGACACTTGGCATCAGCTCTTCGAAGACCCCCCTAGAGTGGGAATGGACAGAGACAGCAAAAAGGACAATGAGGCAGCTAGACCTGGAGACAGTGACCCTGACAGCAGCAGTGACAGCAGCGGCGGAACTGACAGCAATGACAGTGACAGTGAATGGACTGACATTTTAAACCCAAAATTGGAGCTAGGATTAAGAGACAATGTGATCAGGCCAGGGAAGACCTGAGGGTGAGCACACAGGAGTGTGGGTCTGCGGGTGTGTTTCATTGTAATGGGTGTGCAGTTATTACATGTGGGTTAAGGCGTGTGAAGAGGAGGTTGTTAGATGTTGTATATATATAACTTCTATGTGTATATGTAGGCAGACAAGGTTCCTTGGGTGAATCTGATATCTTTTATTAGACCAACCCAAATAGTTGGAGAAAAGTTATTAAGCAAGCTTTTGGGTTCAAAAACCCTTCGTCAGGCTAAGGAAGCTGCAGCAGTTGGTGTGCGCTCTTCCTGGATGGAATGAAAAGTGAAGAAGCCAGGGGCTGGGCTGGGCTGGGGAGTCAGTTGCCAGGCAGATTGTAATGTATCAAAAATCCAATGTCTATGTTTAGTCCCTGATCTCTAGTATCCAGCAGGTTGATAAAACAGAGCTCGTAGGCTCGTCTCTGGGAAGCGTTGTGTAAGTTTCCCTTGAGGATCAGGACTGAGAGATTGGAGAGAGAGTGGCCCTCCTGTGAGAAATGTGCCCCCATCGGTAATTGGGTATTCCTGTCTTTGATAGATTTCCATTGTGCATTCATTCTGGTGCGCAGTTGTTGTTTGGTCTCTCCTACGTATTTTCCATCAGGGCATTTGGTGCATTGGATGAGGTATATTACATTTCTGGAGGTGCAGTTGTAAGATCCAGGAATGCTGATGGCTCTGTTGTGGGGTGTAGTAATTGTGGGGGTGGTGGAGATGTGTTGGCAGGTTTTGCATTTCTTGTCATGGCACGGTCTAGATCCTTTTGGTGTGTTCTGGGCTTGAGGAAGTTTGCTTCTGGTGATGAGGTTGGCGAGGTTCAGTGCTTGTTTAAAGGCTAGGATGGGTGGCTCTGGGAAGATCTTTTTAAGAATAGGGTCTCTGTCTAGTACAGGTTGCAATTTTTTGAGGATTTTCCGTACAGGTTCAAGGGATGGGTGATACGTCATAACCAGCGGTGTGCGATTTGTGGGGGGTTTTCTTCTGTACTGCAGCAGTTCTTCACATGGTATCCAGGTGGCTCTTTCAAACGTGCGATCTATCTCTCTGGAGGAGTGTCCTTGTTGGGTGAAAGCCTTTTTAAGATTGGTGAGGTGGCAATCCCGGGTGTTCTCTTCAGTACAGATGCGGTGGTATCTGAGGGCTTGGCTGTATATCACAGCTTTTTTGGTGTGTTTAGGGTGATTGCTGGTTCTGTGCAGATATGTATGCTGGTCTGTGGGTTTCTTGTATACTGTGGTCTGTATTTTACCCTTCTGGATACTGATCATTGTGTCTAAAAAGGAGATGTTGGTGCTGGAGTATTCTAAAGAAAGTCAGATGGAGGGATGGTGACTGTTGAATTTCTGATGGAACTCAATCAGAGATTGCAGATTCTCAGTCCAAATGGTGAAGATGTCATCGATGTATCTTAAGTATAGCAAGGGTTTGATGGTGCAGTTCTTGAGGAAGTCTTCTTCCAGGTGGCTCATAAAAAGGTTGGCATACTGTGGGGCCATTTTAGTGCCCATAGCTGTTCCCATCATCTGGAGGAAGTGTTGATTATTAAAAGTGAAATTGTTGTGTGTGAGGATGAAGTGGATAAGGTCAGTAATATCTTTGGGCCTGTATTCTGAGTTGTAATCTTGTTCCTGTAGAGATGTAAGGCAGGCTTGGATGCCATCCTGGTGTGGGATGTTGGTATATAGGCTGGTAACGTCCATGGTGGCTAGGAGTGTGTTGCTGGGAAGGTGGTCTATGTTTTTAAGTTTCTGCAGAAAGTCTGTAGTGTCTTGTACAAAACTTGGTCTGTGGGTGACAAGCGGTTTTAGGATTGATTCAATGAAACCTGATATTTCCTCAGTTATGGTCCCATAGTTGGATATGATAGGTCTGCCAGGGTTCCCTTTGTGGATTTTAGGGAGCATGTAAAAAGTCCCCGGGTTAGGTAGCGGGGGGATCAAGGTCTGTAGTTTTTCTTGTAGTCTTGATGGAAATGATTTGATGGTATTGTTGAGTTTTTTGGTGAAAAGGGGAGTAGGATCTTCTTGTAGTTCTTTGTAGTAGGTGGTGTCAGAGAGCTGACTCTTGGCTTCCTTTATGTAATCCTCACGGTTTAGGATGACTATGGCTCCTCCTTTATCTGCTGGTTTTATTACTATTTGGTGGTTAGATCTTAGAGATTCTATGGCCTTTTTCTCTGGTAAAGAGAGGTTGTTATGGTGGCATGTGTTGCTGATTATTTCATTGTTCATTCTTTCCCTGAACCAGTCAATGTAGCGGTCAAGGTTAGGGTTTTGTCTACTGTGAGGTGTCCAATCTGATTTTTTTGGGGCTTTTTGGCATTGATCCTTTCCTGAATGTTGTCAGAGGATGAGTTGTTGTTGGGAGTGGGTTCAGTTTGGTCATGGAAATATTCTTTGAGGTGCAGGCGTCGGAAGAATTCTTTTGGTTCTCCACGTTGAAGTATTTTATTAGGGTGTTTTTCTGGACAGAAATTTAGGCCTTTAGAAAGGACAGATTTTTCAGTTTTGGTAAGTGTGTGTGTGGAGAGATTGATAATATTTGTGGGTTGGTTGCTGCTTTCAGTCTCATTGAGTCTGAGGTTGGAAGGTCGTAAGGTGTTGGTGTTGTTCCTCTGATGGTTGTTTTGTGGCTGGGTAGCTTGTTCTTGGAGTAATTTGTTCCATTTCTTCTTTTTATGTAGGATGAATGCTGTAGAAAGTTTTTTGTAGTCTCTTTGTATCCACTGTATATTGTCAGGGAACATGAATGGATTTCTGTCTTTTAAGTTGTTGTAGTATATGGTGATTTCCTTCCTGAGTTGGTCTCTTTTGGAGTAGAGTAGGTGAAGTAGATGATTTCTAATTTTCTCTGAAGCTCTTCTGCATAGCTGTGAAGCATATTTGGAGTTGTGTGTAGTAGTCAGGGGATTGTAGATGTTTAGTCCTCGGGGAATAAAGTTGTGTTTCTCTCTATATATATGTAGAGAGAGAGAGAGAGAGATTTCCACCCCCACAAAAAATAAAGTCCTTGGGCCCAGCTGGCCTGTGTGTTTATCTGCCTATGTATGCCTGCTGAGAGAGAGAATAAGCAGGGCTGAAAACTCCTCACACTTGAAGAGGAGACTTGATAAGTGGAAGAAATTCTAACTAGACATAGGTCGGTGTTGGACAGGGTGTAGGGGAGGCAGAGCACCAACCTTCCACTCCTGTACTAGCAGCTGTCAGCCTCCTGTTTTATATCATTTTTCTCCTAAAAAAGGCGTGGTGGGTTAGTGAGGAAGATAGCAATAAGGGCAGCGAGGGTCATCTCAGTATCTGCTTACAGGGACCTACCAAATTCATGGTGGAAGTACAGTGCACAGCAGTTCCTTTAATCTTGCATGTTCCCCTGCAAACACCTTGCCCCTTGCCCCCTCCCCCAACTGCTAATTAGCAGAGGACCCCGCCACTCCCTCCTGATCAGCAGGGAAGCTAAAACCACAATTTTAAACATGGCACAGTTTTTGCCTCCCTGCCAGTCAGCAGCAAACAGCAGAGCCGTGCAGGGCCCTTCAGCCAATCAGTGGCGGGAGGCAAAAACGGTGCCATATTTAAAAGCGCAGTTTTTGCCTTCCCACTGATCAGGAGCGACCCACAAATGGGGCTCCTCCACCAATCAGTGGGGAGGGGAGGCCTGGGGAACCTGCAAAATTAAAGAAACCACAGCATACCTCGCTTCCACCATAAATTCAGTAGGTCCCTACTGACGGATGTGTACAGAAATAGCTTTTTTTGCCATTTAAAGCACTTTATTTTTGTGACTTAACAGACGTACATGCCTTTACAGCACTTTAAAAATGGGTATAGGGCTTTAAATTAACCCTTGTTAAATAAGGTATTAAATTTGAAGTGATGCATTTACAGCACTTCAGCTATCTATAGTACTTTAAATAACTTGCCCAGGAGGCTGTGAAGTGCCCCCTGCCTCCTAGTGTGGCAAATGCAGGGAGGTTCATAGCCTTCCCCCACCCCCAAACGCTGCACTTTTGTTATATTTAAGACTGCTGTAACTTTATAGTGCTGTAAAAAGTGCTCTAAATTACAGCACTGTAAAACATTCATGGAACACTTCTGTACACACCCTGAGATTTTTCAAAGTGTTGCAACTTGGCAAAATGAGTGGTTTTGGGTTTTTTTTAAGACATAGGTTCCCCCCTCCACCTCCAATAATAATGGGGAAAGGCACATCCTTGAAACCAGGGTGATCCTCCACTCCCAGTTTCAAATAGCTGCCACAAAACATGCGGACACTAGAGCTCCTGAATAGAATAGTTGTAAGAATTGTTTTCATATGAGAAAGCAACATTATTTTTCTTAATCTCATTCTCAAAAACAGCTAAACCATTTTATCCAAAACCTTCTGCCCCTGTATGAGTTGATCCCACTTCTCCCCCCTAAAAAATAAAGTCAGATTGAAACAGTCACTCACCATGAAAATTTTCAGCCAGAATGGTTAAGTTGGTAACTGAAAATATCAAGCTGTAGTGAAAAATGTCAGGCACCCTGAAAGACAGGCAGCACTCCCAGTTCTTATATTCTCATAAAAATTTCTCTTTTTATTTTGTTGGTGTTGGAGTGATGCTGTAGCTGTGATGATCCAAGAATTTTATGAAAGACAAGGATTTTTGTTCAATAAAAGATATCACCCACACAAATTCTTGGTTCTTTTTTACTTTGTAACTTCCCATGTTGAAAGACTGAGGGCAATTCTACATGAGACATTTATTGTGGAATTGCCTAATTAGCTCTGCAGTAA
This sequence comes from Alligator mississippiensis, assembly GCF_030867095.1. NCBI lineage: Eukaryota > Metazoa > Chordata > Crocodylia > Alligatoridae > Alligator > Alligator mississippiensis. The sequence continues at coordinate 127,653,796 of NC_081825.1, read as the reverse complement.
ATGACTCAGTGTCTACATGTACAGTGCTATTAGGACACAGTAAACTATAACTCCGCCATAGGTTCGATAGTACTTGTAAATGCAAGTACTAACCTGCAGCAGAGTTTTTAATTCTGCAACAACCCATGTATAGATAATGATGAGTCTGGCTGGGGCTTGAGGGTACTTTATTGTGAGGGCTGCCTACCAGCCACGCCTACACCAAAGCAACCTTGTACCCCACAGCCAGCCTCTGCGCAGCACATTAAGCTGAGTCAGAGGAGCCCGGGGCTGGCAGGCTCACCCCCAGGGTCTCCTGCCAGCTGGGGCTGCTCTGACCTGGTTCAACATGCTGCTGTCCCAAGGAACACATTCAAACACCATGCCTGGGAGCAATAAACTCCAGCATGATATGTGGCAGAGTTTATTGCGGCACATTAATTGCACATGTAGCAGCACCCTGAGACGATATCACTAAAGTAACGCAGATTTCTTGTGAAAAGTATATCTAATTAAAATGCTGTTCAGGTACAGCTATAATTTGTAATATGCGCACTGAAGCATAAGGTTAATAATTCTAGGCATTTTATTTTGACAAGCAGAAAAATAAAGCATTCCCTAGTATGGCTCAGTGTAAGAGAACTTTCTTAGCTATTTGTAAAAAAGCACAGATTTCAAAAACTGTCATTTGTTGTTGTAGGTGGCACTAGACATGGTATTTTAGCATGTCTGCGAACCAAAAATGTTCAGATAATAGAACGTGCCTTCCCGATTAGTACAGTGTACTCAAATTGTATGGGGTACAGTTATTATGAACCATCAGATACAGTGGGTAAAACAGAATTAATAACATTTATGCTGAGTTCTTGGAACCAAATTAAATATTGGCACAAGGAAGCAAATATTCAGGGCCATGGGTGACTGGTGTGTCGGGGCCAGGGTGACTGGGTGTATCTACACATGTGACTGGGTGCGTCTACACATGAATTAATGCACGCTTGTTACTACGCATTAAGTTTAGTATCCCTAATGTGAGGTACTAAGTAAGTGCACAGTAACTGGCGCTACTGCACAGTGGCGCTGGTGCATAGTCTTTTTGTGATGTTTAATGCCCAGTAGACTAATTCTAGTCATCTTTTGCTATGATGCATTAATGTGCAGTAGAATTAGTTTATTGTGCATTAAGTGTCTTGTGTATATGAGCCCAGTGGGTGGTATATTATTCCTCATGCTGCCCTATTAATGTGCCTCAAGTGTAACCTCTAAAGGGAATGAGATATAGTTGAGTTTCCGAAAACATTCAGTCTATGGTGTAAAAACACTAGGAATTGCCACAGGTATCAATTTGTGCCAATCATGATCATTTTCATAATCTGAATGTCTATTGTTAGGAGATGAACTGTCAACTTATGTTACATATTTCTCTGAACAGCTGTCATAAAATAATGATTTTTGGATCTTTATTAACTTGGATTACATGTTAACTGATGACCCAGATATGATGACCTAGATACAAAAGGTTCTGTACCCATTACTTATGTTTCAAAACAGGCAATGAGTTACCACTGTTAAGGCTTGCTATAATTATTGTCCTATGCAAGCAGTAAATCCCTTCACCCAGTAGCTTTATGCTACCTAGCCAGTATTGTGTTAACACTTAGACCAGTGGTGCTGTCATGCTGGGTTGTGGGTAGCCAGGTCTGAGTGTAACGCAGGGTTTGAGGGACAGCCTGGGGTTGGGAGGAACATGCACAATCCAAGTGCCTGGGAGTCCGGAGGTAAGTCCAAGAAGCTGAGTCAAAAAGCTGGAGGATTGGGCACAGCATGGAACCAGACCACAAGTCAGGTCAGGTAGCCAGGAAACCAAGCTGGGAGTCAGGTTGATAGAGTGGCTGAGTTAAGAAGCCAAACGGTCAGGACAAGCACAGAATCTGAGGGTGAGCTGGGTCCAGTAGTCAAGAGATCAGACAGAAGCCAGTAGAGGCAGGAGCCATAAGGAACAGCAAGGCAGTCTGGGTAAGAATTGAGCCCAGTTACCTAGACATTTCCTCTTCCCGGTCAGAGGTGTATATGGGAGGGAGTGAAGGGTCAACTGACCCTGATCAGCCACTCTGGTGACAGGGAGTGAGCAGATGACTAGGCCTAGATGAAGGTTTCCAGGCACCTGTAGTCTTCTAGGAGGTGGCAGACTGGGATGAGCACCTGATTTAGGCAGGTCAAAGTTATGAATTTAAGACTGTGGCCTGATGAGTACTCAGTCTTTTGGTTGCAAGGGCCAAATGCATGAATGACACATGCCCCCAGAGGTGGGGTGGCATGGCAAGCGGTGTGGGCAGCAGGGGCTTGGCAGTGGCAAGTGGGGAGTTCCCACAGGCGGCCATGGCAGTGTCGGTGGCAGAGGGGGAGGCAGTGGCGAGTGCTGACCAGCTTGACGACCACCCATAGACACTGCTGGTGATTGGCAACTACCTGCAGACACTGCTGGCTGTGTTGGCAGCAAGGTGGAGGGGGGAGAGGGGATGGCGAGTGACAACCACCCACAGGCAGCACCGGCAGCATCAATGTTGCTTCTTTCAGGGGGTGCACTGACAATCTCAGGGGGTGCATGTGCACCTGCATGCACCCCCTATGCATCACCAATGGCCAGATGAGTGGTGTGGGGCCCTGCACTGCTCACATTGGGCTTGCACTGCCTGCGCTCAGCCTGGCATGCCCAATCTAGTTTGCTGGGTCACTCTAGCTGGCTTCACTCTATTGGGCTCCCCACAGGTCCAGTAAATGGGCAGTAGATGAGCGGTAATTAATGCTGCCACTCTTCCCTCACTCCCAAATTTTTGAAAGTGTGGGAGGCTCTGCAGCTAAAGGTAGATTAGGATCTCACCCTTATTTTCATATGACATTTTGCAGTATGTACTCATTGTTAAAAGTTATTTTGTCAAGCACAGGAGACAGCCAATGTATGATATTTATACATATAAATATTCTATATATATAAAGGGCTTAGTCCATTTGTCCATGTGTCTGTCAATCTGTCTGTCTGTCCACAACACTCTTGGGGGACATGGCTCCTGGCAGGACATGGCTCCAGCCAGTGCTGCATCAAGAAAGATGGGTGGGGAGGGGTTCCAGTGGTGCAGGAGTAGTGGGGGAAGTGGGGGCGGGTGGCGTGGGACTGGAGGTGGAGTTGGGAGGGGGAGTGGCACTGGGCTGGATGTGGAGTGGGGTTGGGGGGTGGCATGGGGCCGGAAGTAGAGTGGGTGGGCAGGGCTGGAAGCAAAGCAGGGTTGGGGGGAGTGGATGCAGAGTTGCGGGGGTGGCATGTGGACAGATGCGAAGCAATGGTGGAAGGGGGGTGGGGGGTGGTGGTGGTGGCTGCCACATGCATGCTGCCCCCACCCCCCTGGGAGGCAGCGGCAGCATGGGGTGGTGAGTGGTGGTGCTCTGTCCTTGTTGTGTGTCCCCTGCCCTCCCCCTGTCATTCTTGACAGGCAATTTGCTAGTGTATATATACACGCATACACATATGTATATGTATATATGTACATGTTTTGATGAAGCCATTTTAAGAAATTTCAAAGGCCCTTTCAATTTACCTATCTTCCTAGATAACACAGGGTGCATCTACATGAAATGCTACAGTGCAGTAGCAATAAGCTCAAACATTCATTGCTATGGCACCGTAGGGTTGCCAGGCATGAACCATGATGGTGATGCTAATGAGCAGTATTAATGAGCTACTGTACAGTAGTCTATTGCTACTGCGCAGTAGTGCCTAAAAAAACCCATGCAGGGATGGGACTGTGCAGTAATGCTGATTACCAGATATCTTGGTTTTCTCTGATAAAAAAAAAATCCCCAAGTTTTGGATTAAAAAAGTAACCCAAAATACACATTTTTTCCCATGATTAAATGAAATACCACTAATATATTTTTATATATAGTGGTGTTTCGGTTTGATCGCAGAAAAATGTGGATTTTGGGTTACATTTTTTAAACTAAAAATTGGGGATTTTTTTTTTTTTTATCAGAGAAAATGAGAATCCCTGCTGATTACTGCACAGTCACTTAGTACTTGGGCAAGCAAGTCCTAAAGACTGCACAGTAACAACTGCAAAGTCTGTTGCTTGTGTGGATGCAGCCACAGTTCATTATAAGAACCCGACTCATACAGAAAGAGATGAACAACTGCACTTTGTTTCCCTCAAAACCTTCATCAGCCAATTTCCCTTCAAAGCTGCTTGTTGTTCTTCATATTATACATAGTTCTTGCACACTATGTAACACATGTAAAAGACAGTTTATATTGCAAAGTGCATATAGTGTAACTATATTCGGAGTTATTTTACAGTTAGAGTTCTCCATTTTACTGCTGGGGGACTGAAGCACAGAGACCATGGACTAGATTCACACATAATACGTCTAGGCTGTGTCCACAGTGTGCCCCTGCAGGGATACTCACAAAGCAGGCCCAACCCACCAACCTTCATGTGGATGCTCCAATCCCAGAAAGGTGCTCATGAATATGCTCTGGAAACATCTCCAGGAGACTCACTGCAAGTTAGGCCCCAATCCTCTGATCCATTTCACAAACTGTCTTGCTGACTTCAGTGGAAATATACAAGTCACAAACATGAGGGTTTGCAAAAATCTCAACTTCCCAATTTGTAAAAAAGGTGGATAATGAGGCTTATGGCCTACGAAGATCTATAGATAAAGAAAATGCTGCATTTTATGTAGCAGCAAATCATTATATTTAACAGTGAAGAGCAAAACCAAAAAAACCCCAGCACTCTGCTTTGTACTATTAAGGATTCCAGGTCTGCATTGGAAGTAAAATGGCCAGCTGTGGTACCTTCATATTATTCAGATCTGATCCCTTGGAGAACTGCCCAAATTGAAGTCTGCCTATTGTGAGGTGATACTATTTCTTTGGAAAGGATTATCTTATTTTCTGACCAGCTAAGTCTCAACATTTTTAGTGATTACCACATGTATCTGACTACGCAATTGGGAGATTTTATCCGTGCTGTTGGTTTATGCAAAATATTGCTTCTTACTGAAACCATTCACTTTTAGATCTATTTGTAACAGCTGAGAAAGATTAATTGGAGAGCAGGCTATTACCTAACAAAGGAGAGCACAACTTAATTTGTAACACTCATTTCACTCCTAGTCTTACTTAAGATACTGCAAAACACTTGCTTATGTTTTTAACTAATATAATTACAATATAGGGTGTGGACACCTACATTTGAAGCCATTTCAAAAGGAGAACTTTTCAAAAGGGCAGCAGCTGTAATGTTCTAATTGTTATGTGTGAACAATACAAATGCAGTAAAATTGGTCCGAATATAACACTACTTCCTTCACACACAACAATTAAAATGTAACAGCTGCTGCCCTTTTGAAATGGCTCTAAAAGTGTGTGTGTCCATATAGCCTTATAAACTGCACCTGCAAAATGCTAGCATTGAGCTACTAAGATCTGCTATGCTTCTATAAAGGAAAAATAACTGTAAGCTGATTGATGCAATTTGTGCACTTACACATTTGCAAGAACAGTTCAGTGAATTAGAGGCAGGAGCCTAGGAATTCTAATGAAGTGAAGGCAAAAGACAATGTTTCCTTTTTCTTTGTCCCTCATTTAATTGGCTAGTTGGAAGTGGATTTTGAAATCCTGCAGTGGATCTCTGACAATTCAGAACTGTATAATATCCTATTTTCCTCATTGTGACTAAATATAAAGTACTTTGAGGCTCAGACAGGCTTAAGATGCAGTTATAAAATATGTTCTGTGACTTGGATGACAGTGGGGAAAATGCTCCTTGTAAACTAGTGATAAGGACAAGTCTCTAGTGTCTTTGTGGATTTTTTTGTTATGCCAGTGAAGGTCAAATTAAAATATTTTAAAAGCAAGGTTTCCAAAATGTTTTTTTGAAGATGGAAGGCCTCAATAACCTTGTTCAGTGGAGAGGCAGGTACTCATATGTGACTTCTGCAGTCTGGATGCTCTTCCTGGCTTTACCACATGCCTGCTATATGGCTTTGTGTGACCTCCACTTCCTTTGTACTCCTTTTTTGTTCCTGTCTGTTGAGGCTGAAAACTCTTTGATGCATGGACTGTCTTTCTTGTTCTGTATATAGAACCCAGGACAACTGGAATGCTACAGAACACCAGGTAATAGAAATAATGACAACAATACAAAACTCCCTTTCAGAAGATCAGAGAACATCGTGCACATGTGCAATGATAAGGCCAAATTCAGCTGTGAAGGAAATGGGTTCCCACTTCAGTGGGAGTGGTATCAGTTTCCTCCATGGTTAACTGTGACCTATCTTGGTAGCTATTAAAATGATGCAATAAACTTGCAGTGAAGATCACTATAACAACTTCCAAATGGAGACATTTGCCCTGAGCACCTTTGTAAATTTAGGTGATACATTTATAGCTTTGCTGTTTTCTCATTAAAACACTTAATCAGTAATGCTATAAATCTGTCTTGATTTGAGATGACTGGAAAAAATTCCCACAAAACTTTTTGTTTTTCTCTAGAGCTTGAAAATTCACTGGAATAGAAATGAGTCTATTTCAGTGAGATTCTGAAAGAACCTATGCATCCTAGCATGCCAGACAGGTTTCTTGCCTGCTCACCCACCCAGCTTTTCAGAAGTGTACCTTATAGGTTGGTGGGAACATTGGCTTTCTAGGGTCACATGTTCTTGGCAGTTTAGGCCTTCAGGGCTTCCTGGGTCTATTGCTCTAGGCCAGCCTCCCATACACACCACAAAGATGTTGATGACCACACCAACAAAGGGTCCATGGCTCAAACTAGCTTTGGTGAAGAATTTAGAATTTTTTGTTTTTATTTGAAAATTGAAACAGAAGCAAGTTTCAACTATCAAAATCCTCAGTGAAACAGTATTGTGTTTCTTGGCACAGCTCTTGTTTTTATATGGATTAGCACAACATATCCTGGAATAAGATATGCAACTTTTTTTTGAAAGGCAGAATGAAGAAAGAAAGATCTTTCCTAGTAGTAAGTAATTGAGTAGCAGCACCTAAGGAACTGAAGTTGTTTTGCTCCCTGTGGCTTGGGTACAGTTATTTTCTAAAGCTTCAGTCTCTTGTTTGATTCAGTGGAGATTTGGCCTGATTTGGTGATGAATCTCCGAATCTGAATTGAATCAGGAGACCCTTTAATCTCTCCGAATTGAATCGGAACCCTCCACATTGTTTCGGAGAGATTTGGAAAGACTCAGCGATTCAGACATAAACACAGTTTTAAGTGTTTCTTCTACATACTTCAAGGTACCAGGTAGCTCGTGAACTTTGTCCACTTCTGGGTTCGCCGCCAAGCACGTGAAGGGCCCCCCTGCACTCCAGTGGGATGCTCCATCCACCAAAGCATCGCAGCATTCACGAGCTGCGCTGGTACTTTGAGGTACGTAGAAAAAACATTTAGAGCTGTGTCTATGTTCGAATCGGCATCAAATCTTCGGATTCGGATTTGGCTGAATCAAATCAGAGACAGTGATCCAAATCAACAAATCAAATCACTGTCCCTGATTCAGGCAGAGGCCTAAGCTGCAGAAACTACTGCTACCATAGTTCCTCACTTGTAATGCACATCCCAATTTCCAGCAGCTAGCTTTTAGAATAAAGTTGAGTGTTCTATGTTAAAAAAATATGGTACTTATGACATTCATGAGTGGTTTATGAATGATGGATGATAAAGCAAATAGAAATACTGTTCTGTCCTAACAGGTTTATTAAATGGTTTATTAAACAACAACTTTTGTATCAAGCAAGCACTATAGTATGGTGCTGCCCTTTTGAAACATTGCTCTTTTGATGAGTTCCAAATGTGTGTGTCCACACCCTCAGTACATTCTGTTTAAGTATATAGAGTTAATGTGCTATTTTACTGTTAACAATTTATCAAATACAGCCAAACAGAATTTCATCCACTAAGTGAAAGACAAGATTATGCACCTAGTTAATTTATTTTTGTTTGTTTTTTCTTTTAAGTTGCTGATACATCAAGGGTGATAAATTAATATGGTTTTAAAAAAAAGTCATAGTTATATGAAAATTTGCATTAGAATCCTAGCAGAAACATGAAAAATTTTACTTTTAGCAGAGTTTTATGGATGTTAAAAAAACTTGAGAGCAATGACATGAACACCGAATGTTACCTCTGGTCAACTGGTAAGTGCAAACTCTGGTTATATGCATGATTTCCTAGGTGGTTAGGAAGTAATGTGCATAATCAGAATGTGCAAAAATATTAACTGAATTAATGATAATATACACTTACTTTAGCTTCCAGAGACCCTTGCATCTTGTAAATTTCCCATGAAAATCCCGGTTCCATTTGGTATGCCTCTTTTAATTCCAGTTTTGCAGTTTCCATCTGCAGTGTTCAGGGACTTCAAACTATATGGCAGCAATGCAGCAGCCTGTGCATTATGGTATACTTGTTAAACTTGTAAATAAGAGGAGCCATAACTATTTATGGCAGATTTGAAAACTGATAAAATCGTGATTGGTGATTTGAACCATCTCTAGGGAGGGAGCAGCATGTTGTGGTTATAGTCCTATGTTGAATCTGTAAAGGATCAACCTTAATCATAAATGACTGCTTGGGGCCTTGTGCTTTAGAGGTCTCAGAGCAGAATTGCAATTTTAAGGTTGGATCATTTTCCCATTGGATAGAAAGGAGGCAGTTCACTCCCCAGTCCTCACCTCAGGAGATATCAGGACCATAATTATGAGGCTATGTTTGCATTCCCATAATTCATAAGGAAATGCCATAGAGTACCAACCCTGCTTCCCAGATCCAAGAACTTCCTGTAAAATATGCTGGCGATTTCATAGTATTCCATAAGGAGGGGAAGAGCCTGAGCTTTGAGCTGTACTTTAGTTAGTACACCAGTTAAACAGGGTATATAAATAGGGGTTATAAAGTATGCTTGGCATATCCTATGTGCCTGTGACAGCTGATGAAGTTTACTGTAATATTTCTATTTTAAATGCATTAATGTTGTTATAATGCTGCATGCCTCCGTTTCCTGGTAAAGCGAGTACGTGGGAAAAGAAAGGTTAATAGGGTCCCTGCTAAGTGCCAGAGCTGCCTATTTTCAGGACAAGACAGGATGGACTTTCAGCATCAACAGAGTCTAGAATAGTTTGGCTGACATATCAACAAAGGTGGTAAACACAACAATGGACGGAAATGTGAACAAACAAAATGTTTGGCTGGGGAAGCTTGGGGTTAGTCTGAAGAGGGAGACAAGCTGAGCAACTTTGGGAGGGTCATGTCTAGGCAGACAGGAGAGAGAACAGCTGAGTACCTTTGTGGGTACTCAGATCTATATGGGCTGGATTGGGAACACAGGGACTGCTTAACCCTTTGGACAGGACAGAGAATCTCTGGCTGCTTGACCCTGGTCCCAGTAAATGCCTTTATTGAAGAAGAGCTGCCTGCTTTGCTACTGGGATACATTTCACCCCAGTAGGTGGGCTGGTTGAGTGGAACATGGGCCTTAAGTACTCCCTAAGTGGGTCCATGATTAAAATGAAACACCGCTATGTATGTAGGGATCACTTAAACATGGGCCATGTTACCATATGTTACCTGGGCGGCAATGGCTGTGCGGCGCTCCCTCCCACGCCAGGTCCTACTTGCTAGGCTGTAGAGGTGGCTCCTGCACAAAGCTGGTCCAGCCAGGCTGCAGCACTGTGCCCTGCTGTGGGTGCACAAATCTAGGGGGCCATGTGCCCTTCTACCCCCTGATGCATAACTTATCCCCCCAACTTCCCCTGCATTGCCTATGTCTCCCACACACACATTGCCTAGGCCCCCTCAACCCCCCACGCATTGCCTATGGCCCCTCTGCCCCTGCCCCCATAGACTTACCTGGGTAGAGCAGCAACCAGGTGCCTGTACTGAGTTTTGACCCTCAGCTACTGAAAGCAATCCTGGGATGAGGGAAAGAGGCAATGAACATACAGATTCCATGAAGTTCATCCAAGAGTGCCAGATGCCTGTGCCTGTGTTCTGGGACTCTGTCTGTGACCAGTTTCCACATCTGTACACCCTGGCAAAATGCTGCCTCACCATTCCAATGAGCTCAGTGGATGCTGAGTGTGCCATCTCAGTGTTCAGCCCACAGAGACAGACAATGAGTGCAGCTACTGCAGCTGGGTGCAGCATGCTTGCATTTAATACCTGGCATGAACTACCTGTCTCAAGGTTAGCATTCAGTTTCAGTAAACTCCTTTTTATAATGTCCTTTATTAAAGTGTATAAAGGGCACATCTACATGAGACTCTGACTGTGCAGTAGCCTGATACTACTTCATAGTAGCATCACATGACAAAAACTGTGCTGAGATGCTACTGCGCAGTAGTATTAGGCTACTACACCATAGAGTTACTTAAAAGGTTTTCATCGGTGCTACTGCACAGGAACTCTGTTTACTGAGCATTTATTTAGTACTTGCTTATACAAGTACTAAATAAATGCATAGTAACATCTTGTGTAGACGTGCCCAAAGTATATATAGTTGGTATTAGTTACAATTCATGTTGTGCATAGTTTTATTTTCATAAGATATTTCAGTTTCGAGTTTATGTTATTAAATGGTATTAGTTAATAAAGTATATATAGTTGGCATTAGTTGCAATTCATGGTGTGCATTGCTTTATTTTAAGAAGGTGTTTCATTTTGGATTTTAAGTGCTTAGATTGCTTAATAATGCATCAATTAATGGCTTCTGGGAGTTCAACCCCCTAATTAAACCCATGGAAGCCATTGATGCATTGATGTACTACTAACTAATCTAAGCAGTCATTAATGGCTTCTCTGGGTTTAATCAAGGGATTAAGGCCAGGGACACCATTAATTGATATGTTATTAAGTTAGCAGTGGTTTGGATCCACCTGGCAATCTGTGGGGAAGGGCAGGACTACTGGGGCCCCTTGGCCAATCAGAGGCATGGAGGGCCCACCATGCTCGTCCCATGAAAATGGCTGCAAAATCGACCAGCAGCTGTCTCAAGTTCAGTAGACCCCTGCCTGTAACAGATCCAGGTATATATAGTAGGGTGTTCTGTTTCCCATTCCTGTGAGGATAGCTCCAAGCCAAACTCTTATTGGTTACCTTTTATTGTGGGAATTCATGAAAAAATGGACATTTTTCAAAACATTTCATGATATTTTATGGACTTCGTAAGTATTGGCTGTAGAGTACTAATTGAAAGAAAGGAGGAAAGGGGAACAAACAATGCTGTTGGTTGTAACTGCAGCAAAAGCTCATACTTTTGTTAGACACAGTCACAGAACCCTTTCAGGGGGACCCTTGCTTGGAACTTCCCTAGCCTCATCCAGTCCCCCTGAGTATCCCCTGAACCTAACCCAGTCATGGCTGCTAGAGCCCTGCTCCTTCCTGTGGCAGGACCAGGCCCCAGATGAAGCCAGTACGCTTCCTGGTGGCCATGCAATGCCTGCCCACTCTGGCTCCTTGGGGTACCCTCCCTTTTCCTCTCACCTGTCATGCCTTGATGGAATTATTTTATTACAGAAGGGAAGCTGTCCCAGGGTCCCAGAGCAAGCCCTAGCCTGTTTTGGCCAGCAGGTTTCTCCCATACCCCTGCCCTGCCCCTTAAACATTAAGCGGGGCCCTCCTGTTCCTGTCAGTGCCTCAGTGCGCCAGCTGCTGTAGGGCCTATTAGAAGCACTTCCCTATAGTCATGCCCATGCCTTGCAGGTGTCACTCTGTCACCATTTACCTTTGTGTATAGGATTCAGCTTTCTTAGCCTTAGACTACAGGTTACTCTAGCTGCTGACCAGTAGCCTAGGCCCACTGGCTCTGGTCTGGCATTTGTCTCAGCCTCTTGTTGGCCAGCAGTTGCCTCATCCACTCCCTCTGGCTTCAGGCTCTGGCTCTTTCAGCCTCTAGCTGTGTTGATCACCCCCTCTGGGCTCAGGCCACCTTTGTCACTTTGCTGTCAACATCAGGCTCTCGCCCTCTCAGCCTCAGCCTGCTTCTGTCTCATGCCCCTGCCTTTGGCAGGGCTCAAAACCTGGTGTGCCCCTCAGGCACCGTGGACAGTAGGGTTGTACGAAGCTTCACCAGCTGTTTCGTTTCAATGTCGTTTTGACTCCATTTGGGCTTGAAACAGTGCAATTGAAATGAAACCAAAGGCTTTGAAACAGCCTTGAAAAGAAATGAGGCCAGCTGAAATGGTTCAAAAACTTCAAAATGTTTCTAATTTCAAAGCAGCCAGCCAGGTGGTGGGAGGCAGGAGAGAGCCAGGGCTGTGCTCCGAGCAGCTCCGCAGTCTCATGTGGCTCAGCCTGGCGGGGAGCACAGCCCTGGCTCTCCCCACCTCCCACTCCCAGGCTGCACTTCGTGGGACTGACAGAGCAAATTGGAGAACAGCACCGGCTCTGCCTGCCTCCTGCCGATTGACTCTACCAGCCTACTCTACTTTGACTGGTGATGGACTCCCTGCACCAGACCTTATGCCTTAGACAGTACTTGAAGGCTTTCTTCAAGGAGGAAGACACCACACTATCCACCTTGGGGAACTGTATGTACCAGATCTCACTTACTAGAGACAGAATGTGTGTATTGAAGATTACATGAACAGCATTGGGCAGCATTCCTTGGAGCACATCAGAGAAAGCCTTGTACATGTACATGGAATTGTCAGACAGGGATGCTGAGATCTTGTTAAATCTATGCCATAGCTGACAATTACCTGCATGATGGCTTGGGACATAGTAGAAAAACTGACAGATGTGAGGTGGACCGGCTCAGTTGGAAACAGGTCCTGGTCTGCCCAGCTCCTCAGCACAAATAAAATGTGCAGCATGTAGTTATCTTGATGGTTAGTAGCTTCATCAGCCACAATGGAGAAGGAATGATACTCTTCCAAGTCAGGCTTCATGGACCATACATGCAAAGCAATCACTGCAGGGAGTCAGTCTTGGACAGGCGTGGGCAATTATATGGGCTCGAGGGCCACATAGGTTGCTTTGGTGAGGTGTCATGGGCCAGGTCAGCATCCGTCTTTCCCCATGCAGTAACACAGTAAAACTCCCTATGTGAGATGGGGCTCCAGGCAGTGGTCTTCAGGAGTAGGATGGGCAGGTGAGGATAGGATCACAGGGGAAGGTCATGGGGTAGTGACAATATGGGGCTGGGGCCAGGTCAGAGCCACAATCTGCTGCCCGAATGCCTCTACAATGGGCGTGGGTTCCATGGGCAATGCTGAAGGGAGTGGATTGCAGCTCTGCCCCACCCTGGTCCAATGCTGCCACTGCCCCACAATCTTGGCCCCAGCCCCAGCCCCAGCCCCAGACGTGGCTCCTTGCCTACCCCTGCATCCTGCCTGTGTGGATCCTGCATTTGGGGCCAGGATCTTGGGGTGGTGATAGTTTGGGGCTAGGGCAGAGCTGGAAGGCCCCACCAAGTCTCACTGAGGGGCCACAGCATCCATGAGAGTGAGAGGAGGGCTGCAAGCCCCACAGAGAAGGCTTGGGAGGTTGAGGAGGGGAGGCAGGGGCAGGGCAGGGGATGGCCACATGTTACTGTCAAGCCTGACAAATTGGGGGAACTCCCTCTCCGATTCTCTACCCTGGCCTGCAGTGTACATTCCACAGGTTGGGGGGGAGGGGGGTGGATCTGGCAGTGACTCTATGACCTGCCATGCACTTGCAGTGGTCAGGACTACACTGGGGCCAGGGGAGGTGGGCATTGCTGGGGCATCCCCCCATCTGGTGCCAGCCTGCAGCTCACCCCAGGATGCCCATGCGGTGGTGGCAGCCCCACATGGGCTTAGCATGGGGCATAGTGACACAAAGCAGCATGAGGGTAGCGGCAATGGTGAGAGCCCCAGTGTAGGTGTTGCATCTGGGGATGGGGGCTCCTGAGGTTCCTACCACTGCCCCTGCACTGCTCTGCTCCATGCTAAGCTGGCAGGGCTAGGAGCTGCCACCACCACATGGGCATCCCAGGGTGAGCTCCTGGCTGGCATGAGATGGGGGTATCCCAATGCTGCCTGGTAAGGTCAAGGTACCCACTGTGGACAGGGTAAAAATCACTCCCTGGGCTTTGGGCTGGGAAGTTGGCCCCTGGGCTTTATTTTGCCCACCACTGGTCTTGGGGAAGCTTTTTGGTACATGGAAAACTGCCAGCAGTTGGCACATTTTGGTTCATGTAGTCCCTTAAATTCAGGTGATCAAGTTTCTCCAGTGGGATGTTTGCTGCTGTGAAAGCTTTCATGAAGGAAAATGCCACCTCTTGCCTTTCCAAGCTGCTTTCTGTGGTCCTTTTCAAGAGGGAGGACACACTCTCTTGCTTCTTGCTGTGACCTTCAGCATTGCCAGCAGCCTTCCCCTTCTTGAATGCCTCGGACACCAAGTGCCAATTTATGCTGTTTTTCCTGGACCCATCCAGAATTACATTACAGGAGGTAGAGGAGAACTTGTCTCCGTCTGTGTGCAAGGTCCCTTCAGGATACTGTCTTGCATGGTCCGGTGCTGAAATATATTTGGCCATCTTGGAAGACTTCTTAGAGTTCATCCTTGCTCTTCTTCCAGTGGGAGCATGCATGCTGCAGAAGCATGCCTGTGGGTACTTTAAAAGCCATTACCAAATCCCTCCTGCTTCCCTAGCTAGTCCCAGATTAGCACCTGGGCTAAACCTATGTCAAGGGCTTAGCCTCTAATTTGCTCCTTCTTGCCCCCTCCCCTCCTCTCCCTCCTCTCATGCTTCAGGATGCAAGAGTTCCCTGCCCTTTTCTGTTCGTATAGCTTTCTTTTGCATTTTTCCCCCTGCTCAGAGAGCCTGCACTTTTTTGTGGAGCCCATGCTTTTTTGTGGAAACTGTCTGAAATTGCAGTTTCCATGAAAATCACAAAATTGTGATTTTGGTAGGTCCCTAATTATAGGGCACTTCTTAAGGTCTTAATATGGGGAATATAACTTATTAACTTACTATTTGAGGTTGGTTGTGAGGATTAATTAGTGACTCTTTAAACATGGCTTTGAACAGGATGAGTATTATCTGGAAGTAGTAAATGTTATTAATGTTACAGTCAAACAGACAATTTTTTCTTTGATACCAGTTTGATATCACAGATTCTGACCTTGGTTGCTGTAGATTTTCCAGTGACATTCAGTCTTAATTTAGAACATATATTCTAAACAATTCTATTTTTAGACTTTGAGAGTGAACCAGGTAGAACTTTATAGCTAAATCTAAATCCCCAGACTGCAGTGTTACAGGATGGATCAGAACAAAATGCACAGTAGTTAGCAAGGTGCTGACAAAATGCTTTCAGAAAATTATCACAGAAGTTAGAGATGGCAAAAACCTAGTAGGTCATCTATCAGTCTGTTTCCCTGACACAAAAGGATTGTTTTCTCTGCTTCTTTCCTAGTGCTTTGTCTATTCTGGTATAAATGCTCTAAGATGGGTGATTCTATAAGTTCTCTCAGGAAACAGTAGTGCAATCTAATAGTTCCAAGTTGGACAGTTTTGATGATTTTCAACCTAATTTTTCCTTAGTTACATTTGATAAGTACTAGGGATGGGATTTATAACAGGGGGCCTTCCTGGGGCCGGTCAACTATTGGCCCACCCACCTGTTTCTGGGCCAACCTCCCACCTCACTCTCCTGCCACACCTTGTTGTTTCTTCATTGGTTCTAATTAGGTGGGAGGCTGCCCATTCTTGCCCTGATGCCAGGGGGCACTATCTGTGGCTCTGTTCCTACACTACACCAGAGCCCAAGCCTTGTAGATGGCATCTAGGTGACACAATGCTCCTGGCCTACAGCTGGATCAAGCTTAGCCCTCGTTGTCAGGCCTCAGACACAAATACATTCATACCGCCCTCCTCTCACTGGGGCCTCTCACGCTCCACCTCACAGGATCTCTTTCATGTATAATCTAATTAATTTATACCACCTTGCTCCCTCTAGAAATGGGCCCCTTTGGCCATAGGCTTTATCTAGTGCACACCTTGGGTGGCAGACATACCATCTTTTGGGCCTCTCCCACAGCCCTCACTGGGGTAGTGGCCAGCCAATTACCTGACTGGGGCCAAGCTTGCCTTGGCCCCTCTCGGGGCAACTCTATACAAACTGTCACATGCACACTGGGCTTCCAGCCCTTTGGTTTCCCCCTCACTGGGGCTCCACATCTCTACCTCTTCACTGGAGGCCTACCTTTACTGGGGATCCACATCTTCCACCCCCTTACTGGGGCTATGGGGCTTCCCTCCCCGGTGGGGGCTCAGGTAGCCATACCCATGCCTGACCCTAACTGCTACCCTCAGTGATGTGGGAGCTACGGGTTATTGGGGTGACCCAACCCACCTTCCACCAGGGTGGTAACTGGTCTGGTATTTTCCTGGAGGCTCCCGTGCCACTGGGAGCCCCACCAGGCTACCCACTCCCGGCAGCATGCAGTTTTAGGTCATGCCTAGGACCAAGAGCCTCCTGCTCCTACCTGTACATATTCTTATACAGCAGCTCAGCCAGGTGATATTTCCTGCTTGGCTGCCAGCAGCAAACTGCTCTGTTTATATAGGTGGCCATGGTTCTAAAATGGCCGCTACAATCAAGCACCTGCTTGCTGCTTGACTCAGCCCTTAAAGTGGCAGGCACAAACAGTGTCCTGCTATACACCTCCCCACTCAACACATCTCCCTGGGGTGAGCGCTGACATGCCTGACTGTTGGGCTCCTGTGTTTCCGGCCAATGCACTACTGTAACAGGGGGCTTTCCTGGGGCCGGTCCACCATTGGCCCGCCCACCTGTTTCTGGGCCAACCACCTGCCTCACTTTCCTGCCATGCCTTGTTTTTTCTTAACTGGTTCTAATTAGGCAGGAGGCTGCCCATTCTTGCCCCGATGCCAGGGGGCACTAGCTGTGTCCCTTTTCCTCCCCTACACAGCAGCCCAACCCTTCCAGATGGCATCTGCATGTTGTAACTATATCCTAGCCCCTAACTCCAGCTGCTCTCATTGGAGTCCATGCCCCTCACTCATACTGGGCTCCTTACCCCCCACACGCAGTCAGGGCTCCTAGCCCCTGGGCTCCTTGCCTTTCACTAGGCTCTACACCCTTTGCTAGGCTCCATGCCCTTTCACAAACTCTGGGGTCCTTGCTCCTCATTTGCTCTGGGCACCTTGCCCCATTCTGGACCTCCTTTGGTCCTGCTGACCTCCTGGGTACCCAATAGGTTGTGGGGGCTTGGGTTAAGGCACCTCTACCCACCTTTCACCAGTGTGGTAACTGGTTTGGCATTTCCTGGGGACTCCCTCACCACCAGAAGCCCCACCTGGCCACCCATTCCTGGCAGGGTGCAGTTTTAGGTCATGCCCAGGACCAAGAGCCTGCTGCTCCTACCTGCAAGATGTTTCATACAGCCTTTCAGCCAGGCAATGTTTCTGCCTGGCTGCCAGCAGCAAACTGCTCTGTATGTATAGGCAGCCATGGTTCTAAAATGGGCACCGCAATCAAGCACCTCTGGCTGCTTGACTTGGCCCTTAAAGTGGCAAGCCCTGCCATAGGACTGAACCAAATATTGGCCTGGACTTCCCTAAACTTGTGAGGGGCTGGGCAAAGGGTATGGTAAATCTAATAAATGATCCAAGTTTCCTGACCAGTTTCTCAGATCCAAACATGCAGGCGTTCGTGCAAGGCAGGTGTACAGCAGGAGCCAGGAAGGAGTCTCTAGCAAGAGAGAGAGGAAGACTCACAGCTCCATGGACATGGTAAGAACACGGGGAGCAGCTGCTAGAGACCCCGCCCTGGTGGTAAGGATGCGGAGGGTGGCTGTTAGGGACCCCATTGCAGTGGTGCCACCTACCCTGGGCTCCTCTGAGGCCTCCATCCAGATGCAGCCCATTGTTGGGTCAGAGGCCCCCTACCCCCCTGTCTGTGGGGGCTGCCTGCTGGGGACCCAGAGGCTGCGGGTGGGAGAGGGGTCTGGAGGTTCCCTCACCTGTCCCTCTTTTGCCCAACTTCAGGCCCTGGAGAAGCAGGTGAGGGAACTCCAGGCTGAGGTGGGCAGGCTACGGGGGATCAGGGCTGCAAAGGATGAAATTGACAAGTATTTCCATTCTCTGCAGGATCAGTTCTCCAGCAGTCAGACCTCCCAGGAGAGATGCACAGCAGAGGAATGGCAGAAGGTGACCACCAGAACCAGGGCTGCTTGGGCTAATGTGGTGGCAGCTCACCAGGTACAACTGGGGAACAGATATGAGGCCTTGGCAGCCTTAGAGGAGAAGGTCGAAGTGGATGCCTCTGCGGGGGATGATGCCACTCTATGCATGGCATGGTCTGACCAAGGGCGAAACACCTCGAGAAAGAAACGCCAAGTCCTCATCATCGGAGATTCCATCCTGAGGGGAACAGAGAGTTTCATCTGCTGACCCGACCCCATGGCACATGAGGTCTGCTGCCTGCCTGGGGCTCAGATTTAGTATGTTATAGACATGATCCCGGACCTCATTCAACCCTTGGACCAGTACCCCATGGTCCTAATCCATGTGGATACAAATGATACGGCTGGGAGCAGTCCAGAATGCATCATGGAGGACTACAAGGCCCTGGGGGCCAACCTCAAGGAGACAGTGGTGCAGGTGACATTCTCTGGGCAGACTGAAGTGCTCTGGATTAGAATACAAGGAGGCCATGGGGAAAGTGACTTAACGGTGGGTGTCCACTACAGACCACCCAACCAGGGGGAAGAGCTGGACCAGGAATTCTCAGGTCAGCTCATGAAGGCAGTTAAGTCAAGGGACGTGGTGGTCATCATGGGTGACCTAAACTATCCAGACATCTGCTTGGAGGAGCAGTCAGCCAGGTCTGACCACTCACGTAGGTTCCCAGCTGAGATACAGGATCTCCACCTAACTGAAGAGGTGCACAGTCCCACCAGGGGAAATACCTTGCTGGACCTGATCCTGGCCACAGGTGATGACCTGGTGAGGGGACTGTGGGCTCTTGACTACCTGGGCAATAGTGATCATCATCTACTGGAATTCACTATCCACTGCAGGGTGTCAAAGGCCTGCAGCAAGGCAGTAGCCCTTGACTTCAAGAGGGCCCATTTCAATGAGTTAAGGAGATTAGTAGGAGAGGCACTGAGGTCCCGGAGGGTAGGGGAGTTGGGAGTCCAAGATGAGTGGTTGTTCCTTAAGGAGATGATCCTCTGAGCCCAAAGGGTTGACAGTCCCAATGCGAATCAAAGGGGCAAAAGGGCTCAAAAGCGCCCATAGCTCACCAAATGCATTCAGGAATGTCTGAAAGCTAAAAAGGAGGTGTACACCTGGTGGAAGGGAGGGGCTATCACCAAGGAGGATTATATCTCCATTGCGCGAGACTGTAGGGGGACTGTTAGGAAGGCTAAGGTGGAGACAGAACTAGGACTAGTGACCAGGATCAAAGATAACAAGGGAAGTGGCACTCGCTCCTACTCTGGGGGGTCTTAAAAAGGAGGCTAGATAATCACCTAGCTGGGTCATTTGACCCCAGTAGTCTTTCCTGCCCATGGCAGGGGGTCAGGCTTGATGATCTGCTCAGGCCCCTTCCGACTCTACCAACTATGAAACTATGCCCATGCCCACTGCTTATACCCACTTGTATCATTTTATAATTGTTTCTACCTTCTGGATATTCAGATTGATTAAATATTTCTAGATTTGCTCCACTCTTTTGCCACCTCATATACTCACATCTTAATCATCATTTAGCCATACTGTACCAGTATGGTACAGGTACATTTTTTTTCAGGAACATTAGGCCTGTACCCTTTATTCCTATCCCTAAGAAAGCAGAGTGATAGCAGAGTAATTTTGGGTGTCCTACTACAGCTCTGAAACTGGAGCACACCCTCATAGAGGTGTTGCATTGATTTAGCTCAGAACTAATTGAGCCCTTCTTGACACTATATCATATTGAAGTTATTTTATTTGTTCTACATCATCATCTGTATTTCTCTCATCTCTCTCAGTGTAAGTGTCTTCCAAGATTTTGCTTTCTTTGTGTTATCCTACCACCAATGAATTAATTTACTATTTTCCCTTGTGGAATCTTATTTTATTTTATGTCCATGTTTCTATCCTGTCTAAATTCCTTTTATCATTCCCCCTGTCCTTATGAGAGATTGCAGTTCTTTATTATTTAATATCATCTGAAATTCTCTTACCATTATGCTTGTTCCGTCATTAATGAAGATTACAAAACCCGCCCAACACAGACCCCATATACCCCATTGGCAGACATTTGTTTTTCCATTAGTTTCTGTATATGGTATTTAACCGGTTTTGAAATAATCTCACTGTGTCTCCAACTCTGCTAACAAATTTTGAGTGGAAAAATTTGTCAAAAGCCATTTACAAATCCACATATGGTATATACTGATTTTCCTTCCTTCATTCACTAATTAGGTAATTCTGTGAACGATCTTAGAGAAAAATTCATTTAGCAGTTTTTCGTTTATGTGGCCGTGCTTCTTATCATTGATAATTTTCATCTTTTGAAGGAGCTTGAACTGACTCTCACTTATACCAATTTTACAATAGCGTAATTCCATTGACTTGGAAGTTTTTTTCGTCTTCCAAATTTACACTGGAGAAAGTGAGAAAATAACTAGGACCCATATTTTTAATGATTGTTTTTCCTCAATATGCATTACCTACTTTTATTATGGACCGATGTTAGATTTCTGGACTTCTGTGTAGATGAAACGGGGGCCCTAAATTGAAGCGGTGGATTTTAAAAAACACCACTTCAATTTAGAGCTGATTAAACCCTTGTGTTGTGTGCACACCCTGCTGACTTACCTGCCTCTCTGGTGGGGGATGGGGTGAACTGCTCACAGGCACGGTGGTCCTTGTGCTGTGGGGGGTGCTGGCGCTTCTTTCCACAGCAGCGGGTGCCCCCCCCACCAGGCGGCACCTACACACAGGCACCTGGTTAGGATGGTCCCGGGGGGCACCACAACTGTGAAGGAAAACACCGGGTCCCTGTGCAGCTCAGGCAGGCAGGCAGGCTCTAGGAGGGGGGTGGGGGAGGAAGATAAGGCTTGCCACTTTTCTTGGCCAGAGCCTGCTTTCCTGGGATGCTGCCAGGCTGCCTGCAGGGCTTCCTGAAGAGCTGTGGAGCTGCATGGAGCCTGGTGCTTCACTCCACAGCTGCAGGACTCCTTGAAGGAGTTTTAGTTTGCTGCGCCACAAGTCATTTAAGGCACATTATGCTGCCGAGTTTCCTACAGTGGCTGGAATTAATGCACAGTATGCTGCTGAGGCATGCAAACACCAACACCATTAAAGCGGTGCAAAAGCATTTAGCCCACTTCAAAATGTCATGCACACACGCCTCTCATTTTGTCTACGTATAGCCTGGGAGAAGTAATTATCAGGACTCCCAGCTTAGTCAAGGCATAAGCTCAAGAGAAGGGCAGAGAAAGTGGTTCAAGGACTTCCTCAAGACCAACTTGAAAAAAATGCAATATTGACATCAACTTGTGGGAGACTATCACTCAGGACTGCCCCAGTGGAGGAAGAGACTGCTGCAAGGATCTCAGTACTATAGTGACATGTAGGGGGGGCACAGGAGGGGCATGTGCCCTCCCTGAGATTGACCCTTGATAGCTGGGGAGTTGGGGTGCCGAGTGAAGTGCTGGCTAGTACCCCCCCCTGAGATTGGTGCTGGTCGCTGAGTGGGGGTGCTGAGAGAAGCGCCAGTGGCACTGAGAGGTGCCAGTGGCATTTCGAGTTTTTCTGCTTGCACTTCTGGTTTTGCTGCCAGCACTTCTGGGGTTGGTGATCAGTCACTGGTGGCACCCCCCCAGGCTCTGGAGGCACCAGTTGCCCATGCTCAGTACTTTGAAACATTACCATGTCAACAGGAGACGGAAAAGGGGGGGCCGCGGAAACAGTGTGTGACAGACCAAATCAAGAACTCAGAGCTACCTACCCCACATAGAAACATGTGCCTAAGTTGCAACAGAGCCTGTCGATCCCAGATTGGCCTTGCCAGACATCTTCGGACCTACAGAAAAGACAATAATGGAAGACAATCATCCTTGACAGTGAGCAACTGCTGAAGAATTGGCAGGACTACATTTATTTTCATTTCAGTTCAGTGGTATTATATAAGTTTTTTCCTTTAGTTTTCTTATATCTCCCCACTTTCCATGATTTAGCAAAACTCACTGGGCATTTTTACACTTGCTCTGGGAGATGTGTGCGGGGGGGTGGGGGGCGGGGGGCGGTGATGCCTCACTTACTAAGCCACACTAATTAAAAATGCCCAAGTGTCACTTGTATCAGCATCCCCATGCTGAAAAATGGTGGTAGGCTGCTTTGAACTAAAGCTCACAGAAGAAGCTTTCGTTCAAAGCATCCTGCTACCATTTTTTGGCCTGGGGAATACTGATACATGCGATGCCAGAGTCTGCTGGAGTGCGTTTATTTCCGTGCTCCAGCAGATTTGATTAATAGAGTCTGTTCCGACCCGCTGGATTTCCAGTGTGTTGGAGCTGACTCCCTGAAAGTCTATAGGAGCCCGCTGTCTGCAAGATAGGAGGGTTGTTTTTTTTATTTCTTCAAGGTCCAATCCTGGACTGACTGAGGTCAATTGCAAACCTTCCTAACCTTAGGGCATGTAGGATTTGACTCCAAAGTGCCCATAATGACTTTATGATTATGTTCAATTTATTTTAGCTGCCATCTATTAGTACGTCTACAGCTATGAATTACTTGGTTTTTCCTTACTGCCAGATTTCTGAACTGTTCTTCACCCACTCTTACTTCCTGTCCCACCACAACCCAAATCCACACACCCACCTTTCTTTTTTTCAAAAAATAAGCAGTCATAGGTTTCACTCCTGCAAATTTTCTCTAGTAGTAATTTTTTCTTTCATATATTTGTAAAAGTCCTTGTTTTGTTTAAGCCTTTAGGGAAGAGTAGTCATTTTGCTTTTTAATGGAAATTATAAAAATGTAGGTCTGGAAGGCATTTCAGGAGATTATCTAATCCAATCCCGTGGTCAAGGTGGAATCATCCTTTTCTAAACTATCCCAACAAGTGTTTATCTAATCTGCTCCAAAACAATACCAAAAAGATGGTTCCACAGCCTAATTCCTCTTGGTTTTTGTTGCACTTACCTTTTTACTCCTTGGTTTAATTCCTTTTTGTTTGTCTATTCCTCTATTTTTTCCTTTCCTCTTCATGTTTCTCAAGCTATGAATTTACTTATGGTTTTAGATGTTTGTTGAATTAGAAGCCTTTTGAATTCTGTATAAGTTCAGGAAAGCCTCTTGGTCAATTTACAAAACATTTTAAGTAGTACGAAGAACCAGTTTTCAAGAAGCATCCAAACCCAATCCTTTTAATGCAGGTGTCTGACTGATCATGCATTTTCAATTGACACAGCTTTTTGGAGGCCAGAAGGGGTACCTATGGTCAGCTAGTCTGATTTTTTCATGACACAGTCCCTATGACTTTCCTAGATTATGTCTCATTTGAATTGGGTCATCTTTTTGGGAGAAAAAAAATCCAATCTTGATTTAAAAAATGCCAGGGATGGAGAATACACCACAGCCCGTGGGTGAATTGTACTAATAGTAAATTAGCCTCACTGTTAAAACCTGCACCTTGGTTTTTGGTCTGAATTTGTCTGGGTTCAAGATTGAAGAGCCCAGGATTAAAGTTTTGTTTCCTGTCAAGGCACTTATAGACTGTGAACAAGTCTTTCCAAAGTCTTCAGCATCTGGAGTTTTTCACTATACAGTATACTTCAAATCCTTTAATTGTTCTGGCGGCTCTTTTTTGAACTCTCTCCAGTTTATCATCCTCCTTTGTTGAATTGTTGACTCCAGAAGTAGATATAGTATTCCATTACCAGTTACACCAGTACCAAATATTAAGATAGCACAACCTCCCCACAAACTACTTCTTTTCCTGGGTAAACATCCAATGATTGCACTAGATTTCTTGGCCACAGCGTGTTGCCCAGGGATCAAGTTCAGCTGAGCATCCAGCATGATCTCCAAGCCCTTTTCAGCATCCACTGCTGCCCTAGAGAGTCCTTTGTCCTTACTCCCAGAGGCATGCATTTACATTATAATAAAATCCATTCCTGCAAACTGTTCTGTTATTATTTTCAGGGTCAAGGTCAGGCTATAATCACCTGGGCCATCCTGTTTATCCAACATTCACTTTCTACCAGTCATTTGGAAATTCCCCAGTTTTCCAAGTCATTGGAAATGTACATTACCGTTCATTAATACATTAATACAGAGAGGTTCTCAGCCAGCTCTTTTAAAACTCTTGAATGTAAAAATATAGCTGCTGTTTAATATTGCCCTGGGTTGCTATTGGAATGGAAAGTATTCTTCCATCAATTTATTATATGATTAGATCATTTGACTGTTTTCCAGATATAAAACAGAGGCATTCAGTGAATACTTCAACTTTCTATATTTACCATTTCCATCTAACATTGGATGAATACCATGGTTAGAATTCCGTTTGTTCTTAATCCTTATTCTCCTTTTTTCTGCTGGGCATAGGGTTTTTCCTTGGCTGTGTATACACATTCAAATAATCTGGGAAAATTTTACCAGATTTTTTTTCCTGATAAAGAAACTTTCTCAGAGCTACATGTATAGACATTTGAATGCTGAATGCTGTAGAACACTGAGGCTCTGAAAAGTAGAGAGCTTGCTGTACTTACACTGTGCACTGTGCAGTACAGCAGTGCCCTGTGCAGTGCCCTGTGCACACATCTCAGCAAGTTCTGCCAGATCCCTTAGTCTGCTTGGTGACAGATGGCAGCAGCTCTGATTGACTGTCCCAGGCTGCCTATGGTCAGCCTCTGTTTCTCTACAGCAAAATGTAGGGATTGTGAAGGGGGTGTGTTCTGCTCCCTGCTGGACCAGCAGTTCTGGCAATGACACACTATCTCAGGGACAGAGGGGGGGAAGTGGGGAGGATGAGGAGGGGATGTTGGAGGGCTATGTTTTCTTCTGAGAAGCATGGCATACATAGATATTTGCTCTCTCAGGAGAAACTCTCCTGGGAGTGATTTAACCCTGGTTGTTCCCAGGTTATTTTTCTCCTGGAGTGGCCATTTTTACTCTGGTGTAGCAGAAAGTCCCCTTTGTACATTTCCCTTCTGGACATGGATATAACAGATGCCCCTTCTTGGCTGCACCTCCCCCCCCCATTTTGTGACTTTCTTTTCCTTCTAAGTATTGGCAGAGACCAAGCACACTCATTGCATGGGTGTGGCAAGACTCAGAGCAAGCCAGAAAGCTGAAGTGGTTTTCTGTAGGAGAAACCTAGAAACTGCATCTATATATCAATTAAACTCAGTTTCACTAAAGAAAACAAAATAACTAAAATATCCACTGCAAAGACTGTAAATATATCCTGTGCTAACCTAACTCACTTACTGTCCCCATTAGGCTTTGATCCTCACTACCTCAGAGTGCATTTTTATATTTCATCTGTCTTATCTTTACCATGGCATTTTGTATTTTATATTTTATACTTTTAAACTCTTAAGGAGTGTACTCCCTGTAGAATGAAGTTACACCCTGGACTATTGTTAAAACTGCATTGAAATTGTAATTGTTGAGTGAATGTGAGTGAATGATGATCATCAGTAGACAATAGCCTAGCCAAAGGAACTCCATTTTAAGCTAATCAAGCTGAAGAACTGATTCCTGGAACTGAGCACTCACCCTATTTACTATTCCTGTAGCCCATGACAATACAGCCATTAGGTCGAGTCAAGGGTGGACTCCCAAAACTTCAGGTACCAGCAGACAGACACCCCTGTAACTAACAGCTGTCAGGTACTACTCAAGACCCACATGGGACAGTGACCTTTGGATTGGGTAGCCAAGATGATGCTGGGGGATCACACAAGTCCGCCAGAATCGGATAAAAGGCAGTGAAGCATGACCCTCAGTGTTGCCCTCTCATCCAGCATCTGACCTACTGAGACAGAAGGACAAGCAGGCGAAAATACATCACCTTGAAGGAAGCTGACCATCAACAGCACACTCTGGGGCCTCGGATAGGTAGATATACTGACGCCAGTGCTCACAATCACTACAGCAGCCACTACACACTACACACTATACTACATGGGTTTGAATGAATGAGTGCATGTGTGTATGTATGTGCTAAGGTGACTAGTACCACCCATAACTCAAAGTTTGCATTTATGATTTTATTGGTAACTTCATATCCCGTCCAATAAATTAGAATTTATTATGATCCCTTGAGTTGGTCCTTTGTAGCCAGCACTGGGAGAAAAAGGGTTTTCTCCTTGGAGAATAATGACTCTCTTCAGAAAAACAAAATATCTATAAGGCCCTTGTGTCCTTCTACTTTTTAAAATATCAGTTCTCTACAGTTTCTAGCTTCCTATATATATTCAATACTATCAGTGTTCCTTTTCTTACACATGTTATTTAGTTTTCTTTCTTTTCTTTTTTTCTTTTTTTCATAGAAGTCATCACTTTCCCGCTAAGTTTTCGTAATTACCTGTACGAGTGTGGTTTCTGGAGCATTTGATCTTAGTTTTGCTGATTTTCTAAATGTATGTGCCTGGGTTCCTCTCCAGGGCAGTGGCACTGGCTTAAGCCCGTCAGTAGTCTTCTTCACTTATCCAGGTCTGTGGCTCAGCAGCGCCAATCTGATTCCAACTTGACTGTGACATCTCCCTGTAGATAAGCTAACACAGTACAATGAAACCTATCTATCTAGCTGTGAGTTTTACTTGATAGATATTTGCAAGAACCACCAGTCTCAGGTGTCTTATTATTTATAATATAATTATGCAAGTTTGTTTTTCCAGTTTGTTTAAAAATGTATTTCCAGTCATATTCTTATTTATGCACTGTAATAAAGAAATTAGTTTTTGAAATGGTGCAACATTACATTTAAAAAAAGTCATGAAGGGGTGTCTGGAGTCTTAAAGGTTACATGTCTTAAAGTGTGATAGAATAATTACATATTCTATACCTTTGTTATATAATGAATAACTACAGAAACCCGTCAGATCTTAATTATTGCTTAAGAATACCAAATACCAGTGACCAGACAGAGACTGGTGCAGGTGTACCCTATTTCATTGCTTTGATATTATATGTACCAATTAGTTGTTCCCCTTTTGTTGAACCTTCTTTTAGAAGATGTGTAACTTAGCATACCATCTTCCAGGTGCAATCTGTACGGGCCTTGAAATTCCACTCTCATTATACCTTGGCTGCCCAACTGAGTCTGGTATTGTCTTCTAGGAAGAGAAAGAGAAGGGGGAACTTGGTTAGAAGAAGAGATTTCATTAAACTAAGAAGAAGAGGAGGGAGGTGCAGGGGGAGGGAGGTCTGCTAGAAGGTAAGGCCTTCTTGAGCCAAGGTTTTGCAGACAGTGGACACATCTACACATGCATTAAAGCGCTGTAATTACTTTGCATAAAAGGTACTAACTCAATACACAGTAACCAGTGCTACTGCGCAGGAGCATCGGCACATGGCTTTTTAATGACGCTAATACACAGTAGACTAAACTCTTCTCTGCATTAGCACGGCTTTTGCTGTGATGCACTAATTGCACAGTAGAATTAGTCTACTGCACATTTAGTATCTCAAGTAGACTCACCAGTGTCGGGAGCACAGGGATGCAATTCTACACCAAAAATGTTTTAATACTGACAGAATGCAATTTTCAGCATGCACCGCTTAGATTTTTTTACACATTATAGATATGTGAGTTAGGAGCCAGGCATCCTATTCTCTAATGTGATTTGGTGATCTATAGCAGAGAGGAAAAAATACCCTGTTTTGTAATTTTGAATGTTTACAGTTAAAACATTTTCTTTTGAGTTATCAGTGACTCAGAAACAGGTAGTACCACACATGACAAGAGTGCCATTCCTGTGCCTTGTTTGCCTACTCTATTCTTTCTAGAAAAGTTACAGACATTGAAGATTTTTGGGAAAAAATTCTGGAAGAAAATACTCATCACAAATAAATTAAGCAAGAATAGATCAAGAAAAAAAGCCATAGAAAGAAGGGAATAAATGAAAATCTATAGCTGAAAATAAGACAGAGAGAAGGAATCTAATTTTAAAAACATTTTCCACATGATGTACTGGGCACAGGTGACAATGAAATCGACCTGTAGTGAATACTGAATCCAGCTCTATATGGTACTTCAGTGCACAGTACTTCTAAAAGTCAAGCCCAATGTGTCTCAGGTTTTTGACCAGAAATATAAGGCACCCAGAATTAATGGCTACCTTTGAAAATGGTCTATGAATTCATTCTAAACCCCAATTAGGTCAATGGATTGACACCCATTAACTGCACTGATTTTGATTATGAGCTAAAGTCTAGAGTCACAAAGGATAACTGCCACTTCAGCACCTAGGTCTACCTTATCTTCTCCTAACTCCAGGAGAAGGTTCATGGTTAAAATTTAGGTGTTCGGCCGAAATGGATAGTGGGGCTTTTACCCTCTGCTCTTATCCTTGGCATTTCCTATTATCTCTCTATGCAGTTTGATGGTTTCTGTAAATACTATTCTTCTACCTTTCTCAAACATTGTGTAGGAAACATGACCACTGTCTACCTTGGCTGTAAATACCACTAGTCAGCAGAGTCCCTAAAATTGAGCCTTTTGCACTAAGGTTTTGCAGGGGGTAGGGGTGGGGGATGGAGGAAGGGAGGAAGGCAGGGGTTGTCTTGATTGTTTGTGATAATGGATATTCCCATAAAGAAGCACAAGAAAGGGGGAGATGATATGTGTTCCTTCAAGTGTGTGGAAGCAAGAAAAAATACGATACCAAAAATAGGTACATATTTGAATTGGCTTCTGACTCCCTCAGGCAACTTTAGAAGCACTATGTTAAAGGGAAATGTGGAGTGGGGGCTTGATAGCCCTGAAGCTGTTATGAGATGGGTGGGGAGGAATAAATTATATAAAAATAATCCACCTCAAATAAGCAGAAAATAACAAACTAATCCTATTTAGACATGTTAATTCCTACCATATGCTTTATTTATAGAACTGTAATCCTAGAACTGTAAATAGTTCTATTCTTTCCCCACCCTTAAAGATAAAGTGTGAGAAAGAAATGTATAAAGTTTGTAAAAAATGTACTCTAAAAGGGAAAACTGATCATTCCATTAAAACAATTTTTTTCCTCCAAGGAATCTAAGAGGTATTTAAACCAGTCCTACATAATGGGGATTTATGTAGTATCCTTTCCAAAAGATACACAGTATGCTAAAGGGGGGAAATTATCTGAACAATCTATAGTTAAATTGCTTGCAGTTGTACAAATAACCTTTGCCAGCTGTGAACTTGGTTAATTTAAACAAAGATTTATTAAAGGGAACCCTGTGGGTTACAAGAAATAATGGCCATAAGCTAGCAGAGAGCAGATTTAGACTGGACATTAGGAAGAACTTCTTCACAGTTAGAGTGGCCAAAATCTGGAATGGCTTCCCAAGGGAGGTGGTGCTCTCCCCTACCCTGGGGGTCTTCAAGAGGAGGTTAGATAGGCATCTGGCTGGGGTCATCTGAACCCAGCACTCTTTCCTGCCTATGCAGGGAGTTGGACTCGATGATCTATTGAGGTCCTTTCCGACCCTAACATCTATGAATCTATGAATTTTAGTAATTACAATGGCAGCTGAAAACAGGCTTCTGTCAATGCAAAAGTGAATCCCAGGAACAACTGATTTTCTTTCTATACCACACCTCAGTTCCCAAATACCAAACAGTTTTTTTTCTGGTATTCAGACTGCCCCCCCCAAGGGCCACAATACCTGCTGTGGGTTTGCCTGTATGGTGGCCAGCATTGCAATTTAAAGCTGTAAAGCTCTCCACAAGCTGTTGTACTTAAAGAGTGCCTTGCTGCATTCTGTACTAGTTGAAGTTTTTAAGAGTAGCTGTAGGTGAAGTGACTTATATTACCTGGCTTTCACATGAAAAAGCATAGCTGCGGTTTTGTCTGAAACTGAGTATGAAAGGATTAATTTCCTTGGCTGGCTAGAGATTTAAATAAGGGATTTCTGCTACCACCAGACATATTTCAAGGCCAACCCATTTATAAACTCCACAAAATGCTATGTTTTGCCCCAAAGTAATTCTGAGTGAATCTGAATGAATGTGAGAAGATACCCTGCCACCCCTCCCTCCGCCTTCTCCCCCACCCCCAGATTTCACCTGTGGCACCATGGAAAGCACCTTGTTCCCATGACCCCTGTCATCATTCTTGTGAGCCTGACCATGCCTTGCCTGACTGTAGGACAGAATACACTGGTCTGGAATCTGGACCCAGATGCTGTCATAATGTTATTATTCAGGACTCCGCTTCAAGCTACAGCTCTAGTCTGAGTCTGACTTCTTAATCAAAGTGGTGGGAATCTTGGAAGAATAGCTTTTCTCAAGAGCACATCTGTTTTCCTCCACCCTTGCTCACCAATATAGTTTTCTATAAGAAGTGTGCATAGATCTCTGAACTCCCTTCCAGGCTCTGGAGGAGAGCACTGGCTACTATTCCCAAAGCTGTCCAGTGCAGCTTATTCACATATACACACACATGCATAAAATTAAACACTGGGCCAGATCCTCAGATGGTGTAAAGAAGCATAGTCAATTAAATTATGTTAATTTACGGCAGCATAGAATCTGGCCGGCCATGACACCCTCAAGTGGCTATTCAGTCCTTGTTTACCCTGATTCTCCCCTGCTATCTTCCTGCCATGCCTTGATATACCTATACCTTTAAGAAAAGGGAGGCTGCCCCAGGGATTCCCAAACAAGCTCTCTTCCACTCATGAGCTACGATGTCAATGCTTCTTACTTCAATGGCTAACTACATGGGCTCCACCTCCCTAATACCCCATGCCTCGCAGCAGATCTCATTCACTGTACCCTACTTCTGGGCCTAAGCCTTTTCTGACTCCATCTTCGAGCCCACCCTGGCTCCCATCTCTGCACTATTCCTGAGTACCTAGGCCCCTGTGGCACCGGACTCTTCTGGTCCCCCTCCAGGCACTGGGCCTTCTCTGGTCCTGTCTCCACACTATTCCCAGCTACCTACTTTTTCCTGGGTACTGGACCCTTCTGGTCTCCACAAGGCACCTCTCTGGTCCCATTTCTGTTTCACTTCTGAGCACCTGAACCCACCCTGGTCCTTTCTCCACTGTCACAAGGTTGGGTCCCAGGGGTGGCCGTGACATTCCTCTGGAGGCTCCATGACCATGCCTTATTCCATCCTTAGGGCTCCTTTCCATCTTTCCTGCCACACCTTGATGATAAATATGATAATAAGGAGGCTGTCCACAGGCCTTCATGTGGCCCAGTTCCACTGACCCCCCATCGGCCTCTACCTGCACCCAGGCACCTCACTGGGTCTCATTCCATAACTGACACTAGATAGCACTTTGAGCCTTAATGGCAAATAGTATGGCTCCAAGTCAATCCCTACACCATGCCCCATGCCTTACAGATGGCATCCTTGTAGATGTTCAACTCATTGCTGATACAGCCCCTCACTGGACCTTCCAACCCCTCAGCCTGTCAGCCCCACTGCAGTTGCCAGACCCCTTGATCTCACCCAACCACTCCAGGCCTCACGCTGCTCAGTTTCTCTGCACAACTCCTTCCTGGGCTGCCAGACCCCCTGGTCTCCCTTTCGCCCTCCCTCAGGTTGCCAGATCCCTCAGTCTCTCCTCTGGCCCCTCTCTGGGCCCTCAGACTCCTCAGTCTCAACCAACCAGTCACTGGGCTACTAGGTCCCTTGATCTCTCTCTTGGCCCCTCTCCAGGCTGCCAGCCCCATTCTTGGTCCTTTGTCCTTCACCCTATTATTTCTTCATTTCCTGGATACTCTCCAGACCTTTGGACTCATCTGGCTCTGCAGTCTACTCTCTTACCCCTCACTGGGCTGCACTCTATTCTCCATCCCCTCACTGGGCCGCTAGACCCCTCTGGTCCCACTATATTTGCTGGGCCTCACTATGCAGCTTGGGTCCCTCTCACTGGGCGTCAATATGTGGCTCAGGTGCCTCTTGCTGGCTGTCTGGACCCACATAGTCCCACTCTTCTCTGGCCCCTCATTGGGCCTCTGGACCCATATGGAGGTCTTCCCTGGCCCCTCCCTGGGCCTCTGGACCCACATGGTCATGGTCTGCCCTGGCCAAGTGTTTTTCTGTTGGGGTCACAGCCTTCCCCTTCCATAGGGTCACCCACAAGTCTATGAGAGCTGAGGCTTTCTGGGACCCCATCCTCAGCTTTCCCTAAAGTGGGCCATGCATGGCATTTCATGGAGGCTGCCCCACCACAGGCAGCCCCACTACACATGCCAACCAACTCCAGTAGGGTGCAGTTTTAGGTCTTTGTCCAGAGTGCAGGACCAGTCTTCAAACTTCCCTGGTTTTACACGTCACTCTGGGCTCTCCCCTAGATGCCCTATGCCCCTTCTGGGCTGCTAACCACCAGGCCACTGGCCCTGGCTCCATCTCACATCAGAGTCTTCTATCTCTGGCCCCAGCTCACTCTCAGACCCCTACCAGCCATTGTCACCCTAGGCTGCATCCTCCCTGATCCCTCCCTTTTGGCTGTGGCCCCACAAGGACCTTTATGCCTCTCTTAGGCCCTGGCCCTGCCTCCAGGTCAGTTGAGACTCCAGGCTCTCCCAGCTCCCTCGTGGTGGGCTCCCACACCCTTTGCCCCCTCCTGCCCCCTGGCCCCAGCATAGGCCAATCAAGGTTCCCAGGGCCCATCCTCCAACTGCCAGCCCTCTTCTCTCCATGGGTCTGCCCACTTGGGCCCCTCCATAGATCACTTTCTCTCTCTGCAGGCTCAGAGCTCTCTGTAGATCTTCCTTACTGCAGCCCCTTCCTTCTCTTGGGTCCCTCCTGGCCTCTCACAAAGCCCCTGCACACACAAGTCCTGTCTCGGCTTGTCCCGAGCCCTCCTCCCAAGATGCCACAGGCACTCATCCCCTCTCTCTCTGGGCTCATCCAGCCTCTTCACAGGCCCCAGGTACTCAGCCCCCTTCTTACGGCTCTGGACCCCACTGGGTCCCCAGGAACCTTCTCCCTCCCCTTAGTTCTTACCCAAACCTCCAGATTTTAATCTACTTGCTGGCATTCAGGTGCTGCAGCCTTCCCACTAGGTGATGTTTCTTCACCAGCTCCGAAGATGTTACTGCCAGCCCTGTCTTCAGGGTCTGGGCTTATACCCTGTCTAAGCCCAACCTTCCTCCATTCAGATGCCTCCCTTCAATCAAATGACTCCTTTGACCAGGCCTAGTCGCACCTGCCAGCCCCCTGGGGCAGCTGACTCTGCCTTTAGCCCTGACCCCCACCTGTTGGTGGCTCAACAGGTTGCCTGACCTCCTAAAGTGGCAAGCACAGCCAGTGCCCTGCCATACTCCTTCCCCCATTAAGCTCAAAGTGGCAGGCACCTCAAGTACCCTGCCATATCCACCTTCACTCAGGCTCTAGCCCTGCTCCTGAGCCCTGGCCTTGCTCCCAGGCCTGTTGGGACCTCCTCCTCACCTTAGTCCCTCCTAAACCTCCTGATGTTACCCCAGCTCTAAGGCTGTATTTTCACAGGCATTCTTGGTGTCAGTTGCTGTCTCTATAGCCTGCTTAGGAGTTCCTCTCACATCAACCTCTAAGGCCAGACTGCCTGCCTACCTCAGGCCCTGGGCTTATATATGGAGGGGCAATCTCCAGCCCATCCCCCTTCTGGTCAGATGTCTCCCTTGACTGCTGATTGAGCTCTCCCTGCAGCCTTCTTTCTTCTTAAAGTAACAAGTGCCGTAAGTGTCCCATTACAGGAGGGTGCTAATCATTGTTTTATAGTGAAAGACAAAATCCACAGAATCTTAACTGATTCTCTCTTTCTGTTCTTTAAATGGATATCTGTTTTGCACTTCTGCAACTCCGATTAATGGCAGTAAGAGTTGGGCATGATTTTACAGAGATCAATAGATCTCCTGATTCAAAGTGAGAAATGGAATTGAATTATCATCATTATAATTATTTGAATTTTTCTTCCACTCAAGCCTTCAAAGGTGCCTAGTAAGGAGTGTGTCAGAAAACAGAAATAACAACATCAGCTTTAAAGGCAAAACTAAACAGGGACAGTCCTCAGTAGGTTAAGCAATGGTTGCTTTTTTCCCCCCTCACAACTGCTGTAATACAGGAGCCAAGGGAGGAATGCCCACTTTGTCTTTCTTTCAGAAACATGCTATATAATATGCATACAGGCAGAACAACAAAACTTTTTTACTTGGGCTTAAAACAGAAGAAAGTTACAGTTGGGAATAACTGCATTGCTGTTTCATCCAACTAAGGCAAAAATGATTTTTTCCACATACAGCACAGATCAGCTGAGGTACAGGGATTTATTTTATTGTTAGCTACACAGGAGGCAATGTGTTCAGCAATACAGATTTAGACTGCAGCTTAGGTGACCTGGCTTTTATTCATAGCTATGCCATCTAATTAAAATGACCAACTTTTAGGGAGCAAAATCCAGGGCATGGTCACAATCACCCCACAGACTTTTACAATCTGAACCAGTTATACAACTTCTAGTGCTGAGTAGTGTAGCCACTAGAGTGCAGTACTGCAGGCAAGCTAATTAGCTCTTCCTCTCAACAAAGCAAATTAATAGTGTGGGTGCAGCATTATGTGAACATGGCTATAACGTGTCCAGTTCATGATGTAACCCGGGGGTGGATGAATGTTTTGGCAGGCATGGTACAAATTAGTCCTGCACCATCCCTGAGTGCCAGTCTGATCCCCCTCCCCTGCCCAATCTGCTGCTTTGTTTTCTGCTTCCTGCCCTATGCTGCCTGTCTGATTTGCTGCTCTGCTTTTTGTTCCCTGCCCTATCTGTCACTGTGCTGCCTCGCCCCTCCCTAGTCTGTCATGTGCCATGTGCAGAAGCTGTCTGTGTCACTTGTGGCACATGTATTGTAGGTAGGCTACCCTTGTCTATGGCACCAAGGAATCTCATTTTGTGTCCTCAGCAGGTGCGGCGGGCACTGATCCAGGACAAGTTTTTTCAAATTCAAGACCAATATTCCAGTTAGGAAGTCCTTGTGGACTTTTAGATAAAACCCCAAAATTTGGGACTGTCTTGGAGAACTAGAATAATTGTTTTTTTTCTGTCTTCTCTATAGGTATGTCCAGAGATGTAACAGGACAGGTCTGTGCCTTGGGTGGTAGTAGCGCACAGGGCAGTGGCAGCTCTCAGCTGCTGGTAGCTGTTATTTTTATGCTGCTCTAGTCGCCTGACCTTAGTTACACTACTGATCATGTCTACTGTCCACTTGTTATGATTACATTGTAGTGTAGATATACTTGAGCTAGGTTGAAACTAGGTGGTTTGTATACAAACATCAGTATAGCAACCACAGTTATTTTTTAGTTTTTAGAGTAGGTTTGGTAAGCTATGCTGAGCTGCATACAGTCTCCACTAGTATTAGTACCCCAACAAACTAACTTTAAGCTAGGTGGTATAGGTTTACACTACATTACACTACTCTAGGGACTGCAGTGTAGTGTGACAACCTTGAGCTGTCAACTCAATTCTCCATTCCTTATTTGTAAGAGGCATCATGGTGATATCTCCTCACCTCTGTAGTGCTTTGAGAATAAAGGGCATATTTTATCATCATCATAAATCATGCCATATCATATGAAATCAATAGATACATAGGCAGGTGCCTAATTTACCCATGAATTTGAGATAAAATTCTTGGTAATAAATGCTGGCTTATATGGTAGACCTCTAGTTGTTTACTGTACACTGATTATGCAACTCGTTTGAATAAATTACTAAGATAACTTATTGAAAGGGTGGGTGAATAACATGGAGCTCTTCCTACCTGAACATCATTGCTTCTAAGAAAGGGAAATCTATTCTCCAGATATGTAACATTTCCCAGCCAAATGAAATGTTCTCTGTACTTCCTTATGTAAAATTTGTGATTCATTCCAACCTTTTTATCAAATCAACCAGAAAATCTCCTTCAGTTCAATATTCTTTACAAAAAAGTCTTCAAACAGGTAGAAGCCCAAACCTGACTCTGTTGCTAAGGGGAACTTGAGGAAAGAGGGAAGGGGTCATCTTTCTTCCTGGGTAATACTTGCGTTTTGCAGGTACAGCAGGAAGGGGAAGACACTGGGGAATCTTCTGGCTGACCTGGGTAGCACATGGAGTGGAAAGAGAAGGTTTTCAAAATTGGCTGGAGAAAACTTACGTTTAATTGTCATCTAAGTAGCACAATTACTTGCTTGACTTGCAAATCATTCCAGTTTCTGCAAAATTTCTTTTTGTGTTGCAAACAACCATTCATTATCATATGCGAGATGATAATGTGTAAAATGGCACTAAAAATATCTGAGGAATTTTGTGAGCGTTGATTAATATACAGAAAAAGAGACTATAGCTCATTTTTCAGTTAAAAAAAAGAAGTTAGTAATCCAGCCTATGCTAGTGGAATTTGTACTGTAGGAGGCATATGTCAGCTACTTTTAGAGCACAAACATTTTCAGCTACTGTAGAGTTTAGTGTAGAACTCTGTCTGTCAGCAGTTTATAGTTTTCAGTGGTAGGACAAGAAAATAATTCCTACAGCAGCTCAATAATTATAAAATTACTAATATATTGACCTTCTCCCCCATATGTCAGAGGATCTACATCTCTATTAATACTAATGAAAAATAATTTTCCAGTTTTGTACATTGGACCCTAACTTATTACCAGCAGTCACTAGAATGGAACCACATGTTAAAGAATAGATAAGTAAAAGAGAGTAACTGCTCAAAGGACATTTTCCTGGCTCAGGCAAATAGAAGTTGATTAGATCATTTTAACTTTTGAACATCAGGTCAGCTTCAGTCTAAATCTGTAGTAACTGAAAACAGTTGTCATCTGATAGCTACTTGGTGATATGTCTGAAAGGAGCAGTTTTTAATCACTCTTTATCATCTAGAAGAATTTCTGCATCCTAGTCAACAAATAAAGAATTTTCAATCTCAGTGAAGAGATTAAAAATCTAGTAGGCAGGAGTATCCCCAAATAATGACCTCTCCATAGGAGTAGCCAATTTTTCACTGGCAGTTCTAGTACTGGGCAAAATCTTTGTTTATCCCACAAAACCAGGCAGATATAACAGCTACCTCTGTTGGGCACTACTGTACAAGTGAGCAGGCAGAGGAAAAACAAATGAAAAGGTAGAACCTTGATGCTGTCCTCATACCAAGGTAAACTACCATGGAGGGGGAAGCCATCTGCATCTAGGAAAGGGTTGATGCAAATTATTTTGTCTTTGAAGCAAAGAGACTCAGAGTCAGTTTGGTCCCTGCTGGTCCTTGAGTTATGTAATTATGAGCAGCCCATCCCTCAAGTGAGAACACAAAGTATCTCTCTAGCCTAGGGGTGTTAAACATACAAGTTGTGGGCTGAATTTGGCCTGTGGAGCTATATTATCCAGCCCATAGTGCTGCCTACAGGCAGCATGCGGGGCATATGGGATGGCCCCGCATGCTGCATAGGGCACCCATTCTAGTTTGCGTCCTGCAGGGGTGGAGTGGTTCCCATGAGCAGCACAGCCTTGGAGTGGCCTTGTGCCACTCAGGCCAGTTCCAGGGACACATAGAACAGTCCTGGAGTGACTGGGACAGGACTGCACTGCATGCAGTACCTACTTCAGATCCGGAATGTGAGGCTGGTCTGTGTGCCCAGCCCAGACTAGAAACTGGCCCCGTGCCACTCATCCAGCCTATGACCATGGGTAACTGGTACCTCCTGAAACAGGGGGGGTACTTGCCCCCCCCAGCGGCTAGTCAGCGGCCAGAGGAGGTCCCCCAGTCAATAATGCTGACTGTGGGGGGAGATCCCTGTGGCTGATTGTGCACCATCCTGGAAGCAGTGTTCTCTCTAAGCTGGCTAAGAGGGAATGCTGCCTGGATGTGCCAGTGGCATGCCTGGAAGGGCCAGGAATGCACTCAGAAGTGCCAGCAGCACTTCTCCTGGTGCCCCCACTCTGCAGGCGCCACTCTCAGGGTGGGCAGCAGTGCTCTCACCTGCTTCCCCTGCCTGCTGCCTAAGCAGGGAATGCTGTTGTGAGGGGGTGCATGTGCACCCCTGTGTACCCCCTATGCATCGCTACTGCCCATGACTCTAGCCCGTAACTATCATTTTTGTCCAGACGGCATCTTACCTAAACACTTCATTTATGTATTTAGGAATTTGTATTCACCCTGCAACATTTAGCCATCTTGAATATTCATCTATTATAGTTCATTAAAAAATATAGCAAAATATAAAAGGGACCTTTCTTTCCTCTGCTTATTAACACAATAAAGCTCCCAATCAATACAACTTGAAGAGACGCCAAAATGCTTCACCCACTGCATGTAATAAAGCAAACATGATATGCAAACAATTCCAGTCAAGTATATTTGAAAGTGATGCTATCTCACAGGAAGAACACATAGCTAAGTTTATTGAAGCCAGAATCAAACTGTTCTGAGAGTAACATCACAAGTTCTTCAAAACAGGGCTAATATTAATTCAATTAAATGTTGGGACCTCCAAAATAAATGACATTTGGCATTCTTAATTGTTACTAGTTTCAGAAAATGGAGAGATTCAAGACCATTTTTGAAAGAAGAAAGATGATAAAAGATAATTGGAAATGTGTGAGTAGAAAAATACAGTTTTAATTATTGACTGGTTCACTCTCTCCAAAACTACTCTCCATAAAGCAACAGCCCCTTGACATCACCTGAATAACTGATAGCAGACATACTGTATCATGTATATATTTCACTGCACTATGGTATTTTGTATTTTCTACAGCATTTGTCTAGATGCATAAAGGGAATCCAAATGGGAACTTACACTCTTTTCCAGAGAGACTGTACTCTATGCAATGCTCTCAGCCCCAACTGTCGGGGGGGGGGGGGGTTTCTGGTTTTTTTACTGCCTCAGGTAAACTAGTTATTATACTCTCACTCCAGGATCAAAGTCTCTTTTATGACAAAGAACAAATAAATATTTTCTTCTTTAGTCAATCTCTTACTCTGCCCACATGCCAGAGCCAGCCATGCCTATTGTCACTTAGCACAAGTGGGAAAGGCAGGCTTAGCCCATATTTATATATATCTGGCATTGCCAAATACTGAATAAAATAGTAATATTGCAGTAATGATGGTATCTCTCATTTCCATTACAGAACTTGACATCAAGACTGGGCTGATTCAGCAAACTCTTTCCATTTCAAGGTTTAACTATCAGTCTTCTTTCTCTCTCTCTTTTTTCTAAACTGGAGTGATGAATATAAATAGTATTTTATACTGAATCAGTCAGAGGCACTTACCATTTCCAGGACATTTCTCCCATCATAAAAGAAGTGTGCAACTAAGCATCCCTTCATCTTCTATTATATGAATAAAAAATGTCAAAATGTGATAGAAATACAAAAGCTCCATGAGCATGATTCTCCATATGTGTACATCAATGTAAATCCAGAAGAACACAAGTTAATGGAGCTACCCTGGCACAGGACTGATCTAACAGTATGGTAAGATGAACTAGTTAGTTATGGCATGGTGAAAGGGGGTCTGGATTTACTGCATGTCACCTGCTTCATAGTAACTGTTCACGTGCACCTTCTTGGTAGTTTAGTCCTTGATGAAAGAGGACTAAACTTCCATAGGTTAGCTTGTGGGGTAAGAGCAGGCACATGGGCAGTTACTATGGAGCATTTAATCTATGCCCCCTGTTGGGGGTTACCTTGAGGGTTACCATGACATTGAACAAGTCTAAGAGAGTAGAGAATCAGGTTCCATAGAACTTCTGCGCTCAATGAAAACAGTTTTGAAAGTTTGTAAAAAAGAAATGACACTCTTCTAGTCGTGAAATGAGTGGGTTTAAAAAAAAAGTATTCAAAAGTCCTTGATGACACTGGGAAAGTCAATGAACAAGCAGAGCAGTGGGAGCAGCAAAAATAAGTTTCTTTGAGTCATTCCGTTAATGTCTTTTAGTGCTGACAATCTCTAAAGGTACACGGCAGTGCAGTGTGTACAATCCTTTTTCTCTTCAGCATCATGTCTGCCAGCAAGTCAGTATTGCCTGTCAGGAATTTTTTCAATGGCAGCTAAAGCCAACTTGTTTTATACAGACATGGAACAGACAAGAGCTTGTAGCAAATTTGTTTATAACAGCTAAATCAGATTTGCAAGAATCCACATCAGAAGTATTTCTTAAAATTTCTTTAGGAAACTAAGAGGGTAAGCTCTCCAATAATTCAAACAGCTGCACATGGGAGGAGGTGAAATTACTGGGGAAGTATTAGAGAGGAAAGGAGTACTGCCCTGGTTAAATATTTATGAATGAAACTTTTCCTGAGTATGGTTCTGGAACTCTCTGCATATATATCCATGACTATAAAAACATCACATTCTGATAGCTCGATTCATGCCATTGTCTCAATGGAAATGCAATATGAAATAAGTGATTGTTTCCAGAGCAAAAATGCTGGGCAGAGTTTTAAATAGATTGATTAGGGACTAACATCTCTTTGCTGTAGCACTGTCATGATAAACAATAGTCAGTTATCCATTTCTCTGTTGGTTTGTTGAGGTATTCTTTAAGACTGCTTCCAGAATAAAAACAAATTCAAAGCAGGACGCTAGCCATTTAATGGTAAAAACCTGAAGTGAAGAGATAATGAGAACTTTTTTCTTAAACTATGAACTGAATAGATCCAACCATAATGCTCAGGAGTAAAAAGTCAGTGCTGAGGAATATGTTTTAACACTCACATTTCAGATCCTGCAATCTTGCTAAACATTTCAGAATTCCCTTAATGGTTTGTACTTTCTTAGAGGATGTTCTGCCCCTCTGCTAGTTCAGTGGAAAAGGGTAAAATAGCTGTTACAAGCACTTGTACAGTGCTGTTGCTAGCCATGTGGGCGTCAATAGTTAAGAAATGGGAACAGTCTAAAACAGTCATTCTCAGCATTTTTAGACTTAAGGCACCCCTGGATAGATACAAGACACTCCTGAATACACTTGAGGCACCTCTTGGAAACTGCTGGCTCTTAGTTTTCACTCTTTTTTTGACTACAGAAAAATAGTACAGCAGTTTTGCTGTTCAAAAGATGACCACAACTAGGGATTTCTATTTGAAATCTCTGAGTTTATCTTCTGAATCATGTTTGTATACCTAACAATGCTAACATTGCATGGCAGCCCATGACACCCTCAAAAGGATCTCAAAGCACCCCAAGGAGGCACTCTTGTTGAGAATCACTGAATAGCCTAAATTGAATACATTGCTCACATAATGCAACTTCACCAAATAGACATTTGTAACACGCGGACCACATTATATTGTCCTGCTGCCAAGTCCAGGACTACTGTTGAGAAACAAGCCCCAGGCACTTGTTTTCATTTTGCGCCTGTCCAAGCCCTGTAGTTAGGCAATGCAAATCCTAAACACTTGCCCCAGTGCTGCTCTTCCCTTTTTGTAGTTGCCAGGTTTGGGCATGGCTACAAAAGGAGCAAACAGGTTGGACTTATTTTTCAGGTTGAGCCCAGCAACAGTCCCCAGGCTCAGCTGGGCTGGTATAGATAGGGTCTCAGTTTCTAGTCTGTTTTTAGACGTTTAATGCTTGAGATGTGATGTTCTGACACCAGTGTACAAATCTCAGCAAAACCACGTTCTCTCTTAATGATTACTCCTGTACATTAGATTACTATACATATATAAAAAAATAGATTTATAAATGTGGGAAGCTGGGTGTAGCAGAACCCTGACTGTGCTCTTTTCATGATTTGTATCTCCTGTGCCCCTCCTGAAGTCCCATTTTGCTAGGCACTGAACACACACATCCTAAGTGACAGTGCCTCTTTGTAAACTGTGCTTTTCCGGGTGGAGGATGGGTCCAGACAGGGGACTTACCATAGCTACCTTGCCATCTTCATGTAGCAGCTGTGGCTGGTGAACTCAGACTGGTGGGGCAGGTGGAGTGGCACACGGGAGCGGGGGGCGGTTTGCAGCTGGCCAGGAGCAGAGGGTTTGCAGCCTCCCTGCTCCTGGCTAGAGTGCCCGGCCAGCTGCAAACTCCTCTCCACCCCCGCCCTGACCCCCTTCCCCCCCCTCCCCGTGTAACGCTTCACCTGCCCCACCAGTCTGAGTTCACCAGCCGTGCCTGCTATGTAGATGCCCAGGAGACTTCTGGGAGGGTCCCCGACTCCTGCCCTTATATTTTGTTTTATCAGCAAAAGTTGCAACCTCACACAAAGGCTCTGTGTCTATCCTGTCTAACTGCAGCAACACCACCAGTGTAAGAGAGGACAGTATGCAGAGGATGCAATGGGGGCCCAAGGCCAGGGGGCCACACAGCTGCAGTGTTCATAAGGGATGTCCATAGGAGGTATCGAAGCAGGAAGGAGGAAATGTTGCAGGTCTTGGTCATCACCTTGGCCGCCATCTACACTAGGCCACTTACAGAAAACCACATAACTTAGATTGATTCCTCCTCAGGCTTTTTGAATGTCTGTACATGGCCTAGGAGATTATCTGATAATTAACATCCTTTTGTTTTCCTTACTCCAAACTTCTTGCAGAACAGTTTAATTCTGAGACACGTCCAACACGTGCGATAGAATCTTCTCAGCTGTCTACACTCCTTCCAACATTTGCCTGTTACTGTACCATAAATGAATTTAATTTCAAGTGGGGTTATACACTATCAATTTAGGATTTAAAAGTATTTTTATTTTATTATGGTGCAGACAATTGTGTGAAGACCATTGTTCCAGATGGTCTCCCATTCTTCAGCCCTAATTTCTGATCCAATGTCATTAGTCCACTTTGTCTTAAAGTGTTTTTTCTTCTATTTAAAATGGCTATTTAAAATTGCTTTATATAACACAGACAGTAGGCCTGTGTGTTTCATAGGTGTGACCAATATTTTCTCAAATTCTGTTAGCTTTCTACTGAGGTTTACCTTTCTTTGGGAGTGTGTTGAAAAGTGTCTCAATTGCAGGTAATGGAAAAATGGGATTTTAATGTCACCTGCAATACGTTGTATTTTTTAAAGTTTTAAATATATTGAGACTAACTTATTTTGAGATTATTTTGCATTCAGTAACAATTTTGGATACAGAATGTTGCACCCAGTGTCCTTTCAATCCTACTGGGGGATCTATTCACAATACCAGATCTTGTGCCTTGTCTACAGCCGAATGGGCTGCAACAGGGAACAGGACAGCATCTCACTGGTATGGAGCCAATCCCCAGGGACAAGAGGGACTTAATTCTTTACTGGGACATAGAAAAATCAGTAAGGCAAAAACAGAAGTCAGCACAATCCTTTGTGCAGTATGTACAAAAGATACTATTGTATTTTCTTGCACCTTGTTTTGGAAAGGCAGAGTGAAGAAAAAAATTTTTTTTTTCCAGAGGTATGGCTGAACAAAGCCTGCTTAACTGCTTTCCTGATTAACTAAGCTAAAACCCTAACTGACACCCAAGACTGGTCTCCATGGGTGGATCTTTGATTTTGAAAAGAGCTAAAGAGTCTCCAAGTCTGTGAGATAGGAGAGAGACCAGGAATAGCTAGCAGGCAGCAAGATTGCCCTAAGAAAAGTTGGCTTAATTTAGTGGAGCAGTAAAACTAGGAAAAAGGAGAAATGACTATTAACATAGATATAGTAAAGAACAATGAGCCATTAAATCAATTGATTCTATCAGCTGACTGAATAATAATGCAAAAACTGCTGCTGTTGCTGCTGGACAGGGATCACAGAAGGGTGTTTCTATCCTGGGCAGAAAATCAGATTCCCCATGAACCCCAATTTTGGGGAGCTGATTTTGGAGGGAGAAGTATGTGTTGTGTATGAGAAGACATGTTTTTTTTTTTTCCACTGATGGGTTGACTTTCCCAGATTCTCCCTTTCCCTTTTCAGGATTCTTCCACAGCCTACTTTGTTTCCTATTAATTATCTTTATCATTCTCTCCTTCCTCCTTCTGCCCTTCAAGTCCCTCTCCCCTATCATTCTTTCCCTCCTTCCCTGTCTCCCCACACACTCTTGTTCACATTTTTATCCTCACATTTCACTAATTTTGAACCCTTAGGCTAGGGACAGAAATTATACATAAACTAGTATAAGTGATCAGAAAGAAACCAGTTCAAATCTGTAACACAACAAAAGTTCAGTGCACATAAACTGATCTCTAAAGGGCTGTAACCATATTAAGATAAACCTGGATGGATGGACTATCATATTTAACTAATTTAGGTTGAAATAGTTAACTTATGTCTCCGATCCCCTCCAGAGTCAAGTTAACTCAAAGCGCCTCCATCATTCCAGGGTTCCTTGCATTTCCCCAAAAAGCCCCCTCACAGGGTGGGCGGGCTAGCCTTGGCCCAAGCCGTCTGCTCCAGCCGAGCAGGGAGGCTTACTCTAGTGCCTGCTGGCTTCTGGCCTGGGCTACTGCAGGCATGTGGCTGCATTGCCAGAATCAAAAGTGAATGTCTGTTTGCTTGCTTATTGGTTCAATCTACATAGTTTAGACTAACCTAAAGATGATTCCTAAGGAGACCGAACTGGTAAGATGGTCCATCAGATCTAGTTAGTCAGTCAGTCAGTGAGAGACAGATCAAGTGTCTGCAGACACTGCATACTGCTCTACAAATGAAAGTGTGTTGTTCTTCTCATTCACATATGCCTGTAT
Organism: Alligator mississippiensis; assembly: GCF_030867095.1. Taxonomy (NCBI): domain Eukaryota; kingdom Metazoa; phylum Chordata; order Crocodylia; family Alligatoridae; genus Alligator; species Alligator mississippiensis. Next base: position 127,608,975 of record NC_081825.1, on the reverse strand, counting down.
TTATTGAGCCTGGTTTTCACTACAAAATGTCAGGAATGTTGAATGAGAAAGAACTTGAGACAATATGAGATACAAACTGAAACAGTAGTTTCAGGAGAGAGAGGGAGAGAGAGAAAGAGAGATCATGAAGTCACAGGACTTGCTGCAGTTCTGGAAATCAACATGGCCCCAGATGTGCTATATTTGGAAAGCTCTGTTTTAAATGTAGCAAGAGGAACCATTTTGTCCAGTGCTGCAGATCCCAAATATGTTACCTTTAAGCACACACAGCTAAGCCTACACTGGAAGACAAATTTTATGTAGCTATGGTACAGTCAAGGAAAATGAATGAGAGGGACTGGATTTTGCCAGTGGAAATGCAAGGAAGAATGGTTTAATTTAAATTAGGCACCAGAAATCAGGTTAATATTTTACCAGAACATTAATAGAGAAAATGAAAATTGAGATCAAAAGTGAGTTCAACAAACATCAAAATAATTGGCTAATTCTGGAACAAATATTCCACTGAAAGGGAGATGCATTGTTAGCATCCAATATAAAAAAAGAGTATACAAACTGCTTTCATTGTGGTATGTAGGGGAAAGGACACCAGTTTTGAGTCTGACAGCTTGTGAGAAACTGATGCTAGTTAAGTGTGTGCTTCCAGTACAAGAAGATGCAACATTCATGCCTCCTGATAATCCTCTTGACATCATGATCCAAATCTGGACAGTCTTAGGAAAAAAAACCCCAATTCTTGCAGAACACAAAAAGCAACCTTGTCCTTATGGGAAAAAAATTCACCTACAGACACAAATACAAATACTATCATGCAGAAAGAGAAAATCAGCCTCAGTAGTTTGTAGCTAATGAACTTTGTGCTATGTGCAGAAGCACAGCTGCCAAAAGTGTAAATCAATCCAATCCCAATATAAGAACTTAAATCTATCAAGACTTGGAGGAACAGCTTCCCATCAGGAACAATTCATAAATTGGATCTGATACTTTGTTGGTCTGAGAAAGAAGTTAAACTTTCTGCAAGACTTGTTAAAAGTGATGCACTTACAGGGGAATAGGAAGGTAAGTGGTAAAGACTCATCCCAGAGTAAGGTGCTAGTTACCTCTCCTCTGCAGATGAGTGGTAATTGAGTTTTGTTTTGATTTCTGTACTTTTTGTTAAGACAGAAGATATAATATAGAGTTGATCCCTAATTAGAGGAGACTGAGTTAGTAATTGGGCGATGGTCCCTCAGTTAAGTACCTAGTTAGTCAATTAATGAGAGAGAGACCAAGGGTCTGCATATATTGCATACTGCTCTACAAATTAAAGTGTATTATTCTTCTCATTCATGTATGCCTACATTTATTGAACCCAGTGATCACTACAGGCCTAGCCATGTGAGGATACACAGGGAAAAAGTGGGTTCAAGGAGACCTGTCTCCCATCCCTGGACTCTGTGGTAGGGCTGTCGATAATTCCTGTCCTTGGGTGGAGAAAGCTGCCATTGTTATCACTATTCTTCCCAGAGGAAACAAGAAGCACTGGGAGAAGAAAAGGAGCAGTGTCAACTGCCGCCCCAAAGGCACAATTCAGGGAGGAGTACATGCTGCAAACCTGTGGAAGGATGGCACAGATTTCCTTAGGGTTCCTTGAGGCACTGCCTGCTTGATACATTGCCTCTAGGGCAGTGCAGCTCAACCCTCCCAAAAAGCAGCAGCATAATTTAGCCCTTCATGCCGAATGTTAAGAATGGGTTTATAATAATAGCCAATAAAATAAAAACTTCATAAGCAGAACCCAAAGTGCAAAACACTTAGCATTTCCCTCAGGGGGCTGACTTAATGAGTTGAGGGTGATAGGTGCTTTTCTGGAATCAGCATCTGCATGAGGTAAATAAATGGAGAGAGAATCTGGCCAAGTTGCTTTTAGGGAAAGTATTTCAAACTGTCTCCTATGTGACCATTTGTTCCCAGCTTACTTCTTTTGTTGTTTTACCTGCTCCAGGCAACTGATTTATTTCAAAGAATCAATCATTGCTCGCAGATATGACCACAATGCAGGAAAAAACACCAAACATTGCGTCTTTTTTTTTTTACAAAATACTTTACAGTGTCCCCAAGCTTGCTCTGAGCTCTTTGTAGGCAGAACCCATATCCCACAATGAGTTTAGTACAGTATTGCGCCCACTACCAAATCAATCCACTACATTTTCAGCAATTCCACTGAATGCTATGGACAAATGAGCTGGTCTTAAATCTTGTGCTCTTGTGTTGCACAAGCAGTATGATGCATTATGCTGAGGGAACAACAAGATGAACAATCTACAGTATATATAGCGTGAAAAGTTCTTTTGGTAAATGATGTAATATAACCGAACTAGGTCCCAGTATGTAATTAAGATAATAAAAGTGGAAGTGGCAGTTAACAGCAAAAGCACATTGCTTTCTGTATGGTAAACACAGTTATATAATCCTATTATGCAGTGACATTTCCCACAGCTTACTTTTATATCTGTCATCTTAGAAATACAGAAATCTTGCCCACAATAAATAATAACGTTATAATGTTATTAAACCTGCCAACACATCTCCACCACCCCCACAATTACTACACCCTACAACAGAGCCATCGGCATCCCGGGATCTTACAGCTGCACCTCCAGAAATGTAATATACCTCATCCAGTGCACCAAATGCCCTGATGGAAAATATGTAGGAGAGACCAGACAACAACTGCGCACCAGAATGAACGCACACTGGAAATCCATCAAAGACAGAAATACCCAATTACCGGTGGGGGCACATTTCTCACAGGAGGGCCACTCTCTCTCCAATCTCTCAGTCCTGATCCTCAAGGGAAACTTACACAACGCTTCCCAGAGACGAGCCTATGAGCTCCATTTCATCAACCTGCTGGATACTAGAGATCATGGACTAAACATAGACATTGGATTTTTGATACATTATAATCTGCCTGGCAACTGACTCCCCAGCCCAGCCCCTGGCTTCTTCACTTTTCATTCCATCCAGAAAGAGCACACACCAACTGCTGAAACTTCCTTAGCCTGACGAAGGGTTTTTGAACCCGAAAGCTTGCTTAATAACTTTTCTCCAACTATTTGGGTTGGTCTAATAAAAGATATCAAATTCACCCAAGGAACCTTGTCTGCCTATGTCCTTAGACCAACACGGCTATGACCTTAACCCCTGCAATGTCAACCAATTACATTTTTCTTTCTCACTGGTTTCTCTTGTATTAGATCGAGTGATAATATCTATTTTAATTAATAAAATAATATCCTACAAATAAGAAGAGAACATTACTAGACTCATTCACTCAAATGAGATGTGCAGTCATTATGAGCAGTTGGTGTTGGACCCTGTATGCAGACACGGTATTTTCTTGTGGGAAGAATGAGACAGATGATTTAAATCACTATTTGTAGTCTTGCTCATTCTTTGGAGAAATAATAGGGAAAAGGATCTATTTATTAGGTGAAGATTTAAAAACCTAGGCTATTAATGAGGCAAAAAACAAGTTGGCTTTTTCAAAAAAGTTATAGCCTGTCCTATTCTCCTTGGGTATATTTGTTTTACTTGTGCAAAGAATAAGAGTCAAATTCAAATAAAATTCCCATTTTTATTCCTTTATTTTACTATTGTCTATTGCTTAATTTTTTATATCTTTGCATCTTAATATATTAGGTTTGTTTTAATTTTGTTCACATTGGTATTGTATGTGTCATGGCGGGGTCCTCTCGGAGGACCATGATCTCCTCGAGGTCCCTCGCTCCGTGTCACGCCGGCCCAAGGCACCCTCCAATTCTCGCCCACCACATCTTGTTGGAAAATGTAATAGGGAGGCTGCCTATGACTCCCTGGACATGGCTACTCGGGACCTCTGTCCCCGCGGTTCTTCCGGACCCCCTGGGGGTCTCCCGATATGGTGGGTGTTCCCCGGACACCCTAGCCTTATGGGCTATGCGTGGCTCCTACCAGCCCCTAATACCACGCCCCAAGCCTTGCAGATGTAATAGATGTTGTTAGGTCTGTACGCCCGCTTTCCGGGCCTCCTCTAAAGTGTAGCCCACTCTGGGCTCTCTCTCTCGCACCCAGCCTCTCACTGGGACTCTCCTGATGGTGCGGTCCCGCTCAGGGACTCCCTAGCGGGCCCCGGCCCTTCCCTGGCCAACCGCACGGATACCCTCTCGGACCCCGGCGCACTGCGCTGCTACTCCCTGTCTTCTCGGGGGCAACTACAGTGCCCTGCCTCGGTCTGAGGGGTGTTGCCGCACTAGCCTGCGGCTGGGCTCGCTATGCTCGTCTCGGGCTCCTCAATATGGCCCCTCTCGGGCTCCTCAATATCGCCCCGCTCCAGGGCTGCTCAGCAATTGTCCCTCTCCAGGGCTGCTCAGTAATTGCCCCTCTCCAGGGCTGCTCGGTATGGCGCTCCCCTTCTTTGGGGCTCGCTGTGCCCCCACGGGGCTTCTCAATAATACAAAGTGGCGCTCCCCCTCTTTGGGGCTCGCCGTGCCCCCATGGGGCTTCTCAATGAAATCGCCCCTCGCTCTGGGGCTGGGGTCTATGTACCCCGCACGCAATCCGGGATCTATGTCCCCCCGTCTGCAACCTACTGGTTGCGCCCGCGACCCACTGGCCGCGCTCCTCGCCGCCAGTTGCTCCCGCGCTGGCGTGCAAGCTGTGCCTTCACTGGCGCTGTGAAATTAATGCGCCCTCTTGGCGCTAGGGCACCCCACGCTCTCTGGGGTCCCTATGATTGAGGCCTCCTCCAACCCCTACAGCCTCACCCAAGCCTCCGGGTGTAATATCACAACGTCAAAGCAAACCCACAAGCCTCTAGGCTGTAACACAAACGCAAGCTCAAGCCATCTGGCTATTACTCAAACCCGAAGCCCTATGGCCATAACAACATTGCTCCATATGACCATGGTACTTGCTGCTAGGCTCCTTTCCACATCCTCACTCCCAGAGCTCCTGCCTCCCAGGCTGCTGGCAGGGAACTGCTAGCCTGGCTTCAGCCCTGGGCTTTACAAAGGCCAGGCCCTGCCCCCTTCTGGCCAGCTGCTTCTGATTAGTTGCCCCAGCAACTTGCAGCTGTGCTCATTAGGCACTGCCAGGGCTCTCTCCCTGGCAGTTTCTTCTCTCCAGGAGCAGAGCACCGAGGTGCCCTGCGACACACCTCCCCCCTTAAGATCTTGACTCACCGAGGCAGATCTTCATTCATTCAAATCCCGTTGGACTCGGTGGCTCTTCTTGGCCTCTCTTCCCGCACCTGGCGTCTCTCTTATAAGTGGAGGAGGTTTTAAGGCGCCCCCAGCTCGCCTTTTCCCCAGGGTGCACCGCGTGGGATTTTCCGGGAGTTACCCTGCCAAAGGTAGTCCCCCCACACTAGCTTGTCCCTGGTAGGGTGCTACTCAGGCCTCTCTCTCATTCTCTATTACCGCCTTTACCCTGTGGAGCCAAAGCCCCTTCTTTCTTGCTGGGAGAGCTGTTTCCTGCTACATGGGGTGACTCACCCCTCTTCCTCCGTCTGTGTCCCAGGTCTTCTCTTTTCCGTGTTCTATTCCATACCTCCCTCCTTTCCTTGGCTTCCTGCCAATCCTGGAGCTTTCCCCAAAGCTCCCACTGCACCTTAAGTGCCTGCCGGGCATCTTCCATCCACCAAAACTCTATTTTCCTCTGGCCAGTCGGTCTTCCACCAGGCCCTGTATATATTTTCACCCATGCTACCCCTCCGACTCTGGTCTCTACTATCTTCCTTAGGGTCCTCCACCCGACTTGCCGTGGGAGATTATTAATATAAACATAAGGTTGTCTTTCTTTCCTTTGTCTTGTCTCCCCCTGAGTTGGTTTAGTCATAGCTGGACCTTCTACCTTTTTAGTTGGACCTGCCGTCTGGGTTTGACTCGGTCCCTTTTGCTTCACAGAGCTGGGTAGCTCCGCTCTAGGGTAGATTCATAGATTCATAGATGTTAGGGTCGGAAGGGACCTCAATAGATCATCAAGTCCGACCGCCTGCATAAGCAGGAAAGAGTGCTGGGTCTAAATGACCCCAGCTAGATACTCGTCTAACCTCCTCTTGAAGACCCCCACGGTAGGGGAGAGCACCACCTCCAGGTAGGGCTTGGGATGCGCCTCTCCTCCCCCCTTAGCTTCCTTGGGGTTTCGGTTTCTCTGGTCCTCTTCAGGCCTCGGGACTCTTCTCTCACCAGGAGATTCTATCGCCTTCTCCCCTATAGCAGCCGCCCCTTGTCTGCTTTACACCGGAATCTGAGCTGTCTCCGGCCCCTGGTCTAGTTTCTTCTGTTGCTTTTGTTTTAGGGCTGCCAATCTTGCAGCATCACCCCCACTAGCAACTTTTCCCAGCTTTTCCCGGAGGTCACTCATCTCGGTAGTGTACTGGACCACCCACTGACTCCATCTCTGATTGAGACCCTCCATAACTGCAGTGGTGATCTCTTCTTTCAACCTCATGGGGTTCACCCCTAAGAGTACCTCCACCTTTGCATTCTTTTCCTGCTGCTCAGGTTCCTTTCCTTCTCTAAGGATCTGTAAACTTTCCGTTCTAGGTGGCTCCTGACTCTTCTCCTCTTTCCGGAGCATGGGCTGCACCGCTTTTAGCATTTTCTCTGCATCTACTAACATCTCTTTCAGGCCTTTAAGCTCCTGGAGGTGCTCCTCATATCCTGCCTTGACCCTGGAGGCATGTCCCTCCAACTGACTGCTTATTATGGCTAGTCTTCCGCAAGGTATCTGAGCGGTCTGTACGGGCTGTTGTACCACCCTCTCTTGCAATGCCAGTTCCCTGGCTGTGCTTTCTTTTAACAGAGTCTTTAGGGACTGGATCTCTTCCCCCTTTTGGTCATGGTCCTTTTCTGCTTCTTGCAATCGAGCTCGCAATTCTACACCCTCCTTGGTGAAGGCTCCCACCTCCATTAGCAGGCACTGTCTCTGTTCCTGGAACGTTTTAATCTGTTCCTCTAAGGCCTGTACCTGCCGTCTCGAGGTTTGCATCTGCTGCCGTAGCTGCTCCCTCTCAGTGTCGGTTGCTGCCTCTTTAGCCAACCTCTCTGCTAGCAGGGCTTTAAGGTGCTGTACCTGGTCTTCCAGGCAGCCGTTTTCCGCCTCTGCGGTCTGCAGCTGAGACTGCAGCTTCATGTGCTCTACCGTTTTGTCCTCCAGGTGGGTTTTAAGGGCCCGTATCTGTTCTTCACAGAGGTCCTTTTCCACTGCCCCTTTTTCCAACTGGGCCCGCAACTCTTCAGTCTCTCTCACCTTGGTCTCTCTTTCTCTCCCCTTTGACACTGGGCCTGCAGCTTTATATGCTCCTCTATTTTGACTTTCATCTCAGCCTCAAGGGACTGCTTCTGTGCTTCTAAAGCCTCCTGACTGGCCATATATTCTTTCACTTTCTCCATCTCTCTTATTATCACCTTCCTGGTTACTTCTACCCTTATATGATCCTCTGCCAGCTTCTTCCTAAGCTCCTCAGCTATGCGTTCTGCCTGGTCACATCTATCTCGCCAGAGCCCCCGGCTCTCCTCCAGGCTTTCTATCTGTTCCATCTGACTGTGGACTTCTTTCTGGAGGGTTGCTATAAAGCTTTTAGATATTTCAAGCTTTTGCATTACCTCCTTTTGTTCTCCTGTTTGGTTCCCATCAGGCTCTGGGGACTTCCTCCTCCATGCAGCCAACTCCTCCTGCATCTCTCACAGCTGCTCCTCTCGCTGTCTGCTCTTTCTGGCCTCCTCTGCCACGAGCCGTTCTAATGCTCGAGTCTTCTCTGCTCCTGATGCCATCAGGTGCCTTATCTCTTTGGAACCGCCTTCTTTCTTCCCGGGTTGTACTCGCAACTCTAAAGCGGCCACTTTCGCCTCGGCTTGCACCTTCTTTGACCTCGTCATTTCTAGCTCCAACTCTAGACGGGCAGCCTTTTCCTCTGCCTCATCCACCTGCAACTGCCAGGTGAAGGCTTCTTGCCACCTGTCTTCTAGAGCTACTATTCCTGCCATAGCTAAGCCTTTTTTTTTTTTTTTTTCTCTAGACCTAACCCAACGTCTTTCTATCTACTATTCTGGCTGGCAGTCTTATACCTGATCTGGGCTTATCCTCTCAAGCCCCAAATCTCACCGCCTTGCCTACTCTGTAGATATGTCTTAGCCCTAAGGTTCATTTTCCCTTGTGAGGGACACGGGTTCTTTCCCCGTGCATGGCGGTTTCCTGGCCAATGCACCAGTTGTCACGGCGGGGTCCTCTTGGAGGGCCGTGATCTCCTTGAGGTCCCTCGCTCCGTGTCACGCCGGCCCAAGGCACCCTCCAATTCTCGCCCGCCACGTCTTGTTGGAAAATGTAATAGGGAGGCTGCCTATGACTCCCTGGGCACGGCTACTCGGGACCTCTGTCCCCGCGGTTCTTCTGGACCCCCTGGGGGTCTCCCGATATGGTGGGTGTTCCCCGGACACCCTAGCCTTATGGGCTATGCGTGGCTCCTACCAGCCGCTAATACCACGCCCCAAGCCTTGCAAATGTAATAGACGTTGTTAAGTCTGTACGCCCGCTTCCCGGGCCTCCTCTAAAGTGTAGCCCACTCTGGGCTCTCTCTCTCGCACCCAGCCTCTCACTGGGACTCTCCTGATGGTGCGGTCCCGCTCAGGGACTCCCTAGCGGGCCCCGGCCCTTCCCTGGCCAACCGCATGGATACCCTCTCGGACCCCGGCGCACCGCGCTGCTACTCCCTGTCTTCTCGGGGGCAACTGCAGCGCCCTGCCTCGATCTGAGGGGTGTTGCCGCACTAGCCTGCGGCCGGGCTCGCTATGCTCGTCTCGGGCTCCTCAATATGGCCCCTCTCGGGCTCCTCAATATCGCCCCGCTCCAGGGCTGCTCAGCAATTGTCCCTCTCCAGGGCTGCTCAGTAATTGCCCCTCTCCAGGGCTGCTCGGTATGGCGCTCCCCTTCTTTGGGGCTCGCTGTGCCCCCACGGGGCTTCTCAATAATACAAAGTGGCGCTCCCCCTCTTTGGGGCTCGCCGTGCCCCCGTGGGGCTTCTCAATGAAATCGCCCCTCGCTCTGGGGCTGGGGTCTATGTACCCCGCACGCAATCCGGGATCTATGTCCCCCCGTCTGCAACCTACTGGTTGCGCCCGCAACCCACTGGCCGTGCTCCTCGCTGCCAGTTGCTCCCGCGCTGGCGTGCAAGCTGCGCCTTCACTGGCGCTGTGAAATTAATGCGCCCTCTTGGCGCTAGGGCACCCCACACTCTCTGGGGTCCCTATGATTGAGGCCTCCTCCAACCCCTACAGCCTCACCCAAGCCTCCGGGTGTAATATCACAACGTCAAAGCAAACCCACAAGCCTCTAGGCTGTAACACAAACGCAAGCTCAAGCCGTCTGGTTATAACTCAAACCCGAAGCCCTATGGCCATAACAACATTGCTCCATATGACCATGGTACTTGCTGCTAGGCTCCTTTCCACATCCTCACTCCCAGAGCTCCTGCCTCCCAGGCTGCTGGCAGGGAACTGCTAGCCTGGCTTCAGCCCTGGGCTTTACAAAGGCCAGGCCCTGCCCCCTTCTGGCCAGCTGCTTCTGATTAGTTGCCCCGGCAACTTGCAGCTGTGCTCATTAGGCACTGCCAGGGCTCTCTCCCTGGCAGTTTCTCCTCTCCAGGAGCAGAGCACCGAGGTGCCCTGCGACAGTATGCTTTTACCCACCTGCATACGTTAAATAATTTTATTATATATTTTATTCAATTGTCAATTTTACTCTATTGCTTTAGCAAAAGGTGTAAATAAACTATTTATATTTTTATTTATAAGACAATATTCATTGCATGCACCATGCTATTCATCTACAACTTTGAATGGGGAAAGCAGTTACTGGAAAAATAACCTGTTCAATAAAAATATTTAATAATAAAGATACCAATCACATGAGATACTGTCCATCTGATCTTAATGGTTGAGCCCAGCTGAACTGAAAGATAACTAGCTTAGAAAACTAAAGAAAACTAATTCCCAGCCAAGACTTTGCCATTTACACTTTTGTTTTGAGCAGAAATATTGCTAAGTTAAAAGCACAGTTGGTGTCTAAAAAACTGTTCCTTTTCCGTAGAAATGTAAACACTGCCAATAATGGTCATAATTTTAATAGAAAGCCCATCCTTGCATCAAATTCCAGTTTCAGAATTTAGTAATTCTTCAGTAATTTGGTTGACTTCCATAGAGTCTTATCTTTGTCTTGCCTAGTCCCTTTTAAGTTCTTTAATGATATCTCAGTCATTTATACTAAGTGAATTACTGATATGTGTTCCATGTAAATTTATACTTTGCAGTATCATAATTGTGGATGTACATTCAAGAGTTTAAAAATAGCCATCCTAGTCTAGGCATGGCAGGCCTGGTGAAGCAAGCGAAAAAGATTAGAATGAAACTGTATGGTGATCCTTAAGTGTCTGATTTTAAAAACTTACTAAAATCATTTCATTAAGAGAGAGTAAAGTGATATGAGACAATGCACTTCTGAAATGATTATTGCAAACTGAGGCTGATGAGAGCACTCTCACATAGCAAAAACAAACGCAGTTTTATAATGATGGCAGGAATCCAGTAAACGTGGGGAGAATGATACCGGGCCAATTAGATCAGCCAAAACTGTAAAAACACAAAGATCAGGCCAATTATAATGGCTGGTAGCACTAGAAGAATTGATTTTCTAACCCCCCTTCCCTCCCCTCCCCCCAAAAGTAGGGAAGAAAAGCCAAAAAATGAAATTAGCCTCTATAGAGAAAGCTCGACAAAGCTTAAAGGGATGGGAGAAAACAAACAAGATAAAACAAAACACCATCATAGGATCAGAGGAATATAAATTAAAGAGAATGTAGGAAGTAATAGCCCTTGCAATACACATTCAGCTTGCAGAGGTATATTAATCATTTATTGCTGTGACATCAAAAACTCATATTTCCTAAGAGTGATGCTATATTTCTGAAATAAATCCTACGCTCAATGTAAACCTAGTCATTTTAGAGGTGAGACTACTTGCTGGATGCAAGTTTCATTAAAGTTCTCCACCCCAAGCAGAGTTTAGCTCTGAAAAGGGAGAAATGCCAGAGGTCTACTTGTGACTTTTTGCAATTGCTATTGATTTTTTATGGAATGAGCTTAGATATTCCAATGACAGGTGGCAGTATAGAATCCTAAGGGAGATAGATAAGCCCTTACTGACAATGGACCTGGCTTTTAAATATTACTTTAGGACAAAGTAAGTGCTTAATTTTCTGTATTTATCTTTTAAAATAAAATCCAGGCCTTAGTATGAGAGGTAATAGTTTAAACCTCTCTTAGCTGGTTAAACTTTAAAGGAAAAGAGATGCTGGGTAAGTCTTAAAAAGTTCTTACGTGACTCAGGATCCTATCAGTCCCAGTTTCAAAAGTCGCTTAGGCCTAGCTTTTCACACAACTCCCAATGAAAGCAATGGATGAAATCAATGGGAACTGGGTACCTAAATACCCTCGTGGATCTCAGCAGACAGCATTTGGAAGCCCCAATGGATCTTAAGTTCTGAGTCCCAAAGCGATTTTTGAAAATAGGTCTTAGGATTTTTTGAAAAATGTACTCAGTCTCCTTAGATGTGAAACTTTGAGTTTTCAAAATCAGATATGATAGGCAAAGTCCTTTGCTGGCAAGACTTTACTGAAATCAGTTGTATTATGCCATCAGTACAGTTGTCTTCCTGCTTGGAGGAGCCAACAGAGAAAAGCAAAGCATTCATAACAGATTTGATCAATCAAACAGACTGTCATGTATTTCGATGGACATTGGGTCATCATCATAAAAAAGGTACTGGGAGAAGAATTCCAGGAAAGAGGGTCTGGAGTGGACAGGAAATAGGAGATGGAGGGCGAAGGATGCAATAAAAAATATTAATATTACTAACAATGATCATATTTACATTTCCTGAGATCCTATAGTTCAGTGACCAAAACAGTACACAAATTAGTTACTCAAAGGGTGCTGGGGTCTAGTGGCAAACTGTTTAGCATGTCTTGGGGCATGTCCCAAGTTCTGGTCCTACTGCCAATGACTACTTCCAGTTGACCTATCTTCAGTTGACCCACCTCCTTTAACTTTCCATCTACAGATAGGCCTTTTGGATTGGGGAGTTAAAGGCAGCCAGACGTGATGCTAGCCAACATCAGTCTATTGGCTATAGAAAATGGGGTGCCTTAACCACATTAGCCCACATTAGCTGTTAGGCTCAAGCATATCATTTGACTCAAAGGGTAGCAATCCTTTACTGAAGGTGTCCTACACTTTAAAGTAGATAACCTTAAAATAAGGTTATTAATAGTGTTAAAGAAAATATTATAGTTTTTAAGGTAATTGCAAATTCCTAATATATGACAGAAAAATATTTTAAGAATTCCTAAAATAGCCTTTTATCTTGTGTGCACATCTATCGCAAAGCAGCATTCCCCTATAGACAATAAATTTGCCATGAATGATTAGCTACTGCAATATCATTCATTTGCTAGGAATAAGAGAGGCGCATTTTTTTATAGTGACCCTTGTTGTAAGTTACTAGTATCTCCTTCTTTACTTATTAAGGTTCAGACCTGGTTAATTCAATGACTGAGTTTTAGGATTGTGAGGAGAATTCAAAAAAGGTGCTCATTATTCATTATAGCATTCTAAAGGATACTATCACTGAGCTAGAGGAGAAAATCTCTGCTTCAACACCTCACAGTTTTTCAGCTGATCCACCCCAAACAATTGGGTCTCTTTTCCCTTCCCTTTTTTCCTTCCTAAATTCAAAGCAATTAACTATATAAACATAACAATTTAAACTGAAGGTCCTGTTGTTGCAAAAAAAAAAAAAAAAAAAGGCAACACCATACTTGGTTGTATTAGCAGGAGTGCCACTTGCAAATTAAGGGAAGTCATTCTTCCACTTCAATCAGCATTGGTGAGGCCTCATCTAAAGTAACGTGTCCAGTTTTGGGGCACTTTTACACATGTGCTGAATGTACGGGGGGGGGAGGGGTGGCGCTTTAATTAAATGAAAGTGCCACTGTCTCATGTATTAGCGTCCTCACACTTCAAAATGGCAGCAGGGGTACTTGAACTAAAGCTCATTTGCTAAGCTTTACTTTAAGTGCTTCTGCCACCATTTTGAAGTGTGGGGATGCTGATACATGAGATATGGGAGGCTGCTGGAGCACAGTAATTACCATGTGCAACAGGGGGCCTTCCTACCCACCTGTTTCAGGGCTAACTGCCTGCCTCTCTTGCCTGCCAAGCCTTGGTGGAAAATGATTAAGATATTACCCAGGTGGGAGGCTCCCCATTTTTTGCCCTGATGCCAGGGGGTGCTATCAGCAGCCCTGAACCTCCCCTACACCACAGCTCATGCCTCATAAATGGCATCTAAGCTCTTAACATCTCGAGTCCCACACTGGGCCCCATAACTAGTCTGGACCCCAACTAGATCCTGTTTAATCAGTCAGCCTACTTCACCCTCATTCTGGGCTGCCTAGCTTCATGTACTCTTCCCCCTCTCAGATGTGTCTCCCCTGGGACCTTTGGCCACACAGGCACTGGTCTTACCTTCAAGACCAGTCAGAACCCCAGGCCCTCAGCTCTGGGCATCCCACATGGTGGGCCCCTGGCCCTTTTGACCCTTCTGGTCCTGGCTCCAGCATTGACCAGTCGAGGGTGCCTCAAGTCAGGTTTCTGAGCAACTTGCCCATACTCTCTTACATGGATCTGCCCTCTCGGGCTCTTGTTACCCACCTGGTTGTGGGAGCTGGGGTTATTAAGGTGCTCCAGCCCACCTTTCACAAGGGTGGTAACTGGCCTGGCATTTCCTAGGGGCTCCCATGCCACTAGGAGCCCCACCAGGCCGCCCATTCCTGGCAGGGTGCAGTTTTAGGCCATGCCCAGGACCAGGAGCCTCCAAACCATACCCATAAGCTCCTGCCCTTACCTCCAAGGTCTTCCTGGAGCAGCAGAGCTCAGCAGGGAGATGTTTCTTCCCTGCTGGCTGGTCACAAACTGCTCCCCTTCAGCACAGAGAGCTGGGCATTAAATGACTGCCCTCATCAGGCACCTGCCCTCTCCCTGACCTAGCCCTTGAAGTGGCAGGTACCAAAAGTGCAATGCCACACAATGCTCCAGCAGACTTGACTAATCAAGTCTGCTCCAATGTGCTGTAATTAGAGAATATCAGAGCAGCCTCCGTGCTTGTGTACAGACACCCTTAGATTCCACAGTTGAAGAAGGGTGTGAAAAGACTGAAAAAGAGTCACATGGAAAGCAAAAAAACCCCCCCAAAAATTAGAGTCCTGGGATGTATGACTTATAAGGAAAGGTTGAAAGAAGTAGGGTTATCTAGTCTGAAGAAGAGAAGACTGAGGGGACACTTGCTAACCTTTAAATACATGAAAAGGGATTATAGGGAGAACAGAGAGAGGATTAGTTGCAATGGCCTCAAGCTGCAGCAGATGAAATGTAGATTGCGGATGAGAAAAAATTTTCTGATTAGGAGGGCTGTCAAGCATTGGAACAGGCTGCCTAGAGAAGTTGTGAAATCTCCATCCCTGGAAGTTTTCAAGAGCAGATAAGACAGAGAATTGGTTGTATTGGTTTAGTCAGGGATAATCCTGCCTTGAGCAGGGGGCTGGACTATAGATAACCTCATGAGGTTCCTTCCAGTTGTACCTTCCTATGATCCTATGAACAATCACCCCTGAACGTGACAATCAGCCCCCGCATCATTCCAATAGAGACTGGTGATCAGAAAAGTGTTGCTGTTTGCTATTCTTGACAGACTTAAACCTGAAGCTATGAACTATACAAACTGGTCACATAGAAAACTTAATAAATACAAAAATATTTCCTGAAGTGATTCAGCAAGTGAAGTCTGATAATGTAACATTTTAATTTTAAATATGTTGCTTTGAACTAACAAAATTTCCTACCGTACATATGACGGTTGTACAAAGAGACTTTGTAATCACACATAGAAGTGGTTAAGGCTAGGTATAGACATTCAAAAAGCCCAAGGCAGAATTAATCTAAATACTTGGTTTTCTGTAAGTGGCATAGTTTAGATCGGTAGTGAACAGAACACACATTTACCCTTTGGTGGCAGTAGGGGGCAGGGGGAAGGGGGGAGGTGTGTAAATCTTAGATCGGACTTCATCATTTTTAAACCAGTCTGTGTGCGCAGTGTGGCAGGGTGCCTCTCCAGGGGTGGGCGTGAAGTGCCTGGAGTCCCTGTAGCCCTACTTTCTGGGCAATCATTCCTTCAGTCACCTGCCACATTTTGATATCTTTTACTTTTATGTGAGGGAGGCTACCCCAGGGCTTCCTAAACTTCTCTCTCAAATGACCACCGGGTGTCAGTGGTCACTGCCTTATGGGCTAATTACGTGGCTGTGTTCTATTGCTACACCATGCCCCATGCCTCACAGACAGAATCCTCATTGATGTGCTCTTCCACTTAGCCCCTCCTCTGGGGTTCCTGGACCCTCTGGTCCCACACTCTCAGCCCCTCAATGGGCTCCTGGATTCTCACTGGTCCCACACTCTCAGCCTTTTAATCTGGGCTCCAGACCCCTTCCTGGGTCCCTAGGAAACTCCTCCTCCCATTAGCTCTCCCTCCAATAACCTTAGTCACGCACCACATGCCCTCCCACGAAGGCTCAATTCTGGCTTCAGTATCCTTAGTTACACAACGCACGCCCTTACTCGAAGTTCGATTCTATCTTTGTCCGTTAGCTCATGTATGCCCCCTCACTAGGGCTACCTCTAGCCCTTTCACTTGGGCCCTGATTTACTACCTTCACTAGGGTTCTCTCCAGCACACTCACTCTTGTGCAACCCTACTCTGCACCCCATCTTCACATGGAAATAAACACTCTACCCTCTTCCTAGGGCCTGGGGTCAACCACCCCCACAGGTGCAGGTGCCCCTCCTTGGCGTGCCTGCCCCACCACTCTGTCCTCTTCCTAGGGCCCGGGGTGAAACACACCCACAGGCCCCCCTTGGCATGCCTGGCCACCACCCTGTCAAATGAACCCACTGAATGGTGAAGGCTGGGGTTAAGCCACCCCTACCTGCCTTTTACCAGGGAGGTAACTGGCCTGGCATTTCTTGAGGACTCCTTCACCACAAGGAGTCCCACAAGGCCACCTTCCTCAGCAGAGTGCTGTTTCAGGTCATGCCCAGGACCCCGAGGCCTCCTCCTTCCCCATAGCCCCAGCTCTTACCTCCAAGATGTTGCTGGAGCAGGGGTTCAGACTGATGTTGTCCCCATGGCTGTTGCCCACAAACTGCCCTCTCTCTGCCCTGAGAACTGGGCTCTAAAATAGCCACCATCATCAACCACTTGCTGGTCCCCCTACTCCAGCTCTTAAAGTGATGGAGCACTGAAGCTGGTCTGTCACAGATGTTACTTTCCATGTTGACCTTTTGTAGCTACAGCCATCTTGCTTGAGGTGATGTTCTCCCAGCAGGCTCCAAGCTGTTACTGCTGGCTCTTTTCAGGGCCTGGGCTTATATCCTTCCTAAGCCCAACCCTCCTCCTGGGTCAGATGACTGCAATCAGCCCAGGCCACACTTGCAGGCCACTTCAGCCCCAACTTACCTACTCTTAAAGTGGCAGGAGCACCAGGCCTCCTGCCACATATGGAACTTCTGTTCTGTTATGGGTACAGACCAATTTCTGATCATGTATGGGGTAGACATGTCAGGAGACTGCTCCGGCATGCTATAATTACAGAGTATCAGAACAGACTCAATTAAGTGAGTTTGTTGGCATGTGCTAATTAGCATGCTCCAGCCAGCCTCCACATTGTATGTGCAGGCAACCCCTGCTTAGCGCTCTTAACTGGGAAAACTGAGTGCTAATTCCAATTTTCCTTCCAAACTCAATGATATTGTCTAGAATCGTCATCACTGGTTCCTCAACCTCTTGGGAATCCTGGACAGAGTCTGCCCAAAGCTTTCACCAGATATCATTCATTGTTTTGGAGACAACTTCATCCCAGGCACATGAAATGTTATCTATTGCCTTGCAAATATTATATCCCTTCCAAAATTCTTTTAGGGTTGGAGCACCCTCTCCTTCTGTATCAGCATCCTCATGCTTCAGAATGGCGGCAGGAGTGCTTTAACTAAGGTTCGTTCAATGTTTGAAGTGCAGGGATGCTGATACATGAGATGCTTCTGGCACTTCAATTCCAGCGGCTCTTGGAGCCGCTTTAATTAAGGCGCTCCCCTCTCTTCCTTCTGTCCCCTGGAGCACATGTAAAAACACCCGTAATGTCTGTATCTGGCCTATATGTTCACAAAAGGAAGTAGGAATCTTTCAAGGAATTTAGTGGTTGATTGTAATCTGAAAGTATCCAAAAGACAATTTGTTCCATGTCCAGTTTCATCTTTATTCATCATATGCTACCATAATTTCACAACATGAGAAATCTTAATAAAGATATTTTTATTCCAACAGTCACTTTAACCCCATAAACGATGTCTAGTCAAGCTGGCAAATTTCCCATTTTACTTCTTGTGGTAAATATTTATACTCTGTATGTCAAAAAATATTGATTTGAATTTAGAATGATAGGACAATGAACAATGGGGAGACATCCTAACATTTGAGAACACATATTACAGAGCCTCTTCCAGTCTTATGTACCATGTGTACATTATGCTTAGATTTTCTGTAAAATCAAATCACAATATACTATATAAAGGTCATGGCAGTTTGTTGCTTCTCCAGCAAACTAACATGCTATCTTTAAAAACACAGCTGGATTATAAACTTTCCAATTTGAAATGTATTTGTGATTATCTCTACAGATGAACTGCAGAGTTTTTAAACATGTCTTATTTGTATTTGCTGGAAAATCAATGTAACTCATTGATGTGCTCTTCTACTTAGCCCCTCCTCTGGGGTTCCTGGACCCTCTGGTTCCACATGCTCAGTCTCTCAATAGGCTCCTGGACTCTCGCTGGTCCTACACTCTCAGCCTCTCAATCTGGGCTCCTGATCCCTCCCTGGGTCCCTAGTAACCCGTATGGGAAACTCAACACAGCTGTCCGTAATGTCAATCCTGCTATATATTTATTATCGAGACTATTTTGCCTATAAAATTTAGACAATATAACATTGCAGTTTAATTCCTTTGTAGTGTTTTAGGAATCAGGAATAAGTCAATAATTCTGCCAAGACATTGTCTTAATCTATTTGCAAGGCAGTGTAGTCACGGCAGTAACACAGAGCATTTAGAGCTAAACACACAATTTTTGGTGATGCAGAATCCATCTTTACTGAACCTGTGGGAACATATGAGATCAAAGCAACTTCAGGAGCTAAGATCCTGTGCATTATACACACAGTTTGCAGTTTAAAGTCAGTGAAAGCATGACATTGTGCACTAGTTGAGAATCTGCCTCACTTAATTTAGCAATGATGAGGAAATCCAAATGGGTACTTGACTGTTGAGGAAGTTGGATGTATTAATGGGCTATTTTTGTTTCTGTTTAAATTTATAATGTGGGACAAGCACCTGGAGAACTAGCTGGGAACTGATAGATTTTAAAAGCTGGAAAAATAAATAAAAATGTTAGCATATGTGAAATCAATGCCAGCCACATGAATGCAGTAAATTGAGATCAGACTTCTTGGAAACTTACTGAATTCTCATTTAGTTTACTTTGGCTACACTTGCTAGGTCACTAGCTGTATTAAAAGCAGCCCATAATGGCACCTACCAATTTGTTTTTAAAAGGTTTTCCTACCTCCAGATCAAAAAAAAAAAGGCTTGCAGTGTCCTGACATGTGGTTTGATGGGTGGGAAATTCTAAGCAGGGCAACTCAACCAGGGGATCTCTGCTACAGCTGTAGGCGAGAAAGTTCAGCTCGCTCCATCCCTCCGTTCTCTCTCAGCTGGCTCGCTTCTGGTGAGCTGGCGAGAGATTGAAACAGCACTTCCAATCCTCCTGAGAGCATGACACGCTTGTTGGTTTCAGTGTCTGCTAATGAGAAGAGGAGATGACAGGCATGACGCATCACCCACGTAAGCACTTTCATAATGTGTCCAGGATTGCAACAAACCCAGTGTCTGGGATTTGTTCTTTATGGGCTGTTCAGTGACATTTTAAAATGAAGGTACTTACTTTTGCTGTGGCTGGTACATTGTATCTTGAATGCTATGGAAAGACATAAACTGATTGCTAATGTTTCTGGCCTTATCAGATGGCCAGTGTTTTATCCTTTTTAACAAAGTTATCCTTTAGAAGTTGGCTAAAATTTTGGAGTTGTCAGCTTTGACATAACGTGACTGTTTCTCCCTTCCAGGTGGTCAGTTTAAAGTAGTTACGATTTCTTTGCGTTAAAAAGCTTTTAAATTATGTCTTTTTAATGAAAATGCTCAGCTAAAACTCTAGGTGATACACTTCTAAAGGTAAAGAGCTTAAATAACCTTTAACTATTGCTAACCATAAAATACCCAGCAAACTTAACAAGAAGCTGAACCCACCTATAATATTGCCAAGAACAGGAAACAATTGGCCTTGGCTTATTCTCTTCCTGGATGTCTGTGGGAACAGAGCATAGTGCAAATGATTGTTCTAAGATAGGAGTTTAAGGAAATCCAAGAAAACCTTTATGACAGACTTCAGTGGTCTGGTTGACTTCTAATGTAAAACATCTTAATACTTTTCATCATTAACCCATGAACTGATCAGCACGGTACATTAAGAAAAAATGCAAATCTAATAAACCTGGCCTGGCTTACCTATACCTCCCACCAGCAACTTAAACAAAATTTAATGTAAAAAAACTACAACACCAAAGAAACACAAAGAATGGTCTCTTTGGTGTTCACGTGTCCTCCTCTGCCTTTCCCTTAAAGTAACTACATGGTTTTTATTTTCTTCTGTTAACCCATCTTGCTTCCTTAGTTCTTTCCCAATCATCTTCTGGGTTTTTTCCCTGTTTTCTAAACTTCTCTTCTAACCCCCTCTTTTGTCATCCATATTGTCTATTTTGTTTCCCTTCCATTTTCCCCTTTCCATTCTTCTCCCCCTACTTCTACTTACCCTCTTACATGTACTCTCATTTCCCCAGGAGCTCACTATGGAGTATCCAAAAGAGACAGAGAGAGCTGAGATTTTCTCTGCAATGAAGTGGGGAGGGTCTATCCTCCTCCCCACACAGAGGTGACACAGTTGGGTGTTCTCTCTCTTCATTCCCCCCTAGAGGAAGCAGGAGGTAGTGAAGTTACAGTTCTTTCTGTGCTGCTGCTTCTACTATGGCTCATAGCAAGGCTGTGAGCACAAGAAGCACCTCAATCGGACACCAGGATCCTACTTTTGTACTCTCCTGCCCATTAAATCCTCACTTTTTCAGCAGTGAGGAAGCCTTCTATTCATAGACAGACAAAAAAAATCACTATAGTGGAATTAGAATTATTGCTTCTTACATAATAGTCTTAAAGTTTGAACAGTTGGGGCCAGAAGGAACCGCGCACGTGATTTCTGGTTACTGCTTTCCAGCGAGTTTCAGTGTAGGTGCTGAAAGCAACTGCAATGCCTAAGGTCGGTGGGCTTAACTAAAGAAGAAGTAACACATTTAAATACACCTTTGCCTCCTACGCTGCACAACAGTGATAACCTACCCAAGTTAAAGTGAAGCATTCCTCTATTTAAAACATTGCTAATGTTACAGAATGCTACAAAGATGTTCTGGCATCCCAACTGCATATTTTCTTCCTAAACTCTAGAATAGATCAGTGGTTTTCAACATTTTTTAGCCTCAAGACACTACTCTCCCCATAACTTTTCTGAATTTAGCAGCACCCTGGTTGAGAATCACTGGGTGTGTCTACACAAGATGCTACTGTGCAGTCATTACTGCACATTTATTTAGTACTTGTATTAGCAAGTACTAAATAAATACACAGTAACCAGAGCAACTGTACAGTAGTGCTGGCAAACCTCTTTTAGGTGACGCTACTGTGCAGTAGCCTAATAATGGTTGCTGCACAGTAGTGTATTAGCACTGTCTGTACTGATGCAGTACTGTGCAGTATTTTTTGGCTACTGTGCAGTCAGAGTCTCATGTAGATGTGCCCACTGAGCTACAATTTAAATTTGAAAAAGTTATGGGAGGCCTTGAGGCTTAAAAGGTTGAGAACCACTGATCTAGTTGGTGCCAAGTGAGGGCAGTGGGGGCAGCATCTCACTCTCTGGTATGCACTCTTCATCATTTGTCCTCTTCTCTGTCTGAGAGGAATGGGGTTGAGAAGGAATGAGCCAGGCTGAAAAGCCATCTGCAGCAGAATGTGCTGCTCAGAGCATCAGGGAGGAGGCTAGCACATGGAGCTGTGGAGGGGTGGATAGCAGAAGCAGCCATAGGCACTGCTGAGGTAGATGCTGGGCACCAGATGGGGGATTTACCTCCTCATAAAGGGGCCAGGTGCTATCCCTTAAAGGGATCTTGTGGCACCCCTGTTGAATCACTGGACTAGACAGTAAGGCAAATCTCAATGGCATATGGCACTTGATTATTGGACCCTTATGTAGGACTATATATTTGGAGAGGTCTGATTTTGATATGGTAGTTAATGTAACTCTGTGGATTTTAAATTGCCACTATATAAATTAAAATACAGGAAAAAAAAAAAAATCACACATGGAATGACCCAGTCCTCCATATCAGCAAGCATTTGCTTACAATTACTGAAGTGTGACATAAGGAAACACTATGGTTTTTTTGGTAGTACTGAGTGTTGCCACATAGAAAAGTCCCCTTTTTAAGGGTGGCTCTTTTGTAAGTACCCCCTTTAATGTCTAGAAGAGGTCAGACCAGCATTCTCTCTCCATTTTATTCCTTGCCTAAAAAATTCCTTGGTCAAAATTTCAAATCAATAGAGAGGGTATAAACGGGTCCTAAGGAGCCTGGGAGGCGGAGGGGTGTGTGTGCGGGATTTGGATAGGGCCAAGAAAAGGATTGCACATACAATGCAAAGTTATGTGGCTACATGCTGCCATAGATTGATGATATAAATGTACCAGCCAGATTGATTATCAGCTTTTTCCTAGACTATACTGTACTAGTGACACGATATGGAGATAGGTTTGTTTCTAGTGATCAAAGATAGTGAAATGCTGAGGGTAAATGTGTTCTCATGCCTAAGTTATTAGCTTGGGCCTCAGAAAACCTGGATTCTATTTCTGGCTCTGCCACTGACTTATTGTGTTGCCTTGGGTAAAACGCTGTGCCTCCCTTCCATCTACTCTTTTGTCACCTGGGTAGGAACTGCCTCTTACAATGTGTTCCTGCCATGCCCTCCCAGTACAATATGAGCTGGGACTTCTATATCTTCCCATGATAAAAAAATACATATTTATGAACACCCAACACATCAGGTTTGTTTCAGTTTGTACACCAAGATTCATCTGGACCTAAAGCGTAAATGAAATTGTTCACATATTGATTGAAGAATATCTTTTATATTGCTTCTACAGCAGAGGATAATAAAACTCACAGGAGGCCTATGTTGTTAAAAATAGGTTATGCGTGGATGCTTTGGCATCCAGAGCTATATGGAAAAAAAAAACTTTACAAAAGTTTTTTTTACCATTTACTCCTACAGTTACTATTGTTCTCTGAATCTGTACTTTCTGTTCTTTTTAGTTTAATATAAATTTGTCTTTAAAAATGTTGCTACCTCATGAACATAACTCAGAACAAGTACCAGGGGGACCATGGGTTCCTGCCAAAACTTAGCTATCACCTACATGCTGTTTGTGTTCAGGGAACACTTGGTTGAATGTTTACCCTTTGCAATCGCTGCTTATTCAATACACCTATTTTTATTTTCCTGAAAGTGAAGCCATTATTCTTGGGATATTTTCTTTCCCTGAGAGACTGCAGCAATTATCTCGGAGAGGAGGATAGTCTCGTGGTTAGAAGAGTGGACCGGAACTCAGAAGATCTGGGTCTTCTATTCTATTTAGAGTCATACCGCAGATGACCCATGTGACTTTGGGCAAATCATTTGATCTCTCTTTTTCTCTCTCTCTCTCTCTCTGGCCCATTTGCCCTTCTGTAAAGTAGGGAAAATAATATTTCAATACTTCATAGGGGAGTTGTGAGGATGAATTAATTCATATTTATGAGATATGAAAGTGATTCTGAAGAGCACAATAGAAAAGCTGACATATAAATAAAAATCTTGCTGTGCTCTGGTTTTCCACTGATATAGCTGCTTGCTCTTTTTCTTAAATCAAGGACTTTTCCTTTGCAATAATATTTCTCATTTGTGACACTTCTTGCTTTTACCTCAGAACAGTAAGTGCATGTACATTGTAGCTGCAGTGATTATTTTTATGCACTATATGCTATATATGAAATCTTCAATGCTCTCTATAGCAAAAGAGAGCAGATGAGTTTCTTTTAAGATTTATTTTTTAAAGCCCATTAAAAATCCCAGACTTGCAGATCATGAGATTGGCATTTGCAGAGGCAGCAAAGAAAGAGGCGTTCCATTTTCCTACCTAATCAGTACTAGGGAGGATAGGTTTGACATTGAAACACTGGACTAAGCAAGGGACAGAGGTAGACCCAGAGGGGGCAGTGGCATGGTTGCACTTCCTTTTGGCTGTGTCACAAAGGGACTTTTAGCACAGGGCCTGGCTAGAGCTAGAGAGTTAGTGCTGCTGCCACCACTTACCCATTCTTTTCCCCGCTGCTTGTATGTACAATGTCTGACATAGTATCATACCATGAGAGAAGAAAACCTAGAATATGTAACCATAGAGCAATGTAAGCCCCACGAGTCCTCTCTAAATACATTTCCACCTGTTGTTGGACTATCCCCAAGATAGACAGTCCACGACTACACCTCCAATATTCAGCCACCAAACTCCATTTACAATTCAGCCTCTCGATTCTGTGTTGGCAGTTATAATGTCGCTCTTCTGCTCGGTCAGCAATGGCAGTAAAAGGGGTTAGGATCAAAACATCTACAGTCACTCCTGACAGGTAATGGTTGCTAGCTCAAGCCCTCACCCAGAAGTCTGAGAAAGCTGAAGGCACTAGGGCTCTTAGAAGCTTCGGTCGCTGATTCAATCTGGCAGAGATTTGGTCCGATTCAGCGGCTGGATCTCCGAATCCAAATTGAATCAAGAGACCCTTTAATCTCTCCAAATTGAACTGGAACCCTCTGAATCAGTTCAGAGAGATTTGATGATTTGGACATAGACACAGCTTTAAATGTTTTTTCTACATACCTCAAGGTACTAGGCGGCTTGTGAATGCTGAGATGGTGGGGCGGTGGGGTCCTCAGAGCACTTAGCGGTGGACCTGG
This sequence comes from Alligator mississippiensis, assembly GCF_030867095.1. Lineage (NCBI taxonomy): Eukaryota > Metazoa > Chordata > Crocodylia > Alligatoridae > Alligator > Alligator mississippiensis. The sequence continues at coordinate 127,584,592 of NC_081825.1, read as the reverse complement.
AACTGGACCAGCACTTCTGTTCCACTTCCAGGCCCATTGCAGAGCATGCGAGGGACCACCCTCCTGCCCCCTGGCTCAGCAACTGGTGCCTCCTGGGTCTGGGGGGGCACCTGGGACCCCCCTGCAGCTGTTCACCAAGCGAGAGAGGCACAGGGGGGATCCCCTGTGTGCTTGATGGTGGACTCAGAAGTGGACTGGAAATACTTCCAGTCCACTTCCAGGTATGCCGCTGAGCATGCAGGAGGGTCCCCCCGCACTCCTGTGGGATGCTTCATGCGCCCCAGCATTGCAGCGTTCATGAGCTGCACCTGGTACCTTGAGGTATGTAGAAAAAACATTTAAAGCTGTGTCTATGGCCGAATCACTGATTCCCTGAATCAGCAGTGAATCTTCAGATGTGGATTCAGCCGAATTGAATTGGGACAGTGATCCAAATCAACGAATCAAATCACTATCCCCGATTCAGGCCAAGTCCGAATCAAATATGTCATGACCCAAAGGTCTGATTTTTTTGTGTGTGCTTCGGCACTAAGAATTATCCCTGTGGGTTTATAGCTTCATTGCACGGAGGAGTTCTGCTGCACAGAGAACCCGCGTGCAAAGGAGAGTTCCCGCCACTTTGCAGCGGTCTTTGCAGGGTGCATTTCCTTTGCAACACAGAAATGCACGGTGCAAAGGAGTTCCCACTCGTCGTATGCAAATTCGTGCCCCGCAATTGGCTAGTGCTAAATTATTCACACGTGGCGGCTAGCGATTGGCCTGCTAGCCGTATAAGAGGCTTGAGCAGTTTCCGCCCAAGCCGAAGAGGACTCCGCATCCATCTCGTGGGGACTCTGGGTGTACGCGGCAGGGTAACAGAAACCCTGTGTGTTGCTCAGAGGAGTTTGGCGGCCTGATCCACTGCCCACCTCTTCCCGTCTTTGAACGGAGCCTACTATAAGACGTATCGATGAGTTTTATGCGCGCTTGTCCTGGACATCCGGAGTTTTGTCTGCATGGAGCCTAGCAAACTCCACGTGATTGTTCGTGTTCTGTCTGCGTGGAGCCTAGCAAACTCCACGTGTGTTCATGTTTTCTGTTGTAACCGCAACTCAAGCAAGTTCTCAGCCTGCACCACGACCATCTCGGTGTAAGTAAACAATCTTAAAATCAACCGTTAAGTGTCTGTGCCTAATTCTAGCTCGGCAACCTCCCTCTCCGACCCGGCCTGCCCGGGCTGCCGGCCACAGCCCGCGTGCAGAGTGACGAAAAGGGCCCAGGGCCTGACCCAGCCCGCACACGGCAACAAGGATGGGATCAGGAGAGGGCTCGCTAGAGTTAGAATTAGTTGAGAACTGCCCTTGGTGAAGTGGGAGACACAGCATAGCAAGCGTCGCAGAACTGGAGGCGCACGTCGCGTACCACCAGGCGGGCGGAACGGGCAGGAGATGTGTCCGTGGACACCTTTTGCTAAGGGGAGAAGAAGGAGCTTCCGAAGTCGGAGCCCTAGAAGGGAAAGAAGTGTGTCTGCACCCCGCGGCGTTCGGGTGTATCATGGGCGATAAGCGGGTCCTATACAGGCCCCTCGATGCTGTAACCCTTGCCAAAGTCGACCCAGCGAGCGCAGTAAGCCCAACCCCCACCCGGGAGTGTGTCCGTTGCTCACTGTGTGCCCGGGAGATGGGAGAGACGATGCCAATCGGCTGGTTCTCCCCTTGCATGGTGGTGCCTAGACTAAGGAGTTGAGAGTGTCCGTCCGAGCTCCGCGAAGACCCGGAGATGGAGAACCGCGCCGTAGATGAGAGAGTGGTCCTACAGTGCGACAAGGGGGGAAAACTAAACGCAACCTTTCAGACTATGACTGATTTGATGAGTGAAACTTTAAGCTTGAAGACCCAGCTGCGTATGGCCGTTTGGGCTGTCGGAGAAGCGGCTGAGAAAGGGGATCTTGAACTGCCCCGACAAGATGGCGCCGAGCAGAGGGAAGACCGCATGGAGAAGCCGGAAGAGAGGGATGGAGCTTAGGGAGAGCCCGCGAGGGTTCGGCCGGTGACTCCGCCCAGTGACGCAGCGTCGATTCTGCCGACCACGCCCCTCTGCCGAAGGGAGGGGGAGTCAAGCGGAGGAGTGCATCCGTCCCTCCCGCCTGAAACAACAACAACCCCCACTGTAACAATGACTACAGCTCCGACAGAAACAGCAACAGCAACGACAACTCACGAAGAAATTGATCAGCCTGCAGCATCAAGCAGCCCAGTCATCGGTCCTCAGAGTGCAGTTCACGCTACCACCTATTACGCTCGTTCCAGAGCCGAACTGCAGAATTTGTGTAGAGAATCCAGGATCCGACCCGAAGAAACTCTGGCTGTGTGGTTGGGACGTCTAGTCGTGGAACTTGGGTCCGACCCCCTGGACCAGGAAGAAGCAAGCTTCTTGGTGAGACAAGCTTCATGGAGTAGGGGACATGTCACCGACATCGACATGGTGGCGTTTAGCGTCCACTGGCCTATTCCAATTCCAGCGCTTGTGGCAGGAGTGATCGAACAAAAGGCCCACGCATGGCATGACGGATGACCAGAGCACATCGGTGCAGAACAGCTTGTACTGGCGATCATCGGAGTTTCGTATTGCACCTGGAACCCAAGAGAATGTACGTTGGGACTAACACCGCTCCAACGAATGCGACCATGGCCTCACCGTCACCTGCGAGACCCTGGAACTGTTCCAGTGACTCTCGACAGCATAGATAGTTGTCTTAAGGTTTACGGGCAAAGAAACATCGTGGTTTTGCGGATTGTGCTGAACCCACTGGTCAATCATCCTGTGAGTAGTCTCCTTTATCAGTTGTCAAGACTGCACGTCCTAATGGAGCCAAGACTATCCAGTGATCGGGAGTATCAATGCCTGACTGAGGCTCAGAACACGAAACACCGCAAATCCGAGCGTCCAGTATTACGCCAGAGAACGCAAGAGGAGCGATACATGTTTGGATACCTCCTGCAGCGTTCTGGACTTAATAAGAGACAACTTTGGATTTTAGGAGACGCGGGACAATGGCAGCTAGCCTACGAGTTAGGTTTTCACTATCTAGAAGAAGGCGATGATGACTCTTCGACGATTTCGTCGAGTTGCTGGGTGTGAAGAAAGAGAGAGAGCTGTCCAGTATAAAATCGTGTTTACATATTTGTATTTAATAGTGATGATAAGTTTAATCGACTGCATTATCGTGCGGTCCTGTGTGATTTTATAAATAGTAGTGAATAACCATTTTAAGAGAGTTCTTTTACAGATCAGGGATTCGGAGTGCATGGTGGAGAGAGGCCCCGAGAGGGACAACATGACCGAAAGGAACGAAGGCCTGACACGCGATTCCACCATGACACCCACCGAAGTCATGATCATTCAGTTTTTTGTTATGAATGTGATTTTATGTATATGTGTGTGTGTTGGTTATTATTTGATTTGATCCCTTGAGGACGAACTTTTATTGTTGACTGATTTTGTTTTTGCTCGTTTAGTTTCGCGAACCATTGACAGAGCTATGAATAACCCGGATGATAGGTTTGAAGTATAATTCTATTGTGCCTTCAGCAAGGGGGGATGTCATGACCCAAAGGTCTGATTTTTTGTGTGTGCTTCGGCACTAAGAATTATCCCCGTGGGTTTACAGCTTCATTGCACGGAGGAGTTCTGCTGCACAGAGAACCCGCGTGCAAAGGAGAGTTCCCGCCACTTTGCAACGGTCTTTGCAGGGTGCATTTCCTTTGCAACACAGAAATGCACGGTGCAAAGGAGTTCCCACTCATCGTATGCAAATTCGTGCCCCGCAATTGGCTAGTGCTAAATTATTCACACGTGGCGGCTAGCGATTGGCCTGCTAGCCGTATAAGAGGCTTGAGCAGTTTCCGCTCAAGCCGAAGAGGACTCCGCATCCATTTCGTGGGGACTCTGGGTGTACGCGGCAGGGTAATAGAAACCCTGTGTGTTGCTCAGAGGAGTTTGGCAGCCTGATCCACCGCCCACCTCTTCCCGTCTTTGAACGGAGCCTACTATAAGACGTATCGATGAGTTTTATGCACGCTTGTCCTGGACATCCGGAGTTTTGTCTGCGTGGAGCCTAGCAAACTCCACGTGATTGTTCGTGTTCTGTCTGCGTGGAGCCTAGCAAACTCCACGTGTGTTCGTGTTTTCTGTTGTAACCGCAACTCAAGCAAGTGCTCAGCCTGCACCGCGACCATCTCGGTGTAAGTAAACAATCTTAAAATCAACCGTTAAGTGTCTGTGCCTAATTCTAGCTCGGCGACCTCCCTCTCCGACCCAGCCTGCCTGGGCTGCCGGCCACAGCCCGCATGCAGAGCGACGAAAAGGGCCCGGGGCCTGACCCGGCCCGCACAAAATACAGCCCATTTTGCACACCCCTAGAAAGCACCCCTCCTGGGTACCCTTGTCAGGTGGATCTTTGAGTACTGAATCTGTGTACGAACAAAGAAATCTTTTGTCAGAGAAAAGAAATCTAGTCATGAAGTCTGAAAAACCTAAAACAAGTAACTATAGACTAACTTACCTTCTGCCAAGCCTCTCTAAATCCATTCCCATCCATTGGTCAGACTATCTCAGAGACAGGCATTCCATGACTACACCTTTTAATTACAGCCACCAAACCACACTTACAATTGGGATCAGTCCAAATATTTCTTTGAAGGCTGTTTCTATTTCCAAAGGAGTTTCTTGCTTGATTCCACCAGATGCTTAGTATAGAAATGTGACTTTACTAATGTTCTGGCAAAGTCCTCTCATAGTTCAGTACCCATAGTAGAGTAACCAAGAGAACTTAAAATACTTGAACAGGCATCTACTTAAAATCTACTTCCTTCAGAACATTTACTGGTTTATAGTGAATATGCAAATGTCACTAGAGGAATTGTGGGTAGGCAGCTTATTGCCCTTTTCACCAATAGGGGGAATAAAGTGCTCTTTTCTCTTTGAAGAGTCTGACCAAAAGATTTACAATTATCATCACTCTGGGATTAGCTAAAAAAGGTTAATAGAGTGTGAAATGCTGCATTATTATTATCAGTCCACAGCCAAATTAAAGCAATAGATAGAGGAGGGTAATGACAGGTATTGGGGATGTGAAGGAATCACATGTGAGATTTATTTTGCAGGAGTAGCTGCTGATTATCTTTGTAACAGGGACTCAAACAGGAGCCCTGTTACTTAGGCAAGGTTGGGTCAGACTGACCTGACGATGACCCCTGCCAGGTGGGAGGCATTGCACACCCGAGACAAGATTGGGTGATTAGCCCGCGAAAACCTGGCATAAAACTGGCAGTGGGAGACAGACTGATTGCCTTTGGGCACAAGTAAAGGTGAGAGAGACAAGGAGCTCATCTGACAACTTGGGAAAAGATGTCAGGACTATGGGACCTGAGATCAAAGACGCCAGGCAGGCTGCTTACATTCCTCCTCTGGTGATCCCGGTGAGTGTGAGGAGAACTGAGACACAGCATAGCAGCTCGGAGGGGGAATCCCAAGTAGTGATAAGAACCCTGGGATGATGGGTGGGCAAGAGGGTCCCAGGCTGGACTAAACCCTGACCCCAGATCCACAGCTTTGCCATGTGCGGTGGTGCAGAAAGCAGGAGGATAACCGGGACTGCTCCTGGCACTCAGTAGAAACTACAGGCATGGGGAACATGCCTTGCTAATAAGACAATCAGCACTTAGAATGTTCAGTGCTACATCATAACTGGAGAGGCATCCAGCGTTGCAAGAGCTGCTTGGCAACTCAGACATGTCTCGCTAATGAGGTAATTGACAAGACTACTGTTTCTGTGTTATTTTTCTTTGGAAAATAAACCTGCATAAAGTATGTACCATCTGGGTGGTTTTATTTGATCCTCAGCCATAAAAGACCACTGATTTCCTTCTTTTTCTTTTGATCTAAGTCGTGGCAAGCTAGTACAGCGAAGAGATGCAGCTAGGATCACCTTCCTGTTCACAAAGTGATTCATTGGCTGGGAAGTCAGTCATTAACAAACCCAGGCAAGAGGGAGTCTATGGATACACACATCCCAATGGACTGGCAGCAAGCGCACAGTATCACTCTCCAGCTCCTGCAGGAGCAACAAGCTCAGTTGGAGGAGATTGTAAGGGTGCGTACCCAAGAAGCAGAGGCATGAATCCATCTTTTCTCTTGGCAGCAGGATTTGTGTGAGAAAATTGAGGCGTGTGTCACTGGGAAGAGAGGGTGACAGGGCCAGACTTCCCCAGATGTCCCCAGACAACGATGGGGAAGCGTATCTAGGAGCCTTTGAAAGGATGGCCACGGCTGCAAAATGGGACCCCAGCAGCTGGGCAGCATGGATTGGGCCTCTTCTCATTGAGCCAGCACAAGCTGCTTATTGGGCTTTTAGCAGGGTAGTGGCCCGAGATTACCGGACGGTAAAGGAGGCCATATTATACCAGCTAGAGATTTCTGCAAAAACTTACCATCAAAAGTTTCAGGCCTGGAAGGGAATGGAGGGGGTTTGTCCCTGCCTGCTGGCACAAATCCTAAGGGATTTGGCAGAATGGTGGTTACAGCTGGAGACTCATACCCTACAGGAAGTGGTAGATCTCATCGTCCTGGAGCAATTCCTGACTGATCTCAGTAGTAGCTCTCAGTGGTGGGTGTGATGCCACCAACCCAAGATGGTTGAAGAAGCTTTGCAGTTCGCTGAGGATTATGCTGCTGCTGAAGGGGACAGTGAAGCTCCTAGGAGAGACCAACCAGGAGGTCCAGCACCTGGAACTTGGCAAGGAACACCTAGCCAGTTGCGACAGGGTGAGAATACCCAAAATCCCAGAAGGGAACTTCAAACCTGGGACTCTAGAGAAGTGACATGCTACAGATGTGGGGAAAAAGGACACATCTCCTGGTTCTGCCCATGGAAAACCCAGACCAAAACTTCTGTTGATACTACCCATAATGAGAAAATTGATTGTAGTTTTGGCCGATATAAGGGCCCAGGCCGTTGGAACAAATCGGTGGTCGAGGTAAAAGTCGGAGCCACCATCATACTGGCGGTGGTCAATACTGGTTGCTCCCAGTCGATGATTTGGGTGGATCTTTTTCCCTCTCATCTAGGGAGTCCGGAAAGTCTGGTGAGCATGATCTGCATCCATGGGGCTTCCCGTATCTATGAATGCAGGAGGGTTCAGCTTACCATACTCGGTCGCACTGAAGAGATTGCCGTGGGTCCAGCTGAAACCCTACCCTGCCCCGTGCTTCTGGGAGTAGATTGGCCTTATCTCGAGGAAGTCATTGCTCGAGTCATCACCAAGAAAGGTGGAGAGTGGGGCTGAGACTCTGGAATGGTCTGCTTTGTGGATCCTAAGGAAGGCGAGCAAGATAACCTGGATATGAAACAACTTATAGGTGAAGGGTATTTTTGGGATGAGCAAAGACAAGAACCCGTGTTCCAGAAGACCTGGCAGTCTCAAGTGGCCAAAGATGAAAGCGAGGTAGTGGATCACCAGAAGGCTGAGCAAAATCCATGGTACAAGGTAAGGAGGGACATCCTCTACCGGGTGGAGAACCAAGAAGATGGGGAGGAGAGGAGCCAAAACCTTATTCCCTGCAAGTATTGGGAGACCCTGCTGTGGGTCACCCACACGCTCCCTGTGGGAGGGCTTCTAGGATGGAATAAGATGGAAGCGCGTCTGAAATGGTGGGTCTTCTGGCCTGGCCTTTACAAAATGCTAGAGAGATTCTGTGCAGAATGCCCTGAGTGTCAAAGGACAGGAGGGGTGAAACCTGGGAGGGTACCCCTGATATCAATGCCCTTGGCAGGACACCCATTTGATCATATCGCCCTGGATGTGGTGGGGCCATTTCCTCAGAGCAGATTAGGGTATCAAGTTATTTTAGTAATAATTGATTATGCAACCTGCTTTCCTGAAGCAGTACCCCTGAGATCAGTATTGGCTACAGCCATAGCCGGGGCTCTCCTGAAGTGGATTGTATGGTGGGCATTCCCTGTGAAATCCTTACGGATCAAATAAAAATTTTTATGTCCAAAATCCTAAAAGAGTTTTGCCAAGTTTTGAGGATTAAACAATTGGGCACCTCCATGTATCACCCCCAGACTGATGGCCTAGTGGAGCGTTTCAGTTGCACATTGAAAGGGATGATTCGGGCCTGCGTTCAGGGGGATCACTGGGAGTAGGATCGTAACTGAACACATCGTAACTGAAGAGGCATCCAGTGTTGCAAGAGCTGCTCGGCAGCTCAGACATATCTCACTAATGAGGTAATTGCTGAGACTACTGTTTCTGTGTTATTTTTCTTTGGGAAATAAACCTGCATAAAGTATGTACCATCTGGGTGGTTTTATTAGATCTTTAGCCATAAAAGACCACTGATCTCCTTCTTTTCCTTTTGATCTAAGTCATGGCAGACGAGTACAGTGGGGAGACGTAGCTAGGATCACCCTCCTACTCACAATCTTCATGGTAATTAAATCTTGATATAATGAATTACTTCTTGGTTTGCATTATGCAGCTTTTCAGAAGGTAGGGAGAAACAGACTCTAAACTGTTCTGTACTCATCACCAAAGCATTTAAATACTTTAACTCAGTGCATCCAAAGAGACACATGTTATCTCCATTATATTTATGAAATCCATTCCATTTTGAAAACACCAGAACTTTCCACCACGAACTCTGCCACACTGAAATTACACTCCTGACTGATACTTTTCAGGGCATTCAGTCACAGAGCAGTGAAATCAACTCACTATGGATCCCCAGGTGTCTATTTATGCCATGCTCTGGACTCATGCTGAAAGCTGTGCTCTATTGGCCTGTCTGTTAAGGGCTACTTTAGTATTCATAATGGGGACTCAAAGAGGGTCAGATGTAACACTAGACTTGTGAGCTAAAGACACAGGATGCTTTAGTTACCCAGATTTTTTGGGTGATGTCAAAGAAGTATAGAGAAGTTTGTCAAAAATGTTATTTCAGATTCCTATAGGAAAATTCAAGAATCAAAATTATGCAGAGAAAGACATATTTTGACTATGTTATCACAGCCACTTAAAAATAACTTAATAAAAGAAAGGGATTCTAAATATATTCACATGCTTGAGCAGTATTCGGAATAATAGGAAGCTGCGTGAGACTATTCAGACAAGTAGAAGACAGTCTAAATAAACTGTGACTTAGTGGAATTCACTAACTAATGGGATTGTCCTTCCCTCTTAATGTGATAAAATAAGAAGCAGCATTTTTAAGCTATATACTGCCACTTGCAGGTCAAAGTAGATCTGCATCTGCTACACAAATAAATGGATGCACAAAAGCAAATACAGTATGACTTCCAGGTATCTAGTACTTTGAAAAACTCAGATTTGTAAACTGGAAGAGGACGTCAGATATGATTCCAGTCTCCACAAACCTTGTTTTACTGTCATTAAGCATATATGCCCTCCAGACCACTTCTTTTTATAGCAACTAAGGGCAACAGTGATACAAAAAAAATCTATTTGGGGAAAAAATGAAGTTATTTGAATGCTTCTCCCTGGCAATGGAGCAATATGCATGTATTCATTACGACAGAGTCCTTTCTTTAAAATCCATTGCGAAGCTTGCAAAAAAACTAAGAAATGACACTGAGCAAATAAAAAAATGATCGATGATGCAGCTTGGGTCTCATCTGCAGCTGTGACAAATTAGTGCAGCTGTGTTCCATAGAAGTCAAACCTTTTAACCACTTCCACTTCCTGAACACCCCATAACCTCTGGTGGGGCCTAATTTAGAGCAACCACAGTTGTATTCCAAGCTGTGATGCCTGGAATAGTTGATGGCGGTAGTGTTGGGTTGATATTAGTTCATTATTCTTTATATACCCATTCCCTATCTTTACTGAGGACGAAGTAAAGATACAGGTCTAGCTATGCATTAGTGGAGGGTTTTTCTGTGTTAAGACAGCTTCCTAATCAGCCCACAGTAGGTGAAATCTGAACCGTAGTAGCTTAGTGCTCAATAAAAGCATAGTTCTCATCCACTATATGGTAAGGGCATGTGCACAGATCATTGCAGTGGAGCAGATGATGCACAGTAAATCCCCATTCCATTCTACCATGTGGTATATATTGCTCTGCCCATGTGCCTACTCTGGATTTGTACCAATGTAGCTAAAAGCGGGTTTTGTTCCAGTAACTTAATTTCATGGAATTAAACCTGGATGCCTTGACAGGTGAACAAACGTGCTGCACCACTAAATATTAGGGGTCTGTTGTGATTTAGCAGATGTGAAAATTTGGAAATTTGGGTCTCATGCCGCAGCACTACTATTTCCCTGTGCTCTGGCTTTGGCACTGAGGGCTCTTTTAGCAAAGGCCAGGCCCCTCAGGCTCCGGCTGTCCGGCCTCATGTCGGGTGGCTAACCCCAGCAGCCTCTGCTGCTCCCTGGCTCTGCTCCTTCATGCACTGTCCTGCACACTGTGGGACCTGGCCGCTTGCTGGGAGATGGGGCCTGAGCTGCCTCCCTGTGGCTCCCAACACCCTTGCCCTGTGCACCACCCTGCGCACCATGTGGCCCGCTGGCCCCCCGGGTTTGCAGGCTTGAGCCACCGTTCATGGCTTCCAGAGCCCAAGCTCCATGTGCCGAAATATGTACCATGATGCCTGGCCCTGAGATCAACCCAAGAACTACCGTTTACTGGGTCAACCCATAAATCCAATTCTTGCTCAGTATCCTGTGTAACCCAATGGCAGAGAATAGATGCTGAAAGGGTCAGTAAACAGGTTGTGACCAGATTTTTTTCCACTGTTCTTCTCCCACTTGCAGCCTGTAGTATTTAAAGTCTAGGAAGTTCTGATTCAGAGGCTGTATTCCTAACTCCCATGCTCAATAGCTACTGATGCCCCTTTCCTCCAAGAATTTGTCCAATCCCTTTTTGAATCTGGCTAAACTGTAAGCTTCCACAACATTTGGCGACAATGAGTTCCACACTTCAATTTGTGGGAAAAATAATTTCTTTTTGTTAGTTTTAAACTTACTACCTATGCACCTCGGGGAACATGAGAAAATCAGATCTGGAATATCTTCTTTAACCTCTTTATCTGTCACAGAACAGGAGCCTCAGTAAACTTGCATACATCAAGAGAATTGAAGCATGCCAAACTCCTTGACTGAGAAGGAGCATATTTTAACAAGATAACAGGCCATAATAGGTTGAGTTTCATGGTCCTATTCTGATATGAGGGAAGCATTCATACTGACATTTTAAATTAACGATTCATTAATGAAAGCTGAATGAAAATGGAAATACTATATTACTATGTAGCCATATTATTGCTGCATGATTACACCACAGTAAACCCACATGAGTGATTTCTGATGCAATGAAATGTAAAAAGATTAATAATTGTGAGACCATTAAAAACAACAATTACTCTCAGCAGAGTGACTACATGGCACATCCCTTAATGTGGACAGGACAATGAGAGATCCATTCTTTCTTCAAAATGCATGTGCAGCCCATTCCCATAAAAGTTAAACAGAGTTTATGAGCTTGTGGAGTGGGATGACAAAATGTCCGTATCTTTTATTTAAGGGTCTGATGTTTATTTTATTGCATAGTAGAGAATAAATACATCTCTCCCATTTTCTAGTAAACATTTGTGCAGCCAGGATGTTAGGATGCATAAATAATAGTACTCACTGAATTAACTAGGGGTGAAAAAATGCTATGGAATTACTTTGTAATGATAATTTCATTAGCTCTTTGATGTAGAGCTTAATTGCTCTATTTTATTAGAAGAAACTATATGCATTACACCATTGCATGGTATAATTAAGTTAATAATGAGTGACTATACTGAATTTGTGCTTAAGCCCAGTTTTCTAAACCTTCAATTGTTGCACTTTCTGTAATTAGGGGTTTTGTCTAAAATACCTTAGATGAGTTCTAAAATTGTTTACTTCTCTTTAAAAAGCTTCCTGGAAAGGAAAAAAAGAAAATTGTAGCAAAAACTTGTTTGTCCTAATGGCTGGGAACCCAAGTGAGAATTAACATTGTGAATTAACAAATGAACATTCCTTATTTTAATGAAGTAAGGATTACGCACCACTGATGTATTTCATTAAATCATTTTGATAATTTTAACTTAATTTCAATTCTGTCAAAATACCACACAGTACATCTATAAAATGTAAAATAATAAGATGTTAGTGATGCATGTTCTTATTGTGCCCCGCAGTTATTCCTATAGAAACATGATTACTCAGTACTCAGGCAGGTTTAGTTTATCAGTTCAAATGGTATCTAATCTCACCATCAAATGAAGAATATAGATTCAGGAAGTTTAAGATATGTTTTACAACAAATAGCCTGCCTCAGCTAAGTTTCTTTGAGCAGTTCACACAGAACACTGAATTTACAAACATATCCAAATTTGTGTAAGCAAAGGAAAGCTAAAAGTAATCTAGAATTCTGTTTTGGTTGGGGAATAAGTTAAAAAGAATGCAGCAGATAAGTTAGCAAGACTAACTTGGCAAGGAGGGGCATCAACTATTTTAAGGATGTACCTGGTTTCCTTTCTAGAATGCTACAAAGTCATTCTAGCAAGCTTTAGCTCTTCTCTGACATCCTAGAAGAAGACACTTTACCTTACTTGCCTAATCTGAACCAAGTACCTGTATATAGAGAAGAGATATACAGTATTTGGTAGCCATGTTGGTCTGAGACAAAAGGAAATGCAAAACTCTAGAACTCTTGGTTCAGAGATAATACCTTTTATTAGATCAACTAAGAAATCACAGAAAAAATTATCTTTTTCTGCAAGCATTTGGGCTCACACACCCTTCATCAGGCTCAGGGAAAATTAAAGATGGTAAGAAGTCTACATAGGTAGGAAATAAATGTCATTTTTCACAGAGGAAGCTGAAGATGGTAGTCTGTTCCTGTGGGTCCATGACAGTGTCTTTGTGAGTTGTTCTCTGTTGTGCGGATCAGGCAGGATTCCTTCTCTGGTGGTGTCAGATAGAAGCTTCCTCTGTGCAAAAATGAAGTTTATTTCCTACCTATGGGGACTTGTTACTCTTTTTATGGTTTTGCATTTCTTTTTGTCTCAGACCAACACAGCGACCAAATACATCCCAGAAACACAGAAGATGCTGAATTTTAGCCAATTTGGATTTAAAAGTCATTCCTGAACAAGTAGAAAGATTTCTACACCTCCCTGCCTGTCTGCCATCTGACACCACCGGCAGTCCCACCAGGCCTCTCTTCCCTGGCAGGGTACACGTTTTGGACATGCCCAGGACCTGGAGCCTCTTCCATCCCCATAGCCCCAGCCCATATACCTCCAAGCTGTTCCTGAGCCTCAGCTCCACTGGCTGATGTTTCTCTCATGGCTGCTAACAGCAAACTGCTGCTTCACCCTATTTATAGCTTGCTCTCTAAAATGGTCACTGCAATCAAGCACTTGGCTGCTGCCTGCTCCAGCCCTTAAAATGGCAGGCACCAACAGTGCCCTGCCACACATGATTATGTCCTTCTTTCCTTAACTTGTGCCCAAACGTCACGCAAAGCCATTTCTGTCCAAAAATGAAACTGAAGCCAACTGATGATCATCTTGTATAAGAACTTCAGGCTTTTACCCTTACCGTTTTTTGGATAACTGTGAGAGATCTTCAGAATAATATTAAAAGTGATGGATTCCTGAGATTATCTTCTCAGGTTTTCCAGCTGCTTATATAAAATAGCAACAACCAGTTCAAATAGGCTACATTGCAAACTCAGAAGGTTTCAATTAAAATAAGGCTACATGGCAAAATCAGAAGTATTCTCTACATATTTTGGAAAATTCACTGCATGCATCTAAGCTTTGGTTTGATCATATCTTATTTGTAAGCAGGTCAAAAGTTTGGCTTCTAGCTCTGACAAAAGCCCGTTGTTGATATTTGCAACATTTCATGGTCTAGCACATGAAGCTCATCATCACACTTTTTTTCCTGTCTTCCCAATCATTGTGTTACTCTTGCCTCACAAGCTAATTGGACAGTTAATTGAAAAGCAATAGGTGTGGGACATTGTGTCAGAGTAGGCACATCTAAGCCAAAACTACTGAGAGAATAGCATGGCTCTCTTGAATAAGAGTTATTCTGGTTACACTTTTTCTAGGGAGTCTACTGTGTGTTTGGAGATTCTGCCTTTAACTGGAGAATCTGAATTAAATGTGCGTGACCTAAAGGAATACCATTTGTTTTGCATACAATGCACAACTTTTGCCCAAAACCGGGGGGGGGGGGGGGGGGGAGGAGGGGGAAGGGAGGGGGCAGTGTGCATTAAGTGGAAAAACTGATTTTTTGCCTGAGGTTGGAAGCTTCCTGGTTTGATTCCTGCTCTAAAGTGCAGCAACAGTTGTCATATTACTGTTCAGGGTGCTGAAGGAGTCAATTGACTTAACAGCTGATTGTTCTTCACTTTATAGGTGTTAACAATCATTCCTCCTTTTAATGGACTTGGGATTCCACTAATCAAGCTAATCTTTTGGGGCAATTTTGCTGTCTGCTAGCTTCTCTTGGTCTCTCTCTTTTTTTATAGCCTTTTTAGCTGTTTAATACAGACTCTCTAGCCATTTTCAAAATCACAGATCCACCCAAGGAGACCAGTCTTCAGCAGTCTTTTTTCTTCACTCTGCCTTTTAAAAATCAGGTATTATATTTGGGGCATGCTGTATATGAAAAAATACAGTATATTTGTGCTTCCTTCTCAGGGGAATTTATTAGAAGTTTTGCACTGTTGCATAAGTAAATCCTTTTACCAGGAATAGTCTTCTGATTTGGGACTGCTACTGCATGTCCATATCACAGACATCTAACCATACATCCTTCACATAGGGTCTTTATTTTGGAGGTTTTATTAGATGCATCCACTGTTGTTTTAAAAATTCAAATTTGTTATAAGATCGCCCAGTTATTCCCACATAATGCCTTTTACTTTTGCAAGGTGGAGATGGTGACCCTTTTCTGCTATTTCAGCTTCCTCTCTGACCAGCCACTGCCTGTTGGGCTCCAGAAATGAAGTCTTATTCAAAGTCTATTCCAGGTTTTAAAACTACACTTCAGCTCATCCAAACTTTTGCATTTTGTAGAAAAGGCCTTAAAGGGGAAGTGCAAAGGAGGACATAAGTCCAATATATTTCCCTTGAAACTGAGGATGAGTCCACACCAAAACATCAAGTGCCCCCGAATTTTTTGTTCTCAGATCTGGAGTTTGGGAGTTTGAGAAACAGAATGACTGTCTCTAGCCTTGAAATGATGAAAGCTTTTAAACACAGTATCAGCCCAAGGGAGGAAAGAACATATTCCAGCAATGTTCTGCAGATAATAGAAGAAACATATGAGGACAAAATGTGTTCTTGTACAGAGAACTCTGAACCAAAAATGAAATTCAGGCTCTTAATGGACGGTGTGTGGTTTTGCTGCAGTTATTAAGGGAAGAGGAATAGAAGGGAAAGAACTTAATGAGAGTTTGGGGTCAAAATTGTTTTCAGGCTTTTTAAAACTTAGTTTAAAAAAATTCTTAGCCAACCACTCCTTCACTGCTTAGATGCTTTGAACTGCTGTGGAGAGCACTGAGTCTTCACTATTAGGAAAGAGAGAAATAGCTAGGAACAGCCTGCTTGATGACAGTAAAGTGAAATGATCAAACATCTCATCTAAGGGCTCTTAGATACCATGGTGAAGGTACAATAAAATCAGAAGAAAGAGGAAATAAAGATCTTTTAAGTAGCCTTATACTAAGCAGAAAGCAGGGAAGAATGTCCTAGCAAACCTTCACTATTTGTATTGAAGTTTGACACAGCTGTGATCAAATCCATGACCTGCACGGGTATGCTCTTAGAGATAGACTGTAAACAACATTGTCATTGTGACAGGGGGGCCACCTCAGGGTCCGGTCTTAATGTCAGCTCGCCCACCTGTCTGGGGCAGTCCACCCTGTCTCTCCTGCCATGTCTTGCTGTTTGAAACTGATATAAAATACGGGAGGCTGCCCATTAAGTGCTCTGATGCCTAGGGCATTATACATGGCTTCAACCTACCCTAAACTGTGTCCTATGCCTTGCAGATGGCATCCAATGTGGCTTCAGCCCCAATCTGGGCCCCATTACATTCCAGTCTGATAGTGGATCCTGAACTGGATCCCTCCTAGTCAGGCAGCCTTAATCTTTGGGGTCATGCAGGACTGCAAGCTCCCTAGCCCCTCTCCCTCTCAGCAGTGGCCCCCAGTGTGAGACCTTTGGCCATACGGGCCCTGGCCTCACCTCTAGGCTAGTCATAACCTTAGGCCCTCTGGCTCTGGGTATCTCTCATGATGGGCACTCTGGCCCTTTTGACCCTTCTGGTCCTGGCCCCAGCATTGACCAGTAAGGGTTTCCTGGCTAGGTTTCTGAGCTGCTCTCTCACTCTCATACAGGTCCACCTTCTTGGGCCCCTCCAAACACATTAGGCACAGCTGCAATCTCCCAGTCACAAGGCTGGGAGATCACTGCTGCCATGATCTCCAGTCCTCAGGAATGTGTGAAACCCCTGAAGATAGGAGATTGTGGTTGCCATGATCTCCCAGCCTTGGAGGTATGTGAAAGACCGAAGGCTGGGAGAACATGGCTGCCATAATCTCCCAAGTCCATAGGTTTCATGTACCCTTGGCCCTGGGAGAACACAGCAGCTGTATCTTCCAGTTGTGGAGCTGCGTGGGGTGCCCCCATGTCTGGGAACCCCGCAGCTGAGGGGGCTTTCAGCTGTGGGAGCTTGCTCCTTGCCAGAGCAGGAGGAACCCAGGATTGGCTTGGCAAATAAAAGGACCTCAATGTGTATTTAAACCCTAATAGTTTTTAAGTCACTCTCATGCGCATTTGGGTCTGAACCACAATGTTTTTATTACTATCATCATTATTATTCTTGGTTGGTATAACAGGGAACCCCCACCCTGTTAACTACATACAGAGGAGGAGTAGGAGAGGAGAGTTGGGTTCCTAGGGCAGCTGGACATATATAGCTCATGGGGATAGATGGCTGTACCAGAAAGCACCATCAGAGACTCAAGCCTTCAGGCTAAGAAGCTGTGTGTCAATAAAAGCCAAACAGTTTGTTTGATTGAGCAGGAACACCTGGGCCCATCTTCAGTGGCAACAGTTAGGTGATTGGAAAGAGCATGGTTTAGCCACATATAAAGCTAGAGCCTGAATTGATTCAATCTTTGTAAGTTAGACCAATCTGCAGAGACTGAACCTATTTGCAAGTGGATAGACATTCACTTTTGATTCAGAAATGCAGGCACATGCCTGCAGTGGCTCAGGCTAGAAGCCAGGGGGCATTACAGTGAGCCCCCCTTTCCCTTCTACAAGCTGAACTGAGGTGGGGGGGATGTGGTCAGGCCCTGGCAGGATGCTATGATTAGAGAGGCGTTTAAACCCCGACCCTGGCCTGCACAGTCCTCAGACCTGGGTGTGTCAGGAGGGGGAGGAGGAAGCAACCCTTACCAAGCTTTCTCTCCTTCCCCTCCCCCCTCCCTGCTGCTCAAGGGGTCAGAGTGTTGTCAGACCCTGGCTAGCACTCTGAGGCAAAGGAGTGGAGGGGAGGGGAAGAGGGAAAGAGGAGGACTGATTGTGTGTATCATCTGTTGATGATAATGAGCTTTTCAATCTCCCTTTCCCTGCTTCTTCATACTGTCCCAGCAAACTAGTCCCATGCAAACCAGGTCATTTCTCACACTTTGCTCTGTCCCGTCTTGAACACTGTCAGATTGCAGCCTTTGAAGCAAGCCAGCAGCTGCAGGAAGCTTATCTGAACACAAAGCTTATCAGCCCATCAAGAAAACAAAAAACAGCTTTTTCCAAAGCATTTGTAAGGAAGAACAGAAGGACATTACTAGCTAATCTGTTGATTAATTCCAAAAAGCCCTAAGTGAATATCTTTCTGTCTGCCTTTGTTCCAGTGAAACTGGAGACACACATACATAGACACCTCTCAGCATTCATTAGCATGGGGGTGGCATGACCATGATCAGATGCCAGCTGGAGTCTGTGCCACTGGGGTCCATGCTGTGGGAAAGGGGAGTGAGGGAGCGGGGAATCCCTGCTTGAGCAGCAAGCAGGGGGGCGAGGGGGCAGGGGGAAGCCAGGCAGATGCTGCTGTGCCTGCAGTCTCCAACTCCTTCTCAGCCAGCTGGATAGGGAGGAGAGGGGCAGGGCTAGCCCTGATCTGTGAAGCAGACAGCTCAGCCCAGCCCAGGGCTGAAAAGCATGCTGGGATGATGGGGGACTCTGATTTAACTTAAACCAGGAAGAGGTCTGGGACAGAAGTTCCATAAACTAGTTTGTCCCAAATCAGTTAAGTCTGAGACTACATTCAGCCAGGTTTATCTTAAACCAGTTTTGGCCATTTTGAAACTGGTTTATGTGCATTGAACTTATCTTCTGTTACAGGTTTAAACCAGGTTATGATCACTTAAATCAGTTTATGTGTAACTTTTGTCCCTAGCCTAAAGGAGAGGGATATGTTTAATGTTTTGTTTCCATGGTTTCTTGTTTGAGTCTTAAAACTTAGGCCACTGCTATGTTTGTTACTTTGCCAGCTACATGATTCAGTAACTATAGTAAGTGGTTAGTAGAGTAAACCTCAGCAGCCTGAGGTTTATTTCAATATTGCATATAAATTCTGGTACCACTCAAGAATTTCATAGACAACCAGATCTCACAATTGACTGAAATTCCTGAGGGAGAAGAATTGTATCCATAAAAGAACAGGATGCAGGAAATGCCATCTCTCAATCTGACAAAGTTTCTTAATCAGACGAATAATTTTTCTCATTAGCAAGCTGAAGCAGCTCATATTTTCTGTTACAGATGCAAATGTAACATTTGTGTAGATCAGCAAATACTTTTCCACTGCAGTATAAACACACTTGACAGTTTAAATCTGCCAAGAATTGCAGTGTTAATTATGCAACTGCCACACAATACCAAAGACAGTCAGTTTCTTAAATATTCATGCAGGACTATTTATGTGGCAATTATAATAGCAAGATATCTAAGATTAGAGTGCTGACCATGAAATATCTGTGACAACCTTATTTTGCATGAACAGTGAGGAAAAACTAGATCCTTTTTTGGTAATTATTATGCTCACTGGAAGTATAAGCAAGAAGTTCTGCTATTTCTAATATCATCTGCCTTCTTGGCAAAGGCTATGTAGCCACTGTTACGGGTATATGTTCGTATCAGAATAAACTTTGTAGAATAACCTGTATATGCCAGTATTTATACATCTCTGATACAGTTAGTCTATAAGATGCATCTCTACCCCACCTTCTGCCTATATATGCCAGATGTAATAGATGCCATGCAGAATACTTTTATGATATGCATATGCAATTTTTAGGGGAAAGCATTTATGATATAATAGGAAATATTTTTATTTTACCAACCTACCTATGCTAGATCTATGCTAATTCATGTACTGTATTAGTGATGATCATTTCAGAGAGATTCTGATCTCAGTTACCATTCTGTAAATTAAGAATAACTTCACTGACTTCAAAGGAATTACTTTCAGGCATAAGGACATGTTTTCAGTGAAAGGGTATGGGTATACAGTAGACTGCGCATTAGAGAAGCATTATAGCTCTATTAGTGCATGTATCAGCTTCAGATTATTAGCTCTTTTCTCCTATTTATTACTTGACACTGTTTTGTCCTTAGTTTTAATGCAATTTGGGTTTTAGTCATATTAATCACTAATATTCCTTTACTACTTGGAAAGTTCTTCCCTTTCATGGGGCAAAAATATCACAATTAGTATAATTAAATTCATATAGTTTTCCTCTATTTTCTTTTTTACATAGCTGTAATTTGTAACAGCATTCAGAGAGGACAAATGAGCAATTATTCCAGGGTAGCTGCTCAGAGTAAGCACTACAGCACTTTGTCATTGGGGGCACAAAGTGACCTTTTTCATGTGATCTGGCCCCTAAAAGTGCTCTACAGCCATTCATAACACACATGCACAGCTGCAGAGTGCTTTTAAAATGTCCGATTGCATGAAAAAGTAACCCTGATTAAATCAGGTAGTAAATGAAGGCACTCTAAATTAGAGTGCCTTAGGGAACTTGTATACAGTTTCCTATAAGGGTTATATGTCATACCCCTTGTCTGCCACAAGGAAGAGGCAGAGAGTCTCTTCTCTGTGCAGTCAGTCAGCAGGTAGGGGAGAGGGAGCAGCTGGGCAGTGATCATGGGTTGGGGTGCCCTGAGTGGGACCCACCCCCCAGCAGGAGAGAGTCCCAAGTTTCCCATAGCACAAGCAGGGAAGGGGCATAGTCCCCGAGCTGCCCTCACACTGTACCCCCATACCAGGGTATGAATCTTGTTTGGCTCTGTAGCCAGCTGGCAGGTGAGTGAGGTGGAGGAGCTGGGCAATGACTGGGCTGGCTGGCTTCCACTTCAGGCTACAGCGCCCCCTGCAGCCTTGCCTCTGCCAATGCATGGAGGCAGATGGTCTCCACCATCAGTGAAACATCTGTTACTTCAATGATACCGTAACTTTAAGTGCTTTGTGTAAAGCACAAAAGGTTACAGTGTGATCGAGGTGCCCTTCTGTAAATTCTGTAAGCATTCTAGATGGTAGTGGAACAGACGCCTGTTTACACTGAGCAAACTGATAACCCAGGGTGGAAGTAAACAGATAACAGCTACACTACCCTTCAGCCAGGGTTAAAGTTGGAGCAGTTTTGCTACATTTGAATCATTCTCAGCTTGTTCACACATAATAATTAGAATGTACTAGCTGCTGCCCTTTTGAAACTTGAATGGACTCCAAAAACACATATCCACTCACTTACATTGGTATAATTTTACCCATAATTTTTCAGGGATTAATTTTACATCAAATTCAAGTTATACCAGGTAAGAAGATGGTAATGTGTGTCCTTCAAGTAAAGGCTGGTTAAATGTGTTGTTTGTCTATGCCCAAAGGCTGAGTTCTGTTTTCAAACTAGAGTTTAGTAAATCAGTTTTGAAGCCATAACAAATGGGCAGTTTCATTGCTCATTCTCCTCAAGAAAGCAGAATTTTAGCACAAATAAAATGCAGCCAACACTTTAACAAAGGTTTCCTTCTGCATTCTTGCAAGCAAATTAAGTAAGTATGGATTGGAAGAACGAACTGTAAGGTGGATAGAAAGTTGGCTGGATCATCGGGCTTAACAGGTAGTGAGCAATGGCCTGATATCCAGGGCTAGGGACAGAAGTTACACATAAATCGGTTTAAGTGATCAGACACTGCTTTACACCTGTAACAGAATATAACTTTAGTGCATATAAACCAGTTTCAAAATGGCTGAAACTGGTTTAAGATAAAACTGGTTGAATGTAGTATCTGACTCAAACTGGTTTATGAAACTCCTGTCCTAGACCCCTTCCTGGTTCAAGGTAAATCACAGTACCCCAGAATCCCAGAATGCTTTCCAGCCCTGGGCTAGGCTGGGCTGGACTGTCTGCTCCAGAGAGCAGGGCTGGCCCACCCCTCTGCTCCTAGTGAGGGCTGGCTGACAAGTGTGTGTGGGGGGGGGCAAGCCCAGCTGGGGATGCAGCCCAATCCGCGGGGGGGCTGCCACCTCCAGGCAAACTCTGGCTGGGGTCTGGGGCCAGGGAAGAGGGTTAAACATCCCTTCCCCTGCTCAAACTTACTGATGACTGCAACTGTCGACTACATATCCCAGAGGCACCTAGAAGCAGGAAGAAGAAGTGATGAGCAACCCTTCAGAGTCCTGCTGATGTAATTCTGGACTGCAAATCCCAGAGCATAGGTGATGCATAGGGGGGACACAGGGGGCACATGCCCCACCTAAATTTGGCCCTTGCTGAGAAGCACCGGCAACACTTTCAGTTTGCTGCCGGCACTTCCACCAGTGGCAGTGATCAGCAGCTGGTGTCCACCAGAGCCAGGAGGCACCAGTCGCCCATGTCCCAGAGACCTCAGGGGCAGCAGGAAGAGCTGCCTGACTAGCGCCCCTTGCCTTTTGGCCTGAGTCACTGCAGGCATGTTGCTGCACTTCCTGAATCAAAAGTAAATGTATATTCACTTCTGTTTCATAGATTTCATAGATTTCATAGACTTTAGGGCTGGAAGGGACCTCGGAAGATCATTGAGTCCAGCCCCCTGCCCAAAGGGCAGGAAGTCAGCTGGGGTCATAGGATCCCAGCAAGATAAGCATCCAGTTTCATCTTGAAGGTGTTCAATGAAGGCGCTTGAACCACTTCCGGTGGCAGGCTGTTCCAGACCTTGGGGGCTCGGACAGTAAAGAAATTCTTCCTTATGTCCAGCCTGAAACGATCTTGTAGTAGTTTGTGACCATTCGACCTCGTCATCCCTTGGGGTGCTCTGGTGAACAAACGTTCCCCAGATACTGGTGGTCACCCCTGATAAACTTGTAGGTGGCCATCAGATCACCCCTGATCCTGTGCTTTTCCAGGCTAAAGAGCCCCAGGGCTCTCAGCCTGTCATCGTA
This sequence comes from Alligator mississippiensis, assembly GCF_030867095.1. Taxonomy (NCBI): domain Eukaryota; kingdom Metazoa; phylum Chordata; order Crocodylia; family Alligatoridae; genus Alligator; species Alligator mississippiensis. Next base: position 127,562,048 of record NC_081825.1, on the reverse strand, counting down.
AGGTCTGCTTCCCTGACCTCTGATCATGCGCGTGGCTCTTCTCTGGACTCTCTCAAGCTTCTCCACATCCTTTTTGAATTGTGGAGCCCAAAACTGGACACAGTACTCCAGCTGCGGCCTCACTAAGGCCGAGTACAAGGGGAGAATGACGTCCCGGGATCTGCTTGAGAAGCATCTATGGATGCAAGCCAGTGTTTTGGTCGCTTTACTAGCCGCAGCATTGCATTGCAGGCTCATGTTCATCTTGTGGTCAGTGATGGCCCCCAAGTCTCTCTCTTCCATAGTGCTAGCCAACATAGCACTGCCGAGCCTATAAGGATGCTGCAGGTTTTTCTTCCCAAGGTGGAGAACCTTGCATTTATCGGCGTTGAACACCATCAGATTCTCGTCCGCCCACTTGCTGAGCCTGTCCAGGTCAGCTTGGATCACCCACCTGTATTCTGGTGTGGATGCTTTGCCCCAAAGTTTGGTGTCATCTGCGAACTTGGCCAGTCCGCTTCTGACTCCAGTGTCCACATCATTAATGAAGATGTTGAACAGTATGGGTCCCAGGACAGAGCCTTGGGGGACCCCACTGGTCACAGGACACCATGATGAGTGACTTCCATCAATTACTACCCTCTGGGTCCGACCCCAGAGCCAATTTTCCAGCCAGTGGATCGTGGAGGACCCAAGGCGACAATTGGCCAGTTTCTCCAAGAGGCGATCATGGGAAACCAGATCAAAGGCTTTTTTGAAATCAAGATATATGACATCAATCTCTTCTCCCTTGTCCAGGTGATAGGTCACCTGGTCGTAGAAGGAAATGAGATTGGTCAAGCAAGACCTACCCACAACAAACCCGTGCTGGCTATCCCTTAAGATGTTGACGTCGGCCAGTCCATTAAGAATGGCCTCTTTAATAAACTTTTCTAAGATCTTCCCCGGGATAGAAGTCAGGCTGATGGGCCTATAGTTAGCCGGATCCACTTTCCTCCCTTTCTTGAAGACAGGCACCACATTGGCCTTCTTCCAGTCTTCGGGCACTACACCAGAGTGCCAAGAGTTTTCAAAGATCCATGCTAGAGGCTGGGCTATGATGCTCGCCAGCTCCTTGAGTACCCTGGGGTGAAGATTGTCAGGGCCGGCTGACTTGAAGGTATCCAGCTTCTCAAGATGTTCCTTCACAAAGTCAGCATTAATGGAGGGCAGGGGATCACCCTCACCCGGACTTCCTGGCCCTGTAGCAGGCATGGGTGTCCCATGGGGCTGATGAAAGACTGACGCAAACTACCTATTTAATAGGTTGGCTTTTTCCTGGGCGTCAGTTGTCAGTTGCCCCATCTGGTTCAGCAGGGGTCCAATGTTGCCCCTGCTTTTCTTCCGGCTCCCCATGTATCTGAAAAAGGACTTTTTATTGTCCTTGATGCTCAAAGCTAGCTGGAATTCAGTTGCAGCCTTGGCTTTCCTGGTCTGCTCCCTACAGGACCGGACCAGTGCAGAATAATCCTCCTTGGAGGTGACTCCCATCCTCCATCCTTTGTAGGCCTTTCTTTTTAGCCTCAGGAGGTCTGCTAGGTCCCTGGAGAGCCAAGGGGGCTGCTGTGCCCTCTTGCTGCCTTTCCTCCGAGATGGAATAGACTTAGTTTGTGCATTGAGGATCGCTCCCTTGAGGAGCAACCACTCTTCTTGAACTCCCCTCTCCCTGTGGTCATGGTCCCTTAGGGCCTCACTGACAAGCCTCCTGAGCTTGTCAAAGTCGGCTTTCCTGAAGTCAAGGACTTGCGTGTTGCTGACTGACTTGCCAGCTTTTTGGCGGATGGTGAAGGTGATCAGCTCGTGGTCACTGTCACCCAGCTTCCCATCGATCACTAGGTCGCCGACTAGGCCATCCCCAGTAGCCAGTACCAGGTCGAGCAGCGCTTTGCCTCTCATTGGCCCATGGACTTCTTGAGTCAGGTAGAGGTCATCCACGCACGAGAGGAAGCTCTGCGACCGCTCAGATTTTGTTTCAATTTAATCTGTGCAGTTTAGGGTAATCTGCAAAGACTGAATCAATTCAGCCTCTGGGTTTTTGACTGTCCGTACCTAGCCTAGTTGGCAAATAGAATCAAATGGAGTGCCCCAGGGGTCAGTCCTGGGGCCAGTTTTGTTCAATGTCTTCATCAATGACCTGAAAGATGGAATGGAGTGTACCCTCAGCAAGTTTGCAAATAACACTAAGCTGGGGGGAGGGGAGTAGTAGATATTCTGTAGGGTAGGGCTAGGATTCAGAGTGACTTTGACAAATTGGAGGACTGAGCCAAAAGAAATCTTATGAGGTTCAACAAGGACAAATGCCAAGTCCTGCACTTAGGATGGAACAATCTTATGCACTGCTACAGGTCTGGGACCAACTGGCTAAGCAACAGTTCTGTAGAAAAGGATCTGGGGTTTACAGTGGACAGTAAGTTGGATATAAGTCAGCAGTGTGTCCTTGTTACCAAGAAGGCTAACAGCATACTGGGCTGCATTAGTAGGAGTGTTGCTAGCAGATCGAGGGAAGGAATTATCTCCTTCTAGTCTGCACTGGGGAGGCCACATCTAGAGTACTGTGTTCAGTTTTGGGCCCCCCACCACAGAAAGGATGTGGACAAGCTGGAGAGAGCCCAGCGGAGGGCAGTGAAAATGGTTAGGGGGCTCAGACACATGACTTCTGAGGACAGGCTGCGGGACCTGTGCTTATTTAGTCTGCATAAGAAAAGACTGAGGGGGGATTTGATAGCAGCCTTTAACTATCTGAAGGGTGGTTCTAAAGAGGATGGAACTAGAATGTTTTCAGTGGTGGAAGATGAAATAAAAAGGAGCAATGGTCTCAAGTGGCAGCAAGGTTGGATATTAGGAAGAATTTTCTCACTAGCTGGGTGGTGAAGCACTGGAATGGGTTATCTAGAGAGGTGGTGGAGTCTCCATCTTTGGAGGTTTTTAAGGCCTGGCTCAACAAAGCCTTGGCTGGAATGATCTACTTGGGGATGGTCCTTCTTTGAGCAGGGGGTTGAACTAGATGACCTCCTAAAGTCCCTCCCAACCCTAATTTTCTATGGATCTGTGTTTTTAAAGGAAAAGAAGTAAAGACTTTACTTGAGATTTTCCTTTTTAGAATTAGAAATGAAGGGCTCATGGAAGCTACTTCCCCCCTCCTACCTCCTGCCCCAGCTAAAATATCTGCTTTTGTGGTTGGGTCTCTTAGAACAACGTTTGCCATCTCTCACTTTTTCCTGAGATCAAACAGGTTTCTCACTTCCCAATAACCATATGCCATTAGCAAAGGCATAGCAGGGCAGCTCCATGCCCCAGCTGCTGCTTGAGTCATCCCCCACCCGTCAGTTATGCTACTGGACATTAGTCTTTAATTTCCTCCTCTCTGTGCTCCCAAAACCTTGGCTCCTTTTTCAAATGTTTCCACTGAAGCCCAGTTATGGAAGAACCAACTAAGAGGCCCAGCAGTTTCTTAATTATCCTCCAGCTGACTTTTTGGTAACACAGTCCACAGATCTCATGAACTTTTAGTTGTCTTCTCACAAAAACCCTGACACAGAGTAGCCATTTGATTTCTATTACACGATCTTTTCAGGAGATGTAGAAGCCAGAGTCTTTTGCAACAGTTTGTTGAAAATACAACAGTGTTTGGCTGTGAGAGAGAAAGGAGGAGGAGGAAGTGAGTTAAAAAATTATGAGAGAAGATTGCGGAGTGTGCTCTTAGGCGGTGTATTATCCAACTATGAATTATCCTTCTCCAAGGAAATTGGTTAAAGGTTGAAGTAATAAAAGATAAAAAAAAATATCAGATAGATAGTATAATCTTTATCGTGTCAATTCTCTTAATCAGTATTACCATGCCAATTGAATTCATTGGCCCTGTAATTTACTGCTGACGTATCAAATTTCCCCCACTTTTTTTATCCTGTCCTCTTATTTTCTATATCTTCAGTGCTGCATGTAGAGATATGGTGAGTTCACTTCCCTCTTGAACAGCCTAGTATATTAAACATTTGTTAAAAATGGCCACTCAATCATCTTTGTGTAAGAAAATCAGTTGCAGTGCCTACAACTCTGTTCTGTTGATTTGCAATACAAACATAGTAACCAAAAATGGTCAGGTGTTAAATATCAAACCAAATGAATTACACAAAATGTTATTAAACTATCACAGGAAAAGTTACATCCATTTATCTGATAATAGCATAAAAGGGGTATATAAAAGTATTAATATTTAGTATATCAAATATTATAATCATAGTATAATGTTACATAAATAATATCTAGTATATAAAGTACTAATAAAATAATTATAAAATTGCTATTTAGTTTGGTGAATTCAAGCAGATCTATTAAAACAGAAATGGGTAATATTCGATCAGGGTTTTTGGTTGTAGCCGTGGTGGTCTAAGGACATAGGCAGGCAAGGTTCTTTGGGTAGATGTGATATCAGTTGGTCCAATAAAAGATATCACATCTACCCAAAGAACTTTTCCTGCCTAATATTTGATCAGTTACATGTGAATATATCACAGCTGTTTCAGTATGTGTTTCAGTATGTATTCCTTTAACTCCTGTAGCACCCAAAAAACAAATTAAGATCAAGGCTGCATTGTACAGAGTGCCGCATGAACACATAGTAAAGGCTGTTTCAGACCCCAAATGAGTCAGAATTAAGAGAAAATGGGAACAAGTGAGATTGAAACACAATTAGGGACAACATAGAAGGGACATCAAAATTTAACTGGGAAATGTAGCTGGTTGGCTGCAACTACACTGGAATCCATTCAGCTGTCAGTGTATGTCATCGCGGATGGGCTAATTAACATGAGCCTGGGCTGACAGGCACCGTCACTCAGCTGTGCTAATTATCTCACCTAAAGTACCAATTGGATGAAGCTATACTGCTTTCAGTTTACAGGCAACCCACCTGGAGTGGCATGGCATGACAACCACGGTAAGTCATTCCCACACAAACTTCAGTCTAGTAATGATATCAGTCACAATCAGCTTTCTTTATGAAGAACCACCTTCTTCAGTGATCAGACAGGCCACCTGCCCCTTCAGCATCAGTCATCCAGTGACTGAGCAGGCTGTCTTCTTCTCTTTGAGTCTGATCTTATGTTTGTAGGTATTTTGACCAGGAAATAGCAAGAACCTGTGGGGATAAAAATCAGGAAGCCAAGGATAAAGAATGAGCTGTACCTGGTAAAGGAGGTTAAGGGCAACAAGAAGAGGTGTTGTAAGTATGTTGGCCAGAAAAGAAGGACCAAGGAAGCTGTGGATCCTCTTGTTAACAAGCCAGGGGGAACACCTAACATAAGATGCAAAGAAGGCGGATCTGCTCAACAGCTACTTTGCCTCAGACGTCACAAAAAAATTAAGCTACAGTTGGACACCTAATAAGAATTATCTGGATAAGGAAGGGAGAAACTGGGGGAGGGGATAACAAAAGAGATATCCAGAGAGCTTTTGTTGGATCTGAATGAATTCAAGTCAGCGGTGCCAGATAAACTTCATCCCAGAGTACTGAAGGAACTAGCAGAGATCTTGGAGTCATTGGCAATGATCTTCATCAAGTTATGGTACCAGAGGAAAGGAAAAGGCAAATGTAGTACCCCTCTTTAAAAAAAGGAGGGCCCAGGGAACTACTGACTGGTCAGCTTCACCTCATTACCTGGGAAGTTTTTGGAAGATATCCTAAGGAAAGCCATTTGCAAGCATCTGGAGGATGCAAGGCTGATTGCAAGCAGACAGATTGGATTTATTAAAAACAAATAGTGCCAAAAAAACTTGATCTCCTTCTTTGACAAAGTAACTACTTGAGTGGATGAAGGGAATGCTGTGGATATAGTGTATCTGGACTTCAGCAAGATTTTGACAAGGTCCCACATGACTTTCTCATAAACAAGTTTGTAGAAACGTGGGCTAGACAAAACTACAAGGTGGGTAGATAACTGGCTCAATAGTTGCAAGCAAAAGGTAATTATTAACAGGTCCATGTCAGAAAGGCAGGACGTTTTGAATGGAGTTCCACCATGAGCAATTGATGTCTCCCGAGTTTGGGGCGCACCAGACACTGATGGAGTGGGGAGAGGTTCCCCAGTGGACGACTGGGGTTGGGGGTCCCCTAGCAGCTGATTGCTGACCAGGGGCGGGGGGGTCCCCCAGCGGCTAATCCCCAAGCCTGAAATCATCAGCACTTCCAGTTTCACGGCTGGCATTTCCAGGGGGTGCACGGCCAATCTCACAGGGTACACGTGCACCTGTGTGCACCCCTTGTGCATTGTCAATGAGTTCTACAGGGGTCTTGGGCCTGGTGCAATTCAACATGTTTATTAATGATTTGGATGCTGGCATAGAAAGCTTCTTGAGCAAGTTTGCTGATGACACAAAACTGGGAAGGATTATGAACACATTGGTGGATGCAAGCGCAATTCAGAAAGATCTCAACAGATTGGCAAGTTTGGATAGAGCTAATAGGATGAAGTTCAGCGTGGACAAATGCAAGGTGCTACACTCAGGAAGAATAATCAAAAGCACAAATATAAAATGGGTGACTGTAACAGGGGGCATGCTTGGGGCCAGATCAGTTTCTATGGGTAACCTACCACCTCCTTGCCTGCTATGGCTTGAAAATATATAATTATGATCTTAATTAGGTGGGAGGCTGCCCATTTCTTGCCCCGATGCCAGGGGGCACTATCTGCAGCTCCATTCCTCCCCTACACCTCAGCCCAAGCCCTGCAGATGGCATCCACAGTTCTTATAGCGTCACCAACCCCACACTGGGCCCTACAATCCTTCAATCCAGACTCCAACCAGATCCCTCCAATCAGGTGGCCTACTCCACCCTCATTCTAGGCTGCCTAGCTCCCTGAACTCTTTCCTCTCAGGTGTAGTCCCCCTGTACCTTTGACCACACAGGTCCTGGCTCCACCTCCAAGGCCAGTCAGAAACCCCAGGCCCTCAGCTCTGGGCATCCCTTGCAGTGGGCCCCTGGCCCTTTTGACCCTTCTGGTCCTGGCCTCAGCACTGACCAGTTGAGGGTGTTTTGTGTCAGGCTTCTGAGCCTCTAGCCCACTATCTAATCTGGGTCTGCCTTCTTGGCCCTATTATGGGGTAACCCAGCCGGCCTTTCAGTAGCCTGGTATTGGTGGCCTGGTATTTCCTGGGGACTCCTGCACCATTAAGAGCCCCACCAGGCCACCCACTCCTGGCAGGGTGCAGGTTTTTAGGTCATGCCTAAGATCAGGAGCCTCCAAACCATCCCCTTAAGCTCCTGCCCTTACCTCCAGGGTGTAGCATTCAGCCTTGCAGCCTGGCAATGTTTCTGCCTGCTCCACCAGCAGCAAACTGTTTTAATTATATAGGTGGCCAGAGATCTAAAATAGCCACAGGACTCAAGCACCTGCTGGCTGCTTGGCTCAGCCCTTAAAGTGGCAGGCACCAACAGTGCCCTGCCACAGAGACACATGACTGGATGGCAGTGCTATGGAAAAGGACTTGGGAGTCTTGGTAGATCACAGACTCAGTATGAAAGGCACATACAGTTTTGGGATGCATCAACAGAAGTATTATGTGTAAGATGCGGAAAATGATAGTTTCTCTCTACTTGGCACTAGTTAGGTTCCCACTGATGCTCCCACCTGCCCCCCCACCCACTGGCTAAACAGGGAGTGTGGCCTGGCAGGGGTTGCACCGGTGCTCTCAGGGGGTGCACATGCACCCCTGTGCATACCCTACACATCACCCCTGAACCTCCCTACCCAACTGCCACCACTGCTGCTGCTGTTGCTCTTTGGGAGGGCTCAGCTTGGAGAAAAGTATCAGTCTGGTAAGTGTCAGCCAGGAGGCCGGCAGGTTAACTCTGCTCCCCTGGGACAGACAGTGCAGCCAACCACAAGGGGAGCCCTGGAGGGGGGTGGGTGGGCAGAGGAGAACCAAGGGAGCCCGGGGGGGGCGGGGGGGAGACTGGTCCTAAGGGATACTGGTCCTATGTGTTTCCTTATGGCCACAACTCTAGTGATAGACCCTCCCACTTCTCTTTATCCTTCCTGGAAAGGATAGCATGAGAAGAAACTAACCAAGAGGAACCATTACACTCAGAACTGCAATGGCTACATTGTTCTCTGAAAAGGGAATTCCCAAAGAGGAAGGACACTTTATGCTTTCCACTCTTATTTAATAAAGCTAGCACAACCCATGCCTACATCCAGGTGTGAATCCAGAGTGGCTGCAGTGTTCTAGTCACACTCCCCTTTTAGATCACTGCTGCCCAAGAAGCAGCAGTCATGGACATTTTAAAGTCTCTGAAACAGGTAAGAATTTCCATCCCTTCCTTCCCTCCATGCTCAAAACCACCTCCCTTCCCCACCCCTGCTTTACCTGCCATTGCCACTGTTCTCAGCTGATGCAGGAGGGAGAAAGATCCAAAGGCACTCCTGTTCTACTTCAGCTGAAGGCTGTCCAATAGGGCTGTCCAGTAGGGCTGTGCGAAATGGCAGCGTTCCATTTCAACCAGTGTTTTGACGTTTTGATGGAACACCGTTCTGTTTTGAATTTTGTTTCAATTTGAAACAGCTGTTCTGTTCCATCCCATCAAAACAGTTTCGCCGTTTTGACCATTTCAACATTTCACTCATAGGCTATAATGGGGAAGGATGAAACAGCCTATAACTTTGTCATTTCTAGCCTGATTTGAATGAAACTTGCAGGAATGGTAGCCCCTTTTGAGGGCATGAAGCCTGACAAGCTTCAAGGAGATAGGTGCAGGGGGTTTGGGAAAACTGCACCTCAAGGTCTTGAAAGCAAAACTCATGTCACATGTAAGTTAAGCCACAGCAGGGTCAAAACTGCAGATATGCTAGCCCCTGCTGAGGCCACAAAGCCTTCCATGTTTGCTGGAGATGCATCAATTGATGCATGCCAGGGTATTGTTGGCCCTGCTGGCTACAACATCACACTGCCAGTTCATGTTCATTATGTGGTCAATTATTACCCCCAGGTCTGTGGTGGGAAGTGACAGGGGATCTTCAGTCCTGATGCCTGATGAGAGGCAGCAGTTGCACAAGCACCAATGTCATGAGTTTTGCCTGTCAGCAGCTAGGGTGCAGGGCCCCAGGACACCCCTGCACCTGTCTCCTTAACAGCTAGCAGGCTTTGTGGCTGCAGCAGGGCCCAGCAGCCAGGCCTGCAGTAGTTTCCACCCCCTCCCCACCCCATGCCCCAAAACAGACACAGTTGCACAAGCACCCATGTCACGAGTTTTGCCTGTCAGTGGCCAAAGGTGCAGGGCCCCAGAACCCAGAGACCCCTGCACCTATCTGCTTGACAGCTGGCAAGCTTTGTGGCCTCAGCAGGGGCTAGCATGCCTGCAGCTTTCACCCTGCTGCTCCTTAACACACACAGTGTCACCCATGTCATGAGTTTTGCTTGTCTGCAGCTTGAGGTGCAGTTTTCCCCAAACCCCTGCACCTATCTCCTTGAAACCTGGCAGGCTTCATGCCCTCAGAAGGAGTTACCATTCCAGCATGCTTCATTCAAAACAGGCCAGAAGTGACAAATTTATAGGCTGTTTCAACCTTCCCTGTTATAGCCTATAGGCGAAATGTCGAAACAGCATCAAAATGGTGAAATGTTTTGACTTGCCTTGTTTTGTTTCAAAGCTGTTTCGACAATATCTTGTTCATTTTGATTTTGCTATTTTGATCTTGAAACGAGTCAAAACAGTGTTGAAACAAAACTGGTAGCGAAATTTCTCACAGCCCTACTGTCCAGGGAGTAATGGATGGGAGCAGCAGCAGAAGTGGGTGGATTCCTCTTCATTGCCTGTTCCCCACCAGCCTGGGAGGAGGAGTGGGAACCCACTCCCCGCCATGGCTGCTACTGTCCATAGCTGAGTCCAGCTTCACACACAATGGGGCAGGAGTGGCTCTAGAGGTCTCCTCACCCCTTCATTAGTTGAAGACAGCAGCACTGGCAGGTGTGGAAGGGAGGGTAGGTATCACTAACCATGGAAGGGAAGAGAGGGGGTTCAGGGGATGGGTGGGAAGAAGGATTCTTACTTGCTTTGGAAACTTAAAAAATATCCCCCGTTGCTGCTCCCCTTGTGCGGTCAGCTTGTCTGCAGGAACCTGGAGTGCAGTCACCTCTGCACCCCCCCTTTACAAAGCCCTGGATTCCCTCATGCCTACATCAGCAGGAAAAAGATTTCCCTTTTATCTGTAAGACATGTCCTCTTGGTCAGAGATCAGGTGTATGAATGTAGAAGTAGAGGGAATGTGTCAATGATCCTGAATTAGAGAGAGAAATAGAACTTTGGTCTTCATGGTTGCAAAACAGGCACCTTTTATGAACCTTACCTTTTGAGAGGGCCTGATCCTGCTGTTTTTGTTCAAGCAAAAACTCTTGTTAATGTTAATAGACATCTGTCAGGGTTTGCTGAAGCCCAGCCTATTGAAGACAATGGAAAATTCCTCTGCGACTTCAGTAAGCTTTGAATCAAGCCATAGGTAAGGCCTTCAGAATTTTTTCTCCCGGACTTTTTTCTCTAATTATGGAAGTGTATAGATATTATAGTTGTAGAAATTTACGTACATTTTAAAGTGACATATTTGTTAAATGGAACATTCCAGGAAGCAATAATTCCAGTGTAAAAATAGGTCTGTCAAGAGAAGAATAAACCTCAGAACAAAGGATACCAGATTAACAAGTTAAATGGAAAGGGGTCATATAAACATGGGATACATAGACTAAAGGCATAACCCTAAATATGCAGAAAGTACAAAGCCCCAAAACCAGGCAATCTTACTATTTATTTGGGTTGCTGAAACAGGAAGCAAGAGAGACTAAGGAATGAAAGCCACTGGAAATGTTAAATTTTATTTAGGCCATCCCTGGTAGTAAAAGGAACAAATGGGAATAGGCCCATTTGTAAGAGCTATTCAGCACTGGTAAACACATTCATTCTTTTCATTATAATTGAATGAAACTGGCTATTAGCTTGTATTCATGCTTACTGTGGTGACTAATTACAGCTCTCCTTTATGCATAACAAAGACCAGATAATTTAATGTATTAAAGGCTAATTGCATCCAGCTGCTATGTGAGTGAACAGAGAAGGAGGAGGGTACACAAAGGATCCCCTTTCCCTTGCTGCCCTCACACGGTTGTCAAACAGTCCTAGTCCCTGCACTCTCCAGAGCATTGGAATGACTCCCTCCTTGAGCTCATACAAAGGCAGAAGACAGTAAGTGACTCCATGGTTCACCTCTTACACTGGCCAACAGAGCTGGTCAGATACAGCAGGGAGCATGCTGTACAACACCTCATAGCAGAGTTAGTGTACTCTTCTTCTAAGGGATTATTACCAGAAGCACAATCCCTGCTAGAATTTTTATTGGGTGTAGGGCAGGACAGTTCTACTCCTGCCCTTTAATAGGTATCCCTTGAGCTGAGTGCCTGCAGCAGACACAATGAAGTTTCTGCTGTGTCATTTAATTACAACAATTTGTGTTCCCATATAATCCACCTGACCTCCACCATCATTGGCCCTTCTGTCTCAAACCTTGTACTCAGGGTGTAGAAATAGATAAGACAAATGAGACATCTGTTTATACCCAGGAAGAATAGAGCTGCTAGTCCTTTCCACTTTATCTTCTGTAATAAAAAATGATGTATGCTTCATGAATGTCCTTCCTGGTCTGCAAATAGCATGGGACTAGGAGATAGGAGCTCCTGAATCCTTATCCCAGCATTGCCACATGTCTACACGACACAATGCAGAGGAGATCAAAACTCAGTGTAAATGAACCAGAAGCAGTTATAACCCTTTTGCAAGCTCTAGACACCAATAGTAAGGGATAGGTTCAAATTCAAGGCTTTTATATTAACTTCCTATTTTCACTTGAGCCCCCACCCAGACAACCCAGAAAATAAATGTTACTGGATGTTCCAAAGTGAACAAACTTCCTCGCTTCAAGCAATAATAATTTATAGTAGGATTTATAAAAAAGGAAGAAGACAAATGCACAACCCTAAAGAAAGCCTTTTCTGGTAAGTGTTAACTAAAACCAGTCATGGCCAAACCCACCCAGGAGAACTACTATCTAGAAACAGGATAATTGTTTATCTAGCATATCACACAGTCCCAATTGTTTTTGTTGCCCTTCTGCTGTCTGCCATAACTTTTTACCTATTGTGCTTTCTTCTTCTCTGATATAGGATCTGTCAGATATCATTGTGGCTCAGATCCTATTAACTTTCCCACTGTGAACTTCCTAAAGAACTGGCCTCTTAACTGTCTTCCTGTGATCTGCTAACTGAGCATTTTTTCCATTTTAATCATCACCTCCATTTATCCACTCAGCTTAACTGAAGGTTCAAAATGTGGCTGGCTCTATTTAGGCTGGCAGTGTACTTTTTGCCCCAGGCAATCTTTTCAAGGCTTTCTGATACTTTGCAGGAAATTTTTTAAAATGCCATTCTGGTACCTGTATTAAAAAACTCACTTTTGAAAGAGAGGAATTTCCATCACTTCATTTTTGAGTCACTGTCAGGAAACATATGGCTTCATTTCCCTTGGAAGAAAATCATATCTTTTCCTGGGTTTTTGGTTGTAGCCGTGTTGGTCTAAGGACATAGGCAGGCAAGGTTCTTTGAGTAGATGTGATACCTTTTATTAGGCCAACTGAATACTTGGAAAAAAGTATGTAGTACTTTTCTTCAACTACTCAGTTGGTCTAATAAAAGATATCACATCTACTCAAAGAATCTTGCCTGCCAAAATCTTTCCCTGACATCAAGATTAACCTATTTCTTATTGCAAACTGAAATAAAGGAAATAAAAGAAGTCCTCAAAAAGAACTCCAGTTCTCCTAAAACATTCCAAATATTTTTGTGATAATTCAAAAATCCTACTGACCATTTCCAATGTGATAATTGCCTCCAGTCTAAGGCTACATTTTTTGCTGTTCTCCTCCAAAATTTCAGCTCTATCCTTCAGCATAGTGATGACATCATTTAATAAAAATACATGCAATTTATATAGTAGTTTTAATGAAAATTACTTACATTTCAGTGCTAGCTTTCATTGAGTAAATTGTAAAATGCCACTATCAGATGTGCAAGACAAGTATTTTTAATCCTCATTTTACAGATGGCACAGAGAAAATAGCAGGCCTGGTTTCTAGAGATGTTGAGAACCTAAAATTCTAGTGGAAATTAGTGGGTGTTCAGTTCCTCTAAAAGTTATGTCCCTAGCTGGCACAGTATCAACCTACTTATGCTTTTTCTGCAAGTTAATGGCAAAACTCTTCTGCAGGAAAAGATCAGGCCCAGAAAGGAAATATCATTTTAGGGACTAAGTCCTATCAAGATGTCTAGCTTTGTACTGAAATGCCTAGATGCCTGAAATGCATACTTTCTTAAAACAATCAAGCAAACAAGCAAAACACCCTCAATGATTAAAACTAAAACCATGGGTGAGTAAATAAGAAAACCAAGAACAACTAAATCTAGCATTTGAGCACATTTAATTACTGAGGGACTGCATGTTACTAGACATCAAAGCTAATATTTTAATAAGAAGTATTAAATGCCTCCTGCCCTCTGAAGATGTCTTTTTCCCATTATACTTTTGTATATGTTTTGGATGATTTCAAGTCACCAAAATTTCATTGGTGCATCTACATGAAACACTTACTGTGGAGTTGCCTAATTAGCTCCGCAGTAAAGTTTCACCATCTACATGTGTGCTCCTATTAAGTCAGAGTAAACTACTTAACTTCGTCGTAGGTTAGTACTGCCAGATACAAATACTATCCTATGGCAAAGTTATTTACTCCACTGTGACACACGTATAGATGCTGATGGGGCTGCCTGGGGCATGAGAGTGCTTCAGTGCAGGGGCTGCCTTCTGGCTAGCCCTGCACTGAAGCACCGTTGTGCCCCAACCAGCCCCTCCACAGCATGTTGAGCTCAGTTGGAGCAATCCTGAACTGGCCAGATGATCCCTGGGCCCCCCTGCCAGCTAGGGCTGTGCTGCCCTGGCTCAACATGCTGTGATCCTGGGTGTACACGTAAACGCTGCACCTAGAAGCAATAAATTCTGGCACAAACTCCGCTGGAGCTTATTGCATCACATTAATATTCACGTGTAGACATGCTCAGTGTGCGCAAAGTTCTGAGAACAAGCAGCATGCCAGGCATGTTTGACATTTCTTTGTCAGGTATGTTATTGGCTACAAGAGGTTCCTTATATGGCTGCTCCTATTTTATCTCTCCTTTTCACTTTATCCAAGTATTTCCTGCCCCAAAGCTAACCAACTGGGCCTTCACTCACATGTAATCAGTATTTTAATCACTAGGCCATGTGCGGGCCGCGCCCCGATCCCACCTTTGTTGCCATGTGCGGCGGCGATTCCGATCTCATTCCCGTCGCCACGTGCGAGCCGGGGGCAAGCTGGGCCCGTCTTCATTGCACACGGGCTGTGGCCAGCAGCCCGGGCACACGGGGCTGGAGAGAACCATTGGGCGGTTTAGCTCACGCGAGTTAGAATTAGTTACAGAGGCATAATGGTTGATTGAAAAGATTGTTTACTTACACCCAAAGATGGTATTGGTGTAGGCTGGACAGGTTTCCAGGCACAGCTCCCACTTGGATCCTCACTAGAGGAACACGACAAATCGATTGCTCCCACAGAGTTGTTCAGGCTCCACGGGTCCGGTTCGGTTAGACTCGAAAAGTTTCCCCGGAGTTACTTAGGCTCCGCGGGTCTGAAGTTACAGGAAAGGGATATGTCTAGGATTGCGCTCGGCGACGGGGAGAGGCTAGAAGCGAAAAGCTCCGTAGGCTTGGTTCTATTGCCTCTATTGCCTGCTTAGGGGAGGCGCGTTGGGTCCGTGAGGGTCCGCAGTGCTTGGAGATCTTCACACAGAATCTCTCTCGTCCTCTCTCCTCTGACTTGGGCGGAAACTACCCAAGCCTTTTGTACGGCTAGCAAGCCAATCGCTAGCCGCCATGTGTGCCTACATTAGGAATGGGCCAATAATGTGGCGCGAATCCTAATACAAATGACGGGAACTTCTTTACAGTGTGCCTCACTACGATGCAAAAGAGATGCACCCTGCAAAGAAGCTGTAATCTGGCGGGAAATCCCCCGTTGCACCAGAGTTCTCTCTTGCAGCAGAGAACTCTACCGTGCAAAGAAAGCGACAAATTGGCAGGAAATAATTTAGCGGTGCCGAAGCGCACACACAAACAAAAAATCACAACTTGGGGTTGTGACATCCCCCCTTGCTGAGAGCATAGCTAAATTATGCCATACTCTTTTAGCAATCTAGAGTTTTGTTGTGATCATCAAACGAGTCAACAAGCCAACAAACAAATATACAAACATAAAATTCGCTGTCCTGGGATCAAGTTACATAACAATCAAGAAATAATAATCAACATAAACACATAATCTGATTCATAACAAAATTGCATGATCAGGGCTTCAGTGGGCGTCGTGACGAAGTCACACGTCTCCTCACTCTCCTCAGTGATGTCATCTCTCTTAAGGCTCCTCCTTGCCATACGCTCTGAATCCTAGATCTGTAAACAGAAAACTCTCAAAACAGATTAATAACCTATTTTGACAAACTTAAACAATTTTAAACGATTCCTATGGCTTAATTAGACGAAATCGTCGAAGATTCATCATCTGGTTCTTCTAAATAACGGAAACCTAACTCATAAGCTAACTGCCATTGGCCTACGTCCCCTAAAATCCGAAGCTGCTGCTTGTTAAGTCTGGAACGCTGTAGGAGAAATCCAAACATGTATTGCTCCTCTAGGGTTCTCAGTGGCAATGGTGGAAGATCGGATCCACGTCGTCTGGTGCCTTGGGTCCTGGTCGGGTGTTGACAGTCCCAATCAAGAGACAATCTTGGCTCCATCAGGATACGCAGTCTTGGCAATTGACAAAGAAGATTACTCACGGGTTGGTTTACCATTGGACTGAGCAGAATTCGAAGAATGACGATGTTCTTTTGTCCGTAGATCTCGAGACAACTGTCTAGGCTGTGAGAGGTTAGTGGAACGGTTCCAGGATCTCGCAAATGACGGTGAGGCCATGGTCTTATTTGCTGGAGTGATGTTAATCCTAGCGCGCATGCTCTCGGATTCCAAGCACAATACGAGACGCCAATCATTGCCAGCATAAGGTGATCTGCGCCGGTATATTCGGGCCATCCTGCATGCCACACGTGGGCTTTTTGACTAATCAGTCCTGCAACAAGCGCTGGCAGTGGAATAGGCCAGTGAGTATTACATGTTATCATGTCGATGTCAGTGACATGTCCTCTACTCCACGAAGCTTGTCTGACTAAGAAGCTTGCTTCTTCTTGGTTCAGCAGGTCGGATCCAAGTTCTATGACTAAACGTCCTAACCATACAGCTAGTCTCTTCAGGTTGAATTTTTGCTGCTCTACATAAATCCTGCAACTCAGTTCTTGTGCGAGCATAATAAGTAGTAGCAACTCGGTTAGTTGTTGTTGCAGAACAGGCTGCTCCTTCGGGAGTTGATGCTGTCATAGGCTGAACTGCTGCCGCGGGGGTTACTGCTGCTGTTGCTGCTTCAGGTAGGAGGGGCGGATGCTCCCCTCCGCTTGACTCTCTCCTTCGTCGGCATGAAGGTGTGGTTGGCCGAGACACTGCTACGTCGCTAGGCGGGGTTGCCGGCGACGACGCTGCGTCGATGGGCGGAGTTGCTGACAGAACTCTCGCGGGTTCATTAGAAGCTCCACCCTTCTTTTCCGGTTCTTCCACGCGGTCTCCCTCTTGCTTGGCGCCATCTTGGACTGGCGTTTCAGGCTCCTTTTTCTCAGCCACTTCTTTAACCGATCGGATCGCCATCTGCAGCTGGGTTTTCAAACTTAGGTTTTTCTGCATTAGATTCATTATAGTACGAATGGTTGCACTACCTTCTCCCCCCTTGTTGTACCGCAAGGCCACTCTTTCATCCACGGGGCATTCCTCCGTCTCTAGATCTTCGCGGAGCTTGGATGGAAGCTCGCGACCCCGTAATCTAGACATTATCATTCCCGGGGGAAATGGGCTGATGGTCTCCGGTTCTTCACTCTCCTGAGCATATTGTAGGCATTGGGCACACTCCCGGGTGAAAGTCGGGTTCGTTTCGCCCGCTGGGTTGGGTTCGGTGAGGGACACAGTATCGAGGGTCCTAAACAGGACCCGCTCATCTCTCATTATAAACCCGAACACCGCAGGGAGCAAATACACTTCCCTTTCTCTCGGGGCTCCGTCTTCGGAGATTCCCTCTTCTCCCTTTAGCGACAAACGGCCGCTTACAAATCTTTCACCCGTTCCGCCCGCCTGGTGGTAAGCGATATGTATCTCTAATTCTTCAAAGCTTTTTACTCGGCGTTGGTTATCATGCCAAGGGCAGTTCCTAACCAATTCTAACTCTAGAGTATTCTCTCCTGATCCCATCTGGGTTAAGATGACTTTCCACTAATTAGATTATATACATGGAAAATTATAACATATTTATGACTTTCCACGTATAGACTCTAATTACGGCATGGGAGGGGGGAGTGGTCATCTTAAATTCAAAATCATCTTGGAATCAGGTAAATAAAGTATAACAAGGATTCCTTCCTGCAAATTCCAAATTACAGGTTGCAAAGCAGCCAGAAATAAGAATCTCCCAGTGGTAAACTGTGAGGGAAAAAGATTGGGGTCAAAGAAAAACCCTGAGGAACTTGTGGAGCAAACACTCACCACAGGTGCAGAGGAGGGCCCAGCAAGAGACGTGAGCAGGCCAATGTGTTTCCATACTGCATGCTCCCTCCAGATTGGTGGATGGAGCATACAGAGAGGTATTTCCAGCCCTGGAGATATCTGTGGGAGAAGCAAGTCAGCACATTGGCCAAGGTGGTTGGAGGACCACTGAAGGAATCCAGGACACGCTATACTGAGAAGCCACTCCAGGCCAGCTGAGTGAGAATAAAAGTGTTGGAGACAGGACTTGGAAGCTGGTGGTGGTGAGGGAGAGCAGGAGAGCAGCCAGCATGGGAGGGGTGTGAGTTTAAAGAGGCAGCACTCCTTTGTTTGTTGCTCTCTTCCTTTATTTTATTTTATTTTATTTTATTTTATTTTATTTTATTTTATGTTTTGTTCTGGGGAGGCTTGTGTTCCTTCTCAACCTGCTAGGAAGAAATCAGAAGGGAAAGCCTCTCCCCCACCCATGAAGGTGGTGATCCTGACCCAAGGAAGTTAGGACAGGGCAGGAGTCACAGGAAAATTGATCTTGAGTGAGCTACCCCTTGACAGGGGAGAAATTAATTTAGTTTGATTGCCTCATGAATTCTTGAAGGGCTGAGGTACATTGATTAACCGAGGATTAAAGAAAGAATTGATTTTATTTTTTCCCCATTGGATTAATTGATGAACTCTGGGAGGGAGGGGGGAGACGAGTCATTTTTTTGATGCAAATTAGCCCAGAACTTGGGATGAACTGTTACTGGTTGATGGCCTAAGGGACCTTGATTGGACTGATGGGCATTAACTAGCCTGAGAACCAGGGATGAATTGATGCAAGACCGAAGTCTCACAGACCCTAAATGGGTGAAATCATTGATGGGCTTGAGAGTCTGTAATGAGTTGATTCTGGGATGAATGCAGAAATCCCAAAAGAGAGAGTTTAGCTTGTTGACCTGATACAGTGAACAACAGGTAACAACCTGCAGCATCCTCAGCCAATGTAAGATTTGGACCCTGATGTGTGTCATCTTGGATGTGGTTAGGGTGGGGTGTAAGAGAAGGAAGAGCCCCATGAAGAAAGCCCATCCAGGGACCTGACACCTGAGTCATCGCCCAGCCTCTATCCAACTCCCAAGGTTTCACACAAAGAAACCCATACATTAAGGTGTGGCAGGAGAGAGACAGACACCAGAGGTTCGTAGTGACAGGACCCTCTGTCTTTCCCTATGGCTCACTCCAGTAAAACATCAGGGAGGCGGGGACCGTAGCCTTATAATATGCACCCTTGACATAAACAGCAGGAAAGAAAGGTGCCTTTAAAAATAATACAGGTAATGTTTGACGAGAAAATATGTAAACAATTGCAACTGTATAAGTATTCTTATATAGAACCTGTGAATTGTTTGCAGATAATCATGAAGCGTGGATGAATAAATGCTAGCAAGAGGGACTGGAGCAGTACGTTATTTTTCAAAACTACAGGAGATGCACATAACCCCAGCAGAAATATATGGAAGTTTACTTTATTTTTCTGCCCTAGCACTTTGAATACATTGAGAATTGTATGGAGATATGTAGCTATGCAGGGTATACCAGTTGTATTTTCTTACAAATAACTCGCTTGTGGGCTGATACACATTTATTTAGGGCCTTGTGAAGCAGTCATACCTTAAAGTGGAAAACCATCTCTGTCCTTCACCTGCACTGCTGGGATTTGTCACTAGAGCTTTGGTAAACAGAGGCAGCACTAGGAGCTAGGCACCAGATTAGAAGCTGCATACAGCCTGAGGCAGAGGTTGTACCCCATAGTGTTCCCATAATGTTCCTTGTGGTTTTCTGTGATTGAAAACTCTTTGAGCCCCTGAACCTCTTTCAACTGGGGGGGGGGAGGGATCTTTTGACGGTTGAAGTTTCCCTGGTAACCCCAGATGTCAGGATCTGATTCATGAAGAATGCATCACAGCCCTGGAGTGCCTGGTGGTCATGATGCCTCCTACCACCATCACCACCCAGATTGGCTTGCTGCTCCCACCAGGCTGAGTGAGCACTGCAGCTGTGGAGCACCTGGGGATACTGGAAGACTTTGGCTTGGACAGAACAGCTGTGCGGAGTGGCCACAACTTAATTGAACAGGAGCACAGTTATGCAGATAGAAATAATCTTGCCTTGAAGTGGCATAACTGAGCCAAATAATGAGTGCTTTAGGCCACATAAAAGTGTTAACATGCAGCCAATCCAGGGGTTAAGAGCTCCGGGAACCATCTAAAATTACCATGCAACAAGACCTTTATGTACCAAGACCCTTGCAATTTCAGGTATGTAGCTCCTCTTGGCAGATATTACAAACATATATCTGTAATAACAGTTTTAAAGCTGCATGGCAATAGAGTCTGGCTGTAAGGTCATTTTTTCCATAAGCAGAAATAGTTGCAATTATATCCTATTAAGTTATTTTTCTAAAATAGCCTAAGTATGCTCACTGAATAATAGGAGAATTAAGGTTCTGACCTTATCAGGGTTTTAAAGAAGAGGAGGGAAGAGATAAAAGTTAGTGGCATTCTATTTTTGAGTTCAAGAACACCTCTTATCACTCAATGGTAATAAAATCAATTTCAGCTGCCTTATCAGGATTTATACATTGTATTCTTGTTTTGAGATGTGTGAAAAGTCCAAGAACATTTATCCACTCTTTTTTGATAACAGTTAAAGCTGTTCCTGGTGAAAGAGTAAAGTAGACTAACATGTACCAGGCCAGACAGTAAAGGAAGTAATTACTATATGTCCATTCAATTTCATGTAGGGATCCTGGGTAAACATTAACTTGTTCTTATACTAAAGACTCTAACTTCACAGAATTGTACCAACAAGCCTATTTAAAAGCAATGTGTGATTTTAAACTAAGAAGAAATGCACAGCTTTGTCTATTTATTATGCTCTCATCATTACCAACGCAGGGTAAGCTGTTGCTTAGCTCAAGTGCATATATATATGAAGTGCAGGTAGAGTGACTTCCTCAGGCTGTCATTTCCTCAAGGAGTACAAAATGGCCAAAGGCTTCATTCTATAGGGCCAGCTCCAAACCTTCACAGGACATGCCCTAAGAGTGGAGCATACCTTTCCCTCAGAACGAGGTCCCCCTCAAGTGTTTGCCCCACCTCTGTTGCAATCTATATATTCACCTGCCTTTCTGGAGCTACATAGGGTAATAGGCCTGAGTGTGGATTCCCATTCCTCTTTTGTGTGGCTGAAAAGAGTCAGTCATCCCATGACTTTGGGCACTCCAGAGAAACAAAGGAACATATTTATTCATCTAAATGTTGGCCATTTTATTCAAGAGCAATTGGTTGAGAAGTAGGTAGTGAATAAGTGAAACTTTAGTGTCATTCTCCCTCGTAAGCACAAGTCAACTGATCTGCCTGGCTACACAGTGGGGTGTATGCTGTACCCCTCAGTGGGGATATGTGGATTAAGATGTGCTGGAAATCATTTCCCTCTGTCCATGCTTTGTTATATGAATGGAACACCTGTTCCTCCTATGTAAATGAAGGACATTCTGAAGGAAACTTCTGTCACCCGGGACTAGGACAGCTGGAGGATATCTTTGCAAGAACAGAGAAAATAACTCTTGAAATACAGCTGTTAATAAACAACATCAAGCACAATTCTGGCCTCATTGAAGTAAATGGAGTTCTGCCAGGTTTCTGTTAGGGAATAGGCTGGTTTTTGCAGGTACAGGAAGTTTAGTAGGAAATTAAAGATTAGCCAGGTGGAGTTGATGTCCAAATGGCCATGAGACAATTTCTGCTTTCATCTAAATTGATGTAAATCTAGCTACCTCTCATGGTTTTATGTTATCATTTATCTTTACAAAATACCCTTTCCATCCATGCAATTGCCATGATAAAACACAAACTTTTAAAAAAGATATCTCTAAAGGTTGTGGTATGCTTTTCTTTGAACAATGTGCAGTGGTTGCTCTTAGTACATGATTAGCTTCCTTGGATGAAGGAAGGAGCAGACACTTCTACTAAAACTTTGCCCAACTGTGCCTTGACAACTCACCTGTCAGGTGTTCCTTAATTATTTTCAGCACGAAACTTCTTTCTTCCTTTCCCTGCCATAGCTTCTGCTACAAACTTTCCTGCTGTTGGTTTCCCCTCTATTCCCTCTTTTCACAACTGGTGCCTATGCCTTATCTTTTCTCCAGCCTTATACATAGGTACTTCCTGCCTTGCCCTGACAGTGGCAGCAGATTGCAAAAGGATCATTTATGCAGGGAAGCAATGAGCATCTCCATTACCAGGAACATGGAAGTTGTTAGAATTTATTTCAACAGAGAGGTCATTTGTCCACACCAGTGCAAACAGCTGTCTGAAGCTAGAGCTGCAAGGGGGAAGATCTTGATCTTGTATTTCTTAAGTCTACCTGAACAACCCTTGAAGCAACAGGAACTTGACCACCATTGTCCCCCTCCTTTACCTGTGATAGGTTAGGGTGCTATGCTCTGTGGTTGTGCAAAGGGGTGCCTGTGTGTAGTTTTAGTAATAGGTTAGACAAGGATTTGCTTAGCATGGTTTGGATATGGATGATCCTGCTTCTGGCAGGGGGTTGTCTACATAACGTCTAGAAGTCTGTCCACTCCTACTACTCTATGATTCCATGAGATGGTACAATATCAGAAATAACATCCTCTGTGGAGCCAAAGTTTGATGAAATTAAAGCAGATATTAAAGAATTTGGGGGCAGGGGCAGAGCCCTGGAGATGAATATGGAGGAAAACTTGCCATTAGAAATTAATCTGTAAAGTAAAATCAAGATGATTTGGGACGAGGAGAGAGAGAAGAAAAAGGAAGAAAAGGAGTTTGCATAGCACACTTGAGGAAAGAAGAGACAGAAGAAATAGTATATGGATTATAGCTCCCAGAAAGTGTGGTGAAGGGAAATCCAGCAGACTATTTAAAGCAGGCCCCCCCTCACTTTCTTACAGCTGGAAACAAAGTCCTTATAGAGACAGCACGCAGAGCTTGCTACAGAGAGACTTCTGATCTTACTCTGGGAAGATATATAATATTTGAAGAATTGTCACAGTCTATGTTAAAGTAAAGGAAAGAACTGAGTGAGATTATAAATGAAAAGAAAGAAGGCCTTAAAATCCTAGATAAACTGCTTTTAGTGGAAATCATCCTGGAAACCAGGGCTGAGTTTGGCAGATCGTGTAGGCCCCTAAGGCACTGCTGTTACTGTGCCATCATACAGTTCTTCCTTTTGGAAGTAACAGCCTGTACTGTGCCATGCCAGCAGCACAAGGTATTTTTACCTGCTACACTGCTGTAGAAATGCACTATACTGGGGGACCACGTTGCTACAGTGATGTAGCAGTGGTGTCACAGTTTTTGCTTACAGATGCTACGTCACCGTAGCACATTGCTACATCACCATAGCATCACGTGTAGATGCACCCAGTGAGAAGGATATTGTATTATTGAATGGTTAAGCCTAGAAGAGGGAAGATATCAAAGAACAAGGACAAGAAGACTGGGAAAAGTAATAAAATGAGGAGTATTCAAGAGGATACGAGCAGAACTGATTAAAAGTATGAGGCAGATGTAAAGAGAAAGTGGAAGTGGAAACATCATAAAAAAAGAGGAAAACATTAATGTTGGGAACTCAAATAGGGCAAACAGGGAATAAAAGACATATTCTAAGGCTAAAAGAAAAGGGCAGGGGATTGGGGGAGGGGTATAAATATAAGATATTTTATATTCACCCCAGTATTAGAAGAGGGGAGTGGGGGGCAAAGTCCTGAAATATGGCCCTGTGCAACTCCTTTCAAATAACAGTACCTGACAAATTATAAGCTAGTGCCATAATTCCCCTGGAGTGGTAGTTGGGAACCCTTCAAGAAGAAGTTTGCTATTCCAGTGGAGAGAGGTCAAACAACCCTCTTCATTTGTGAGTTATGGTAAATCTGAAAATGGCAACAATACAGCAACCCCACAATTAAATATAGTAGGGGATAGCTGATAACCAGATTAAAAGAGACACTAGGCACTTTTGATATTATTTTTATAAAATATTATACACCTCAGATAAACCTCCAAAGCAAAAGCCAACAAACAAACAAAAAATATCAGACTATCTGAAGGATATATCCTTGCCTCAATTGGAAAAAGAAGACAGAGGATTCCTGGATAGCCCCATTGCAAAGGAGGTAGACAGTGGGCATGTTTACACATGCAAATGCTGCAGGGTAGGTTTATTCTAGAGCAGGGATAGGCAACCCTCAGCATATATGCCAATTAGTGGCATGTGGAGACATTTTCCCCAGCATGCCAGGAGGTGTGTGAGGAAATTGTTTTAAAAAACAAACAGCCACAGGTCCCAGTGCCACAGCAGACACCAGGGTCAGGGTCAAGAGAACACAGGCAGGGGCACTGTCTGCGTTCTGCTGATCCTGCCCCTTGTCTCCAGGCTATGCCCTCCAGCACAGCCCCACCCCTGGTGGGGACCTGTGGGTGGGTGAGGACAGGGCCTGGGCAGGCACTACAGAGGACCACTGTGCTGGAGGCTCCTGGCCAGCTCAGTCCTGAGTGCTGCCTGCAGTAGCTGTTCCTGGGGTCCAGGGGCCCTCCAGCTGGGTCCTTGCACCAGGGGTAGTTCGACCCTGCTCACATTGTGCCCAGCATGCAGGGTGGCCAAGCCTGGAGCCAGGAGCCCCCTGAGCCTGGGCTCCTGCCCTTGCCAGGCATCATCCCCTCATGGGGATCCCAGCAGATCTGTGCAGGACCACACACAAAGACTGTATTCTGTAACGAATAGCTGGGACAATGCACTGGGTGCTGGGGGAAAGCCTGCAGCAGGAGCAGGTACCTGAGCATCCAGGAGGCGCAGCTTAGGACCTTGGACCTGCTGGAACTGGGCAGCTTGAGCCAGCTGGTGTGAGTGCCATTCTTGAATTGATTTTTTCCATTTTTTCCCCTTGTTTGGACTGGCTGACTACATTGATAAAGGAGAATTAGCCCTGAATAAAGAACGTAAAGAGCAAGTTGATTTTGTCTCCTCTCCCATTGAGGATTCTTGAATGAATTGTAAAAAAAGTGGGGAGAGAGGAGGAACCAATCCCAGAAGGGTGTTTGGACCTAAGTGAACTTACCTTTCTGAGTCTGTTAATGAAGCTGAGGCAGGGCATCACCCTGAATGTGGGAAGGGACTCTAGCTGCTGTATCTTGCTGCTATGATGTGTGAATGGTATAAAGGGACTTGAGCGGCTTTACTGTGAAAGGCAGTTAGTCCCTCAATGGATGTGGATCGTCCCTGCTTGGATGGCAGGATACAATAGGACTAACTTGCTAATTGGTGTCCAGGAAATCATTTAGAAGGGCCTGACCCGGATTTCAGCAGCCCAACAAAAGGTCCTTATATGCATCTTAAGGGGTTAATCCCCAAAAGGAGGAGTTGGTTAACATCAAGGAAGTGGTAAGGGTAGGATGTAGGGGAGGCAGAGACCCACAAAGAAAATTCCTTCAACAGGCTCAGGCTTGTCACCCAGTGGAACCAGCTCCTTAACTGAAGGAAGATCAAAGTCGTGCCAAGCAAGAAAATAACATCAGAGCATGGCTGTGGGATAGTGTTGACTCTTCCATACCCTGATGTAATTCACTGGGAAGACACCAGGGGGCCTAGACTTTATAGCATCTATCCCCAACAAAGCCCATATAGACTCTGACCCTACAGACAGTCAATCAGGATTTAACTGGCCATGCCGTTATTGGGCATTTCTGAACTAGACAGGGTCACTGTGCCTCAGACCTATACCAATGGGGCCTTCACAATGATACCAAATGCCTTTGTAGACAAGTTTAAACCATGTTCCACATTGTTGACTCATGTCCATTTACAATTCTACCTGGTGGCCTTCAAGCTCTTCACACTGTGATGACATTGCCTTAAGATGGCTGAAACAATATGCTGAAACCATATATGCTGAATAAAATTAAATGATTTTGTAACATAAGTGACAAAAATGAGAATAAGATGGGATTCAATACTGACAAGTGCAGGGTACTGCACCTGGGGAGGAAGAACCAGCAGCATACCTACAGGCTGGGGAACTCCCTTCTTGTCAGCAAAGAGGCACAAAAGGATCTTGGAGTCATTATTGATTCCAAGATGAACATGGGCCGCCAATGTGAGGACACAGTCAATAAGGCTAACCGCACCTTGTCATGCATCCACAGATGCATCATAAGCAGGTCCAAGGGGGTGATCCTCCCCCTCTATGCGACGTTGGTCAGGCCGCAGTTGGAGTACTGCGTTCAGTTCTGGGCGCTGCACTTCAGGAGGGATGTGGACAGCATTGGGAGGGTCCAGAGGAGGGCCACTCACATGGTCAAGGGGCAGCAGGGCAGGCCCTACAAGGAGAGGCTACGGGACCTGAACCGTTCAGCCTCCACAAGAGAAGGCTGAGAGGGAATCTGGCGGCCGTCTATAAACTTACCAGGGGGGACCAGCGGAGAACGGGAGAGTCCCTGTTCCCCCGAGCACTACCAGGAGTAACTAGGAATAACAGCCACAAGTTGACTGAGAGTAAGTTCAGGCTAGACATCAGGAAGCACTACTTCACAGTCAGGGTGGCTAGGATCTGGAACCAACTTCCAAGGGAAGTGGTGCTCACTCCTACCCTGGGGTCTTCAA
The DNA here is from genome assembly GCF_030867095.1 of Alligator mississippiensis. NCBI lineage: Eukaryota > Metazoa > Chordata > Crocodylia > Alligatoridae > Alligator > Alligator mississippiensis. The sequence continues at coordinate 127,535,590 of NC_081825.1, read as the reverse complement.
AAGGAGGCTGGATAGACACCTTGCCAGGGTCATTTGACCCCAGCATTCTTTCCTGTCCATGGCAGGGGGTCGGACTTGATGATCTGCTCAGGTCCCTTCTGACCCTACCAGCTATGAAACTATGAAACTAAGTACAGCTGAGAATTTATTCAGGAAAATAATTGTGAAGAGAATTCTTAGAAGAATATCGCTTCCCCCTGGGCAAAGAGGGAATTTCTTTAGGTAGATATTTGTCATGCCTTAGGGGTTCTTTATTTCTGTCTCACAAAAAGCAATGCAAGGTCTTTGAGGCAGATGCAGACATGTTTGAATTATAGAAAGGCATATAGTGCAGAAATGATGATCTAGTAGAATGAAACTATTTCTGACGGACTTGGCTGGCTGGTTGTAGGGATGCATTATACCCCTTCTCAGAAGCATCAAAGATATACATCTGAATCTGATCCAAGGGAACCACAAAGGAAAGTAAAACTAATTCATCTTATGGTTGTTTGGAGACCTAAGTGGGTCTGCACTGAGCTAGGACGTATGCTTCTGCCCTTTTTAGTAAATTATATGTATATTGCTGAATTTCATTTTCTGGTGGAATGACTGTGCTAGAAATGAGATTTTCTCTAATAACTTAGGGTGCATATACATGTACTCAGATGCATTCTAATTGACTGCGTTGAAGCAGACTTGATTTACTGAGTCTGCTGACGTGTTCTGATTAGAATGCTCCAGTGTGCTGCAGTGTCACATGTATTCAGCATCCTGCATGTCAAAATGGCAGTGGGGGCACTTTAACTAAAACTTGTTGAACAAGCTTTAGTCAAAGTGCCCCTTCAGCCATTTCAAAATGCAGAACACATGTGACACTGAAGCTTTTTAATTAGAGTGGCTGTCTGGGAGCCACTCTAATTAAAATGCCGCCCCCTCCCCTGAGCATGTGTATAGACACCCTTAGTTAGCAGATATAAGGGACTAATGGAGCACACAGAGCATACAATCTACTTGTATGCTGCAGAGGGTCATGTGGCAATGTATTCTTCATTCTGCAATACCTTATTGGTATATTTTAGAAGACAGTTTGCAGCCCTATTCAGAGGGAGAACGTCCTATATCTGCTGGACTGCAGGATAGGAGCTAGCACAGCATGGAAAACAGGCGTACAGCTTCAGGTGGCACAGTAGCAGTCCAAATGATCAGACAAGCAGAGCAAAACATGTATATTAAAATGAAGCATACCACTGCATTATTGCCAGGCTATCAAAAGGACATACAGGAACACCTACTAAATAAATGAGGTTTTCCAGATAACATTGGGAGGACAGTGGGGTATTTTTTAGGTTTTTTAAATATGTTGTATTCCTACATATTATTACATTTATACACTTTGAAAACAGGCCACTTAATTTAAGTGTCTATATGTGGATTTCATTACCCAACGTGAGGAATCCAAATTTGAAATGTTTGTACTAAATTTTGCCACAGGACAAAAGAGAACAACTTATGTAACATCTATCTGTACTGGGCTCGATAGAACCTGAGGCTATTAGCTCTTCATTTTCAAAGGCACTAGATTTCTTCCTACATTTTTGAAGGAAGACAAGTTTAAAAAAAAAAGAAAAAGTTTGTAGAACCAAAGAAAGCTTTCCTTTCTTAAAGCCAAAACATCTTTAAAACTCATGTTCTCATTAAAATAAACCCTCTTATAATATCTTAACTTTTATTTTTTAGAAATCACATAAAATGCTACAAATTTTCACATTCAATTTGAAAAACAAAACACTCCTCAACAGTCTAGACAAGACAACACAAAACACATCCTTGGATGTCAATTCAGCTGCAGAGATTACAGATAATTAGAACAAGCAAGGAAGATTGGTGGTATTTAACTGTGATTCACTTCAGGAAGTAATTATAAGTATTGTTATTGTACTCATCCATACTAGTTTCTTCTTGATGACTAATAAACAAATTTAGCTCACTTTCCCAGGTGACTTTTCTTTTTGCCAGCCTAAGCTGGGTTGTTTTCCTCTCAAACATTGTCTCAGTAATAAAGATTCTGCAGACTCAATTAGGCCTTCTATTATCTATTTGCCTTCAGTTAAATTAAAAATAAATAAATTTCAAAATATTCACTGTCCTTTAGAGGAAGCACTGCTTCTGGCAGTTATGTCACAATACTAAGCAGTTGTGTAACAAAGGATGGATGACTGTGGCGCCAATACTGGGTGCCTATTTAGATAGTGGGGCAAGGACAATAGCAGCAGCTGCTGTAGTTCCTGCAGCTGGCCTGTCCCCCACTGCTACCCTGGCCAACTAGGGGTATAAACCCTAGTAGTTATGCTTCTGGTAGGAAGTTGGTAATATACAGATGGTCAAGGATTTTGAGTACATTCATAGACTATGAATGGGAGTTTTACATGTTAACTTTCTCCTTTCTTAGCAAGTGTTAAACATTTTTTTTGCATCTGCTTGGTTAACGAAATATAACAGTCAAATAAAGCTAAGAAGGAGTGAAAGATCTTCCTCTGCAGTGGCAAAGCAGAAGCTATAAGATATTCTTAGAAAGTTAAAAAAAACAAGTACAAAAATATATGATGATAGCTAATAGGGGCGCACTGATATGATATTTTGGGCCGATACCAATGGTGATTTTTAATGAGCCATATCAGCCAATACCAATCCGATTGCTCGTATGGAGCCTGGCAGCATGGAGAGTAGTGTCCGGCTGGTAAGTTTGTTGTGGGGGAAGGAAGGGGCATCGAGGAGGAGGGCAGATCAAGGACCCTGCAGTGTGGAAGGGAGTGGGGCTGGCACTGGGGCAGGAGCAGGGGCAGTCGCTGCACAGCCTGGGTGGGGCGTGGGATAGAGATGCGAGTGGCTCATCCGCAGGACCTGGGGCGGTGGCTCCCACAGCTGCATACACCTCAGGAGGGCATGGGGGACATGTGCCCCCTGGATCTGTGCGTGGGGTGAGGGCAGGCTGCTGCTGTGGCCTGGGACCAGAGGCTGCACCAAGTTCTTCCCAGCAGGGGGGGGTTTGGTCTGGGGCTGCACTCAGAGTGGGTGGCGGCGGTGTTGGGAGGGGGGCTATGGTGAATTTTGGGGTGGCTTCAGCTCCCCTTCCAGCCCTCTCCCAGCAGTGCCACCACCTACCCCAAGTGCAGCCAACGCCCAACCCCCATGTCGGGAGGAGCCCAACACTGCCCCCAACCCCAGCCCATAGCAGCAACCCGCTCTTGCCCCACACACAGATGTGGGGAGAACATACCCCCCATGTATTCCCAGGGTGCGTGCAGTGGCAGAAGCCACCCCCGCGCCACATCCCCTTGATGAACCACTCATGACTCCATCCTGCACCCTGCCCCCGTTGTGCAGCACTTGCCCCTACCCCTGCCCCAGCCCCAGCCCCAGCATTACTCCCTCCCTCACCGTGGAAGGCCTCGGTCTGCACCTCCCCATGACTCTTCCTTCCCCCACGCACCTTCCCTCATGACAGACTTACCAGCCTGACACCATGGCATTTATCAGCAACATTATCAGCCACATCAGCCAAAAAAGCCGATTGCTGATAATGTCAATTTTCCTTTTATTGGTGCCGATATGCTATGGGACCAACATATGGTACACCTCTAATAGTTATTCATTTCTTAAATTGCTCTCCAGGCAATCACAAAACAACCATCTTACATTATACTGTGGTAATGGGATAACATGAGTTTATCTACTGTAGAATTATTAAGGTGAAATCTGTCCAAAATCTGTGTGTGATGACTATGACAAATAGGGAGGGTATTACTTACAATATAATAGAACAAACTACACAAATGTGGAAACACTTCTCAGTTTACTCTGTCTATAAAACACTGATGCTCAAGTCCCTGTGGAGAAAACAAGCTCTTATCCAGCAAAATCAAGAGTAAATTTACACTGAAAATCTTCTCTTAGTTAAGAGTCAATAATAGCGGAGAAGCTATTAGGCAAGGATTTAAACTTTGATGAGTTGCAGATCAAGACACTATTTGACTTCCTTTTTTCAAAGTCTAAGGATCTTTAGGCTTATTTGATATTGGACACAAGGCTACGTCCCCACATGCAGGGGCGTGCACTTGCATTGGCACAAGAAGTAGTGGCAAAAATTTGTCACCACATTTTGCCACTGTGCATGCTCCTGTATGTACACTGCGGTGTGGGGCAAAATGCCTCAGTTTGGGCAAACTGCCTGTTTCCTACTTGTCCTGGCTCCTAGCATGCTGGAGGAACTGGGGTGGACCTAGAGGAGGGGAGATGCTCTAGCTGGCAGCCAGAGTATCTCCCTGGAGGACCCAGTCTCCAGTGCTCTGGCGCATGCCCTTGTAGCATGCGCCACACTGCTTTTTTTACCATGGTTTTTTTTTCATACCAAGAGTTCCCTATATCAAATTTTGGTGTTGTGCTGCAAATTTGCAGCACAGCAAACAGTTGCATATGCACCTAATGCAGTTTGTGGCACCTCAAACAGGTCTGAGATGTGGCAAACCACATGTGAGCACTCGTCTGGATGTGCCCTAAGGGTGCAAACAAACATTTAATGCACCTGGTCTAGGTTTCGGAGGCTTAAAGTAAGCATACAGTTATTCAGCACTGTATGCTGAAAAAACATACAGTTATTCAGTGCTGCCCGAAGCATCATGGGCAGACTGAGGTAAGTAATTTGGGGTGAAGGAGGGGTCTGTGGGATTGGGAGGGGTTATGGGGGAGGGAGCTGGCAGCAGGTTTGCAGAGGGGGAGGAATCATGGGGAAGGAATAGCCCAACCCTCAGGGTGAGCAGCTGGGCTACCAGCTGGGCTTTCCCAGTCCTGGGGCTGTACTGTGAAGTGTTCACTAGATTGGGGTAATCCTTTGTTGCTCTAAATTAGTGCACCTTCTGAGGTGTGCTAATTTAGGCTGGGCGTGCCATTTTTTTGCCAAATTAAACCTTCCAAAAGCCTGCAAAAGTGAATATTTAGACTGCCCTAATCTTGGTTAGGTCAATTGAAGTGTAATGCCCAAATGTACACCAAGGATGCAACTCTCCTCCAGAGCTGATTTCTTCTGGCCTTTAGAACCCCACAAGCTTTCTAACTTACACTCTATGCTGATTTTTCTGCAATCTAGACTTTAGCTAACTCTGTGTTTTGATTGAGTTTGTCATGAAAATGGCAACCTACAGTACTGCAAAATGTCACCTCTATGGTTTTCATGCAGTGCTTTTTATTCTACTGGGCTCCAATCATCCAGGAAAAATCTGTGCTGTATCTCCACTGACTTCTTTCCTACTTCCATAGCCAGCTTAAGATTTTCATTGTAAAATTCAAAGTAATTAATAGATGAGCTCTGTAATGAAGAATACATTTCAATTTATAATCCATCAAGACAGATAGCTGCATTCCTCTTGAACAATGGAGGCTTCAAAGCCCAGAATGAAGCCTGAGACAGCCAGAGAGAAAGTAGTCTTAGTCAAGGGAATCTAGCTGTGGAAAAACCTTTGAGAGGAGATGCGCCAATTCTAACGTTTGAGTACCATAAAGAATTGCTTATTTTGGCTCAATAAGGGAAAACTCACAAGGTGATTAATAAGGATTATGACAGTGCACTGTATGGCCTCCCAGAACTGTAAATAATAGTACTTTTGTCACATTTAGATCCAGATGGATTTTATACTTAGGCAGAACAGCCTTATTCAGTAAAATCACTCCCACTGGTTGCTGCTGCTCATGCTTAAATTCAATAAAATGTGACAGAATGACAGGGCGAGTTCACAAACAGGACAAATTTACCATAGGAGGAGTTTAAATTTGCTGAAGCACATGGAACTGTTTTGGAACACTTTTCTCCTCGGTCATGTGTGTATATATGGGTGTCTTTTTTTTTTTTCTTTTTTTAAATCTCAAAGGACCAGATGCCCACATAACACAGAGCTGAAAATAAAACTAGCATCTCCATTTTACAGAAGTCACATCCTTCTTCCACTCTGACCTCTTGTACTGATTAATTTTCTTAACTGGAAATTCAAATCAGATAGCTGAACAATATTATCAGTCCTGAGATATGTACATAGCCTGGACATGTGAGAAGGAGATATGGTTCAATGGCCTGGGAACAGAACTGGAAGCCAGCATTCTAGTTCTGAACCATTTTCTAAATCTGGCTTTAATGGTGGCTTTGACAAATGATTTCACCTCTCTCTGCTTGTCCCAGTCTTTATAACAAGGAAATACCAGGCAGACAAGGATGAATATTAGTTAGATTCTGGAAATATTGTGAAGATAAAATTATTATATGAACAATAAATGCACAAACATATGACAGCAGAAACGTGTTGCTTTCTTTTTTCAGTGACTCTATAGTGTGTCCCATATCTTCTTGTCTTTCAGTTTCTCCTTCTCTGATACAGCAACATTCCTCTGCTCCAAAACTCCAATCTCACACAACACCTTTACACTTTGACCTGTAACTGTTCTGCCTGATAAAACATCGGCAGCTCTGAAAAACCTGGTAGATTAACAAGTATACAAACAAGACAAAATTGTATTATGAGATTAGAAGAGCATAATTTACTAAAGCTCACAGAACAAACAGCATACCATGTTGTTAGTGGACCATTTAACGTGATGGCATTGCATTGAAAAGCATCCTTGTGGAATTCTGTTTATGCAAATAGTGATAACCTGTTCTGGGATTGTGGAAAAGTTCTGCATAGAGTATTGTGGAAGAACCAGACAGCGAAGAATGGCAAAAATGAGAAGACTTGCTAGTTCATTTAGAAAAAGAGCCATGCATGTTCCTACGGTTAAGAAAAATCTTACCAGTAAAGTGCCTCAGATGCATGCTACAAAGGTTACTCATTTAATATTCATTTGCAAGACTGGTAAAATTCACCAGCAGCCATACTAAATTAGTCCATTTTAGCCCTAGCCAAAAACTCTGAACAGCTCTATTAGCAAGTGGAAGGTCTGTAGAAGTTCACTTAGGGCAAAGACTCATTCCAATCCCCTACAGCCTCCTCCATTTATGAGGGTTTACACTATGAATAGGTCCATAAACCTTGCTTCATATTCTAATATTTCAGAAATTTGAAGCCAATCATTACACACATCTCCACCTGGCATGGGTGGATAGTCTCAGCCCAGGCCCTATAGAAAAGATTGGCTTGATTTTGTGATGTGGATATCTAGTTGGTAACCTCAGTGGAGAGAAGGACTGGTGGGACATATAGTTTAGTCTCCCCTGCATCCCTTTTTAGGAGTAATGTGTCCTACACAAGGCTGATAGAGCAAGGTAAATATCCAAATACACACTAAGAAGGTTTGCAAACAGAAAACAGGAAGCTCATCCTGCTTGTGATTTCTAGATAAACAGATTCAATCTTCCCACTGGGTCAGTTCTGAACTCTCCGCTGCTTTCCCCTCCAGCCCCCAAGCATTAAATTTATGATTAAATGTCTCAAAATAACTATGATCCAGTTTATATAATAAAATGGATTTTATTTGTAACAGCTAAAGTGACATTGTTTATACCTCTGTAAAATAGCTGTTTTGTTTTCCCAGTTTTGCAACTCTGACCTAGAAAATAAAACAAAGGGCAAATGCGGGAGGTAACAGATTTGGAAATTGTCTGGAATACATTGACAGGAAACTCCTCTGTGATTTAATATCCAATGTGAAAAAAAAGTTTAATGGACTTCTCTTCCTTCTCATATTAGCTTGATCTTATTTAAGAGGATTTTTATCATGCCAAAAATCACACCATGCCATCATTTTTCTGTAACTGCATGTTTTCTGAGGCACCTAAAGCAACTAGCAAAATAAGAACCAATGTACTGGAACAGATCAATGGCCTATCTAGTTCAGTAGATCTGTTTCCAAAAGCAGCTCACCCTAGATGCTTTAGGGAAAGATATATCAGGATCCTTGTTCTGAATATCACATATGAATTATGTGCTATGTGAAAGTGTTTCTTTTAATGTTTCAAATTTACTACCTTTTAAAGTTGTGTGTGTCTCATTGTTCTTGTATTATGAGAAAGAAAAACTGTTTTTTTCTAAGCCATCCATTATTTTTATATGGCTATCATACTCTCTTGTTTTTCTTTGCAAATTAAAAGAACTTTGCTGTTGACTTTCCTGGAGCTGGTCCAGGTTCATCCCACTGTAAGAACGCTAAATTGGACTCTGTCTTCTGTGTTTTTAATCTGCTTTAATATGGATAGTTTCTCATACTCTTCTCCCTGCTCCCCAAGTTTGTCTCTCCAGTTATTCCCTCTGCCTTCTTTCACTTCTGCTTTATATTATTTAAATGAGAAACCAAGAAACCTGCAACTGAATGCAACATTCAAAGTTAAGAACATGCTGTCAAGTGATTATAATATTTTTCTTATTAATCTCTATTCATTGCTCAGTAAAGCCTAGTATCTTCCTTGTTTAGCTTTGCTGCTGCACACTGAGCAGTCATCATCACTGGGCTTAGTGATTTATTTTTATTTACTCAGCTACCCATTCACCTTGTAATTTATTTTTACTTGCTCAGCTAAACCTTAATTCCTCAAGCTCCTCCACACTTCCAAAGTAAAGCTGTACATATAGTGGAGCCTTGTGCCACACCCTGAAGGCATGCTTCCTTGGTAAAAATGATGCCAGAGATACTTCTCACAGAGCTTCCTTGCTTTCTAGCAGCTATTTTGTTCAGGTTTAAATATCTCAGGCTAAGAACAGAAGTGACACATAAACTGGTGTAAGTGATTGGAAACTGGTCTAAACCTGTATCAGAACATAAATTCAGTGCATGTAGACCAGTTTCAAAACGTCAGAGCCCGGTTTAAGATAAACCTGGATGGATGTGGTCCCAGATTTAATCAATTTAGGTTAGACCAATCAATTGAACTTCTGTCCTGTATCCCCTCCCACCACAAGTTAGGTAGCAGTCCCCTGGCATCCTAGGGTGCACTGCAGCCCTAAGCTAGCCCTCCCCACCCCTGATTTGCAGGGAGGCAGGCTAGCCTGCACCAGTTCTCCTCTGGTCAAGCTGGACAGCCCCAACCCTGGGCTGTCACAGAGCTGAGGCAACAAAGCCTTATAAGATGGGAAACTCCCTTCTTGAGAGCACGGAGGCAGAAAGGGATCTTGGAGTCATCATTGACTCCAAGATGAACATGGGTTGACAATGCGAGGTCACAGTCGGCAGGGCTAACCGGACCCTATCATGCATCCACAGGTGCATCTCAAGTAAGGCCAAGGAGGTGATCCTCCCCCTCTACACGACACTGGTCAGGCCACAGCTGGAGTACTGTGTCCAGTTCTGGGCACCCCACTTCAAGAGGGATGTGGACAACATTGAGAGGGTCCAGAGGAGGGCCACCCGCATGATCTGGGGACAGCAGGGCAGACACTACAATGAGAGGCTACGGGACCTGAACCTGTTCAGCCTTCACAAGAGAAGGCTGAGGGGGGACCTTGTGACCATCTATAAACTCACTAGCGGGGACCAGAAGGGTTTGGGGGAGACCTTGTTTCCCCTTGCGCCCCCCGGGATAACAAGGAATAACAGCCACAAGTTGTTGGAGAGTAGGTTTAAATTAGACATCTGTCTTGGATGGCCAGAGCCGACTCGAGGTGATTTAATAATTACTCGTTCGTTGGGCGGGCTGGTGAATAGAGAGGCGGACAAAGCTTAATGGTTGCAAAACTTTACTTACGCCGCTTGTAGCTGCGACACAGACGGTCCGGTCATTTGAACAACTATGTTAGTTGTTCCAGCTGGCAGGGCTCAAGCTAGCTCGTCCATCCACAAATCAAGCCGGCGGGGAAAGGTATGTCGGAGATTGTGCTCGGCGACGGGGAGAAGAATCGATAGGTGATCAGTCTATCGATCAGCTCAGCCGCAAGTCAGATCTCTTTTTAGAAGCACTCTGCAGCGTGCTCAAAGTTCTCCGACTTGGGCAGAAGTCGCACGAAATTTTAAACGGCTAGCAAGCCAATTACTAGCTGCCACGTAGGAATAATTTAGAACTGGCCAATAGCGGGACACAAATTTGCATTTGAATGGCAGGAACTCTCTTGCACCGAGGTTTTTCTGTTGCAACAGAAAACCTTTGCTTTGCAAGAGGCTCTCATGTGGTGGGAAAATTCCATCGTGCCGAGGCACCAAAATCACTGGGTTGTGACATGCCCCCTTGCCGACAGCACAACTGGAATTTTAGACACATGAGCACATCATAAGGCATCTTTGTTTCAGGATTTACTGACCTGGCAAAGTTTTAACAGCCAATATATATATATATATATATATATATATACATATATATATATATATATATATATATATACACAAACAAACAATTTGATAGACCGGTCTTCTTAACAAACTATAAAATATAATAACTTGAACATATAATAACAACTATTGATCATCGTCTGATTGGAGAACATCTGCTTGGGACTCTCCTCGTTTAGTAGTCAGTCCGTCTTCTCCTATTAACAGACAATGTCAATAAAATACTTAATAAAATGAGAGAAAACAGTGTTATGATAAGTCCTGAGCAAATGGACGTTCGCCGTCTCAGTGTCTCCTTCACAACCGTCGCTCTATTGACTCGAATGAACTGCAGTCTGGTACTCGATGAATCTCACAATCAGGCGGTTGTGGATTACTGCTTTTGCTGGGGTTAAACCTGTGAAGAAAGAGAACAACAACACAAAGCAAAAGAGATTCATAATTAAATTCACAGTAAGGATACTGGGTGAACGTCGGAGTGGCGAGTCATCCAGTTGTAATGAACGATAATAGGAGGACGATCAGGCTTTCCTTCTAATTGAACAGAATAAGTATTAGGATATTGTCCTGACCGTTGAACGGTTCCTTTGTGAACTTGTGGATGAGATTGATGGGGGTGCGGTATTGAGATCCACACTAACTCATCTGGCTGGAACTTGGGTTCCCAAGGTGGGGGTTTCTGGACATTAGCTTCGTCCCATAACGGTTTAGCGGTGTTCAGTGAAATGAGAACATCATGATTGAATTTAGTCCAGTTTTTAAACATCCCTCCTCCTCTGAGGGGAAGTTGTTCTTTGTACAGACCTATGTGTCTTTCCACAATGCCGTTGGACTGGGGGTGGTACGGCAGATGGAGATGCCAGGCTACATTGTGAAGACGAGCAAATTTGTCTAGAGCGTTAGAGTTAAAAGGGGGTCCCCCATCAGACTGAATCTCATGAGGGGGTTGCCAGGTAGCAAATACAGCAGTTAAGGCAGAAATAACAGCAGTGGCATTGCTTTTTCGTAAGGGAATAACTTGTAACTGTCTTGTTCCCAAGTCGACAACAACTAATCCTTTGTTTGGCGGTTTAGACCCTGGGAGAGGTCCTAGCAGATCTACCTGCCAAACTTTTCCTGCCTGAAACTGTGAAGAATTGAAAGCTCTAAGCTGATGTTTGGTTCTATGGCACTTTTCTTTTGCACATATCTCACAGGCCTGAGCTACCTTTTCCCAATCGCGCCTAGCTCCGTATGAGGCCGGCTCTGTAAGGGTTCGGCACCAACGTTGATGGCAGGCCCGTGGTCCTGGGTTACCCCAATTTTCATGAAGCCACGCGAGGAATGGATTTACTTCAGGACCGGAGGTAGATGTGATAGGCAAGACTATGTCGGTCCGTAGTGGATCTTCTAAGAGCTTATCAATGACCTCATGTACTGGATCAGTATCCGGACGGTGGGACTTAGTGTGCCTAACCAACAGGAGGCGTACAAATTTAGTTAACGTTTTCCAGATGTCTTGCCAATCATTCAAATTTTCGGAGGGAAAAGCTGTACCGGTAAGAATTTTATAAATGTATTGCAAATCAATTGCGATGATTGGAACGGGAAGTGTATCGTTATGATGTGTCAGACAATGTTCTAGTACCTTGAGGAATCCTAACAATTCACATTTTTGGGCCGAATTATCATCTGGGTCGGCTTGAAATATTTCCCTATCATTACAAGCTTTACAATAGTACCCATAGCCTCTGCCATGTCGGGAGGTTCCATCTGAGGCTATCCACGCCGGGGCAGAAGTTCCATACAGTGTAGGGACCTTCTCCTCATCTTCTGGGCTTGGATCAGGTGCCGTGTCTTCCAACCTCCAGCAATGCCAGTTATAATGGTGGGTAAGCACTAGCGTATTCCAGGTCTTAGACTCCCCCTGAAAACGTGGGTCGACTCTTTCCGCATCCAGCAAGTGTAACAATGTGGCACCGGGAGCGCGTAACGTCCCATGCCCCCTTGCTAAAGGCTCCACCAGTTGTTCGGCTAGGAGGATTTTTCCTACGGTTCCATATCGATGTTGTGCCGCTTGAAGTGTCTTATGGGCCGTGTATACTAGCTCATCGCGAGGGTTGTGCATGACAGCCCACACGTGGTTTGTGGTGAACCCAAGGGTTACGGTTAGTGACTCACCTAGATCGATGGCATGGAGCTGTGTATCTTTAACCGTGGCTAGCAGGCGAAGCAGGTTCCGCTGATCTCCTTTCGTCCAGGGCGTGGACTTTCGGGATTTGTCATGGATCTGTCGCTGCAATTTGGTGAGGAGTGCCAAATCACTGGGTCCAACATAATGCTGATACCAATTCAAATGACCCAAAAGCTGTTGAAAGTGCCTCTTAGTTACAGGGAGGAATGTTTTTAATGGATCGATGTTAGGACCCTCATGCGAGATTCCGTGGTGGATGGAACCGATGTATCGAGTGCCAAGGAACGTGATGTCATCTACAGGATGTAGGCATGACTTTTCCTCGTTGATCATCCATCCCTCACTTTGAAGGTGAGCGACTAGTTGGTTGACTATACTAGCAACTACGGAACTATCGCGACCCATGATGGCAATATCATTGACATAACTCCAAATTCTCAATTCCTCCTCTGGGGGAAGAGAGTATGAGGCTTGAAAATTCTTTAGGGTGTTATTCATGGCACCAGTGGCTAGTGATGGAGCGTTGCGATATCCTTGTGGACAGACTGTCCACCTGTACATGATGCCATCAATACACATGTTTAGTATTCCTTCCGGGTCAGTTATTGGGATGGAAAAGAACATGTTTTTTAGATCCAATGTGACTCCTACCCACTTACTTTGTTGGAACTGTGCCATCTCAAACATACATTGTGGCAGAGTAGAAGGATTAGGTTGTTGAAGTACTTGACATCTTTTGTTAACCTCCCTATAGTCTACGACTAGCCGGGCTTCGTTAGGCTTTCCAGGTTTTGCAACTCCCCATCCTGATGACAGGTAGGTGCTGGCTGTTATGGTCTTAATACAGCCTCATTGCTTGAGTCACCGCAGGAGGTCAGTAAGGGACTGTTTTAGAGGACCCTTAGTTGGGATTGGTCGATATCACCAGGTGGAGGTGTTACGAAGCATTGGTCGATGCCAATCCTGTTGTGGGATAATAATGGGTAATGCCTGTAGCACTTGTTCTTTAAGGTCAAGCGCTCTTATCCCCGGGATCCCTAAAATGTTGATGCCCCCTAGGACAGCCTCTAGGGGGTATCGGTGGTCCTGGACCCAAAACTTGACCTTTGTTGTGACAGCAATAGCGTTAAGCCCTTGTACCTTGATCGTTTTGGTGGTCTTTTGATGAGGTATCATTGAGGTAATCACGTTGGTCTGAGCTCCAGTATCGAGAAGGAAGAATACTTGTTGTTGGTCATCCGGATCGATAGGGTCGTAAACAGTGAGTTCAGCGTATGGATGAGGATCAGTGGGGTCAGGTTTGAGTTGGGGAAGGCCGCCGGCGGAGCCGACGGCCATTACTCGTTTTTTGGTGGGTCCTCGAATTTGAATCCTAATGTTTCGGCCAGACGAGACTGGGCCCTTTCTCCCAAAATTCGCAACTGAGTCTTTCTAAGTCCGGAGCGGGCGAGACGATAACCAAACATATTCCTTTCCTTTGTTGTTCTTTCCTTCGGGGTTCTTGGAGGTGACCACCATGGCTCTCGCCGGGGGGTATACTCTTGACATCTAGGTCTCAGTGTTTCGGCTGGGTATGCTGAAGGTCGGTCCCTTATATCATCAGAAGCTTCTTCACCTTGCTGCATGAGTGCCTGCAGTCATGGGAGATGGCCTAAGAGATTTCCCACTGGTTGACCTGCCATTGGGTTCAAAAAGAGTCGGAGTGTAATGGCATTTGCTCTTCCGTATACCTCCACGCAGGCATCTATAGCTTCCAGGGGCGTTGGAATTGCCCCAGGGTCCGATAGGTGGCGATGAGCCGATCTCTCTTTGCGTGGGACTGCTGTTAGTCCCATTGGATTTGTCCTCGGGCTCCATGAGAGATATGACACCCCAACTATAGCCAGGAGGAGTTGCTCTGCAGTAGCCTTCTGCGGGCAGCCTTCATGCCAGGTATGAAATTTGTGGGTTACCTGTCCCACTACGAACGCCAGGAGTGGGATGGGCCAGTGGGCACTGTCCATGACCACATTCAAGTCGGTAGCACGCCCTCTGCTCCATGCCGCTTGTCAGGTCAGGGCACTCGCTTCTTCCTTGTCTAAGGTGTCAGATCCAAATTCCACTATTAATCGTCCTAACCACATGGCTAAGGTTTCTTCTGGTTTTATTTTAGATTCTCTACAAAGTTTCTGAATTTCTGGTCGGGTGCGTGTGCGGGAGATAACAGTGGTACGCGTAGTACCTTCTTCATCCGCAACATGCTTCATCACAGCTATTGGGTGAGCTGCGGCAGAGAAAGAGTTAAATTCTTCATCTGGGAGCGTTGGGTACATCCCTACTCCCATTGCCCCCTCCCCGTGGCAAAGAGGCAGGGCCGTTGGGAACAATGTCACCTCAGGGGGCGGAGTCGCTAGGCGGATCCCCGCCGAGTCTTCTGAAACTCCGCCCCTTTTTTCCGGGTTCCCCGGATGGCTCGCGCTTCTTTCAGCGCCATTTTCTGCTAGCGGCATCATACGGCCGGTGCTCTTGATGAGCGTCGCTCCGGAGCTCTTTGCTGTCCGCTCCAGTGACTCCTTACCCGCCGTATGCATCTGTGCCTCTAAATTTGCGTATTCCCTTAGTAGACCCGCTACTGTACGGAACAGCACATTCATCATCTTTCCCTTCTTCCATTTAGTTAGACCCCATCACGGCACATGATGGCCCTTAGTTTCCAGATCCTCCCGGAGCTGAATGAGGAACTCATGGCCCCGCGACCCAGGCACCAAATCCGGACAGTTGAACCAGTCCGTGGGGGTGGGTTCCCCTCCTTCCCTTAGGTATCGAGTGCATTGAGCGAACTCGTGAGCGGGGGTCAGCTTTTCTGCCTTCTGTGCCTTTACCCCAGCTAAGGATATGGTTGATGTTTCCTCCGGGGGTCGATAATAGACCCGGTCGCTCCCCATTATGTATCCGAACTCCCCAAGGGATAGCTTAGTTCTCCATTCTTTCATGACTGCTTCTTCTCTCTTTACGGAGAAGTAGCCATCAATATGTCTTTCATCCCCTTCTACCACCTGGTGGTAAGTGATATGCGCCCATAGATCGTTTGCATTCTCTACGCGGCAGGTCCCGGTGCGCCAGGGGCAGCACCCAATTAGGTTCATCTCTATCACTGTGCCCTTAGATCCCATCCTCGTCACCATGTCTTGGACGGCCAGAGCTGACTCGAGGTGATTTAATAATTACTCATTCGTTGGGCGGGCTGGTGAATAGAGAGGTGGACAAAGCTTAATGGTTGCAAAACTTTACTTACTCTGCTTGTAGCTGCGGCACAGACGGTCTGGTCATTTGAACAACTATGTTAGTTGTTCCAGCTGGCAGGGCTCAAGCTAGCTCGTCCATCCACAAATCAAGCCAGCAGGGAAAGGGTACATCGGGGATTGCGCTCGGCGACGGGGAGAAGAATCGATAGGTGATCAGTCTATCGAGCAGCTCAGCTGCAAGTCAGATCTCTTTTTAGAAGCACTCTGCAGCGTGCTCAAAGTTCTCCGACTTGGGCAGAAGTCGCACGAAATTTTAAACGGCTAGCAAGCCAATTACTAGCCGCCACGTAGGAATAATTTAGAACTGGCCAATAGTGGGACACAAATTTGCATTCGAATGGCGGGAACTCTCTTGCTCCGAGGTTTTTCTGTTGCAACAGAAAACCTTTGCTTTGCAAGAGGCTCTCATGTGGTGGGAAAATTCCATCGTGCCAAGGCACCAAAATCACTGGGTTGTGACAACATCCATAAGAACTACTTCACAGTTAGGGCGGCTAGGATCTGGAACCAACTTCCAAGGGAAGTGGTGCTGGCTCCTACCCTGGGGGTCTTTAAGAAGTGGCTCGATGCCTACCTGGCTGGGGTCACGTGAGCCCAGTTTCCCTCGTGCCCAGGTAGGGGGTCGGACATGAAGATCTACAAGGTCCCTTCCGACCCTACTTCTATGATTCTATGATGCCTCTGTTTCCCAGCCCAGCCAGCAGGGGGCATGGGGAAGCAGTTAGGGGGGGAATGGAGACCCCCCACTTTCCTAGCCAGAGTCTACACAGCATGGGAGTCACTCCCCCACACACACGGCAGAGGCTTTTTGCCCTGTAGCCTGGTCCTCCACACTAGACCCAGCCTTTCAGACCTCAGTGGGGCCAGGGTGGGGCTGGGGCAATTGTCCAGTTAGGCTGTGGGGGAAAAAAACCCTCTCTATGGTGGGACTCCCAATACTGTGCAGACTCCAGCTGGGGGTGGGGGGAAGGGCCAAAGGACTCTGTTTCCTTCTTCCCACCTTCTCCATGGCTGTGAGGCTGGGTCTGGTGCAAGGGCAGGACTGGGGTGACTGCCAAACCAGGCTGTGCAGGGTGGGGGGAGCTCTTGTGATGGGCGTGCCCTCCTCCTGTGCAGACTCCAGGTGGGAGTAGACTGGTGCCCCATTCCCCCACACCACCTACCTGCCCTTTCTTGGAGCCACTATGACAACCAGCTCTGGAAGCCTAGGGGTCCATTCAGGAGAGGGTCTGCAGTGACAGTGGGGGGGAGGGGTTGGAGGTGTGTCCCTGATAGCCAATCAGGGATGGTCCTACTCAGCTAGGCTTTGCTGCCCTTGGCAATGTCTGGCATGCTGGGAGGCATAGGGGAGAAATGCTCAACCTTTGGTCTGTCCCCCCACAAGGGTACTTTTGTTCTCGATCCTATCTTCACAGAATCCTGTGAAGGTTGAAACAATTCTGCCTTGGGCTTTTTGACTGTCTGTACTTTGACTCAGTTCATATCTTCAGGTCTACTGCAAAGTATTTCCCTTTTAAGTGATATAAATTAGTGGCAGATGCAACTTTCTCATGATATCATGGGGTCTCTATGCAGCTGACTAACGTGTTTGTCAGGAGAAGCAAACCATGGATCATCTCCTGAGATGCCCGGCAGTTCCACAATGCATCCCACAAGATTTGTCAATACCAACACCAGAAATAGTGGCCTGTGTAGAATATTGAATATAGCCGAGCATATAGAAAGGGTGGACTGGAGACATGATGAAGAAGAATTAGTGGCAAGAGGGTGCATCTACATTAGATGCCAACTGCACAGTAGCCTAATAACACTGTGCAGTAGCGTGTTGCACAAAACCCATGCTAATATGCTACTGTGCAGTAATATTAGAGTTTTGTGCAGTAAGCTTCACTAAAAACCCATGTACTGTTGCTACTGCACAGTAGCGCAAGTTACTGCACACTGATTTAGCGCTTGGTTAACCATGTACTAAACTTAGGAGCTGTAACTATAGGTGTATTAATGAATATGTAGATGCACCTAGAGAGCATTAGATGAAGATTTAGGAAGGAAAGACAGGAAAAGCAAGGAACATATATTTTTCTAGCTGACAGCTAGTATAATTATAATGTAGGGACAAGGAAGAGAGTTATGTTGTTAAGGAGGGAAGGGAATGGTGCAGTGGATGAGGAAGTTTCTGCTACCCCTTTTAAGACTAGTAGCCAAGTTTGTTTCCTTCCTGAAGGAGAGGGGTCTGGAAGGTTGTAATGTGGTATTGTGAGGAGCTGTCAAGGAAAAAGTATATTGCATTAGCTTCACAAGTGTGAGATAGGTCTGTAGGAGCACTGTCCACCTCTAGGACCATGATCCTTTGATAAACAATTGGAGGGTTGGATATTTTTGCAGCTCTATCATTTGGGAATGATAATCCAAGGTTAAGTTATAGTCACTGTAATGTTAAGAAAAGGATCCCTTTCAACCCTACAATCCTATGATTCTATGACTGGAGAAGTGAGCTGTCTATATGTTAGGAAAGAGGCCCTTCTAAGGCAACGACTGTTTTAGCTTCTAGGGCATAATGATTTAGGATATGAGGAGAAGCATTTTTTCTGACTCCAAAGGAAGAGAAATTTACAGAAGTTCACTTAGATATTATCACTGGAATCTTCTCCATTATGAAGCTTGCTTCTCCCTGGACCCACTAGTGTCCAAATTTGTCAGCCTTCTAGTCATGAGGCCCTTCAGGTCTCTCCAAGGTCTCCTTAGATAGTGGACTAAGTAAGGAGTATTGAGTGACAGGAAAAATCCTATTGTGAGTGGACTGCGGAAAATGTTTATAGATGCTTTATGAAACTTTGCTGATGCATTAGAGATCTCTTCAGCAAAATAAATAAACTTCAGTATCACAGTTTAGTCTGTCAAGTATAGAGTTAAGAACTATACAGGCAGTTGGCCTACTTTAGTGACCACTGATGAAGAAACAAAATGTAACTAGAAAATAAAATGGAATTATAAATGGAACATCTGAAAGCTATACAGGAATGATTATGTCTTCTGTGATTAGGGTTATGAACCTAGTTTGTATTAGTTATTAATTATTTAGACGAAAGAATTCTAAGCAACATCCCTATGTTAGAAATTAATTTCCATCAATCAGAAAGCAGTTGCAAATTGTAAAAAACAATGTAAATTAATACAACAAAACTTGTCTCATTTATGTAATTAAAATAATAGAAAACATTCACATTATTACGCATAAAATCCAAATTAGGAATTTGAAACGAGGAATCAAAGGTGGAAATATTCTACCAAAGCTATATGCTTCCTAGTGAAATGGTTTCAAAAGTAGTCTTCTTCCAAGCCTTTATTCCCATGTACATTTACAGTGAAGATCAAAATCAGAATTTGGAGCTGAAATTCCAAATAAATACAACTGAATTCAAAAGATATGGTATAATTACTGCAGAAGAGTGGGATTATATTTTTGTTCCCTAGTTTACTCCATCCAGAACTTCTCAGCCTACTTGAGGAATTAATACAACACTCCTGAAGCAGCTCAGTACAGAACATCTTATTGAGGAAGCCAATTTTCCAAAGCTTTTCCTTCAGAAATATAAAAAATATCGAAGAAGTTCTGAATGGTTTTAATTAAAACAGTTTAGAGTGCTTGCACTTTCAAAAGGCTCAAATCCAAGGGGACCCCATTTGTAATGATAAATGATGGCAATAGACAAGATTTTAAATACAGTAGGGCCCACTATAAAACAATAATGATTAAGGTCCCTGGAATTTCAAGGGGATCATAGATCAGTTGAGTGTGTTCAAGATCTGAGATGAAGACAAGGGCAATTGTTAATTTCATAGGAAGCATGGGGACAGGGAAATCATTTCTATTATAATTCAGTTGGGTCTTGGTTGAGCATTGCAATCAGTTTCACATTTTTCAAGTTAACGAGTCTTACATTTTTTTCCTGAGAGTGCTGCAGGGGAGAACCCTATAATTGAAGCTCTGCCAGGAAACAGTCACTGTAACAGCCTACTCAGTTGTTTTGAGGGTTTTTTGGGGGGAAGGGGGGTTGTAGCCAGAGCTCTAATAAGCTTATGTTTATTGTCCTACCATAAATTAGGGATCCAGCTCTGATGGACTGACAAAGACTTACATTTGTTAGAGATTGGTAAAGGTCATGCTATAGGCTGCTTGGAGACTACACAAGCAGTCTCAAGAAGAACACAGGAGCAAGAGTGATAGGAAAAGGAGTTCTCTGCTTGGGGTATGTGATTTGTGGAGTTGTGTTAGCAGTCCCTAAATTGCCATGCAGAGTGGAGGGTATTTGGTTAATCTATGCTTTTGGGCTTTGCTAGTTGTCACATGGGGCAAGAAAGGAATTTTCACTTCCTCTTGTTACATACAATTTTGGGGGAAAGGGACTGGATGTTTTCCTCAGAAGCACTGGATGATCACAGTCAAGGCTAGAGGGTCTTGTTCCTTCATCCAGGGTCAGACTGATTGCACATTTGGGATCAGGAAGGAATCTCACACCACAGTCAGATTGGCATACACTGTTGGGGGGGTTTGCCTTCTTCTATAGCAGGGTGGGGGCGGGGAGGGGCATAGATCTTTTGAGAACAGTTTAATAAACTATCCTGTCCTTGCAATGGGAGGACATTGACAGTGCCCTCACCCCCGTTTTACCTGTGGGAAGTTAGGGTGTTTTTGATGTTTCAGGCATTGTGTGTAGTGTTGTGTATGATGGTTGTTCACAGAGTTTTTAAGAACAGTTTAGCCAAAGAGTTGTCTAGGATGATTTAGCCTGGGATGATCCTGCCATGAGCAGGATGACATCCTGAGATCCCTTCTAGTGCTACTTTTATGGTTCCAAGAATGATGGCTCAATAAACTTTGCAGCATTTATGATACTTTAGTAGGAACTGGGAGCCAAAACACCCTTGGCATTACTCCAATGGATTCAGATAAATTGAATTCAGGGATGAATTTAACTCATTAGATTTTTTGTTACTCAATCTCCTAACACTATGTTTTCACATCCGAGGCTTCCCAGATCAATTCTTGGTCATTGTCAACCTCAGTTAAAGGTCTTATGGGACCTTTTCATTCTGAATAACCTCAGCAGGCCTCTCCATATGGCTCTGACTCAGCTATTACAAATTGCCTCTTAAGAAGGTAGGATCATCACACTGCAAGGGGCCTCCCAGGCCATCATGTCCAGTCATTCGTAGGCCTCTGTTAGATCAAAAAAAAATCCCTAAAATAGCTATTTCAAACCTTCTTTACATGGAACAAAATACAAAACACCTTAGAAAATAGGTAAAACCAGGGTCAACAAGGGCACCGCCAAGGCCCTGTGACTGGAACCTCATTGAAGTAGTAGTCTCATATATCCTCAGAAGATACCAAGAAAAAGACCACACGCCATGCTACAGAGGAAACTGTGGGGGGACTATGTCTCTGTGGGCAAAATATTTGACAAAGATCTCTGAAACTGTTGAATATTGATAAAAAATTGGGAAGCCTGTAGCACTGTATAACTATGCATGACCGGTAACTATTCCTTAACAGCAGCATCATGACCATATTTAGGACAGCCCAGTTTTGACAAGGGCCACCTAAAACCAGTCCTAGGGATTGGTGCCTGGTGACTTTGTCACCCTCGTGTTAGGAATTATACTCCTTCAGCAATCCTATCTAGTACCCTGGCCATGGCAGTTTTAGAAAAGATGAAATACCAATTTAGAGTGGAATTTAAAAAAAATTCAAAGAACTTTGGCACATAACATTATTTTACCAGGAACTGGTATGTTAAAGGGAGGTAGTGGTCCATCAGCTTAAACCCTCTGTGGTTTTCTAGAAATAAGATTAATCAGGCTAAAAAAATCTAGTCAGCATTCTTCCCTTTACCTTCCAAACAAGGTAGAACAGCTGATTTCACTGAAGTAAAAGTTTATTCATAACATTCAGTGAATCTAGGATGATGGTGCTTGAGGTTAGAAAGGCTTATTCACCTCCTTTCCCTCCCCTCCCCCCACTCCTTAATTTGCACGAGAATCCATTTGGACAGGAGAGATGAAGGCTAGTGTCTTTTTTAATAGAGTAAAGAGGTAAATAATTTATAAGCTGGTATAAATAGGGTAATATATTTATAGGCTGGTACTGGCCTTCATACCCTTTCATCTGAAGAGGGAAAAAAGGGGACCATTGTCCCCTGACTCCATCATCAGCCTGGATGCTCCTTGGCTTGCTCATGCCACAGATGTCTGCAGCAGAGAGAGCAGGCATGCAAGCATTAAGTCTACTCAAAAGCCCTAAATTGTGACTAGAAAAAAATTACACCCGTATTCAACTCTAATTATACCTGGCCCTCATTTGTCAGTGAAGAGTAGATGATAACTTGGCTATGTTTGGTTTATAGAAGAAACTAAAACTAGTCTATACTGTGCCATGCCAGGTTTAATATCTGTGAATGGTTTTCAACCTTTTTTCATTTTCAGACCCCTAACACAGTTCAAATGGAGGTGCGGACTCCTGTAAATTTCCTCCTCTGTGGAGGGGGAAATGTGGACCCCTTTTGAATGCAGGAGCAGAACCCTGTGAATTGGAAATGTGGGTATTCATATAGTTTTGATTGTTCGTAGTCATCTTTCACGGACCCCTTAGACATAGTCTGTGGATCCCCAGGGCTCTGCGGACCACAGGTTGAAAACCACTGAAGTATGTCATTGCCCTGTTTGTTTTTATAGTTTTGTGGATGGTGGTGTGTAACAGAATTATGGAATTCCTCCTGTTTGGGCAGCCTGTCTCACTCTCTCCTGCCACATCTTGCTATAATACTTGGTTAGAAAATGAAAAAAAAACAAAGGTGTGGGAGGCTGCTTTATTTGTGGGGCCCTTATGTTTGGGCCAAGGTACACAGCTTCACCTATCCCTACACCATGTACAACTCCACCTTCTGATCTTAACCACACAGGTTAGTTACCAGAACCTCTTATAGGGCTCAGTGGGTTCTTGCTTCTAATCTGTGCTTCAGTGTTTAGTCAAGAGTAATATCAGTCCTTTAGTTAGTTTTTCCAAATGTAGTAATCAACAAACAAAACCACTAACTTAGGGTGGGGAGCGGGTCCTCTCTATCCTGTCCCCTCTTCCTTGAGGCTTTCTTTTCCCGGCATACCCTTGCTGGCCAGTCTACAATGTCTTTTGGGTCTTTTCTCTATAATCACCGTTACAATAAACAAAAAATAACAGGCAAAACTTTTCTAATTTACAGTCTCTCACAATTGTCTTGGTTCCCCTTCAGGATTTCACTATGCACTCCAGTTGATCATAGTTTGAGCCCCCACTCCGCCCCTGTTGGCAGTCGGGCTGCATTTGCTCCCAAGTCTCACACCAGAATCAAATCCCTTACTTAGTCCGGGGCTTTGCTCCTTACTCACAGTCCCAGTTTAAGGGCCTCTCCCTCACTCTCTCTCTTTTTCAGGTCTGGGCTGTCTTCATCTCCTTGGCATCATGAGTGATGCCAGCACAGCCACCCTGACTCCATGTTGTTGTCTCCAAATTACCTCTCCAGCATCTGTTATGCCTGTGCCTCCACACCAGCCCAGGTAAGTTTCTATTATATTCTGACCCCTTTCCATAGATTTCATAGGCATCAGAGCTGGAAGGGAACATGTGAGATCATCGGGTCCAGCCCCCTGCTCAAGGGGCAAGAAGTCAGCTGGGGTCAGATCACCTCAGCAAGATAAGCAACCAAGAATTTCTTAAAGGTATCCAGAATGGGTGCTTGCACCACTTCTGGTGGGCGTCTATTCCAGAACCTGGAAACTCAGACGGTAAATAAGTTTTTCCTTATGTCCAGTCTAAAATGGTCTTCCGGCAGTTTGTGTTAGACCTTGTATTCCCTTGGGGGTACCCTGGTGAACAGATGTTCTCCCAGTGATGCTGATGCACATACTTATAGGCTGCCACCAAGTCACCCCTGAACCTTCGCTTCTCCAGGCTGAAGAGTCCCATGCCTCTCAGCCTCTCCTCATAAGGCCTGTTCTCTTGATCTCTAATCATGCATGTGGCTCTCTTCTGGACTCTCTCAAGCTTCTCCATATCCTTTCTAAAGTGTGGAGCCCAGAATTGGATGCAGTACTCCAGCTGCAGCCTCACCAAGGCCAAGTAAAGCGGGAGGATGACCTCTTGGGTCTTGCTTGAGATGCATTGGTAGATACAAACCAAAGTTTTATTTGCTTTGCTGGCTGCAGCATCGCATTGGTGGCTCATGTTCATCTTTTGGTCAATCATGATCCCCAAGTCTCTTTCAGTTGTGGTGCTAGTGAGTGTAGCACTGCTGAGCCTATAAGTATGATGTGGGTTTTTTCTCCCAAGGTGGAGCACCTTGCATTTCTCCATATTGAATGTCATCAGGTTTTGATCCGCCTACCTTGTGAGCCTGTCTAGGTCACCCTGAATTGCCAGCTTATCCTCTACCATGACTGCACTTCCCCATAATTTGGTGTCATCTACAAACTTAGCCAGTCCACTTCTGACACCCAAATCCAGATAATTTAGGAATATATTAAACAGTGCTGGTCTGAGTACTGAGCCCTGGGGGATGCCACTGGTCACCATGTGCCATGTGGACTCAGTTCCATTGACTATCACTCTCTGGGTCTGACCACAGAGCCAGTTCCCCAGCCATTGAACCATAAGGTTGTCGAGGCCACAGTTCCCTAATTTTACCATGAGGACATCATGGGAGACCAAGCCAAAGGCTTTTTTGAAATCTAAATACATGACATCAACCTCTTCTCCTTTGTCCAGGTTATGAGTAACCTGGTCATAGAAGGAAATGAAGTTGGTCAGGCAAGACCTACCCACAACAAAACCATGTTGGCTATCTCTTGGAATGTTGCCCTCCATTAGCCTGTTGTTGATGGTTTCTTTCATGATTTTTCCAAGATCTTTCCAGGGATTGAAGTAAAGCTGATTGGCCTGTACAGGTTTCCCTTGATTTATGCCATACATGCATTCCTGGAAAATGGCGCAAATTTGCATAAAAGGGAAGCACTTTACAATCTAACAAAAAAGGGATACATTCCAAGACCTTGACTGTATTGACCCCCAGACTCATTTCTACCACGTTTACAAGACAATTTTGGTACTCATCAACGGCAGACAATACACACAAGCACAGGGCACTGTTATAATGGGGATGGCAACTACAGCAACATGTGTCGCAGACAACGAGTGAGGAGCACAGATCCACACAGGAGACTATATTTTGGTGCGCATCATTCCCACAATGTGCCACATAAAGCAGCTGACTGCAGGCTTCCACCACACTGATCGCATAAAGTTAATTTACCTCACATATAATGATTTTTTGGTATAAAAGGGTCATCGCATAAGAGTGAATTTGCATATACAGAACCCGCATAAAGCGAGGGAAACCTGTAGTTCTCTGGATCTTCCTTCCTTCCTTCCTTGAAGATGGGCACCACATTGGCCCTCTTCCAAAATTCAGGTACCTCCCCCAAGCACCATGAGTTTTCATAGCCAACTCTTTTAGCACTCTTGGGTGCATTCCACTTGGGCCAGCTGATTTGTGGATGTCCAGCCTCTCAAGCTGTTTTCTCACAAGACCTTCACTAGTTATAGGCGTATGATTGCCCTTACCCTGGTAGTCCTGTATCCTGTCATACAGGGTGATCCCCTTGGGCTGGTGGAAAACTGACGCAAAGTAATCGTTGAAGAGATTAGCTTTTTCCTGGGTGTTGGTTTTCAGCTGCCCCATTTGGTTCAGCAATTCTCACATTGCCCTTGTTTTTTTTCTGATTTCCCACATATTTGAAGATGGACTTTTTATTGCTCTTGATTCCTGTAACCAGTTTGAGTTTGGTTTCCACTTTGGTTTTTTGGTCTGATCCCTACAGGTACGGGCCAGTGCTGTCTTCTTAGAAGAGTCCCGTCCCTGGGCTGGGGTATGAGTAAGTTCCCTTGTGTTACCTGATCTGCTGATTCTGTGGTTGTCACTTCCAGGGCTTTCACTAGTGATTGTCCACCCATCCCCCGGTGATTTTAGTTTAAAGTCCTGTCAACTAGGTCAGCCATTCTGGCCAAGAAGAACTTCTTTCCCATCAGAGTGAGGTGGAGGCCGTCCCTTCCCAACAAACCACTGCCTCTCTCTCTCAAGTGTGGACTGTGATTGAAGAAGCCGAAGCCTTCACGATGGCACCAATGCTGCAGTCTTCTGTTGGCTTCTTCAATATGTCTCTCCCTTCTGTGCCTGTGACCCATAACTAGAAGGATCAAGGAGAAAACTATCTCAACCCTTTGAGACCAGCCCCCAGAGCCCTTTAGTCATTTATGACCTGGCCAGGATTGCTCTGAGCTGTGTCATTCGTGCCCACCCACATAGATGAGTGGTTGGAGGGCCAGATTAATTTAAAAGTCCTTTCTGCCATGTCCCAGATATGGGCCCCTCAGAGGCCAGGGGGTCAGGGCAGCAGATTGCTTTTTCTGTGCCTCTCAGGAAAGAGTCACCCACCATGACCACCCTGCATCTCTTCTTAGGGGTGGCAGCTAGCTGCCTTCCCTCATCCAGAGCTGGTGTTTCTGCTGATGTCTCCTGGTGCTGCGAGAGGTGCATACCTGTTGCTTAGTTCCAAGGGAGGAGGGACCCTGGTACTGCGTGTCTTGGGACCCAAGATGATCGCTTTCCAAGCATCCCCCCGGGTGCAGCTCCTCGTTGATCTTCCTGTTGTCCATCTTCATGTAGTCAGGCATCCATGTTCTTCTCTCTTCATTCTTCAGGAGAAGAGCCTGAGTGTAGTAGTCATCAATCTCCTGCTCGTGGGCCCTGATGGCATGAAGTCTGCCTACCTGGGACTGGAGCTCAGTCACCTGGGACTCCAGGGACTTCATTAAGGAGCATATACCACAGGTTGGGGTGACCTTCCTCCCATTCCCAGTTGCTGGCAGCCATGCCAGGCAGCCCCCACAGCTAGGGGCTACATCTGAGTTTTAAATCAGGGTGGCCTGATTTAAAACTCCCTAGCTAAAGAAATAGAAAAAAACCCCATATATGATATAAAGAAAACATGTACGACATTTCAGAGACAGCTTTACTATTTAATCATAACTGCTTATGAGCTGCATTTTGTTTTGTAACTGCTGCCTCTTTTTCCTCTGTATCCCCCAATCAGGGAAAAAAAAGAAAGAAAATGTGTAAGTGTGAAGACCATGATGATCTTCAGTTCTGGTTCTTACACCAAGAGTTTATGCACTGACTAAACTGATTTAGAGGCATTGTTTTCCCAGGTCATATCTAGTTTTGACAGCTATACAAAATAAAAGGGGAAAACAATAAAACAATAATGTAAAACAGACTCTAGTTGTAGCCTTGATTTTTGTTTTGTTTCCCTTTTTTACAATGGTCTGAAAAACAATTGAATAAGTCTTCACTTGCTGCTGCCCAAACACAAAAACCTTTTCTCTGTCTGGCATGTGGCTGAAAACTTTGACGCGATATTAAGTAAATATTAACTTGTAAAAGTCAGGGGGAGGGGAATTATGTATCTAAGGTTCTCAGGTTTTGTTTCAGTGGAAGTTGGTGACATTTGAAAGTGAACAGTGACTTCAAAAGCTGTACTTAGAGCCAGCTCTAAAGAGTAAATAAAATTGATCCTAGCACAGCCCGTGCCTGGCATGCTGTGCATTTTGGAATATGTGCTAACTGATTTTAGGGGGGCTCATCAGCAGAGTGAGATTTTATTCAATTTTTAAACAAAATAAGGTGAACCAACCACGGAAATGCATCCAGGATAATGAGTGACTGTTAAACTGAGATGGATGCCTTAACTGAAACACGAGTCACACAGCCAAACTGCTGCACCTCCTTTGGAAAGAAGTGAACATAGGACACATGTTCCACCTCTGGAAAACAAGGGAAAAAGAGGGAGTCACAGCTGTTGGAGAACTGAGCATCCTGCTCCACCTTTTCTATTCCTCCAGTACACTTATCAAGCAAAGCGGGGCGAGGGAGGATGTAGCAAATCTTTGCTACATTCTATTTTCATTTATCTTGATAAGCAGAAAATAGATCATATATTGGACTCTATATAAATCTCTATAGATTTAAATCTCTAAAATAGACCTTATATATTACAACATTTGTTTCAGTAGGCCTCTCACAATAATAGTTTGTTCAGGGTTGGGCCCTTCCTGACCCACTCACTCCAGTTAAATCCCATAGTTTCTGGTGACTAGTTTTGTTAGTCACATTGGGCACATCTACATGAGACACTACTGTGCAGTAGCATTGCTGGGCACTAACCATGACATGACGCTACTGCACAGTAGTAATGAGCTACTGAACAGCAGCATCAGAAAAAAACCATGTGGTGATGGTACTGCACGGTACTTATATAAGCAAGTGCTAAATGACTGTGCAGTAACATCTGTGCAGTCCGCCGCTTGTGTAGATATGGCCAGCGTGGCTAAGGTTACATAAGGTTAGTCACACTGTGGGTGCATCTACATGAGATGCTACATCGACAAGTAACAAGCTACATCACCGTAGCTTGTTGCTATGACAACATAGCATCACCAGGCTTGAACCGTGACACCAACACTACTGCATAGTAGCAACGAGCTACTGCGCAGTAGTGTGGGAAAAAACCTGTGTGGCGTTGGGACTACACCGTTATACTGGTTACTTGCTTAAACAAGTACTAAATGACTGTATAGTAACAACTGCGCAGTCTGATGCACATGTATACAAGCCCTGTGAGGCCCATCTTAAGACCATCTCAAAGAGCAAGTTCAGATTTGTGCAGTGTGATTGTATTGGCCAATAAGATAATTATAACCCTGGCTACAAACTTCTATTGGCAGTTCTGAAAGTTCACTTGGCATGGGTGAAAATAGCAGTTATTTTAAGTCTGAAGACAAAAAAAGATTTATCATTGTGTTGCCAACTCTTCTGCCTTTGACTATATGGAATTACATAGTAAAGCTAAAAGACTCCGTAGCTGAGGGAAAACAATGGAATGAGACTTGCAAGACTTAAAAAAAAAACCTTGGAGATTTTACTGTGGTGGAAGTTCAAGGAAATCCTTGCTTTAAAAAAAGGATCTATAACCGGAAAAATTAAGATGTAGTAGCAAAGGTTGAGGTTTTCTAGCAGTTACACCTCTATCTGTGAACTCTCTTTCTGAAAGCTGCTGACAGAGCTTTGGCATATGATCATCCCCTAACTGCTGATTAACATAGCACTGTTTTATATTTAACTCAGAACAGAGCAGGAGGGGTAGGGGGTGGGGTTGCACTGCTTATAAGGGCAGTACAGTAGTAACAACGCTCTTCTATGTCAGCTTCCTCTGTCTTCCTCCTCAGCTGTGCTTCTTTGCTACATTTCTTCCGCTTAAAACTATATGTTATCTTTAATTAACCGAGTGCCTGGTAGCAGAAGAAATTGGAGAGACAGACAGAAAAAAAAGATACAACTACACAATTAAAATACAGAGTCTGCTGAGTTTAGTACGCAGACTGCTAAGGTGTTTAGTAAGCCTTTTTGAGGTTAATGCATAGCTTGGTGAGCAGACAGGAATAGAGATGGAGGGAATGGATTTTGAGAGTAAGAAGTCCAAGAGGTACTGCATGAAGAAAAAGCACGTAATCATCATCTGTGCAGTGGTGGCTGCTGTAGGTTTAGCTGTAGGACTTGGCGTGGGATTGAGCAGACCTGAGCCCTGCCAATCTTCAGGAGGAACAGAAAAGCCAGCAGAAAAGCCAACAGAAAAGCCAGCAGAAAAGCCAACAGAAAAGCCAGCAGAAAAGCCAACAGAATCCCCTGCAACCTCTTCCCCAGTGCAACTGGGCCACTGCCCTCCCAAAAATGACCAGACTGGAGAATGGAGACATTTCAGGCTACCGACATACATCATCCCAGAACACTACGACTTGGAACTGAAGCCAGAGATGGATGCAGATACCTATACAGGGACAGTCAACATCTCCATCAAGCTGGATGACCGTACCAAGTACATATGGCTTCACCTTCGTGACATCGAGCTCACAGGAATGCCCACGCTCCGGAGATCCTCATTGATGCCCATGCTCCAGTCCGAGATTGCAGTGAAACAGTGTTTTCAATACCAGCCTCAAGAATATTTGGTGATTGAAGCAGAAGAATACCTAGTGCCTGGCGACATAACTACCAACTATACACTGACCTTGAAGTTCCAAGGCCGGCTGAATGGCTCCCTGGTTGGCTTTTACAGAACCACCTACATGGAGAGCGGGACAACCAAGTAAACTTCTTGTTTTTAAAATGTACTTGTACCTCTATTTCCACCTGCTCTCTCCTTCTCTCATTTCTCATTCTTGTCTGTCACCAAATTGCTTAAGTTTCTGGGCTCTAGTTCAGTTTTCTGTTCCCTTAAGAAAGATATGGCCTTAAGGACAGCTAGTGAAGCATTGGCAATGCTTACAAGGGAATTTGAGCTGGAGTTTTAAATTCAGAAAAAACATTTATTGGTAATAATCTATCCTTGGTCTTTACCAACAGCTCCTGCTGATATCACTTGGTGGGGGAGGGGGGTTGCGTGAGGGGCGAGGCTTTTTTGGTGTAGTCCAGTAAATACCATGTAGCTCTGTTTTTTCCCCCCAGTAGCCCCTGAAGTAACAGCATTTTCTGTGGCTAACTAGCACTGTGACAGCCTTCCTGACATAATACTTCTTTGATGTTGTCAGCCGACTGAATGTCAAAACTGCAATGTCCTTCCTGCAGCTTGCTTAAATTATGTGTAGTCAGGTCTGAAATTTGAAGTACTTGTGTTCCAGCTCATCCAAGTTAACTTGCCAATGGTTATAAAGATGCTACAAAGGTTCAGGTACAATTAAAAAACTCAAGTGTATGTAAAGTAGTGTCTCTAACAGTTCCATTAACTTTTTCCCTACCCTAAGTCTTTACTACTTCAAAGTAGGGCTTGAAAAATTCACTGGCTCACGGTAGTAAGACAGGATCCCTGAAGCTATCAATTTCTGCAACATTTAAAACTTAAGGTTTTTGTTTGGTTGATTGGGTTTTTTTTTAAGTGACTTTTTGAGCTCCTACTATTAGAAGATACTACTGCAATCTGTCCAGGTTTGTCTCATAGCTTTCTTAAGTAGCTGCTGAATAAAAATAATATCTTGAATCAGTTTTTCACAGTTGCTATTCAAAACCTTGTGGAAAGCAACCTAGCAGGCAAGGGACATGTCAGCTTCAGAAAATCAAGTCTGAGGCATTTTAAAGTGCGCAATCAAAATTGGGGAATGCTTTTGACTTGACTCTTTTGTACTCCATTTTTTAAATGAAAATACTACCACCCCTTCACTTTGAAATGTTATAAAAATAAATTCATGAGCCTGAAGTGCTTTAATACTGTAGAGAAGAGTACTATAGAAAAACCATGAGAAAATTAAAAATTCTGTCTTCACTGTCAGGTTTACATAACAGTATACAATAAATATGGCCTAGGGTCACACTGGGAAGTGAGGAGAAAATAAAATACTGTACAATTACATCAAAACATTTTAGCATAACTCATGCATCTTCAAGCAGACTAATGCCGAGGCTCTGTAAGCAGTCTTACTTCTCATGCTTTTTTGCTTTTGAGTGCTTGCCTTTCCAATCTTAATGAGGTACTTTAAAATTTTGTGCACTGTTTTTGTGTAATTTCTTGTGGGTTGTGCATGGCATCATATTAGTATCCCATCAATAGGGTTGGAATCCCAGTCCTATTCTCCTCATTTAGATAGACCGAGCTTCAAATCCGTCAGCTTTTCATTCCAATTAAGCCCTATTTTTGTCCTCTAAATTCTCCATGTAAATCTTTTCCCATAGTATTCACTGCCCAATCATTCCCAGTCATCACCTTCCCCAGCTTGTTTCCTTAGTGTCCTTGAGCAACCAGGACAACTCTTCACCACTACCTTGTTCCTCCTTTAATTTTTTTTCTCTTTCCTCTTCAAGCTTCTTCTGCAAAAATTATTCATCCCATGAACACCTAGCTAAGGTTTCCTCTCTCGGTTTTTTGCTCCATCTCTGAACTCCATGCATTCTCCTTGGTCCAGTTTCTTTGCCAAGCAGTCCCATTTCTCCCCACATAACCCAGCTTCTTGCCTGATCTCAGCATCTATCTGCTGCATTTCTTCATGGCTCTTAATCACACTCTTTTTCCCCCAACTGGTCCCAGTATCCTCCTCCCTTCTTCCCAATCCCAATCTCTTTGTCCAGACATCTCCCATCCTCTTTCACCCCACTGCCCCCCACATCCCACACAAAAAAAAATCTCCCACTTTCTGTCTGCTGCCTACTAATCGTCAGTCTCAGACCTTCAGTCTTTTGCCAATCTTCCCCCCTGCTGCTTCCTCCCTTAGTTCAGCTCTTGCACATCTATACTGGAATCAGGCAGCTTCTTCCTCTAACCTACCAGAGAGCAGCAAATGACAGGAGAGGCAGGCTCCCTCTTCTTAAGTCAGTTACCCAGCCCAAGATTCAACCCAGAACTGCCATTGCAGGGAAAGCCCTAATCAGCTTAATTTTTCAGTATGCTGATCGTAGAAAGGATCTTCACAGACTTTAGCTAGTAAGATTCAGCAAGTTTCTACTGAGCATATGCAAACTCCTGTTTTTAAAAGTCTTATAACTTGGCTAACTGTGGGGAAATGTTCATGGGTATGGTAAAAGGTGCGGGCCACTACCTAGCCAAATTTCAAGCTCTAAGTCAGTGCTACAAATTATAGGGAGTGCTAAAACTTTTCAAAGGAAAGTTTGCCAGATATTTTTTTTCAACTTGGGAAAACAATGTGTTTTTCCTTTGACTTGTCCTTGGAAACAGATGATGTTTACTGAGATATTCCAAGCAAGTTAGCCTGAGGCAGAAATGGCTAAAATTTGGCAAGTTATAAACAGGTGAAAACTGGATCTTACGATAGGAAGAGTCAGGCAACCTTAATGAGAAATGTTGCCAGCCTGGGCTTTGATATTAGATCAAGAAAGAGGGAGTTAGGGAAAGTCCTCTTCCCTCCTGAATAGCATCAGAACCTGTGGGTCCTGGCAGCTAACAAAAGAGAGGAAGAGTGGCAGGGAGGAGGTCATGGCCCTGAGAGCTGGCTTTTCAACACCAAGCAGCTACCCAGCTGTCTTCCTCCCAGGACAAAGGATTGCCTAAATGTTGCTGCAGTGCCTTTTGTTTAATCAGTTGGTAAAGACTGATTAAGCTGTCAGGAGAGGTGAATCTACTGCTGTGCTCTGTACAGAGCCCGATCTGGTGAACATGCCTAAAAGATCAGCCTCCCCTCACCTTCCCCCCTGCCCCCCACCGCCTGCCAAAAAGGGATTTAGGTGGAAGAATGCCTATTTCAAAAATCCCATTCTGGCTGAGGCAGGATTGAAGCACTCTGGGTATGTCCAGAAGCAGAATCTTAGGTGCACAGGAACTCTGGTAATGAAATCTTAAGCACTTACAGACTTTAGGCATTTCCAGAGTTAAGTGGCAACTGAGCAGAAGTTTGGAGGGCGCTGGAGACTGTCAGTTTACCCTGCAGATGTAGTCTAAGAGCTACAAGCAAATGTCGGACAAGAGTGGATAGAATTTTCACTCTTCAGCTGCTATCAAGAACTAGGGTGGCTATCACAGAGGACAGTCCAGTTGTCCTCTGTCCTCTATTGTTACAAAACTGGACGCCTTTATATTTTTCTGTTGAAGAGAAAAGTCGAGGACATAAAGGCATTAGGTTTCGTATCAATAGAGGACAGAATAGCAGAAAACCAGAATGTCCTCTATGATGGCCCCCCTATCATGAACTGTGCCTGTTACTTTTTCCTTCACTTTGCCAGTAACACAGATGGGCACAGATTCCTTGCCTTTGGGTGTGCGTAAACTCAACCCTGACTCAGACCTGGATTTCCTTTCACACAAGTATGAAGTTCCACATGAGGTGTCAGTAGAAGGGTGCAGACTGTGCCCGCATTGGCACCTTTGAACTGGTATTCATGATTTTGTTGGATAGAAGAGATGTCATATGCTGATATTTTTTCCATTCTCTGCTTGAATTTTCTCTCTTTAAAAGAATGCCAAAGCCAGCAGAACCCTCAACCCCCCAGATTTCACCATGACTTTATGTTTCTTCCTGAAAGGGCAACATTTTCTTGGGAAAAAGATTAAACTATGTTTGGAGGGAAAAAAATACAAAAATCCTTACTTACCTCAGGGAAAGAATTTCTTTTTTTCTATTTTCTGTTCTTTCCACTGAAAATCTGAGTGTGCTGGCAAAACATGGTAATTTATCATAGCTCTAAACGTATCACTGTTTTACTTTGGGAACAACAGCTGGATGCAGTCATAACCGGATCTCCTTTTAATATTACTGGTATATGAACCCCAGTGACACCTCTGGTTCACATTTTAAAGGCCTAGAACTCAGTAGAAACTGCAGAGTCTATAGGACAGTTTTATCCCGAAACTATAAGATATAATCTTAGAAAGAAAATTACATTAATTTTTCTCCCTATTGCCATTTCTCTGCACATGGATTCTGAATCAACCCCCAGGAATGGTGGCAGTGAAACAATGCCCCACTGATATCTGGCAAACCATCACAAATGGATGAGGATAGATAGCTTATCAGTTTGTAAATCAGCATAGAGATTCTCATGTTATCAGTCTTTAGGAACAAGGATATAAAAGTGTCAAAATCTACAGCAACTGTTTGAAAAGCAAGAGCTGTAAAGCTTGGCTCATGGGATTAAAGTTAACTCAATTGTAAAATACCTTCTAAACCCCAGAAAGAGGAGAAAGGGATATCAAACAACATACAAGGCAGGAGAAACTCCATTAAGCCTAAGTTATTGTAATGTGAATGTTCATTACCCTTCGTGCTCCAAGCCCATGAATTTAAGACTTTTGAGGGACCCTCCAATTGAATGTGAGCAGTAAAAACCAAGACATATTACCTCCATTAGGCTTCTAGATGAACCTTGCCACTATATGTTCTTAATGGCCACAGTAGTATTTAACTATCAAAAGGGGAAGCCAAGGGCAGGAGAACCATTGAGAAATTGGCTGTCAAGTGCTGCTGTAGTGCTGCTATAATTTATGATGCATACTTTTAATTACTTAAAAAAAAAAAAGGAAAATTACCCTGCTACAGCTTGAGCAGCTGCAGAAATTCTGTCAGAAAAGGTCCAACGTTCCAAATTAACAGCAGTGATACCTGTGATGCATCCCTCTATCAATCAAAATAGAGAGCATCTCCATCACTGGACAATGTGCTGCGGGGAAGGGGGGGACGACACTTAATTGTATTTCAAGGAGACAGTTGAAACAGGCCCTAGCAACAATTTTATGATTCCATTTTACATTTCCCATCCTTCTATCTACATAGATAATCCGATTTTAAAACTAAAACACTGCAAATGAACTGTAGCACTGATTTTCTGCTGGATGCAATATTCTCATTTCAGCCATTCTGTACACAGCTCCTTACTGGAGTAAATGGACTTTAGCAGCACTGGCAGACAGCTATGCAGGCTATGCCTATGGGCAGATCTAGGATTTTGAAATGAGGATGCAGATGGTACGGTGCACCATCCCATATAAACACAGAACATATTTTTATTCAGCTAAAAAGAAACTAGTAGCTCTACTAATATGCTAAAGGCCTAGAGCTATAGTATTCAGCTTTATATGGAAGCAAAAACAAATAACCTCATTGGAATGAGTTAAAAAGTCTTTAGGGCCATGAAAGAGGAGCTACATGCCCAGGAGCAGCTAACAGATAGCAGAATTGCAGAAGAAAGTCTAGAGTAATTGAACATTAAGATCATTATAAAGGAGAGAGGGTCATTAACATTTGTGGAGTGAAAACTTTAGAAGGAACCAGGTAGGTTTTAGTTAGCCAAGATTTCAGTTGACTCTCTCACTGCTGCCTGAACAGAAGCGCTGCTGCCACTTTCAGGCAGTTTGTTTTAAACTTTAGGTAGAAAAGGAATCAAAGCTGGAGATAGTACAACTGCGCCAGTGGATCCCCTCTAAATCCCCCTTCCCTCCCCCCTCCCCCTATTCATACATCAGAAACGTGCTCTGCATGTAGCCAGCATACTTTCTCAAGTTTTAAATAACTGCTCAGAAGCTGTAAAAGTTATCATTTTAGAGAGGCTCAAGATGAAGGCTCCAGTCATGCAATGAGTTTTGGGTGGACACAAGTTAGTGCAGTTTCTTCCAGCCACAGCTGTCCTCACTGGATGAGAATCACAATTTCCTTTTAGTTAGCAATGCTTATTTGGGAGCTGAAGTCAATGGGACTACTTAGTTTGGCAAAGAGTACAAAATTTGTGCTTTATTGTTCCTACTCCTATAGATATGTAAGTGTACCCTGTTAGTAATGAGTACTTTCAGAGTTTTTTTGCTAATAAAACCTGCAAACCATCAGTAACAGAAGCCCAAGGCTTATGAACCTGATATATAATCTTCATAAAATATTTAAGTTGTATTATTATAATCTTATATACTTCTTTAAATAAGGCCCCTTCTACACATTACAGGTATTCTGCAATTAACTGGTTAATTGTGCGATTACCTGGAGACCAGCTACATGGGCAAAGTAGCAGTCACGACATAAAAAGCTCCAACCAGCTATAAAGTTAGACCTAAAAAATGTGTGCTAACTTTCTAGCTGGTTGCTATCAAGCTTTAAGTTGCACATGTAGCAGGGTCACCCTTGTGGCTGGGGCCAGCCACATCATGCACAACCAGAGCTAAGAGTCCTGCAACTAAGACT
Source organism: Alligator mississippiensis (assembly GCF_030867095.1). Taxonomy (NCBI): domain Eukaryota; kingdom Metazoa; phylum Chordata; order Crocodylia; family Alligatoridae; genus Alligator; species Alligator mississippiensis. The sequence goes on along the minus strand of NC_081825.1, from coordinate 127,499,046 downwards.
CTTAATGAGTCTTCTGGACTCATCCAATTCTGGATCCTGGCAGCAAACTGCAGCTGGGGTGGGGGTTGCACACCCCCAGGGCTAGAAGATCATGGTAGCTGTATGTCCCATCCACAGGAGTGCACGGGGCACCCCCTGACTGGGACTAACTAACTGCGAGGTCTCCCAGCCATGGGAACTTGCTTCATGTCATTGCAGGGGGTGTCCAGGATTAGACCCCCCCAGCACTGTCAATAAGGCATGATGAGATCTAATTCATGATCCCACAATCATGCCTCCTGCTATGTATGTGTGGATTGCACATTAGATCCCATTGCACCTTTACCTGCACAGGTACAGGGGCCCTAAGACAAGTAGAAAAAAAAAAAGAAAAAAGAGAAACCTTGTAAATTTCTATTCCCTTTTAGAGTGTTACATTGAAATAAACATAAAGAATGTATATAATGAAGGCTTAGTAAAATGCAACCATCTTGATTATTTCAAAGGAGCATTGCAGCCACAGATCATGAGCCAACTGATGCCCGGAAATCCTTTCCTTGCTTTGATGAGCCAAACAAAAAGGCAACTTACAACATAACTATCATCCATGAAGATGCATACACAGCACTTTCAAATATGCCAGTGGAGGTATGTATTTTTACCTCAAAGTACTGTTTAAATAGAATGAGTCTGCAAAGCAGTTGTGCAAGTAACTTGTAGTATGTTAACAGATCCTTCATCATCTGATAACCTGCACAGCATGAGCTCGGTAAATATAATATGTCTGATTTTGTAGAATGTTTACAAGTTTTGTATTTCTAGCCATGAGAGGTTCAGCAGCAGAACATAACACAGACCTATTGTGCCAATCCCAGTGCAAGAAAGAATCCTGTCTTCTGTGGGCACATCTACATGAGACAATTACTGTACAGTAGACCAATTAGCTATTCAATAAGCATTTTGGCGTCTATACATGCGCCCTTATTAGGCTAGAATAAACTCAACTAATTTACTCTGCAACAGGATAGTATTGTAAATAGAAGCACTATCGTGCTGCAGAGTCAAATACTCCATAGCAGTACACTTGTAGACACTGGAGGGGCTGGCTGGGGCACGAGGTTGCTTCAGTGCAGGTGCTGCCTGCTGGCTAGACCCGTGCTGAAGCACCTCTGTGCCCCAGTGAGCTTCTCCACTGCACATTGAGCCAGAGGGAGCAGCCCACAGCTGGCAGGCTGATCCCCAGGGTTCCCTGACAGCAGGGGCTGCTCCACCCTACTTCAACGTACTGCGATCCTGGGCGCACGTGCAGACGCGCATCTGGCAATGATAAGGTCTGAAGCTTACTGCTGCGCATTAATAAGTATGTGTAGATGTGCCCTGTCTGTAGCTAATCCTAGATTCCCACATACCCACATCTTGTTAGTTTGCCTTCCCTACTGATCATATATACATGGCGGCAGATTCCTCAGTGGCATCAGCTAGACAGAGTGGGGTCAGAGGGAGGAAGTCTTTGGAGGCTGCTAACAGAAATCCAGTTGCTTTCTAATAGTGTAGTCTCATAGGCTAACAATAACTATTAAAATATTAATATTACCAAACAAGCATCTGCTGATCACAGGCTAATAGTAAAAGACCCTGCTTAGCAAGAAAACAGGTTTGGGGGAGCTTCTCTCCCTCCCCACCATTTAATTGCAAGTTTAATGGGATTAATTCTGTCCTATTGGTGAGGTTTGGACATTTATCAATCCACCATGACTGTCATTTCCTAAATAGTATTTTTGACCAAGGTGGAAGTTTTTTGGGGAACTCAAGGACATAAATTGTCCACCTCTGAAAATGTCCCATGGCTGGCAGCCAAGAGAACTTCTGATGAATAGGCTAACTCATTGCCAACTCCCATGTATAATTTCTAATGAATAGATCCGAAAGTTGTCAACAAAGTTAAAAAAAGAAAAGTGACACCCAGCCTCCAAGCCATGGAAATTGATACTCTGCCCATCCCTACCCACACACAAAAAATATAGCTGCTTCACTGTATATTGTTTTGTTGAGAGAAGCTGAGACATGGTTTCTCTTTAGCATTATAACTGAGAGAATTGTTCTGCCAGAGATAGAGCTGCCTGCTGGACCATTTACAAACTTAAAGCTGAGACCAACTTGTTTTATTAATAATTCTATGAGACCTCAAAGTACATTAGGTATCATCATGGAAAACACATGGGAGAGATCCCTGCTTTATATTTAACTGGTGAACAGGACAGATAAGTGAGTTTGTCATAAACAGTAGGAGAAGTGATAGGGTGGAGCAGGAGAAGGGGTCCAGGGAAGATAATATGGTCATTCAGTTTTATCATATACTGAAGGCCTTGTTTTCCACACAGAAGACAAAGTGGATTGTTATATTATTTGTTAAATAATGTGTTAGAATTCTATATAGACAAGGCAATTGCAGCTACACAGATGTACCTTGACTTATTACCGTGTTGAAAACTACAGCTACCTCGTCTGTGAAAAACCTTAGTATAAACATTAGGGCTGGAAGGGACCTCACAAGATCATTGGGTCCAGCCCCCCAACTTAAGGGGCAGGAAGTCAGCTGGGGTCAAATGACCCCAGCAAGATAAGCATCCAAACACAACTTAAACATGTCCAGAGTAGGTGCTTGCACCACTTCTGGGGGGAGTCTGTTCCAGACTCTGGAGACTCAGGCAATAAAGAAGTTTTTCCTTATGTCCAGTCTAAAATGGTCTTCCAGCAGTTTATGACTATTGGACCAAGTCTTCCGTAAGGGAGCACTGGTAAACAGATGTTCTCCCAGGTCCTGATGTACACCTCTGATGTATTTATAGGCTGCCACCAAGTCCCCTCTGAGCCTGTGCTTTTCCAAGCTGAAGAGTCCCATGTCTCTCAGACTCTCCTCATAAGGCCTGCTGTCTTAACCTCTGATCATGTGTGTGGCTCTCCTCTGGATTTTCTTGAACTTCTCCACATCCTTTTTGAAGTGTGGAGCCGAGAATGGGATGCAGTACTCTAGCTGCGGCCTCACCAAGGCCAAGTGAAATGGGAGGATGACCTCTTGGGTCTTGTTTGAGATGCATCGGTAGATGCAAGCCAGGGTCTTATTTGCCAGCTGCGACATTGCATTGGTGGCTCATATTCATCTTGTGGTCAGTCATGACCACCAAGTCTTTTTTAGACGTAGTGCTAGTGAGTGAAGTTTTTAATACATTATGGTATGTTGGGGGGTGGGGGGGAGGGGAAGAGGAATAGCAAACAAATTGCCATAATTTGTTTTACTGTTACTGGCAGTGAGAAAATGTGTTGCTCCTATAAAACTGTAGGTATTTACAAAAAAAGTAAATGAGTCTCACACATTTATTGCATTTTAATTAGATTTGTTATATCTGTTGTTTACTTATTTTAAAGAAATCCATCCAAATCAAGAAACAGAAAAAAAATAAGCCACATAACTAGTAGTATATAGCAAATATCTGAAGTAAACTCTCAGGAAGTAGTTTATTTTTTAAAACATGGTAAAAAATCCTGAACAAATTCTTAAGACTACTAAATTCAACTGTAGAAAAAAAAAATCAAGAATAATTTCAATTGACTCACAACTAAGTTTTACACTTGGTTACATCTTTATTATCTCACTGTTTTCAGATTTGAGGGAAAAATGTAGTTCATTATTTAATTCATTGAAAATGTTGGAGTGTTTATTGTTTTGTTTCTGCACAATCGTTTGAAGAAGACTAGCTAAAAAGCACTAAAACTTGTTGAAAGCCTCATTTTAAACACGATTACATAGATACAAACATACATAATTTGACTCCTTAAAATGTAGATACAGTTAGAAATAGGAAATGTTATTCTTAGTGCATAAAAACAGAACACCCTCATAAGCACAGCAGCTTTAAGGGGCAGGGGGAAATCACTTTGCATGTTCCCATCCTATAAGATGTGTAAACCAAGAGAGATGAGCCAGGAGAGACTATACATGATTCTCTTACAGCTCTGGTTTTCATATGAATCTTGCACTCTTATACACACATTTGTAATTTCAAAATAAACTTGTTTTCAACTTCTGCAGCAAAGAACTCCACTGGGTAATGGCTGGACCAGGACTACTTTTCAAAAATCTGTTCCCATGAGCACTTACCTGGTATGCTTTGCTGTGCACCAGTTTGACTATATAGAAAAAATATCTGCCAGTGGAAAACCGGTAAGTCTGATTCTCATTCTGAACACATTAGAGGTTTAAATTAAATGTTTTCAGTGATTTGAATTTTTAATCAATGAAATCAATCAGAAATAATCAGCAGTCAGCATATATATATATAGAGAGAGAGAGAGAGAGAGAGAGAGATTATTTTTCCCTACTCTGTTGCTCATTTTATACAGGAAGCTGAACAAGATGTTCACAGTAGTTTCTTCGGGGCCTTAAAATCTGTGAATTCATATTGCACCTGTTCTTACTTAGTAATTAGCTACAGTAAATAATGGTGGAGTGGAACTGCATTTATTGTTTAAAAATAGATATTGTATGTTGTAATAGGGCCTAGAGACTGCAATTATGACTGGTACAATAGAAACTTGTAAAGAGGGAGTCCTCGCCCTGAATTATTGGAACCTCAGGTTTGAACCCCAGTGATCTGAGTAGGTTTAGATCTGAACCACCAAAATCTAGATCTGTTCTTATTATTTTTGGACACAAACTAGAACCAAAGAGTAAGGAATCTATTTTTCAGCTCTGGTTTGGTTTCAGCCAAAAGCTTGTAAAGGAATAGCTGGTCTCAGGAGATTTCTGCTATGCAAAAATCTTGTGGAAATAGCTTACAGTTTTCTTAACAACTGGGTTGTTGAAGCTGAAGTTTTAACTAGTATTTGACCTTTAAACCAAACCCCTCATTTTCCCTGACCTCGAATACTCAACTCACTGTGAAATACAAAGATTTTTCCAGAGTTGCACTTTTGTTCTTTCTCCTTCAAATTGTAGCACAAGCTTTGCAGTCTGGCTGATTTTAGCACAATTTCCTCTGAGGAATTTATAACTGTTTTAGAGGAAACATTGCCTAATGACTGGGAGTACAGATTTCTGGATTATCCTCCCAGCTCTGCCATTGATTTGTTATATAACCTTCTTTGGGCAAGTTGCTAAAACTATTCTTCCTTAATTTCCCGATTTGAAAATGGGATCAATATTTGCCTACATCAGAAAGGCCCATTATTCTGCAAATCTGGGTTTTACACCCCCCCCCCCCGCCATGTTTTGTCACATTTTTGTACAAAGCTTTAGTGAAATCAATATAGTTTTTGCCATTCCAGCCTCATTCCTGACCACTTTTTCCTGAGTGCTGCTTCTGAAGTAGGCCAACTCCTTTGCTAAAAGCCTAGCAGGCCATACAATGCTAGCTGCAGAGAAGCCATGCAAAATGGTCCTAAAGAGAGTGTCTCAGTAGGAAAACATAAGGAACTGGAAAGGGAGAAGAAATAAAAATGTGATTGCACAGTGTGCAGTCTTTGTCCCTTGGAATTTTTTTTTTTTTACTTATACCACTGCCACTGTAGATGCACCCTGACAATAAGTTGAAACCAGACCCCACTCAGTCAGCTTTGAATCTAAGCCCTTGACCACATCATCAGGGGTGTGGTTAAGACTCAATAGCCTATACATTGCCTAAGATAGGAGCAGAAGGAGACAATAAACAGAATGAGGATGGATTGGAAGTTTAGGAAGAGGCTGAAAAGATACATCTCTTATACCACATGCCGTTTTTTCCCCCAAAACCACAGGGAACAGGAATAGGGTTGTGCAAAACAGCACCATTTCATTTTGACTTCTGTTTTGCCTTTTCAAAGGGACAGTGTTTTGTTTCATTTCAAAGCACTGTTCTGTTTTGTTTTGTCAAAACTGTTTCAATGTTTCACCCATAGGCTATAATGGGGAATCATGAAAATGCCTAAAACCTTGTCATTTCTTGCCTGATTCAGATGAAAACTGCAGGGATGGTAGCCCCTTCTGAAGGCATGAAGCCTGCCAAGTTTCAAGGAGATAGGGGCAGATGTTTCTAGGAAACCGCACCGCAAAATGTTGAAAGGAAAACTTGTATAACTTGCTGGCAGTGGCAGCCTCCTGTCATCCTGCACACAGATCCAGGGGTCCGCACCCCCAGGAGTACTGCGGGGCTGTGCCAGACTCCTCCCAGGGGTGCAGACCCCTGGATCTGCATGCGGGATGATAGCAGGCTCCCGCTGCCAGCTGGGACTGGCATCGAAGCCAAGCAAGCCTGGCTTTGAAACTCGAAACGTTTCAAATGCCCTCATTTCGTTTCAAAGCCTTTTGTTTCATTTTGATTTTGCTGTTGTTTCAAGCTCAAAACAGCTTCAAAATGAAACACCTAGTGAAATTTCTCACAGCCCTAATGAGCAGGCTTGGCTCCATAGCTGCTGGTACTCAGTTACTTACCACAAGCAAAGATCTTTCTTCATTCTGCCTTTCAGGAACTGGACTGCCTCTGCATGGGCAGGTCCATTCCCAGACCAGCTAGAACAGCCATTGCATGTGCTGGATCCAGCATGGGTGGGTGTGGGGGCAGCTTCATGGGCCTGACCCAGCCTATGGGGCTGTCCATTTGCCATTCACATGGCCTGTGGACTGACCCTGCACCACTCATCTAGCCCAAAGGGCCAGATGAGTTGGATACTCCTCATTTAGTGAATGGTATTAATATCACAGCCAGTTATATGGAGAAGATTCACCATTGTGTGAAATGATATGTCAGTGCTTACTTTGATTTCTTCTGTTTGACTTGTTTTGATTTCCTCTGTTTAAAGGGAATGGCTTTCACTGCATCTCTCTGCTTTGTTTTACAGCTCAGGATTTATGCACAGCCACAGCAGATACACACAGCAGAATATGCAGCAAATGTTACAAAAATTGTATTTGACTTCTTTGAACGCTACTTTAACATGAATTATTCTCTTCCAAAATTAGGTGATTACTACCTCCTATGTTCTTCATTTTCTTAATCGCAGTTATGGTTTTGTTTCTGTTTTGAATCACTGTCATTTCATGGGGGTAGGGGAAGCAGGAAAAGAGAGGACTTAACATTCTATTTCTAATTTCTGAAGTTGTGCCAACATTTGTTGGCATCCGTATCATTCAAGTCACCCTAGTATGTCATGATGGCAGATACGGACTTAATTAAGATGTTCTCCTCCCTTAGTTCTGGCAGCTGAATTCAAACACTGGTGCTAGTGTAGCTATTTTTGTATCCAGTTGTAAATAAGAGAAAACATTGGTGACATCAGTAGAAAAAGCAATATGAGCTAAATAGAGCCAGATGCTCTATTGTGATAAACATGTTCCACTTCCATTGAAGCTTCTGGAGCAAATTCAGCAATGATGTAAGTGAAGATGCAAGTGACACAAAGAGTGTAAGTCAAGTTCTTTTTTTTAACTGGGAATTAAGTGGTGTGCACCTATTTCCATGATGGCTGAATTTGGTCTTCTGTCTAATTTTTAATTTTCTGCTGATGGGCTGAATGAAGACCCAGATCCAGACAAGCCTAGATACAGATCCAGATTTGGCTGCAACTCTCTCTAACGTACCAAAAGAAAACACTGGATCTAAGCATCCCTGAATCCGAGACATTTTGAAATCTGGATTTGATTTGTGCGGTCTCAAACAGTAATGCTGGAATACCATGAGTGCTGTGAAAGAGCCTTAGAGGTGACCCCTGCTATAAAGTAGTAGTTTACTAAGTTTCACGGACATAAAAGGATGAAAACTTCAAATAGAAAAAAAGTGAAGATAGCAAGAAGAAAAAGAAGCCTTTCTTTTTAAAAACAAAATAACATTATACACCCTAGTCATCCCATATAAAGTAATGGATATTTTAGTCTTTGATAGTTGCTTTAGATGCAGTCTTTAATATCAATTGGGTCACTATGAATTTCTACGTATCCTACAAATGGAACTAAAATTAGGAGATCTAGTTTTAGAACAATAGCTCTTTTACTTCCTTATAAACTAGTTCCAAATTGTCCTTTCTATAGTGGGGGGCACAAACTGGACACAGTACTCCATATGTGGACTCAGCAGTGCGGAATAAAGCAGAATAATTACTTTCCTCGATCTGCTGGTGATCCTGCTAATGCAACCCAGTATGTTGTTAGCCTTCTTAGCAACAAGGGCCCACTGCTGACTCATATCCATCTTAACATCCATCTTAACATCCCCCAAATCTTTTTCTGAAGAGCTGCTTCTTAGCCAGACAGTCCCCAGGCTGTAGCTGTGCATGGGATTCTTTTGTCCTAAGTGCAGGTCTTTTCACTTCTCCTTGTTGAACCTCATGGGATTTCTTTTGGCTCAATCCTCCAATTTGTTGAGGGCACTCTGAATCCTAGTCCTACCCTCCAGTGCATCTACTAAACCCCCACAGCTTGGTGTCATTCACGAACTTGCTGAGGATGCAATCTATCCCATCTTCCAGATTGTTAATTAAGATATTGAACAAAACTGGTCCCAGGATCGACCCCTGGGGTACTCCACTTGATACCAGCTGTCAACTAGACATTGAGCCATTGATTACTACCCTCTGAGCCCAACAATCCAGCCAGCTCTCTATACACCTTACAGCTCATTCATCCAAACCATACTTCCTCAGCTTGCTTGCAAGAGTGTTGTGGGAGATGGTATCAAAAGGCTTGCTAAAGTCATGGTATATTATGTCCACTGCTTTCCCTGCATCCACAGAGCCAGTCATCTCCTCACAGAAGGAAATCAGGTTCATTAGGCCTCATGTGCCCTTGATGAATCCATGCTGACTGTTCCTAATCACCTTTTTTTCCTTCAAGTACTTAGAAATGCATTCTTTGAAGACCTGCTCCATGATTTTTTCAGGGACTGAGGTGACGCTGACTGTTTTGTAGTTCCCTGGATCCTCCTTCTTCCCTTTTTTAAAGATGGGCACTAAAATCTGATGCACCTACAGATTTTAGATTATGCTCCACATAGTTGGGAACATATAGCTCAACTCTCCAGTTTGAAATGAACTTCTTTCTGTCATACTTTTATAATATTATCCTTTATTATTAAAGACTAGCTAGATCACAAATGAATCAGTGTTTTTGCCAAATGATTACTTATAAAAATAAAATTCAGACCACGTTAAACTTCCATTATTACTTCTGTTGGATCTGTAACTGGTTCTACGATGTGTTTCGTATACCTTGCTAGGTAGTCAGGTATGATGCAGAAATCAAGGTGGTTAGAATTACACAGAGCCTGGTTATTTCATCTTTCCAACAATGTTCTGAATTAGGCTTTTGGTCTACTTTTGACTCCATTTGTACTTTGCACTGACCCACATAGAAAGGCTGTGGTCATTACTCACAGGAAAAATACAAGTCCTGTTCAGTCCATAATTGTCATTGAACTTGTATTGATTACTGACAGGGAATAAGTGACCCTACAGATTGTATTGAGAAAAAGCAGATATTCATTTGCTGTGTGAGGGATTTACTTCAATTAACATGTCAATAAATATTTTTATACAAGTGTGACAAACAATGACATGCCTCATTATGCTACTGATAGGGAAGGCTATAAACCATTTGAATCTATCTCCTGAAACATTATGAATTACTGGAACCAAAGTAAATGATGCATCATATGTATACTTCCAGAAGCTTGCATAGCACCACATTTGAAGACAGATCCTTTTGCTGGTGAAATTTCATAGATTCATAGATTCATAGATGTTAGGGTCGGAAGGGACCTCAATAGATCATCGAGTCGGACCCCCTGCATAAGCAGGAAAGAGTGCTGGGTCTAGATGACCCCAGCTAGATACTCATCTAACCTCCTCTTGAAGACCCCCAGGGTAGGGGAGAGCACCACCTCCCTTGGGAGCCCATTCCAGACCTTGGCCACTCGAACTGTGAAGAAGTTCTTCCTAATGTCCAATCTAAATCTGCTCTCTGCTAGCTTGTGGCCATTGTTTCTTGTAACCCCTGGGGGCGCCTTGGTGAATAAATACTCACCAATTCCCTTCTGTGCCCCTGTGATGAACTTAAAGGCAGCCACAAGGTCGCCTCTCAACCTTCTCTTGCAGAGGCTGAAAAGGTCCAGTTTCTCTAGTCTCTCCTCGTAGGGCTTGGTCTGCAGGCCCTTGACCATACGAGTTGCCCTTCTCTGGACCCTCTCCAGGTTATCCGCATCCTTCTTGAAGTGTGGCGCCCAGAACTGCACGCAGTACTCCAACTGCGGTCTGACCAGCGCCCGATAGAGGGGAAGTATCACCTCCTTGGACCTATTCGTCATGCATCTGCTGATGCACGATAAAGTGCCATTGGCTTTTCTGATGGCTTCGTCACACTGCCGGCTCATGTTCATCTTGGAGTCCACTAGGCCTCCAAGATCCCTTTCCACCTCTGTGCCACCCAGCAGGTCATTCCCTAGGCTGTAGGTGTGCTGGACATTTTTCCTCCCTAGGTTCAGCACTTTGCATTTCTCCTTGTTGAACTGCATCCTGTTGTTTTCTGCCCACTTGTCCAACCTATCCAGATCTGCCTGCAGCTGTTCCCTGCCCTCCGGCGTGTCCACTTCTCCCCATAGCTTTGTGTCATCTGCATTAAAGTTTGTCATAGCTACATTAAAGTCAAATGACATTATGACAGTTTATATCAGTTGAGGATCTGCCTTGTGGTAACTGCATCCTAAAAAACAGGAACAGATCCTAATGTTCATTTTTTGATTGTAGTGTAATGTGAAAAACCCCCAAATGGTTGGCCATAAAGTAAGCTAACAAATTATTGTGCTGTGAGTGAACAGACACACATCATCATATTAAAACAAAACGAAGTATATATTTAAATTTAAAAAATCTTAAATGTCACAACACTCAGTCAGTTTGGTTTCTTTCAATGCAGATAAGATTGCGATTCCAGATTTTGGTACTGGTGCTATGGAGAACTGGGGTCTGATCACATACAGAGAAACAAACCTACTTTATGATGCTAAAGAATCTGCCTCTTCTAACAAACAGAGAGTAGCAGCTGTGATTGCCCATGAGCTGGTTCACCAGGTAAGCCTTATAATAAGTTGAATTTTTAAAGCACTGAAAATGAACTGTGGCAATACTTTATTTGTGGAAATAATCAACCATGAATCTTGTTTCCAGTTCTTCTAAGCAGACATGCACTTCACTTGAAAAGTAAGTGCACAAAGGCAATTCTATATTAGAGCTCCACAGTACTGGAATTATTGCAAGCATATTTTTCTAAGGAAATAAGATATTTACATCTAGAATGTTTGTCAGCCTCTGAAAATCTGCCTGCTACGCACGTGCACTTTCATTTCCGTATGCAGATGTTTGTTTTGAGCATGCAGATAGATGCAACTGTAAACAGTGGAGGCTGCCTGAAACTTTAACCTTTGTAAAGGTAAATGGGCAAATAAATCAAGAGGAGAAAACCATAAACACAAATTAGTTGGCTGAAAATATGAATCAATAGCAATTACCTCTGTGTTGAAATCAGCTATGGTCTGATAGTCTCTTTATAAACTGAGATTTATGACAATTGCAATCCTGTAACAAGTAAGTAAGTGAAAGTACTTGGAGAAGAGTTGCAAAACTCTAATATAGACTTATCACTAATATATATATGTTGCATTTTTTAACACTTACAATTATAGTGGTTTGGGAATATTGTGACCATGGACTGGTGGGATGACTTATGGCTAAATGAAGGATTTGCCAGTTTCTTCGAGTTCCTGGGAGTAAATGCTGCGGAAGCTGACTGGGAAATGGTAATAATTCTTTTCCTATTATTACTTTGTTATTTTTTAATGGAGTTAAATAAGTCTGATGAAAATAAGGGGTCACAGTGAATATATGCATGCCTATAGATATATAGGCATATATAAAAAAGAGGACTCAATAAACTGATCATAGAAAAATAGGATTGGAAGGGACCTCAGGAGGTCATTTAGTTCAACCCCTGCTCAAAGCAGAACCATTCCCAACTAGATCATCCCAGCCCAGGCTGGGCCTTAAAAGCCTTCAAGAATGGAGATTCCATGAGTATCCCATTGACTGACACAGGTTGGAATCTGTAAGGACTACTCAGTTTAGAAACTTTCATTTCAACTAGATGTTGGCCTGAAACTGGTCGATAAGTAACATTTTTGCTTACTGGAGAGAGTACTATTTAAGAGCGAGTAAAATAGTGTAAGAGTAAAATATTATTCACACTCAAGAATGAATAAGTGGATTCTGCACCTGGACATGGCATTTCTACAAGGCTGTGGTAACCCTGCTCCTAAAAGATGAAGATTCTTCTTTGAATCATTCAATACTGCAGAAGTGTCATTTTTTGTGGCTGCAGAGCCACAGCCCAACCTCGAATCTCAACTCTTCTGAATTCTGATGGATTCGAAACGGGACTATTATTGTTCACATTCAGCTCCAAACCCACTACCGCACACTTTTAGTTCCCTATGTAAAGGGGAGTCAGTTTTTCAATTCTAGCTGCTACCAGTGTTTCCAGCACCATGTCATACAACCCTGCTAACAGCAGCAATAATCATGATGATGTCTAAAACAGTGAAGACAGTGGTTAGGTTGTTTTATGAGAGCTTCCAGCAGTGCTAGCTAAATTACTCAGTTCCATTTCATGACTAAAAGAAAAAAAGAGAGGCTCTCTTTACAAGTGCTTTAGATGCAGAAGAATGATAGCCATGTACAAACGAAGCAACTATTGTCCCTCAGAATCAGAAAAGGTAGTTCAGAGAATTTTGGTGTTTATATTTTGCCATCAAATATCCAAAAATTAATAAGGCTCTAGTCCATTCTTAATATTATACATTCATTTTGACATGGGAAGCTGTAGCATATTAGACTGCTAATATATTAGGTCCCTTATACCAAAATAGCAGCCATTGGCACATTTATTTTAGCAGTGTTCAGAGCAAATCTGATGCTTCCAAGTAAAGGCAAGACCCCCGGTGCATAATTTCATTTGTGTAGTGCAGTGCTGCATATAAAGGGTAAAATCCTTCCTGGATCAGTCCTTCTACATCCTGCAGTGCAAGATTTAGTTACTCTTATTTTAGCCTATATAAGTACAAGTGTTATAAATCATAAAATTACGCTCTTTTTTAAAACCAAGGCATCGTATTCAACTAAGGCAGCGGTCCCCAATCCACAGCTTACAGAAAGTATGCTGAGCATTAGACCCTGCGATGTTGTTCATACTCAGAAGAAAATTTGCTTTCGAAAAATACATGTTATTTTAGGCTGACAGGTAGAGCAAAGTATGCTATTGGGTAGAACATGTTGCTTGCTCTGGATTGTTGCTATGGGTCAAAGGTTGGGGACCTGTGAAATAAGACACAGGGATCCAGGTTTTCCATTCATCATGGAGAAGCGTGGATTTTTCCCTTTTAAAGAGAAAAACAAGGGGAATTACAGGTTTCCCTTCGTGGGCTGGCAGACTTCTGTGGGGGGAGTGCGAGGATGGCAATCAGGCAGGGGTGCCATATGCATGTGCACCCGCATACAGGTACATGGCAGCCAAGCAGTGTGGAAAGTAGCTCCTACAGCTCCCTGTAGGTAAGTCTATGGGGTTGGGGGGCAGATTGAGACACCCACAGTAAGGGAAGAAGTAGGGCAGGGCTGGGGCTCTGCCCAGCTGGGGTGGTATGTGGGGCCTGGGCCTAAGATGGGAATGCAAGGCTGCAGGGTCTGGCCAGGGAGCAGGACCGAGCCAAGTATGTCTCGTCTAAGTGGCTGGTGGGGGCTGGCTCCCAGCCACTGCATGCACTCCTGGGGAGGGAGGCTTGGGAGAACACATGCCCCCCCAGATTTATACATAGGGTGGGGGCAGATACAGGCTGCCTGCTGCAGCCTTGGGACTCCCCACCCTGCTGTCCTCCCCTCTGGGCCTATGCAGCAGGATGGAGTGGGCAGACTTGTTGCCACTGCCAGAAACCTGACATTGGCTGCACTGCCATGGCAAGCTGTCCCCTGCCTGCCCAGCAGCTGTGGGGGTGGGGATGTGGAGGGCTGGGGGGCAGAGGGTTGCAGGTTAGGAGTGAGGGGCACCAACAGGGCCAGGGGTCTGTGGCTTGGGAATGAAGGGCAATGGCAGGGCACTGGTATAATCAGGGCTGCTCAACACCACAAAGCAGGAAGGGGGAAAACTGCAGCTAGACCCGTGTCCTGGTGAATGAAGAGTGCAGGGGAAGCTCTGATTTTCTGATAAAGGACCCAAAATAAAACACCAAAATATATAGGGATTTAGAATTTATTATAATAACTGAGGCATTGGTAAGCTTCCAAAATGCTCTAAAATTGTAAATATATTACTAAAATATTGTGTTTAACTGATACACACACACACGGCATTTCATTTTAATCACAGAAAAATGCGGATTTTAGGTTTTTATCTGAGAATTTGCGATTTTTAAACAAAGACGACCAGGATCCCTGATTACCACAGTGAGTTGTTGTAATGGAAAGTGATACAAATATGTACTCCTTTTGTTCTGTTAACCAAGAATTACTATAGACTATGTGTTACAACAGCTTCAAAAAATATCACAAACCATTAAAAACTACTTATTTTTCTAGCTGCCTACTTCCAATTTCATAAATAAAGCCCTCAACACATCTTACCCATTGTCCTAATGCTGCAATTGAGTCTCCTTTTCAGTGCCCACCCTATCCCCCCTCCCCCTTCCCCATTTCATTATAACACGCATGGAAGAACAGGGGTTTGTAAGAGGCAATTTATCTCAGCGAAGGAGAAAATGTCCTACTCTAGAAGTATTGTGCACACGTAAATATACCTTTTGCTTTTGAAGGTGAAATTTCATTTTGTACCTCCATATCCAAAAGGTGAGACTGACACTCAACTTAAAGTCATCCATCAGAATTAGACTCAAAATTGCATCTTGTGCTTGATTATACTTTATTTTTATTTGCATGCTTTCTTTCTTTTCAGCTTGACCAGGTTTTAATAGATGATGTACTGCCTGTGATGAAGGAGGACTCTTTGACAACTTCCCATCCTATTGTGGTCAATGTTTCATCTCCAGCTGAAATAACATCTGTATTTGATGGAATATCATACAGCAAGGTAGGAAATGCTTCACAGCATATTCTTGACTATAAAGAAAGGTGGGTTTTATAGGAGGAGACAAAATACAATTAAGTTCATAAATAATCAAGCAGTGTCTGCACTTGCCTCTCTCTAAAATCTTTTCTGCCATTGCCAAAACTGTTTCAAGTGGCAGTAAATGTAAGCAATAGTGTAGTAGGGTTCCCAGCAGATGTATGCTTTCCATGCAGCATGTCCAGAAAAGTGGTGGTTAAACTCCTGGTGGCTTCTGAAACAAGATCCATGCTAAAGCACCCTGTCAATGGGAGAAACTCTTGCTTTCTGACTCTCACAAGAGCCTGTTGGAACCAGTTGTGTTGTACAGAGGCTCACGTTCCAAAATACCGAGCAGTTACAAGTCAGGGTATACCACTGTTGTGACTGCGGCTCATGTACACTTACCCAAGCTAAGTAATTTAGACCCAGCAGCATGAAGCTCAATGCAGGCTGAAAAAAAATCTTACCCCAGATGTTTGGTACTTCCTTGTGTAGCTACATTGTTAGCCGGACTCAAGGTAGTTAGTTTAAAGCTAAGGCAGCTGTATATGAGCTGCAGTCACAGCAGTAACTGTGCTATAAATGTTCCATTCAAGGAGGATGAAGTAGACTTCTGTCCTACTCTTCAGCTCTGAAGGCTCCTAGCACTACTGAAACAGTACACATATACAAATATAAGGTACAAATGTTTTTATGTGAGGCCATTTCCTTCAGGAGGAGTGCATGCAAGGGGAAGCCAAGGATCTGGGCTGGTATCCATTAGGGCTGTGTGAAGCTTTGGTCCCTGATTAAGTGAAGATTTGGCCCAATTCGGAGGCCGAATCTCCATCCAAATCAATTTAGGAGACCCTTTAATCTCTCTGAATCGAATCAGAACCCTTCAAATCAATTTCACAGATATTTGAAGATTCAGACATAGAAGCAACTTCAAATGTTTTTTCTAGGTACCAGGTGGCTCATCAGTGCTGTGATGCTGGGGCACATGGAGTGTCCCACAGGAGTCTGGGGGGGGTGGTCCCTAGCGTGCTTGGCAGCAGACCCTGAAGTGGACCAGAAGCACTTCTGGTCTACTTCTGGGTTCCTTGCTGAACACATGGGGGACCCACCGCACTCCTGTGGGATGCTCCATCCACCCCAGCATTGCAGCATTCATGAGCCACGCCTGTTACCTCGAGGTATGTAGAAGAAACATTTAAAGCTGCGTCTATGGCCGAATTGCTGATTCTCTGAATCAGCATTGAATCTTTGGATTCGTCCGAAATGAATCACTGTCCCCCATTTGGGCTGAATCTGAATCGAATATAGCCCATTTTGCACACCCCTAGTATCCATTACTGCAAAATATTCTGCCATTTACTTTTTTAAAATCTACTCAATATTTGTCTTAATGACATAACATTTTTCATCTCTTTCCTTGTTTGATGCTGTTGCTGAGGTTTCCAAATAGTTGTTCAAACACTTGGTCCAAACCTGTGTAGAAGAGCCTTTCCTTACAGAATCCAGACCCTCCCAAATAGTACTTGCTTTAGAAAGCCTGACTTCACAGAAAATATTAGTATGCTTAAAATTTCTTGGCCACATCCACAGAAGCATGGACGTTTGGTTCCCTGGGGACAACTAGCAGCAGGACACCTTGTGCTGCGGCTATTGTCCCTGGGAATGCCTGTGCCACGTGCCCTCTGGTGCATGGCAAGTTACCCCAGGTGGGGTAGGGAAGGCTGGGGCCAGCACTGGGTTGGCTCCAGCAGTCTTACCTGGGGTCCTGGGGGCCTCCTGGAGCTGCAGCAGTGGTGATTCTGCCGCTCAGAGCGTGGCCAGCAGCTGGAGTGTGGCTCTGGTTTTGAGTGGTGCGTGTTGCACCCATATGCACCACTCCACTTTTTTTTGTGCTGGTTTTTTTTAACTCTGGATATCCAGGCACCAAAAAGACACCCACACCGCTTCCTTGCAGTGCAGAGAACACCTGAATGTGTAGTATGTGGTACCACAGACGTGTCTGTAGAGCCACATACTGCATGGCCGTGCTCATCTGGACGCGGCCCCCGAGTTCAGTTCCTTAGCCGATAGGCCATGGATGGTATATATAGAGCCTTCCTTGAGAATCCGCCATCCAGAAATTCTAATGTAGCATCTGCTATTCATAGAATCATAAAAAATTGGGGTTGGAAGGGGCCCCAGGAGGTCATCTAGGTTATCCAGCTCCCTACTCAAAGCAGGACTATCCCTAACTAGATCATCTCAGCCAAGGTTTTTTGTAGCCAGGTCTTAAAGATCTCCAAGGATGGAGGTTCCTCTACTTCTCTGGGTAACCTGTTTCAGTGTTTTACTACCTTTCTAGTGAGAGTTTTTTTCTGTTAATACATCCTGTTCCTTCTCTGTATGCCATTGATTTTGGCTGTACCTTTGGCTAGATCTGGAACAAAATCTTCTAGCGTGCTAGGCATCTCTTTTTACTCTCCAGGAGCACAGTACCGGCCAGATGCACCTCTGCATTGGCCTCTTCTTTTACAGTTCCCTCCCTTTTTAATTTTTAGCCCTAACACACAGCAATATAATCAGAATATATTATATTATAAATATTTAGTCCATCCATACCCACCATAATACCTAAATTTGGTTGCAGTGAAGATCTTAATCAAATCAATGAAAGCCAAGACAATTAGAGTGTTCAGAACCAAAGTCTGATTTAAGTTTCATTACCACAACTAGCGAGAGAGATGCTCCCATTTTCTACAACTTAAGATGCTCAGATGCTTCTATTATATGTAAGAAACTGGATGGAAAAGTCCTTTAACTCACCCCTTTATATGAGGATAGTTGCTAAACAAATTGAATAGTTTACAATACAATACAGCTTATCCCTACTTTGTGGAACTAACTTCAGTTATTGTAAGCATTTGATAATAAGTTAAGTTTGCTGCTTTTATGTCATTTAAAAATAATTATTATAATAACCCCCTTATAAAAGGGTCTTGAAATTTGAAAATTAAAGAATAATTTTCTAATATGAATGACAGTCAAGTACATGAATGTTTGTGTAGTCTTAAAGAGGCAGTTAATTTTCTAACAGTGTATGGAGTCATTACAAAAGATTCTGTAAAACATACTCAAAAGATGATCTAATTGGTAGGTTAGAGTCCAGTGATACTATACAGCTGGTATAAGTGACTAAGCAGCTAAATTTGGTTTAAGAGTTGGATTTAAGAGAATAGTATAATCCAGATCTCTCAGATCTAATCATTTAATTAAAGTCTCCAAATCTGGCACATTGTCGCTTCAGATGACAACTGAAGATGACAACTTTTCCATCATCATTTGACCTCCAATATTAGGTTTTTAGTAGAAACATTTTTGAGCTCTGTTTGAAAAGCATTTACATGGTTTTAAAATGGTGTGGAATGAAAAAATGTGAGCCCTGCTTGAAGTCTGCTCTTGCAAGGATCAACATTTGTTTTGGAAGGCTAAGCAACAGACTGTCCAAATTTTCTGATGCACAATCCTGTCAGGTGTCCAGCCATTCTTCTAGCATGCTAGCTAGTCAGCTGGTGTAAAAATCAGAAGAACCCCATCAACCTCAGCTGATTAATGCCAATTTATCCTGACTAAGTGTCTGGACCAGATAGTCTAAAAGATAAGAAAGTTATGAAACCAACTGGGCCTGTGTTTTTGTACCTCATTGTTTTTCAGTCAGTAGGTCACGATCCCCTGGAGAAGATATGGAAGATGACTAGAGGGGTCATGAGGCATTGCTTTAGGTCATATTGCATGTTTTTCAAAGAAAATCATCCACCCTGCACATACTTGCCCTTCAGGATCTTGTATTCTCTGTTATCATGTTTAAACACACCCATAGATAACATTCGCTTTGGTACGTTTTTACTCTGACTTTCAACAGTAAATGGGAGAACGTTGCAAGAGCTGACTTCAGATAAATGGCTGGTAGTAAGGAAAGATTGAGAAACACTATAAAAAGTGGCTTTTTAATTGGTATAGTTATTATCTCCCACATGTGATGTCCTCTTCATAGAGATAATCGTGTCCTGAACTTTAGGAAATCATTTCTCAATGTATTTTATAACAAGGAGTTAAACCTCTTATGATGGAAGGCACCATCTGTCTGCAAGATAGAGAACTACAGCAGTTACTTGGAAAAGAGAGTCTACTCAAACCCTGTTAGCAACCACTCAAAAGGAATAAGACAGCCGGGCATCTGCCACACATAGGGGCAGTGGCAACTTCTAGCTGCCACTGTGAGACTGGTACAATTGCGTGGCTGTGGTGGCAGCTTGGCCAGCACCCAGGGAGGCTTCTCTGCTTGCCCCTGGTTATGCTATTGAACCACTACATACCGATTCTGAGCAGGCCAAGATGTCCCCTTAGTTACATTATCTTTACTGGATTTTTTCTTGGCACTGCAATAAACACCTGGTTTCATGGAAGAATGACAGTGCTTTTAAACAGTTTGAAACATTATCCCCAGTGGCGATGTGTAGGGGATGCACGGGGGTGCATATGCACTCCATGAGAGTGCTGGTGCACCCCCTCACAGACAGCATTCCCCACTTAGGTGATGGCAGAGGGAACAGGTGAGAGCACTGGTGCCCCCCTTGAGAGTGCCAGCTGGGGAGTGGGGGCACCAAGAGAAGTCCTCCCCCTGCCCCTGGCTCTTCCAGGCGTGCTGCTGGCTCTTCTGGGTCGGTTGGCATGATTGGCCATGAGGGGACCCCCCCCCCCCGGCCCCAATCGGCACGATCAACTGTGGGGGACCCCCCTCCCGGTCACTGACTGGCTCCTGGGGAGTCAAGTGCCCTCCCCCCGCCCTCGAATCAGGAGGCACCAGTCGCCCATGATTATCCTTTTATTTCTCCTCCAAAATATTAAATAATTATTTACTAACAATAAAACTGCCGTACTTGGGTTTCAGGGGTGTTGATTTTCCTTTCCCTCATTTTTGTGTCTCTTCAATTCTTTTCCACATGTCTATTGTTTCCTTGTTCCTTTTTCATTTCTCCTTTCACATCCTTGTAGCCTTCCCCCGCAAAGGTCTTTATTTCGCATTCTCTTTCTCTGTAAAGGTCTTTATTTCGCATTCTCTTTCCTTCTTTCGAGTAAGTGTAATTCATTGAGGCTAAAGTTGTTCTCCCTTTGGAGCCAGACATTTAAACAGAAGGCAGGGTAATAGAAATCTGGGTTAAAAGTGGTTTGGAATGAGAAAATTAATTTTTTTTCTCTTTGTTTTCAGGGTGCATCAATTCTCAGAATGCTTCAAGACTGGATTACTCCAGAAAATTTCCAAAAAGGATGTCAGGTAGGTATTGCTGTAAAACAAGCTAAAAAATCTTAAAATCTCAATCAGAAAGTCAAAGGGCCACCAGAGCCATTTAGTCTGCCACACAAGCACAGTTAAGGCATGCTAACCAAGAGCACACAAGAGTGTGATTCAGCTAGCATCCCCATAGCTGCCTTAGACTCCTCAATCTGAATGACCATATGCCCATTTACAGCTGGGTCAAGTGGGGCCAGTCTTCAGCATGAGTCTGGAGTGACAGTCCAATTCATGCCTCTAGTTATAGCAAGATATGTTACCTTCCCTGTCACCATGTCCTATGCATGCTTAAAGATAAAGTCCTTGTTTAGCAAGATGAATGCAACTTAGATGTTGGTGTTCTCATCAGAATTTTAAATAAAGGTTTCTGTTCCAAGTCATATGTTCCCAATTACCTTTCTATGCTAACTATTCCAGTTGATCTAAAATTTCCTTTATTGCAGGGCATCTATACACATAGATAACCACATAGCACCTGAGAATGTCAAGAGATTGTACCGGTGTGGGGCAGTGTACCCCAGCTTTGATAATGATACATTTGCAAGTGGCATAGATGGCCAACTTAAGCGAAAACTCACATTTGCAGCAAGGTAGAATGTGAACTGCAGAACTTGTGTGTGAATGACTGCATGTACTAAAACCCAGGTCACTCATATCTGCATGGTTCACAACCTGCTTAAAATTCAGAGCAGGTTGCCAAATTAAGGGCCAGCTGCTTAGCTGTTTGTGATGGCTTTTACTTCAAAGGTTGCTGCTGCTTCCATCAGCCAGAGCTCATTGGGGTCTTGCTCAACTGATTGGAAAAGCACTGCCCTCTGAAATAAAAGCTACAGCAAACAGCTGGTGCTCAGTGGTCCTGTGCAACTGTTTGCTGTGGCTCTCTAACCTTGATTACTTGACAAACACTCATCCCTCACAGGGGGGCTAGGAACCTAACCCTGTGGGACATCCAGATTCAACTAGACCCACTTGCATGTGGGTCAACTGGGAAAAGCCCTCAGTCCAAAGCTGGGGTGGAGTTCAAACTGATGCCTCTGGAGCAACAGCAAGGCATGTTAACTGCTGTTGCTGTAACTCATGAGTATTAATGGGGGAAAATAAAAGTTTTTTTATGTGTATTTAATGTCAGTCACTGAGGAGCCTGGACCCATGCCAGTTGACTGTACCTTCGCTCTACCTTGTTCTCTTATATCAGTAAGAATTAGAACCCAATGACCGCTAAAGGACATTCCTCCATCCTCCTAATGACAAGTATCCAACCCTCTCCACTATGCCAGGCAGCTTACAGAAATTGGGTAGAGGTCCTTACAGACCTTAATGCATCTCCAAGACCTAAAGCTGGCCCTGAGGTCAATACAGAAAGTCTTTTTTCAGGGCAGTTGAGGAAGACAGGATGAAAAAAATATATATTTGTGTGCGTGTCTGTTAATTGAGATGCTGGCATTTTTGGAGAGATCTCCCACTGTTAGAAGTAATGTTCAAAGAGGTTCTTGAGAGCATGGTGGTTGCTGCTACCCAGCTAAACTAGATATGACTAGGATAAGAAGAGGTTCGGAGAGTATCACCAGGTGAGCCTGATGCTTATAGACAAGCCAAGGCAGAACAGTTTGGGCAGAACAGGGCATGGACAGTTCTACAGGATGTCAAGTTACCCAGCATACTATAGCCACAAATTCCCATTTAGCCACATCCTTGTTTCAAACACACACAGTAGTAGCTAAGGTCCACATTAAAACAAACAGCACCATCTACTGACCAGCTATACCAACACCAAGTTAACATCTATAGGCAGAGAATTAGTATTGATCAGGACAGGATAGAAAAGGAAATGCCCTATCTGATACATCCGAATAACATTTATTTAATGAATAACATTTAACTGGGGTGGTAGAGGGTGAGGACAGCAATTTTTAACATTCGGGATTGAAGCAAGACAGTAAGTGATTAGCTTATCACTAGTGTTTCCTTTTTAAGGCTGGTTTTGATCATTGCACAGAGCTGTCTCATTATAACAGTTGTATTTTAGGGTGCCTTGCTAAAAGTGGAAATCACTTTCTCCTTCTGTGACCTATTTAATAAGGCATAAATTTGCCACACAAGTTCATTGTTTCTACTCAAGTAAACTATACTGAATGAGTCTACGGCTCTCTCCAAGTATTAAAGCACCATGCATTAGTGTATCACATGGGAAAATGCTTACGCCCAAAGTTAGTGGATATAAGCCTATGTTTGGAAAGTACTAGATACACATTAATCCAATAAAGTTCTATTTGCCTTCCTGCAGTGACACTGAGCTGGAGTGCAAGGAAACTTAAATCACCTGCTCCCCAATATTTCTCATCAGTGAGCAGCTTTTGGCTGATTTTCCTTTTCTCTTTTATCAAGACTCATACTTTAATAAAACAGTTGATAAAAAGAGTGGATCTGAGTTTAGCTACTTAAAGAAATGCTAAAAGGCTAGCTCTTTTAAGGGGTAAAAAAAGGATTAACCAGAGCTGTCACAGTACAACCAGGTGTCTAGGCCAGCTGCCATGCACAGGGGCAGAAGCAACTTCCATCTGTCACCACACCACTGGTGTGATCATGTGGCTGCAGTGGTAGCCATTTCTTCCCTTCCCCCCCGCCCTGCTCCCCACATATCCAAGTTGGTGCCCAGGTGACTGCCCTCATCACCCCATGCTAGTTACACCACTCATATGAACCATGCTTCATCCTGGCTGACTATAGGATTTTTTTTTAAACCTTCATGCCCACTAGTTTTCACCAGCAAATGCTGCCTGCAAGTTCTAAAGCCTGGCCTTTTAGACACTCATAATGCAGCATGTAAGCATTTCTTACCAATGCTTTTGTCATGCCGAAAGCCAAAGGAGAAGGAGCAGTTTTCTTTACCCTGTATTTGTAGAATGAAGGATGGGGGTACTTCTGGGATCAATTTTTCAGAAAGCCTCACCTTGCATTCAGCAACTGTTTCTATTCATCATCTTCTTGGCAGAAAGAAGTGAAATGCACAGATGTCTTAAAGCCCTTGCTGGATAGGAACAATACTAGTCTTATGATATTCTGCATATCAGCACAACATATTACAGTAAAATGTGCACGTTGTGATGAAAGTCGAGGAATAAATACTTGGTAATATTTTAACATTCTCTTCTACTTTTTTCTAGGAGTATCTAAAGGCATACCATTTCAAGAATGCAAAGACAGATGATTTCTGGGAATCCCTGGCAAGGGTATGTTCTGAAATAATTCAAATTTACACACTCAGGCTACAGAGCAGTTTTCCAAACAACAATATTTAATATATTGGGTACTACGGTATCCTATTAGTAACCCAAATGTACTGAGAGTCATGTCTGCACATTTCTCTACTAGATAAATTTTTCTTTTTTGCACAGGTGAATTAGTTTGAAGGTGTATAGAACATGGAGCAAGCAAGTGGGGCTTGATTAGTAGGAGCAATCCACTGTCCACGTACAGAAGAAATGTTATCCCTCCCTATCCAATCTCCTGCTGTGCATCATAGCAGACACTCATTCCCATTCTTATAACCCAGTTGTATCCATAAGAGGGTTTCTGTGGCCCCTGCTACATATTTCTATATATGTGCGTGCATTGGCAACACGTAGGGGGCGCACACAGGTGCATGTGCACCCCCTGGAAGTTGAGCCATGAAACCAGAAGTGTTGGTGAAAGCGCACTTCCGGTTTCACTGCTGGCTTGGTGATCAGCGGCTGGGGGGACCCCCACCCCTGTCAGCAATCTGATGTTCCCCCAGACTTAGGAGGCACCAGTCACCTGTGTGTGTGTGTGTGTGCACATGTGTGTGTATAAAACATTATACAATTAACTGAATAACTGCACAATACATTTAGACCAGCCACATGTGTAAAGCAAGACCAGCCACAAGTGAAAAGTAATTATCGCACTATTAACTGATTAATCATACAATAAATCAATCATGCAGCCACATGTGCAAAGTAATTACCACATGATAAAAACTGACAATTCTGCTATAAAGAGAGCCAACCATTTGTAAAATTAGTGCTTAAAAAATAAGTAACAACTCTATGGCTAGGGACCTACCTAATTCACAGTTGAGTAAACCATGGATGATCCACAAAACCTGAGAAATCAACAACAACAAAAACCCTTAATAAAAATAGTGATGGCTCTAGTGGGAACCAGTGGCCCTTGCTGCCGAAAGGGGAAGGTGCTGTGTTGGTGGGGAGGCATGAAGGGCAGCAAACAAGATGGCTGTTGCCCCCTCATTCCTCCTCCCCTTGCTGAGACCTCACTACCAATCAGTACTAAGGGGTGGGGCTGCATGAACGGTATCAAGTTATCAAGATGATGGCTGCCCCTTCTCCCCTCCTGGGGCCTCTCCATCAATCAGCGCCAAGGGGCGGGGCCACTGCAAAATGACTGCAGAACTAGAACTTTACGCAAAAATTTTTAAGTCCTCCTGTAATTTAGGTAGACCCCCTATCTATGGCCCCCTCTACACATTACAGGTATTGTACAATTACCTAGTTAATTGCACAATTACCTGAAGACCAGCTACAAATGCAAATTAGCTATCACAGAATAAAAAACTCCAACCAGGTATAAAGTTAGACCTCAAATTGTGCACTGACATTATAGCTCATTGCTATCGAGCTTTAATTTAGCATGTAGCAGGATCCTGTATTGGGAGCTCCAACAGCTGATGGGTTTCTCAGTGGCAGGGGTGCACCATGCACAGTGTAAAACCCTTGAACCTTAGGGATTGCAGCAGCCACAATACCCCTGGGAGTATGCAGGGGCAGCAGACCATAAGGGCAGATAGTATTTGCCCCAGCTACTGTCCAAACCCCAATTCATATGCTTTAGAAATATCTATTATATCTATCTGTGCTTACAGCTCACGATTTATTCTTTTACATTCACCATAAAATGATTTAATGAATAAAGTATTTTTTGAGCTGAGCTTGCTTTTTCATGAGCCAAATTGTTAGGAACAAAGGCCCTGCATTTCTGAGGGAGACATGTTCCTTTTCCAATCCCACCCTCTTTGCATGAAAGTTTCTCTCCAATTTATGTTTGGTGTCTTGGCATGATTATCTGGTGTCATTCTTAGGCAAGTGGTCAACCAGTCAAGGAAGTGATGGACACCTGGACCCGGCAGATGGGATATCCAGTCTTAGAGTTGTACTCTAATTTAACCATCCGACAAAAACGTTTTCTGCTGGATCCCGAGGCACATCCTTCTGAACCACCTTCTGCATTAGGGTAAGGTTTAAAGTTTCTATGCCCTTCTAGGAGATGAATATCAGAAAGAGATTCTGTATATATAGCTTCAGAATGGATATAACTCTTATTCAGATAGGCTTGTAATGTTCACCTTACCTTGAATCTACACCAGTTAATTAAAATAAATCTTAAGAAGATGCTGTCCCGAAAACTTTCCATTCCCAGGTTGACTACTATATCAGCTCATTGCCTCCTAATGGAGAGTACAGACAGTACAGTCCTTGAAGAGCTGGGCAGCCTTTGCCACACTGCCCAGAAAGTTAGCCTCATCCATACCCACTAAGTTCCATCTCTTATAAACAAAGGAGAATACTGCCTCTGTGCTCCCCAAATTCTCGCATTGGACTTCAGGCTGCCAAAAAAGTGCCAAGTGGTAGGGGAGGTGATGTGGATGCCTACCTCTTGGGAGCTAAACTTTGAACACCAACTATTTTCATACAAATCAAAGAGTCTTTGAATAGAAAAATCACTTCTAGTCACTGAAGAGCTGGCCTGAATTCAAATTAGCAAATTAGAGATGAATTGCACCCTGCATGGGTCAGTTAATTACATCAGTCCATTGATTGCTTGGTGGTACAGTTCTGAAGGAACCTGATTGTAATAGGCAACTTTTCTTGCCTCCACATGTTAACTAAGAGACAGCAAATACATTTCTAATCACCTCACTCCCAAAAATCATGAAGAAAATCCCTTCCAACAACTATTAGAGCTAGGGGTGCACCAATAGAGATTTTTGGGGCCAATACCGATAGCCAATTTTTAAGGAGGCATATCAGCCGATACTGATCTGATTTCTGATACAGCTGCGTCCAGCTGGTAAGTCTGTTGTGGTGGAAGGGGAGGGGGCAGGGAAGGGAGGAGTGGGGCTGGGACCGCAGTAGGTGCTGCATAGCCAGGGCAGCGCACAGGACAGAATCACGGCTTGTCCAGGAGGTGTGGGGAGGGGGAGTGGCTCCCACTTCTGCGTGCACCCTAGGAGGGCACAGGGGGGGTGAGGGGGGGACATGTGCCCTTGGGTCTGTGTGGGACAGGGTAGGGTGGGCTGCAGCTGTGGGCTGGGGATGGGTCTGCACTGGGCTTTTCCCAGTGGAGGGGAGGGCGGGGCCTGGACCATGCTATGCTCAGGGCAGGTGGCGGTGGTGTTGGGAGGAGGTTATGGGGAACTATAGCAAAATTAGCCCCTCCCCACCACCCAGTGCTGCTGCCACCCACCCTGAGTGCAGCGTGGCCCAGCTCCCCCCTGCCGAGAAGAGCCTGGCATGGCCCCCAGGCCCAGTCCATAGCTGCAGCCCACCCTGCCCCACCCTGTGCAGGTACGGGGGCACACGTTCCCTCTCCCATGCCCTCCCAAGGTGCATACAGCAGCAGGAGCTATTCCTCATCCCTGCACCCCCCAGATAAGCCATGGCTCTGTCTCATGCCCTGCCCTGCCCTGGCTGGGTGGTGCCCCAAGCCCCAGCCCCACATATCCCTCACTGTGGGGGTCTTGATCTCTCTCCCAGTGCCCCTTGCCTCCCCCTCCCCTTCCACCACAACAGACTTACCAGCTGCATGCAGCTCTCCAAGCTGCCAGACTGTGCTCTTTGTTGCCTGTGTGCTGCACTGTGGCTGCACCCATGCATGGGCATTTATCAGCCAAATTACGAGCCACATCAGGCCAATTTCTGATATAGTCAATTTTCTTTATATTGGTGCCGATCCGATATTGGACCCATGTATCAGTGAACCTCTAATTGGAGCTGGGCCTGGTCAAGTGTCTCTAGCTGGAGCAATCACTTGTTTGGAAGTGAAGAGATCTAGATCTAAATTTGGCTTTTAAATTTTTTTGTATTAGGGCATAATGTGGCAGATTGAACCAGAATGGTGATGAGGCTAATTCCAGAAAGGCAGCCCCAACCTCAAGAGCCTCTGCCTCAGTCTACACCTAGGTTTTGTTCTTGTATCACTATATTGGTGAAGGGTGTGAAGTTTTACCAAACAAATTATACCACTCCATCTCCTAGTATGGCTGCAATTATCCAAATATAAAATATACTCCATGTACTTTTAACTTATTCCATTTTCTCATATGGCATAGAAGAATTACAAACTGTACCAGTATACAGACTTCTCTATACAAGGTAATATCCCCAAATAGCTATTTTGTATTAACCCCACCTACATACACACTTAGTCTGCATCAAGTTTATGTTGGTTAGCTTAGTCCATTTTGGATGAGTGTTAGAGCCATAAAAATCCATTCTCAAAGAATAAGAGTACTTATAGGGAAAGTTAGTCCCCAGTAGCTACTGGGCTTTATATTTATGCTAAAGGCAGGGTAGAGATACATGACAGACTAATTGAATCAAAGGTACGTAAGCCTTTAGAGGCAGATGAAGTGAGCTCTTGCTCACAAAAGCGTATGAATCTGTGCTTCAGTTAGTCTATAAGGTGCATCTCCGCCCTGTCTTCTGCTTGGCTTCAGACTAAGATGATTAAATACTTCTCTCTTTACATCCATACTGTAACTTATTTTTCAATAGTTTTCCCTGCATGCAAGTCCTAAGATAACATTATTCCAGGATAACTGCATTCACACATGGAAGGTTGCATTCCATTTAGTTAAATCAATACAAATACCTTTTGTGTTCAGGTGTAGTGTGCCTGGGGTGCTCTCTTGCCAAGTCTCAATGTTATAAATTATAAGTGCAGGAGGCTGTCCTTGGTTAACTAGGTTTCTGGTCTGAAATCCCTTCTCTGATGTAGAGGTCTCTTTTTTGTTCTGAGCATGGCATTGGCCCCTAAAGAGTCCATAGGCCTAGCTATCACTCTTACCCATAGTCCCCTGGGGTTTTGAGCAGCCACAGCCTTTTTGGGTCTTCAGCAGCCCCACACAGTTTTCCTACTAAGGCCTAGCAGTGGCCTCACAGACTTCAGGCTCCTCTCTTACACAGTTGACGGTCCTTAGCAGTAAATTGACAAATCTACAGAGCCTTCCCCAGACACCCTTAACAGCTTTCTTCCACCACTCTAGCCACTCCCAAGCCTTGCAAAATTAAAACAGCAATGGAAACAAACATACAATACAAATCACTTACCTTCAATGTCCTGCAGGACCTCCTACAGAGTTCTTTCTCTAAGCCTGACAAGGGTCAGTCTCAGGTCCTATCAGTGGGTCTGGGCTTATAAGGCACTTGGCTCCTTCTCCTCTGGCCACCTGACCCACGTTTTTCCCACTAGGATGCCAGAGCTCACTCTTATGGGTCTCATTAGCAGAGTCTTCAGGTCTGCTGTGGTCATTGTCCAAATAGTGGCCTGTTGATTACTACCTGGAGTCCTGCACCTTCTTGACTTGGTAGTCTGGCTGAACTCCCAGGGCTCGTACAGACATGCAGGGAGGCTGCTCCAACGTGCTGTTATTACAGCACACTGCAGCAGACTTGATTACTCAAGTCTGCTGGAGCATAATAATTACTGTGCTCCAGCAGACTCTAGCATGATGTGCATCAGCGTCCCTGCGCTGAAAAATGGCAGTGGGGTGCTTTAAATTAAAGTTTGTTCAACAGCCTTTAGTTCAAAGTACTGCCATTTTTCAGCACAGGGATACTGATACAAGTGACACTCCGGGCACTTTAATTGGCACGGTTCTCAGAGCTGTGCTAATTAAAGCGCTCCCTCACACCCCTACTCCCACCTCCCAGAGCACATCTATAAATGCCCCCAGTACCTGGGACAGGGGCAGCTGTTTCCTCCAGGGTTTCTGGGTTTTCAACAACTCCTATAGCATCCTGTACCCTTCCTGCAAGTTGTACTGAGCCCTGGAGTCTGGTGGCAGTTCTTCACTTAGGTCTGGAGCTTGGGAGCAGCTTCTACAGAACTCTGGAGTTTCTCATTAATACATGGCCCGGAGTCTTCTTAAAGACTTACATCTCTCTCTGGCCTTCCGCTCCTTAGTAACAGGGTAGGAGCCCTGTTACATTCAGCCAGCACTAAATCTATTGTCAAATGTAGTAGCTGTCAGTGGTTATTTCACAATGACATACGTGTTTTACTTAGAGATGTAACAACACAGCTAGGCACCTGGGGCAGCTGTGACTTTTTAGTTGCTGCCACATTACCAGCATAATTGTACAGTTGTGGCAGTAGCCATTACCCCCACACCAAGTTGGTGCCCAGGGCAGTTGCCCCACCCTAGTTACACCATTGGTTTAACAAGCCATTTCAAGCAGACATGGATGGCAAACCAGTTGCAACTATTTTTTTGCCTTTTTTTGTGGTTAGAAAAACAAGAGCAGTGCAGAAGCACACTGTAACAACAGAGTTATTTATAAAGGGTTGAGACACTGGGGCCATCAGGTAACATACAAAAATTAATTTTCTTTAAACAGTGCTGCCGGGCAAATATGTGGCTGCAATATGTTTTGTTCTTTATGGCCCCTGCCAGATGTGCAGGTAAAGGCACAATAGGATCTGATGCACAATCCACAGTCATGCTTCCTGCTATGCCTCCTGTCCATGGCAGGAAGTATAATTGTAGGATTAAGCATCAGATCCCACTGCACCTTATTGCCAGTGGAGGGCAAGCCAGCAATTCTGATCCTGGGCTCCCCCTGCACTGACAACTAACAAGCTCCCACAGTTGGGAGCCTCCTCAGCTGAAGGGGCTCTCAGTTGTGGGGACGCACTATGCTCTCCCATGTCAGGGAGTTCCCTCAGCTGATCTGGCCTTCTAGAAGTGAGCCAATAACAGCTAAACATGTAAACATGGGTTTCTTTCAAGGTCTAAAAGAAGAGCTGACCTTTCTTCCTGGAGTGAGCAAATAAAAATCGTATCCTTCATTTTGTCATTTGCTGGCATCAAGCCATCATTCATTTAATCCAGGGCTGTAATGCAGGAAATCAGAAGAACAGTGCTAAGGTTATCCCACAGTGTCTGCCACCCCAATACCTGAAATAATAGAAAATTATCTCAGAGACAGACTATAATGGGTGACCAACCTACAGCATGGGTACCACAAGTGGCATGGGCAGGCTCTGTGTGTGGCATAATAGATTGCAGAGGGTACAGGCAGCAGAGTGGCAGAATGGTCAGGGAGCAGAAAGCAGAACATCTGATCAGGCAGGGAGCAAAGGACAGGGAGCAGACAACTAAGCAGCAGATTTGGTAAGCAAAAGGGATTGAGATGGCACTTGGGGTGGGTACAAGGCTAATTTGTGTCATACCTGCCAAAAAGGTTAGCTCCCACCGGACTATAATATCCTTACTCACACTGAAGAACAGCTTAGTTCTCAAAGAGTCCCATTCATTGCTATGAGACTATTTAAGGAGTAAGGTACTACTAAGTGGGTGCATCTACATGTGTGCTTTAATGCTCATTAGCCTATTTTAATGCATATTAAAGTGTCACAAAAAACCCATGCACTTTCTCTAATTCACATTAAAATAAGCTAACGTGCTTTTTTCCAGTACCTCATAATGGAGGTACTAAATTTAATGCATATTACCAAACATGCATTAATGAACATGTAGACATGTCCAGCATGAGTAAGGGTATCACATTCTGCCCATAGTGATTAATGGAGAGTACTTGGCCTGAATAAGCACTGGACTAAGACACCAAGAAGTCCTGAATTCTAATGCTGGCTCCATCACAGATTCAGTGCATGGCTTTTCTATATACATTCTCTTATCTACAAAATAGGCCCAACAATACTTAACGACACTTCTCACCTGTCCCCATAGAATCATGCTTTGTTAGATTCGTTGCAACCCCTTCAACCAGGGCTGTCCGACTTCTAAGTGGCTGAGGACTGCACACCATATGTGCTGCACTAGTACAAGCCATGGACCCCCAGGCCAAACCCTTGACCATTACACCATGCATGGGCAGTTGCATCCACACACATCAGTGCACCATGCACATGATACCCCAACCCTCCCTCACACTGTGCATAGCGATGACCCTTCCTGGCACTATGTGCTCAGGCAGCACCTACCCACTCTGCACCACACACACAGGCAGCCCCGACCTCAGTTCCCTTGCTGCAGTGTGCTGCAGGCACTCCCAGCACTGTGGGTTGCTGGGCCAGGAAGAAACCGGGACTAGTAAGCAAAAGCTGAGAGAATGAGGGGGAGCCTAGCGACCCCGGCTACAGCAGCAGTTGGAGCAATGGGGGGAACAGTGGCTGAATAGGAGCCTAGGGGCCACATATAAACCCCTCACAGGCCACATATGGCCTGCAAGCCGCCAGTTAGACAGCCCTGAGCTAGATCAGCAATACAGAGATACTGCTTTATTAAGGTATATTTCCAAGTATACATTAATAATTAAGATCATTTGTACATAGTTTACTATAGAACTGATCCACACAGTATCCCTTTGATAATGAGAAAATATTATCATCTCCATTTTATAGGTAGGGAAATTAAAGCACAAAAGGTGAACACCTTTCAGAAAGGTACTCACTTCAATGTTTAACTTTGAGCACTTTATGTACTTTTATTGATTTCCAAAAGACATTAATCACAAGCTTAGTTTTCCATCTCAGTAAGTACCTTACTGAATCAGGACCTAAGTAATCTGCTTAATGGCCCAAGCTGTTGCAAGACTTTGAACTAAAGCTCTGTAATTCATATCCAAATCCTACATTTAGTCCACTAATGGTATGGTAGCAAATATGTATACATCATAGTTTAGAGGGCTATGGGTCAGATCCAAAAAATTACTTAAGGTACCCAGTATTTTAGTTCCAGAATGTTATCCAAACCGAGCTGGCCATCTAGACATCCTGTACCATGCCTAGGAAGGTTGTTGCTTCAGAAAGCAAGAGGGACCCTGTTTCCACAAGAGTCATGGTCCCCCATTCCACTCCTTGCTCCCTGGATTTCTTTTATTTTTATTCAATAATTGTTTGATGTAAAATGTACAAACAGTTCAGAGGGCTGGGGGCAAAATCCAGGATTGCCTTTCCTCCTCCCTGCTCGGTGTGCTAAATATTAGGCTGCAGAGTCATGCTTCTCCTTGTTTATTCTTTCCATCCCTATGAATCATGAATTCTTAGATGCACAATGGCCTGGTTTCAACAGAAGGGCTAGAGGGCACCTCCTCTCACCTAGCATATAGCCTGGTGGTTGGTACCTTAAGTCCCTGATTTGGATTGTTTCTGAACACATGCAGAAGCCCCAGTCCAGTTTCCACATTATCTTTTCAAGTTGAAATGGAAGTGTCTTACAAATACAGACACCCCAGCAGCTTTATGGCTACTAAAGCAGGGTTAATTTGGATTACTTTTTCTGACTTTTGACTGGGGTGTGCCAATGTTCTTGCTGGGACCAAAGCCAAAGGCTGCTGGCTAGAGGGTCTTGCCCCTCAGCTCAGTCAGACCAATCACCATATTTGGGGTCAGGAAGAAATTTTACCCCATGCTCAGATTGGTAGGGACTGTGGGAAGTTTTGTCTTCCTCTGTAGTGGGGAGCATGACCCTCTATCTGGTTTCTCTAGAGCATTTATTAACAACCTTTTATAGAAGTAGGACATTAGCTGTTGTGGTTCCCCTGCTTTATCTGTGGCAGGTTAGACTGTTATGTCTTGAGCTGTGTCAGGGTTTATAGTAGTCTTATGAAGTGTTTAGATTATGGATTCAGGGGTTTAGGTTGTAGCCGTGTTGGTCTAAGGATATAGGCAGACAAGGTTCCTTGGGTGAATTTGATATCTTTTATTAGACCAACCCAAATGGTTGGAGAATTGTTATTAAGCAAGCTTTCGGGTTCAAAAACCCTTCGTCAGGCTAAGGAAGCTGCAGCAGTTGGTGTGTGCTCTTCCTGGATGGAATGAAAAGTAAAGAAGCCAGGGGCTGGGCTGGGCTGGGGAGTCAGTTGCCAGGCAGATTGTAATGTATCAAAAATCCAATGTCTATGTTTAGTCCCTGATCTCTAGTATCCAGCAGGTTGATGAAATGGAGCTCGTAGGCTCGTCTCTGGGATGTGTTGTGTAAATTTCCCTTGAGGATCAGGACTGAGAGATTGGAGAGAGAGTGGCCCTCCTGTGAGAAATGTGCCCCCACCGGTAATTGGGTGTTTCTGTCTTTGATGGATTTCCGATCACCCACAAATCGCACACCGCTGGTTATGACCTATCACCCATCCCTTGAACCTATACGGAAAATCCTCAAAAAATTGCAACCCATATTAGAAAAAGACCCTATTCTTAAAAAAATCTTTCCAGAGCCACCCATCCTAGCCTTCAGACAAGCACCGAACCTCGCCAACCTCATCACCAGAAGCAAACTTCCTCAACCCCAGAACACACCAAAAGGATCCAGACCGTGCCATGACAAGAAATGCAAAACCTGCCCCCACATCTCCACGACCTCCACTATTACTACACCCCAAAACAGAGCCATCAGCATCCCAGAATCTTACAGCTGCACCTCCAGGAATGTAGTATACCTCATCCAATGCACCAAATGCCCTGATGGAAGATATGTAGGAGAGACCAGACAACAACTGCGCACCAGAATGAACGCACACCGGAAATCCATCAAAGACAGAAACACCCAATTACCGGTGGGGGCACATTTCTCACAGGAGGGCCACTCTCTCTCCAATCTCTCAGTCCTGATCCTCAAGGGAAATTTACACAACACATCCCAGAGACGAGCCTACGAGCTCCATTTCATCAACCTGCTGGATACTAGAGATCATGAACTAAACACAGACATTGGATTTTTGATACATTACAATCTGCCTGGCAACTGACTCCCCAGCCCAGCCCAGCCCCTGGCTTCTTTACTTTTCATTCCATCCAGGAAGAGCGCACACCAACTGCTGCAGCGTCCTTAGCCTGACGAAGGGTTTTTGAACCTGAAAGCTTGCTTAATAACTATTCTCCAACCATTTGGGTTGGTCTAATAAAAGATATCAAATTCACCCAAGGAACCTTGTCTGCCTAGATTATGGATTGTATAGGATAGTTTGGATAGGGATGATCCTGGTGATTGGACTAGATGCCCTCTGGATGTTCCTTCCAGCCTGACTTCTCTATGATTTCTACAATTTTTATGACTTAGGCAGCTTTGTTCAAGTGTGATGGGATCTGATCCCTGATCCCAACAATCGTGCCTCCTGCCGTGCCACACATGCATGGCAGGGCATGAGATTTTGAGATCAGGGATCAAATCCTAATCATGCCACACTTGCCAGGGAGCCCAGGATCATTAAGTTACATCATTAAGTTGAAAGCCAAGTGCCTGACAACCAGCTGATTGTTGACTCTCTGGGGACCACACCGGGGCTGGTTCCAGACCCTGGGGCTGTTCCAGACTCCAAGGCTCCCTTATGCCCAAACATGAGCCTCTGCTTTCTTGCACTAGATAGCCCACACAAAACAGCATGATGCAGGGTTTAAAATCCTGGTGTGGGGGAGCAGAAGCTCCCAGTAATGGGGGACCAGAAGCTTCTCTCTGACAAGCACTATAAACCCCCTGACAAACAGCTCTGATGGACAACCTGGCATGAGGGAGTCTCTGCTCCCCCACACCAGGCTGCCTAACCAGAGCTCCTTGGCATGCAGCTTAAAGCCCCAGCAGGATAAATTGGGGTATGTCTGCCTAGACAGAGCTACCCAGATCAGGGTTCAAAATCCTAGTCCAGGGAGGCAGAGGCTTCCCCTCACTGAGGACCTTGCTGAGCAGCTCTGAGCGTGCTCATCTTTGCTGAGCATACAGAGCAGCTCTGGCTCGGCAACCCAGCTAGTGCTGCTTCACATAGGGTTTAAAGCCCAGGGGAGGAGCAGAAGAAGGGGGAGTAAGATGTAGGCTCCTTGCTGCTTCCCTTCTGGAAGCCTCTGCTGCCCAGTGCAGTTTAAAGTCCCAGGTGGGAGAAGCCCTTTGCCTTCCCCTCACCTCACCTCTAGCCAGGCCAACAGTCAGCTGATTTTTGGCCATTGGCCACACCGTTAAATTTAAAGCACCATACAAACAGACCATAAAAATGTTGTACATTGTGTGTGGAACCTTTTCATGATTTGTTCCCCATTTTATGGAGCGTTAAATCAGGTGCATCCTTCCTATTTAAGCCATGATTAACACATTAATCACAGCATAAATATAATGTGTAAGTCCCATTTAGGTGCCTACAAAAATGATTTGACTATGACTCTAGATGCGGAATACCACGGTATAAAAACTCATTGCTTTAATTATGTGCTGTTCTTTTAAGTTTGATTTCAGACATTTTCTTTTCCATTTATTTCAGTTACACATGGAATATTCCAGTGAAATGGCGTGCCGGGAACACAACAACGCTGACATTTTACAATAAGTCAGAGTCTTCAGGTAAACTTCAGTAATGCTTCCTTTAAGAACAGTAAAGTGGGAACTGGAGCAAAGCTTTAAACTTTTCATTAGTAAAAAATGAAAAGAAGCAGAAACAAAATGATGCTTTTCAGTGATAGAGTATCTGAAGTGATACAATGTTTGGCAGTCAGGTAAAGACCCTTCTCTAGGAAAATATAACCAGCCCCTCCCATAATCTTATTTATGCTACTAAATCCTCTGATTCAGAAGTCCTTTAGCATGTGCTAAGTCAATGCTCACTCAAGGAACTGGCTAAGAATATGTTTAATTTGAAATGTGCTGTTCCATTGAACTAAATAGGGCTAAATCACATAGCTTCCAGAATCAAGATTTAGGGAAGGAGTGAATCCTAGTAAATCAAGATTTAGGGAAGAAGTGAATCTCTGGCAGTGAATGTAGGAAATCTGCGTAAGCACTGGTGAAGATAACAGACTGCAGGAGCTGGCATTGGCTGAAGCTATTTTCTAAAGCTGGTTACAAAAAGGGATAAACGTCAGCCCCCACACACCCTACCCTATCCCACCTCCTGCTCCTTGCCTCCTGCTTCTGTAGCAGCTCTGCCCCAGCTCCAGTGCAGCCAGTGACCCAGACAGGGAGAAGCAGCGGTTGTAGCTGTGGGTCTCATCCTGGTGGGGCTGGAGGGGCCAGAGAAGAAGGTAAAGGGGGAGCAGGTGGTGGGGAGAGGGGAGACAGGCTATGTGTTCCCCCCAAACTGTACACTGGGGGTCTCCCCACCCCCACTGCATGGTCTCCCCCATGCTTTGCCTGCCACAAGCCCCCTACTGCACCAAACAAACCACCCCAGACCAGGACAGCTGGAGCTTAGTTCTGACTTTAGACTGAAGCTAGAGCTAAGCTACCACATGCCTTATGACAATACTCAAATCTAAAATGAGGCTTTCCCCCAACATGTTCATTGGAAGGGGGAAAAAACCTCATCTTTGATTCCAGTAAATACAGTAATCTATGTTTGTTTCAATTACTTGCATTCAAAACCCAAAATAAAATGCTTCGCTGTGATACAAAATCAGAGATTTGCTTGAAAGGATTTTCTTTTACCATCCTTATCACAATCCACTGGGCGATGAGTGGTCTTGTGGACTTTTTTGGGCCGCTTGTGTGAGTAACTGTTTCCTTCTCTGACTACCATTTGGCTCATTAGCATAAAAGTCAACTTCTGTAAAAACAATAAAAGCTTAGGGCCAACAGAGCCATTTCAAGGGTGCTGGTCCCTTCCAGCTCTAAACTTCTGTGAATCTGTAAAGGAACATGAACATTAATGATGTATATGTGAGTATTCATTTTCAAACAGTACTTAATTTCTTCATGCTCTTTCTAAATACACTGTTCTGCATTTAAAAGTCACAAGTATTTCTTATTCTCTGCTAAGAGCTGGTATCAGTAACCTCCTCTTTACTCACTGCCATGTTAGAGCTACTGAACTAGAATTATGCTATATGTCCCAGCGGAATTTGCAAACCAGGTTTCAACTAAATAGGGTTTTGGGGCCCAAGATCTTTTCAATTGGCTCCCCAGTCATGTATTTAATAGATGTAAATTTGTCATCGCTGTTTCTTTGCTGCCACAGGAATTACCATAAAGCCCAGCAACCCACCTGCCAATTCTTTCTTGAAAATAAATACAGCCCATGTTGGATTTTATCGTGTAAATTATGAGCTGCAGACATGGAAAGATTTAGCCAATTACCTGTTTAAGAACTACCAGGTGAGTTGTACAAAATTAATTTGATCTAGTTATAAGGTGGCTGGTTTATGGGGTCTCTACATTATCAAAATCTCCTCTTCAGAATGTAAATCTCTGTCTTTCTTTTTGGTCCTCCCAATGCAGTCATTTTCTTCTGCTGACCGTGCTGGAGTTTTGGATGATGCCTTTTCTTTGGCAAGGTAGGCATCTTAATGAAAGTAGCTCACAATGGAGGTTTCAAAATAGCTTTCATATCTTCCCAGCAGCTATTATATTGGAATTGCCTTGGACTGAGTGGCTGAAATGAGAATTCTTTAAGGGGAGGAATAATTTAGGTCTTAATTTTCCTCCATAAGGAACAAATTCAAGCGTGTGTGTTTGTGTACAACTCTTGTTGGTATCAATTTAGAGCCAATCTTTCTACAATAGTATAAGGGGTCTGATCTTGACCTATTGAAGTTAATAGGAATTTTGCCATTTACTTCAATGTGAGCAGGATCACAGCCTTATTTCCTTTCTAGGCAAGCATATTTCCTCTGAAAGGAGTTTTTCAGCTTGGTGAGTTGGGACAATCATTGCCAAAACAGGATTCCAAATAAAGCCACAATCTCCTAGGGTTGTGTCTATGATGTGCAATGCAAGTTATCCAAGGTTCTACATGGCACTGTCTTACAGTGCCCATATTTTAAGTGCCTGAGAAGTGTCACAAAAGATCTGACTCTATGTGACTTTCCACAGACATCCCAAGATCCACTAGATTAGTGGTTCTCAACCAGGGGTCCGTGAGCAGGTTTCAGGGGGTCTGTGCTGCCCCTCACTTAACACCCCCCACCCCATCTGTTACTCCTTGCAGATGGTGCAGGGGTTCCAGTGGCAATGGCAATGAGTCTTGCCACCCTACTCCACCCTCCTATGCTAGGTCCCACCCCTGGGCCACAGAGACAGCTCCTGCCTGTGCTCATCTGGCCGGGCTGCAGCCCTACGCCTGCTGTGGGAGCACAAATCTGGGGGGAACATGCCCCCCATGGTCCCCCAACATGTCTACTATGCCCCACTACATGTCGCCTATGGCCTCCCTCCCATGACTCACCTATGCTTCCCCCTCATACTGGATATGCCAAAAAACAGTTGTTGTGGCACAGGTGGGTAGTGGAGTTTCTGTAGTGTGCTGGGGGTGGGGAGGGCCTCAGGAAGAAAAAGATTGAGAGTCCCTGCACTAGAGTTCCTGTTCAACTATGGGATATCAGAATAGTTAATGAAACATGCCCATGTTGTGGGTCACCAAGGCTTACCCTATGAATGAACACATGCTACTATATAATGTTGATTGCCCTAGCATGGTAGTGAGAGCCCCTTCAGAGCTGCTTTGTTCCTGTGCACTGTTATTAGACATCTAATAATTATAATCCTTCTGAGAGTTTTTTGGAAAGGGCCTCCTGTGTAAGTTTTGTACCTTTTTTCAAAGTTCATTATCTTGGACCCTTTAGGGAGTGTGGTGCCATGATATTTTCTTTAGTTCTTTAATAGTCATTATCACACAATGCAGACAATTCCTTTTGCCTTGGGATAAAGTCAAGGGCTCTTGTGGAAGTGCAGTTGAGTAGCTGTGTATAAAAGAGATAAACAGTGAGAGAATTAGAAAGGCTGTTGATAAGAGTCCTATAAAAAAGGGAGGAGAAAAACAATTTGTGCCTGGTTAATTTCCGGGTACAAAACCAAAATGCCCACACAATCTTGTACCCATATACTTGTGCATACAAAGGATTGTTATGAATATTAGTTTGATCTGCCTTGTACCCACAGTCACAGGAACAGATCTACAAACTGCATGTCTAACGCACTGAAAATCATCATCACTGTTCCTGAAAATTAACAGTGCACTGTACACTGGAATGAAAGCCATTACAAATAAAATTCCATGAAGTTATTGAACATTGATTAGATCTTTACAGGCAGTTCATCTCCTCTGCAGAGCCAAAATTTACAAAGGATTTATATCACTTACATTATGCATTACAAACACTAGTTTCTTTTTACAATGAACTTGTGAGGTAGGTTAAGTATTAATAACCCCAATATGCAGGTAAAGAAACTGATGTGAATGGAGGTTAAATGATTTGCCAAAGGCCAAACAATGATGTTGGTATTAGAATTCATGGCATGGCTTTCTGCTCTTGTGATAAGAGCACTAAATCCCCCTAATTCTTGCAAATAAAAACTCACAGTCAAATTGTGAACAATTGACTCCAAGGACGAGCAGATACTCTGAAGGGTAATCCCACTGAAGTCATTATAATTTCCCACAACAGTCATAATTTTTCTTCGTGTTAAATAACCCAGCAATGTTTATTTCTGTGTATTAAACGTTTTTAGTTTTTAAAGCGTTGTATATGCTAACCATTTTGCATACATGGCTCTGTCACTAATCTTCTGGGTGGCCTCATGCAAGTCACTTCCGCCACCCTGTGCCTCAGTTTCTCTCTTTATAATATGGAGATAATAGTACTAACCTGAGACATACCCACTAAAGCATTGTGGATTAGACTGATTATTAGACTTTCAGAATAGTAAGACAGTAAGAAATGTGAGGATTTTCAGCTGTCCCATTATATCAGAAATCTCCAACAAATACAGGTTGGAGTCTACATTATAAACAGCAATAGAACTGGGTGAGAATCAGTCTTCCTTGCAATTTTAAAAGCAGGACATTCACCCCAATAGCCCAGCGTTTAGGGGACTTGCCTGGAACATAGGAGACCCACTGCGAGTTTTTGTTCAGCCTAACTTGAACCTTGGTCTTGCATATCTGAGGTGGATTCTATAACCACTGCCCTATTGGTGGGTGTCTCTGACTGTGGTTGTGATCTGAAATTTCAACCTGGAGCTGAGAAACCTTCCCTGACAAAACTTGCATGTCCCTACAAAAAGGCTGCAATTTCAGTTAAAAAGCTCCCCATTTTCCAGCAAAAGCTATTGTGTTATAAAACTTCTAACCAGCTCTGTGTAGCTGTCTTTCATTCAAGCCTTGGTTGGATTGCCAGGTAATCAGCTTCTCCAGAATAGTTTGTAAAGCTAATAACCAAATTATTACAGTTCTCTCAATACTCTGGTGCTTAGTGCTGAATGGATGCATCTCAGCCTGCTGTAACCATAACCAGAAGCTAACCAGAAATTGTACTGAATCCTCAGCTGCCTATACGTGTGCTTGGGGGTGGGGGCCTGAGTGGGATATTTTAATTAGAGTAGTTCCTGGACAGCCACTCTAATTAAAATACTTCACTGTCAAGTGTATTAAGCCCCCGCAGGTTTAAAAATGGCTGTGGGATGCTTTATCTAAATCTCATTTGATAAGGTTTAGATAAAGTGCCCCAGCAGCCATATTTAAATGCATAGGGCTTAGACACATGACAGTGAGGCCACACTGAAGCGTTCAAATTAGAAGGCAAACCAGCACGTGTATAGGCATGCAAGTGCCTGATCAATGAGGCCAAACATCTCCTATAAACCATTTCCTTCAGGGAAAGGATTAAGAAAACCACTCCTCCAACATCTCCTGGTAGTTGCAGGGAAAAGAAAAAGATGTACCCACCCATTCCTAGAAATGATAAAGAGATTGAGGTTTTTCCAGAAATACCTCATTACCCAATCTGTTGTCAGTTTGATTTTTTTGGAAAATGAAAGGAGAACTTCCCTCAGATACTCTCACAGGGTTGGAGGAAATGAAGCTGTCTGACTCTTCTGCACTTTCAATTTAGATGAAACTGGGTATAAATAAAGTTACTTCTAAAGAGGCAAAGGCTCCTGTGATAAACCCCCCCAACACGCTTTCTTAGATTGTACAGTAGGATCAATATATCAGCTACACAATCCTCATAACTAAAAAAAATTAGACATGTGGGCATGAAACAAAGTCATTCAAAAAAATCCCACATGAATAAGACAACAAAAAAATATGATTCCAATTAATATACATATGATATTATCTCTATGTTCCTATTCCAAGTGTGGCAGGATTTGAAAGTTGCATCAATTGTCTTTTCTTTCCTCAGGGCTGACATTGTGAATTACTCTGTCCCTCTGGATCTAACAAAATATCTACAAAATGAAACAGAATATTTACCTTGGCAGAGAGTTATAGTGGCAGTAACATATCTCAGTGACATGCTTAAAGATGATAAAGACTTGTACCCTATCTTTCAGGTAATGCAGCTAATGGAAGTTCTTACTTACAGTCTCCAGATCTTACAGTTCATAACTTTCAAAACAGGAAAAATAATTATTTTCAAGGTTGCTGAGGCTGTTATATTTATGATTTCAGCATTAAAAGAGATGCATTTGGAATTTTATAAAATCCTTAAAGTATATTTTGCAAGAGGCTTAATATAGGCTTAATATATACAATTCTTAATATATTTTGCAAGAGGCCTTTTTTGATCCCCAGTCTGGGATTATAGTCACCCACCCATCTCATTTCTTCTCAGCACAGCCATTTTTGTGCCAGCATAATCTTGCATCCTACCAACA
Source organism: Alligator mississippiensis (assembly GCF_030867095.1). Taxonomy (NCBI): domain Eukaryota; kingdom Metazoa; phylum Chordata; order Crocodylia; family Alligatoridae; genus Alligator; species Alligator mississippiensis. The sequence goes on along the minus strand of NC_081825.1, from coordinate 127,456,722 downwards.
GGATTGTACAACGCAGCAAAACTTCTGATGCTTGTCTACACTGTGAAATATAGCTGTGTCTGAATGTAGTTGTCAGCAAGTATAACTGCTGACCTGGAACTGAACATGGATTAATAGTCACTATAAATACAAACTGTATTCAGCATCTTGTTAGGGAACAAAGTGAAGGAGTAATAGTTTACACAGATGGTTACATTTTGTAGTGTACACAAGGCTTGAAGAAAATGGAATACCTTCATGTCATATCAGTGCATCACAAGATTGCAAAGCAAAGGTACAGCATGTTGTTCACATCATTTTATGCCACAGGAACTTTAATGAGAGGGGTTTTTTTTTCTTTAGAAAATAACTTTTTTTCTTCAAAAGATATTAGAATTTTCCTAATGTTTGTGAAAATTAAAAAAGATAAACTATGAATACAAAATCCTATTAATTAATGCAACCTTTGAGAGTAATCCCAAAATCTCTTTCAGAAAAATTTTCAGACTCTTGTTAAACCCATTACACAGCAGCTGGGTTGGAATGATGAGGAAGATGGTCCTGGAACACATGTGAGGAGGTTGGGACATTCTTTTTTTTCCTTAAAGTAGTATTACATATAGATTCTGGCAGTGTTGAGCAGTGGGAAAAATCCTTCTCACTCTCTCTGTCTCCCTGTCTAGGCTTCTTCGTGCCTCTGTTTTAGATTTTGCGTGCAGTATGGGTGACCAAGACGCCTTGAATAATGCTTCTAAATTATTTGAAGAATGGATAAATGGAAGAAGGTAAATGGTCATGGGTTTGGGGTTCAGTTAAGATACAGCATATAGTGCCAGAATAAAACAAAATCAGGAAAAAAGCCGTCAAATACTGCTTTGTTTATTCTAGTCTTCCTGTAAATCTCCGGCTCTTGGTGTACCGCTATGGGATGCAGAACTCTAGGAATGAGACACATTGGAACTACATGTTTCAGAAATACCAAACTACTCCATTAGCTCAAGAGAAAGAAAAGTTGCTGTATGGCCTGGCATCAGTGCAGAACATCACACTTTTGGACAGGTGACGTATTTCCCCATTGAAACAGTCCTCCTCTCCCTTATCTCCCACTCTCCTGTACTATAGTTTTTGCCACATACGTGGTATGATGTAGAGCACAGCAGTTTCTCAAAAATGGTCATTTAATAATCTCCTTTGTGATAAAGCTATAAGCAGTGAGCCAAAAGCTTTCCTTCTCGACTGGATATAATCTGATCTAGGTATTCCTGCAGGCATAGAATGACCCATACGACAAGCTATAATAGTGGGAAGGTATTTAAATGTCCCAGTCAGGTTTAGCACACCAGTGTACTAATGACTGTATAAAAGCCTAAAACAATATAGCTCCTGCCCCAAAGAATTTACAAGATGAAGCAAGTGTGTAGAGCAAAAAGTAGAAGTGCAAACAGTCAAAAAGCCCAAGTCTGAATTGGTTCATTCTTTGAAGATTAATTTAAAATGCACAGATTAAATTGAAACAATAGTTAACAGACATTTGCCTTTGATTCACCAGAGACAGAGAGGCCAAGAACAGCTGCCCGAGGTGCCCCCAGATTAGTTTTTCTGACATATTTCTAGGTTTGGTATGTACAAGCAGAGTGGATGGATAAGACAGGGTCATAAACCATAGGAAAATACTGCTGGAAGAGACTTCAGGGGTTCAACTCCCTGCTCACGGCAGGATCATCCCTGTCCAAACCACCCAAACCGAGTGTCTGTCTGGATGTTCTTTAAAACTTTGAAGTCTGAAGATTCCACAACTTGTTCCAGTGCTTGACCACCCTCAAAGTGAGGGAAGTTCCTACTAGGATCCAACCTTAATTTCCTTTGTTGTAACTTAAGTCTGTTACTTCTTGTCCTGTCCCTTGTGGTCACATAGAATAGTCTGTCACAATCTTTTTTATAACCATGCTTAAGCAGTAGTGTAAAAAGTGTTGGGCAACTGGGGCCTCAGCCTCAAGTGCCCACTTCAAGGGAGTGCAAGAATGGCAGCATCAGCTATTGCCAGCTCAGGTGCCACAGCCAACTTGGCCCCAACCACCACCACCCAGAGTACTGACCCTGGTTGTTAAACCTTTGCTCTTCAGGTATTCAAAGACCTCTCTGTCTTCTCTTCACTAGACTACATAATTCCAATTCTCTTAGTTTTTCATTGTAAATCAGGTTCCCTCAACCTGTAATCAAGAGTCAAAAGAGTCCATCTTCCAAAATACCAGAGATTTGGTGTAAAACACACTCAGAGGCCTCATCCAGACAAACACAGCCATGTGGTATATAGCACTGCAGACCTGTCTGTGGTGCCACACCACAAATTCAGGAGTTCCCCATGATGCTACCTTGCAGCGTTGGGGGCTGCCATGTGCCCATGCAGAAAAAGCAGGGAGGCACATGTGGCGGTAACACATGCTTCCCAAAACCGGAGCCTGGCTGGTCAGAACCATGGTCCAGTGCCAGCAGGCTCCCAGCTTTGGGAACACCATGGCTGCAGCTTCCCCAGCCCCCAGGACCCCAGGTAAGACTGCTGGGGCCAGTACAGTTGCTTCCCCAGCCTCCCCTACCCCACCTGAGGTAACCTGTGGTGTGCCAGAGGGCACGAGGCACAGGCGTTCCCTGGGGACAAGTAGCAGTGGCACAAGGTGTGCTGCTGTTTCTTACTGCTGTTTCTTGTCTCCAGGAAAACAAACATCTGCACTGATGTGGACATGGCCAGAGAGGCCAAAATGCTTGCATTGTTTTTGAAACTCTTATACTTAATGAATGTTCTCTTTTTAGGCCCAGCTATTTCATCTATTTTTTTTAAAAAAAACCTCTCTAGCATCACTTTTTTCCCAAATAAAATAACAGCTGAGCTGTAGCAATCAGTTGGCTTAGGTTGGTCTCAGCAAAAAATCAGTGACATGAAAATATCAAGGCTTTTATTATTTCTTATACTCACTCTTACAAGTCTATACCCAATTAATTAATTCTTTTGTAATCTATAATGAAAAAAGCTATAAAGCCCACTTAATTAATACATATATGATTTCTCCTAGGTATCTAAAATACATTTACAACACCAATCTTATTAAAAGTCAGGATGTGTTTACTTTACTGAGGTACATCTCCTATAATACTTATGGCAAAAACATGGCGTGGGACTGGATACGACTCAACTGGGAATACTTAGTTGGCAGGTATGTTGAACAGATTCTCAATGTGTTTTGCCTCTAACTTGCTGACCATTTTTATTTTCTTATCTTACTTTAAGGGTTTCTGCGTGAAGAACCTAGAGTCATCAAAGATGTAGGTTGTAGCCATGTTGGTCTGAGGACATAGGCAGATAAGGTTCTTTGGGTGAATCTGATATCTTTTATTAGACCAACTTAAATAGATGGACATTTTTTTCTTAGCCAGCTTTCAAGTTTAAAAACTCTTTGTCAGGCTGAGGAAGTATCTGCAGTTGGTGTGTGCTCTTCCTGGATGGAAACAAGTCATCAATTCCTAGAGTCATCAATGCATTTCTGTTTCAGTCAGATGAATCTTGCAACTTCTCTTTTAACTTTTCATAGAAGCAAGTAGCTCCAAAAGCCAATATATTTTCATGAGAGGATACTTGTTCTGAATATTTTAGCCTACAACAAGCTACTATCAAATAAGAAAATTTTAAACTAATGGTCCAACCTACAAAGTGTTAGTCTAGTGCATATAATGGGTTGTCCCTGTGTTATTTATATTTTGCTTAGACGAAATAACCAAATCAAACAGCTTTTGGAGAGTAAAAGCTGGGACATAGTCCCAGCCATCCCACAGACCTCAGAAACCATAAGTAGTCTAAGGGCCTTTTCTGATGGGAATCTTAGCATGCATTTTATCTGAGACTTAGTAAGCATTACCACGCCATATGAAAAGTTGGAATGTGTTTGGAGTAATTGCCCAATAATGCTTGCTAAGATCTCCGTCCACTCTAGATAGGGCTGGAGATGGCTGTGCCCCCTTCCCCACCACTGACTCCAGCACCAGGCACCACAACACCAGGACCCATGAGGATGTGCATCCTCCCCACTACATGTCCAGCACTGCTCAACTCAGAAGTGCCTGTCCCTGGCTTGCCAGGTTGGTCCAGCAAAAAGTCCTAACTTTGGTACGATATGATCATGCTTGGCACATATTTTACTGCTTGAACACATGGGGCGCAATCAGACCTGCATGGATGTTTGGTTCCCCAGGGGCAACTAGCAATGGAGCACCTTGTGCCACAGCTACTTGTCTTTGGGGAACTCCCATGCCACACACACTTTGGCACGTGGCAAGTTACCCCGGGGCAGTGGGGGAGGCTGGGGGCAGCACTGTGCTGGTCCCAGAAGATTTAGCTGAGGCTCTGGGGGCCTCCCAGGGCTGCAGCCACAGCGATTCTTCTGTACAGAACCTGGCTGGCAGTGGAGCACGGGTTCAGGTGGCCCAGCTCCGCTTTTCAGCAGCGCTTGCTGCCTAAGCATGCGCCATGCTGGGTTTTTTTTTCCCATGGTTTTTTTTTACCCCTGGATATCCCTTGCAGTGTGAAGAACACTGGACTGTGTGGTGTGTGGCGCTGCAAATGTGTTTGTGGCACCACATACTGCGTGACCGCACTCATCTGGATGCACCCATGGATGCTTGCATTTTAAGTGCAGTTAACGTGTCCTAAGTATAACATGCAACATGGCCTTAACCCTGCCTTTTGTTCTGGTTAGTGTAGCTGCCTTAGTGCAGCACTACAGACAGGCTACTTAGTTTTCTGAGAGGTAGAGCTAATGAGAGCAGGCACAGCTGTTCAGCAACACAACTATATGGCTTCCTGCTCAGGAAGTAACCAACAGCTACCTCCTGAAGTGGAAACCATATCATAGCATTCACGTGGCCCTGTGTTCAGACTCATTATTTCTACTTCCCAGCAATGCTAGTTAGTTTATATGGCTGCAGAGCTAATTTTCTCGGGTGCAACAGCAGGCAAACATGGCTCTGCTTTTTCCAGGTCAGGAGACAGCAGAGATAACAGTGTGTGTTATCCTCCCCTCCAGCTGCAGCAGGATGCTACCTGGTCCTACAGGGACCATTTGGTGGCAGAGGGGATCAGTAACTCCAGGGTTCATCTTTCAAATTTGGGACACAGCCCTGAAGTTTAAACCTGTCCCAGAAACTTCAAGATGGTTGGTCACTTTATCCTGTGAGATGCTGAGTGTTCAGTTTGGCACAGCCTGCACAGTTCTCAACCTTTCAGAAAAAGGACCTTATTGCAAAATCCATGAAGGATTCTAAGGGCCTCATAAGCCCTTCCACACCATTTAAGCTGCCCCAGGACAGTTGTGTGAGTCGCTACCAGTGGAAGAGCTTCACATAAATCATAGAATCATTGAATCATAGAAAATTAGGGTTAGGGACCTCAGGAGGTCATCTAGTCCAACCCTCAGCTCGAAGCAGGACCATCCTCAACTAGATCATTCCATCCAGGGATTTGTCAAGCCAGGTCTTTAAAACCTGCCAGGATGCAGATTCTACCACATCCAGTGGTTAAGCACTTTCTCCAGTGCTTAACCACTGGAGAAAGTTATTCCTGATATCTACCTAAGACTACCCTTGCTGGAACTTGAGGACACTGCATCTTGTTCAGTCATCTGTCACCATTGAGAATAGTCTAGCTCAGTGGTTCCTAATCTATGGTACATGTACCACTATTAGTATGCAGACAACCTGTCAGTGGTACGCATTAACAGATTTATTATAATTACTTTATATGACAAAAATTTGCTGGTGGTACTTAAAGATGAACTGAAAAAATTGCTGGTGGTACTTAAGGTTGTATCATTTTAAATTGGTGGTGCTTAATCTGTCAGAGTTTGGGAACCACTGATCTAGCTTTATCCTTTTTGGAACTACCATTCAGGTAGTTAAAGGCTGCTATCAAATCCCCTCTCAGTCTTCTCTTCTGCACACTACATAAACCCAGTTCCTTCAGCCTTTCCTCATAAGTCATGTACTCCCAGCCCCCAAACCATTTTTGTTGCTCTCTGCTGGACTTTCTCCAACTCGTCCACATTCTTTCTATAGTGGGGGTGGCCCAAATTGGACACTGTACTCCAGATGTGCCCTCATCAGTGTAGAATAGAGCAGAATAATTACTTCCTTTGATCTGCTGGCAGTGCTTTTACCAATGTAGCCCAATATTCTGTTAGCCTTCTTGGCAACAAGGGCACATTGCTGACTCATATCCATCTTATGGTCCACTGTATCCCCCCCCAATGCTTTTCTGCAGAGCTGATGCTTAGTCAGTCAGTCCCCAGGCTGTAGCTGTGCATGGGATTCTTCCATCCTAAGTGCAGGACTTTGCACATGTCCTTGTTGAACCTCATGAAACTTCTTTTGGCCCAATCCTCCAATTTGTCTAGATCACTCTGAATCGTAGCCCTATGCTCCGGTGTATCTACTACACCCCCCAGCTTGGTGTCATCCACAAACTTGCTGAGGGTGCAATCCATCCCATCTTCCAGATCGTTAATAAAGATATTGAAAAAAACTTGTCCCAGGATCAAACCCTGGGGCACTCCACTTGATACCAGCTGCCAACTAGCCATTGAACCATTGATTACTACCCATTGAGCCCAACAATCCAGCCAGTTTTCTATCCATCTTACAGTTCATCATCCAACCCATATTTCTACAGCTTGCTTGCAAGAATGCTGTGGGAGGCGTTATCAAAAGCCTTGCTAAAGTCAAGTTATATTATGTCCACTGTTTTCCCCACATCCACAAAGCCAGTTATCTTATCATAGAAGGCAATCTGGTTGCTCAGGCATGACTTGCCCTTGGTGAATCAATGCTGACTGTTCCTAATCACCTTCTTATCATAGAATCATAGAAAATTTGGGCTGGAAGGGATCCCAGGAGGCCTTCTTCCTGCTCAAAACAGGACCATCCAACTTCCTGCTCAAAGCAGGACCATCCCCAACTACATCATCTCAGCCAAAGCTTTGTCTAGCTAGGTCTTAAAAACCTCCATGGATGGAGATACCACAACCTCTCTATGTAACCTGTTCCAGTGTTTTACTACTCTCCTAGGGAGAACATTCTTCCTAATATCTAACCTAAATTTTCCTTGCTGCAGCTTAAGACTGTTGCTCTTTGTTCTGTCATCTGCCACCACTGAGAACAGTCTAGCTCCATCCTTTTTTGAACCCACCCTCAGGTAGTTGAAGGCTGCTATTAAATTCCTTCTCAGTCTTCTCTTCTCTAGACTAAATAAGCCCAGTTCCCTCAGCCTCTCCTCATAAATCATGTGCCCCAGCCCCTGAACCATTTTTGTTGCTCTCTGCTGGACTTTCTCCAGTTTTTCCACATCCCTTGACCTACAGGCAACACACCTACCAATGCAGCCTAGTATGCTGTTAGCCTTCTTGCAGCAATGGTACACTGATGACTCATGTTCAGCTTATTGTCCACTGTAACCCCCAGGTCCTTTTCTGCACAGCTGCTGCCTAGCCAGGCAGTCCCCAGCCTGTACTCGTGCATGGGATTTTTCTGTCCTAAGTGTAGGACTTTTGCACTTGTCCTTGTTGAACCTCATGAAATTTCTTTTGCCCCAGTCCTCCAATTTGTCTAGGTCACTCTGAATCCTATCCTTACCCTCCAGTGTATCTACTGCTCCCCACATCTTGATGTCATCTGTCATTAAGTTGCCTCCCCCATTCAGTAAGGGACCCACACTTTCCCTGACCTTCCTCTTGTTGCTAATATATTTGTAGAAACCCTTCTTGTTACCTTTCACATCCCTTGCTAGCTACAACTCCAATTGGCCTAGAAAACAGGAGAAACACCTCAAACCAATCAGCAAAAAGAGAGCTGCAGTGGGAGGGAAAGAATCTGCAAAGACTTTGTGTCCCAAATACTCATGAAAGTAATGGGAAACAGCTGCATCTGCTATATCAACTCAGAGGCTTGAGCAGCAGCTACAATGGAAATGTACTGTAGACCCATGTCCTAGTCTACACCTGCCAAATTTCCAATAATTTCATCCGCCCACGAAGGCCCCAGAGATGCAGATCTTTTGCAGGTTAATTGAAGGTCATCCTCAATGAACTGTGATTTTTGCCATGCTAGATGGGGAAATCACCAAAATAATCATTCAGAAAGCATTTCGCATTAATAAAAATACTCATTAAAAATCAACATGTTTTATACAGGAGATTGACAGAAAGTACATTATAGTTTTCTTGGATTTTGTTGTACTTTTATCACAGTGCAAGTGTTTGAATCACTTATCTGTATAGCCAACAATTTTGATAGGAATTTAAGAAACTCAGGTAGGCCTGATGCTAATAAGGGGTTACTTTATCCCTAAATGATCCCTAACAGCCAGTGACAGAAGAAAATGGAAGCAAGCACCATAGAGTGATGGAATGGTTGTGTGAGCATTCACTGCAGCAGTTGATCATCACTCTATGCTATTACTTGCTATGAAAGAACTTCCTTTTTATTCACACTGTTACACAATCAAGTTTTCAGATTTATTTCTTATTCCTTTTTCTGGTAACAATGAATTTAGCGTCCAGCTTTCTCCTATCTACTCACATTGACTCCTGAGATAACCTTTCAGTCCTGCTCTAGTAGTTGGACATTACAAAAAGAAATTGTGCGCAAAGTACACTAGGGCACAGAATCAAAGCAAACTTGCAAGTTTACAGTGGATCTCTGATGGTTCATAGTCTTAGTCTCACAAAGGCATATAAGCACATAATACAAGGGAGATCTTTCCAGGTGTAAATAAATTGCAGGGTAGTAAAAAAACCTTTGGTACTATGATTTTACAAATATTTCTGGAAACATGTAGCAATTTGAGGTGACATGTATTTCATCTAATCAGTTAAACAGCTAAGTGCTCTCTGGAGTGTTTAAAGGAACCATCTTGCTCTTTTTTCAAATATATGTATTTTTTTCAGATACACTATCAATGATCGAAATCTTGGACGAATAGTATCAATAACACAGACCTTCAACACTGAATTTCAGCTTTGGCAGGTATGGACACAATACCTCTAATAATTTTAAGACACTAAACTGTAAGATATTCAAGGCAAGAAATTTGTCCTTTTAATTCTCGAAAATGCCTAACCCACTTTGGACTACTACAGAATTATTCAAATGCTACCAGCTCAGATCTGAAGTCCTCTCTCAGGCAAAACTTCTCTGCCTTCAGGAGTGCAGAACTCAATCTTATAAAATAGCATTTGCTTTACATAGCACACTTATTTGTTGCATGTGAATTCATTTCCATCCTCTCCCTCATTCCTTTCTTTTCCAGATGGAAAATTTCTTTGAGAAGTATCCTAATGCTGGAGCAGGAACAGCACCCAGGAAGCAGGCCATTGAAACAGTGAAAAGCAATATTGAGTGGCTAACACGAAACAAGAAAGAAATAGAAGCATGGCTAAAACCTTAATGTATTACTTCCAATTTGCAAAAAAACTCTGTCTTAAATTGTATGCACTGAGACCCAGGTCCTGAAAGCAACGAGAGTTAGGGTCTAGGACTTACTGTTTCTTATGTAAAGGTATTGTTACATGTTCAAATTCACACATGCTAACTCTAAGGAATGTTAGGTGATATTAAAGTTAGCACGTGTTATGAGCAGTTGCACATTAAGGATTAATACCCTCTCTGACATGTACAGCTCTGACTTGCTGTTAGAGGGCTGGTGAGCAAGGGTGTGGCTAGGGGCTACCAAGTCTGCCCTGTAGCTGCTCAGCTTTCCAGCAGCTCCATGCCCTCCCCTCCGCACAGCTCCTCATCAGCCTCCCATTCACCTACCCCTCCACTTTCCCCACTCATTTGTGGCCTGGCTCTCCCTGGCTCTGTCAATCTAAGGCAGTAGAGTTTCAGATGCTGTCTGTGGGGGTGGGTGGCAGCAGGGCACCCTGGGATACTGGAGTACCACAAATTGCTATTATTAGCCCCATGGAAGGGACTGGCATTACTGCAACATGAGCTGCCTAACACCAGCTGGAGGTAATCCTTACCTGCAGAAGTGTAACTTTGAGGTGTTCAGAGGGCACTGAGCTTGTCTTTTCCTGCCTTACTGAATGGACACTCCCATCTTAAGAGTATTTAGCATGTGCAAAAGGTAACATTTAACAACACCCTAAAAGATTGAGAAGTCAATTTTCAAACCACCCTTTGAATTGTGTGCAATTGCCAGATCACAACCTGCAAACACTTATGCACCTGAATAACTTTACCCATGTAAGTCCTTCCACTAAGATAAATGATACTGCCTGTAGAAGTAAAGCTACTCGATGATGTAAAACTTGGGCATTTCTTTGTCCACCTGATTTCTTTGTCCAAGTGATGGCAAAATTGGGCATTTCTTTGTCCTGCTGGTTTATGTCCATCTAGACAAAGGCAGCCACGTAAAAGTATTTAAGACACTCAGGGATCCTTTCAAAGTGTACTTTTTAGGTTAATCATTCCAAAGGACAGGTAATTGAGCAGTAATTTAAACTTGTTTAAAAACCACTTTGTATATTTATATCTACAAAACCCCCCAAATGTTTAGGATTGAGCTTTGCACTCTTATTTCTAAGGAATGCCAGTTACTCTTGTCTCTGGTACTGGTACTAAAGGGATTGATATTACTATTTTAACTCATTTTATTATTTGGCATTCTGTAAGTTTTATATTTTGGTGGCATTTGTCTGATCTTTATGCCCTGTCAAACAAAGAGCCTATGACAGCAGTCACCATAGACAAGTAAGGAGGCCTGTCACCTCTTCTTTATTTGTAAAAACACAAGGGAACATGAAAGCTTGCCTGCCAGTCTCTCTCAACACACACATACACACACACATATATATCCAGCATTGGGTAAAACAGACCTGAGGCCTGGGCTATATTTTCCACTGTTGCAATGAAACACAGTTGGAAAACAGATCAGTGGAGTGAGATTGCACCTCCTTTCTCTTTTTGCCCTCATATACCCCACTTCTAAAGGAGAATATTGCTGCAGGGGGATACTAAACTACCTAACGCTGAAATGAGCAGGGCTTTTGTCAAACTGTCTGCCCTACAACTCCCTTAAACCACTGCAGAGAGGCAAGAGAGCAGCTTGGCTGACCTCAAGTGGTTAACTGTGAAATAATAAACATTTTCCCCCACTTTCAAAAATTTGAGAGTCAGAAATAGTGAAGCTCTATTCATTAGTGCTCCTTTCTACACATTTCAGACTAAATCCACCTAAGGATGCTTGGATGGCTTCCTGGGAGATCAGAGAACACTAGTGATCTAATCTATTGCTCTGTGAAAGGAAGTGTCAGCCAGCATTCTGCAAATAAACTTTTAAGGTTTTTAACTCCCAGTGATTATAAATTGCTACCAACATTTGCTTCTATTCAGAAAAAGAACAAGGCAAGAAGTCAGGGGATTTCTTCAAAGCTTTTGCCTTTGAGTAGCTTCACAGTCTGAGATGGGTAGAGAAAGGGAAGCAAGTGGTGTACAAAACCAAAACATGCACGATAGCTTTTCACAGTGCAGGAACTATCCAAAACGTACTTTTGTGTTTCCATTTAATGAGTTCTTGTCTGCTTGCCTACTTAACAGGACCAGTATGTATCACAGGTATCTTAGATCCAGTCAACTTGTCTTTGTGCTGTGAAAGACTTTGGGATTTAAATAAAAACAAACACACTGTGGTTTCAGTGTTTTAAGACAGCGTTGTCTTTTACCTGGGGGCTGATTTCATGTGAACCCAGTGCACCATAGACTTCAGTTTAATATTGATAATGCAAGGTGGAGCATGCCAGGCTTGTTTATGCATTTTAAGTTAGAGAGTTTTGGTTTGAACAGAAATAACTCCAGCAGCAGAGCTGAAATCCACCTCCCTGCCTTCACCTCACAGGTCCCGTACTCACCCTTGCACCCTAATAGGCACCCCCCACCACACACACCAACCTTACTCCTGTTGGACCCACTCCTCCTCCTCCCAGAACAGGCCCCCACCCAAAACCTCTCCTCCCTCCATCCCTAGACCCAAGTCAGGAAGCTGCGGGGAGTGGGGAGCAGAGGAAGGGGGCTCCTCTCTCCTCTCCTGCCCCCTACCAACTGCCTGAGTGGAGAGAAGTTGTTCTGGGCCAGGTAGCAAGGAAGGGGAGAAGCCCCTGCTGCATGCCCCCCCCAGCTATGCTGGCTGGGGGTGGCCAGGGCAGGGGTGGGGACCTCTGCTTCCCTCCCCTCCCCACCTGGCCCGGCTAGCAGGTGCAGGCAAGACACAGGGGTGGGGAGCAGAGACTTTGCTACCTCAGCTCTGTGATAACCCAAGGGCAGGGCTGGCCCAGTGCCCAGCCAGAGCAGACGAGGGCCAGCTAAGGGGAGCCCCCCTGCCCTGCGAGGCGGGCTAGCAGAGGGCAGGCACAAGGGTACCTGGGATGCTGGGGGACTGCAACCCAATTTGTGTTGAGAGATCTGGGACAGAACTTTGATAGGCCAGTCTAAACTGGTTAAATCTGATACTACATCCATCCAGGTCTATCTTAGACCAGGTTCACCATTTTTAAACCAGTCTATGTGGACTGCACTTCTGTTCTGTTACAGGTTTAGTCTAGTTTCTGATAATTTATACCATTTTATGTGCAATGTCTGTACCTAGCCTGTAAGTTGGGTGGCAAAAGTCCACCCAAGCAAGTCTCATTTAGGTGCCTAACGAACAGGTTTGAATCTGGCCCCTGTGGACACTTTTATACATGCTCTGAGGGGCGCGGGGGCAGTGCTTTAATTAGAGTGGCTCTCGGAGCTGCTCTAATTAAAGCACCACTGTGTCTTGTATTTCAGTGTCCCCATGCTTAAAAATGGTGGCAGAGGTGCTTGAACTAAAATGTATTTTGAGAGCTTTAGTTCAAGTGCCCCCACCACAATTTTTAAGCATGGGGACACTGATATATGACATGCAGAGGCTCCTGGAGCATGATAATTGTCATGGTTAATCAAGTCTGCTCCAATGCACTATAATTACAGTGCATCAGAGCAGGCTTCATGCTCATGTACAGGCACTCTATTTGCTTAGTTAAGACTGGGCCATTTTTTGTTTGTTAAATTTGAACTCCAGGTAGCTTTGAGCATCAAGGACAATAAAAAGTCCTTTTTCAGATACGTGGGGAGCCGGAGGAAAAGCAGGGGCAACGTTGGACCCCTGCTGAACCAGATGGGGCAACTGACAACTGACGCCCAGGAAAAAGCCAACCTATTAAATAGGTACTTTGCGTCGGTCTTTCATCAGCCCCATGGGACGCCCATGCCTGCTACAGGGCCGGGAAGTCCGGGTGAGGGTGATCCCCTGCCCTCCATTAATGCTGACTTCGTGAAGGAACATCTTGAGAAGCTGGATACCTTCAAGTCAGCCGGCCCTGACAATCTTCACCCCAGGGTACTCAAGGAGCTGGCGAGCATCATAGCCCAGCCTCTAGCGCGGATCTTTGAAAACTCTTGGCGCTCTGGTGTAGTGCCCGAAGACTGGAAGAAGGCCAATGTGGTGCCTATCTTCAAGAAAGGGAGGAAAGTGGATCCGGCTAACTATAGGCCCATCAGCCTGACTTCTATCCCGGGGAAGATCTTAGAAAAGTTTATTAAAGAGGCCATCCTTAATGGACTGGCCGACATCAACATCTTAAGGGATAGCCAGCAAGGGTTTGTTGCAGGTAGGTCTTGCTTGACCAATCACATTTCCTTCTACGACCAGGTGACCTATCACCTGGACAAGGGAGATGAGATTGATGTCATATATCTTGACTTCAAAAAAGCCTTCAATCTGGTGTCCCATGATCGTCTCTTGGAGAAACTGGCCAATTGTCGCCTTGGGTCCTCCACGATCCACTGGCTGGAAAATTGGCTCCGGGGTCGGACCCAGAGGGTAGTAATTGATGGAAGTCACTCATCGTGGTGTCCTGTGACCAGTGGGGTCCCCCAGGGCTCTGTCCTTGGACCCATACTGTTCAACATCTTCATTAATGATGTGGACACTGGAGTCAGAAGCGGACTGGCCAACTTCGCCAATGACACCAAACGTTGGGGCAAAGCATCCACACCAGAAGACAGGCGGATGATCCAGGCTGACCTGGACAGGCTCAGCAAGTGGGCGGACGAGAATCTGATGGTGTTCAACGCCGATAAATGCAAGGTTCTCCACCTTGGGAAAAAAAACCTGCAGCATCTTTATAGGCTCGGCAGTGCTTTGTTGGCTAGCACCATGGAAGAAAGAGGCTTGGGGGTCATCATTGACCACAAGATGAACATGAGCCTGCAATGCGATGCTGCAGCTAGTAAAGTGACCAAAACACTGGCTTGCATCCATAGATGCTTCTCAAGCAAATCCCGGGACGTCATTCTCCCCCTGTACTCGGCCTTAGTGAGGCCGCAGCTGGAGTACTGCGTCCAGTTTTGGGCTCCACAATTCAAAAAGGATGTGGAGAAGCTTGAGAGAGTCCAGAGAAGAGCCACACGCATGATCAGAGGTCAGGGAAGCATACCCTACAATGACAGGCTGAGAGCCCTGGGGCTCTTTAGCCTGGAAAAGCGCAGGCTCAGGGGTGACCTGATGGCCACCTACAAGTTTATCAGGGGTGACCACCAGTATCTGGGGGAACGTTTGTTCACCAGAGCGCCCCAAGAGATGATGAGGTCGAATGGTCACAAACTACTACAAGATCGTTTCAGGCTGGACATAAGGAAGAATTTCTTTACTGTCCGAGCCCCCAAGGTCTGGAACAGCCTGCCACCGGAGGTCGTTCAAGCGCCTTCATTGAACACCTTCAAGATGAAACTGGATGCTTATCTTGCTGGGATCCTATGACCCCAGCTGACTTCCTGCCCTTTGGGAGGGGCTGGACTCGATGATCTTCCGAGGTCCCTTCCAGCCCTAATGTCTATGAAATGTCTATGAAATTATTTATTTTCATTCTTTCTGGGAGGGAATGGGTATGGTGTCACCACTTTAGTCTCCCCTGAAAGGACAGGTACAGCTGAAAGGGGCAGGGGGTTCATTTTGGATTGGGTTAAACTTGATACTGGCAGATGTTACACACCTTCATTCCCAACAAATATAAGACCACTAAGCTCCTTTACAAAACTAGAAAGGTGAACCAATAGCAGCCTGCATCCAAAACACAGGTACATGTAGCCCGTAGGGTTTTGCTGGGTTTTATTTTAATGGAGGAACATACATACCAGAGAAAAGCAGGAAGAAAAGACTACAGAAACAGAAAAAGGAGCTAAAAACTAGGACTAATACCCTGAGCAAGTCTTGAGAGAAGCTTTTGAGACCAATGGAGAGGTCTAACTTTTGGGATCAAGTGCTGGCTTGGAGCTGTGAACTAGGAAACAAGTAAGGCACAGTTACTTTCCATATTCTAGGAAACCGGATTGTGTGAATGTTTTGCAAATAAATAGAAATGAATCGAGATACTTTTTGCTATAATCAATTTCTCGTCCTAAATGTAACCATCCACAGGACTCCAAATATGACTGGCTCCTAAGGAGTGCTAGTTTGGTTCCCATATTGATCTTAATTGAGCATGGAAAAGTGGAAGTGAATCCAAAAACCCCAAAGAAAGGCTGCTTTTATGCAGTGCTCTTGCAAATTTTAAAAGGCTCATGAAGAATGTATGGGAGAGCATGCACCTCTTTCAAGACTGCAGATAACAAGTCTGGTATATGCTAAATCTTTTGTCAGGAACTGGTGTATTTACAAATGGTCTGAGATAAGCTTAAGAATTCCAATTTGAGACAGAATCCAAAGAAACATGAACTGTTTTAAAAAGAGATAATTTTTCCTTGGTCACTTGATTAGCCAGGAAGGAATTTCTACTGATAAAACCAAATGAAGGAGTGCAGAACTGGTGAGCCCATATAGCTACACAACTTTTTAGGGTCTGTTGTTCTTATTACACCACATTCATTTCTGGGGAGCTAACAGAGCAAAAACTTATTGCACACAGTAACACAAATAAATGCCTTGAATAATCACCCAACTGTGATATGGCAGAGTTAAAGACATACATGCGACTGTTAGAGTTACATTCCACTTGCTCCAGAAGTCTGTTCTCTTGAACTTGCAATTCTACTATGGAACTGGTCCAGATGGTTACAGAAATGATGGGCATATGCAAATTCTTTGCTCAGATGTTCCTGTGCAACTGTACAACTGAAAATATTATTCCACAGAAGAAAACAAAGAAATTAAAAGAAGCTGTACAATATACTCAGGCATCTGAAGCTGTGATGTTCTTGAGTTTTGTTGGTGAAACAGAAGCAGCACTAAAAAGAAGACTGCAAAGCAAGTAAAAAGTTGAAGGTCCCACTATTAAAATAGGATGTGGCTGGGAAATAGGATAGCATCTGCCATGATCCTGGAACAGTGTCTCCTAACAGCAGTGTAACAGCCTTTTGGCCTCAAAGTGAGAAAGCAAAAGCTAGTATCTGATAGGTGCAGGTATCTATAGTACTAGATAAATAGTGGTGTTGAAGTCAGGAGCAGAACTCCTAGTGGGATCAGAAATTCTTTGAAAGCCATACCATGGCTTTGAAGCAACTGTACATTTTTTTTATCAGAAAACAATACTCAAGATTGTGTATTCCAGTGCTAGTAAAGCACTGGAACAAGGTATCCAGAGAGGTTGTAGAATCCCCATTCTTGGAGGCTTTTAAGACCAGGCTAGAAAAAGCCTTGGCTGGGATGATATAGTAAGGGACAGTCCTGCTTTGAGCAAGGGGTTGAACTAGATGATCTCCTAAGGTCCCTCCAACCATAATGTATTTTGATTCTATGATTCTAATGGAATTGAGACAGCTACCCATTTACATTCCAATGAAGGTACCACAGATTTACAACCACATACGAGAAAAGTCGCTGTTTCAAGAAGCAGCAAATTGATATAGAACAGGGTTTTCCAACTGGTGGCCCATATGAGGCCCATGAGGAGCTAATGGGCAGCCCTGGCTGCCACTCCCATGATTGCTCCAGCCGCAGTAGTAGCCAGGGTCTCCAGGTTCTCTCTTCCCTCCTCTGGCTGCTGCTTCCTGACTTTTCTAGGAGAGAAGGTAGTACAGCAGTAAAGGGAGCTAAGGCTGAGTCCAGGGCCTGGACTGGGGTAGAGACCCTCAAGTGCTGAGGGGATCATACCTGCACATTGCTGGGAATCAAACTGTTGCAGTGATGGTGAAGAGGGAGCAACCACACAATCTGCCTGGTGCGGCCTATGCAGCATGTAGTCCCCATTGCTGCAACCACTAGGACATGTGGTACTAGGGCCTTAAAAATTAGACAGCCGCAATATAGAACAGTATGACACCATGTGGCTAGGCAACATTCCCCCTAAGACTGGAGAAACCGATTATACAGCAGCATCTCAACAGAAACACATTGCTTCTGATGTGTCTGAACCTTTGTGAAAAGTAGTCTAGAAATAAATCTCTTAGTTACTATAGATCAGGGGTCAGCAACGTTTTTGGGCAGAGTGAGCAAAACATCTGCAACCTCAATTTGTAAAATGTTGGCATGCCAGGGGTGGACGGTGGTGCAGCCATGAGGGGGTCAAATCCTTGTTGTGGCAGTGCAGCCCCAGCCCCTTCCCCACCATCCACCCCAAAACACACGTGCCAAGCAAAATGCCTTCGTGCGCCACACTCTGGCACCTGTTTTGGGGATTGCCTG
The DNA here is from genome assembly GCF_030867095.1 of Alligator mississippiensis. NCBI lineage: Eukaryota > Metazoa > Chordata > Crocodylia > Alligatoridae > Alligator > Alligator mississippiensis. The sequence goes on along the minus strand of NC_081825.1, from coordinate 127,439,006 downwards.
CCCCTGCTATCCATTATAGATTAAGTTACAAAATATCCACCCCATCAAAAGAAACAAAGGGAAAAAATACAGGGGGCTATAGTGATCTCTGAGGATCCAGTTTCCTAGCTTTTAGCTCCAAAACTGGGCCAGAGGTAGGGCTGGGGTGAAGGCCCGTCACCCACAGAATGTGCCAATTTATTAATTATCCAAAGCACCACTATCCTTCTGTACAGGTATCATCCATATGTTGCTCCAGGTAATGTTTTCCCAGAGAAAACCACTGCACACTATCTGTCATTCTTCACACACTGGGCATTTGTTCAGATGCTGATGCCAGAGACAGAGGCAACTCTGACAGCAGCCCGTGTCCAGTACTGTTGCAGCACTGTGTACCCACATAAACACTGATGACAATTTTAGGAGTAGGAGAGATGGCAGAAAGGGAGGAGGAGGAGTTTCAGGGTTGTAACAGAATTTAGTAATACAGAATAACTCATCCTCAACAATGCTAAGGCAATCTTAAAGGCATACAATACCTCCAGCCAGAGGACCCTCACATGAGCTACTCTGCCACTGTTTTTTGCATAGCACAGGGTTTTTTTCTGAATGCTACTGACAGAAGGACTCATCCTTCATAGGAAAACACCTCCCCCAGTAGTTCTCTGACTACAGCTTCTCATTTCATTTGCTTTCTTTAGGTCACATCTAGACTAAAGACTTACTAGCTAGACACAGAAGTTACACATAAACTGATTTAAGTCATCAGAAGCTGGTTTAAACCAGCAATAGAACACAAGTTCTGTGTGCATAAGCCACTTTCAAAATGGCCAAAACCAGTTTAAGATAAACCTGGTTGGATGTAGGATTAAACTTGACTGATTTAAGTCAAACCAGTTTATGGAACTTCTGTCCCAGACCCCTTCATGATTCAAGTTAACTTACAATCCCCCAGCCCCCACCAGGATGTTTTGCAGCCCTGGGTTATGCTGTCTGTTCCAGTGGAGCAGGGATTGCCTTGCCTCTCTGCTCCTTAGCCTGCTTCCTGAATGCATCTGTTAGCCCATAAGGATGGAGGGAGGGGGGCAGGGAACAGACCCCCAAACCATTGGCGATATGTAGGGTGTGCAAGTGCACTCCCTGAGCGTAGTGTTGCACCCCCTACGAAAAGGTGCCGTTGACAATGTCAGTGGTGCCTATGGGCAGTTGCCACTCACCACCCCTCACCCCACCGCTGACACCACTGGCAGATCTGAAAGCAGTCAGCGATCACTGCTGGTCGATGCTGATGCTGTCGACAGTGGTCGGTGCTCGCCACCCCCATGGCTGACAGCACTGGTGGCATCTGCGAGAGCTCTGCACCTACTGCTGCTGCGCTCCCACCACCACCACCAGTGCCGCCATGCCCCCCCACCCACTGGGGGTGTGTGTCATTCATGCCCCAGGCCCCCCTAGCCAGGGTCTACACAACACATGGAGGGAGGGGAAGCTTCTATGGTGGGGGCCTTTCAAACCTTGGCAGCCCTCCCTCCTCCCCAGCTGCTGATTGCTTCTGCCACTATCACAGGAAGGAGGGAGAAGAAGTCCTTCCAGCTGGGTGCCTGCCTGTGCAGTCCACCATGGGGGCACCAGGAAGCCCCCACCTTGTGGGGTGTCTCCCCACCCCAGCCCAGGGTAGCCCCAGGGTGCTGAGGGAAATTCTTTCTCTCCTGAGCCCCAGAGCTGCTTACCTTAGTCGCTGCAAATCCCAGGCAGCCTCAGGGAGTGGAGGGAATTTCTCCTGCTCCTCTGCAGCCAGTTTTCCCTCAGCTGCTGAGTCTGAGGCAAAGCTAATTTTGGGGGGGAAGCGGAAAAATTTCCCTCTGCTCCCTGAGGCTGCCCCAGGCTATCCCTGAGACTGGAAGAAACTGAGATAAGCAGCTCTGGAGTTCAGGAGGGGAAGGATTCCCCAGGCTGGAAGACCCTGGGCTGGGCTGGGGGGAAACCCCCAAGGTGGGGGCTCCCTGCTGCTCTCGTGCTGAGCTGCACAAGCTGGCACCCAGCCGGGAGGACTTCTTCTTCTCCCTTGGCTGAAGCAGTCAGCAGCTGGGAAGGGGGAGGGAAGGAATTCCCTTTAGCTCCCCAGGGCTGCCTGGGCTGGGGAACCTACACTGGGGGAAAACTCCTTAAAGCGAGGCTCCCCCAAGGTGGGCCAGCACCCATATGGAGAGATCCACAACCCCCTGTGCAGGGACAGCAGGGGGTTAGGAGCATGTACTGGGGAGACAACCAGGGACATTTGGCTGGGCTGGCAATAGCCAGCAGGCTGGGAGATGTGCTGTAGTGTCCCCTGCCCACTAGACAGGGTCAGTGCAGTCCTCCCCTGTCTTTCCCAATTGAAAACTGAACATCAGTTCAGTTGGTTATTGGTTCAACCTACATGGCTTAGAGGAAGCTGCCTAGATTGAGTCAATTCTGCCTTACCGTTTTTGACTGTCTGTACTTAGCCACCATGCCCTCAAACATATCATGCTGCTTCATGCACTGTAGCTTCTTACTGTAGCCATGTCCTTGCTGCATGGGAGTTGGGCTAAGTGGCTTTATTACTTAGCAGAATTAAACTAGCAGTTGGGGAAATGGCATTCAAGGAGCAGAACCAGGTATAGTAAGTTTGCAGTCTGGACTTGTCTGGCATTAAAGGTGTCCATTATGACTCCTTTAATTTCCAGTTGAAAACCAAGTGTTTCTAAGAGTGCATCTACACATGGCCATACAGTGCCGTTGTTGTTGCACTGTAATTTAGTACTTCATTTTGCACGTACTAAAAGACAGCACAGTAACAGCCTATCCTGCACCATGCCAGTGGCGCACAGTTATTTTTGGCAGCTACATCGCTGTAGCAATGTGCTATAGTGAGGGAGCGCATTGCTATGACAACATGGTGGCAGCATTAAAGTTTTTGCTCATGGATGCTACAGCACTATAACGTGTTGCTACAGCACCTTAGCATCTTGTGTAGACATGCCCAGAATTATTTAAATGAAATGTTTCAATTTATCATCTGTTGGGAAGAACAGATTTTTGGTTTTGATTCTGGGGTTTTTTAGCAGATTTTTTTTTGCCAATTAAGCAACCAAACTGAAGTACACAAAGCCTAGGCAGAGGCAAACAAAACAAAACTGTTCTGACACCACAAGAGAGAAGGGTGAGCTCCCCCTGCAGACTGTGGGCAGGAAGCATACAGTTGGTCTATGTTGTTGTTGCAGTTCTCAGAGGGAGGGACAGACATTCAGAGAGCTGGAGCCGGAACTGATTCAAGCTTTGCAGGTTAGCCTAACCTGGCTAGGCTGAACTGGTTCGTAACAGGACAAGCATGCTTTCTGCATTGAGGCAATGCGGGCACATGCCTGCAGTTGCTCAGGCCAGGCACCGGGGCTGCTAGAGCAGGCCCTCCGCTGCAGGGAAGCTGTGGGGGTGGGACATGGCCAACCCAGACTAAACTGGCCAGAGAGGAGTTTAATTCCCGCTTCCCTGTGCCACCAGCAGGGACCAGAGCCAGGTGTGCCTGGCACTGCACCCTCACTCCCTGCCCAGAATAGACCCCCAGCTGTCTCCTCTACCAGAGGCCAGAGTGGGGAGGAATAACCCCATCCCTGCCTAGCCATGCCTTCTCCTTGAAGCTGCAGTAGGAGGCAGCAGGGCCCTTACTGGGGTCAGCAGCCCCTGTCATACTGTAGGGGAGCACGAGCCCCTTCCAGGTCAGGCACTGCACTGTGAGGCCGGCAGAGCTTTATTTTTATTTTTATTTTTATTTTCCTCCTCCCTGCGGCCTCTGGTGGAGGGGACAGCCAGGGATGTATTCTGGGCAGGCAGTGATGGGGGAGTTTCAGGCAGATCCAGCTCCAGTCCCTGCTGGTGGCACAGGGAGGGGGAATTAAAACCTTCTCTGGCCAGACCTTTAACCCTGCCTGCCCTTGCTTGGGCAGGGGAGCAGAGGGGCAGTGCTAACTTGGCTGGGCAGCAGCAGAGAGCCCCTCCCAGCCCAGAGAGCATGCTGGGATGCTGGGGGTCTCTGATTTTTCTCAAACCAGCAAAGGGTCTGGAACAGACAATGCATAAACCGGTTTGAGCCAAATTAGTTAAGTCTGATACTACATTCAACCAGGTTTATCTCAAACTGGTTTCAGCCATTTTCAAACTGGTTTATGTGCTCTGAACATCTGTTATGTTACAGGTTTAAACCAGTTTCTGATCACTTAAACTGGTTTATGTGTAATGTCTGTCCCTGGCCTGAGAGCACACGGTTGAACTGGAAGTCCGCTGGCTTCCCAGTACCAGCTGTCAGACCTACTATAGACAGAAGGCTGAAGATCAAACATAGGGGAAAAGTCTGGAGCACCCCACTCACAAACTTCTGGTTCTGGGACAAGACAACAGCCTCAGGCAGCCAAGGTGTACTCAGCCCACTTGGTTTGCCAAGTAAAAGCTGGGCTCAAAGCTGAGATCGGAGCCCAAAGATGTTTTATCCTAGTGCCTACCCTCAGACAGCACAGACAGCTGTCTAACTTAGGGAGGTGCAAATATTGAGGGATTGAGATGGGAGGGAGCAGATTTTAAACACCTTACAAAAGCACATTATAAAAATGAAACATATCACAGGCCAACAGCATGTCATTAATACTGAAACACAGCAGGGGGACAGGCCAGTTAAGGCAAAGATCAGATTTTGAGAGAAGAGAGACAGGTACAAAGCCAAACAGCATGTACCACCTGGCACCAGAATGATTTAGCTAGACAGCGGAAGTGACCAGAAGAGAATAGGATAGAAGAAGCAACGCACTCCACCCCAGGACTGAAAAAAAGCCATGCACTTCTGCAGACTGTGCATTTATCCAAACATAACATAACAATGCTTTTTAAATCCACAGTACTACCGGTGCAACTCAGTTAATTTTCAACATTCTTAACAGTAGTTGCTTGTTCATTTCTGGTGCCAGTTATTATTGTGGTTAAATGGAGAACAATTACTTTACCAATCAGAGAGGGGGGCCAAAAATATGCTGTGCATTTAAGCTGTTCATGCACTTCAACAATATACAAGTAGCTGCTGTTTGTTATACTGTAAGTAGTAAGCAAAAAAATTGGGATCTATGTTGTTATTCAGACAAGCAAGTGATGTAATTTTTCAATAAGAATAAGTGGAGTTGATCACAGTGTGTCGCTTTTGCATTCAGAAAGAAAAATAACATCCCTCATAGCACAAAACAAACAATTTCATATGTCCAAAGCATGGGCTTTGCCACATAGAAGACTTAACCAACTTTAAGAGTGTTATGGGTTTCAGGGTAAGGCTAGAATATTCAACAGGATAGGGGATATGAAAAATATTCAAGTTACAGAAATTTGGCTGCATAGTTGCTCTAGTATATTAAGCACCTGCCTATGATACTCAAATATTCCATAAGCTTTGTTTAGTTAAAAATAAACTCACTTATTTTTTGTTGACAGAGTCTCAGAAGCTGTTAAGATTTCTTTGTAAAGTTATAAAAGACTAAAGCGTATTTGGAAAGGATTCTAAGCATAAGGAGCAGCACGGAGGAAGGGGTAGAGTAGTTATGGAAGAAGGAGACAAAATTTCAGATGATTATATTACCAGATTTGGTGTATAACAAATTCTCACTTAGGGTCAGTGTGTTATTGCAAATACATATATTGAATATTCATCATCCACTAGAAGTAAAACAAATATCACCCAAAACTGATAAAAATAGATAAGCTACTTCTCACCCCGCAGTTCGAATTCTAGTATGTATTTTATTTTGAGCTCCTTAAAACAAATGCAAAGAATGAGATCAGTCAGTATGACAGGGGCAAGTCTCCCAGGATTTGGAACAGCTTTGGGAGCCAGAATGGATCTTTGGCTAACATCCAAAAATGGAAACAAGCAGGGTAATACAAGTGCACCACAGAAATACAAATAAGCTTTGTTAACTTCTTATCGGACTGTAGTCTTTGAATAGGAAATAGTCCACATCTGAATAAACTGTCTCCTATTTGTTTTTTTCATAGTGTATTAAGAGCAGCCTCTAGTGACAAGTAGAGGTCATTACCAGTTAATGTCCTAACAGGCAATTCTACTTCAACCCAATGGCAGAGCCAGCATTATTAGTTAATTGTTTTCTTTACGTATTTAAAATACATCTAGGGTAAAAACGAAATGCAATTGTAGAGCTTTTATGAATAGCATACATCATCTAGAGTGCTTCAAAACAAAATTGTATGCACATTCAACCTAGGGTTGTGACACAAGTCACGTAGGCCCCAGTGTCTAAAGATGTTTAGGGTTGCAAGTCACTTCTGAAAACAGAGTACAACCATCTAGGTCATTTCAGCCATGCAAGACTGAGCACAGTAATATGTGAATAACCTAAAAATATCTATACCTGTGTTACTAAAAACTGTAAGAATCAGATCCACTTAAAAAGGGCCTGAATTTCAGAAAGTGTTGAGCACCTTCAAGGTGTTGAAAGTTGAGCATCCATAACTGGAAGCAGCTAGTCACTGTGCACTTTTGAAAATGTAGGTCCAGAGATTTAAAACTTTACATCAAACAAATTTTGGAAGTATAACTACGTGATTTTTATCTCAAGAGATGGTCCACAAGCAAAAAATTAAGTTGTTAGCAAAACCACCTGTGGGAGAAAGAGTTATCCAGATGATTTGCAGCAGATACAAGGTTGTAACTAGCAAGAAGTTAAAAAGCTGAACAGCAGAGGTCAAGGTGCATTGAGAAACAGGCACCACATGTCAAAGTGATAAATATTATAAAAGTATGTCCTATGAAGCTCTTTATGAATCTGAGACTAGAAGAGGTAATACACTTTGAAATAATTAGTTTCGTACAAACATATTTCCTATATATGTGTGTACACAAATACACACACACACACACACACACGTATTTTTTTTTTTGTGTTGGTAGCTTTTAAGATCACTTCTCTCTGAGAAGAATTTAGGAGATACTTACTAGAGGAAACTGTTGCAGGCATCTTCCAAATCTCCATATTTCTTGGACAAGAACAATTCATCTCAATGCTAATCATACCCCCCAAACTAACACACAAGCATACTTTTGACTAAAGGGACGGCTGATGCATAGGTAGAAGTATAGAGAGGATCAAAACAGGCATTTGCAGGTCTCCCTTGGACTCTAGTGTTGGAAAGGCAATTTTACAATTTGGTTATAAATGGAGTTTTGTGAGTCCAAGACACACTAGCAGATTTGTGACCTGCTGTCATCCATAGATCCAAATGTTATTAAGGGAGAAAGCAACCGTTTGTGATGTCAGTCTTAGCTAAGGTAGGGTAAGGTTGACATATAGTTTCATAGTAGCTAGGGTCAGGAGGGACCTGAACAGATCATCTAGCCTGACCCCCTGCCACAGGCAGGAATGAATGCTGGGTTCACAAGACCCCAGACAGGTGATCATCCAACCTCCTCTTGAGTCTGCCCAAGGTAGGGGTGAGGACCACTTCCCAGGGAAGTTGGTTCCAGATTTTGGCCACCCTAACTGAAAAAATTGCCTTCAGATCTCCAACCTAAACCTATTCTCCATCAGCTTATTACCATTGTTCCTTGTCACCCCAGGTGGTGCTGGGGAGAAAAGGGCTCTACCTATTTGCTGTTGATCTCCCCTGATGAGTTTGTAGGCAGCCACCGGGTCCCCCCTCAGCCTCCTCTTGCCAAGGCTGAACTGGTTCAGGTCCCTCAGTCTCTCCTCATAGGGCCTGTCTGCTGCCCTCTCACCAAGCGGGTGGCCCTCCTCTGAACCCTCTCCAGGCCTGGGGTACCCCACTGCTCACATCTCGCCAGGTTGAGTACAACCCATCCACCACTACTCCCTGGGTGTGCCCCATCAGCCACTTTTTTACCCATCCAACTGTGTAGGCATCAATGCCACAGTCGCTTAATTTATTGATGAGTATGGGATGAGAGACAGTGTCAAAGGCCTTCTAAAAGTCTAGAAAGACTACGTCCACGGTGACACCATCGTCCAAGGATTTAGTTACTATAGTATGACTGTCAACTCCAACTATTCCTATTGCATGTCACGTACAAACACCAGCACAAGAACAAAATTCATTCAGCACTGTTATATCACATAGGTATTTGAAAATGTGTTGAGAGATAGTTACAATAGTGCTCATTAACCTTATACACTGCCCAGATGAAACATACTGTGGTGGTTTGATTTTCAGTGCTTTGCATGTTGTCCATACCAAAGCAATTTCATCATTTGTTACCCCATAATTAGATGCTGGGCAGCAACAGAGAGGGAGACATTTCCAGAGATATGTAGTCTACTTTCCTCACTATGGCTTGATTAGCTGCACTTGTCATTCAAGCTACAGAAGAAGAGACAGATTTATCTGGCTAGAAACATATACCTTACCTTTCACCTTCATGGAGTTTCATCTCTTTTTCTTGCTTTTCAATCTTTTCTGGGTTGCCTTGTCCTGATACTCTCCCTAGTTCTTTCAGACATTTTTATTCCTGCCCCTCCTCATGCCCAGGTCCCCTTTCCCTAGTCCTCTCTTCTCCAGAGTAGACTCAGAGGCATAACAAGACAGCTTTGCAATGTGGGCAGTGATGACTCTTGACTGACAGCTGTTATTTTTTGTGCCTTTTGTCTGCTAATAGTTACACTATTGAAAACACCGTTTCCCTTACCCACCCTGATGAGCCAGGTCATTTCTGAAAACATAGTTTATTCAGTGACTTAGGTCATTACAATAAAAGGCTTGGAACAAAGTTAAACCTGGAAGGAATGTAGGTCCATAAATCTAAATTTGCAATTCTGCTGCCCAACCCAGAAGGTGCCTCAAATCCATAAGCACCCCTGGTTTAGACTTTAAATTTCCCCAGGGGTGTACCTATGCGCTTGGCTGGGCTGAGCAGCCTGCTGCCTAGGACTCATGCCTAATTCCAGTGAGGATCCATAAACTAGATGCTCCTCTGTCTACATCCCTAGTGGCTCAATCCAGCAAGCAGTCTCAGAATACACCTCAATGGGATTGGGGCTCTTGCAAAATGCAGTAGAGCAGTGGGTTTCAACTTTTTTTCACTTGCAAACCACTAAAAAGTTTTAAATGGAGGTGTGAACCCCTTTGGAAATGTCAAACAGAGGAGTGGACCTCTTTGAATTTTAAGAGTAAGCATTCACATACTTTTGATTGATCATAGTCATCTTTTGCAGACCCCTTAGACATAGTCTGTGGACTCCCAGGGGTCTGCAGACCACAGGTTGAAAACCACTGCAGTAGAGCACTTGCCTCAAAAGTAGGAAACTCAGGTTCAGTTCCCTCTTCTGCTGTCTTACCACCCAAGTCATCACTCCAATCACCAAGCTACAGGATAGTCCAGGTAGGGTCACTTTCCACCTCTTTTTTCAAAGCTGTACCACCCTTCAGGAAAGAATTGAAGAACTGTAGGTCCAAAGAGAAATCACAACTTTGTGCTGACTAGTTAGGGCATGTTCATGGTGAAGGGAAAGCTGGATTCCACTCTCTACTTTCAGGACTGTTTACATTATTTAGTCAATGATGTAGAACCTGGGACCAGCAATCAGGACTCTATAGGGCCCTTTCCTGGGAGGTAGAAAATGTATGGTTGATTCCAGCCCAGTTTGAAGAGTGTAGGGTCTCCCATTTCCTGTATGAGTGTTCTAGCAAGGGGATTATTATATAGAAGCAGCTTGCATTTTAAAAATAATAGAGCATAAGCAACTACCTTCAACAGATTATTTAGAACCATGAGTCCTAAATAGATAGTGGTGCCACCCTGCAGACCTGAGTAAAGTATCAGAGTGGGATTTAAGACTTACCCAGCTGCATCTACATGAGTTGCTGACTGTGCAGCTGTTACCTTGCAGTCGTTTAGTACTTGCATACACAAGTACTAAATGACTGTGCAGTAGCCAGAGTTACTGCGCAGTAGCATCCCTGAATGGCTTTGTGGTGACACTGGATCCCTGTGGTGTAGCTTCTGGATCCCACTCTGGGGGCCAGCACCTAAAAGTTTGGTGTTGTAATACTTAAGTCTTTTATTGAATCTGGTCCTTAGACCTTGAAAAGGAGCAAAGGAGCACGGAAATACCTTGTCAGCATTGTTAGCTTGAGCTATAACTGAAAGGCTGTCCCTAATTCAACTCCCATCCCTACACAGAAGTCTCTGCCATGAGATAAGTGGCGGGTTAAGCTTGAGCTAGCTAGCTTGTCAAGAGCTGAATCTTGAGTGCTACTGAGGCTTGAGCTAGAAATGTACTGAGGGGGCAGCAGCTCCTGTTACAACTACTCATCAACTGTTAATCCAGTCACTCTGCTAATCCATTCACTCCGTGCTACTAATCAAATCCCTCTGTGCAGCTCAAATATTGCACCATAATGTTGTTGCTCCCATTCCCTCAAGTGCACTAAGTTGAACTAACTGCTATAGTAAAGACAAGACCCAGAAGTGATGTCTATGTTCAATGCTGACTAACTAGGGAAGAACATCAAGGAGGAAAAAACTTTCCAATCCCAGATTCCGCTGGGGAGAAAATATGTAAGGATCTGCTTGTACTGCTGTTGGCAAAACTCTTAATTTAAACAGGAAGGAGAGCCTGCAGAACCCAAAGTTACACAGCAATGGAGATGGAGCAGAAGGTGTTACAACTGTTAATGAGACAGCAGCTATTGACCTTCTTCCCCACTGGAGAAGTCCTGGAGTTTACAACATAGGGTTTTTGAAGTTACCATCTGTGAATCTTTCAGTAGAGGACACCAATGCACAGGGCCAGATCAAGAGGGGATGCAGTAGTGTGGCCTCACCCCCTTTTGATTCCTGCTGCTGGTGTAGTGAGGAAGATCCCGACTTCTCATTGGAGAGGTGAGGGGGGTTGACTCCCCCAGGTTCTCTCCAACTCAGTGCTAGCTGTTGAGAGATACTGAAGAGCGGGTAGGAATGCATTATTATGCGGATCATCCGAGAGCCACAGTACCAGCATTGCCTGACACAGCATGAGCTCCCAGTCCCTATCCTCCAGCTGCTGCTGTTGTGACGCAGGCTCCTGCTGGGAGATGCTAGCATATCTGGAGGGGTAGATGAGCATGAGCTCTGGGAGACAATTTTGAAGAGCCACCAGACTACGGGGCTCTGGGGTGCCTGCACAAGGGGAGGGGTTCTGCAAGCAGGGTGCTGTCTGACTCCTTGGTGTTACCTATCAGGCCAGGAGCTCCAGTCATTACCCAGTGGTCTGAAGGGCAGCATGCTGCACCCCCTTTAGGAAATCTGGGATCAACCCATGCCCATGCAGATGCCTCTTGGTAGACAGCCTCTTATGCTTGCATGGATATTTGGGGAAGGGGATTATGTACCATTCACAACTGACCACATTCACAGTCCTACAGTGCTAATCAGTAATTGCTAACTCAGGAATTGGCAGAGAGATGGTCTGGCACTCCAGCCCAGGCATTCAGGAGCTACTCCTGATTGTTTCCAGGATAGGGCTGTTGAATCAAAAGGGAAACAAACTACTAAAATTATATTAGACATTAGTCTCCTCATTAAATCTAAAAGGCACTTTCATGCCACTGTGGTAGTTATGGTATAAGATCCTGAACAGAACAAATTGTTATGTGTTCTGTTTCTTTTAAAGCCTTACTTAGGTATTGTTTGAAGTAAGTTATTCTAATTTTAATTTTAAAAAATATTAAGTGCAAGAAAAGGGACATGAAACTTCTACCATATATTTAGGGAAACTTGACAGGATTCTAACTCAAATGAGAAAAGTAAAAAATATTCTTTAAGGTAAAAGAAACAAAGTGGATAGTAATAAGTGCTGTTTGTCTCTGGCTGCAAAATCTTTAGCACTCTATTAATTAGCATGGTCCTTCAAAGTCTCCTACTTAATTGGCATGTAGTTTGAGGGGAGGTTTTAGTGCCATTTCAAATACTCTCTAATTATTGAAATGGGCGCAGGAGGGATAAACTTTTGTAAATATTATTATTTTAAAATGGAAAAGGTTGTTTGATGCCGTTTTTGCTCAGGCAAAACTCCTGTTAAGGTCACTGGGGGCTTTCCCTGGATAAGGAGTTTATGATCAAATTCAAAATGAGCAAAATATTTACGCATATCATGGAAAAAAACAGAAGTCCAGCATTTTTAGTCCTTTTTGCCAGACATCAGTACATCTGTAGTCTCACTAGAGGGAGCAATTCATTTTGAAATATGAGTCAATGTTAGCTCAACACTTAGCTAGGCCAGTGAGGGGTCAAAAATCAGAACTTTGTGATGCAAGCTTGTATTTTAATGGGGAAAAATAACCACTGCATGGGGAAATGAGAATGCAACATTAATTGCATGAAAACTACTCTGCTTTTGAAATGAGTACTATAAATCAAATAGGAATGCACAAGACATGGGGAGATGATTTTTTTGTGTGCTAAAACTGCTATAAGAAAAGGTTTGTCTTAATTTCTGTCAGAAATTCCTGTTTTTAAGGATTTGCTGTCAGGGGGAGGGGGTGGGAATCACTCTTAATGGAAACTTAACATGAATTTTCATCTCTATTTTTCAAATGTGCACACAAATACTGTCATTTGTTTAGTTGAAGTTCCAAATGGAAACGAAGTCCAAGAAGCATCAAGATGCTTAGAAGCAACACCAGAGCTCAGAGCCTGTCAATATTTCCATTATAAATCTCTATTGAATGTGAGGTGTTTATTACTCAGTTGTAAACATTCATTTGGTACTGCTGCCCCACATACAAGGCCTCAGCTCAAAAAGGGCTGTTTATTTTTCAGTTTTGTAAGTGTCCCTTCAAATCTGTTACAGTTCAAAAGTCATGTGATCATGTTTATTCAGAGCAACGTTTTCAAGGCTGTTTTGTTCTGGCCTTGTGCACTGCTTAGCACAAAAGGGTCCTGGTCCACATCCAAGACTCACAGGTGCTACTGCAATGCATGTACTAATGAACCAAACCAAAACTGCCACCATCTAAGAGTATGAAACTTGCTCTTTTCAAACGGCTGTTCACTTCCTGATCCAAAATCTTTGAAAGCAATAGGACTTGTTCCATTTACTTCAATAGGCTTTAGTTAAAGCCCTAAATTTCCCAGTCCATTTCATACAAGGGAGCCCTTCTGTTTGCAAAGAACCATATTGAGTGTGCAGAGCCCCACCAGTATGGAACAGCCTGTAAGACTGGAGCCTAGGAGAGCATGGATGTTTATAGAACCATTAACATCATAATCTCTCCACATGATCATTTATGATATTACATAAGAGCTAAATCACCATTAACAGGACTCAAAGCAGTGTTGTTTGGCTGGCTTTTGTTGTTGTTTTCTCCATATTCTGAACAGAAAGTAGAAATAATGTTGCTATTGGACTTCTTGATAGGACATCTCCACAGAATAGGGTGATACAAAAATCTCTGCTTCATCTCAGAAGGTTTTACACGGGATCAATGTTGCTCAGCTCTGAGTTGCATTGTTTCAAAGAGCCATAAAACCATGCATACAAGTTATTTAACTGGTGTCTCAGGATTCTGAGTCTTGGTGCTGTTTGTCATGTGACATGGACTGAAAGGGCATGATCTGAAAGGTGAGGTGGAAACAGCAACAGTGCAATAGTTAACCTTGTTGCGGACTGAGGAGAAGGGATCCTATTTTACTATCTGTATTAAAGGAAATATAAATTACGAGCCAATATGAAGTAGTGAACTCAAAGGAATGGAGATTTAAAGCTGCCCCCCTAGTCTGAAAAGGCATTTGCAAAGTGGGATAAAATAATTAGTGTCTCTGTTGCTTTTATTATATACAAAAACAACTTGTTTTCCTTGATATTTGGAATGGGGATTGTCTAGTATTTCATGCAAGAAATTACACTCAGGGTTGTTTTATTCCCCAATGACTCGAGTTCAGTAGAAAATAAATAAGTAGCTCTATTCAGCTCACCCTAACTGATGCTTAATAGAGCAGTGTTTTATGCAGGGTTTAGGTAGTAGTAATAGTCTGGATTTTGGATGTCTTTCCTTCCATCATTTAAATCCAGCCTTGAGAGTCTATCAAATATTGTTTTGTATTGAGCATAATGTAAAGTGAAGGCAAGGTTATGTTAGCACTTAGCTCTTGTACTTACTGTAATTTTAAATTGTAGTAATCCTACTTGTCACACAGATCAGCACCCCTGAGTACTAGATGCAGTAACACAGAACAAAAAGGTGTTCTCTGCTGTAGGGCACTTAGTCCAATTTTATTCCTCATCTCATTAAAATATGTTGCCAGTTTAACAGACCTCTCTGTGCAGCAGACATTTTATGAAGGCTTTTATAACCCTTTATTTTGGTTAAATTAATATCTTAAATATTTTGTCCAGATTGTCTGTTTTTTAAATCATAGGCTATAAAATGGATATATTCCTTTCCTTCATCAAAAGTATACCTTTAAAATAAGGAAGAGAAAAAAAACCCTCATGGATTTACCATATAAAACTACATCTAATTGTCAGAGATAGAAACTGGGCTAATTCAGTTGTCTTACAAAAAAGAAACTACCTTTTGTCCTTCACCTTGTGTGTTAGCAGTTTACAGTTCCCAAGGACAAAAAAGCAGAGAATCATGGAGCACTGCAAACTGGTCTATACCCAGGTTTAGTAGTGGTGGGCATGTCTGCACAAGCATTTAAGCATGTGTAAATTTAATGGGGTTTAGTGGGTTTAGGCAAGCATACACACATGCAGGCATTAAAGCACATTAACACTCTGTGTGTGGACTGATTTGGGGCTAAAGTTAGTCCCAAGTCAATCCACACACACAGCTTTAATGCACTTTAATGCATCTATACATGTGTTAATGCGCTTTAACTATTTGCAGCTAAATTTGATACTTGCATTTGCAGATAGCAAATTTAGGTACAAATATCTTAATTCACCATTTTAATGCACATTAAGGGTGAGCACGTGTAGATGTGCATCCTTAATGCACATTAACTTAGCCTAATGCGCATTAAAGCATCACATGTAGACATGCCCAGTATGTCAGTTAAAGTATGGAAAAATGAACTATTTATGAGGGAAAAGTGGGGTAGAGATTCTTCTGTTTACTTTTACTGGTATAATCATGTCAGTACAATCATAATATAGACACTCTTATACCAATATAGTTTGTTCCAGTATAAACACTCTGGAAAGCAAAAGGGAAGCTTGTACTATTTTAGCTATATTGATTAGTTAAAGCAATGCAACTTTTGTGTAGGGAGAAGGTCTAATTAAATATATTTCCAAGAAAGCAGCAAGACATATTCTGCAGTTATAAACTACTAAGGATAAAGCATAAGACATTATAAAATACTGAGCTTAAGAATTTTGCTTGAGCTCACATTTAAAAGCTAGGCATGATGACTAGATAAATGTTTAAAAATAAGTCTAATACCTAAGCTAACATGCTTGTGTCTTTTATATTATGTTCACTTAAAAGAACTTAAATACAATAAAACTCCATTTATCTTAAACTCCATCTCATTTGACTTTCAGTTGCATTGCCTGCCATGAGCCATTTTCCTACATCTTCCATATGCACCTGGACATTTTTAAGATTTGGAAACATTTGGAAACAAATAGGGTTATGCTTTATTAGTCATAATTCTTTTCTCATAGATCAAGAAGCAATCTAGTTCTCTTCCTTCAATCCACCAAAAAAGACCATTGCTGTATTAGAATCATAGAATCATAGAAAATTAGGGTTAGAAGGAACCTCAGGAGGTCATCTAGTCCAACCCCCTGGTCAAAGCAGAACCATCCCCAACTAGATCATCCCAGACAAAATCTTTGTCTAGCTGGGTTTTGAAAACCTCCAAGGATGGAGCTTCCACCACCTTTCTGGGTAACCTGTTTCAGTGTTTTACTACTCTCCTAGTGAGAAAATTCTTCCTAATATCTAACCTAAACTTCCCTTGCTGCAATTTGAGACCATTGCTCCTTGTTCTGTCATCTGCCACCATTGAGAACAGTCCAGCTCCATCCTTTTTGGGGCCATCCTTCAGGTAGTTGAAGGCTGCTGTTAAGTCCCTTCTCAGTCTCCTCTTCTCTAGACGAAATAATCCCAGTTCCCTCAAGCTAAAGACAGAAGTTACACATAGGCCGGTTTAAGTAACCAGAAGCTGATTTAAACCTATAGCAGAACAGAAGCTCAGTGCACTTAAACCAGTTTCAAACTGGCTGAAACTGGTTTAAGATAGACCTGGTTGAATGTAGTATCAAACTTAACTGATTTGGGTCAAACTGGTTTATGAAACTTCTGTCCCAGACCCATAGGCAAAGGGAGAAAAAATGTTGGGGGGTCTGAGCATGTGCGGTATGCACATGGCGCTGCAACACTTTCAAAGGCAGCAGTGAGGCACAGAGGCAGGCAGCAGCTCACAGCTGCACCCTGCTCTTGCCCCATGCAAAGATCGGGGGGGGGGAGCCACATGCCCCTTCCTTGGCTCTCTGGCTCTGTGCCTCTGGAGGTGCCACCAGGCTTCAACTGTCCCATGATCTGACCCAGCTGGGGCCCCATTCACTGTGAATGGGGCCCCAGCTGGGCTGGGTCATGGGGCAATCCCCACAGCGCAGCAAGGAGCAGGGCAGGGGTGAATGATTTGCCCCTGCCCTGCTGCTGCTCCTTCCTACACTGTGGGGGTCTTGATCTGCCCCCCCCCATGACTGCCTCCCAAGCCCCGGCAGTCATAAAGAAAGCCAACTGAAAGAAACTTACCTGCCTGCTGAGGCAGCTGCAATCCTGGCTGCGCAGGGTATCTGAGTGTGAGTGCCCCTCCTCCCCCCGCTGCAGCAGCCTGCAACCAGGCTGCCCTGCATTGGGGGGGGCTGAGCCCTATTATCTCCCCCCTCCACCACCTATAGACAGACCCCTTCCTGGTTCAAGTTAAATCACAGCACCCCACTTCCCCTGTTCCTCCTCCCCCCCAGCATGCTTTCTAGACCTGGGCTGGGCAATACTGTCTGTTCCAGAGAACAGGGCTGGCCCCGCCCCTATCTGGAGCAGTGAGGACTGGCTGACAAAAAGTGGGGGGGGGAAAGCCCAGCTGGGGATATAGCCCAGTCTACAGCGGGGGACTGCCCTCCCCAGGCAAACCCCATCTGGGGTCTGGGGCCAGAGAGGAGGGTTAAACAACCCTTCCCCTGCTCAAAATTACTGCTAGCTGCAACTGTGGACTACAAATCCCAGAAAGAAAAGGGAAGCAGGAAGAGGAAATAATGAGCAACCCTGCAGAGTCCTGCTGCTGAGCTTCTGGACTGTAAATCCCAGAGACCTTGAGGGCAGCAGGAAGAGGAAGTGAACACATAGCCAGAGACCTGTACTGTAGCACCCCGCAACTACTGGCCTGAGCCACTGTAGGCATGTGGCTGCATTTCCTGAATCAAAGGTAAATGTCTGTTCACTTCTGTTTCAATTTAATCTGTGCATTTTAGACTAACCTGCAAAGACTGAATCAATTCAGCCTCAGGCTTTTCTGACTGTCTGCACTTAGCTCCCTCTTTCCTCATAACTCATATCCCTATGCCACCTCACCACTTTTGTCACCCTCCACTGGACTCTCTCCAATTTGTCCACATACTTTCTGTAGTAGGAGGGCCCAAAACTGGACACATTACTCCAGATGTGGCCTCACCAGTCCTGAATAGAGGGGAATAATCACTTCCCTTGACCTACTAGCAACACACCTACTAATGTAGCCCAGTATACTGGTAGCCTTTTTGGCAACAAGGGCACACTGCTGGCTCACATTCATTTTATTGTCCACTATAACCACCAGGTCATTTCCTGCAGAGCTGCTGCCCAGCCAATCAGCCCCCAGCCTGTATTGGTGCATGGGATTGTTCCATCTTAAGTGCAGCACTTTGCACATGTCCTTGTTGAACCTCATGAAATTTCTTTTGAACCAATTCTCCAATTTGTCTAAGTCACTCTGAATCCTAGCCCTACCTTCCAGAGTATCTACTACTCCACACCAGCTTGGTATCATCTGCAAACTTGCAGCTGGTGCACTCTATACCAAGGTCTGGAACAGGCTCCCAAGGGAGGTGGTGCTCTCCCCTACCCTGGGGGTCTTCAAAAGGAGGTTAGATAACCATCTAGCTGGGGTCATCTAGACCCAGCACTCTTTCCTGCCTATGCAGGGGGTCGGACTCGATGATCTATTGAGGTCCCTTCCGGCCCTAACATCTATAAATCTATGAATCGTCCAGGTTGTTGATGGAGACATTGCACAAAACTGGCCCCAAGACCGACCCCTGGGGCACTCCGCTTTATATCGGCTGCCAAGTGGACATTGAGCCATTGATTTCTACTCTCTGAGCCTGATGCTCCAGCCAGTTTTCTATCTACCTTACAGTCCATTCATCCAGCCCATCCTTCGTTAGGTTGCCTGTGAGAATACTATGGGAGACTGTACCAAAAGCCTTGCTAAAATCAAGATACACCACATCCACCCATCTCCCCACTTCCACAGAGCTAGTCACCTCATTATAGAAGGCAGTCAAGTTGGTCAGGCATGACTTGGCCCTAGTGAATCCAAGCTGACTGTTCCTAATCACCCTTTTTTTCTCCAAGTGCTTAGAAATGGATCCCTTGAGGATCTTCTCCGTGATTTTTCCAGGAACTAAGGTGAGGCTGAGTGTAATTCCCTGGATCCTCCTTCTTCCCTTTCTTCAAAATGGGCACCTTTTCCAACCATCCACGACCTTTCCTGATTGCCATGAGTTTTCAAATACGATAGCCAATGGCTTTGCATCCACATCAGCCAACTCCCTCAGTGCATCCTATTTGGCCCCATAGATTTGTATATGCCCAGCTTTTATAAGTAGTCCCTAAGCTCTTCTTTCACTACTGTTGGCTGCTCACCTACTCCTCAATCTGTGCTGTCCAGTGCAGTAGACAGGGAGCTGACCTTGCCTGTGAAGACTGAGGCAAAAAAGGCATTGAGCACTTCAGCCTTTTCTGTATCCTCTGTTGCCTTCTCCATTCATTAATGGACCTACACTTCCCCTGATCCTCATCTTGTTACTTACATACTTGTAGAAACCCTTCTTGTTACCCTTCACATCTCTTGCTAGCTGCAACTCCAATTGCGATTTGGCCTTCCTGACTTCATCCCTGCATGCCTGAGCAATGCTCTTATATTCTTCTCTAGTTATTTGTCCAAGTTTCCACTTCTTATAAGCTTCCTTTTTGTGATTTAGTTTACTGAAGAGTTCCCTGCTAAACCAAGCTGGTCTTCTGCCACAATTGCTAGTCTTCCTGTGCATCAGGATAGTTTGTTCCTTTATTCTCAGTAAAGCTTCTTTGAAGTACAGCCAGCTCTCTTCAACTCCTATCCCCCTTAGTCTGGCTTCCCTGGGGATCCTGTCCATGAGTTCTCTGAGTGAGTCAAAATCTGCTTTTCTGAAGTCCAGGGTCCTTACTCTGCTGCTCTCTATCCTTCCCTTCCTCAGGATCCTGAACTCAATCATCTCGTGGTTGCTGCTGTCCAAGTTGCTATCCCCTTCCCTGTTTGAGAGCCACAGGTCAAGAAGACCATGGCCCCTAGCTGACCACTCCAGCACTTGCACCAGGAAGTTGTCCCCCATATTCTTGTATGACCTTGTGTTCTGACTAGCATGCCATGCTGTATACAGATGAAACCAATTAGACAGTATCTGAATGACATATTGGTCAAAAAGTGTTGTTTAATTTTCTTTTAACATAAAAATTATCTTTAATATAAAATAAAAGTTTTTAGTTTAAAAGTCTGTTAAAATGCTTAGGTTTTTTTAATAAATGGGAAAAAAATCTATGTTTTTCCCTTCTTTTGCGTTTCCCTCTTTCAAAGGCACAACTGAGGAGAGGAAAATGGAAGAAGAAAAATCAGGAAAAACTAGCAAAAAAAGAAAGAAAAGAAAAGAACAAAAAATGATGACAGAACAATTCTGGTTTGAGTCATTTCTCATGAAAAATATTAACAAGCAAAATCATCTCTATTCTAAATTAAAACATAAGCTTCCTTGGTTCACACTGTTATCTTCTGCTTTGCTTTTGAAGTCCCATGCATAATATTGGCATTTTGTAAATCACTATCAACAGCACTATCAAAGACATTACTATACATTATGTCTAAACAACTATTGACAAAGAATGTTATTATGGTGGCAAAATCAAGCTATCAAGGAGTTAATAACATTAAATCTGGCCTTTGCTATGCATCCATAATTTATCCTCACCCCATAACTATATGCATTTTAATAGTCAGTAATTACACGTTTACATGCTGTTTTTTCCACAGGACCTGTCTCATTCAGTATACAGAACAGACAGTGCCCAGTTAAGAAGCAGTTACTGCATTTTGTTTGTGTGGCTGTAGATCTCATTTAGAGCACATTACTCAAACCCTGCTCTGAATTCAGAATTGTTAAATTTCCTAAAAGGCTTTTCTATTGGGCTCATTACTACAATATTTGAGTATTTCTTAAACACTAATTAACAATCCAATACACCTGCAAGGTGAGGAAGTATCATTACCATTACTGTTACAGATCAAGACAGAGGTACAGATAGGTTAAAGCCCAAAGTTTCTACAAATGTTGAGTGCCTGAGTCAGAGTCCTTAGCATTATATGGCAGTTATTTGTTCAAAATACATTTCTCATTGACTTCAATACCAGCTCTGAGTACTCAGCACTCCTTCTAAATCAGACCTCAGGCTATTAAGTAGGACAGTGTAGAAAAGTCCTGCTCACAGAGCCAAGGTGTCTGATAGGGGTGTGCTCCATCCAGTGCCTGAGCTCTAACCAGTCAGAACTGTGCAACTTTCCTCTGCACCATAGCTCAACCAGTTCCAGTTGGCTCTTGAGAAAGTCTCTTAGGGTAGAAATAGAAGTCATCAAATGGAAGTGGATGAGCTGTGGATAACAGGACTAAAGAAACATTACTTTATTATTTTGCCTGGTTTGTTGTCTTCTTTTTATACATAATATATGATACAGAAAATGAACGCAAATTCCAATAATGTTACGTTTGTTTTTGCTTCAAAGACTAAAGTATATAGCCCTAGAGTGCTAGCATATTAGTAAAATCTCCTGGATGTATAGGAGACACCTGAAGTCATTGGAGAAGTACCATTGACACTGCCTGTGGAAGATCCTTCAACTCCAATTGGAAGATAGATGCACCAACATTAGCATCCTCTCGCAAACAAACACTACAAGAATCGAGGAGATAATCATCTGACATCAACTTTGCTGGGCTGGCCACATCATCCAGATGTCTGACTCCAAACTCCTGAAGCAAGTCTTATTCTTGCAGCTCAGTCAAGACATATGCTCAAGAGGAGGGCCGAGAAAGCACTTCGAAGATATTGTCAAGGCCAACTTGAAAAAATGCAACATTAACATCAGCTCCTGGGAGACTATCGCCCAGGACTGCCCCCAGTGAAGGAAAAGGCTGCTGCAAAGATCTCAGTATTTTGAAACCTTACAATGACACCAGGAGACGGAAAAGTGGGAGTAGTAAAAACAACATGTCACGCATAGGCACTGACTTTGGTTTTTCCGGGTGGGTGCTTTGGCACTACTTCTGGTCCTACTCACATCCACTACCTCACCGTGAATCGCGGTCTAATTCTGACTTCCTGACACATAACATGCTTCTGTCATCTACTAGTACCAGCTTGTAAAAGCTTGGTTTTAGGGCAAAGTTTTTAACATAACAGAGATTTAACATAGATCATGTAAAACCAAAATAGCTGTGGCTCGTGGGTGCTGAGCACTCACTAATTTTTGGATTGAGAAGCAATCTAGTTCTCTAATTTTTTTGGTGGGTGTTTAAGCCCACCAAAAATTGTCACCTATGGTACCGTGGACTGAATCAAGAACCAGACACACCCATCCTGCGTGGAAACATATGCCCAAGTTACAGCAAAGTCTGTCTTGGATTGGCCTCCTCAGCTATCTTCAGATGCACAGATAAGACAGTCGCATAAGACAATCAACCTCAAATGCGAAGGATTGCTGAAGATTAGTAAAGCTTCTAGTACCTTTTTACCTGCAGAAAAATGTATGTCGTGTTATATGTGATGATGCACCACACCATTTCCACCGCCCCCCAACTCCATTTTCAAAATCCTAGATCCACCCATGATAGCAGTAGTAGATTGTTAGAAGGTGATGTGATAAGTGTACTATCAAAGGGTATCACATACGTTTACAATAACAAAGAAATGTTAGGACACAGGAATCTTGTGTCCCATTCCAGGTTCTGGGGTTATATCCTGGAGTCCAGACAGACACTTCTTCCCTGCTCCTCCAGCCTGATCCTCTACTGCCTCTGTAACACCAGCCTATTTCTGTTCCAATCTTATTTCTCCTGCTTTATTGATTCCTTTAATCAGTTTCTTTGTCAGCACTTTGGTCCAGTCCTAGGCTTCTTGCCCAAGCAGTCAAAATTTCCTTTCCTTACCTGGGCTCTTCATCTCTGTTCTGACTTCCTAGCTCCAGTTCCTATGGGCTTCTAGTCTGAATCCTGGTCCTTCCACCCTAGATTCCAGTTCTAGCTTCCTTCTGTAGGCTCCTCATTCCCATCTCCTTCCACAGGTTCCTTACCTTCATCTCCTTACCAAAACTGTCCTATTTGACTCCTCAGTCTCGGCCACTCCCCTCTCCCTTTCTTCTCTCCAGTTCAATTCCTATTACTTGCTATTCTGCAGTTTCTTCCTCCTCATTATCATCTTATAGGGCACCAGCAGCAGAAGCACTGCAGTGCTACAAAAGCAGCTTCTCTGGTCTGGTTCAAGCACCTAGTGCAACAGCTTCCTGCAGTTCAATGTCAGCAGCCCAGGCCTGCAGCTGGTCAGTCACTTTGTGAAGATAGCATGTTTTGAAGGAAAGAGCCCCAAAAAGAGCTGGGCCTACCAGAAACATTATTTTTCTTTAGCATAAATGGAATAGATATTGCCAAGATTTGAAATAACTCTGTCTGCTACCACTTTAACTATGGTAGCAGAGCCCTCTATTGTAGATGTAACCTATACCAGCAGAAGGAGATGTTCTGTTGGTAGTTACCCAAGCTCATTCACAGCAAAAGCTTGTCCAGCAGAAACCTTCTTCTGCTGACTAAGCTGTGTTTGTACCAGTGGTTTCACCAGCATAGTACATCAAATATGGGCTGTGATCTTTCCATGCACATATGGCTGATAGAGCTCTTCTGTCTGACCTTCATAATGCAAACTAAGAATGGGTTAAAGATTGCGAGGAATAAAATGACCCTTCACCCACTTAGAGAGACAACCATTAGTTCTTCAAATTCTAGCCCTTGATGAGTTAATGTGATAATTGTAATAGGCATAAGGATTCATTTTAAGAAAGTCCTAGAAGAAGCATATGAATGAAGCAAGGGATAATGTCAATTCAATAGGGTATGAATTATACTCAAGAATATGTCAAAGCTCTCTAACGAATATTGGTGCCATCTGCTACCTTCCACCCGTCATCCTTAAGGGGTAGGTTGCAGAGAAACTTCCTAAAAGTCACCTCCTGTTTCTTCCACTGCTTTTACAATTTTGGAACACATATTATTTGTGATTATAAACAACAGGTATTGTAAATGAACTGCTAGTTTGAGGGGGATTTTCCAAATTAGCCTAAGATCAAGATTTTTCCATTGTGACTGAAGACTAGACCATGCTGTTGAGTGCCCCAAAATGTGTAGTGTCTCTGGTTCTCTTGAGAGACTTCTGGGACAGAGTCAGAAGGCAGAGCACGCAAGAATCAAGACATATGCAGAAGACTGTGTGTCAAGACAAAGGCTTGGACCACTACTAACATGTTATCTTTCTCATAACAGGCACAGTTAGATCAGCATGTAAGGGCTGTGAGGCAACAGGACATACATAACATTCAGAAAATTCAGCTGACAAGATACCTAGTCTGTAAAAAGCATGTGCTTATAATCTTGGGAAAAGGCAAAAGGCATGTACATCCCTGATACTAAAATTACCTTCCTCTGTTACAGTTCCAGTACTTTCTCCAAAGCAAAGAGGTAAGAGATTCTCAACAAAAGTTAGAAATTATTTTGTTTTAAATGGCCACAATAACCTTTTTTTCTACTCATTTTTGGAAACGCTGTTCTGTTTTTGAAAAAACTTTAAAAGGAAAAAAAACCAGTCTGAATGATTTGGAAAATGTCAGTCAGGAAGTGTGGGGTGGTGAGGGATACAGGCTGTAGCGGTATTGGTCTACAGGCAACAGGAATCAGAACTCATAGTAGAAATGAGATCTTTTATTAGACCAACTAGATATTTGCAAAAAAAAATCTTTATTTGCAAGCTTTTGGGCACACACACCCTTCTTCAGGCATAGGAGAATGCAAAGATTGTAGTATTTCTCCTAGGTAGAAATTAAAATTCGTATTTCACAGGAACACTGAAGGTGCTGTAAGATCTGGTTGGAAAAGTTCATTTTGTGCAAATTAGGCTCAGATAAAAGTTAGAGCAGGCTATTTACCTAGAAGCTGTCTGATGGCAAGCAGATGTTGAAGTATGTTTCCTTCTGGTTATGATGTTTCATATTTCACAGAAGGGTAAATGGACTGCTCTCCTGGGTTAGCAATTTCGTTTGTGTTGAGGCAGCTTTGTGCTCTGTGAAAATGTAAATTTAGCTGACAGGAGCAAGTGTGTTAGCTTTCAGGTTTCTAGTTGTTGATTTTTGCTTCTGTCTTGTAAAATTATGAAGTTTTCATTTAAAAAATCAGGAAGGTTAAAGTTTGGCTAAAACAAACACCTGAAAATGTTCTACCTGCTATATAGCCAAGGCTGTGTCTGTTATTTTCTCAGTGACCTGAAGAAGGTTATTTGGTACCTGAAAGCTCATCTATTCCAGCCTTATAAATATCACCCACAAAAAGCCTTACCTCAAAACACCTGAAAAGAGGCTCTTATAATGGAAAATGTCAGAAAACATTACCCCTAGGTGGCACTACCACATCTACCTATAATCCACCTTTAAAGTACCTACTCTGGACACTTTTAAGAAATGTTTGGATGCTTATCTTTCTGGGATCCTATGACCCTAGCTGACTTCCTGCCCCTAGGGCAGGGGGCTGGACCCGATGATCTTACGAGGTCCCTTCCAGCCCGAATGTCTATGAAATCTATGAAATTTATTATTACAATCATCTATGCAGTGCTTATCAACAAGGTGCTTACATGAGCTTTATACATACTGGGGTAGCACAAAAACGCTTTTCAAATATAAAAATACAACAAAATGCCTTTCCCTTCCCTGACCCTCTTGCAATTAAACCAGAAATAACCCGGCATGAGATTTCCCCTCACCTCTTCAGATCTTCTCATGCAGGGAGTGGTATAAAAGATAAGCTCTACTATTCCTAGAGCATTGCTGTCCTCTGACTCCAAGTCCAGCTGAGCATGCTCTACGGGTCTGAGATGAAAAGGTAGAGATTGAGGGAGTTGGGAGCAGGAGGTAGCCCCAGATAGGGCAGGTGAGATGATCATAATCTGTCACCTCTTCTCCCTTAAAGATTTCCAGGAAACAAAAATATGCTTTAGGTCTCTGTTATCTGTAGAGCATGTCTTTTTCTCCACAGAGAAGGTAATGATCCAAAGAGTCTGTGAAAAGAGTTGTGCCACCACGAACAGGGGCCCTCCAAACGCAGCAGCACCTGCAGAGGTGCAAATCCTTCTGCAGTTATTCAGGGGGCCTCATAACTCCCTTGGGAATCTCCAAGTTTGTGGATTCTGTTTTGCAACATGAAATGACATGGAGAGGTCATTCCAGGCGGAGTCCTTCTATTTTGGAGGATTTTAAGAAGAGGCTGAATTCTTCTAGTCTTGAATGGTTTAGTAACTATGATTTCTTGCCTCTCTGAAGTAGTCTGAACTACCCTAGAGGTCTCTTCCAGACTTATGATGGACTCTCATAAACTTCTCCTATGGCAAGAAGCGATCCATCCATCCGTGAGTGGGGAATTATTATAACTATCCTACACACAGGTGAGGGAAACAAAATTTGAGAGACATGCCCAAGTTCATAAGTGGAACTAAGTGGAAGAAAATCAATAGGAATTTGGCATCCTGACCTGGAGTGTTCTGTAGTTTACACTCTACCTCCCCTACTACTTTCAACTATGTTGTAAACATTGTCATACAATATTAATTTTTTTTTGTGTGGCAATAAAGATAGTTCTGAATTTACACTGTTGTGAAATGTTGTTGTGCATGAAGGATTCTTTATTTTATAATGGCTATTAGTGTGTGTGTTTGTAGAGTTTGCTTGGGTGAAAATTTAAGAAGGGGCATTGCTCTGAGCTAATCATTTAGCAGAGGACAAAGATGCCTTACATAGCTGATGCTTCACATAGTTAATGGTTCTCTCAGGCTTTGCTATTTCAAATGCAGCAGCCATGATATAAACATTACCTCTGTGTACACACACATACTTAAAATAGCCCATTGGAAAATGTACTTTTTTATTCATTATCTTATCCAAGATTATGCTCACTGAACCATTCTTTTCAGAATAGAAAATGCATGGACTGCCCAATAAATTTGCTTTCTTCAAACAAATATTTTTAAAACAATTGTCCATTCCAACAAACCTTTACTTACCAGAGTAGGTAGTTCCATTCAATTCAACAGTTTTGAAGGGTCAGGCCCTAATAGATTTTAAATATTAGAAAGTTTGAAGGTTTCATGTTAATTGGACTAAATTTAATTCATAATTGAATTGTATTGCTAGTTGAAAATGTTTTATGATTGTTTGTAATTGCATCATAGGCAGCAGAAGAACATCAATTTTGATTTAGTAGGACACTGAGAATTAGCAGATAAGTGGTTCTGTTCTTGTTGTTGAGACTGACCTGCTGTGTGTGACCTTCAGCAAATCACTTCATTTCTCCATGACTCTGTTTCCCCTCCCACAATTTGTCTTATCTCTTTAGACCCTCAGCTCTTCTAGGCAGGGACTCTCTCAGTGTTTGTACAATGCTTAAAAAAAATGTATAACCAATCTTAATTGCAGCTAGTTGGCCCTACTTTGTAACCCATAATAGCAAACAGGCTTTGTACAGGGGATCTCTAGAGTGATCAGGGGGAAGCCCTCCCCACCCCCCATCCCTGACTGAGGCATGGATCACCAATGTAGCTTCTCCAGAGCTATTATTTAGGCCAAGGACTAGTAGAAAGAGTTATGGTGCTATATAATCAAAACACTCTTTCTATGGCAATAGTTTTGGCAGCAGCCGTGAAAGAAAACCTTCCCAGAACTCCAGATGTATAGTCTGGGAATGGTGCAAGAGGCTCTACAGCATATTCTACATGCATGGATCACAGGGTTTGCAATAACTTAGACTGCTTTATCTTATGGCAGTCTGCAGCTACCAGAACTTGCTCATCTTCTGCCCCTCCTTTCCCTCTGTAACATAGTATATTTTGCAGAGAGAAGTAAAAAGGAGCAGATGGCCCAGCCCTGTATAAAGTCCTTATGACCATGGAAAAATAGGACTAGAAGAGACCTCAGGAGGTCATCTAATCCAATGCCCTGCTTAGGACAGAATCATTCCTGTCTAAACCACTCCAGACAAATGTTTGCCTAACCTACACTTTAAATTTTCCAAGGACTGAGATTCCACAACCTCTCTAGGTTCTACCCTCATAATTAGAAAATTCACCTTCCTAGTTGAAAGATTAGAAAGGAGTTAGCTGAGTTAGTCTGAAGTTATGCAGAAGGCAGGGCAAAGTGGCACACTATAGATTCAGAGATGCATGAGTTTTTGTAGGCTGTAGCCCACTTCTTCAGATGCTACAAAATATTGCTCTGGTATCTAACCTAAATCTCCCTTGTTTCAATTCAAGGCATTGTTCTGTCTTCTGTGTAATTTGCTCATTGTCTTGTATTTGAAGACAATGAGCAAATCACCCCTTAGGCTTTGCTTCTCTAGATGAAATAATCCCAGTTCTCCCAAGATTTAACAATTACGCTTGGTAGGGCTGTGCGAAGCTTCAGTCCCTGATTTGATTCGGAGGCGATTCAGCCCGATTCAGTGGCCGAATCTCCGAATCTAAATCAAATCAGAGGACCCTTTAATCTCTCTGAATTGAATCAGAACCCGCCAAATCGATTCGGAAAGATTCAGAGATTCAGACATAGACACAGATTTAAATGTTTTTTCTGCATACCTCTAGGTAGCAGGGACTCATGAATGCTGCAATGCTAGGGTGCATGGAGTGTCCCACAGAAGCGCGGGTGGCTCCCTACTCTCCACTCAGCAGCAGACCCAGAAGTAGACAGGAAGCACTTCTGGTCCACTTCTGGGTCCACTGGGGATTGCACGGAGGGCCCCCCTGCCCCCCCCGGGCTCAGCAACTAGTGCCTCCTGGGTCTGGGGGGGCACTTGGGGTCCCCCCCGCAGCTGATCCAGGGGTGGGAGTGAGGGGCTCACCAGCGTGCTTACTGGCAGACCCGGAAGTGGACCAGACGTATTTCTGGTCCACTTCTAGGTTTACCACTGGGCATGTGGAGGCCCCCCCACTCTGCACTCCTGTGGGATGCTCCATGTGCCCCAGCATTGCAGCGATCACAAGCCACACCTGCTACCTCAAGGTATGTAGAAAAAAACTTTTAAAGCTGCCTATGTCCAAATTGCTGATTCTCCAAATCAGCATTGAATCTTCTGATTTCAGATTCAGCTGAATCGAATCAGGGACAGTGATCCGAATAAACAAATTGAAACTGTCCCTGATTCGGGCCAAATCCAAATCTGAATTGAATACGGCCTGCTTCGCACACCCCTAATGCTCAGTTTCTAAACCTGCAATCATTTGTGTTGTGGGCTTAAATCTCCACACTTATAGGGAAAACAACCTTCAAGCTTAGGGCAAAATGGAGGACGTTTCTTCCCTGAATCTGAGTTCTAATACATGTTGTCAGATTTGCAAAGATCATGAACCATGATCATTGGCTAAATCTCATAATTAGGTTTAAACATGAATAAATACAGGCCAGACATATATAGATCTGCTATGCACAACTGCATGCAGAAGCTTGGCAGAATGTACATGTAAGCAGAACTTAGAACATTCATTTGATGTCTGATTTACACATTCAGTGCCTGTTTCCCTCCAGAGGTCTATGAATATTATATGAGACTCTATGGAAAACAAACAAAAATTGTAATCTGTCCAAAGGAATGTATTTTCATGTTACAGAGAAAGCTACAATTGATTTATAGATCATTGGTAGACATCCATGAGGAAGCTTTCTGCACAGCAGACACTCTGAATGGGCTTGAAATCATATCCTGCTGTGCCTAGGTGTATACATGTTATTAAGCAGTGGCATCACTGATGTTCCACTGTGTGTTGAAAGTGGGATAAAGAGCAGTCACAAAGAGGAACCCAAAGTGTGAGGTGCCATTTGGGATTAGGAGGGAAAAGGTCTCTTTTCTCTCCTAATCCCAGAACCCATTCTCTTCCTGAGCAGGCCCCTGAGCACCGGCTGTCTGGGCAGCCCCATTCATATTGCCAGATTTTTGGTAGTGTGCTTGGAAGCAGTAAACAAATGTGCAGGTCCAAAACTATTCTCCTGTGAATCTCCTGTTTAACTATGTTTTATGCAGCATGGGTTTGCTAGGTATGTTTGAGAAGAGTAGTGCATATATATGTGTATATGCTGTTTTTATATTTTACAGTGCCTTGGCTCAAACTCCCAGGGAGTCTGTCTAATGTAAACATGGCCAGGGATAATTGATGTGGTTTCCAAACCTGTAGTAGGATAAAACATCAGAGCCCATCATGTGACAATCCACCATAACCTACCAGTTATCCTTATCCTGTCTCCTAAATGAGGCTTTCTTTCAACAGGATTGTTCTCTATGCTCAGCATACTTAGCAGTCCTTTATACATACCATCAAATCTTCTGTCTGGAAGCTGGAGACAGTAGCACAGCCCAGGTACCCAGAGCTACTTAAATAGAGTCACGCAAAGATGGCTAACAGGTTTTTAGCCTGAACATGAGTCAGCTATCTAATTCGCATTAGCCTTGTTCTTTGGCCTGTCTATTGCTCCTCCTAATATATGTTTCCTTAAAGGAGACCCAGCATATAAGGTGGGGCTAGCCTTGAACCCAATGACTCCTGAAAAAGATGCGCTTATCTACTACAAAATCAAAACAATTGCATGTTCCTTTTTAAAAATATGATAGCCACGCTGAAATAAAAAACACAATTCAATTCTCATGTGTCTCTTCATTAGCGTATTGACCAAATCTTATTGAAACCATTTGGATTTATATCCAGAAGGAGAAAAGAAACCTTAGGAAAAATGTAAAGGGAGAATCGGTGTGTATAGAATTAACCTTAGAAGGAAACTTTAGTATTTCTAGTACTACATTAAAAATTAACTTGGGATCTGATTATGACAATTTTACTGATCTTTGTCCTTGTAATGAAGTTGACGGCCATAAATAAGGAGCAAAACATGAATAAAAGGGGCAGAGTGTTCCCTGGCAATTTCTACATAAAAATGAAATAAATGAGAAAGGAAAAGAGAGAGAGCAGCAGGGGAGGAAGGGGGAAAAGGGGGAGGAAGAAAGAGAGAGAAAGAAACAGAGATTTGAATCCAAGGATCCTTTGCTATGTTACAGCATACTGAAGGGGAAAAATGTGATTCTGTAATTGGTCAAATATGGAATGGAATGATGGCTCCTTGTAGTTTTCTAATGGAAAAATCATAA
Source organism: Alligator mississippiensis (assembly GCF_030867095.1). Classification (NCBI taxonomy): domain Eukaryota; kingdom Metazoa; phylum Chordata; order Crocodylia; family Alligatoridae; genus Alligator; species Alligator mississippiensis. The sequence goes on along the minus strand of NC_081825.1, from coordinate 127,408,227 downwards.
GCTGCAAATAGTTAAATGAGAGCCTATATTTCTCAGCAAACATCTTAAATTACATATAAAAATCTTTAAAATGTTTCAGCTTAAGGGAGGCCCAGGTTCACTCTAGATCCTTAGTCTTTTGGGGATTTTGCAGTAGACCACCCACTGGGAAAGTGAAAAAAGTTGGCACCTCTACCTATACGGCATATTTAAAAGAGAGGTCTCCGACATACTCTGATGGTTTTTCCCAGTGGAGACTAAAATACTAATGAGAATTTCTAACCTGGCCAATGTGATTCAACAAAGTATTAAAGCATAAATCGCACATGGCATTACTTTCATTAAAATATTAGTGACTTTATTTACATGTATTTGGGCCAACCATCTTGCTTCACTCTGCTACTTGCATGTAATGTAATCAGCACACACTTGTGCAAATAAGTCTAATATTTCAAGGAAAGTCATGCCACGCTCCTTATACTTCCTGTTTCAGATACTATGTGAGTTGAATTAATTAATATAAACCTGTCTTTATCTATTACAGTGTCTCAGTAACGATGCTGTAGTTGTGGTTGAGATGTGCATGTCTAAATCTTACTCTCCAGTTGCTTACAAGCTTCTGTATTACTTTTTGGATGGAAAGATTTAATGACTGTTTGATAGTTAGTTTGTCAATGTTTTCTTGCATCAAACAATTTAATGTTTTCAGTCATCAATGAAAGTTATATCTGAGCCTTTATGAAGAAATCTGGGTTTAGAATAACAAGGTGTAACCTGGAAAAATTAAACAGAGTTGCTGAGTATGTGACTATGGTCATCAGAGCCTAAAGGTAGGCCCTTCAATCCATATTTTCTGTTCATCTGGATACTTGTTTATACTTTTTATCCAGATCTGCTCTGGATACTTGTATGATCTTAATCACATTAGTATCTAAGTACCTCATAATCATTAATGGATTTTTATACTCATAACACAAGGAAGGAGGGGGAACAGGTGTACAGTGTAAATTAAGTGATTTGCCTGAGTTCACACAGGAATTATGTGGCTAAGCTGGGAACTGGACATGGATGTCCTACATGCAACCTAGTACTGCAAGCCTTCAGCCATTTTGGCACCCAAATTAGTTGCCCGCTGAAAACCCAATCATATATTTCATCCCCATGTCCCTTGAAGAATGCTATCTCAATACTCCATCCTTACTTCACTAAATCCAGAAAGCCTCTAGGCATGGTAGTTCAAACAGCCTCAAAGCAACAGCACATCCTAAGACAGCTCCTCACTGATAGCTCCATTTCAGAGAAATGATGGCCACAAATACAAGATCCGCTCATGGAAATCAGGAGGAGAAGACAACATGACCGCTCTGGTTCCCGGCAACTCCCCCAAGAGTCATTGATGTGGCATCAAAGACACCCAGCAGCATCTGAGTGAATGGGAACCCACTCAGGAGCTAGTTAATAATCCATAGGCACCAATATACTGCACCAGTAGGCACTTTTGCCAGAGAGAGAACACAGGATTAATTTTATTGACTTATCTTTTCTTAAAAGCTAAAGAGGTTTGGGCCTGGTTAGTATTAATTCCCTGGGTATCTATCTAAGAGTGACTGATGCTGCAGTCTTGTGTTTTTTTTCCTGTGGTAAAAATTGCTGCTGTTAATGATTTTATATTTCCCATCAATTTGGCTGCAATCTGTGTTTACAGTCCTCAAATTGGAGGCATGTTGACAGATTAAGCAAGACTCTTCTTTAGGACTCTTTCCATTAGGAAGGCCAACTATGCTGAATATTTTCTGCTTGAATGTATATTATCTTAGGGCAAACCCTACTCTCTAATAGCTATGCAAATTCCCTTTGGCTTCAATGGGAGTTGTGACAGAGCAAGATTTATTATGGTTAGCTTCCTGCATATCGCATTAAGTTTTATATTTTTATGCCAGAATACACTAAGGGCCTGATTGGGTACCACTGAAATCAGTAGTTAAACTCAGTGGACATAGGATTTGTTCCCTTACTACACCTTTTTTTTATGTCGCCTAACCTTTTACATGTTGATAAACTAATGTGTAGCTGGTAAACTCAACTGTAATAAGTAATGATGAAATTAGCTGGAGAGCGGACACTATGACTGTTGCAATCATCACCATTATGGAATTATAGTAAGACGCACTTTCCATTGCAGTTCTCTCTACAATCCTTCTCCGATTTAGTTAATATTTTGCTTGCTTACTTAAACAGCATCTTTTTGAAGAATGGGAATGTTTCATTATCTATAGTTTATTATCTAAACCTGCCTCTATAAATATGCATATAAAAATGGTATATATACAAATTCAATGGAATTCAAAATAATGGTTCTTATAAAAACTAAAGGTCTGAGCCATTAACAACATTTCTCAGTAAGTCTCTTACTGTATGATCACATTTAGAGCAAAATGTCAGCAAATGTTCACCCGTGTGACAAGCTGAGGCAGCTGAGCTTGATGCAAGGCTGGAAATAAGACATGTGCCTCCCTCCTTTCCAGAGCACAGATTGAGGGAGACACCCTATGGCTATAATAGCCACTGTACTCAGGTTGTTCTCCAATAACACCTTGTACAATTACACATGCTTAGGGGAATAAGCCTAATAATCATGGACCCACAATATAGAACCTTCCCTTTTCCTTGCCTCTGAGCCTAACTATAGCTGTGTACACAAAGAACTCTTACAGAACTGACCTTCATGGAGAGGGTCCTCAAATCCAACTTCTTCCATCTCACAAACACCTTTCTCAATGCATCTGAGGCTTCTGGTAGAAGGAAAGGAGGTACTGAATAGACCAGGCAGGATAATACTTCCAGGTATAACAGTATGCATGGTCCTGCTGGCCATTCTTCTTTCTCATCTAGATGTGTCCCAGCTACAAGCTGTGAAGTCATACTCTTTTATGAAGATCATACCAAGAGCCCTTATGGTAGTGAAGGTGAGAGATAAAGCCATTTGACCCATGCTTCTCCATCCAATGACAATTTGGACCACAGCTCTGATTCAGCAAAGGTGGGCTTAATTTTAACTTTAAACCAATGAATTGTAAGCATGTGTTTAAATGTTTTGCTGAATTGGGAGCTTGGTTCAAAATTCCATTGACTTTGAGTTAAGAGATGAACATGTTTTTATGCACCTGGCTATATTAGGGCACACAAGAGCATGTTTTTGCTCAGATGGGATGAGCTGAGCATTTATACAGTATCAAATATGCATTTGAATCTCAACACTACATTATCTGTGTACTCAAAGCTTCCACTGATATCCTCAGGAGGTATGAGAGAGCAGGAATGCAAAACCTGGTCCCTAATAAGTGTGGCATGTTATATTATCCATGGTGTAATTATAAATGGCATTGCTAAGGCTAAGCTTTATTTTATTTCAAAAGCCTTTTATTTTACAAAAAGAAGCAACAGGTTCCATATGTACAGCCAAAAGAAGACAGCAGAGCACATACCCAGCCCTATGAGACACAGAGTGCCCTCAACTGCTGCTGAGTCAATACAAAATGGGGGGTTAGAGGGAAAGATTGTTTTCTTTTTTATTTAAAAGATCATGTATTCATCCAGCAATATCCATTTTCAGGTACTTCTGCTCCAGTAAATGGGCTAATGGTTTGGCTAGCACACCAGGCACATGGTCAGTGTGTTTTAAAAATCCTACTGCTGCAAAACTCATCTCTCTCCTTCGCTTGGCTCTACTTACTAAGCTAGAGCTGTTGACATGCTAGAATGGTTCTATCATCCCTGACTGCGTCACACTGAGAATATTTGTCAGATTTGTTGCCAGTTACCCACTGACTGCAAGCTAAAGTCTCTGACCTCCTGGCCCAGCCATCAATTACAAGTACATCAGTAGAACAAAGGTGTCTGGTAACATCAAAATAAAGCATGATTGAATTTTGGTGTCAGCAAAACACAGAATGTATTTTTATCTCTGTACAGCTATTTCCTATTTGTAATACTACATTAATCTGATTCCAACTCTTTGCTCAGTGTTATGCATATCGAAGTACTATTGTCCCAGATGCCTTATCTTCATTTTTCTGGAGTGAATCTTTACAATTTCTCTCAAGTAATGAGACTTGAGATAAGAATTTCTGCATGTGGGGGAATACCAAAGTTATATATCAGGTATCATTTTTATGCTGACTAAATGAAAAGTATGAAGCAAATACCTTAACAATGATCAAGGGTAAAAAAATGGTCACAGGAAGTTTTATGAAAACACATAATCTAGTCCTGAAACAGGGAAACAGTCATGATTTTGTAGTAAATGTTGCCAGAAGTCTAGGGTCACGTTCCTTTATTCGACATACATTTAACTTGAAGTAAAACAATTCAAACTGCAGTCCTAGTGCAGGCTTCACAGAAACAGTAAGTCAAGAAGATGGGCAGAGGAGAATCATACCTGCCTCCTCTTTGTCTTTTTCTAGCCTTTGCTGAGGTGCTGGGAGAGTGTTGTGACTCCCACCGTCCTGCTCTACACACACACAAACAAGAGAAATCATTAAATGTGTGATTCTACGAAGTGTAAGGGTTAGAGTTCCTGCTCTTTTATGCTCTAGTCCTGCCATCAGATCTGCTCGCAAGGACCCCTGCAGAGCTCCTGTGACTTCAGTGGCATGCCAAATGACCACCTGTGCCAGAATCAAAGTCTTTAGCTTCCAGCAGAGCATAGTTTCTTCAGTAGCAGCTCTCTGTACATCAGCAGAGAACCCAGTTTGATTTTTAATGTTGTGCCCATCAAACTACATGCAAAAAAAAATCCTAAAGTGTGGAAACTAGTGGAATTAATAGCAGACAGAAACACAATTCATGGATCCCTTGCTTTTTGGATAGGAGCATAGACTTAAAAGTACTCTGCAAAAAAAAATATATGTATATATAAAGAAAGAGTCTGTCCAGCCCTTGTTTTGTTAAAATATATTTAAAAAGTGTGATCATTTAAAAATAAAATGAAGAGAGAGGAAGAAGTCTCTTGATTTTTTACCTTAACTTACCAAGTCTGGTCTTTTCTGGATCTGTTGGAGAACCACTTGGGGATCTCCAGAAATGCTTATTCTGAACTGATTAAAAGGTCAGCATCATTATACCTGCAAAGCTTATTTTCTTTCTCAAGAGTTCATTGGACACTGGAGTTAAAAAAAAATACTCATAAAAACAAAACCCCAGTCTAACCTAAAAAGCCCTTCTGCTTAAAGGCATGTCCCTGCTCTCCCTTTTATTTTTACAAAGGGGTCCATCATTTCCAAATCCCCACTTCTTCCACTTGTTTCTATAATGTAGGAGAACTTCATCCCATGGCTAAAAATAAAAATTACAACCAAAAAAAGGAAAAAAAAGAAAAAAAAACTAGATTAGAGGCTTGGAGATGAAGTCATATGAGGAGAGACTGAGGGATTGTTCAGCTTGGAGAAGAGAAGACTCAGGGGGGACTTGGTGGCAGCTTATAAGTATATCAGGGGCGTAGATCAGGGCTTGGGAGAGCATCTATTCACCAAGGACCCCCAGGGGAGGACAAGAAATAATGGGCACAAACAAATTGAAGATCACTTCAGACTAGACATAAGGAAAAACTTCTTTATAAGCTAAGTGCTAAGGGTTTGGAACAGACTCCCCACAGAGTGGTAGAGTCATCCACCCTGACGGTCTTCAAAAAATGTCTTGACGCCCATCTTGCTGGTTCATTTGGTCCCAGCAGTCTTTTCTGCCCAAGTGCAGGGGGGCTGGACCCAATGATCTGTAAGATCCTTTGCAGTCTCTAACAGCTATGAAACAATGTCTTTACGATGCTGGATTGCCTTCTAGAGTTGGTGAACCATGATTTGTTCATCTTTCAGTATTTTTGTACTGTTGCGATGTCATAATTTTGCCAATTCTCCAGTCATACTGAAATCCTCCAGCAACCAGGTAGTGTATTAGCTTTTTATAACCCATGTCCTCTCGACTCATGTCAAAAAGGCTCTCACTAAAGGAGGCTCAGAATGAAGCACCGGTGTTTTGGAGTAGTAGAGAACTTCTGAGAACTCACATTTAGAATAAAGTCCCAAGGATAATCCTGACCCCTGTTAAATGTTGAATACCTGCTGGGTTTGAGGACCAGATTTCCAGTTTCTTCCATGGAAGGTTAAAAAAAAAAACACACCTCACTGATGAAAAAACCCAGACAAAACTCTGCTGGTGAATCTTATAGAGTTTTCTGGGCCCATATAAGGTGGTACCATGCAGAGGCGAAATTAGACCATCAATAGAGGTAAGGTGAAATAAAATACATGCAGAGAATGCAAGAATGCAGTAGAATCCTGCTGAGGATGTTAAAATTTATATTGTAATTATTTTTTCTAGTAAAGTATGTTGCAACATAGGCATATAGGTGGCCTATTTGCATTATGTATGGTGCCAATGAAAAAAAAAGCATTCAAGCATGTGTGTACCTTTAAACACATCCCTTTAAGTCAGGAGACCTAATTCATGTGCTTAGTTAAGCTTTGTTCCATAAAGGCCATTTTGTGAATGCTTTTACTTCTGTCTTTTACTCAGAGATGGACTTACTCATCTGATTTATCTTCAAATTATATAAGTCTTGATTGTTGTTTTAAAACAATCACTTTTGTGACTGGTATATAGATATATGGGTCCTGAGGCTGTCACTTAGTGTCTTATTTGTAATATAAAATCCATATAAAAATACACAGTAGATGTGTGTCTATGACCCCTACTGAGTTCTATATCACCCTGATATCATATGGGCATATCTCTTCTGATATCCATTAAAGCTGCCACAGTGGAATAAAGTCACAGCAACATTCCTCATGGACACAAAAGTCTGGGCTATACTAAACAAATTTTGCAAGAAAAGTGAACCTTGTGCTATTGTTGATCCAGCTCCATCAGCATTTGCAAGCTTGGGAGCCACAAGGGACATGTGCTGATAGTGGACTATGCAGCTTGTCAGTCCTGTGCAGTATTTCAAACAGCGGCCATTGTGCATGAGGGCTCTGAAAACTGTTACCAACAGTGGAGTAAGCAAGAGTAAACAGTCAAGCCTAAAGAAACTAAGATTATTATGGAGTGTGTAGATCTCACATTGGGAAGAAGAAAAACAGAAGGATTTTTATACAACACTTTGTAAAATGTTGGACATGAGGGGTAAAATCCTGGGGTAGGTTGAACACCACAGGTAAAGCGCTCCTTTCAGGCAAGAGGAGATTTTCCTTCAATCTGAATGGGGGCAGCATCTCAACCTGAATGACCAAGGACAGTTTTGCAGTGCAAATGGAAAACTTCTGTTATGGCAGCATGAGCTATAACAAGTTCGAAAGGCTTGGCTTGCTTTCTTTTTTGAACTAAGTTTTTTGTTTGCTTTTGCTGTGAGGGGAAGGGTCAGAATCGAGCAGGAGCCCGGCTTCATTCTTCTGGAGAGACGATGCTTCTCTGCAGAGAGATAACATAGGATGGTTACTGCTTCTGATAACATAACTTCTGTGTCTACTAAATGACCTACGCGTACTTATCACTCTTGCCTGGCTTACTGAACAGCCTAACCACCAACCCGGGGATACAGCTGCGCAAAAGGCCAATGGGCCCTATCCCTAAATGTTTTGCTTCTATAGAAAGAAAGGCAAAGGCAGCTTATCTGCCTATCACGTTTCTAAAAGGGGAGCTGTGGGTGCAGATCAGAGACCAGAAGTGTGGCAGGGGAGGTGATAAAGACAACCACTCACCAGGCACCCACCCAGCCAAGCTGCTGGCCCCTCCCCATCCAGTCCTGTGAGAGCTGGGCCTTACCTCCCATGCCAGGGCAGAGCAGGGCGCTAAAACCCCTTTCCACTGATGGGATCAGGGCTGGGGGTGTATGGAGCAAGACACAGTTGTAGCCTTGGCGCTCCTTGCTCCTCCTCAAAAGTTCTGGTCTTGGGAGGCTCCCTGTGCAGCTGTGCCCCCCACCCCCTTTAACAGCAAGGATCCCCTGATCTCTATTTTTTTTTAAAAAGAGCCATAAAAAGCCCTGAGATTGGCAATCAAAGTCAATCTGTGCAAGCCACACAGAATCATCTCCTGCAGCTGGTAAACCCCACAGTGGCAGGGCTGGCTCCTGTGACCCTGGCACTGGGTCCAGCCAGAAGCCTCTCAGCCTTAGGCAATGCACTTCTCTGCCTTGGGGAGGGGAGGGGAGGGGGGGCTTTGCTTGGGATAGGAGAGGCTGCCTGGCATCCCAAGCTGCTGCTTCCAAGGGCCTTGGCACAGATTCCCAGGCATTAAAGCAAAGAAACCCTTGCCACCCTCCCTCTCCTGCCCACCTGTGCATGCAGGCAGTCAGGGATTGCTTTCCTCTGGAGCCAGCCCCCTCTCCCCCACACACAGCCCCAGGCAGAAGCTCAGGTTTACTGGGAGTGGGGAGCCCCTGACCGCACAGGCCTCTAGCTCATAGCACCACTGGCTCTCTGGCATCTGCCCTGCTACTTTCTAGTGTGGGTGGGACAGTGAGAACTGGTGGGGATCAAAGCACTGGGATTTGAGGGAGGGGAAGTGACCTCTCGCAGTCATGCACCAGCAGCAGGTTTGGGGGGGGAGGGGGTGGAGTGAAGCCCACCTGCGAGGCCCACAGAGGCAGGGATGGCAGGCAGGGAGAAGGCTTGGCTGGCTCCGCGCGGGGAAAGTTTCTTGCAAGGCCAGACCGAAAGCCCTTCCCGCCCTCGCCGTCCCGCACCGCCTGCGGGGGAGCCCGGGCTGCGGCCGGGGAGGGGGAGCGGCGCCCGAGCCGCGCTGCTGGGTCTGTGCGCGGAGCCCGGCCCAGCCGTCTCCCCCGGCCACGCGCCTGCGCGCGCTCTGCGGACCTCGGGCCCATTGGACACGACAGCGACCGGTGTTATAGTATGCCATATACTGGCGTCAAGGTATGATGTGTTACCACGCCTGGAACGTACTGTGTAGTATACGTTGCCTATGATATTTATATAGAACATATCATATCATATCGGGTATTATATTACATCACCTCATGCTATAGTATACTATATGGTATTGTATTGTATTGTGTGGTACTGTATGACCTATTATATTAGGTTACCTCATGCTATATTATATTATATTATATTGTATTATAGTATATTATATTATCATGTGATGTCACCTCACATCACTTCTTGTTACGTTGTGTTACATTGTATCATGCTATATACCATGTTATATTCCACTGCATTATATTGAGTTGTGATATTGTATTATATTATGTGATGTTACGCCATGACACACCCCATCATATATTCTATTCTATTCTATTCTATTCTATTAGTATGTGGTGTCACCTCACATTTCATGCTGTATGTTACACACTATTATATTATGTCATGTTATATTACACTATGTTGTATTATGTTGTGATATTATATTATATTATATTGCATGATACTACACCATGTCACATCTCATCATATATTATATTATATTATATTATATTATATTATATGATTACATGATGTCACTTCACATCACTTCTTGTTATGTTATGTTACACTATATCAGGGGTGGGCAAAATGCAGCCTGCAGGCTGGATGTGGCCTGCCAAGCCATTCTATGGAGCCCCTGGGACCCCTAAAACATTTAGAAAATTAATATTAATCTGCCCTGGGCTGCCTGTCATACAGCCCTTAATGGCTTGCCAAAACTCAGTAAGCGGCCCTCTGCCCAAAATAATTGCCCACCCCTGCACTATATCATGCTATATGTCATGCTATATTCCACTATATTATATTATATTATATTATATTATATTATATTATATTATATTATGTGATGTTACGCCATGTCACACCCCATCATATATGATATGATATGATATGATATGATATGATCCGTGTTGTTATGCATCACACAAAAGGCATTATACAGGTTGGATGTTACATCTGCTATGGGTTGTGGATTGTCCGTGCCATGTTGTCTGTAATATCATATGTGTTATGTATATGTACCACACGGTATACATTACATGTTGGGTCCTACCTACTGTGCAGTCTGATGTACAGTGCCCGCGCTGTGCGAGTGGCTTTGTGGCTGCCCTGTCTCCTTGCTGGGGCTGTGGGTGGCGGCAGCAGGAGCGCGGAGCGATGCACACAGGTGTGAGCGGGAGGCGCGGGGGCCGGTCCCCTTCTCTCACTGCGCTTCTGCTCAGCTTTGCACGGCGGGGCCGGCGCCTGGCCGGGAGGTCGGGGGTGGACGGGGGCTGCGCTGCGGCCCCGCCGCCCGGGGGGCTAAGGCGGAGCTATAACGGGGGTTGGCGGAGCTACATGTCCCGGATCCGTCGCGGCCAGCTCTCCTTTCTGCAGCCAGCTGACATGGCAGCAGGGTAGCCAAATTCAGCCCAAACTTTCCGGGGGATGACCGTGCACAGAGACACAGCATTCTCAGCAAGAGGGGGAGGCGGGGGGGCGAACCCTTCAGCTGCCCTCTCGCTTGGAGATCAGATTATTTTGGGGAACGCACATGCCACATTCCCGAGGACCCCCCCATCAGACTACACATCGCCTTGTCTTGTGTCATTAGAAATTAATAAAGTCTCTGCTTTATGCACCTCCGATTGCTGCAATCGCTTGACCCGCTCGCTCTCTCTCTCTCTCTCTCTCTCTCTCTCTCTCTCTCCCTCTCTCTCTCTCACTGACTTCATTGTAGAAAGCTGTCAAGCCAGGGCTCTTGGAAAGGGCCCTGCAAAACAATAGCTTGGGCTTGGTCATCCAGGGCAGCAGCAGTGGGGCGGTCGGGGGAACTTTGATGTTGCCCCAAATTCCCCTCCTTCAGGCTCAAAGAAGAACGAAAGAAAGAAAGAAGGGGAAAAAAACTCAGTGCAGGAGCGGATGTGGAAAACGAAACAAAAGGCAAAGCTCCTGGTCCCTGCTCCCATTTGGTGTCAGGCGGTTCCTGGTGGCAGCTGCTTTACCAACTGCACAAAGAAAGTTGGGATCAAGCAAAGAATTCCTCTGGCGAGAGGCGATCTCCGGTACTCACCGACATATTTCCAGGTGATGCGTGTGCAGCCCCGCCGAGGCGGCTCCCACCCTAGGCTTTGTAACGCAGAGGTCCACCATCCCGGGGGGTGCAATTTGGTTTACAATTACAGAGGCTCAACACGAGTCCTTTTCTTCTCTCTATATATATTCCTATCTTCCTCTATGTATGTACAGAGGAAGATAGGAAAAATCTTTCTTTCTTATTCTCTTATGAATGGGTGGTGGCAAGGTCTCATATATATACATAGATATATAGAGATATATAGAAAGAGGTATACATATATATAGAGAGAGAGGTATGTATGTATGTGTGTGTGTGTGTGTGTGTGTGTGTGTGTGTGTGTGTGTAGAGAGAGAAAAGTCTACACACAGACTATGAATATATACATAGATATATATAGATAGATAGATGTGCCTATATATAGATATATGTATGACTCTCTCTGTCTCTCTCTGTGTATATATATATACATATATACATATATACACACACACACACACACACACACACACACACACACACACGGTCATATAGATAGATAGATAGATAGATAGATAGATAGATAGATACGAGACCGTGTGTGTGTGTGTGTGTGTGTGTGTGTGTGTGTGTGTGTGTGTGAGACCTTGCCACCACCCGGTCATAAGGGAGTAAGAAAGAAAGAAAGTAAAAGAAATTAAGAGCGGCGATTGGAGATATTTGGAGAACTGATTTTTTTTTAAAGGCTTTGATTTCGAAAACGTGGGTTTAGCAATCAATTAGTCCAGCATGGTATGGTGCTCTGGAGGCGTAAATCCTTCGTGGTTCCTGGATTATTGACTGTTACGGTCTATTGGGTGCATAATATTCAGACCTACACATGTATAATATGCGTACCAAAGCAGGCATTTAGCAAGGTAAATTATATGCCCTTGGAATGCTTAGGTATTATTGAAAGTGTGAGATGTGAAATCAGGCTGCACACCAGCGACCCGCGGCCATGGCTAGGCAGGCACAATGGAGAGGATTAAGGACACTTTCGAGCTGAACCCTGGCTTTGCTTGTGCCGGTTTGTCTGAAGTCCCCATCCAGGACTCGTCTGACACACACACACACACACACACACACACACACACACACACACACACACGCAGCTGGCCTGAAACGCACCCACAGCGTTGGGCTAGAAACACACACACAGAGTTAGCCTGAAATATGCACAGGCATGTCCACAGTGTGACTGAGATACACACACGCCAACACACACGTATGCAGAGGAGGACAACTGCTTCGCATTCACACGCCAGCACTGGGTGCAAAGTGAGCGCATTGCAAAACCCAGACTTGGAAGAAGGAAGAGTTGATGTGTTTTCATTGCTCAGATGTCTCTTGCTTCTTCTCCTCCCAGCAGAGCTTGGGGTACTGTATGGAAAACACCACGATCCTGGTCCCCTCCCAGGCACCCTGGCGTGTCCATTTTATATGATCCCGGGAAAACCTGCAAAGCTGCTTTCAGACATTCCTGTGCTGAATACATCTCATCTTAAATGTCGCCTATTTCTAAAGGCAGTCATTTCCCCGCCAAAAGATTCTCATGGAAGTTTTAGTGGTAGAAACGCTAAAACTTCTTTCTTTCTTTCTTCCTTTCCTTTCCTTCCTTCCTGCCATTTCTGCCAGTCTCTTTCTGTCTGTTTTTGTCTTTCTTTTTCTTGCTTCCTTTCTTGCTTGCAGTAAATAACTGCATAGGATCAAACTGCATAGGCTTGCCTCTTTTTAATTTCCTTTCCCCTTCTAAGCCAATCCAGAATTAGTCACTACAATGCACAGCGCATCCTGAAAATAATATTTTTAATTATAGAAAGTAAAACAGTTGCAGTTTTGTCTCCTGAATCACAAAGGTAGCAGCTAAAGGGGGGCACCCTGAATTCACACAACAAACAGAAAGAAACCTTTGACTATTACTTCAAGAGACTTTTGAATTTTTTTTTAAGGCTTATATTTGAAACAGCGGGACACAGAGAAAGCAATCGCGGGCTGTTTCTGAAAGCTTGCAGAAATAAACATGGCTTGGTTATTTTGCTTCGTTTGCAAATAGATCGTTTAAAAAAAAATCAGGTACCTTCGGGGAAGCGGTTCCAAGTGAACTCGTTGTGGGATAAAAAGGGCATTGTGTTCCCGGGAAAAGCACTGTGGTCAGGGGCGGGTGGGCCGTCCCCAGCTAAGCCCCAGGGCGAGCGGGCTCTCGCGTCTCCCTCCTGCTCCGGGCCCGGCGACACGGGGGAGCTGAGCTCAGCCGAGCCGCGCCGAAGCCGGTCCAGAGCGGCCTGTGCTCAGAGACATGCCCGCTCCCTAGCGCGGCTGCACTGAGGGCCTGGGGCAGGCTGCAGCGCGAGGTCTGCTCGGCCGCGGGGGGGGGGGGGGGGGGGGCGAAGGCCGCCGGTGCAGTTGTGGATTGAGATGTGGATTGGGATCCAGACAGCAATGTTTGTTCACACTGGGGCTCTCTGCCATTTCACTCGCCCGAGGTTTAATAGAGTCCTCAAAAGAGCAGCCGCACATCAGCTGGTTAATTTATGAGCCCTGGGACTTTTAAGACCCCACTTTATTTTCTTCTTCTCCATTAAAAATAGTAGATGTATATATTTACTACCCCAAATTGTTCCGTGTTCAAGCTGCCATCGCTAATAAGGGGAAGGGAAGGCAAGAAAACATGTTGATTTACGACCTCATCCAAACATTAAATCTTTGGTCAAGTGGCGCAGAGAAATTATGAGCCTCTGGACTTGAGGGAGAGAGAGAAATTCAGCCTACACCCGCCGGGCTGTGCGCCCCCACCGCGGGCACCCGGATCTCCCGGCCTCCGAGCCGGGCACGAGCTGAGATCCAGGAACTGGGGGCTGAAATATATACATATACATATACATATAGTTTGGATCTGGGATCTATATATCTTGAAATCTATCTCTCTCCAATATCTTGGGTCTGAGATACACACACACACACATATATATGAATATATTAAAATGAATATATGAATATATATTAATACATTCATGTTAATATATTCACATATATTCTATAGATAGATAGATAGATAGATAGATATTCATGTTCATGTACATGTACAGGTACAGGTACAGGTACACATATACCTGCATATGTCTCCATCTACATCTACCTCTACATCTACATCTACATATCCAATAGTTTGGATCTGAAATCTATATATCTGTAACTATATTTATATATCTCCAATAGTGTGTGTGTGTGTGTGTGTGTGTGTGTACACACGTACGTACACACACACACACAGTCCCAGACCCAGACTATTGGAGATATATAAATATTGTGTATTACTATAATATAGTATATAGTTCTATATCTCTATACTAGATATACTAACTATAGTATATATAGTAAATGTGTGTATACACACGCACACATATATCCACGTCCGTGTACACCCATACTTACACCCCCCCGGTACATGTACAAAAGGTGCACAAAATAGAAACAACCAAGCCAAGGCACAAAGCGAAGCAGCGGCCCGCACGGGAGAGGAAGAGCGCCGGGAAGGAGGACACTTTGGCGTGCCCCACGCCCGGCTCGGAGGTCCCGAGAGGAGGTGGCTGTCCTGCCCCGCCGGGAGAGAGGCCGGCGGAGAAGAGGGCTGTGAGGTCGTCGTGTTTCCCCGCGGAGTCAGGCCCCGCGGAGACCCGCAGCCCGGCGGGGCAGGCTGTAATCCGGCAAGCCCGGACATCACGCAGGGGGGTGGAAAGAAGGAAGAAGCGGCAGCCCCGCAGCGACCCCCCCTAGCACTCACCAGCATTAAGTGTTGACATGGTGCAGAGAATCGATTGGAGCCGGTGCGGGTTGGAGAGGTAGGGGGGTGTGTGTGTGTGTGTGTGTGTGTGTGTGTGTGTTGGGGGGGGGGGTCCGGAGCAGCCCCTCTGCCTCAGGCGCCTGGGAGGCTTCAGCCACAACCCCCCTCCCCAGCACCTCCACCCCCTTGCCCCACTCCGCCTTGCTGGGGGTGCCCAACCTGAAGCCCCCTGAGGATCCGGCCTGAATTGCATCGCGCGGGGGCCAAGCGGCTCCCAGGAACCCTGCTCTTGCCCCTTCCAACCTGCCAGGCAACCTCGCCCCCCACCAAGACCCACCAGTGCCAGATCCAGGGTCTCCCCTTTCACCCCAGCTGCAAAGGAGCCGGTGGAGGCGGGAGGTGACCCGCTGTCCAAAGAGCCTGGGCCCGAAGGTCTCGGAGCGGTTCCTCCAGAGAAGAGACGCAAGTTAATGTGCAGCGAGCGCGGCTTGTAAAGCGGGGCATTATCTGCGATCGCGGTCGGAGTGGCAGCGAGTCCGGGCAGAACAAAGGCGCAGTGTCTGCTCTGCCTGGAGGTGAAGCTGCAGGCGGGTCAGACACACCCCGGTGCAAAGGAACACGCACACACATACACACATACACACGCGGGTCCCACTCCTCCGAGGCCCGGGGGAATCCCAGTTCCAGGTCCCAGCCCATTCCCAGTCTCGCCCCGCCAGCCAGCTTCGTTGCTTTCAGTCGCCTCCGTGCTTTAATACTTCCCTCTTGATGCTGAAGTCCCAAATCCCCTCCTTCTCCCTCTCTCTAGCACACGCACTCACTCCTCAACGCTTTGCACAGTCCCAGACTTTTCCTTGCCAGTTCAGATGTCATCAGATGGGAGGGCCAAAGCTGTAATTCATCTTGATTTGCTTCATTGTCCCGGAGATTGCAAAGTATAATCCTGTATCATTTCACGAACAAGCAGGTTTAGAATGAATGGGTCAATATTATTTAAAACAAAACACAGAGAGCACGACCTTTCCCTTCAACTACACCCCGCAGTACAAGGCGCAGGAAACTTTCAGGCTAACCTCTCAACCTTTCGGGCGCTCAGAGCTTGGAGTGGTCTTTGTTTCTGCTAATGTCTGAAAAGGGATTTGGAGATGGAAATGTAATATTACATGAGAGATCGCTCTACTTAAGGGGGAAAAAAAGTGAGCGTGGGGGATTATTGCGAACAGAAGGTGTTTGTTTGCAAACTCGGGGGGTTTATTTAATAAAAGCCTCCTTCGCAGCGGGAGCGGTTGCTACTCCACAAGTACCAACTTTTATTTTTTTGACTGGTGAAATCTCGAGTCCAGCAGTATCAAGCGAGCTCTTTTCTCGGCTCTGTTCCTGGGAATAAAGGAATCTTGTCTACTTTGCAGAAACCCAGGGAGTTGCGAGGACAGAGTTTATTTAGCGTGTAACTTTAGAGGGAGGGATTTTGTATGTGTGTGAAAAACCCTGCAATTTATTTGTCTTGCAGTAAAAAATTACTGCCCTGTTTCCAAAGAAGGGGATCCAGTGTCATCGATCAGTCAATCATTCAGGGCGGTGCCGCTGCACACTTTAATTGATTAAAAAAAAAATCCAGACAAAACTGTATGCTGTATATTTTACTCCCATGAAATAAAACACATTTTTTTCATGTTTGCTGAAAAGTAAAACAATAATATTGTACGAAATGTTATACACAGGGCATGTTTTACATTGCAATTTCAGAAACATCATTGCATCCACCAGAGGTACTATTCTAAAACTGATATTCACACAAGGTTGTTTTTTTTTAATAATTATGTTAGAAACATACAGTGTCGCATTTAAGTATATACATTCCCTTGCTCGCAAGCGAAAAAATCCTAATCGCTTTCTGTGTAACATGCTTTATTTTAAAGCCTAACCTTTAAAAACACTGTTGTGATATTACTAACAACTGCTTTTATAAAATTAATTTGACATTTCGATATATATACATCCTTTCAGTCATTTTATGTTAACAATGCTAAACTTAAAAAATAACAAGCTTATAGTAACATTAAAATGTCATATCATATCCAGTCAAACATTTGTCTGTCCATATATATATATATATATATATATATATATATGTCCTTGTAACTGTTGGAAATACTCTTAAATGAAGGATGTCAGAAACTGTCGGAGATCCTTTGAAAACAAAGGAGCTATCTTATTTCAGTGGTTTCCTTCTCTCTCTCTTTTCTCTCTCTCTCCTTTTTTCCTTTCTCTTTCTCTATAGTGCCCATTACTTTCTAGTTTAATTCTCAGTCTCTGCGGGGAAGGGGAGGGATTCCCGTTCAGTATTTTATACTGGAATATCTCACACGGGTCTGTCCACAGCATATTGACACGCGCTCAGGTTGGAAGCTGGGTTCTGCACACTGGCATATCCAAAGCTGGAGTGCTGCTTGGCTTTAAGTCTCAGACTGGCCAAGCTAGAGTTACATGTGTCCCTATAAACATAAGGAGGTGTTGGAGGAGCATAAGGACAAGCTGGCGTTGGCACTGCAGAATTCAGGGAGGGATTGCTCAAGTTGTTCAAGTTATTCAGGCTGTTGAGGCTGGAACCGGGGACCCCAGTGACTGCAGAGGGCACCATGCTTGAAGACATACTCATGGAGGAGATGGAATTTGGAGGGGAGAACATGCTCTGAGAAGACAGAGGGTTGACATTCATAGAGTTGAAGAAAGGAAAGCTTTTGGTGGACAGGGAAGCAGAGGTCAGGCCTTTAGCTGCCCAGTTGTTGTAAGAGTAGCCCGGGTACATTTCATCGTAGGGCTGCATGAGACCGTTAAATTGCGGACCAAAACCGTTTTTGCAAAGCTCAGCTTGCTGGTTCCTTTCTCTCTTTCTCCATTTGGCTCTGCGGTTCTTGAACCAAACCTTTAAGGGGAAGGAGGGGGGTGGGGGGAGGAAATGTAAGACTCGGGTTAGTTATGCAAAAACTACAGTCGCCAACAGTGAGGATCATTAAAAACAACAACTCACAAACTCTTCAGACAAGGGAGCTGACCGGCGTAAGGAGCACTGCATTTCCCCCCACCGTGAACAGATATTGGCATGCTTAAAAAAAGAAGCATTCAGTAGACCCCAATCGCGTGGGCAAGCTCATAGTAATTGAATCCGCACTACCGACTGCAGAATTGCCAAAGAAACTCCACAGCAGCTCGGTAACATGTTGCCGCGGTGCCTTCATGTCTTAGGTTCATAAGGAGCAGCAGGCAAAGAAAAAAATAGGATCTTGTTTTTCACAACACTTCTCCTCTCTCATGCGACCCCAAAACACTTAGCAAGCCCCGGCTGGTGCTCCCAGCAAATTGACCAATCTCCGTGAGGTGAAGGGGGGAAAAAATTAGAAACCTGCAGATCGAGGACAAGAAAATGTCTGGAAACCAGCAGGCTTTTGGTCAGCTGGGAGACAAAAATAAAAAGCATGTTTCCTTTTACAGATCGCAGGGGTGGGGGGAGGTCCAAGACCTAATAAATCGGTGCCTCCACAGTTAATTAAACCTACAAGCTCTTCACAGGCTAATCTGACAGCAGTAGTAGTATTACTGGTGGAAGATTAGGGGAGGAAACAACTTCCACTAGCGAAAAACAACTTCTCAACCGATTTGTCCGACTGTTCTTAGGCAAAGCTCGGCCCTGACAACGTGCGAAGTGAGCTCCGGGGCAGACAATGGGAGCGTGAGCCTCCCCAAGCGCCTTCCCAATCCACATCTCGGGGCTGGTTGTGTATTGCGGCCCTTCCTGGGCTCCCCTCGCTGTTTACACTGCCCGGGCTTTTTTAACTTGACAAGCCCCTGTGAACTGCCCCCTCTGTCCCCGGCGCGGCTCGGAGCTATAAACCCAGATCGCGCCTCCCCAAACCCCGCAAAGCAGCCCCCACTTCCAGCGTACAACCATGACCGGAGAGGGAAGCGATTGCTAAGCAGTCACACTCGGCACTTCTTTCATCTCCGATTTTACCTCCCAGGAGGGCTAAATCTGCAGCGCTGCTTTCCGGAGAGTCTTCCTCCGGCACAGGCAGGACATGGCTCTCCGGCGCGGCAAGGACACGGCGTGAGAGCCGCCTCCCGCCCGGCACAGCCAGAGCCCGCTCCGGCCTCCTCCGGTGCTCCCTTCTCGGCCTCCCCGCCCAGCCCAGCTCCTCGGCTCCGATGCCACGCGTTTGCAAGGCAATCGCCACTTGCTCCCCAATCTCTATATAATCAGCTGCCCCTTATCCAGAACCTGGGATTTTTTTGAGAGCAGAACTAAGGGAATTCTCAAGTCGGGAGGTTTGTTATTGTGGTCGATAATACTACTACTGATAGTAATGGTCATAGTAATAATAGTAACAGGAAGAATAATAACAGCACTAGCTATAGCAGCAGCAGCAGCAATAATGCTACTAATATTTCTAACACTAATACTAATGATACTAACACCGATACTAACATTAATACTAATGATACTAATAACACCAACACCAATACTAGCCAATACTAATACTAATAACACTAATACCAATTCTAGCACTAATACTAATTATACTAACACTAACACAATATTGATACTAATAACATTAATGTTGCTAACACTAACACCAATTCTAACACTAATCCTAATGATACTAATAACACTAACACCAATATTAACACTTATAAGACTAACACTAATGATGTTAACGCTAATACCAATTCTACTACTAATACTAATGATACTAATACTAACGAACACTAATACTGATACCAACACTAATATTAACACTAATACTAATAACACGAACACTAATACAAATGATACTAACACTAATACCAATACTAACAGTAATACAAATAACACTACCACAAACACGAATGATGCTAACACTAACACCAATAATAACACTAATGATACTAATAACACTAACACCAATTATAACACTAAAACTACGATTAATGCTACTACTAATACTAATAACACTAATGGTAACACTACTACTAGCACTAACACCAAAACTAACACTAATACTAACGATGACACTAAGAGTAACAGTACTAGTACACTGGCACTACTGCTAAAGGCGATGCACTGATTTCCTAGCTCAGCAGCAGTTTTTGGCATTCCCCAGGGGCCCCTGCACCCCCTGAGCGAGCCACACGTCTTGGTTTGCACGTGGAGACTGCAGGCCCTGTGAGATGTGTCTGGGAGCCGCGGGAAGGGAGCGGGAGGGAGTTGCAAGAGATCCGGATCCGGCCCAAGAGCTGCTGAGGTCTCATAAATCAGAGCCGGGCGGGCCGGCGGGGGAAGCGCCCGGAGAGTTGTGAAACCAAACAAAAGAGAAAACGCAAGGAAGGGCACGTCTCGGGCGCCGAGGAGGAAGTCAAAGCCCTTGTGGATTTTGCACCTTTTTTTTCATTAGCAGCGGCGCAGGTTGCAGCCTGTCCCGGGCCGTGCTCCCGGCCAAGCCCGCGCCCTGCAGAGGAACAGAGCGGCTCGGGCCCGGTCCCCTCCTGCACCCCCGGTGTCCCGCGCTCCGCACCTACCCTCACTCGGGCTTCTGTGAGGTTGGTCCAGACCGCGATCTCCTCCCGGGTGGACATGTCCGGGTAGCGGTTCCGCTGGAAAGTGGCCTCCAGCTCCTGCAGCTGCTGGCTGGTGAAGTGAGTCCTCTGCCGCCGCTGCCTCTTCTTCTTGGACGGATCCTCAGCCCCCGGGTCCTCATTCTTGCTCTGCTGGCTTTTCTCTTTCTCTGCAAAAGCAGGGACGGCCCAGAGTCACGAGCCTGCTCTCGCCGGGCCAGGGCAGGCAGCAAAGCAGAGGCACCCCGGCAGATTGCATGCGATGGACACGGGCTGGGCAACACCCACACACAACACCCACATCCGCACACACACAACACCCACACCCACAACACATGCACGCAACACCCACATCTAGATACACAGCCCCGTACACCAACACCCACCCACACCTATGCATACAACTCCCACATCCACACACGCACAACGCCCTCCACACACCAACACCCACCAATACACAACACCCACATCTAGACACATACCCCCCACACATCAACACCCACCCATACACGCCTATGTACACAACACCTACATCTACAGACACACACACTGACAACACCCACGCACATGTACACACACAACCCCCCACACACAACACCCACATCCAGAGGCACGCAACACCCTCCACACACAAACCCCACACCCACCTACACACACCACCCACATCTAGACACACCCCCAACACCGACAACACCCACACACACTTAGACACAGCAGCACTCACACTCACACACACACAACACCGACACACAACACCCACACCCCCTCGCTACTAATCCCACCACCACGACTACTCCCCAGCTCTGCGCATCCAGCACAACCCCTGTCCCTGTCTCTGCACCTCGACCCCGTCCTGGGGCAGCTCCAGGCATCCGCCCCTGGATGCACAGCTCCCCAGACAGGTGGGCTGCCCCGTGACAGCTCTCCTAGCCCCGCACAGTCCATCCAGCTGCAAGCAGGTCTCGTGCGGGCCACGAGGAGCTCGCAGCGCGTGGATCCACAGGCCAGATCTCAACACACCTCGGTCCTCACGGGAGGGTTTCAATGGGCCGGCAGAGGAGTGCCTGCACGTGCCGCATCCCACGGCAGCTCCCGCAAGAAAGCAACTAGCTGCCCCGCTCTGCCCGGTGGAGGCGGCTCCGCGGGGTGCCAGTCCGGGAGAAGATGCTGCGGAGCCCGTGGGGCAGCGGTGCCCGCACGCGGTGGGAGCGGGGGGCGAGGGCCCAGCCCCGGGGTTGGAAGGATCGAGGCTGCAGAAGTCACCCAGGGGAGCAGAAGGAAGGGAGGCAGCAGACGCCAGTGGAGGAGGGGATGCAGGGGGCGGGGGGGGGAATCTTCCTCTTACCTGCGGCCTCGGGGCTGGAGGTGTCCGAGATGGTGTGCACCTCCAGCCGGTGCTTGGAGGAGTCCAAGGACGAGCGAGGCTGCCCGGGAGCTAGAGCAGAAGCCATGCCCAGTGCCGGCTGGTGATGGTGGCAAGATGAGGAGGAGGAGGAGGAAGAAGAGGAGGAGGAGGGTGAAGTGGAGCACAGCTTATTCCCGGCTCCCAGGCGCTCCAGGCTTAACGGGTCTTTCATGCAGTTCATGGGCAAGAGCAAGATGAGCGGGCGCCTGCTGCGGAGGGCTGTGCCCGGCCAGCTGCCCCGGCCCCGGGCGGCTCCGGCTTGGCCCCCGGCTGGGGCGGGCGAGAGCCAGGCAGCGGTGGGCAGCGTCCGAGGAGCCCCTCGTCCCCCTCTCGGAGCCCGCGGGTCCGGCGCAGCCTCGGCGGGAAAGAGTCTCGAGGCAAATGCACCCGGGGGCGCGGGGGGCTCCGTGGGGGCGGCGGCGGGGAGGGGGAGGCAGCAGCGGAGCAAGAGGAGGACAAGGAGCGGGGCAGAAACGATCAAAGCAAATTCGCCCCCCGACAGATGCTCCTAATAGGACTTCACAATGCGGAGCCGGGGCAGGGAGTGACAGGGGTGGCAGGTAGATGGTAGTATATCCAAGCAGCAGCAGCAGCAGCGGCGGCGGCAGAGTCTCCCTCCCCAGCGGAGTCTCCCCCTTTCTGCCTTGTGCACAGCTCTGCGCCCAGGCGAGCTGGGGACCCGCTCGGCTCCGCCGCTTCCCTGTTTGCCTATAACATCTTCAAGCCAGAGGCGGCCTTCCCCGGGCGGTGATGTCAGCCGGCCCCGTCCCTGCCTCCACCCCCGCGGCGCCCGCCACCGCCCAGGGCACGACGGATGCGGGGCCGGACCAATCAGGAGGTGAGAGGCTGGAGGAAGCCTCGGGTCCTCGCAACCTATCAGCAGGCTCCGGCCCCGGGGCTACTGCAACCTGCTCTGCCCCAGCCGCCAGCCGCGGGGGCCTGGGGCGGGGAAGCGGGGTGATCTCACGGGCAGGCGTGTGCCTCTCGGGGTGTGCGCCGGGGGTTCAAGTGCTCCTCCAGATCACTTGTAATCCCTTTGCAGAGCCAGGCGGGGAAGCGGCGTGATTTGGTGTCTAGACAATTGTCTCAAAAGGAGGCGTGGCGAGGGAGGGCAGAGAAGAGCCGACCCACCCCGGCTCTTCGCTTTTTTCCACCCAATTTCTCCAGCCGCCCTTGAATCGCGGGGAAGAGCAATGCCGCCTCCTAACTCGGCATCCCAGCCGAGCCCGGGGCCGCCAGGGGGGCATGCCCATGCTGATAGCTCACCCCTGGGGGCTCAGCATCGCAGCTCCCCCAGGGGCTCCCCAGCAGGCAGAGCACAAGTCCCACGGCCCAGGGTGAACGCGAGTCGAGACCTAATGCTCCTTGAACAGCCCTGCGGGGTCGTTTCAAGTCATGGCGAGCTTTGAAAATGGCTCGCAAGGCAGAAGGCAAGACCGTGCCTTATGGTACACAGCACTGCGGTCTTCACTGGTGCTTTTGGAAAGCTGAATAGTCCGCCTTTGCCTTCATCCTGCCTTTGCGAGATCGTCAAATGAAAGAAGACAGGCCAATTTCTGTCTTTCTGCCTCCTTCCGTCCAGGGCGGGTTCAAAAGTCTCCTCACACGGAAACTTTCCAAATGCCCATTCTTTTTTTTAAGGCCATTTCCTTTTCCTGCCGTATAGAGCACATCACCCTGCCGAGTAAGACACGCATTGTCCATGGGAGAGGAACAAAAGGAAGCGAGAACACCAAGTAAAGGGAGGTGCCCTGCCCCTGCCCCTGTCCCTGCCCAGGTGCAGACAGTCTCTCCTAACCCCATTTACATTGTACATTTTACACCAAAGACCTGGCTACTAAGAAGAACCCGGTGACGTTTTTCAGAGGTCTATTTCCAGTCCCAAACTCATCCATAAATCCCACACGCCCAGAACCAAATCCTTCTCCTTCCCCCGCCCCTGGCACGATTCAACTCCAACTCCCAAGGCAACAAGGACAGAACATGGCTTTATTTTCTCAACCCAAACCCCAAACCACAACCCAGTTAGTGACCCTGGGGCAGTATCTTCTCTCTGAACCCAGGAACTAATCTCCTTTCTCGGTGTTGCAACCGTGCTATTATTTATCAGGCGCGGTGATACTGTTGCACTATGCAGGGCTGTGATATTGGAGTCAATGATTTTCAGTAGAAAAATAGGGGGTGAGGGTCTTCGGCAGTTCCAGCCCCGTGGGATTGTTTGTCCTTCCTTGTAATCCGGCTCAATGGAAGATTCTACAATCAGAAAAGCCTGCCCCACAGATAAAGCCAGAGACAACTATGAGTTGGGTTTAAATCTATCACTCTTGTCTCCTTTGGATTGGATCGCCAGAAAACTCCCCCTCCCCACAAAAGTCGGTAGGCTCCAGAGCTTGCCACGGGTTTTCTACTCCTTGATGAGAGAGGTCCTGATTAGTAATGGATGGCACGAACTAGCCCAGACACTGAAAACGTGGGTGCAAAGGTCCTTTACTTAAAATTCCTCTTCCCATTTCCAGACATTGAGGAAGCTGCAAAAAACTTCCCATAGACTGGGCCCTTCTTAAACCCAAAGACATCTTCCCTGTTCCCCTTCCTTATATCCAGATTTCCCCTCCCCCCCCACCTCCCCTTGCTGGGTCCTTCTTATTAGCTGGTGCTCTCCCTCCTTGTATCGTTTCTTTGCAATCGTACTTATCACTAAATTATCCATATTACTTTAGCAGCCTGTTAGTAAAGAAGGTTAAATTAATTTACATTCTGCTCATTATCTGGTGTTTAAATGACGTGTTTTTATCCCTGAGATTTGGCAAAGAATCTCTTTCCTCAGACCCCGCAGCGTTTCGATGGAGACAATGCTCTTACATTTGTAGTGGATTTTAATCTGATAAGACTCTAATTTGCTTAAGTCTTTTAAATAGAGGGTTTTAAATGATTCTAGCCGTTTTCTTATTGAATTTCCTCTAATTCCCCCAAGATCATAAAGTATATGTGTAAAGTAAATATTTCCTCCCTTTGCACCGGCAGGAGATGACCTATAACTAAGTCAATATGAAACCAGATCCATTCTGCACAATTTGTTTACTAATCATATCCGCGTTTCTTCTTAACCTCTCTGTAAGACTGTGGTCCTGTCTTCATAAATCCCCCCAGCCTCCTTAATGAATGGACTCCATTAGGGACAAAGCAAGGAGTCCCAGTGTCGCTGTTGTCAGCGCAAGGCTGGGACATTCCCCCGCGTTAGATATGAAGGGGCACAACTTCTGCAAAGTTGTGCAAAACTGACTTCTTGGAGACTGAGAGAGGACCCGAGATTTCTAATTCTGCATTGCAGGACTATAAATAAAAAACAACTGCTTGAGGGGAAAAAAAATAAGGGAAGACCTAGATTACCTTTGAACGACTGACTCATGAACAAGAGCCTTTGGTTCTACGACAAACAAAAGCGGGAGGGCTGGAAGAATGGTTCCAATTTTATTGCGGGGTACAGGCTGAGCCTGTGTGTGTGCTTGGGAGAGTTAGCCTTCATTATTTTATTTTATTTTATTTTATTGAAGATGCGTCTTGTTAGTGCAGAAATGCAGTGGTTTCCCTGTGAATCCTGCGATCGAGAGGAAGAGCCTTCTGGTTTGGAAGCTGAAAGGCACTTATTATGCACTTTGTGGGTTCCTCTGTAATAGGATGTTGTGTTGAATTCTAACTTGTTTTAGGTCATAAATCATTATGATTTTTAGCTTCTGCCACAGCTTTGCGCTGGTCAAATTTGTAAACAGGACTCCTCTAACACGCTCAAAGCCACGAGGGAACTTCAGCATAGATGCGATGTCTGGTCCCCGGACAGGACACTTAATTCGAATTATTTTATCTTCTAACTGAAGGGTTTTTTTGGGGGGAGGGGGTTATGGGGAGGATTTTTGTTGTTGTTGTTGGATGGGGGGCGGGGGAAGGGAAGATAGAAGGCCCTGAGTGTTTTAGATCTGACAAAACGCCCTGCGGTTTTTGACGCTGTCTTTAGCAACCGATTATGCATATAGACTTACTCATTGCCAGGGTTGTTAGCTGTAGCTGTTCAAACCCGTGTCCGAGGAAACACCCCGCAACGTAAAGGAGTGGATCCTTGGATCTGTCACTTCAGTTCAGAATAAAATCAGACGGCCAGCTCCCAAAACACACTCTGCTCTGAACTCAGAGAATGGCTGTGTGGCCAGAAGTGCTCTCCTTTAACACGCATTTGTTACAGATTACAAGTTGGAATCTCTCTCTGTCTGCCCTTTACGTCTCTCCCCCTTCCCATAGGATGGTCCAATTTCTTAATTAAATAAAGATCCATCCCCTCCATTTTGCTCTCGGTATTGTCAGCTTTTTCCTGTTGTTATTAGAACCGTCAAGAATAATTATGCATATAAATGACTCCAGCACGATTCTGTCCTATTCGCTCAACAGACCCATTTTACGCATTTGAAGCTCTGAGCTGTTAAATCGCAGAACCGCCTGGTTGTCAGGCTCAGATGGAAGAAAAGCTCCAGCTACAGTCATTTTTTTCTTTAACAAACGCTTAAATTCCCGGGACCCTGTTGGGTTCCTTTTGTTTCTTGTGTGTAGCTTTCAGTTAAACTTCTTCCCCCATCTCGGTTGTCTAAATCAGGTAAAGTTGGCCCCATTCTCCATTCGAGATTTTATTAAAATAACCACGGTGCTTAATATGAACACCCTTCATATATTAATATATTTAATATATGAACACATAGAACCCAACTAAAAATGTGATTGAAATTCTTGCTGACCCTATCGCGAAGCATCTCCCTAAAACCTAGAACCACTTCTACCTGAATGCGGGCAGTGGCGAGTCCGGGTGGGGACGCATCGGGACGTAGGGAAAGTTGCATTCACTTATTTACAATACTTTGATTAAAACACCGCCACTGCATTTTTTTTTCCCCAGCCAGGAGGGTAGCTAACATTCAGCATTAGTTGTCATGGTGACCATAAATCACATAAATCCAAAAATACCCACCTATAATCTGAGATGAAGCTTTTATTTCCCTAGCGAAATAATATTTTAAAAGCTGTCAGCTGACAAAAAAGCAACCTAATTGTAGTCACCCAAGTAATGTATTACTGGGAAAGGTTTGAATTAAAATGTCAAAAGTGTCTGGGTTGTTTTTTTTTAACTGCTGGTAAAATCTGTGGTGCTGTTTCCATTCGAGAAGCTCCAAATGAAGTGATTCTGGCATTTGTGATTTCTAATACACGCGCGCGCACACACACGCACGAGTCTGTACAGGCTGCACCAGGCTGTCAAAGAAAAACAACCTTTTGCTGAATTACCCTTCATGTTTAGTTTAAAAGTGCTAAGGCTTACTAGAAAAGTATCCACGTTGAGCCAGAGCTCAGGGTATTAACTAGATTCTAAATAATGGGGATTTAGAGAAGGGGGAAAGAAACTTTTATTATGGACAGATTTCTTTTTTTTTTTTTTTTCTTGCAGGGTGCCTGGTCTTTCCTCTAAAACAGCTGATGCTGACCACTCTTAGAGACATGCTCCCAGATGAGCTCGTTTGATCCACTATACCCAGCAAGCCCCATGCTCTATCTATCCAGGTCATTGGTAACTTTTAGGTGCCTCAAGCCAGCTTCGGGGGACAGTGGTTGAGCAGCTCCCTAATTTTGCAGAGATCTGTACTTAGGAAGCCCCAGAGAGCTGGAAACAGGAGCTGAGGTGACCTGCTTAGCGGGCTACTGGTGTGTTTGCAAGACACACTGCAGGTATTTATTTTCCCACTTTTGCCTTTATCTACTATAAGATCATTGTTTCTAGACGTAATACTCTCCTAAATGGATAAATTGGTTCTTATGTAGAGTCTCCAGCTAGTCCTGTTGTCTTTTACCTTTGGCTTGTTGTCTTTCGCCTATCTTGGATTACCGGGTATTCTCCGAGATGAAGAGCCATTAATTACCCATTCAGTCAATATTAGGAAGTCTACAAAGCTTTTTACATAGGATTAAGAAGACATCAGATTGTTCCATTAGTATATTCCTCCTCACGAATAAGCTTTCGTTATACATTTAGTTTTCCCTGGAGCCAGTCTAACAACTGCTGCATATATTATTGTCAGGCGACGGCGGAAAAGACATATCAAAGGAACAATAACTTTTCATTTGCACTTTGCGCGGGCCAGAGGAAGGCAAACGCGAATTGGGCGCAGGAGCTGCTGGAAGCGCGTAGCCACGGAAAGGGGAATCAATCAATGTAGCCTCAGTGGTGTTCATTAAGGACCTGAAAATCTCTCTCCCTTCCAGGCTCCCCGCATTCATTGTGCAGCTGGCAGGCCCTTCTCCACTCCCGGGCCATGCCAAGCACTACCTCAGCTCTCTCACAATCCTTTCCACGCCAGTTCTCTTGTCTCTAATGTTACTCAGGCCAGTCTCCTCCAAGCTGCTCCTAGAAAGCCTAAATCCTGGGCAACTGCAGTACAGCAGAGCAGCATCTCCTCCTGGCGCTCCCTCTAAGCCGGGGTGCCATTTCTGAGGCCAGTGGCACATTATGGTGCCAGGGCAGTGCCCCTGAAACTTGTAGCAGGAGAAAGAGCTTTTCTATTAGGCTGAGAGCTAGGCACAAGTCGCCCTTCACACGCTTGCGGTGGGTTAACTCCTGCTGTTGGGGTCCCACAAGCAACTCTGATGAACGGAAGTTCCTATATACCTCCCCTATACCTGTATACGTGGGCTGAAAATAAACGAGAAACAGCACCTCCTCTGAGCCTTTAATTTTGCTAGGAAATATGGAAATAGAGGGGGACGCGTAGATTTTTTAAAGCTATGGCATATTCCGCTAAAAGAAAGATGAAAAAAAATTATTATAATTGAAATAATCAATTTGTGATGCTGGGAGGGATGAAATACTCCAATACACCATTTTTAGCAATTGCATGTTAGGAGCCTGCAGTTTCAGTAGTTATTGATCACCTAACAGGATTTCTTACAGGGAATTTACAGAAGTAATGAATAATATTTAAAAGATATAAAGCATCCTGAGCCAAAGCGTTCAGGACGCTGTATGGACATAAAAGCGAAATAATAAAGTCTTTTAAAAGAGCAGTTATAAAAGACAATAATTTGTACGTGTACTTTAGTTTTAGGAATTTTTTTTTTGAGCTTTATCAGCCAGAAATAATTTTCGTCAATTCATTTTATAGCTAAAGATAAGATCAAAATATTTCCATTTCATATTTCATAGCAGTGATTTTTCATATCGCTATGTCCGAAGTCCCTTTTCTTTTAAAGTAATCTTTACATTGTGTTCTGCGAAAAAGGTTATGTGCTCACTGGTGTGAACCCAAAAAGCATTGATTTTCTGTAGGCTGTAAACGAATATGGTTTTTCTCTCCTTTTATATAACTGCCTGTTAACCCAACACTTATATGGACCCCAAAGGGAACTATAGCAGGCTACGGTCCTTAAAAAATCGTTTCCTGCGTCTGTCACCTCCCTTCCTATTACAGCAGTTTGAAAAAAAAAAAGGATTGACCGGAGGACAAGACTTATTAGAAGTAAATAACATGAAATATGAAGTCGTTGTATTTTCTTCCAAACACTCAATACAACAACAGCAAGGATAACGTGCTGTAACACGAAATAAAGCCAGGGAGCGATTTTCTTATTTTTAGTGACTCTCCACTTACAACTGAGGACATTTCTAGAGTCATAATTATCCATTAAATATAAATTCACACTCTGCATTCGTAGATGGCGCTACTTATAGCAAGGCCCACTAAACAGGAGCTTTTAAATATTCTCCAAAAAATACGGCAACGTAATCACGTTTTTCAGCATTACTTTAGATCAGAGTCATTTTTTACTCAATGGTATTAAACATGTTTAGATAGCCACTTCCCCTTCAATCCGAAGGCTAGAAAAATAGACGTATTGATATTGTACTAGGCAGGAAATTTTGTGTGTTGTACAATAATCCCGTTTCATAATTAATGGCTAAGAAAATAGCCATTTGTTTCTCAGCAAAGGAAGCCTACGTTACCATGTCACAGAGCATATGAGGATTTCTCTTTTCTAAATACTTAGCAGAATAGAAGTGGCTTGTAAGGACTCATAAATTTATTATATCAGAAAGGTCCCCACTTCCCCATTACATCGTGCTACAGTCTTTGATTAAGACCACCTGTTCATTGAGGGGGGAAAACCGGTGAAGGGTAAAAAAGGCTTTTGTTGTTCTCAACCATATATAAAGCGATGTCATCCTGCAACTCCACGCTAGTTAGCAGTTATTACTTGTCTGGGAAAAAAGGTGTCAAACATAGGTAAACCCTGTGTTCAATTTAATATCAGGTATGTTTCCGGGATTAAAATGATTGGGTCGTAATACCTATACGTTTGGAGTTGTCTCTGATCGTGATTTTTTAACCAACGTTGCGTCTAATAATTTATTTTTATGAAGGAGCGATGAAAACTTCCAAAGGCAATGACACAAGAAAGAAGGAAGGAAGGAATAGGCCACCAAGCACCATTGCCACGACTGAAATCGCTAGACGTTATCTGAGAAATATGACGCTACTTAGCCAAATAGGGGTAATACCATATTCTTCCAAGTAAGTGTTTAACCACGGGACCGGGGATACTTACATTATTAATTCAGTCTAGTTTCCTGTATTATTAATTCATCTTAATGTATTTTATTTAAACAAAATCACATTTATCTTGGCTTAAACGGACTCTTGAAACACAGAGCGCTTTGTTTTCTTCTTTGTAATATGTTTGCATTGCTGTTTTTCTTGATTGCACATTGCATTCGCCTACGAGAGCCACTCAATTTGGGATCAGGAATAGCGAGATCCTGCCTTCAATGAAAGCTAAATGCTTTTCGGATGCCTATCCCCCACCCCTCCAGAGCAGACATTTCTAGATGTCAAGGGGGTAGGACTCGCCACACACGAGAGAGAATTTTGAGTAGCAGTTTTCAAAGAGAAGTTTACTTTTGGCGGGGAAGTGAGGGATAATGCCCAGATCTTTCGGAATAAAGCACACAAACTAGACAGCAATGCAACTACAGCTGGACGGACCGCAGGGCTTAGCATTTCCAGGAGAGGACGAGTGATCGCTCGCATAATCGACAGATCCTGTGCCTTGAACTCAGGCAGACCCCCCACCCCCGGCCCCAGCCACCACCTCCCTTTTGCACTTCAGTCCCTTAGTCAAAAATTAAATATAGCACTGCCCGCGGGTGCACAGCGAGCGGCGGCCTCCGGAGCTGGGCAAGGAATCGCTTGCATTTATCGCGCGACAGCTTTCCAACATCCCCCGTACACACACACACTACTGGTCTCTCTCGCTCTCTTTCACACACACACACACACACACACTGGTCCCAGACACACACATACTGGTCACACACTTACACACATACACACACATACTAGTCCCATACTCTCACATGCATATACACTGACCCCATCCACACACACTGGTCTCATACACACACACACACACACACACACACACAGACACTCAGGTCCAATACACACACATTGACCTCTCACACACACACACACACACACACACACACACACACACACACACACACACACGTCCCATACACACGACCTCTCGCCCACACCGGTCCCAGACACTGACACACACACTGGTCCCAGACACACAGGTCACACACACACTGGTCCCATCCGCACACACACACATACACACACACTGCCCCCCCACACACACTGGTCCCGCACACACGCACACTCTGGTTATACACGCATACACGCACACGTCCCAGGCAGCTCTGTGCCCGGCTGGCCGGGCTCGGTGCGTGGCGGCGCAGGCCCGGAGCAGCAGAGGTCGCTGTTGGACCACGTTTGAGCGCGGCGGGGCCGGAGAGGGCTGCGCTGGGCAGGGAAACCTCCGCGGAGGCCCGGGGGAGCGCGCAGCCAAGCACCCGCTGCCGCTGCTCGGCCCCACGCGCGGCCCGGAGGGACAGGGGCGGGGGCGGCGGCCTACCGTGGGCGCTGGGATGCTGCCTGCCGAAGAGCTTGCTGCTGGTCGCCTCTTTCCTGCTGTCCGCCGAGTCACTGAAGTCCCCCTTCTTCAGGTCCGTGTCCTTGGAGAAAAGGCATTCGACGGCGGCAGGCTGCACCCCTGCGCGGGCACAGAGAGGGCGAGGCGGGGGCACAGGGCGGTCGGTCAGGGCCGCAGCCACACAGCGGGGCAACCCCCCTGCCCCCAGCCCGGAGAGGGGTCCCTCCCTCCCCACCCCTGGGGCCGCCACCGGGGCCGAGGGCACGCACCCCTCTCTGCGCGGGGAGAGGGCAGCCTCATGTCCCCGCACCGCCTGCCCCGCGGGGCGCCAGGAAAGCCACGGGGTTGCAAAGCCACGGCTGGGAAAGAGCTGGCCTTACCTAACTGAACACACGCGGATACAAGTTTGCGACAGTTGGACTCCATTACCCGTTATCTGCAAAACATTAAATGGATCGGGGTTGGTTGGTTGTTTTTTTTTAAAAAAAGATGAGCACTTCAGAAGAAATCATTATCATCATCGTCATCATCATCATCATCACGGCTAAACGACCTCTTGAGGTCCCTTCCAGCCCTACTTGTCTATGATCTCTATGAAGATCATCTTCGTAAGAAGCCGGGCTGTTTTCCTAAAGATTGATACAACATCCCAGCAAAGATTGCTACATCAGTCTTTAGGAAAACAGGTCCCAACAAGGTCCCAAGCAAGTCCCCGTGCCCACCCCCCCAGTTTCCCTCCTGCCCTAGAAAGAGCCTGCAAACACTCGGAGCATGATGATCATGATCAGCCACTATTAAAGCGTCAAATCCGCCTTGGTAAAGACAAATAATAATAATAAATACTCCGCATTGTATTTGTGCCGGGGTAGGCACGCGCTGCACAGTGCGCCTGGGTGCCTTGAAGCGGCGTGGTTTCTTCTCACTCGTGGGCTACCCCCATACAACTCCTAGCGTTTGTCTTGGAGGTTTGAGACCGTGACACTGGCTGGATCCCTACAGTTTCCTACAGCTGGCCTAAAACGCCTGCCTCCCTTGCGCTTCTGCCTTAAAAAAAACCAGGAGGTGAGGTGAAGCAAGGAAGGGGAAAATCCCAGCCGCGCAGTAAAATGAGTGATTCTGCAGTAAAATCAGGGGATTAGTGCCTGATTGAGATGTCTGTGTTGTTGGTTTTTTTTGAGGGGGGGTTGCTTTTTTTTTTTTGGTTGTGTATGTGTGTGTGTGTGTTACACTGGGAAGGCTCTTGCCCTGATCTGGGCAAGCCCCAGGTCCATTGTGCTGAAGGCAGGTTCAAGCAGGCACAAACGGAGCAGCTGCAGTGGGGGAGCAGGTAAAGCAGAGGCACGAGCAGATTGCAGGAGTGTGGCCCAGGGAGAACCGAGCCAGGTCCTTGTTATTCATTAAGGAGCCTCTGCTGACTACCCGAGCTCCTTGTCTGGGAAGTCCGAGTGCAGGAGCCAGGAGGCGGCCAGGCAGTGGGCGCCCGGCGCTGGCAACGCAGGGTTTCCCAGCCTGGGAGCACTTGCTGGTCCCCGCGCCTCTGCTCTCTCTGTGCCAAAGAGCAGCCCAATTTGGCTCCTCCAGATTTAGTGATTCTGCAGTAAAATCACAGGATTAGTGCCTGATTGAGATGTCTGTTCGTGAGATATTACAAAATTCATTATCACAGCTCTCTACTAACTCGATATGAAGTAACACAGATGGGATTTTATTAGTCCAGGCTTCAAATGTTTACTTATGATAATTTCTGGGGAAATTTGCATGTCATCATCATTTCGGTAATCTTTTCTTCTTCTTCTTTCTTTCTTTTTTTTTTTTTAAATGTCTGAACTGGGTGCATTATTAGCTCTTACAGAAAATGCCGCAGACTGGAGCTCACAAACATTTTGGGCTGAAATAATAATAGTAATGATGGCGATGATGATGATAAAATAATACTGATGATGGTGATAATAATAATTGCGACAAGAGCTGGGGCTGAAATTCACTTAGTCACTTTTTCAAAAGTTTGGGGAAATAACACGGATTTTGTCCTAGGAAGTGGCGATTTTTCAAAGGGGGGGGAGGGGAGGAATAAAAAAGGTCGAGCTATGTTTTTTCGGGACACTTCTGAGACTTATTAATGACTCGGCGATTTATCTTCTAAACCAAAGAAGGCCTTAGGTAGAGCTGCGAGCTGTATTCCCTGCTCCTTTGCAGGGCCGGGCCTAGTGGCTGAGCTGTAGCTAAATTATTTGGGAGGTAATTAAAAAAGCCTTAATTCCTCTCTGCAGGTCCCTGCAGCCGACTCTGTCAAGACAAGCCTCGCATGACAAATTCACTTGCCCTGCCGCGGCGCTTGCCTGGATGGCTAATTTATCTAAAAAATTGAGATGCACAACTTTTGCCTCCCCTGCTTCGGATGGGAAGTTGTTTTTCTGTTCCCTCCAGCCCTGGGATGAATACATCTTGTCGGACGGGATTATTTCCTTCAGCCGCCCCAGCTCTACCCACAGCCGCTGCTCTTCATTTGCCTTTTTTTTTTAATGTTATAACAACGATTGCAAACACATCTGGACAGGGAGGTGGGCATGCAAAATGAAGGATTTTTCCATTGGTGCAAGTCTGCTGCTTCTCTGAATGTAGGATCTGCTTTCCGGGTTGGTTTATTAATTTCTATTTCTATTCACTTTGACACTGGCTAGCCTATTTCATGATTTTCAGGACGCTAAATAATAATAAGCACCCTCACCCAGGCTCGCAAAGTATTTTCTTTTCTAAAGATCGCAGTTAATGAACAGCCTGCTCCAAGCACTTGAGCCCGGTCGGCAGCATATCCCTAACGAAAGAGATCATCTGAATTGTTATCTCTTAATATTATTGTAGGCACAAATGAATTGGAGTCCGCAGCCAACAAGAAACCGAAGCACTCTTCAGGAGTGAGGATTTTTTATTTTTATTGTGTTATGCAAGTGTCATGATAGGTGCTTCAAACGAAAAGGGTGCTCAGTTTCGGGCCTGATCCTTCAGTCTCTAGGCAGACGAGTCGCCCAAAGGCGCAGCCTAAATCGGGATTACTCAAGTGAGTAGAGGCTGCAGACATGGGTCGCTCCGATGGCACGACAGCCCGCGTCCGGCTGTTTAGGATCTCATCACCCCCAGGAAATGGATTGATGCTATTTCTATTGCCTGAATATTTCTTTACTGCTCCCCCAGCCTCTCTCGGCGCACAGGTCAGCCTGCAGCGAGTCTCCTACCAAGCATAGGCAGATCCTTTGTGCATAAATCCAACTCGAGCTTCGCCTACAAGCAAGGCGCTGCAACCAGGTAAAAAATGGGGGAGATTTCCCCTCCCCTGACCTGTCCTAGACCCCCTCTTTGATTTAAGGACAGACTATCCAGCAAAGGATAACAGAAGCGCGAGCAAATGTAGAAGTTTCTCCGAAAGATGAGACTTTAAAAACTGATTTATTAAAAAAATATAAAACCAACCAAACAAAACCCCCCAACATGTTCTGCGTGCTGCTTTTAGGAAGGAAGGGGATGTGGAAGGGGGTCTGAAGAAGCATGGTCATTTCATTTGGGAGAGCAGGACATGGTGGGGGTGAGAAGGGAGACAGGCCTCTCCTCCCCCAATAATTAGTTAGTAATTCGGGTAACTTCGTTCCGGGGAGAGTGGAGAAAGAAAGAGCCCTTCGCACCCACTGCAAAGTAGCTCTTAAAGAAGACAGGCTATCGGTTCGGCCTGATAGAAAGCCTGATCGTCTTGAAAACTGCGATCAGTTCGGCCTGATCCGGTTTTCAACTGCGATCGGTTTGGCCTCATCGAAATCGTGACCCGGTAACATGGGCCTGTCTCTCAGGTACTCTTCTCAAGGCCTCACGTGATTGCTAGTTAAGGGATCCCCCCCCCCCCCCACAACCTTCCAGGCAAAACATGAGAAGCCCTTAAAAATAACAATAATAATTTTTTAAAAAGAGATCAGCGGTTTGGCCAGTGAACTTGGTGCCTGCAGATGGGCCAAGGTGAAGGCGGCTGGGGCTTGGGGGCGATGCCCCGTGCATGGCTCACGATCAGGTCTGCCTGCTTGCACGGAAGTCTCCAGCCCAGCAAGAAAGAGACAGGAGAGTCCCACAAATCACCCAAGGGCGGTAGGGGGGGTGGGGTGGGGTGGGGGGGGAGGCAGATCCCCCCCGGGTGGAACCAATTCCCAGACTCGCATTATCTCACACCCCGGGGAAGGATGGGCCTCCACTTACCGGCTCCCAGTTGAGCTTTCCACCCCGTTATTCTTCCCTCTCCTCCCCGAGAAGGAGCAAATCCGCGGGGCCGGGCTGCGCGGAGCTGCAGAAACCCGGCGGCAGTAGGAATAAAGGATCCAAAGGGGAGTGCGCGGCTCCGGCGCGGGGGAGGGCTGTGTATGGGCTGCGGGATCCGAGATCTTCCCGTGTCCGGCTCCCTCTTACTCTCCGGCTCCCTCTCTCTCCCTCTCCCTCTCTGTATTGGGAGCGACGTGACGTCAGCAGAGTTTCCACCAAACTCACTCCGGCGTGGAGCAAAGCGCAGCCGGGGGGGGGGGGTGCAGGGGGCAGCGGAGCTGGGGGGGGGGAGCGCGAGGGGCAGGGGGGATCTGGGGTGGTGGGACAGAGAAGGGGGGGTACAATGCAGTCAGGAGGGAAACAGCCGGGCAGAGGGACACGGAGCCAAGAGAAGCAGGAAGAAGGGAGAGGAGAGGGAGTGAGGCTGGAGGCAGGAGGCAGGCGAAGGACGAGCGAAAGTGCAGGCTCTGCAGGACATCCCTGCTCTGTGCCAGGCGGGAGAGGGGCGAGGGGGTGGGGATCCGGCGGGAAGGGGGAGAAGAGAAAGGGCATGGGAGGAAGAAAGGAAAGGACAACAACAACAACAAAAAGAGGGGAAAGAAGAAAGAGCAAGACGAACAGCTAGAGCCAGAAGGAAAAGGAGGGGGGAAGAAGAACAGAGCCAAGGCAGGGGGCCCGGGACTGTCCCACGAGTTCAAAGGCAAGCCGGGCTAGAGGAGCAAACACACGGCCCGTTGCAGCGGGGAGGGCGGCACTGGCCAGCGCCGGGATCGCCCTGCG
Organism: Alligator mississippiensis; assembly: GCF_030867095.1. Lineage (NCBI taxonomy): Eukaryota > Metazoa > Chordata > Crocodylia > Alligatoridae > Alligator > Alligator mississippiensis. Next base: position 127,371,316 of record NC_081825.1, on the reverse strand, counting down.
GCTCCGCCGCTCATTTCAGGCTAGGACTGCCTTGGCTGCACTGGCACCGCCGGGTTCACGCGGGGTCACCGAGACCTTTTTTAAAAGGACGAGGTGAAGGTCCCCGCACGAACGGCGCTGCCCCGCAGGTCTGTGCGTGTTCAACATTTCCCCGTGCTCCCTGCTCCTGTGGGGACTTGAGAGGCTCGGGCTTGTGCCTGCCCGCTTCAATACACAACCAGGGCTGGCACGGTGAACAAGCACGGCTGGCTGGCAACTTTATCACAGTTTATTTCCGTAGCTACGCTACGGATCAGGGCTATACAATTTAGGGGATTCATTACCAGGTGGGGAAAGGCGTTGCAAACCTATTGTGTGATATGGTTGCAATACCTATTTTTCTTGGCCATGTACCTATTTATATATTATGTGCTACATCATCTATCTATCTATCTATCTATCTATCTATCTATCTATCTATCTATCTATCTATCTATCTCATGGATTTCTTTGTATATTCATTATATATAACAGCTATCTATACGATATATTTATGATATATCTATATCTATCCATATATCTATATATCTATATCTATATATATTCATTATATATATATGGATACCTCATGGATTCCATTGTATATTCATTATATATAATAGCTACCTATCTATCTATATATTTTATATATATTCATTATATTGATACCTCATGGATTTCTTTGTATATTCATTATATATAATTAATACATATTGATTATTATATATAATGAATTATATATAATGGATATCTATCTATCTATCTATCTATCTATCTATCTATCTATCTATCTATCTATCCCACCTATATTATATAACTGTGGAAAATGAATTGACCTCATTTGAGTTCTCCCACTGATATTTGTTATTCACACAATATCGTTTTAAGGATGTAATACAATATTCGTCACATTTTAACCGCCTTTATGCCACTATCAATTGATGTTCGATTTGGTTGCATTTTCTCTACTTTTTAAATAAATATATATGTGCGTGTTTGTGCGTGCGTGCGTGTGTGTATACACATACATGTTAAAACCCAACTGAGATTATTTTTCTGCCTGCAATTGTTTTGGGTTTTTTAATGGTTTGCTTTTATGGTTGCACCATCTAAAAAAAAAAAAAAAAGTGCTTGTCTTAGTGATGCTCTTAACCGTGTGTGTGTGTGTGTGTGTGTGTGTGTGAACGAACTTACTCGAGCGATTTCCCATTCGCAATGAGATTTAGTTAGGAATAACCGCGTCCGAGCCCTCTGCCTAGTGTCTTAGGGCGCAAACAAATTTTGTGCAATGACTAAGGGCTGAGAGAGTCTTTTTACTGAACGCGTTGTCCTCTCGGTTTCTAAAGGCATGGAGCTAATTTCCAACAGCCTCAAGAATTTCTGCCACGGGCAGACAATGCATTTAAACCACCAGTAGCATCCACTGGAAAAAAAAAAGCAGGGCAAACAATTTCTTGGAGAGGACTTAAAATAGGTGCACGTGAGTTCTATAAAATAAAATCGCATCAGATCAAATCTGCCCCGGGCACTCTGCATTTCTGTCCTTGCAACTGGCGAGCCAAGTGAATTCAATTTTCTCAACCGAGCTGCGACAAGAAACAGAAGAGAAGCAAATCCGCCTGAATGACTGCAACGTTGCCTTTTCGCAAAATACTTGCTCCTCAGCCACCTTCAGCCCACCCCCATTTTTGTCCGGGGAAACAAAGTGGTGTCCGTGTGCCCTGAGTTGGTGTGTGTGCTGGCAGATCACAACAGCTAACAATACTCGGTTATGGGACTGGCTGTGCTTTGAAGCCGGCTGAAGAAGGGGACACACACACACACACACAAGTGTGCAAGCCTCCCTCCCTCCCCTGCTGCAGAGGTTTGGAGCTGAGGCTGGCCCCTGCCTGCCTGGCAGAGTTGCTGCCCCCAGGACGGGGCTTCAGCAGGCTCCCGACTTGAGCCGGGCACTTCCACTGCCCCAGAATCGGTGCAGCTGAAGTGAGCAGCTGGTGGGAAATGCAAATGGCTCCTAGAGAAACATAAGATACAGGGTGATTTTCATTCCCTCCTCGAGTGTGTGGAAGGAGCTGGACATACGTTTCACGCTCCTAATCCTTCTTTTACATTTTTAGTCATACTCCTATTAAACAACTAATTAATGCCCAGAATCACCAGGGAATACATTAGACATGCTGCTGTGGAATACGGGTTCTAGGGTGTCTGGAAACTGTGGAGCTGACTTAATACGTGGATTTCATTTTTCCGCCCCCCTCCCCTCTGTCAAAGCAAGAAATGTAATAATAGAATCGGAGGCTAGGGAAAGGCCGGGCTGATTGTATTTTTATTCCTCTCTCTCCCTCCCCACCGCCCCAGACAATAACAACAAGTTGGAGCCACCGGTGAACATAGCCAGCATTTCATCGCCAGCTACAGCAGGTCTGAATCCTTGAGTTTTGGAGCAGGGATCCGACCTGAGCTGCCCAGTTCTGAATTGCAAAATTGGCACGGTTTTATAGAAACAGCATTGGCTCGGATGCCCCCGCAGTTCCGGCCCCATAAAGCTTCCCTTGCTTTGCCCCTGATTTTTCCATGCTTGGATCCCTTCCCCAGCGCCTCCCCAGGACATGATTTGAAAATGGGTCTAAAAGTTCTTCATCTTGCAACATGCTGGAAAGCTGCTTTATGAGTATCAATGGTCTCCCTGGACTCCAGTCACATGGCATAAAAGCCAGGCGTGAGTGCAGGATGGCCAAAAAGGTTTAAGGGGTGTCGCCTGGTATTCTTTTAATTCTCAAAGCCGGTGCTGGACAAACCAACACAGGAATTAAGATGCTTTGCTTTACTGTCAAGCTAACAGACCCTCGCCCTTAGCCCAAAACGAGCCAGTATCAAGCAGGGACCCAGGCACAAGGCAAGTGTTGAGCCTCCACCACTGTGGGACTCGAGAGCGGTACAGCTGTTGCTATCTTAGAAAGTGTTGGATGGGGCAATTCACTCCCATTTACTTCACTCCTGGATTATGATCTCAACCATTGCAAGCAATCCCCTCCACCTCCCTTCTCTCCCCCCCACCAGCTCCTTATCTGACAACAAGCGAGTATGTAAATACCTATGGCAAGCTATGTTTAACACCCTCAAACATTATTGATTTGTTGGCTGCTCGAAATTTTCTTTCCTGTCCAAACCTTGTCTCAAAAATTGCTCATTCAGGCGGTTGATCCCGACGCTACAATTGTTAAAAAATTAAGCATTTCAAATGGCCCCATTGATTTGCATATAAATTAAAATTACTATGCCTCGCATATTCCAGTGGTTTATAATCATTTCGAAATTAGTGCTTAACCACTTGAGCTAAAAGAATATATAAATGTCTGTATTGACTCACTAATGAATTACCTAATTAAAACGTCCTGAGGATGTTGGTCGTTAGAAAGATTGTTAAATCAGGGCACATTAGGGGTAAATAGGACAGTGTGAACTGGAGCAGAGCAATCTCTGTTAACACAAAGTAATCTACGCTTCACACAATGATTCCTGTATTTATTTTTCCATGCTTTGATCCCTTACCCCTCTTCTATTAATTCTTAAAAAAAAGGAGGAGGAGGAGGAGAAGGAGAAAAGGAGAGGAAATGCAAATATTGCCCAGTTTGTTCTAGCATCTCTGCTATCCAGGGCGATCGAGCTGTAGTTTTCAATGGAGAAAGTACATGCAGCAGCTGCTCTTTAACCAAGATGCCCTGAGCAGAGGCTGTGTTGTACTTTCACCTTCCAGACAGAAAGCCCAAGCCTCAGCCAGCCGCAGAAGGAAGCAGAGTAAAAGCATGTGCAGCCCATAATGTAATAGATATGCTAACTGAGCACTTACCTTCGTCATGAGAATAGGAATAAAAGGTATCTCTTCTTATTGAGAGGCAGTGCAAAGGAATGCTAGAAGTTCAGAAAAAGGCTGGCGGTGTGAAAATCTGTAGCCTCGGGGGCTAGCCAACATCCCCTTTCATTTCAAGCACTTATTGATTTGCTGTTGTCATCTTTGGCGACGCAGAAGGACACTTGAAAGAATTTCTGATGGGGCTCTGATCTGAGAAACGAGGTGACCTGACCGGGCTCTCACCAAATTCTTAATTACCACATCAACTGCTTTAAAAAGAAGAAGAAGAAGAAGGAGAAGGAAAGAGAAGGGAGGGAGGGGAGAAAGAGAGAGGGGGAGAGAGAAAAAAAAAAGAGCCTTTGACAGCAAGAGAGTTTGCTTATTCTGAACTTTTTTTTTTTTTTAATTATTCAGAATTCTTTCAGGTTTTCACTCCCATTACTTTTTGTCTCAGTTACATATTCAAATGTTCCCTTCCACCTATAGGTCGGTTTATCGATCGCTCTGGTCTTTAGTGTGTCGATCACTAACCTTCTGCCACCTTCAGATCTTGTGATACTTGTCATAAAATAAAAACAACGCAGAGTTTCTGCAAAGGACAGGGAATATGAAAGCATGTTCCAACCAGGCATACCTTTTTAGAGAAAGGAAGATAAAGCAGGCATTGCTTCCCTCCCCCCCTTTCCCCTTGCCCACTGCAACGGTATCTTTGGTGACTGCAAATCTGCCGCTTTCTCTCTGGATTTAGTAATAGGCGAATGGAAATGTACTTTTAAACAGTTGAAACATAGTCTTTGTCAAATTGTAAAGAAGAGGGGGGAAGGGGTCAGCAAGGGCTGTGTGTTACATTGTATCAGAAATTCAAACCCCTGGCTTTGACTGTATGTAAGCAGCTCTGTTTGAATATCATCAACTTTAGATGTATACAGTTTGTGCGGAGGAGCAAAAAGGAAAATTCAAACAGGAAAATCAACATCAAAAAATCTATTACCAAAGTCAGCACACTAGAATGCAAATGATATCTATAGTGCTTGTATACAGAAAGATACAGTACTGAGACATGGTATCGCAGCTCATGACTAAAGGGAAACAAACTATTTTTGTCCCCAGGTTGCACACACAGATATTCACTTCCTCTGCTTTTGCAATTATGAATTTTGTTTTTGTTTTGTATAAATGATGTCTGCCTTCCTTAACTACAAAGCAAATGATTCTCAAATTAACATATTTTTCTGCTGGTCCTAACAGGTCAGTTTGTTATTTTGGTGTCCAGAGTTGTGAAAAACAGCTCTTCGATTATATTTCATATCAGCTATATCTATACAGAATTTTGCTGCTGATTTTGCTTTTGTATAGCCTTTCAGCACCCTCGTTCACATCTTAGGGACTTTATCATGATATGCCCTCTTTCATCAGTGTCAGTTCTATCGGTTTAGGCATTCACTGCTGTCCATATTGGGTTTTTTCTTCAGCCTTGTACCTTTTTTGGTAGAGTCAAATGTTATCACCCAACCTGTGGCCATTGACAGTTTTGAGTTTCCTGATTATACCATTTCTTATACTCCATATGAGCTCCCAATTCATCAAAGTATTTTTCTGTGAAATGGTGATGCATATCTATAAAGCATGATAAGGCCTTATTTTTCAGGCCTCATTACTTCATATCTTCCACTCCTTGGATGTTTATACCCTGTGTCCAGCACAATATGTTCAAAGTGTCTCTTCTCTGTACACACCACAATCCTTGCAATACTTTCATTCATGGACCTCCATAGAATGGTGAAATAAAAACAAGGATGAAACCACCCCATTTAATCTTACAGGAGCTGGATCCAGATTTTGAGGAATGAAAAAAAAAAATAGCACAGAAGACTTATAGTAAGTACAACCTAGACTCTTCCAAGATTCCTTTTCATACTGTGTTGAACATCTTTTTTTAAAGTGTTCAGAGACTTAGGGACATTTTCTTCCTCTCTTTTTCTCTCTCCAATTTCTTAATAAATGGTTATCTGAACTTGGTAAAATTAAACTCTCTTGGTGAGTACTGCAAGTGTAGGGTGAAAAGGATGTCATATTTTTCAAACAACAGGTATAGCACAACAGTGCTGCTACTGTTTGAATGTCATGGCTTACAGGCCTGTCTATTGCTCTTGTCTGGAAAGCATGCACACGTCACACCTTCCATCTGTCATGGTGGGGGGCAGGGAGGAAAATCATTCCTCCACACTATGAGTACTTTCAGTATTTGGGCTCTCACTCTTCAGGGAGCTTCTGTCATCCTTGTCAAGTAACTGCTTCTCCTGTATATTGCCTTCTTTTTTGTGTATAAGTCCATCTTACAAGCTATAAAATCTTTGGCTTAAGATTCCTAAGTCCAGCTACAGCCTCTGACCCTTTGAACATTTCTTGGAGAGAGAGAGAGACAGAAAAAAGAAAGAAAACGATTACTAGAATGATTCAGAATCAGCTGAACTCTTTGAGTTTGTCTGGGTGCCCCTGCTTTTTGTTTATATCTGGTGATTATTTTGGAGCATAAAATAAAAATAAAAATTTTCCAGCTTTCAAAGAACAGACTGGATTTGCTATACTGTGTGTTCTCTAAAAGTGCTCTTCTTTTTCCCAAATGTGGTGATAGCTGTGTGTCTCCTGTAAACTGTGTTGGGCCTGTTATTTTTGCTTATGTCTTTGTTTACTACTCCCTGCTGTTGGGAAGAGTAGATCAAGCTGGCAAACAGTCTAGTTGGCAAGTTGGCAAACAGCCTTCTACTAGTATCTATCTTTGCAACACTCCTAGTGTGGGAACACTCCTGCCTTTTTGCCTGTCTTACTGCCTTGCCTCCAAACATCTTCAAGTGTTAGCAATGATTATACGTTGGTGACAATGATAACTGGGTGGTGAATAAGAAGTCCAAACCAATTCCTTCTGTTTTTTTACTCAAACCTCCCCTCACAACTGTTAAAAAGGATGCTTACCATAAGTGAAAAGAAAATGGGGTTTGCATATTGTCCAGCATTTTTTAACATTTTCATTAATGATTGAGTGCATGCTTAAAATATCTGTGGATGACACCAAGTTGGGTGGAGTTGCAGACACTCTGGAGGGTAGAGCTAGGATCCAGAATGACCTGGATCGACTGGAGAAATGGTCTGCAATCAATAGGATGAAACTCAACAAGGACAAATGCAAAGTCTTGTAGTTAGAATGGAATAACCACATGCACAAACACAGACTGGCTAGGCTGCAGTACTGCAGAGAAGAACCTGAGATTAATAGGGGGACTGTAAGCTGAATATGAGCCAACAGTATGCTCTTGTTGAAAATACAAAACCAAACAGCATATTGGGTTGTATTAACAGGAGTCTCACTTGCAATCAAGGGAAGTGATTCTTCTGTACTATTCAGCACTGGTATGGCCTTACCTGGAGTACTGTGTTCAGATTTGAGCCTCTCTCTTCAAGAACAGTGTAAGTAGACTGGAAAAAGTCCAGCAGAGAGTGACAAAAATGATTATTGGCCTGGAAAATATGACTTAGGGGGAAAGGCTGAAAGAATTAGGGTTATTTAGTTGGGAGAAGAGAAGACCCAGGAGGGATTTGATAACAGTTTTCAAATACTTCAAAGGTGATTATAAAAAGGATGGAGAAATGACTAGGAGCAATGGCCTCAAGTTGCAGCAAAGGACATTTGAGTTGGAAATTAGGAAGCACTTTCTGGCTAAGGGGGTGGTCAAGTATGGAAACAGGCTACCTAGAGAAGTTATGGAACCTCCATCCCTGGAAATTTTCAAGAGCAAGTTAGGCAGACATTTGGTTGGGATGGTTTAGTCATGGATGACCCTGCCTTTAGCAGAGGACTATACTAGATGACCTCATGAGGTTCCTCCCAACCCTATTTTTTTATGATCCCATAACAAATTCAGCAATAAAGAGAAACATTTTTCCCCACCCCAAGAAAACAATGCCAGTGTGTTTCTACTCTGTGAAAATAGCTACTTAGTAGTAATCACCTAGAATGCTGCACTAGCACCATTTGAAGCTGAATTTTGAGCTCATATAGTAAAATATGGTAGGATTTTTGTCCAACAATGGGGCCTTAACCACACCTCTACCAGCCCCATGGAAAATCTGTAGAAAATTCATGCCTGAGGCAGCATTACATTTTCTGTGTAATATCTTCCGTGATGAGGACAAGAGGCGTCATGTGTGAGGAGAAACAGGTGTGAGAAAATTCTATTGGATCAGTATTTCCAAGGAGCCAAAGTTGACAAGATAGGCCGTGTACTTCTGCACTACACATGTGGATGGTCTCTGGCAGGTCTCTTGAGATCCTCTGTATTCCAGCAGCTTGTAAATTCCAAAGCAGCATATTTTACACATTCTGTGTGTATGGCAGGAGGGGAGCTAAGTAGTAGAAGAAAAGATGCCACCCCTCTGAAGGCTACACTGGAGGAGAATTTCACAAATTCCTCTTGCCCCAGATCTCTTCTCTTCTCTTGGGTATGAGCAGTTGTGCAATATAACCGCATAGAAGGAAACATTACTTCCAATCATTGATCATGATCAGCTAACTTGATGTCTAAGGTTCAGTTTCAAATGTAAGTCTTTGTTTTATATCAAACATATACAAAGGTAATTAATGTTCAGGAGGCAAGGATTTCTTAGGGTGATATCTTTTATTGGACTAACTGCATGGTTGAGATGGAGTTAGACAAGCTTTTGAATGCAACCTCAACCATGCAGTTAGTCCAATAAAAGATATCATCCTAAGAAATTGTAGCCTTTCACATAATTCCTGGAAGATGAGAGTTACAACATCATTCTAATATCACCATTTATGTTTATAAAAGTCTCTATTCCTATATAGTTTCCTGATCAATTGCATATTTTGACACACAATTAAAAAAAAATTAATGAACATTTTGAACTCTGTTAATAGACCTGGAAACAGCATATAAGAGAAATAAGAAGCTAAAATCTAGGTTAGCAATAATTTCTTTGTAGTCATGATTTACCAGGAGAAATAATTGGCTTTCTAGGGGAGGCAGGATAAACAACTGATTTTTGGAAAGCCTGAGACAGGCTGGAAGAGCGGTGCCTGTTTCTTGGTAAACTTCAAGACACTGGAACTTTCCCCCGTGCAGGTACTTCGGGGAGGAGTATAAATGGCTGAGAATGGAAAAGGGTGAGTGGAGATTGCTCATGTTAAAACTAGGCTCCTGTGGCTATAAGAATATGTTGAAACATAAAGGCCAAATAAATTTATTAACTTAAAAATAGAATGGGTGTTTAATTGTGGATAGTTAAAGAAAACCTTTCACTATGAAAAGAAGATCTTCAGTGTGTGTATGATTTTTCAAGTCTTCACTTGATTGGAAAGGAGCCAATGACCAATTTCTAACACCTTAAATCCTTTTGATTTACAGAAGTGATTCAACTGTGATTGCAATGGTTGGTGAGACTACATTACACAAAAGACCGACTGCTAATTTAAATCAGAAAGTTCTTTTGGAAATATTTTCAGTGGGGCTGTTTAAAAGAAATAAGAGAATATTTCAAAAACAAAAAGGGTGTAGCTATCCAGAATTACAGAGATGCTTATTTACTGGATAGCTTAATAGGGGACTTCCATGGCATACTTACTTGAATGAGATAAGCAGCATTTGGACCAAGCTACGTAGGTTCTTTTTAAAGCTCAGCTTACTGTGGAGAAGATGGTGGGGAGCAACTGTAATTCTCTCCTCCCTCTTGCAACCTATCTGAAAGTACTTTGAAAAGGTTAAAACATTAAGCAGCAATTGGGTAAAGCACTCATTTAAGGGCAAACACAGTGGCATCCAATAGATTGTTCTTTGTCTGGGAGCTTAGCCAAGCTCTCTTACTCACTGTAATATACCATGTCAAAGAGCTGGCTCTTTATTATACAGTGCTTTTAAAAAGTGTGTTTCACTTGGAAACATAATAGTAAATTTACTTCACCAGCTGAATGCTGCTTTGCAAATTTTACTATTACATGAATCAGTTCTGGCATCATCCATTACAGAAAATACTAAAGGCTTTTAGAAAATATTTATCCTGATTGAATTTATGATGTGATCCGTTATGCATATTTATGGCAGGTTTAATGTGATAAGATAGATGAAACAGCTCTTGATGACATGATGGCAATCTGATAAAGCTGCATTTCTAGCTTGTTCGGATTGCATGTTAGAAAGCCCTGGGAAACTGAATGTGATATGATAAAATAAAGTACCAAGTTGGAATGCTATCCAGATTAGGAAAAGTAAAAACACCTACCAAAATAAAATTAAATCTACACTGAGCGGTGTAAATGGAGGTTGAAATTGTCTGTTTCTAAAAGAGATACAGACTTGAGGTTAAGTCCAGAAAAAACAGAGTGAGATTTTCCGTGTGGCATTCATTAGTCAGTGCTTCTTATAGGGAAGAGGGGTTTATGAGAATCATAGAGAAGACCAGGTTTTATACCTCCAAAACCGAAGTTTCAGGAGGGAACAGTATCTGAAATTCTACTAAGAGCATTCTCCTTTACACTGATCTTCACTATTCACCTTCTTCTGAGAATCAGCATAGTATTACAATAGCTTTGCTGTCAAAAGTCCTGTTAGTTAATAATCTTCTCCCTCAATTGCACTTCAGTGCTACTCAAAGCAAACTTAACTCCTACTGTTTTTGCTGATTGTACTGATTTAAGCTTAACAGGGTACACCCAGGGCTCCTGCGATCACCCCATACTTATTCCATAGATCTCTAATGAGGCAGAATACTCCACCATGCAGTATGTATCTAGAGAATCAGCTGTTGTAGATTCATCACTCTAACCTCAGCTCATTTCACATTGACTATGTTCTTTCCCCCTTCTATTGGTTTTGTGGCTTTTTCCATTTTGTGTTACAGTGACAAGCTGCTGAAAAAACACCTTATTTTTCTAGACTATATTGCTCCTACTGACTTTTCCCCATCTAGTTTTGCCTTTATTAAAGAACATAGTCTCAAAAATATCTTTTGGGGGAAGGGATACTGTCCCTTTAAATTTAGCAGAGAAAAGTAGATGTAGTCTTAAAGATGCCATTTTGAAACTTGCTATTTGTGTTTCCACTGGACAAGGATTCCTAAATTAGGTGGTGTTTTTTTTTTCCTCTTTCTGATTCTGCAGAATGAACATTCTTACTTATTGAGTTACTTTCTAGCAGAGAGACCAGGAGATGTAAGAACATTTTGCAGCTGATGGATTACCATAATATAGAGTAACTACTGAGGCCTTTGTAAGAAGAATGGATTCCAGAGTGTATCAAGTAGTATCAGCAGTCACAAAGGTATCTTCTGTGCTTCATTTAAAATTTAGAATGAGTTTAACATTGGTGACTAGAAGTAGTATGATATATGCTAATAAGAATGGTTGTTAGTGCTTTTATTATAATCTCAGTTGTTAGGAACTTGCAAATCACAAACACTTGCTTTGTGCCAAGAAAGCAACATAAGGCTTTTGGATAACAGTTTTTTTTGTTGCTTTGGTTTTATTCTCTCTAACACACACTTTACGGACTGTACTACAATAGGAACAACATTGTGGGTTTTTTTTAGTGAAATCTGGCATAAACAGAAACTGCATTTTGCTTGCTTGGGTGGGAAAACACCTTAAAATACATGTTAGGCTCTCTGAGATTGCGTGGTAGCAGACTGCTTAATTGAACATCATTACTTTTGCTATAGGCTTCTCATGCCTTGATAACATCTAGGCAGTAGTAACAATATCAGGTAAGAGGAAAAAGAGACTGTTCTCTAACTTTAGAATCTTCCCTTGTAAGGAGCAGAGAGGGGCTCTTAAGGTGTAGGGCAGTGGTGAGGAAATTGGATTACTACATTATTTACAGAAGGGGAAGAAAGATAAAGTAGGGCAAGTCCTGAGTTTTTGGTCTTTCTATAGCTTGGAAGGGTGAGTGCAGCCTTCTTCTCCTGTGGACAAAATGTGACAGCCTAACCTTCCCACTTGCCCTTATGAGAAAATAACAGTGAAATCCTGAGCAGCTGGGCTCAGGATTCTTTCCTTTACAAGCGGAGGGAAAAGATCTGAAGAAAACTAGAGCAATTCATAGCAGTAGTTACTGCTACCTCTGTCAACATCTTCCTTGGGAACAGTAGCTATGAAACCCTTTGTAAAGACAGGGGTGAGAGAGCCTGAACTAATTGCAATGGAGGAGAATGGATTGCCTAAATTAACTGTAGTAGGTAGCTTGGAAATCCTTGCTCCCCAAAACCTAGGCAGAGCCCTCTTTCCAAACTTGCAACTCCTTGTGTAACCTAGGCAGCTCCCCATTTGTAAAGCTGACAAAAGTTGTTTCTTTATTTATATCATAAGAAAACCTTTTAAAATTGGCCTTAAAGTGGAAAGCCAGTAGAAGCTGCTAGCTAGAGCAGAAGTAAAACAAAGTGTGGGTATTCCATATTTTGGTAATTTGCTCCATATTTTACCCTAAAATATTGGAAAAATATTGTAGGTGATTATATAATTAAAGATAAATATGATGCTTAATACATACCAGAGAGCAGGATTAAAGTTGCAAAAGTGTTTCTTAGCAGCAGAATGCCTAATTTTGTAACTCTTGAATTTTATAATGATTTAAAAATATTATTTCCCTGAAGACAAGATTACATTTATGAAGAAAAGGGGGAGGGGGAAGGTTTAAAAAGAAATATCACTGAAGAAATGAGAAATTATGTAGAGGAAGCTACCCTACCAGTGGCACTTTGCTTTATTTAAATTAAGGAAAATATTTAAAGATGGGTTTGTCATTACTGGAAAAGATGCAAGTGAATTGGAATTTTCCTGGAAGTGTAATGGGAATGCCCTAAGGAAACAGTATTTTAAGGGATCGTAACAAATATAATTTTTCAAAAGAACAAACACTAGGCTACCTGTAGACCCACAGTAGTTCTACTGTGTTACAATCCAAAGGAGATAGCTGAGTTGGGGAAAGACCATTAACAATATAATCATTATTGGCTCCAGATGTGTGATAACTTATTTCCAATATTAGTGGCATGGAGAAATAAAGTATGGGAAATCTTCCAGTAGAAAAAGTGCCAGAGAACCTTATATCAGGAAGTAGCAGGTATTATACCACGAGATAAAATATTTCTTGAAATTTGAGCAAAACAAGTGGTTGATAAAACACACATGTGACTTTTAAAAGTAATAAATACAGATTATGCATAAGATTTGTTAATACTTGAATGGAATTTTTCATTTATGTGAATGATAAGATTTTTATGAAAAAAGAACAGACTGAAAAACAATCTCTGTCGTGGAACCAGGTGAGTTGTCACATGGTAGATGAGAATGTTTAGACCTACAGTGCAGATGTTTGGGGATGTCTATACCAAATTGCAAGTGCCTGTTCCAAAGTGCAAAAAGCTTTCAGTGCAGTGGTTGTAAGTTTGGGGGGGCAGGGGGAGATATTGTTTTGTTTTTCTAATATGGACAAAACAACATGTGTTTTCCTAACAATTTTTGCAAAATGATCAAAGTACCTTAGATTGAATTTATTTCTGGAAAGTTAAGGTGAGGCTGACATTCTACAGTCCGCTTAGTTATAAGTCTTGGCAGAATTATAAACACCCATGTTATAATGGGAAGTGTCAGGTGACTGTAGCTTTATGTGTCTCTACCTGCTGCCTAGAGCAATGCCCACTAACAAAAGCAGTGCTTTTCTTTGACTTTCTGGCACCTGTTAACTCTTACTAGTATAGGCTTTTGTAGGAATTTTTCCCAGCATGCCTCTCAGTCACAAGCCCTTTGTATGGCAGCTGTAGGCCTAAGGGGCCATTTTAGCAATTGTAATTTTTTTTCTCTTCAAGTTGATAAGAGCTTTTAACTCCCATGTTAAACTAAGACAAAAACTAAAGTCCCGAAGATAGAATTTTTACAAACCATAAACAGAAGAATAATTTCAGAAATTTTCTTCCAGAATAGAATGTAAACAATTTTGTAAAACTATTGGATTTTTGACCTTGTTCTTTTGATACATTAAGAGCTGACTCTTTTTTTTTCCCCCCCCCTACAGTCATGTGTTTGTGTGTGTACACATGTGGCTTTCCATGCTCTCTGTGAAATATCAGGTATTTCTGGTTCTGCCAGTGGAGTTTTTATTGGGTGTAACATTTGCTGTCAACTCTTGTCTTTGTTGAAGTTGTGTGTGTGCTTTCAAACTTTATGGAAGTTCTTATTTCTTAATGGTCTAAGGCTTACAATTTGTAAAAGGATGTGGGTAGAATGTAAGTACCCAAAGTCTAAGGGTACAATGCTCAAACTCCCTCAGACTTGGTAGGTACCTAAATCTCTTAGCACATGCACTTTTTCAGTATCTCAGCTATCTATTAATACAAATACATTTCTATAGAAAATCAAGCTAAGCATATTAGTTTAAGTGTCTTAGATGGTTCAGTAGCAGGATGTAGAGTATTGTGCATGGCCATGAGGGATTCAGGAAGCCTTGCCACTGAATGTAGCTGGCAAATAGGTGGCCTGCATCTTCTAGCTAGCCAGAGCAGCAAAGGGAGAAGTCCCCACATGTACTGTTGTTTGCTTCACATCTTAATGACTGAGCGATATTTACTCTCAAATGCTGTGGAAGGTCCAAACAAGGGTGATGCTTTTGGCCAGTTACCTGAAGCTCTGCTTCTTCTTATCACTCCTTTGTGCATGTCTCCAGGCAGAGTTTTAATGGGTGGCATTCACAGGCTCCTTGGACTGAGGGACAGTGAGTGCTGGCCAGTGTGCTCTGCTTGGGGTCCTCACTTGGACCCTTTTTTATTAGCCTATGAACATTACTCCCATTGCAGCTTTCTCTTTTGTTGCCCCAAAAAATCTGTTATACTTCTAGAGGCCTCCCTGACTGAGAGAAGATTATCGTTCTCTTGATGGGCCTAGGCCCACCATGCCTGGCATAACTAATTGGCCTGAAGCTCTGCTCCTGCCCTTCGCTGAACTGCTTCTGTCTTGACAGGTATAAGCAGCTCATTATCTATGTCATGTTCGAGCCTGTTTGAAATCTTTAAATTAGGAGTTCTTCCACCTAAGTCCTCGTCATCTTTCACACGTACAGGAATGAGCTCTTGACAAAAGGCAGTGAGTGACCATGGCTACTCTCAAAATATGGCCAGAAAAAGAGAAGGGGGTAGCAGTGGTGCTCCCCTTTTATTCAATAGCTTAATTATTAGAATACTTGTTTAGAGACCTGGTTTTATGCCCTTTTCTGCCTGAGTAGGTGCGAGACTTAAAATATCAACTGTCATCTTCGTGAATGTTGGTCTTTCTTCCAAAGGACTATTCTTAATTTTATCAAATGATTGTTCAATATTAAAATCATAAGCAGTCTTTGAAGGAGAGATGAGAATCCAAGTCTCTCCTCCTCTTCTACAAAGAGTGAACCCTAACCACTGACCTACAGAGTGATGTTCGCTCTCAGTAGGATAACTAAGGTGGCAGGGAAGGTGGGGGGGTGGTGACCATTGAAGCATTCCAGGTGCCACTTTTGAGGGAGGGGGGTGGGGGTGTGTGTGCAAAAATAGCTGCTGCTGTCAACAGCTCAGTAGCCACTACTGTTCTAAGTACTGCCATCTCTGCCCAGGGTGTAGGGCTACCATTATGCATCTGCTTCCTTTTGTTCCCCCTCTCTGGTCCAATAAATCTTGAATTGTTTTCCCAACAGCATGAAAGTTTCAACAGAGGAGAGATTCCTTCCCTTTGTCCAAGAACTGCCTATAGCCGGGTGTTGAGAGCACTTGCTTATGAGGGTAAGGAATACAGGTTTGAATCAACTCATTCCTAAGGAGAAATAGAACCCAGACCTGCCACAGCCTGAATACTCTACCCACTCAGCTTGTGTGAGGTTGGCAGTGGGATGGAGGCATCGTCACTACCACTGCCTTCTCCTCCTCGTGTCTCAAAGAAAAGTAAGACCAAAGGAACAGATTGACTACCTAATTCATACAAGAGGTTCCAGGCTTTAATTTCTGATCTGATATAGCCAATTCTATGTAGCCTTGAGCTGGGTATTTATCAATGTTTCCCACTAGATAGTTTAAGTGCTTCAAGGTTCAATTTTTGGTGCCTGTTCTGATTCCCCTTCTGAATCACCGGACTCTCCCCATGTACTGTATAGGGGACTTAGGTGCCCAATTCAGGATGTTGATCCAACTCCAGAAACCAGGCGCCAAAAATTTGTCATTGTGACTATTAGCATTGGAGCACCTAAGTTCCTTTTTGGATTTGTCATTGATTTTAAACATAATGTTAATAAAAATGAATATTGGATAGCATCTTCAACTGTGTCTCCCTAAAAATCCCCCCTTCTCCCTTGTTTAGCTGTCAGTCTCTTGTTTTGTGTGATGGTATTATTTCACTAGCTCCTCAGTTGCCACTGAATCTTCAAGGGCAGATGACACCTGAGTTTGCAATGTATTTTTCTTTATATAAAACAATAAACGTCTCTCTCTCTCTCTCTCAGCCTTTCAATACTTCACCATTCAATATTAAAAAGAGGGGAAAACATAGCAGAAACAAGCTCATTTCCACCTGCCACCACTTTCTACCTTTGTGCCTTGACTGTTAGGAATCTGAGATTATGTAAAATGGCTGCAAAACGCTTCTATTCTGATTTAGTAATGTTTACACCATCCATATTACACTTGGATTTAAATGACTATGCACGTTGTAAGGCAGTGGAGAATTGTTCCCTATGTTTATGAACAAAGCAGGGAAACAGCAATTTGATCTGTTGTTTTATCATTTATCAGTTCTCCCTGCTTATTTCAAATTTATCAATTATATTCTTCCTTCAAGGTCAGATCATCTTGCATTTAATAGTAATGTGAGGAAAGACTGTTTCTATTCAATGAAAATCTCAATTTTAGTATATCGTTGCGTTTTAAGGTTATAATGCCCAGGTAGCATTCTGATATTAAAAAAAAAAAAATCTTTACTTAAGCTAGGGGTTTTAAATCATTGAGTTGTTATATTTATTAGAGGGATTATACATTTGATTCAATTTAAAGTGTTTTACTAATGTTTTTGAGACTTAAGCCTGTCTTCACATTCTTGCTGAAATAAAAGAAACTGATTGTGCTAACTCAACACACACTGTTTGAAAATCTTTTTGTTTGAAGGATAGGGTAGAATAACAATTCGGTATCTGAGGATGGCTCTACTTTTGATGTGAATTTCTCAAGATCACCTGTAATAAAGATATGTAAAAATACTCTTCTGTCCACTTACATGTGTAGCCTGTGACATGACAGGAAGAAATGAAAAGTAGTAATAAGAATTCTTTAGGTCAGTCAACCTAACTCTTAGACTAAGTAGAAATTGAAAATTCAAGCTACAAAAATAGGTGCCTAATTTTGTTAATTAAATAAGTGATCTGATTTCCAGAGATGCTAAGCCTTAAGAGAACTTTTTTTTCTTCAATAACAAAAATATTAAAATAGTACTTATATTATGGAACCCCTTTCAATGGGGTGATAGGGGTCTTGCATTACTATTCAGTTCCAGTATGAATGTTAAGAGCCATTCTTTTAAATTGCTAAAATGAGAGGCTAGCATTGTGTACTATTTGCAAAGTAAAACTAAGATTTTGAAAGAAGGTGTCATTGACTCTATCTGTAAGCTCTTGATCTGAAGGCCACTAGGATCAGATTGGAATGAATGTGATTAGGCAGGAGGCAAGACGGTAATTGGAACAATGTGTGTCCCATTGCTGCTCCCCAATTTTGAAATGTTACAGATGACCAAAAATTGTAACCCTCTTCCCAAGATGTATTTCCCATTAGAAACAAGGGCTTACAGGTTTTGAGTCATGTAAAACTTTAGTTTTCATCTCCTATGGTTCTTGATGCATTTTATGAAAATATTGCAAATAATTTCAATGAAATGAATGAATTTGCATGAAAATAATTTTGGTGATCTCTTGGGTCATGCAAGAAAATCCAACAGCAAGAGCAACCAGGATGCTTTCAGTGTTATGGCTCATTATTTCTCTCTCTTTCTGGTCAGCAGGATCACCGTATTTTCTTGCATAGCGCACACCCCAAAATAAGGCACCTTGCTTTGGGAAAACAGAATGAAGAAAAATACATTTTTTCAGGGCTTTCTCTGCCACAGCATGGACTCACTGTTGATGAATGCTCTCAGGCACATGCGTTACTCATCCCCTCCTTCCAACTCCAAAAGCTGCTTCCAATTTAATCCTGTGACAGGATTAAAACTTGAGCTTTGGAGCTTGAAAGAGGGGATGAGTAACTGGAAATCAGACTCTGCCCGTCCTGTATGGGCTCAGGAAGGCAGTGCAACCCCTGGCAGTCATTACAATATCCTCATACATGCCTTTTGGTAAGGAAATTGGTCTCCTCGCTTAAACACACCAGTAATGGATGGCTAATTTTGGGGGGGAAAGACACGTGGTATACAAGTAAATACAGTAGTGCCGCTAATAAACCTGGTAGAATCTATCTCCTTTTTGTGGATGCTGTTGATGCTAGTAAGCTTGCCGTAGAGTAGTTGTGGAAAATGTGTCCCAGTGACAGTGTTCTGGATCTAGTCTGCAGAGTAGGGAACAAATCTAGCAGGTACTAGCTGAAGCTCAAGAGGTGGTGCATTGTAATCCTCATTTTGATCTCTCTCATGAATTGAGAGAAGGAAACAGAAGAGTAGAAGCACAATTTTAACATCAGGGGAAAGGACATTTCTTATTTTCAGGAGGGAGGAATTTTCTTATGTTTGCCACATGCATCAAGAGTTTTCAAAGTACTAGTGATTTTTAAACGTGAAACACCTTCAAGAGGGCTTGATTTTCACGAAGTGCCTAGTTCTCTGTCTTTGGAAATTGGCTCTATTTCTATAGTCTGAAGTTGGGCACCTAAAATTGCTAGCTGCGTTTGAAAATCTTGGCTTTCTTGTGCAGTCTTTTTTGCCAATACTTTGGAAGTGAGATTTCTGCTGAATAGTACTCCCTGTTATTTTGTGTTAATTTTAACTCATGTTTAATTTAATGGCAAGTGTGTGTATGTGTGGAAACACTAATGGCTTTGTTTCTTGGCCAGCACAAAGATTGTATTTCTCTGTGTTGTTAACTTTGTGTCATCGCAGAAGGTAGACTAACTTTATTTTGAGTTTGTCTTATTTTTGCTTGACATTTTAGGATGAATAGCTCAGCATAACAAATTATTATATATGCTTTAGCTTCAAGCTTTTAATGTGGAATCCAAGTTTTAGCATCAGGATCCAATTAAATGATAGTTCAATCTGACTTGAAAAATTAATGGTCCAGAACAGAAAGCCTGTCACATTTTTTTTGAAGTTCTTATTTTCAGTATTCCTGTTTTAAATAAAAATCTGGATGCAACCCAGTAACATAAAGCTGCATGTTCTTTCATCAACTGAACATAGCTACACCTGAACGTGAAGATTATAAGTAAATAACTGTTATTAAATATAGCGTTTTATTTGGCTGCATAGGTGTTATTAGTTACAAAATGGTGTGGTGGTGTCCTATTCAAAAAAGTTTATATTGCTACTGTTTGCTGCCCTTTGCAGGAGATATGATTTGAACTTTGTAAATCATTATTCTATAATTATATGTCATCCACAATGACAGTTAGAACATTCAACTTCTGTTGACGCATGAATTGGACATATTGATTTTTAATTTTAACGATATACAGATTGGCAAGTAATAAATTTTGATGAAAACATCTGCTTAAAATGTGTTTAATATACCCTGAGTGAGAATAATGGTTTACAATTAAGTGAAAGTGGAGGATTCAGATTTGTATATAAAACAGTGATGCATGATGCTATGGGCACCTTATACCAAAAAGGAAGGCAATGCCTTTAATTTCACTACAGTTTAAACATATCGTTCACTGCTTTCCTGATTTACTTGCATTTAGCATTTTAGCCAAAAAAAGATTTCGTGGCAGAGTATTGAGAGCATTAGTTTTTTGAAAACTAAATTACTGTAGCTTTACTGGAAATTGTCTTTTTATGTTTGCAAAAGTTACATTTGTTCTCATCACCCAGCAACTTTCCTGCAGTTATAGTCTTGGCCACACTTCCCACTTTTTAATCTCTTGTTACCCTTAAACTTCCTCTCCATTTGTCTTATTTTTGGCATTATTTTTATAGAGCTGTGCATTTCCACTGTAATGGGACAGACACACTGTTATATACCAGTTGGGAAATGTATTTAAAGTAATTGAAAAAATAAAAAACAACCATTCAAACTAAACTGTTTTGAACTTGTTTTTCTTTCTTTGTATTCAAAACTAGCTCCTCATTAACTAGACTAGGGTTATCCAACTTCAGCAGCTGGGGACCACATGCTATGGGGGTCACAGGTCCCCCAGGATCCACGCCATGCTATGCCCACCTATGGGCATTCCCTCTCCTCCACCTTCCACACTGCACACAGATGTTCCCCCCAAACCCCCTCCCCACTGTATGCATGGACAGCTTTGGCTGCCTAGCCGCTGCACTATGCTGCATGCAAACTCTAGGCCGCCAGCTCCTCTGGCAGTGTGAGCTATGCAGCACTGCACTGCTGTGGCCCATCCCTCTCCTTGGGGTGGAGGAATGCAGCAGAAACTAGAGGCCGGAGGGGGAGTCCCGAAAACCCAGCTGTTGCTTCAGCAGGAGTGATAAAGGGCAGTAGTGGCTTGGTGAGAACCTGGAGAGGGGAGGCTAGGAGGGATCATCTTAATTCCATGTGGGCTGCATCTTGATTCCTCATGGGCCATGAGACCTGCAGTCCACACCAGTTCGACAGCCGTGAGCTAGATGATACATTTATTTTCTGTTAAGGGTAGGAAAACTTTATTTGAAACTTCTTTAGCAGATAAAAATAAACTTTAAAACATTTGGGTAACATTTTAAAAACTGCCTTATGCATTTAGACACCTAACTTTTACAGAATTTCAGGGATTTGGGATTTGAACACCTAACCTAGGTACTTTAGATCTTGCCCTTTTAAATGCAAGAACAAAATACTGATTCAGAATGAATAGATTCTTTGTGCAATAATAGAGAATAAAGTAAGGTAGCTAACTGTTAGTCTGAAATCAGGCAGAAAGCAGGTCAGGGGTGCACCCTACAAATTGATTCAGAGGCATAAACTTTTGTAGGCAACAGCCTGCTTGGTCCAATGTTTTTGTTTAGCAGAGTTGCATGTACATGATCCAAAGTCATGTCTTTTCATGGGACAAAACTCACACTGAAGTAAGTCAGAGAAAGCTATCCCACCATGCTGGTTGTTTGGAGAGTGCTCTTTAATGGACGTAATTTGTGAATTGCCTAAAGTTCTTGTGTTTATCTGTTTGTCAGAAGAAGAATGCTACAGTTCCACAATTGCACCCAAACTCATACTAAGTAGCTCTTATTTATGTGCACCAGTGGAAATGCTTGCTTGGTAAGCCAAGGTAAGGTTGCCCAAACCAGTCTTATTTTGAATATAGATTTCCTGTAATCTTCTACCCAGGAGTGTTTTTACTCTTTTGAAATAGTGCTTTTAAACATAACTCCACATAGTACTGTCAAAAGGTTAGGGTCAAAATTCTTCCTTGCAATTCACAGAGCAGACCTCTGATGCATATTATGTACTTGTTCCATGTGTGGAACATCCACTGACATTAATAAAAGTTCTGCGCTCAGAATAAGTTCTGAATCAGAATGGAGAATTTAGCCTTATGAGTTGACACATTAGACTGCAATGATTAACTTTATAAATATACAGATACATGTACTCTATACATGCATTGAGATACTATTTGACATGTGCATCATTTTCTTACTGAGAGGACTCCAAGAGATCAATTATCTTAATACATTAATATGATTACAGAATTTCAAAATGATGCAG
Organism: Alligator mississippiensis; assembly: GCF_030867095.1. NCBI lineage: Eukaryota > Metazoa > Chordata > Crocodylia > Alligatoridae > Alligator > Alligator mississippiensis. The sequence goes on along the minus strand of NC_081825.1, from coordinate 127,349,518 downwards.
TCTTTGGCATACTCTTTATAAAACCTTTAAAATACTCCCTGGATAGGGAAACACCCTCTGTCTTGTATGTTTTAGATGTTTCTTTCTGCTTAGAGACAGTGTAAGCTCTTTGGGGAAGGAGTTTTATTCTGTATCAAATGCAAAGTATGTTAGCACTTTTATCTTAGCTGGACTGTGTTGGTAGTACCATAATACTAATGATGATACATTTCATATAAAAGAAACACCTCAAGTGAGTCTTTATAAGTGTATTCTATAACTTTTGTCTGACTTATCAAATAACAGCTGCTACAAAAGATCCTCAATGTGAAACCAGGTGCTAATAGAATTAAGAGAGTCTAGCATGGTTATAATTTGATTTAAATATGAATGTGTTTCAACAGTTACAATGAGTAATTACTCCCCTTGTCTGAGAAGGTTGACTGTCTGACATATCTTGCAATATATCACTTGTTTGAAGCTATAATATTAAAAAGAATATACAAATTTCAATCAGTCTTTCTCATTTTCATAGCGTTTTAAAATAAACTAGTGATTAATAAAGATTAGTCTGTGGTGCTACAGAGGTTCTAGCCATTTCACTGCCATTATGAAATGGTTTATATTAAACAAGCCATTCAACTTAGTGTAACATAACAAATAAAAGCTAAAAAGATAATGGCACAAAAAGAAGGAAAAAGGCAAAAGAAAATATAAGGAAACTCTGAAACTATATATTAATCAGCAGGTTACAATCAATTGCTAAGTATAGGAAAGTTTTCTTTTGAACATTTTAAAGAAAAAAAATCATGCCTGACTCTTGGTTTGACTTTTATATAATTCCCAGCTCTGACGACCTGTTAAAATATTTTATTTTTCTGATAAATAGGGATCTGGGGTTTCTGTTTCTCACAGAAAAATGGGGAAAAACTGCAGTTTTTCCCTTTTTACTGGAGAAAAATGTGGATTTTTAACATAGAAATACATGGATTTTATTCTTTTGCAAAGAACTCTGTGCAGGCTGGCAGAGTTCCATCCTGCAAGGGGCTGGAGAGAGCAGGAGGAGGACGGAGAGGCAAGGGGCATTGTGCTGCCTCTAGGCAGCCTGAAGAGCAGCTCCCACAGGTAACTCTGGTTGTGGTGCGGAATTGAGGCCCCCACAGGGAGGGAGGGAAGGAATTGAGTAGAGCTGGGGCTCCCTGCCGCACCCACTTCTGGGGGGACAACAGGGACCCATGACCCCCAGATCTATGCATGGGGCAGGGGCAGGCTGCCCGTTGTGGGCTTGGACTCCCCTCCCTGCTGCCCTCCCATGCTGCCCTGGTGATGCTCTCCCTACCCGCCCTGGACCAGTGAGAGGCCCAATCCCACGCTGCTGTCCCTGCTGCTCTGGGACAGGCAGAGGATGCCTTGCCAGGGCATTGCAGGTCTCGTAGCATTGTCAACAAGCTTCCAGAGGATGCCATGCCAGGTCCTATCTGCTGGGCTGCAGAGGACCTAGGGGAGGGCAGCAGGGTGGAGAGCTCAAGCCAACAGTGGGCAGCCTGCCCCTGCCCAGTGCACAAATCTGGGAAGCACGGGTCCCCTGTTCCCCCCTGGAGTGTACACAGAGGCAGGGAGCCAGCTGCACCCCTGACCTGAGCCTGCAGTGGGGAGCCTGCACCAGCCACTCCATGGGCTCTGCTCTGGCTGTGCTGCTCGTAGCGGGGAGGAGGACTCCATTCTGCTGCAGCAGCTGCTGCTTCTTGTGAGTGGCAGCTGGGTCTTGGGGGGGGGCCTTTGGCCCTATAGCCCTGGCAGCTGGGGACTTGCTTCGGCAGGGCTCGAGCGGGTAGGGTGTTGTGGGTGGGGTGCCAGGGGCACCAGCAAGGCTGGGGGGTGCTGTGTTTGGGGAGTGAGGAGCACCAGCAGAACTGGGAAACAGTGGGTGGGGAGTGAAGGGCATCAGCAGGGCCCAGGGAGCTGTGGGTAGGGAGTGAGGGGCACCAGCAGGGCTGCGGGCCTGTGGCTTGAAAGTGAGGGGCCTGGACCTGTATCCTGGTGAGCTAAGGGGCAGAGGGAGCTCTGATTTTCCATGATGAAAAACCCCAAATCAAATACCAAAATATATAGGTACTTAGAATTTATTTTACTATAGTGATTGAGGAACTGGTAGGCTTCCAAATTGCTTTAAACTTGTAAATATATCAATAAACCACTGGGTTCAAACAATACCTAAATATATAGTGGCATTTCATTTGAATTGTGGATCTGGGGGGTTTATCAGAGAATTTGTGATTGATTTATTTATTTAATCGGGGAAAACCAGGATACCTGCTGATTAAGCAGTCTTTGAAAGAATCTGAATTCTGGAAGTGGATTCAGAATTCCTCAATAGGGAGATGCTGTCTATTGATATGTATCTAAATAAGGTGGAGACCCAAATGTCAAATATGAGTAGTAAAGAGTCTGTACATTTTATTAAAATGTCTTTGCAAGCCACAAATAAAGAGCAGGGCATGAGCCATCTGGCAGTGACTCCAGTACACTGCAGAGTATGGAAGCCTCCCAGCAGAGGCAGGAGGGGAGACTAACATTGCATAGCTTGGGGAAAAGTTGCTGACAAGGGGGCAGCCCCAAAAACAATGGAAAAAAATATCTTGCTTGTGACTTGGCACACAAAGCCTGATCAGGGATCCTAATTCCATTGTCAGTGCCCCCAATTGAATCCATGCAAATAATGGAAACAGGTTATTGCTTAAAAAATGAAAATAGGCAGAGGCTTAATAGAAGAACAGAAAGAAGCAGAAGTTAAAGTACCTTAAAAAAAAAGTTTCCTCTGGCCCTCAAACTGCTTATTTTAATATGATTTAAATATTCAAGTTGTGCAGCCTGTGATCATATTAAGCAGCAAGTTGTACATGCTTGATCACAATATTACCAGTCATCCCTCCCTGATACTACACTAGAAGTGTGACACTCAAATAGGACATGTGTTGCACTTCTTGCCTTTTAAATAGGGAGCATAAGCTCTGTGTAAGAAGGGCTACATATTCACGCAGTGCCTAGCATAGTGGCAAAAACATTTAGCAGTATAAAAGCTGTACAAGGTGACCTATGCTGTGACTTGTAGATATCAGAAGAGAGTAGAAATGTACACGTCTGAAACTAGACACTGTTGTGCTTCAGAACCGTAACTTTGTTTCATGAATAATTCTCGTTTCTCCCCTCCAGAAGGTCTGCAGAGAGAATGGCAGTCTTAATCATAGCTTTCCTGATAACTATTTAGGGTGCTTCATTGCAGCAGTGCTGCAGAACTACTTGTGGTAGAGGCTGGGAAGCTACTTATTTCTGGTGAAGGTTGGGAGTAGCAAAAATAGAGAGGTACCTAAAGGAGAAACCAGGACCTGAATATTCCTGAATTTTCAGGGTGGTAGAAATTTGAACACTGAACTTCAACATTGCTCCTTGTATCCTCTTCTACTCGAAGATGCCTGCCCGTGTCCTTGTCTGCTCCCACTGCCTAGTTCAGCAGTTGTGAGCTGCAGACAGTAGCACACGTGCACTTGGCTAAAATAGTCAGCCAGCCTGCCCTTTTTTCTCTTGCCAGACTTGCATGTTGTTTGACAGAGTTCTAGGATCAAATCCTGTCTCTCAATTTACTGTGTTCCTTTGCCCAAGAGTAGCTCTCTCACAGATGTGGCCTCTCATTCATGAACACTTTTCTTCCTCCCGAGCAGGACTGAGTTCAAAGACCCTGGTAAAACTATTCTTCCAAATGCTATTGCTGGAATCTGTTCATTTCACATGCTGCAAATTTTACTTGCTAGTGACCTGGACTGGAAGAGGAACATGGACAAAAGATTCCATCTGCTAAATGAACCACGTCCATTTATATCATAGGAACTTAGTAAAGTGATATTATTTTTATTCATAGATGTTAGGGTTAGAAGGGACCTCAGTAGGTCATTTGAGTCTGACCCCCTGCCCTGGGCAGGAAAGAGCACTGGGGTTAGATGACCCCAGCCAGGTGCTTCTCTAGTCTCCTATTGAAGACCCCCAAGGTAGGGGAGACCACCTGGAATGGAAGCCCATTCCAGATTCTGGCAATCCTTACTGTGAAGAAGTTCTTTCTAATGTCCAACCTAAATCTGCTGTCCGTCAATTTGTGGCCATTGTTCCTAATTACTCCGGTGGTAATAGAGCATCTCCTATTCCCTGCTGCCCTCCCCTGATGAATTTATAGGCAGCCTCAAGATAAGATCACCTCTCAGCCTTCTCTTGCGGAGGCTGAAAAGATCCATGCCCCTCAATCTCTCTTCGTATGGCCTTGCCTGTAGGCCCCTAACCGTACTAGCAGCCCTCCTCTGAACCCTCTCAAGGTTGACCACATCCCTCTTGAAGTGCAGTGCTCAGAACCTGGATGCAGTACTCCAACTGTGGCCTGACCAGTCCTGCATAGAGGGGAATCATCACCTTCCTGGACTTGTTCGTCATGCATCTGCCAATGCACGATAAAGTGTGGTTAGCCTTGTTGATCACTTTGTCACATTAATGACTCGTGTTCATCTTGGAGTTGACTATGACTCCAAGATCCCTCTCTACTGCTGTGCTGCTGAGAAGGTCATCCCCCAGCCTGTAAGTATGTTGGTGGTTCTTTTCGCCTAGGTGCAGCACTTTGCATTTGTCTTTCTTGAACTGCATCCTATTTCGTTCTGCCCATTTTTCCAAACTGTCCAGATCCACCTGGATCCATTCCCTGCTCTCTGGCATGTTAACTTTGCCCCATAATTTGGTATCATCTGCAAACTTGGACAGGGTGCTCTCCATGCCCTTGTCTAAGTCACTGATGAAGACATTGAATAGTACCGGTCCAAGGACCGAGCCTTGTGGGACTCCACTGTCCGCATCTTTCCAGGTTGATATTGACCCGTCCACCACCACTCTCTGGGTGCAACCCCTAAGCCAATTTGCCACCCACCTGACCATGTAATCATCTACATCACAGCCTGTCAGTTTATTTACAAAAACAGAATGAGAAACTGTATCAGAGGCCTTCTTAAAGTCTAGGTAGATGACATCTACCTTGACTCCTGTGTCTAAGCATTTTGTGACCTGGTCATAAAAAGAAACAAGGTTAGTCAGGCAGGATCTACCTGTAATGAATCTGTGCTGATTTCCTTTCAGCATTATTTCCCCTGCTGGGCTCCCACAAATATGACCCTTAATGATTTTTTCCAGAGTTTTTCCAAGGATAGTGGTGAGACTAACTGGCCTACAGTTTCCCGGTTCCTCCCTCCTCCACTTCTAGAACAGATGCATGACAAACAGGTCCAGAGAGGTGATACTTCCCCTCTATGCAGCACTGGTCAGGCCACAGTTGGAGTACTGCATCCAGGTTTTGAGCGCCACACTTCAACAGGGATGTGGATAACCTTGAAGAGGGTTCAGAGGAGGGCCACTCATATGGCTGGGGGCCTGCAGTCAAACCCGTACAAGGAGAGATTGAGGGGCCTGGATCTTTTCAGGGTCACATTGGCCCTTTTACAGTCCTCTGGGACCTGACCGGAGTACTGCGAGTACTCAAACAGCTGTGCCAGTGGCTCTGCTAAGCCATTGGCCAATTCCTTCAGCACCCTTGGATGAAGTTCATATGGGCCTGCTGATTTGAACACATCCAGCCCCTCCAAGTGCCCATTCACTAAGTCTGTGCTAACAGTTGGTGGGCTGGTGTCCCTCCTGGGTTTATCTATGATCCAACTGAGAGATTTGTCTTGATCTGTGTCTAGGAATACAGATGCAAAGAACTCATTGAAGAGCTCAGCTTTGTCTCCCCTCTTTGTCACCAATTGCCCTAGTTTGTCCAGCACCTTCCTTTTGCTCCCTATATACCTGAAGAAGGACTTTTCATTGTCCTTTACTTTTGTCACCAGCCTAAGTTTTAATCCTGCTTTGGCCTTCCTAACTGATTCCTTGCAAGTGCAAGCCAGGGAGGTATACTTTCCCTTAGTAGCTACCCCTTGTTTCCACAGCCTGCATACCTTTTTCTTAGGCTTTCTTGGTCTTATCTGTTCAGCCAAGAGGGCTTCTTGGCCCCTTTGCCCCCTTTTATGCACAATGGGATTGTCTCCTTCTCTGCCTGTAGGATCTCTCCCTGAAGGAAAGACCACCCTTCCTGGACCCCCATTTTGCCAATGCTCTTGAGCTTTAACGCCCCACTAACTAATCTCCTGAGCACACTGTAGTTAGCCTTTCTGAAGTCTAGCACTTCAGCCCTGCTGGTTAGTTTACCCACCCTTCACCAGATAGTGAATTCAATCAATCAATGGTCACTATCCCTTAGGTTACCTTGTCCCTGCTGATTCCCCACCAGGTCATCCCCTGTAGCTAACACCAAGTCCAGCAAGGCATTTTTCCTAGTGGGATCATATACCTTCTGTGTTAGGTGGAGGTCCTATATGCAGGTTAAGAACCTACGTGAGTGGTTAGATTTAGCTGACCGCTCCTCCCAGCAGATGTCAGTGTAGTTTAGGTCACCCATGACAACCATATCTCTTGACCATATGGCCTCTGAGAGCTGTCTGGATAATTCCAGGTCTAGCTCACCCTCCTGGTGTGGCAGTCTATAGTAGACCCCCACTACCAAGTCCCTTTCCCCCTGAACCCCCTTGTATCCTGACTACCAGTATCTTGGTTTGGCCCTCCTCTGATCCCATCTTGATTACAGAGGATGTATGTTGTTCCTTAACATAGAGCAACATTTCCCCTCCCCCACCCCTTTTCCACCACTCGATCCCATCTGTACAACCTGTAACCCTTAATGCCTGCTGCCCAATTGTGAGTAGGGTCCCACAGGTTTCAGTTAGTCCAATCAGGTTGAAGTTGTTGCTTGCAAGCAGGAGTGCAGGTTCCTCCTGCTTATTCCCCATGCTCCTAGCATTAGTGTAGAGACACTTAAGCCCCTCAATGGGTGCCCTTGGTACGGGGGGCCATCTTGATGTCTGTCAGGCCCCTTAGTGCTTACCTGAGCTGATCCAATGCATTGCTCGTGGCTCACTGATCCTAGATGCTCCTTATCCTTTGCTTCCCCATCCCCCAATGAACCTAGTTTAAAGCCCTTCAGAGGAGATCAGTCAACCTGTAAGAGAACAGACTCTTACTTTTAGAAGAGAGATGAAGCCCATCTCATCCCAGGGTGCCTCTCTCATGGGAGTGTGGATCACGGCTGTGGAAGCCAAAACCCACATGATGGCACCAACTCCAGAGCCGTAGGTTGATTTCCCTGATGCAGGTGTCCTGATGCTGATGGTGACTGCTGACTGGAAGGATGGACGAGAAGACCACCTGGCCCCCAGAGCCATGTAATCGCTCATGATGTGGTTGGGACTACTCCTGGCCACATCATTCATGCCCACATGGGTGAGGACCATAATGTAGTAATCAGAGGGCCAGATGAAGTCGGGAATCCTCAGAGTGATTTCCTGGCTCCAAGTAGGCAGCAAACCTCCCATGCCGTGGAATCCACTTGACAAATAGGACCCTCCGTGCCTTTCAGGAGGGAGTCACCCACCACGATGACCCCATGTCTCTTCCTCTGGCTGCTCTGTTGTTGCTCAGCCTGCCTGGTGTTTGTTGCGGACATGTCTTCCCCTGCGTCTTCCTCTGCTGCATCATCCTCCAGTGCTGCCAGGGCTTCGTATCTTTTCCCCAGTTGCATTGAGGAAGCAGTCACAGCCACATGCTGTCTAGCTGTGGAGGTACCCATCCTCCATTTAGCTGTCCTAGGACTCTCCCATGATGTCTCTTATAAGCTTGACCTCCAAATCTCTACTGAATACATTTTCAGAAGTTTGGTTTCCCTTGTGAAGCTGCCTTTTTTTTTTTCTCACCTGTAAATAAAGCCACACACCTAATGCTCACTTTTTTTAGTGCTCAGGCTAAATTGCAGACAAAATATGAATGTCTACACCTTTAAATGCCTAACCCTGTTTCGTAGATAGGGTAGTTAGAGATATAGCTAGTCTAGGGGTGGGCAATTATTTTGGCTGGAGGGCTATTTAATGAGTTTTGGTGAGCTATCAAGGGCTGCAAGGGTAGTTCTGCCCCCTGCTTACCACCTTGGGAGTAGAAGTCCTACCCTAACCCCTGACCTTTGCTACTGAAAGACCCTCCCTTTGCCTCCCTCCAGAAGTACTGTTTGTGGGGGGGAGGGTTGCCATCTTGGAACCAGAATAAAACAAATCATATACTAAAAATCAAATATCTACTATAACATATTTTAATTTTATTTAAAAAAATATTTTTATCCTGATTTTTAGGTGTCTTTGCGTAGTGTATACAGAGGCAATTGCATAATAGCTCAAAATAGCCATCCTCTTGTATATTGTGTGTGGGGTGTGGTTGCGGGGTGGGTATGTATGGGGAAGGGTGTGGGGGTGTGGTAGGGTGTGGGTATGGGTCTTGTGGGGGTTTTGTTAGGGATGTGGGACGGTGTATGTGTGTGTGTGGGAGCCCCCTCAATGATGCACAGCACCTGCCACCACTGGCTGCAGCAACAGGCAGTGGGCCCTTGGGGCACTCGTGGCCTGTGCAGGCAAACCCCCTCGGCAGTGTGCCACTCTGGCTAGTTTCAGGAACTGCGCATGGCAACAGGGAGCAGGGCCAGGCCAGCCTGGCTTCATTATGCAGGGCTCCTTGTGGCTCACATGCAGCTCCTGGCACCCATGCAGTGGAGCCAGCAGCCTGGCCCCGCACCCCGCCACCACATGCAGCTGCTGGGACTCCACTAAGAACAGGGAGCAGGGTTGAGCTGGCCTGGCTCCATTGCATGGGGCTCACCGTCCCTTCCAGCAGAGTCCCGGGAGCTGCACATGGCTGCAGAGAGCAGGGAGGCCAACAGCTCCATCACGTGGGGCTTCTCCTTGGTGGCATGTGAGCCACAGGGAGGCCCACAGGCTGACCCGGGTGCTGCATTCCCACCGCCCTGTTGGGCACAAGCTCCACCAGGGGTGATGTGCTTCCTGAGTCTGTGGGGACACAATTTGTGGGTGGGCCACTCCTATACTTGTGTGCCATGGCTTAGTGCCACCTTCTCCCCCGACCCCCCTCCGCTCGCCCCTGACATGCTGCCGACCTGCACAGCAAAAAACCTGCTCTGCCCTGAGCAGTGCCAAGTTGGGAGCCAATCTCAGGGAGGGCATGTGCCCCTTCTACCAGTTGCCTGTGAGCTCTGTGGTTGAGCTGGCCCTGGCCCTGGCCCTGTGCTCCATGATCCCATCCAGCTCCTGCTTTTCCTTGCCTGCTGCCCAGAGTGCTGCACCAGTGACAGGAGGAGGAGCCGCTGGAGGCCAGGGGAGCCGAGCAGCACCCCTAGGTGGCTGCAGCAGTGACAACAGCAGCCCTGCCTAGAAGCAGTGTGCTGGCTAGGGTTAGCCCCTGGGCTGGAGCCCTTCCACTGCATGAGGTTGGGAGGGCAGCGTGCTGCCCTGGTGGGAGTGGATGGGACTTGACCCTACGTGGAGTGCAGCAGGGGCAGCAGCAGACTGGGCCAGATGCAATTAACTGATGGGCTCTTGCCAGCTGAAATTGCCTGGTGGGTCAGATCTGGTTTGTGGGCTATATTTTGCCCACCCCTGAGCTAGTCAGATGTCCCTGTGCAATATACCTTGTATACATAAAAACACAAGCACAGATTTTGCTTATGTAACTTGCTCCCATAGAGAGGTTGGGCCTCAATAATGGAAAATATAGGCATGGGTCATAGAGATATTCCAGGCTACATATTTTTATGCCAAGATTCATACTGAATCAAATTTTTATGGTTGAGCTATAAGCCCCTGAAAAACTGGGTTTATAATGGAAATGTTGAAAGACCCTCAACTTTAGGATCGGGCACAGCCTATAATTTTACAGGCATTAGGCATCTGAAATAACTTTGTATAAAGATTACACTGGGATTTGTCCCCAGTTTTGTAGAAAATACTTAATGTTGAACTATATTTTATGCACACAAAAAGACTTACTTCATAAGACAAGGAGCTCAGGGATTTACATTTCAATATTCAACAACACTATTACTAAAGTGCTCTTTTCACTCTCATAATAGAGTTGTCATAAACTATATATTTTAAAATGTCTCAAACTAAATTTATTTAAAGATTGTATGAGGAATACCAATTCTAAATATTTAAGATGGAAAGTATTTGGTGTATTTGGGACAATTTTAAAACTGAATCTTCTAACCAAGATTGCAATAATGTTCTTTAGCTATAGCAAAAATTAATAAATTACTGTACGTTTTATTTTCATATATACATGCTGTCTTTTATTTAAATTACCTTGTTATCTAACCTCTGACTCACAAAGGAGAGGGAACATAAGTGCTATCCTTGTCTGCAGTCAGCCAGGATAACACCCTCAGAGTATCAGATACTCACCTGCCAGTTTGGAACAGGTAAAAGACCTCTGATGGGATTATGTTGCAGTAGAAGAAATGTGCCACTAGTATGCTGACTAGTACATCATCTGAAGCTGATGTCAGCAGCTGGCTATTGAGAAGTACACTTGATTTTATGGGAAGAAGAATAAATTGTTGTCCTCTACATGTTGTGCTGGTTTTCCGTGGTCAGTTTTATATTGGTAGAATGTCTTGCAGTGACCCAAATCCTCTCTTCTAGGATAATGAAGTCATTGGTTTGTTTTTTTTTCAAATAGGATTCATGAATGTGGGCAAGGTATAATGCTACCCTTGCTGTAACTTGACGTGCTATGTGCTGTGCACCAAAGATAGTGGCACACTCTGTCATCCGTTTGTATGTAGCAATGGAGAGTGGATAAAAAGTCTATTCCAGCCAGCACATAAATGTTGCCATTTGGGTCACCTACTCTGCCTGGGATGCTAAGCCAGAAGGCTAGATGTCAAATCTTGCCTATCAGATGGGGTATTTGCAAGTCTGTACATGCCATGAGGTGGCCCCTAGGAGATGCAAGGATTTTATTCAGTTTGTTATAGGTTCTTAACCTGCCTTCATTACTGTAGTGCACAACACAATTCCAGTGGTACATCAAATTATGTAATAAACTGGGAATAAATGGGATTTATAGGGTAATAATCTGGGAGCAAACAGTTTACCTTGCTGTGCATGACTCATTAACAAGGCATTTTGCTGTGTTACCTACAGTGGCTTTTGCAGATATTGGGGAAAACTTTTATTAGCTGGAAGAGCATAGGTGGAGTCCAAGACTGGCAATTTGGCATTGTAGCCTGTCCACAGCCATATTTGCAACTTTGGAGTGTATACTTGTGATTACAGACATGCTTCATCAAAAAGTGAAGTAGTCTGGAAAAGCCTGGGAGATCCATAGCTAAGCGTTTAGTGTTTTTTAACTGTAGGGATTTCCAAGAGAGTAGGACTTTTGTTTATCTTTTTCAGAAGCATCTCTGGAAGTGGAGCCAGTGCAGTTCACCATTACAACTTTGAACAGTTATTTCTTGAAGTTGTAAAAGGGAGGGAAAGAATTAAATGACTTACCTTAAAAGTGGTGTTTTTCTCAGTATCGGGTCATAGTAGCCTTAGCTGGTTTGGAAAGGCCCCTGATACAGTAAGTCGGATATTTGGGGGAAAACTCTCATTAGCTGAATACTTAAGTGAAGTGTGAGTTGAACCACACATGAATTTAACAGTATAAAATATGGCAGTGATAACATAATCCACTTAAGAGACAGCATTGCCATCATTCTTGTTAGTAATTAATCATGTGCCAAATTAGGGAGCAAATGGTAACAAGGATGGTTAAATCGCAACTTCCAGCAGCACAGCAGGCAGGTATGTGATGACTGAAGGAATTATCTGCCTCTTTGTAAAAGGTTAGCTTGGGAGTATAAGGAAGGGAAGAAATCAGTGAATCTTAAAGGGCGGGTAACTTTTTCTCTACAATTAGTACAGATAAAAGACTGTCTAGCTGCTTCTTTGCTTGCATTCCCTCTACTTCTGTTCCTTCTACAAAGGATACAACTGTTGGTGGTTTTATAATAGCAAGTTATAAAAAGTTAAGACCTGCCCATTTAACAATTTTTTTTGTTTTGCTCTATATTTTTTTTAAATTTACAGCTGTAGCATATTTTTCCTCTGGTGGTCTATGAACACAATTAATCCTTTTTGTAAATGAATAAATTTAAACTTCTCCAACTAGTACATGTTATCAACGTAACTTTTTATCTCTCATCCCCAGAATGATATTTTTTTTGTTCGAGTCTTCTGATGATAGACCTCTAGTCCAGTAAACACTTGAGGTAAAGTCCTGCTTCTGCTAAACTCTCTCACTGACCAGTGGGGCTCAAATTTCACCGCGACCTCACTTGAAGGCTGTTTAAATGAGGAAATGCTGATTATTCTTGCATCTTTGGAGGGTAGGAGCCCTATTAGAATTACACTAAAACAGAAATCATACCATGTGGTATATGTGACCATTCACAACTCTCAGTCTCACTGTGCGTATCTACATGAGACGCTTTGTCACTGTAGCAATGTGCTGTGGTCATGTAGCATTGATGGGCACAAGCCGTGATGCTATAGCGATGCTCTCCCTTGCTATAGCACATCACTACAGTGATGGAGTGGCTAAAAATGACTGTGCCATGCTAGCACTGCTTAGTAACAGCTGTTATTGTGCCCTCATTTAGTACTTCCTAAAGGAGTAGTAACAATGGCGCCATAGGGGCATGTGTAGATGCACCCACTGAGTGTTTCAGTGTCTTATGAACGGATAATATCTTCCTAACATCTCTGTGAAGTATGAAGCTTCATCACCCCAATTCACAGAAAAAGGCAAAAAAGCTAAATTATGTTGCCTAAAACTGTGTAAGAAGTATACGTAAGGATGATCCAGGAACTAAATCCAAATTTCCAAGTCCTAGCTTGGTTTCTTAACCGCAAAGACATCTCTCTTCCTAATCTAGTGCAGTACAGATTTTAGGTACTGAGAAATCAGCTGTTTGGTCACTGCCTAATTTGATCTATCTTTCTGGGAGAAAAACAGAGGTGAGGAGACTGCAGTTCAGATTACTCTAAAAGCTAACAAATAATGTCAAGAAAGCCTACATCTAAGGCTTATTTTTCAGGTAGGTAGAAACAAGATCAAATCTACAACTGGAAGCATGCATATACAAGAAGATATATGCAGGTGATAAGTCATGGATATTATATTCACTAGTAACATAGATTTGAAGGACATCTCAGAGCACAATTAGCAATTAGCAATAATAGTCGTGCTCTCAGAGCACATCTGGATTAATAAGGTTAGATATTGTGGATCTAAATTTTGCAAAGTTGTTAATTGCCATTTGATAAATAAATAGATATGAGGTGGGGTTGCCACAGCCAAGTTACATATCTATTTTATGGAATATAATTTCCATGAATTCTGAGCAGATTTTGGTTGAGTAGTACAGATGTTTTAGCTCATGGTCTAAGTTATTTATTCACTATTTTTTCAGTAATGAGTAATAAAGTATGCTAGAGCCCAGCAGTCCTCAAAGTACTCCTGAGACTGCCTTACTCTTGTTTCATTTCCTGAATGATGCAAACTGATTTCTTTTTACCTATTTAGGCATACCTAAATAAGTGCAGAAAATCATTTTGCAAGACATAATGCATATTCTAGCATGTGTAGAAAATATTTTAAAACAAGTGTTATTCTTTTTAACCTCCAGATTTTGAGGGGTACCTTCTAGAATGCAAAAATCTAGAAATTCTTCAGGCTGAAGGTTTTTCTAGGATACTCCATATGGGAGGATAAATATTTTTGGATAGATGGATATTTAGCAGAAATGGTTTTCCATGGAGACATGGGGGTTGGTCTGTTTTTACTCTCTCCAGCAGAGACTGGGATTTTGGGATACACTTGTTTTTCTACTTCAGTTGCTTCTAATTGTCCTAACTTTCCACTGTAATTCTTACCATATAAATTATGAGGTGGTGACATGAGCAGTCAGGAGAATAATATTGGTCCAGTTCAAATACCAATTTTTAACTCTCATGTTAATTTGAGACCTGACACTATTGCCAAACTACAATAATTATTAAGCAAAATGATTAGTGTATTTTTGCTCATACAATATTTGTATGCAGCCATGTTTGTTTAATAAAAAAAAAGTACTGTGCTATAGAGTCTGAAAGTATCTTTTTGAGTGAATATGTTCTTGAACAATTTGGGAAGCTCCAATTTGAAACAGTTGTAAATGCATAACATTTACAAGTCTACATTAAAAATATACTGAGAGTTAAGTTATTGGAGAAATAGAAATGTCAATCATATATGTTTTAACGCCTTTTTTCTTTGTGCCACATGATCAGTTGTGAAGTCTGATTTATAGCTTAAAATATACTGTCACCTTTTTTTAGTGGTGAACTTAAGGAAAATGTTAGTGATCAGATTTGATTTGGCTGGGGGAAACGTGCAAGGGCATGCACTTAGAGTGACACAGTAGTGGCACAAATTTGTACTGCTGCTTTGTGCTGCAGTGCACACCCCTTCATATGTGCTTTGGTGATGGACAAATTGTCCCGCTTTGGGCAAACTGCCCTTTTCCCACTCCTCCTGGCTTCTAGTGTGCTGGAGCAGTTGGGGCACAAATGAAACGGTTAGAGACACTCTGGCTGGCACCCAAAACAGCTCCCTGAAGGTCCAAGCCTTCTTTTGTTCCAGGAAATGCTTATAGTGTGCATCATACTGATTTTTTTTCCTCAGCATTTTGTTGTGTTTTTTTTGCCACTGGGAAATCCCAATAGCAAATTTTGCCCCTGCACTGCAAATTAGCAGTGTGGAGCACATTTTAACATTCTGGGCATGCAGTTTACAGTGCCGCAAAGAGATTTGCAGGACCACAAACCACACATGCCTGAATGTCTGGATGTGGCATTAAGCCACATCCAGACAAGCTTGGATGTGTGGTATGTGGTGCCACACACTACATGCAAGCATTCCCTATGCTGCTACCTTGCAATGTGGGGTTATTTTTTGTTTTCTGAGGTTTGTTTGACCCTGTGAGATTCTGGGGTCAAAAGACCTGGCACCTTAAAGTGGGGCAGCACACGTGGCAACACCTCGTGCTGCCCCAAACTGGAGCCTATCCTGCCAGAGCCGTAGTTCAGCTTCAGGCCAGACTCTCAGCTGCAGGAGCACCATGGCTGCAGTGCCCTGAGGCCCCCAGGACCCCAGCTAAGGTTGTTGGGGTCAGCACAATTACTGGCCCCAGTCTCCCCTACCCCACCTAGGGTAACCTGCTGTGCACCAGAGGACACATGGCATGGGTGTTCCCTGGGGACAAGTAGCAGTGGCACAAGGGGTGCTATTGCTTCTTGTCCCTGGGGAAACAAATGCCCGTGCTTATGTGGATGCCGCCTTAGAGTGCAAATAACCATTTCAAATCCAGAATTTAATTACAGACCTACTAAAAAACAAAACCAAGCCACCATAATTCTGTAAGCCCCACACAATATTTTGATGTCTTTGCTGGCATTACCATGCATTTATAACCATATGACATCAGTAGCTGTTTGAGACAAATTCCAGGATTTTCAAAAGGTTGAGCTCCAGTAGCTCATGTTGAAATCCTACCTAATGAGTGCACCACACTCTTATTGCTGAATATTCGTGAGCTTGTCATAGTTTAGCAAGAGCTTGTCTGAATGGTTAAATGCCTGAAGCAAAGGCAGCAAATTTCTGTGCAACAGCAGACATATCCTCCTGCACTTGCCACATAGATCTACTGACTGAAAAGCTTAGAACATACCAGTAGAAGGGCCAGCAGATTTACATTTCTGCTGCCCATTATTATTTCAGTCAATCTATTGTCAATAGATCACATGTGTAGTTGGAGTCACATGTGTCACCGATAAAATATACCATGCTTTTGTTGTTTTGCATTGGGCTTCATTAATAATTTTTGGTGTTTCAGAATGCTTTGCAAGACAGAAACAAGTGGACTGACATACCCCTATGGTTACTTTTGCCCTGCTTCTGTGGTGCAAAGTAGCTACAATGTTGGTTTAATGCATTAGTTGAGGACTCTGACTTCCTGACGGAATCAGTGGTTGATATAAGACCACCAACATTACTCTTGCACTGTCTATGCAGATCCCATTCATTGCTGGAGACATTATATGAGCAGGTGAAGGAATGACTAGTGCTTTGTATAGGCTCTGGTGAGTCTTGGCTGCTAGAATGACAATTGACCTCACATCCAGCTACCTGTAGACCTATTGGGCCTGTGACAATCCCTGAACTGAAGGAAGTAAATGTGGTATAATTCAGTCTCCACCTCATGAACAAATGAAACCTAGGATCAGGGCCAGTTTCTCTGTGTCTAAGAGTCTGCCATCTAACTTTATTCCCCACTCAGCCTATTGTGGCTAATATGCAGTAAGGAGTGGCTGGGATGAAGAAGGATAAAGTTTACAGCAATTAGTTTATGAAGCTAGCTCAGGCATGTAGTATAATGATCATTGGCTCACTTTTGCATTTTACTTTCCTTTCCTTTCCTTCCTGAGTGTAGAGAGAGTACCTCACCTACCTGACACAAAGGGGTTCTGCGGAACACATTTCCTTTTAAAAGAAATTGCCCAAAATATGGGACATACTTAGAATATCACATTAGAAAGAAGATCCAGCCAAATGCACGTAAATTATGTGACATTAAACAACTAGTTAGTGTTGGATAACTTGTACCTATTCTTCAGATCCGTTTTAACAAAAGGTCTTTAGTGTATTAGACTAGGAGGAGAACATAGCAACAATTGTCCAATAACCTTATAAATAGTGAAGACAAATTCTTAGTAACTCTTCTTAAATTTGCATATTTTTGAGTTCCCAAATGACAATTTCAAAAGGGCACAAATTGTACAGATCACACAAAAATCCAAAGGAAATCTTTCATCAATACTATATTTGAAACAACTGAAAAAAACATTGGTAGTCAACTTTTTTCCTTGAAAAAATTGTCAAACCTGCCAAAAAGTCATGAAAATTTCCCCCAAACAGTGTGATTTTTCTGTATTAAACATGGGGTAATTTTCATTCTCTTTGTTTAGCTTCCTAAATTAAATGATTGGCATGCTTGGCAAATCAGTCTCTGAACCACATGACAGCATACGTATCCCCTGATGAATGCTGGATCCACTAGATTCTGTTAGCCTCAAACAAGTGGCTTGCTTTGCAATAAGCCTTGGTTTCTGAAGATAGTTGTTATTACAAACTTACTGCCTATTGCTATGGGCTTCTTAAGACTTGTAAAGCTCCAGAGTTAAAACAAAACACACCCTAAGAACAGGTTAAAGAACTCGCTTAAGAACCATTGGGGAGGATTAGACACTGAGCCAGAAAACCTGGGTTCTAATTGCATTTTTTATACTATTTGCTAAGTGATCCTAGACAAAACATTTGGGAAACTGAGCCCCAGGGAGGCAACCTGTCATGAGAATTACTGTTCTATAATATCTGTAAAATGCCATATTAGCATGAAGAATTATAACAGCTAATTGAGGCAAAGGCAGGGACTAGATTTTGAAACTTCCTGGCTCCATGCTGTACGCTAGATTCATTTTTTGGCAGACGTTTTCTAGAGTTACACCAGTTTTGAAACCAGCGGCTACCATAGTATTTCTATATTTAATTTTGAGTTCTCAGACCTGCTGGGAGAAGACTTCATGGACTGGGGGTGAAAAAAAAAATATCTATTGAAATTTTATGGAAGAGATCTGTGAGGACTTGAAAATTTATTCAAACTGAACTGGTAAAAATGCATGCAGAAATCCACTGATTGTTATATCATTTGGGGCAACATACACACTTCTAGTCCTATATACACACACCAAAAAAAAATCACACCAAAAACAATCCATTGGCATGAATGTCACCTGACAGAATATTGCAAGTAGGTAGGAAAATGATATAGTGGGTGGGTCATCAAATGAATGAAGAGAAAGAGACAAAGGCAGCTCCATTTTATATACAGTCACATACTTTTTAAAGAATATACAGGGAACAAATAAGGGTCTGATCCAATTCCCTCTGAAGTTGATGGGAGCCCTTCCATGGACTTCCAGGTGGGTGTACAGCTAGTGTCCCATCATTTCACATTTAGAATTTAATCTCATTTCAAGGATTGAAACCTAAACATGGCACAAACCATTTTTTTCCCCTAGGGGTCCAAAGTAGGCAGCAAAAAAAAGTCATGAGCTTAATGAGATAGTAATGTAGCCCTTTTAGAGAGCATAGAGTAGCAAACACCAGCAGGCCAAACTCTTAGAAGACATCAGGAGCTTTGCAAGAGATAAGACAGCCAATATTTATGTAGTCTTTACAGCTTAGGTAAAAATATATTATTATAGCTTTGTAAAAGTGCACTGAGTTTCTCAAACTGTATTCCTCATACATTAAAACTGGATAAGCTTTGCCTATCCTGACAATCTGTCATTGTAAGTTCAACGAGGAAAGGGGAAGGGGCACCAGCTTTTTTCATGCAAATCTATGGGGATTTTCCTCCTCAGTTCGAAGCTCTGCTAAAAAGCTGTCTACTATAATAATTAAAATTTATGGGGTGGGGGTGTGTGTGTGTATGTGTGGTTTTTTTTTAAACAAAATATCCAGTACACATTAAATAGGAATGTCACATAAGCAGATTGTGCCCACATCTTGAATTCAGCATTTTAGGATTTAAAATTAGAAAAATGCATTAACCCTTGTAAAATTAGGGATTTTAATATGGTGGAAAGAGCACACACTTCTGTGCTGGGAATTGATAGCTATCTAATATGTTTTACATGTATTTGTTGAGGGATACAATGCACTTGTGTTATTACACTGATTTCATTCTTGGATGATTTCCCCTTTGGCATACTAGTGACAGTTTTTCATTGGTTATTCATTCACACTATTGATTAACACCTACTGGACCAATTTATTAGTCCCTTTGAATCCATTTTAAGTATCAAGGTTTTCTAATGGAAAACTATCTCTTACTGAATACTAACATCACATTTGTAAAACATTCACTTATTGTTAATTTATTGCACCTTGTAGAGTAAAGCGGTATTTACCAGATACATGACTTTCTGTTCCAAATTTTCCTGTTCCTACCATCACCTCCCAGCGTCATTTCATCGTGTCCATAGCTTTTATAAAAATATTCCTGACAGTGTAAATCAATCTATTCCTTTCCTCAAGATTTCTGGGCCTTTTCCCATGCTGTTAGTTTGAAGTTTAGCTTGTCTTTGGGAAAGTTGTCTTCTCCCTATTGAATCTTCCTGTAGAATGGATCATGGATAATTGTGTTCCTTGTATTCAGGGGATTCTTAGTAATCCTTTTTTGCTTTACACTGATCCTTGTCCCCTGAGGAACAATTTGTCCTTCAGAAATGGGGAGACACAGGGAGGGAGTGTAGAGGCTCATCTTCCTAGCATCATCTTCGTCCCTTACTGGTCCACTGAACTGGCTATGGAGGGAAACATATCAGCAGTACAAACATAAAGTTTCTGAGGCAGAATCTCCTGGCCTTGTGGCTTTGCACTAGCACTAGTGCCTAGCCTGCATTTTTTACAGGCACAAACAGCCTGGTGATTTGATGTACTTTGGTCACTATTGTTCCACCAGAGAGGGTGCTCTTTGATATTGGCAGCTATATTAATAATGTGGATGAACTGTCAACAACTTAGCCTGCATTACACACACCCCACAATTGCTAACAAGAGGCCAAAAATGCTGACAGGTGCTGAACTTCCACAAGCCCAGTAACTTGGGAGCTGTGAGCACTCAGTGTGTGAGATGTGACTTGGCCCGTACTTCCAGAAACTGGCCATCTTATTGTCAGAGTTAGAGGTTCTACCTCTTCTAACCTGTCTTTCTTACACTATCATGTTTAGTGTAAGAAAACATCAACCACTATCAGTGACTTGAAGGAGGCTGGTGTGATGCAGGCACTAAGGTGTATGGGTGATAGCCCAGTGGCCTCAAGTTCTAGGTCATAGCAGATAGAGCTCAACAAATCTGCCTATTCTACTAAAAATACCTTGTCACAAGGGCATGAAAAAGGAAATAAAGAAGTTTGAACACAATTATAAACTGGCTGACATTTGGCTCCCAGGTTGCCACATCTTTCTTAGGAAAGGTCTGTATGACATGATGTGGAAAACATCTGTGCCTACAAGAGCCTTGGTTTCACTAGGGCTTTTGCTGTGGGAGTCCTGCCTTTGGGTGGTTGACAGCTGATATAGAAAAGCTTGAGAGAGAAATAAATGAGGTGGGAGATGAGTTTATTATTTGACTCTGTCTTCCCTCTAGCTTGGGGGTAGTAAAGGAAATTTGACAAGCTTTCATCCTTGCTGTTCCTGTCTTGTAAATAAACAGATATGCACTGCTAAGGGCCATTTCCTTCCAAATGTGCTAAAGTCCTTGAAAAAAGGATTTAATACTTTTCCTAGCTGTCTGATTTATTACCAAATATTAATATTACAGTAGTGGCCAAAAACCACTGTAGGGATTGGAGCCCATGATGCTGAATACTGCAGAAACGTTGAGAAAACAGTCCCTGCAATGAAAGATGTAACAGTCTTAGCCCATAGCTGCCTGTTCAACACTGTGTTCAACAGGGGATCTGAGCAGGTATGATCTTTGACTGATGTAGCTGTGCCAGCAAAAAAAACAAGTATAGGCACAGCTACACTCTATTGGTGCCTTATTGGTGGTATAGTCTATCTGAGCATAAGATATTAGTTAAAGGCCTTTTATTGCCCAAGACTGAAAGAAGTGTAGGGAGGAGGATAGAGATGCCTTGTGTGGGCAAACAAATAGGGTGATTAATTGAAACAGATTTGCATGGTCCAATGGATAAGTCTTATCATCATAATTTATTCTATGTTCCCTCCCACTGGGCTGAAGTAAACATACATGTTTTGGCATCTACTGCATTATGAAGTTAAATATAATTACTATTTTCTGTCTCAGACTCTACTTTTGTATTTGGTAAGCAGAGACTGCTTCTAAATCGAATTTGCTGAACTTATGCATTTGGTTCCTGACGCTGTATTGGTTTGGAGAGGAAACTTTTCATATTTATACCTTCCATGAGATCATATATCAGTCTGTGGGGAGGATTCAGTTTCCCCAAAGGCACTGTTTCTTCTGTCCCAGACTCCACAGACAGCCTTTTTGGAAATTCTGAGATCTTTGGCTACAGAGGAGGTGGTGAAGGGCAGGGCTAATATACATCCCTAGCTGTGTAAAGTTAAATGTCTGGCATTAGCCATGGCTCACTTGTCTGCTCAGGAATACTATCTTGTGGTGGTCTCCTGGGGCAGGGGTTGTCAACTGGGGGTACTTGGAAAGGTGCTAGGGGGTACATACCTGTGGGTGGGACAGAGTGCCGTTGCCCACCACCCCACACTGCCGCCTCCCAGGAGCAGGGCTTGGGGCGGGAGGGTGAGGGCAGTGGCTCCCCACTGCGAGCCGCACAGGCACCACCCAGATGACCGGACATGGGATGGGGGGGAGCTCACACGCAGTGGCTGTCGCTGTCATGCACCACTGCCACCTCTCTGCTCTGTGTCTGGCTGCTGCCACACCCCTGCTCCATGTCTGGCCACCACCACCTGCCCCCCCCCCCCCCCCGGGAATCTGGCCACTGCCACCAGAAGGGGTACACTTTAAAAAGTTTGAAATCCCCTGTCCTAGGGTGCTTGTAGAAGGCTCTAGCTAGGCAGTTTCAATAGAGTTACCATGCCTGGAACCCTCAGTAGGGAGTACGGGGCCACAAAGCTGATGTGGAGGCACAGGCCCTTCATGTAGATGGCCCATGGCCAGCCATTTCAGGCTTCATGGATACTTTCCTTCTTTGGGGAAGGGCAAGGCCCACTTTTCTGAACAATATATGAAATATTCCTTCCTCCAGAAATTTCCTTAAAGTTGGAGAAGACAGGGTCTATAGCCTTAGTTCATATGTTTATTTTCTGTGTATGTTAGAAAGTGCCTTTTACTTGGGACGCAAGCCTGTGCTCCCCTACTAAGAAGGCGCATTTTACTTCTGATGTAGCGTTTCAGTTTAATTTGGATTAACTATGGTTAAATTAGGTGCTGGGCATGAACATTAAAAACAGTTCTTAAAACTTTTGAACTAGTTTTGTGTAACATAATATCTTTGTCATAAAAGAGTGAATAAACAATGATTTTTATTAAGGTGGTATATAAAACGTAGAATATTACTTTTGCTTAAGTCAGTTTTGAAAAAAGACATGCTAGATGTTAAGGAAATCTTTTTGGGAAATACTTCCTCTGTGTTTATATACATTTTTCTGTCTAATCAAAATGCAGCATGCTGCCTATTTTTAATCTGTTTTAAATTTAATTTGACTACTCTTCTGTATGTTCAAAAAACGAATACCTGTGTTTTTTGTGTGTGGTCTGTGAAAGTCCTTGCTGACTGGACCTTTTAAGTGACTATGTAGGTATAGTGCTTATTTTGCAAACGTAAGATTTGCAGGGTTGAACCATGTTTTTAAGGGTTTTCTTAAACAAGGACTAGTTAAAAAAATGCATTTTGAAATAGATAACCTTTCATCTACCAGTTCAGGTGCCACACCAGTATATAATTTAAGCACATCTCTGAAACAGGAGAAAATGTAAGCATGTTCTCTAGAATTCCTCTGGCAGATAAGCACATATTTGAGAAAAAAGAAGGTTTAAAAAAATCTTTAATATGTTTAAACACCAGTATAACTTAAGACACAACTGTCTACCACCTAAATTCATATTCTTGTAAACACTTAATAGAAGCTGTAGTTCTATTGACTCTTGGTGGCTCCTTAAGTAATCAGGTACTTCTCTTGTTAACTGTTGGCCAGAGTGGGCCCTAAACCACAGAAAGCTTCCCAGAACTGACTGGGTAAATAGTAAATACTAGTTATTATGAGCCAGTTGGAGTTTAACTGCCCTCAGAATCATATTTGGTCTTCAGAACTGGATCCAAATCCCATTAAAATCAATAGGTTGATGAATTGGGCTGTTGGGTACTAATATCTTTTTGTGTTATTTTTAGACATTTTTGTAGTCTCACTCAAATGACTGAGCATAATATTTAATAAAGGTTAGCGTTATGGGCATGGGTCTGGAGGGAGATTCTAGGACTCTGGTGTCATTTTTTTTCAGGTGCAGTTCTGTGTTAATAATATAGGCGAAGTGTGGCCTGTCTTCTCATAGCACTAAAAGTGAGATAATCCCTGTGTAAGAAATCAGTAAGTATGGTCTGCTTAATCTAGTCCCAGTGTGAAACTGTTGACATTTGTTCTTTTTTTCTATCATTATGTGACTGGGCCTGTTTTGTGCTGGATTAGGCACAAATCTCCTATGCAGCACATTTGGCATGTTACTAGTAGTTTAACTTCATTAATAATGTATGAAGAAAATGTAATCCATGACAAGGAAGGGAAGGAAAGTATTTTTACTGCTACCAAATCCTCCAGAACGGATAATTATTCAACATTTTATGTTTGATGTTATATTTTACAATTGAGCTCCGTTTGTCTAAGTAGAAAAAAAGACTTATTAAATTATAATACAATAGCAAAAAAGACAACTCCTATCATTTTAATTTAGATATACCAATTGCTAGAATTTACTAAATGCCATAAGAAATTTGTACCTAGACCATTTACTTCATCTTAAATATTATAACAAACCATTTTCCTCCTCATCTGTCCTAACGAGAATGAACCTAGCCAACAGAACTGACTCTGTTAGTGGCAGAGACCTCAGATCTAAATTAGGTTGACATTGAGGGGAGGGGAACAAATAGTTTTGTATCTGCTTCTAATTAATAATGTAAGTCTGGTTTTAAAAAATACAACTGAGCTCTCTGACTTGTTAAGCAACAAATACAGAAGGCAAAACTGCATTTGGCATTTCCTTTCCCCCTCCCTTCTGTCTCAGGCAGCATTGATATTTGTGGTAACTGCAAAGTCACAAAGTGGCCTAGGGAACTTAAGCTAGCTCCAAAGCAATGGTCACTTACAAGCACTTTTGTGCTCTGCACTCTTGTCACATTTGTGCTATCAGAGCAACAGCTGGGGAGACTTTTTCAACAAAGATGAGTGTCAGATAATCCTGATGAGATTCCACATCCAGCATCTTTTGTAATTATGTCACATTCAGCTGTAATGGAATAATTCAAGCTGAAAGGACAAGCTTTGATCCTTTCTTAAACCTTTCCCTGTGGACTGGCTATCTAAAAGATTTAAAGATATTTCTGTTACAAGATCTAGTGTTTCCTCAGAAAAGTCATGCTTCTGAAGCAGTGTGATCTACAAAAGCAATATTGTTAGCCAAACACATTTTTGAACCCATTTTTATATTGACTAAAGATCTCCATAAAATGTTGTCATTCCATTTCAACAGGGCAGTCAAGGATTCATTTTAATATTCTGCAACCTAAGTGGGCACGCAGAGAATTGATTTAAATATCTGAAAATAGACTACTGTGGATTTATATATAAATATTGGTATGTAGATCTAAGCAAGTGCCGATTCATGTGTGTATTGTTGAGGAACAAGCAAACAGGGAATATTTATTTAGTGAAATAAATGTTTCTGTTACCCTACAAATAATTAATTGACACTAAGCTTAAGGCCTGGGGTGCTTAATGCCCTTGGGCTCCTCTCAAGAACCCAGACTTTTCCCAGGAAGAATTGAAAAGTCCTTGGCTCTGCATTTGTAGAAAAATGGTTTTATTTCATTGCAGATGTTTAAATGTTAAGGTCATAAAATATTGTCATTAATGTTTCAAAGTTGTGACCAAAATTGTTTGAAAACGTATAAAATTCCATGTACCAGTGTGGGCTCCCATCAACCTCAATCATGACAGCAGAATTTAGATGCCTGATTCTCATGTCTCAGTCTAATGTCAGTACAAGCCGATTGGCTTCAGTGGAGTTTCTTATAATTATATTCTTGGGCTTAAATGGAAGGAGGATCAGGCTTTACACTGTCTAGGGCTGATATTTGTTTTAATTTGCATGGAGATATTTCCATAGTTTTGCCAACAAGCTGAAGTGCAGAGGCAATGGTGCCTGTGTTAGAAAAATAGCAATGGGCTCAAACTTTATTATCCCCTCCCACCCCCCATTTTCCATCTCTGCTTTTAGTGTAACTTTTGAAAGTCTGTGTAAGTGCATTAGCAAAGACAGCCATCTTTGTGTGTGTAATGCAGGGCTGCCAACTGTCTATAATTTTATGGACAATGTAAAAAAACAAAACAAACAAAAAAAACTACCCTAAAAACTCCTGTCTTTAAAAAAATCCATATAAATATTTTGACTTCCATAAAAACACAAAGCCCTGGGAGCTCTAAGCTCCAAGCTGAAAGCAGTGTTGAAGGACAGATGGAGCACAGCAGCACCACCTGGTGTCCAAGCAGGAGTGCAACACCCTGCACACTGCTCTGCCAAGGCTTTGTGGCTTACTGGAGCCTGTACAGACCTTTTCCTCTCCCTAGCTACTGCTGCTGGGTCCCTTTGGCTATCTCCTTTGTCTAATAGCTGCTTACCTTGAAGATACAGGGAGAGGGGCAGTGCAGCTGGGTGGAGAAGCAGTGCATGGGTCCATGCTGGGACAGGAGGAGTGAAGCTCGTGTGGGCAAGGCCTGGGGACAGGGGTGGGCTAGGGGCAGCATTGTGCAGTGTGCTATTGGTGTTTTGGGATGTTGAGTGAGTGGGAGAAGTGTATAAAATCATAGCTGTATGTACACAGAGCTGCCAACTCAGGATTTTTTTTTTTTAACTGAGAGCAAAAAAGTTCTTCTGTTAGTAAAAGTTTGCCAATTGGCAGTAAAAAGAAAAAAATCTTTGGTTGGCAACCATGGACTATATTGAAAAGTGGGGAAGAGAGGGGAGATCCTTGAGGCTGCAAGGGAACAGAAATCTACTGGTTGAGGTGAGAAGAAGACATTTTCTTGAGAACTTTGGGTGAAGTGGCCTCAAAATGTTGATGGACTCAGGCTTCTACTTGTTTTAATTTTTGCTGAAATGGGTGATTATGAAGATTTGTTTTGAGGAAAGTTAGGAGGTAGGTTGGCAATGTGTCTTTTTTTATAGCTCCTAAATATAACCCAAATGGGTAGCTAGTGCTGATGTTACAGATGGAAGTTGACCTCTGCAGAGATGCACAATGCGGTGAGGGCCCTCTGTACAGCCATGGAAAGCCAGCCATGTCCTGGCCATTGGCTTGTATTTCAATGGTATGCTCTAAATTAAAACTTGCAGCAAAGATCTATTAGAACAGGTTAGAGAGAGCATGTAGTCATGCCTGGATGGGAAAATGCATAGAAAATTTAATGAATCTAGACCTCCTTGCTCTTCTTTGTGATATAAACTTTTCTACCTGTATCCAATTTTAAGAAGAAAAACTGTTTTGAAATGTATTCAGTGATTCTCTCACATTTACAACTGTACAAAAGATAACATTATTCAGAATTTCATATAGAACAGTCAACTTTTTTCAAATTTAAATGTTAATGGAAAAAAATAAGACTCCAAATCTTGATTGTCTTGCAATGAACTCCTAAATATGTCATAACATAAAAGGGGCAATAATTTTATGTATGTCATGTTAAATGTTTGGATACCTAAAGCATCCACAAAAATTAAATTGCATAGAACCATGTTTATTTTTATGATTAGTCCACTTGCAGGTTATCAATGTTAAAAAGGCCTCTTAGTTTCTGCTATGTGTCTAGAGTTAATAACAGAAATTTAAATTAAGGGAAAAACCAAAGCAGTAGATAAGAGTCCTAGAAGAATCCCTTTTCCCTTTCCCAGTATTTGTTTCATCTTATCTGTGAGTAAGCAATTGCTGAGGCTGTGACTAGTGATAGAGATTGGCAGACCTCTGGAGGATGAATTCAGATTAACAATCCAAAATTCTGTTGCTTGTTCTACCCCTGCCTGAAGTAGTAGCACCTCTTGAGTGACCAAATTGGGCTGGAAATCACATAAAGCACTCTTAGTCCTCTATCTAGCTTGGTTAGAGGAACAGCTTTGCCTGTGGTATTTCAGCAGTTCTGAAATAAAGAAGTTGTAGAAGTTTATGAAGCTGATTAAAATATTTCTAGAAAATTAACTGTGGGACAGAGGTAGGGATTAAGTTTTGGTAAAAGCCTTCCCTGTTGCTAGGAAGAATCGATTCAGACTATCATTTTACTTGTAGCAATTTACTCATTTCTAGCAACTGTTGAAAGCCATTATTTCACCCCTACTTTCTATTGGCTGGCAAGGAATGCAAATATCTGTAGGCCAGATAATTTGTCAGTTCACATCTCTCACTGTCCATGAAAAATAAAGAAGATTCCCCCCTGCAGTCCCTCTAGTCTACTGCCTTTTTCAAGATCAATACATGCATTCAGTCTGGGGAAAAAGTGCTAGTCAATGAGTCCTTCAGGAAACTTTACTTAACCTTACACACCCTTCCCATGATGAAAGCACCTTTTTAATTACAAACTGATTATGAGGGGAGGGACAGAAATGCTATTGTCTTTCTTGCTACTGTCTTCATTAAGTATTTCTGTGTTGGAACTTGTGTGTCAACGAGTGGGGTCAAGTACGTGGAAACCCCTGGTGCTAGTTTTTCAGTAATGTTATAGAAAAGAGTCTCCAGAAGAAAAGATACTGGGGAAGGTTAAGACCATAGATGAATCCAGAGAGCATGCAGTGATATGACTGTGTCCTACTCTTTGGGTCCACTCAATGGGAGCAGCAGCTGGGGACTTTTTTTTTTTTTAACAAGTCCCCAAAACAGGTAAAAATTTGCTTCTGCTGGGAGCTGCATATATACTTGAAGCTCTGTGGTGTGTGTTCTGCCCGGAGTCCCTGCTTCTCTTCAGTTTTCCTCTCCTTCCTCCCTAGCTCCTCTCTTCCACCCTGAATTCAGCATTAGGGGAAAGGAGGGGAGCAGTGGTTGGCAGCAACATGCAGCCCCTTCTGTCATGCAGCTCCTGAGGTTCTGTACTGCTACTGTTCTTCCTGTGTCCTCCTTTCCCTGCTGCTGAGTTGGAGGGGATGGGGAGGAAGAGGCAAAAGGAGTAAGCTCTGCAACTGCTTGAAAGGAGGGACTCCAGGCAGACTCCTTGCCTGTGAACTCAGAAATCACACATAGAGTTTCATCAGAAACTGCTGAGAGATCACTGGATCACAGGATCCAGGATCACAGCAAAGGATTGTGAGCACATCTCCTTCAGCTGTGTGACACCCATGCAATGAGCTCTCTTCACTTCCCAGGTGCTTCACCCTTAGAGGCAGTGTGGCCGCAACCCCTTGCTGTGATTCTGGATGAGCTCAGGCCTCCCCATCACTACCCTTTCATGCTCATTGGCATGTCCCCTCCTGTTCCATTTCCCCCTTTCACTGCTGCTGTCCCCAGCTGACCTCCAGAGTCACTTTTACCTTGCTCCAACTGGCTGCACAGAGAGGGCTCAGCCAGGGACAGTGGCAATGGTGGTGGTTTCTTCTCCATGCCTGGGCCCCCTGGATATTCCCAAACAGTATGGGAGAAGGCTCAGGGAAGAGCCTACCTGCTGCTATTGTCCCTGGCTCAGCAGGACAGGAGTAGTTTTGGAGCTCCCTCTGTCCCTGGGTCAGTTGGGAACAGTGGCTGTGACAAGCAGATTGAGGGGACCTGGGGCAGGAGGGGACATGTTGCTGAGCATGGAGGGAAAGGGAATAAATAGGTGCCAAAAGCTGGAGGATGGGTCAGGGCAGGATTCTTACCTTCTCTGGGGACTTGAAATGAATTCCTGACTGCTGCCCCCACAGTGTGGTCTATGCTCACCCCTGGTTGGGAGGCATGCTAGGAATAAGGCATTCATCCACCCTTGAAGTGCCAGTTTCTGCTCCCACACACCCTTCTACAAAATCCTGGATCTGTCTATGGTTGGGACAATATAATGATTAGTTTTGGACTTAACAGAAGTCATTTGTGTGACTTAAATACAATCATACAGGACAAATTCAACCAACTGAAAGATAGGAAGTTGAATACATTGAAAACTTAAATTAAGCCAAGCCTTCAAGGTGGGAAACCAAGATGTAGTTACAGATGGACAACAATCAAAGTTAATACTGATATGAGCTTGTTTCCCTGGGACAACCTTGTAACTTGTCCCTGATCCTGGAAAGCTATGCATGTAGGTAGTTCGAATGGAACTGAGCATGTGATTTAATATTAATCAGACTATGTGGCTTCAACAGATGCATTACAAATAAAGATGTTAATAATAATGTATTACCTGCCTGACAGACTTGGCTTACATAAGCATATATGCTTTTCACAACCCTCAAAAAATAGTAAGGATCTTGTATTTTTAATAAAATCCTACCATTCTAGATAGGGTTCATTAGGGAGATCTTTACACGTACCCAGTAATTCAAAGATTACTTTAGGATCTGGAAGCAACACAGATAGGGTATGTGTGGCAGTGTATTGTGTTGATGAAAATAACGTCTACTTTGTCTAACTACTGGTACCAGTACTTGGGAACAAGGGAGAATGCTATCTCCTTTTTATGCAATGAAGTCATGGTAATTGTAAGGCTTAATGACTTGTTATAGTCTAACCCCTATCTATAAATGATTCTTCAATGTCTGGTGTTCTAGTGATTAGTGTCAGAGTAGAAGGGAAATCTTTTGGAAGTGTTTTGGGTAGACACAGACAATTATCCAAATAGTTTCTGAGATACAGCATTCAGAAAAAGCACATTTTAGTTTTTTGGTATAATGTATTATTTTGTTTCTTAAAACAAAAGTTAACATCAGATTTCTTATAGACTTAATGCTCCACATTGAACAATACATAGATTAGCTTTGAAAATGATCATCAACGTAGTTGTCACTACAGTAGAAAAAAAAAAAGTTTGTTAACAAATAGTTGATGTTGCCAACTGACACATTAGGACATGATTAGCAAACATGGTGGAGGATGACCAACCAAAAAACCCAGCACTTTCCTGGAAGAGGAAGCATGTTAGTTCAACCCAGCTTCCCAGTGTCTTACCATTCTAATAATGTATCACAAAAGTAATAATTACAAAGGAGAAAGCTCTGTTTGCTAAGACACGTATGCACACTATTTCCTGCTTTACCTACCTTACCCCTTCACCCTCTTGCCATTTATCTATAATCAGCAAAGAAGTATTTTTAATCTAATTTCTGGTAAGCAACAGAATTCCATCTTTGCTCCATAGTCACTGGTGACTTCTGCTAGGGCCTTTGATACTCTTTCATTGTTCTTAAGTAGATGGTATTTGCAGTGAAGCCTATCAAACCACTGACTGACCTTTATTTCAAACTAGCATGTATTTGATAGAGGGAAGGTCCTCTGTTCTTAAGGTCTATTATTTGCATAATTTCATATTACTCGGTAAAGCCCCATTGCTTAGCAGGAGTAAAATCTCCTTTCTTCAGTTCTTTTAGCTGAAGTATTTCATGGGTATCATAATTAATGGTATTAGCCATCATTTTTTCACATGGATCATCTTAGATAAAAAACCCAAATTACATCTTAGGTTTTTAAAAGATGTTACATTAAAGTTTTAGAAGATTACCATAGAATATGCCCATATAAGGTACAGTGATAGAACAGGATTCTCTTGCCTGGGGAAGGTCCTTGTTTCTATTTTATAATTTTTTTGGTAAGTTAGTGCTTTCCATATTTTAAAAACCTGAATCTCTCCTGTAAAATTAAACTAAATACTCCTCCCTCCCAGTGACGCTATGTCTCGTGCTAGACCTTACGTGTCCTTCACTTCTTCTGTGCTGTCCTCTCCCATATGTTTTGGAGACTGATACCGGAGTATGATTTAATTTTTTTCCATGCTGGGTAAAATTTGTCATAAGAGCCCAAGTGGTTTAGTCTCCTAAAATTGTAAATTATGTATCTGCTTCAGACAACTTTTACCCTATTTTGGTTAGCGGTAAAACTTAATATTGATATTTAGAGTAACTTCTTTTTCATTCCAGTTTCTACACATTGAATGGGACCATTCAGTTCTCAAATCTGTTGCTTCAGACCCTCTGTAAACTCAAGCAGAAGTTCCTGCATTGAGTACAGATGCTTTACATTTTGAAGGGTTTTCCTCTCTCCCCCTCACTCCCATAGTAAAGAAATGGCTTCAGAAAGTCACAATAAGAAAGCTGAGAGCTTGTCTGTCCATGCCTGTTCTGATGGCCATTTCCCTCCAGCCAAGGAGCGTGCACCCATACTTTGGGATGCTGCTGAAAAGGAAACTGTGATGGGGCATTTGTGAAGCCCGCCACAACAGAACAGAGCAGAAGGACTGCTGCCAAGGAGAGAGCCCTACCTGTATGGATGGGGGAAAAGAGAACAATAAAGAAGTTCAGTCATCAGTTCATGCTGAGATCAGTGTCAGGAGCCAGCGCAGAGATGAAGCTACCTTTACTGGCCTGGGCCAGTGACGCAAAGTTAAAAGCCCAGTGGTCAGACAGGTTAGGTGCCCTGGAGCAGATGCTTGTGCTCGCCATGCAGAAGTGTGGTAATTTACCAGACTCCTATCAAAGGAGTTAACAGAGACTGATTAGGAGGGAAGAAGATAGAGAAGCTTGCTTCAAGCTGTGAGCCAGCAGGAGAGCATTACAGGAGGGTGCACAGGGAGCCTGACTGGTGAGTGAACACTTCTCAGTGTTGCCTGTGGGAGGCAGAGAAGAGGGAACTAGCTCATGGCGGGGGGCAGTTTCCCTCAATAAGAGCGTATCCAAGTGACTGTGTAAGGCAGGCTCAGGTTCACTGATTGTTATGCTGATGAGCTAATGATGAGCAACTGTAACTTGGACATTTAATTGAATACTAATTAAAGCTGAGAGCCATAAACTGAGAGGGAATATATATCCCTGAGGTTGGTGGGGGAGGGGCGGAGGCAGGGGGGTGGGGAATAAGACCTGATCAGCTACTGGGGAACCTATGAGAGTCTATGAGACATACAACTAGCATGAAGATGGGAGGTGATGTAGTCAGTGGGTGTCATTAAAAGCTTATATATCCCCCTGACCTCAGGGATATATATTGAAGTAGAGTGGACACTTTAAATAGATACCATGATGAAGTATTGGTACGTTTTGAACATCTGACATGGTAAGGGAAGTGTATAGGTGTTGGTGGAGCCCTGTGAAGAGGCAGGAAGCCATAATGTGGTTGCAGTGAAGTTCATCAGGCAAACCTCCCAATACTTCCTTTCTCTTTTAGAATTTTCTTTAACAACAAAGGTGTGGCAGGAAAGTATGAAAGAGGATGACCAGATACTGGGGGAGCTGGCTGCAGTTTATACCATATATAGCCTAAAACTCTTACAGAAATGCAATCATTTTATAAGAGCTTTGAAAGAACTAATTAATCTGCATTTATAGCTGAGAATGAGCTTTAAGATGGTCAAAAGAAAAATACTAAGCTAAGATACTGATGAGCCATATTTGAAATAAAGAAATAAATGCCCAAGTTCTTCAGTAGTGCCCCCAAAATAAACAGTAGTCAATAAAATCATTAAAAATATCCTTTGTTTCCCTTCTCTGTCTTTATGCAAGGTTGATTCACTGATATAAACTAGGACTTCTTTATACTCTGGATTTGCCCTGATTACAGTCTGTTTATGCACATCCCTATTTGGGACAGGCAAAGATAAAGTTCAGATATTATCAAGTGAAGTTAAGTGTTATTGGGGCAAGTAGTGAATTTCACCTGATTTTTATCTGGGATCTGTACCACTGTAGCTGCACTTCTGGTTGGCCACTGATGGCTGAAGCCAGGGGAAATCCCCAGAGTAGATAAAGCCTTGTCCTTTCTTCTTAATTCATATGCCACTAGTTTCTGGAAGCCCTGGTCTTGCTGCACTAAGCATAGGACATACATATAACAAGGATATCTGAACAGGAATTTAGAGTGACTTACAGTGTAAATATGGGTGCTTGTCTATGTAATTAGCATTTACCCACTAAAAATGTTCCTGGTTTAATTTTCCTTTCTTAGTTTATGATGACTAATTTGGTAATGTGAACGTGATTTACCATGTAATGGCTTATGCTATAACTAGTAAAATGTGCTAGGGGGCACGTCAGAACAATTTTACCCTCCTGCCCTTTCAGTACTACTTTACTGCCAGGTGGTGTTTTCGGACAAGATTTGATATTTTGGTTGGTTTATTTTCTTGGGTTGTGCTGGGTTGCTTTTTTTTGGGGGGGGGGGGGGATGTTGGTGGCTTGCTTGAGAGCCTTGGGGTTTATTTGTTTTTTTGTGGGGGGTGGGGGGTATTGAGTTCAACAAGCAGTGCTGCCTACCTCCCTTGCAAAGCCTTTCAATTTTTTCTGGGAGCTTGTTGTACGGGGCACTGCTGGTTAGGGCGGGAAATCCTTTTCATGCAAAGGTCTGCAAGCGTGAGCCTGCCTGCCTCCCCCTTGCAAGTCTGGATTGGCATCGGGGGTTTATACCGCAGGCCTCCCAAGGGTGCTGCCCCCCTGCCCAAGCCTAGTCCCAAAGCAGTTCTGCCCCTTGCTTTTTCTGCACGCTTGTTGCACTAGGTGCTGCGTGTGGGGTATACTTAGGGCTACACAAGGGTACACAAAGGGTCTGGCTGTCGTTTCCCCCCCCCCCCCCCCCCGCACCTTCCTCCCTATGTGTTGGCATCTGGGTATCATGTACTCAGGCTAAAGCCTGAATAGAAACATTACTATAAGAAGTTTTATGTAAAACAGAAAGAATCCTGTGTTTCCTGTCATTTGTATCCTCATGTCAAAAAGAAGGACTTTTTCCAAAGCTGAGAATGAGTGTGGGGGTGGGCTGGGGTTCTTATCGAGGTTGATTTAAGATTCCTTGGCTACCAGAGATCCCCGTGCCCAGGACAGCCTCTCCAAAGTGGGGTGGGGGTGGGGGGAGTGATCAGCCTATTCCAACTCCCCCTCTCCCCATGATCACCATACAGTGGCCAGCATGAGCTCCCCACCTTCCACACAGCAGGGACATGGTATGGGTTGAGGTGAAGAAAGAAACAGCCCAGGCTCACTGAGAGGAATTTTCTTATCACTTAGTCCATTTGCATGTCAATCTTTTAACTGCTGCATTGGCAGATCATCATCACTTGCAGTCATATCCCCCAACCTACAACCAGGTCCATAACAATTTGATCTTTGCCACAAAGTGCAAGTGAACACAGGGAACAATTTTTAATTTTTTTAAAATTTTTTTGGAATCAAAAAAAGTTGTATTTTTCATTAATCTGAACCTTGAACTAAATCACCAATAAAAATTTGCAAGATTAGCCCCTGGAGTCTTGCTGAAGTATTGCAATAGAAATTCAATGTATTACCATGGATTACCGAGTGAACCCAAGCAGTACCTGGTGGTGTAATAGTTGCAAAGCAGGGAAAATCACATTTTCAGGCATAAATCAGATCCATGTTGAAAATTTAATACAACAAAAAAATACAAACCCATGGAAGAAATTCAGGAGCTAAAATATAACATGATGGAGGAGTTTTAAATTACCAGGATAAAAAAAATCTAAAATGATATAATCAGCTGGATACACAGATGCTATTTACCTATCTTAATGGTAATTTTTGTCACTTGGGCACAGGATAAGTGTAATGTGGTAACAGGAGAAGTGTAATGTGGACAAGTGCCCTATAACACAAGATACCTGAAAAAACAAACAAACAAAAAGAATAGGGGATATAAAATAAGACTGACTAAAATCAATAATCTCAGCAATCCAGTTGCCTATGCAGGGGCAGAATTTTTTTTTTTTTTGGTCATTTTCACCAAGTAGTGGAAACTGTTAGTTGTGCAAGGGAGTAAAAAAAGCCACATGCATTTAGGGGCATGGTAAATCTCTGAAATCCTCAGCAGACTTCTCTCTTCAATTTAGAGAGGAAATTATGGAAACAGAATAGGCACCAGCAATATAAGGTGAACAAAAACTGCACCCCCTTGGAGCTCTTTAGGTTTTTAAAAGTCATCTAATAATGCAACTAATTTGGGGGGATTATAATATTTTACAGCACTTTCACTTGAGGATTTTACAAAGATGGGTAAGCATCATTAACACCTCATTATTGTCAGGAATATGAAAGTACAAGAGAGAAGTGACTTGTGTAATCTTCCACGTAGACTAGTGCCTGAGCTCGGAATAGACTACTGTTTAAGTCAGGGGTGTCCAACCTTTTTGAATGTGGGGCCGGATCATGAACTTTTTATCACCCAGTGGGCCAGCGAGCTACATTCAAAGACCTCGCAGGAAGGGTATCACATCAGGAAGTGATGTCACGTGACCTTTGACACCAATGAAATTGCGGAAGTGACAATGAAATGGGTCTAACCAGTTCAAAACTCTCCCTCTATAGCATCCACCTCTGCCACTGTTCGGGACAGGATACTGAGCTACATGGACCATTGGGCTGACCAAGCATGGCACTTTTTATGCTCTTATGTTCTTTGGCTAAGCTTCCAAACTATGGCTGAGACTTGCAAAAAGGGGTAGATAGGCATGTTACAAAGTTGTTATAAAAGATTTGGAGCCCTCTAAATCCCATTCATTTTAATGGAAGTTGGCCTTTTGACTCCGCTTTGAAAATCTCAGCCCAAGGTGCCAACCAAATAAGTAAAAATATGTTTTGCATTTCTATGCAGTGCATCTGTGTGGGGCTCTCCAAGCATTTTACAAACATTAAATGAAGCTCAGGACATCCCTGCTTTTCAGAAGAAATATGGTGGTGAGGACATTCTGGGAACATCTCTCACTGTGTGTGATCTGCTTCTACTGTCCTTGGACCACCCTAGAAGGGCCCTCACTGCCTCATTTCCAGTTTAGAGCAGGTAAAGTGTAAGTGGGTAGGAAGGGCTTATTTTTTGGCAGCAGGTCTGAGTGGCTTGAAGCTAGTGAAGATGTACCCACAATTAGTCACTGACCAGGGTGGGAACACAGTTGTCCTCACTTATTAGCATGGCTCCAAGGCCCTGCACTGTCTCTGCCTACATGTTGTTCTCATGTCCTCTTGCTTTCCTAAATCTCACGAGAGTAGAGGATTCCCATCATGCCTCCTGGACTGCCATCACTGGATAGCTGTCCTAGTTCCAAGATTGTGCTTCTGACTCTTTCATGGCCTCGTTTAGGGTGCACACTTAGAACTCCGGCTTTTCCTTCCTGCCCATTTTGCTGAATTGTGATTATTCCCACGGGGCATGAATTTAGTTCAGTGGCTATGATTCTGCTTTCTCATACAGAGGTAATGACTCTCACAAAGTATGGCAGATTTTAGTAGGATAAAAACATTTTGAAGGCCACACAGAAAGCAATAAGCAGTCTTTACTCACATGAGTTTACCAAGTATCAACCATCTGCTATTTGGGTTCCTGGCAGGTACAGATACAACTTTATTAGCACATTGTTCCAGAGTGAGTCTCTGTGCCATAGCCTACATCAGGTCTCAGATCTAGGGAGCCTGACCCCTCCCCAGCCATAGGCTTGTCACGTTATACCAATCTGCTGGCCAGTGCTGACCTGACTGGGTCCGTCCCATCTGGAGCAGCATGCAGCTGAAGCCAGCTTCCCACGAGCTACTAGGGACAGGAGGAGCCTGGCCGGGTCTGCACCGGTCAGCAGAAGTGGCGGCAGAGCCATGTGCTGCTTGGGACGGGACGGGACGGGACGAGCCCGGCCGGAGCAGGAGGGGCTCAGCTGCATTTTCCCCGTGCCTGCACCGGTGAGTCCCGAGTGTCACACGGCTCCGCCACCGCTTCTGCTGGCTGGTGCTGACCCAGCTGTGCTCCTCCCATCCCCAGAAGCACGTGGGAATCCGGCTTCAGCTGCATGCTGCTCCAGATGGGACAGACCCACCTGGGTCGGCACCAGAGAGCAGAAGCAGCGGCAGAGCCATGTGCCGCTCAGGACTGACTGGCGCAGGTAGGGGGAAAGTGCAGCTGAGCCCCCTGTTGCTCCAGCTGGGCTCATCCTATCCCAAGAGGCACATGGCTACTCCTCTTCCCACATGCACCGTGTCAGCAATGTCAAGCTGACGCGGTACGTGTGGGAACGTTGTCCCTTCCCAAGCCCTTCAGCAGCCATTAGGAAGCTGCTGAGGGGCTGGGGGAGGAACAAGGGATGGGAACGAAAGTAAACTGTGTTTACCTTCGTTTCCTGTCACAGCACCGTGGGCCACAGAAAATGGCTTGGTGGGTCACATGGCGGCCCGTGGGCCGCGTTTTGGACAAGCCTGGTTTAAGTGTTTATTTTGCAACTAATTTGGGACCCTCCAGACTTGTTTAGAAAAACTGGAATGTTTACCCAGAATTTGTGGTCTCTTCTTTCTCTTCCTCTTTCCTGCTCGTTCTCCACCATTCTCAGTAGCATTTTCAGGAGGGTAACATACTTCTAAAAAATACTTTCAGTAGTCTTTAGTATCCTTGTATTTATACAGATGAGCAATATGAAATGTAAGTTTAGTGCATGAGTTTGAAAATTGGATTTTGGCTGGCTTACTTTTGTAGATGGATAGAGTAGTTCAGCATATGAAAGCCAGGATCTTGGTTCTTCAGAGTGTTTGATCCCATTTGGGGGATAGAGAAGATCATTTTAAAGTTTTGAGATGAGGACTATTGCTGGCACCGTGGTTCATTTTGATAGAAGAGAGGTCTAGAGCAGATACAAAGTTCACTTAGGGGATGATCCAAAAATGCTGAAACAAACTACTTCAGCATCTACTGCTTCTGCACCTCATCCCTATCTGTTCCAACTCTAAGGCATGTTTCTCCTAACCTGCTTTTATAATACAGACCTGTGGTACAATATTAAAAAACAACAAAAAAAAACCAATTGTCTCACTGGGAAGAGGGAGAAATGTCTCGTGTGACATGCTAATTATCCACTGTCATACACTACTGGAAGTTGCTTGGATACCATGGGCATGAACACAGGACAAGTAGAATAGAAAAAGTGGCATTTACCTCTGCTCCCCTTGCTGCCTAGTTTAATAGAGAAAAACAGTCCAAACCTGTTAATATAAACAAGTTAATTATATTTTATGTGCAAATATTTCTGTCCCTGTTTTCGTGTTGTTCTGAGAGAGACTCATGCTGAAGCAGACACTTTCTAGTAAGAAAGTTTATTTTTTTTAAATAATTGTCTAGTTGTCCCCTTTGCACTCCCTCACCAAGCAGCAAAATCCTACTCAGATGATCACATTGATTTAAAAAAAAAAATTCAATCAAAAAGTGAACTTTGGCTTTCCCTAGCCTCACTGCACAAACCAGTCACAAACCTCATGTTCACCACATTTTACAGAAATGTTTTCAAATAGAAACTCCAAAATGTCCCAGGTATTAGGGATCAGCAAGGTAAAAAGCCTAGAGAGGTCATCTCCCAACTTTTAGTGAACTGAACAATTCTTCACTCAGCTGTTGGGCTCTTTTTCCTTTCTTCCATGGAAACATTTGAAAAACAGCTCTACCTAGCACTTTTTTCCCAAAGCGGCACTTTCATAGTAATATCAAATTAACTGTTTCAGCATGAGATCAGATGGAGGAGGCAAGTAATAACTGCTAGACATGTTGACCTAGTCTACTATGCTGCCTCTAATGTGTGTTGCTTAAGAAAAAGATACAGGAATTCTCACAGTAGAGTTTGCCCCCAGGAAGTTCTTGTCATGATAGCTGATAATTGAGGAGAAGCATAAAGTTTTAATATTATTTCTAAAACTTTTTTATTAAGTCTGACTATTGCAACTCTAGATACACTTATTACCCATTAAAGTGTGCAGTCCTTCATTGAGTCTGGATAAATTCTTGACCTCTCTGTTCTGTGGCAATGAATTCCACAGTCTATGTGCATGTTGTATGAAAATGCCATTTTGAAATATTTAACATCCCCTTGTTTTTGTACTAAAAGCTCCCTATTAATCTCTTCCATACCATTTGTTACTTTGCGTACTTTTATCATCTCACTTCTTATTTATCTCC
Organism: Alligator mississippiensis; assembly: GCF_030867095.1. Taxonomy (NCBI): domain Eukaryota; kingdom Metazoa; phylum Chordata; order Crocodylia; family Alligatoridae; genus Alligator; species Alligator mississippiensis. The sequence goes on along the minus strand of NC_081825.1, from coordinate 127,310,513 downwards.
TAAGATAAACCCAGAGATGTAACAAGGCAGCAGGACATGCGGGGTTCGCAGCAATGTTTGGCTGCCACTGTGTTGCCAGCATATCATCAGGAATCCAGGTTTTCCGTTTGCCATGGAAAAATGCAGAAAAATACATATTTTCTCCTTTAAAGGAGAAAAATGCAGGAAATTGTGGGTTTCCCCTTGAATCATGTCCTGGTGAGCGAAGGGGGCAGGGGGAGCTCTTATTTTCTATGATAAAAAAAAATCAAACACCAAAATATATAGGTATTTAGAATGATTGAAGCTTCCAAATTGCTTAAGCTTTTATATCAATAAAACATTGTGTTCAACTGATACATATACATATAGTGTGTGTGTGTGTATGTATATGTATCAGTTGAACACAATGTTTTATTGATATAAAAGCATTGATATCAAATATAGATATCTATATATAGTGTGTATATGTGTGTGTTTTGTTTCATTTTAAACATGGAAAAAAGCATATTTTTGGTTTTAATCGGAGAATTTGGGGGTTTTATAAGAGATTTTTAAATGGAGAAAACCAGGATCCCTGAAATAATCATATACCTGTAGTGGCAGATGTTAGTTTTGCACCCCACCCCCAAATCTATGCCTGGGGCTGCCTGCCCTGGTTATGGTACTGTGTAAACCACCCCATTTTTTTCAGGTTCTCTACATAGTTTCTCTTTCCCTTGTCATTCTATTTGCCTCATCTCTGAACCCCCTTAAAAATCATATTTTTGATGTGATGACAAGTACATTTCAATATACCAGATTTACTTAGTATATAACAAAGCCAGCTTTGGCAGAATTTATAGCATTATGTTTTCCTGTATTATTCTTCATCCTGTTCTTCTGCAGCATAACCTCATCTGCTTATCTGATCACAGCTGCATGTTGAGCGAAAGTCCTCCTTGTTCTGTTCAGCCAGTCCCAAGTCCCTCTTCAAAGCTGATACTACTCATTTAGCGCACAGTTAGGGGTTCAGACATTTTTTTTTTTTTTTTGCTTCCTCTCTGCCCATCTCTTCCAGTTGGCAACATTGACTGTCACTTACCACCATGTTGTCTATTCCCCTGTGAAGTTCCTTATAGTCCACAGGAAGACCAACCTAAATAACTTTGTCAATAGACATCTTTTTTTTTTTTTAATTTCACTGCTCTTTTTAGATTTTTTATTTATATTAACACCTCCTCCTTACACTTGAGGCGCCCCAAAGTTAACCTTTTGCCATGGTTAAAATTGACAGAATTCTTTCCAGCTCTTACTCCTATGTCTTGGCTAGTATTTTATCTGTCAAACTTTAAGTAATGATAACTAGTCCTAGAAATCCTTATGAACCTGATTTTTTGGGACTGACTAGTATAAAGGTTCTCAAACTTTTTTTCTTATTGAATACCCCCTTCCAGACTTACCAGCTACCCACATACCCCTACCAGCATATGTTTTATACCTTTAAGCCCCTCAAATTACAAATATTATTATAATGAAAATTAAATAAGCCTGACAGTTTCTCCTGTGCATCTCCCTGAGATGTCTTGAGTACTCCCAGGGGTATGCGTACCACAGTTTGGGAAACCCTGGACTAGCATGAGTCCATGGTCAATGCCGAACTTGAGACACTTAAAAAGGGTCTGGTCTAATTTTTTGGGAATATGCTGAACGGTTAACCTTTGAAAATCAGGCCCCTTTTAAGTATATCATATTTGGGCACCTATAATTATGACCAACATGGAAAATCTTGGCCCATGAGCCCAGCTTTTGAAGAAAGTCACAATTTTACACACAGTCAATGGGAGCTGTAAATGCTTGGAACTACTTTAAATAATCAGCAATGCCTGCACCACTATAAATCTACTACGGCTGTGTGAAGTTTCGCCAGCTGTTTCGTTTCAACTAATTTCGAGCTCAAAACAGTGAAATCGAAATGAAACGAAGGGCTTTGAAACAGCCTCAAAACAAAACGAGGGCAGTCAAAATGTTTTGGAAGCTTCAAAACATTTCAAAATTTGAAGCAGCCAGGTGGTGGGAGGCAGGGGAGAGCCAGGGCTGCACTCCCAGTGGCTCCACAGCCCCATGTGGCTCAGCTCAGTGGGGAACACAGCCCTGATTCTCTTCGCCTCCCACCACTGAGCTCTGTTCTGTGGGGTGGGTGGAGTTGATTGGAGCCCAGCACCGGCTCTGCCTGCCTCCCACCGCTGGGCCACACTCCGATTGGCTCTGTCAGCCCCATGGAGCTCAGCCCGGTGGCGGGAGGTGGGCAGAGCTAGCACTGCGCTCTGCCTCCCACCACTGGGCTGAGTTCTATGGGGCTGGGAGCTGCTGGGAGCTGAGCCCGGTGGAGGGAGGCAGAGCCAACTGGAGCACAGCGCCAGCTCTGCCCACCTCCCACTGCTGGACTGAGCTCTGATTTGGCTCTGCCAGCACCATGAAGCTCTGCTTACCTCCCGCCACTGGGCTGAGCAGGCACTACACTCTGATTTCGCCCCCACCAGGCTCAGTTTCATGCAGCTGCAAGCTGCTGGGAGCTGATTTTCCCTGGGCCCAGCACCAGAGTTGATCCGAGGAGGGTGCGGGATCCGGGACAAATTGGCTCATATTGGGACCTGCCCCGATCTCGGAGCTGATTTGCCCCAGGCCCACCTGCCATTTGCTCCAGGGAGCAGCACTAGCCTCCTGTGATCTGGTAGGCAGATTGGGGGCCTGCACCCCCAGGAGTAGTCCCGCAGCCCTCCCGGGGGAGATGGGCAAGCCCCAAATCTGCCTGCTGGATGACAGGAGGCTGGTGCTGCTGGCTGGGCACAGCCTGTGCCAGGATGATCGGTGCTGCTGCTGGCCCGAGTTGGCAGTCCCAGTCTCCTGTCATCCAACGGGTAGATTGGGGGCTCACCCACACCCCCAGGAGGACTGTGGGGGCTGTGCCAGACTGCTCCCGGGGGCGCAGGCCCCTGATTTGCTCACCGGATGACAAGAGGCTGGTGCTGCCGACTGGGGCCAGCGGCAGCACCAATCTTGCTGAAGCTGGCTGCAGAATAGCCTGTGAGCGAAACAGCAACAAAACAGCAAAAGAGTTTTGATGGAACGGAATGGAACAGTGCTTTTGAAATGAAATGAAACTCTAAACGAAATGCTGTTCTGTCGAAACATCAAAACAGAAGTCGAAGTGGAATGATGTTGTTTCTCAGAGCCTTAATATCCACAACTTTTTATTCCTAGATCACTCGCTTCCTTTTACCTCTCAATATCTTAAGTTTTGCAAAATGTGTAGTTATTTGTATGACTGACTGACCAACTGAAATGAAAAGATGAAACTAAACCAAGTAATCATGCTGTATTTTGATTGCACAACTGCTTTGACAAGTGGGGAGCGCATGTAAATGAGTTCCTCACCTCCCAATGTTGACTATTATTGATTCTTATATTACCTCTCCATCTTTAGAAGGTCCATGGAGCCCAGATTAGTTGGTCTAGACTAAGATTAATATACCTTACTCTATCCTTGAGAATGAACCAGCTCAGTATTCAATGAGAGTGTGCCCTATTTGAAGGTGTATCCAGTCCCTTAACATTTGGCACAGGAGACCAAATCTGAAGAATCTTTAGATCAACAGATTTCTTTTTTTCCCCTTGGCTGACATTTGTAATGGAACTGCTAGCAAGGAAGAACTTTATATAGTTCAGCCATTTTTGGGCAAGGAGTGACCTGTCCTTGTGCACTTGGAGTGTACCTAGTAATGTCCATCTAAGCCCAAGTAAGTTGGAAGAGAGTCTCCAACTTTTTCCTTTGAGAAGGAAGAAGTTATTAGTGTTTGATTTCAGTTGCACCTGTGTAAATCTGTGCCATCTCCTCTGATATGCACAGAGTTACTTTTGATTTATACAGATGAAAGTGAGATTGCAGTCTGGCCAGAAGTGGTTAGTTACATAATGCCTTATGGGCAAAATTTCTCTCCTTTAAAATTGACAGCACTCCTCGATGTCTTGGGAGCCCAAAACAACTAGAAAATGTTTCTGTGCCCATGGCAGTAATAGTTGCATTTCATTAAAATAGGACACTGAATACGAGCAACACTGGTGGGTTTTTACTGGTTGGGAGAGTAATGGGGAACTGGTAACAAGCTGAGAAAATTAGGACTTTATTCTGCAGTTTTCAAATATCTGCCAAATAGCTTGTCTATAAAGAAAAAGATCTGTAAATTCCTTAATTATGGTAATCATCTCTTGAGTTTATCCTAGATCTCTACAGAAAGAGAACTTGACCATAATTATTAACGGTGTAAATGCTATTAGAATCGCCTTCCATCTCCAATTACTGGATTACACCTTTTTTTTGTTAAATCTAGGCTCGATCTGTACACCAGTTAAATGGAATACACTGTATTATAAGTATTCAAATGGACTGAATGTATTAATTTCAAGACCAGGATATATCTCCATATATAAGAAAAGCAGGCTTATTAAGATAAAACTTTTTAATGACATCAACACTGAAATGGCTCATGCAAAGAAGCCTCCTTGAACAAATTCATGGAACGCTGCCAGACTTTGTAGCAAACATCTAGTTCTAGTTCTGTTTTTTCATCTCCCATTTCCCCCCTGAGTTTCAATCAGTCAGTTTCAGGATTAGAAATGCCATTGTTTAAAAAATATATTACTTGGATTGTGAAGCCCCAGTCACTAATCTGGGCCCCACTGGGTTGGGACCTGTGCAAATGCAGAACAGAAAGATGGCTCCTGCCTCAAAGAACTTGCAGTCAGAATATGAGACAAGAGACAACAGGTGGATACAGGCAGGCGATGGAGCACAAGAGCACAGTGAGACAATACTGGCCAGCATGATTATCAGTGGTCTAAGCACACCAGCTGCCTTATGATTGTTAAGTTTTCTGTAGCATTACGGCAAGTAGAGGGTTTTTTATTGTTGGGGTTGTTGGTTTTTTTTGTAAAGAAGCGATTTGCTGGAGAATTATGAAGTAGCCTTTTTGTTGTTTTTGAAAATAATTTTTTAACTATATATTTGTATTACCCATAATGCCTCAGGAATCAGATTTTTGAACTTGGGGTGTGTGTTTCATCCTGGGCAATGAAAATAGAGTATTTTTTTCCTAACTGGTTTTACTTTACATTTCTCTTGTGCTGGCTCAGTACTGCAATGTTTTGACTCTGTCTGGTGCAGAAGGATTTTTATAATCCAGACAAACTGTTTTAATTGATTTCTCTAATTTTAGGGAATAAATTACATTGGATTGAATAAAATCTTTTTCTTTTTTCCCCAAGTTGTTGTTTTTTGGTTTTGATTTTGGTTTTTTTGGTAGGTGAGTATTATTTGGAGAGAGTTCAAATTTAAAAGATTAGTGCATGATAAAAATTGATTTAAAATACATTGTGCATTAACGGATTTGGACTAAGTTACTGAATATAGTTATGAGAGAGTTCATACCACTTCTTCAGTAATTAGTTGCACAACCCAGAGAGAGTTTTTCTGGAGACTTCTATGTTGGAGCATGTGAAAAATTTAAATGTCCCTTCACTGAAAATATTGGATGCCTATACATGTGCTCAGAGGTGTGTGTGTGTGTGTGGGGGGGGGGGGGGGCTTTTTAATTAGAGAGGTTCCTGGACAGCCACACTAATTAAAACAGCTTACCATCATGTTTATTAAGCCCCCCTGAATTTCAAAATGGCCACAGGGTACTTTAACTATAGCTCATTCGAGGTTTAGTTAAAACACCCCTGCAGCCATTTTGAAATGTGAGGGGAGGGGGCTTAATGCACATGCTGGTGAGGCAATTTTGGAGCGTTTCAATTAGAACATGGAGCAGACATGATTAATTGGGTCTGTTCCAATGCATTCTAATTAGGACACAAACACGCATGTCTATAGGCAGCCATTAAGCCTAACTTGTGCGAGTGTGTGCTTGGCTAAGTAAAGAAATACAAAAAGTTCAGGGCAGAATTGATCAAACCTTCACAGGTTTCTCTAAGCTTGGATTGGGAGGGAACAGAACACATGTTCACCCTTTGGTGGAAGAGGGGGCAGGCAGATGCCTGCACTGGCCAAGTCTAGAAAGGGGGAAGGGGGATGGCACACCTGCATGCCTCCCAGTTTTACTGGGGATTGCTCCCTGATTGGCTGTCAGGCATAAACCCACAACCCCTGTCATCAGCAGCAGGAAGTGGGGGAGCCAGTACAGAATCTCTCCCCAGGCCCCCCTGCCCGCACCAGCAGCTGGCTGCCAGTAGTGGTGGGAGAGTGGGGGAATGTGGATGGCCCTGCCATGCTGCCTCCCTCCACCGCAGCTATTCTTACTGGGTCTGGAGGTGCTAGGTCCATGTAGGGGGCCTTCCCTCCTTCCTCACTGCCTGCTCCATCTGCCCAGCATGGCTTCCCTCCACAGCCCCAGCCCTCTGCCAGCTGTCAGTGCTGGGAAGGAGAGAGGGACAGTGGAGGGCCCCCACCAGCTATATTGGCTTGGGGGAGGATCAGGGTAGAAGCATGGGATTCTATTTCCTGTGCCCCCACTCCTCCCTGCTGCTAATAGCAGTGGAGAGAACCTGTGCTGGGCCAAGCTGTGAGGAAGGGGGAAGACCCCAGCACATGGCCACCCAGCTGTGCTAGCTGTGAGGAAGGGTGGGGTGGAGTTAGGGGCCTCTGCTCCCCACCTCCCTGCTGTCTGGCCTGGCTGCTAGGCATAGGTAGGATTCAGGGCTGAGGAGCAGAGGCTTTTCTGCCTCAGCTCTGTGACAGCTTAGGGGCAGGGCCAGCCTGGTGCTTGGCCAGAAAAGAAGAGTGCAGGCTGAGGCTAGCCCACCTGTTCTGTGAGGGGGTGGTGGAGGTAGGGTTAGCAAGGGATCCACAAAGGCACCTGGGATGCTGGGGGATTGCGTCTTAACTTGAGTCGGGAGGGGATCTGGTTGCAGAAGTTCAGTAGACTGGTCTAACCTAAATCAATTAAATCTGATAGTACAGCCATCCAAGGCTATTGATACTGGGTTCCACCATTTTGAAACTGGTCTATGTGCACTGAACCTCTGTTCTGTTACAGGTTTAGATCAGTTTCTGATCACTTATACTGGTGTATGTGTAATATCTGTACCTAGCCGGGGGGGGGGGGGGGGGAGAGAGAGAGAGAGTCACTAGCAATGCATAGGGGGCATACGAGGGTGCACATGCACCCTCTACAACAGTGTCAGCGGCACCTGCAGGTGGTCACTGCTTGCCACCCCCACCAACACCACCTTTATCCTCCAGTTGTCAATATTTAATTTTGGTATATGTGACAGTACATTATCTAGCCATCTTTGCATTGGTTAAATTAAACTGCAAATTACAAGCCCCTGAAATAAGCCTGTCCACACAATTTAGCTTAAATTGATTCCCAAATGACCTAAGGCCTGAGTGCACAAAATAAGATGAGGAATAGTAAATATTCCGCACAGATAAGATGTGCCCAAGATTTACTGTCAGCTACCCTGTGGTAACTACCTCTGTGCATGCTCTTACCCTGCTCAGGCAACAGTGATTGTTGTTTTTTCTTTTCCTTTTTTTTTTTTTTCCAGACGCAAAATCCCTTCTGGATTCAAATCTAAACACTTAAAAGAAATTAACCTAATGTTCTCAGTTTTTATTGGAGAATACCTATGTGCTCAGAAAACCCCCATGAGCTAGGTCTAACAAAACTGTGGGATCTAAAACAAAATGAACCTTGTTTTTTAATTACTGTGGTCAAGTTTCAAGCTTTTCTTCCCAGCTGTGAAGGCTAAAAGCTTTATTTTTTAAGTAA